>NW_026562392.1:5417500-6742500 GCF_027474105.1 Poeciliopsis prolifica | reverse complement strand
CAGATTAAAACAAAAACTTCAGGGTGGTTGATCAGCATTTTTTTATTAGACCTGGGCAAGGGAGTGCATAAGTGGAGAAAAGACAATAGTAGTTAATGACTGAATCTGCTTTTCGAAGTATTTAAAATAATGTTCGAATTAATGCATTTTTTGTTTGCTTGTTTTTGTTTGAAGGTAAAGCTAAATAGTTTTTTTCACTAGCACACAGTTGAATGTGTGTGTGTCAAAGTTAACCAGTGATGTGTCTGGGATGGTAAGATCACGACTGTATTTACGAATCACAAATCAAGTCAAACACAGGTGGTTGGTCTAATTCCAACTATAAGCATGGCAGAGGGTTGAGAACAAAAAAAAAACTAAATGTGGCTTCCTCTGCTTTTACAGGAACATCTTGCATGGGAAATTTTCTTGAGCAGAGCGTTGTCATAGTTAGACTCAAACCACGGCAACGTTCATCTTTTCTCTCTTACAAAATGTTTCCAATTCTGGACAAAAACAGATCAAAAGGTAAGCGAACGTTGATGATTGGGTTCTGAAACCAATTAATCGTTTCGGTTTTCGATTCCAAAAGCAAACGTCCAAGAGTGTTTTTCTTCTTCTTGAATTTAGTTTTCTTTTAGTCTGTTTGTTCCTCTTTGTAGGTTTCTATTGAGGGGCGGGGGAAGCCGTGCGGCTCCGCGGTAGAGCACCGAGCAGCAGCTACAAATGAAAAAACGGTCACTAGTGCGGCAAAAATACAAAGAAAATGTCTAACAAACAAGAAGGAAATAGAGACGGTGCAACTTTGTGAGGAACTTGCTGGAACTTAGATGTAGAAAAAAAACCCTGTGAAACCACCAGAATTTAAAGGCAGGAAGCCCTGCGAGTGACTCATACGGTACACACCAGAATTAATGGAATATATTTTTCGCCTAATTTTAAAACACAGAGGATCTTTCACTGAATAAGTGCTCAAAAAAATCTAACCTCACTTTGGCTTCTGCCCCACATGCAAGAAGCTCTCAGGGGGCAACACAGAGACTCAAAAGAGTTTATTACAATTAGCATGAAGAGTGGTGGAGGGAGGTGAAGAACAGGGTTTTGTGGTGAAGAAAGTGAGTTTACTGGTGTTGGAGATGTGGAACGCCAGGAAACACGGAGCAGAGTTTGGGGTGTTGGTTCGGGTGTGCGTCCTGGAGAAAAGTGTGGACGCTGGAGGGCAGACAGGTTGGAGCAAATGAAAGAGGAACCCGAAGGTTGCTTTTTGTGGTAACATGGTCCAAACGGTCGTGTGGCACGAGATGCAGATGACAGAAAACGGTTAGGAGGTAAGAGCGCCCGAACAGGAGAGGAACCGGGAACCAAACAGCTGAAAACATGAAGACACTAGGAGCAAAAGCAAAGACAAAAAAACAATACAAAGGCGTCATGCAAACAACTCCAAACAAAAGTCCAATGTGAACGAATATCCGCCACGTCAGAGTTAGTACCAGAATGTGGGAAACATATTCTACTGACCTTCAACATTTAATTCCCCACACATGCAAAATAATGTCCCAAACAAATGTCACTGTTGTTGAGGTTGAAACACCTGCGGTTTAAAGTCCTTCCAGCTCCGCTTTATGTATTCAACCTACATACTGACAGAGTTATAGTTCTAACCACAGACCACCGGCAGGAAAGTTCCTCTATCCTCTACATGTCACAGAAACTACTGCTGAAGTGACGAGTCTAAGTATAAACCCGTAGGATAAATAAGTCCAGTTCGGTTCAGATTATTCTGTTTTGCTTTGTTGGTCACACCAAAAAGTTTCAGATCATCAAACATACTTTGATATGAGACGAAGATGACCAGAAGAAATGCAAAATCCTGATTTTTCAGAGAAATTGCTCATGTTCGTTGCATCATTGCCCTGTTGCATAAACTGAGGTTTTAATTCAGCAAAACCAGGGCCGGACTCTCTCCTTTGTGATTTATTTCTATAGTTTGTGGTTCTATCAATGGCAAGCTGCCCAGATCAGAAGATCTACTGCCCTACTTGATGTTTCCATACAGACTCTATTTATGTCATTTCTTGATTTTACGGGTCTGACAGTCATCAGGTCGGGCTGTGGCTACAGGGAAACTGAACTCAGCTTCCCAAGACAATTAACTCTTTAATTAACAACGGAGTGGGGTCAGTTTTCACCTTCTCTTTTTGCATTTGCTGCTGTCACCTTCGACGTTCAAGTTTGTTCAGTGATCTGAAACATTTTAACAGAGACAAAAAGGAAGAGAGGCAATCTGTGCGGGGCCAAACGCAGCCATGTTCTCATGCCGATTCAGAAATAGATAAATGAAGTGTTGGAATAAAAGGAGCCCTGAAGAATTCACTTGCCTACGCCCACGTTCGCTGATCCATGCATAACTCTGCATTCCACGTCCCAACGTTCAGTTTATGTCAGCGGCCTACAAGTTTAGACTTGCCATTGTTATCCTGCTAGAAGGGTAGTGCTTGTCGTAGTGCAATCAACTCGATCCTAACTCCTGGTTGTGCTTGTGGATCCGGAGCAACCACTTTCAGCTTCTTTCATAGACATGATGAAACCAGAGGCAAAATATAGCTGCAAGAAGAAAAAGTAACCCTGCAACATCACAAATGACAGTTATCTCATATAACTTGGTGATTCAGTTTAAGATGGCATCTTCTGATGATGTCATGAGTTGCCATGCCGTTCTGGGACATAGCATCTGTTTGTCAGATCACCATACATGCACCGACTGACAGCTGCCTATATGTTGAGCTGTATGACCTTGAGATCACCTTACGCCTTATTTTTATCAGTTGTATGGCGCCGAGGCAACAGTTTGCCTGTCAGATGGTCATAGACATGATGAATCACAGAAGTGAATAGTGATGTCAGTTCTCTGAATGCTGAACCGACGGCTCCTCTAAATGTGGCGGACTTGTTGAAGAATGCGTGTCTCGCTCCTCCGCTCAGCCCCTGTTCGTGACAACTGCAGGTAAACATCATGCTCACCAGGAAAACTAAGTTTAGAGCAGAAGTGTTCAGAAAACCACAACCCTAATTAGGTTGTGGTTTCATTGGTTCTCGGTCTAAAGGTGACAACATGCGCGCATATCACTTTTAGAACCGTTCAGTCTCAAATTCACGCTAAAACATGTTGTAAATACTTAATAAAACACCAACTGAGTTCTTTTGGCTTTAATTGTCCCAGTTAAAGTTTCACTAAAGTCTTCAATTCAGATCCTTGAGCAGAGTTTATTTTTTGTGCTTTTGATAAAAGGTATAGTTTGTTGTAACTTATCTCTTGGTGTAAAATAGATATTAAGTGTGAATACTTTTGCTTGAGCTGTTAAACACTTTAACCCAGTTCAATTAACCACATCACAAGGCACATTTAACGTTTGACAACATCTCTATTTTTTTTATTATTATCATTAAGCTTAATCAATTCCAAAGAAAAAGCTTAACAAAATGCCATTTTACTGAAACACGCTTCTTTTCCAGGAAAAAAGAACTGTGGCGGTGCCAGCACTACCCGACGGAACCAGACTTGTGCACAAACAACTAAACCAAACAGACATACCAGCAAAATGTGCTTTAGTTTCTGGTTTAAAATTTTCTGTATATATAAAAAAAGGATTGATCTATAAATAATTCCATACAAAAATAAGCCAAAGATTTCAAACATGAATTATTTCTATCTTATGGCTATATACTCCAAAGAGGAACATAGTAGCATTACACAAGATGGTTAACGGTTACTTTTCACTTCCTCCTCACTCACCACATCCACACATTAGCTTGTCGTAGTGCAAAGCAGTGCTTTATCTCATCCCATCAGATTTGGCCTACTCAAAAGGAGTTACGCTGAAACCAAACCAGCTCAGACAGGCAGCTGTATCTCCTATCCTTTTACAGTGTTTGTTTTGTTTTACCATCAAGCAAATGATGCACAAGCAGGTGTAAACACACACGCACACACACATCATCATCATCACAGGGAATGCATACAATTTTAGAACTGTAAACAAACAGTGTGAACGGTGTGAACGTTGTGCCAAAATGCTTTTCAGGATCGCAAAGGGCCACCGGCGGGGCCACGGCGGTGGCCCCTGCCACTTGCTTCTCACAGTTCCAGTTCACCGAGCAGGAAGCCCACCGAGGGGACCAGCCGCGTACGGCTTCGTGCTGCGCAGGTTGCTCTGGTCCTGATGCGTCTCCGACAGCGGAGGCTCCGTCCGGATGCAGCATAAGGGGTTGGCTGACCTTGAAGTGTCATAACTTCAGACAGAAAGTCTTATTTTCACAGTGCTTCCCCCATTCAGTTCTGTACAGTCCAGACTTCAACGTCTTGCACGATGAAGTCTTCATTGGTGGACAGAGGAGCGTTGCGGAAGGTGGGGCAGGAAAAGCTGGCGCCGTGGTACAAGTCAGCATCCAACCAGAGAGCAAAGCCAGCCCTATCAAAACAAGAGAGCGAGAAAACAAATATAAAATTAGAAAGTAAATCTTTGACTTCTTCTTCTCATTGCTTTATCATAAACTGCCTCTTTCATATTAGCCATGAGTGGAGGAAAAGAGAACGTACCCTCCTCCACCAATCTGCAGAGATTCCCAGTTGCCGTTCACAAAGTAGGAGTTCTCCCCGCTCCACCTGTATTGCTGATGAGAATTAAACACAAAATGTTAGTCAATTGTGCTTCTTTATTTATTATTTATTGCTGATGTTATATGTTTAATAACAGCTTTCCCATTGATGATTAAAGCAGAGTCCACCCCTACCTGGAAGTCAGGATTGAAGCTGAACAAGAAGGTCTCGCCCGTTCCGTAGCAGTATTTACTGACTCTGAACGGATCCGAGCAAAAAGCTCCAAACACCTGAAAGGGACATAAGTTAGCAGCTCGTTAGTCAACGTTTTGGTTTTGTTAGTCGTGTCAAAATCTGTGTTGAAGATGCGAACCTTTTTGTGCATGTCTCTGATGACCAGCAGCACGGGGCTGTCCAGGTCAGCCATGTTCCTGTAGAGCGTCTTTAGGCTGCTCCCATGGTTGACGGTGCTGTAAACTAGTTGCCACGGATACCCCTGGGTCCTTGGAGGCAAGTTAGCTGCAATCTGTTGCGGGGAGAAAAAAGAAAATGATGATCTTATACATCTAACGCTCGCTTGTCAAGTCCAAAATAGTAGCACAAAAGCACTAGAGTTGCTGGTGCTTTTAGAGCTGGACAGGTTTGTGGAGCAACACTCACCTTCTGCAGGTGAAAGTCGTCCAGCAGCTGGCTGGCGTGGCTCAGGACAGGAAAATCATCCTCCACCTCCTGGTACTCAGTCTCATCCACCTCAGACTCCACCGAGCCGCAGAGACTCAGGCGGTGCTTTGAGTCCTTCTCCGTGATGATCTGAGCAGAAGATGCCAACAAAAGCCATGAGAAAACGCACTTTCTCTTTGCCTGACATTCGCTTTTCACGCGCAGACTTGTCCTGCAGCTGTAAGTACAACCGCTTGACATCAACTAATCCCCCTTTGCCTGCTTCCAGCTCATCATCTCACCTCAACGTAGGGCTCTGCACATTCACTGGCAAAGTAAAGCACTCGGATATTTTTCTGTATTTTCTTCATAGCTGCAGAGTTGTCTGTCAACCTGTGTGCTCTGTTCTTCCACATGTCTGCTCTCTGAAGGGAAACTTTCTCCTCTTATATAGCCTCTGCGGGGCTTTCACTTTCATTAGTCGGAAATCCAACCACGCGGCTGCTTATTGGTTCACCGTTACGACTAGAGTTTTGTTTTCCTTCATACATGGAAACGGAAACCCAGCCCCGAGCTACAGAGGAGGAGAAAGGATGTCCATATAAGGAAGGAGGGTTTTCCCTTCGTCTCAAAGCTTACAAATTTCTATTTTTTTTTTTTTTTTTGCCTGCAGTGCCCTCAGCTTGCTTTACTGTAACAGAGGAGGGGCGAAGTTCTCCTGAAGCTCTCCTCAAGAATGTGTTTGGCCGTGTGAGCTCAACAATCTCTGACTCGTTTCCTTGTTTTTCTTTCTTTGCCCGGGAAAAGACTCACCTCCCACTTCTTTGCAGCAAAGGCCGCAAGCCAGAGGTGTTGCGGCCTTGTCCACGACACGACGCGGTAGGCGCTGTGGGCTGTCTTCCTGACGTTGTTGTAGGACTTGCAGCACTTCTTCTTGCCATTGCTGTAGATGTCTGGCGACCATTGCACAAAGAAGGTGTAGAGGTGGTCAACCCTGCAGGGCAAAGGGAGCGAAGAGGATTTAATTTCGGATGGAGTGCAGCATGCAAAACTGGAGACACGTTGAGAAATCACTGAGGTCCCATCCAGTTTTTGCCTGCTCGGCAGGGCCCTGCATGATTGGTTGATTATCTAAACTCAGTAGTGATGCCAAGACACATAAAATGAGGGTGCTGATTTTTAAGCCTGTGCTAAGCACTTAACTTTCAAAATGCCTTGTGTCATTTTAAATTTATTTAGGAACTTGTTTTGGTGGCATTGCTTCATGCTGTGTTGAAAATGTGTCATTTTCCACCAACAAATGCCGGAAATAAGAATATTTCTTTATTTAGAATAAGAGAGATCTGTTGCCAACAGCTTGGATAAATGATTCTTATTTGTAGTTTTCCACAGACTGGTGCGTGTGCAGTCATGCAATGGTAAAAATGGGGAAAATGAAATGCAAAATGTTATTTTAAATTGAGAATTAAATTGACAAAGATGTTAATGTGCACAAATAAACTGGGACATTCTTTAAACTTTCCCAGGTACAGCTTCTCATGGCTAAATTAGCAACATTTTTCTTTCCTGAACACTGAATTGCTTTATCTTCTAAAAACAAATATTGGGGAATTAAAAGCAAAGAATAAATATGATTCATTTTAATTTTCTCAGAGTCTTACTTTTTCAAATTTCAAAAATCTAAAAAAAAAACACGGTGGCCTTAAAAAATTGCCCTGCAAAGTCACTGATTCCCAAATGTAATACATAAAAAAAAAAGCTACATTTGTCATTTAAAAAAATACTCAAAGCAAAACATAGAAGTAGTTTATTTTACAAGAGAATAAGCTCTTGTTTCACAAAAGAGAAACATTTTGGACTTCTTTTTTTTTTTGGGTAAACATGCCGTTCTGTCAGCGCATATGGAAAACCATAGAGAGCAGCACAGTCAACACTTTCAGAGCTACTTACTCTCCAACGCTGTAGACAATTCCCATGACTGAAGACGAAGCTGTAGATGCCAAAAAGCTGAAGTCAAGTTGATAGCCTGAGGGCTCACAGCCTAAGGAGCGTTTCCACCTCGGCCCTGCCATCCCCACAATTTATAGGAGCGGGTCAATTCGCTGAGATAAGCCCCTTTGACCATAAACCCTTCCCCCGTCACTCCACACGGCCTGCACGTACTCTGTGGGCCGTGCAAATCGGTGCCTTGAAAACCCAACACTGGTGAAACATTAACCTGACCTGCTCCCGGTGTCTGTCCTGACGTTTGCTGGGAGTTCACGCAGTCATTGTGTCAAAGTAAGGCTCAGCTGAAGAAAATGGTGAGTTGACAGAGAGATAGCGGCCCTGAAACTATGTCATTCAGATTGATTGTCCCTTTTTATTGTGTTTCTCTGGCTCCTAGGGCCCCTGATTAATCTTATCGTCCTATTACGAGTGCAGATATGGAAGATTTCTTTGCATTGCAACACAATTATTTTGTTTTTTTTTGTGGGGGGGAAGGGCGGTGTTAATTGAAGAAATGTCAACATTCAATAATTAATCCCATTTGTGCACTTCATGTTTTTTTCTCATTGTGATTATAGAAAAAAGGTGAGTTTATTTAAGATGTGTCAATTAATGGTGTTTAGAAGGATTTTCTTTGAAATTGCTTCTACTTCAACTTGACTGAAGGAGTTTTCCCGTTTTCATTTTTTCAGGTGGTTACACAAATATATAAAGACATTACATCACTCACATCCAGATTATCGTGATCATCAGGAGTTGTTATTTCCCTATGATTTTCCAAAAACAGCGTCAAACAGAAACGAGCCTTGTTGACATTGTCGGACAGGGATGGTGTCTGGAAATACATTTTCATTGCCTCTCTGAGGTCTTGGGGTCAAAACCACCTCGGTCGTTTTGTTTATTCTGTTTCGGATCATTGATCATTTTGTTTTCTTGGGACGGGAGGGCC
This sequence comes from Poeciliopsis prolifica, assembly GCF_027474105.1. Taxonomy (NCBI): domain Eukaryota; kingdom Metazoa; phylum Chordata; class Actinopteri; order Cyprinodontiformes; family Poeciliidae; genus Poeciliopsis; species Poeciliopsis prolifica. The sequence continues at coordinate 6,734,326 of NW_026562392.1, read as the reverse complement.
TGGAAAACACAGGAGGCCCGTGATATACGAGCACGCTCCACCCTGTCCATTGTCTCACTCTCGGTGTTTACCTTTGAGATTTAATCAGACCTTTGAGATTTAATCAGATCAGCAAAGGCTAAGTATAGCGTTGATCGTGTGTCGGCAATCGATTGTTTAATACTTGCCATTCAGAGGTAATCGGTGCGAAGTGATCATTAGTATTGCCAGGCTGATGTTCAGACTAAACTGGTGAGTCGCGAGAGATAGATTAAGTATTACGAAGATCGGCATCCAAAGACGTTTTCATCAGTAAACCGACAAAGGCAACTTTGAAGCTGTCAATGAGTTTTCCAGAGACTTCTCTTTGAGCGGATAAGGATTTAGAGTCCTTCTCAATCAATCGATCAATACAGCAGTATGGAGTATAGATAAGGGCGTTTTTATTTGCAGTGGCAGCCACTGTATCGGGATTTGGGGCAGTGGTAGCAGTGCTTAAGCATACAGTTTTGTTGGTCTTCTGATAAGGACAAGAAGGACAGTTTGGGGTCACAAATCAGCCATGACATCATTGCATAAGAGAAACTGTGAGGCAGATCAATAAGGTTAAAGTAAGTACTTTAAAAAATCTTCTAAAATAGTTGCATTTATAGTGATGTGTTACTTTTGAGCCACACACAACTCTAAACACGGAGGCCAAAACGTGACGTTTTGGTCTCAAAGTTTTCCATGAACCTTCTGTGTTCAAATTTAATTCTGGTTTCCTTTCAACAATTGTTTTTTGTTGCTGTTTTTTGTCATCTCTGCCATACGGGCTCAAATTGTTGAGTTCACAAATATTAGATGTTTTGTTACCAGGTTTTGTCACCCTGTCTCTCAATGCTCTCCTCGTCCAGTCGGACGTCTGTGTTGCCATGATGGGTTGAACAGAAATGTGCCAGATCATCGCGGCATTAGAAACCTCAACACAATCTGCCTCAAAAGCCTTGATCAAAACTACTTTTTTCACGTAACGCTTGGTTCTCTTGATAGAAAACTATTTTGGGGAGCTCTTTAAGTCAAGGTGTGTCTGTGAAACGGGGCTATGAGGTCATTTCTCTGCACGTAAATCCCATGTGGTTGCACAACGAATATTTGTCATTTCCTTGGCTGGATGACTGACCTCTCCCCCAGATCCAGGAAATCCGCTCTTTCTTCTAACTTGCAGCAGCAACACGTGGAGAGTTGCAGAGCAGCTTCTCCTCCAGTCGCCACCAGAGGCTCTACGTGAAACCATCCACCACCTGCAGTAGTCATTCAACCCTAAGCAGGGAGTTTGATCGTCTAGAATGGAAATGTAAGAACTCATCCTGTTCTTAGAACGCTTCAGATGTTTCTTTTATGGCTCCCTGTTTTGACAAAATGTGGGTGACAAGGTACACTTCTCTGGCACCTTGTCAAATTTGAATTTAGATGGTTTTTTTTTGTTTCTACTAAAGATTTAAGATCAATAAAGACTGAGGGCCATAGTTACAACGTTTGGTTTCTAGTTTCTCATGTTTTACCAAAGACTGCACAGCTTCCCAGGATCCCCACACTGTAAGTAAAAAAAAAAAAAAAAAAAAGAAACGTCTCTAATTTACGGTAAAATGCCAGAATTTGATCAGATAATTAGGTAAAAACATTCTGGCCACCACAGCTGCAGGTATTTTAGAGATTTTTTTTTTTTTACAGTGTCAAAATGTGTGCATCTGCACCCGAAGGTTGTTGTAAATGTCCAATGTTCATGAATTTCACTGACCGATATTTGTGAAGTGGAAGGTGAATTATATTTTTGGGGGTTTGGAGAATTTTCTTGCCTATCATTCTAAAATATCTCAGGTTGAACTGAGAGTGTTCGTGACAATCAGTCTAGAACTGATGCCATTCAGGTCTGGACTTTGACTAGGCACTTTTAGCACATGAACGTGGCTCCGTGTAAACTGCCCCACAGTTTTGCGTCGCGCATTGAGCAAAACGTAAATTTTTGTCTCAACTAAGATGGGACGCTGGTTTTCTTTCGTTTGTCCACTCTCCCACAAGGGATCAAATTATTGAGTTCACAAGTTTTGTTACCAGATTCTCCCACCAGCAAATCAATGCCACCTGTCTCTCTGACTAATGCTCTCCTCGTCCAGTCGGACAGTTTGGACATCTGAAATCCCTGAGATGTTCAAAGTTTGGGAGATTTTTTTTTCGATAAGCTGCCTCTGCGAAACATTCTCACCATCTTCTCTCCCTGACCCGACCACTGCGTTCCCCGACCTTCATGATGCCGTTTGTTCCCTTTTCTCTGACAAACCTCTGAGGCCGTCCCAGAACGGCTGATTGTGAGCCTACTGCAGGTGACAGAGTTATATTTCAGGGCATATAAAATCGCTTTCTTCTCATTTATGAAGAATCAAAAAGAGATTTGAGATCCTGTGAAAAACAAGGAAAAAAGAAAAACCTCAACATTTGGACTGTTGCACAATTTCACAATACATCAAATCGTCATTTTGTTTGTTTTAGGAAAAAGTCCACTTCTAATCTCTCAGGCTGCAGATGGAAAAAAAAAGAAAAGAAAATCAATCTAATGGCTTCAAACCCCTTAAAGCTCAAGCACAAGTTAACCCTTGCTCTCCATTAAGTTTCTTGTTCAAACGTGTTTTTGCTGCAATGCAAAGTAACAAAAATATTTGCCTTATTTCAACAGACAGACTGCAAAACACAAATTATATTCTGCAGAGACAGTTGTTGCTTTTGGCAGCATACACTGTCAGACGTCACTGGAACGTTTTTAATTCAGAAGATAGAATCAGTGCCTTACACTGACCAGAGGCTGAACTGAGCCGACATCGATTTGTACGAAAGTCCGTGAGAGATTTGCTGCCAAAACTCACAAGCCTCCTGTGCAGACTGTGGGAAGTTAATTTCTCAAATCTGCTGCGAGGTTCGATGCTTGCTGTTTCACTTCTTTTCTTGCTTTCAATCCTAAGTCTCCTTTTTCAATCCCATTAAGTCCAAAATTGAAATAAATCCCAATTATGTGCAGATTAGTGAGTTTGGTTCAGACTCTCCTCCATTTTGTTTGTTAATAAGCAGAGAGATTTTGGTGCTGGTTAAATCGCGGAAGCAAATCTTTGGGCTCAGAAACTGGTTTGTTCTGGATCAGGAACTGCTGCTCTGTGGGATTTTTTTTTCTCTCTCATAAGCTGCTGTTAAAGGCTGGATTTTTGTTTCACTCCATAAAGGTTTAGCTTCCAGTACATTCTGGGTTTGGGAGTTATAAAGCAAAAAAAAAAAAGAGTGGCTTTAATGCTTTTTATCACCGTCTGACTCATGTCCCCTGTCCAGCTCTCACTCAGCAACTTTGGAGCAACAAAACTACTAAACCTAACACCACCGAGTGACATAATCGTCCCAGCAGCACGCGGCAGACGACTGATTTCGATGCAACGACAGCATAACGGCTCTGACCTGGTCAGTCGGCGTTAATTAGTTACACTTCTTTGGCTTTATTGGGTGGCAGGTTAGACGGTGCATCTTCACATGAAGCTCAGACGCTGACGGTGAGCGAGCTCCACTGCAGTGCGGAAACCACCTCCTGTGGCATCCTCTCTCTCTCTCAGCACACGCACAACATGAGAAATTCTTCTGGGTGCGAGATGAAAGCAAGTGTTGAACCGCAGCAGTTCTTGTTACTTTTCACTCGAAGTAATGAAAAAAAAAAAAAGAAAACTGTCGGATTCTGAATAAATCCACAATCGATTACCAGCTTTTCTGTTTTGCTGAGATCAAAAAAAGAGACCACAAGTTTTTTGGGTTTTGTTTTTTTTTGTCTTCCAAGCATTTCTTTGCCAGTGCTGAGACATTTACCTGAATGTAGCCTGAGAGGTTATTTACTTAAGTTCATTTATGATTATGGTACATTTATCATTTAATATCCAGCAAGTTATATAAGTAGCTTTTTACATGTATCAGTAAAAAGATACCAGAGTGTTGGGTTGTTTTTCACGTTGGAAATCTTGATGTGGGCCTCTCACCACAGGACATGAGCGATAGTGAAAAGCTAGAGAGAAATTAATTTTGCTGACATTACGAAGAGATAGTTTGAATATTCTGACAATATCTTTGTCGCTGCAGGAAGAAGTCCCCACCAGATTTCGACATCTCTCGACTGAAATTCTTTGCAGAGCAGCTGTAGATGACAAGCACAGAGAGAAATGTTTCAAGTCTTGCCACAGGTTTTTCCCTGATTAAAATCTGGTCAAAGATTTTGGCCTCATCTGACCGGAGCACCAAGTTCCACAGTTTGGAGTCCAGAGTTTTCCATCCAAACTCTGGATGGAAAACAACTCAGATGAGCCAGTCGTCTTCATTTGGTCTTCATTTGGTCCCCGAAGAAATGCAGAAACTTGCACAAATTCGGCTTTAATGGCAGAGGCGCAGGAAGACGGGCTTCGTTCATCGTTTTAAATAACCTTGACTTTTCAAGCCGTATTTCTATATTAATATGCTGATCTAGATTGTTCTTTCATCTTTCTCTCCAACTGCATTTTTGTTCACAGCAACATATGTTTTTTTTTTCCTTGAGTGGGGGAAGTTGGGCTAATGATTTGGATCTCCGATAGTGGTTATAGTGGTTTATGCAAAGCCTCTGTCAAAAACTTTTGCACTTTTTTCACATTGTAAATATTTATATAGACGTGTGATAGCACATGTTTGGGGTAATAATAAAATTGGATGCTATAAATGAAACATTAAATGCAAAATGTAACAATTATCTGTTACAGACTGGCGACCTGTGCAGGGCGAACCCACCTCTGCACAGGTCAGAATGTTGGCTGGAGAAAAGCACCAGCATCTCCTGACCCCAAGCCTGAAAGACTTTTGTTTTTTTCCACTTCAACCTTTTTGGGATTTTTTTTTTTTGTTCTAAGAGAGTCTCAACACGTTCCACACTCGCAGCACATTTCAGTTTTATTGATTTGTCTGCGGCGATAACTGGCCCTGCTTTAAAACGTGACATCTGCTCTGCAGGCTACTTTGGGTTTGAGTTTAAACCTTTACGAGCGAACAGCTCTACGTTCTGGTGCCCTGCCAAAATCAACCCCGGGCACGCTTAGTAACTTCTGGACTTCAGACCGGACTGGACTTTACTTTGAGAACTTCTAGGCCAGCATTCTGCTCTGCTTCACTATTTGCTGCTGCCACGTAGTTTGCTTTTATGGACCTCTGTTTAACTCGACGTGTCAGTTAAACAGAGGATCCCACTGCCTTGCAGCCACCAAACTTTTATTTTTATTTTTGTTTTTGTTTTAGAAATGTAAAGCTGCTCTCATACTTTCCAACCACTGCACCACTGGTGGTTCAGGTGGGCAGAGGTTTCCATACATACATCAATCTGTATCTTGTTTCAGAAAGAAGGTGGAATGCTTTCCATTGTGGGTGCGTGTTGGCGTGTGTGTGAGTGTGTGTGTGTGTGTGTGTGTGTGTGTGTGAGGGGAAAAAGTGTTGAAGGTGACTTAGTTTACAAAACCCTCCACAGTCCAGAGGTTTGAAAAAAAAAATCCCTAATAGAGATTTGTGTGTGTTAGAGCATTTAATCTGTACAGTCTGTGGTATGTGACACGCTCCAGAAGAGGTCATAACCTCTGCTGTTAATACGCATCCACCAACAAAAAAAAAGCCAAAAAAATAAATAACCCACAAAATTTTCAAAATGTGAATCATCACCAGCAATGTGAGTGTGGGAAGTACATCTTGCTCATTCATGTAGCCACACTTGCAGGAACCTGTGCAAACAAATTTCACTCTTTGGCTTTGATGCGCTGCGTTGCGCTGCTGGGTTCTGCTCTCACCTGAAACCAGGCCAGATTGGACAGAGGTCCCTCTGTGCTGCGTTCATGGATGACGCGTATTTTAGCGGAGGTCAGGGATATTTCAGCTGAGACTTGCAAATGCCGGTTGAAGATTAACCAAATTTATTAGAGTAAAACCAACCCAGAAACAAGGGCTGAGCTCCTTTAGGGAAGCCGCTGTTTCGCTGAGGAAGCGTTCCTGGATTTCTTGCACAATTTAATAGACATGCTAGCAAAGGCTCATGCTGTTGCCCCATTGTCAAACTTTCTTTCATTAGCACGCTCTGCATTGCGTCTTGAAATGTTAGACCTTCTAACTGTGGAGTTAAGAGTTGCGTTTATAACACTGATGCTTGTAGACTTTCTATGAAAAGATATGATGTGGCCACAAATAATTTCCTCCAGTGTGCTGCTTTCAGAAGAGCAACACATTTATTACTAGTAACAGTGAAGTAATCCCTCTTAAAAAATGTGATGTAAGTAGATGATTTTGTGCTTTTTCTTTTCTTTTCTTTTTTTAGCTATGAAAGACTTTCTCTCTTCTTAAGAACAAAGCCCACTTACTTACCCAAAGACCCACTGAGAAGGGCTGTTTCATAACGATGCAGCAAACTTTCAGGGTGTCAACAAGTTTGATAAGAAGATTTAAACACTGGAGAAACGGTGAAGCTGTGAGAAAAGAGGCCAGAGCAGCGGCAGCAGCAGCACTGCAGGTTTTGCGGCAGCACTGCAGGTTTTGCATGCTGCTCTTGTGAAATCTTGGAACTTTTTTAATTCAGTTCAGCTGGGTCAGTTTCATGTCTCTAAGTCTAAGGCTTCCTGTTTAGTCTTAATCGGAAGCTTGAACAGAGCAAAAGCACAACTTAAAGTCTGAGAAATGCTGTTTAAACGTGTCAGACGCTTTTACCACATAATGCAAGTAAATGCATCGACCTGGTAATATCTCACTCATGCTTATAAACATAAAACATATTTTAAAAAAACAACTAATCTAAATCAAAACACTTGAAGGACATTCTGGAAGAATTTCAAGTTGATAAAGATATGATCGGCTAAACTTTGTCTTCACATTGTCTTGTGTGTATTTTGGATTTCTAAATGTCTGTCTGGAATCTGAGGGAAAATGTGGCATCGCTATTCATGAGTGGATTGCAGACAGGAGCGAAATCCTGGAGGTCGTTTCACAGCCTTGTCGTTGGTCTGATCGTCGTGAACAAACTGCTCCTGTCGGGTCCAGTTGGGTCAGATTCTGTTCCCTTTCTCTGAGTCAGCTCCAGACTCCATCAGCTCTCGGAGCTCCGTTTCTGGATGCTTCAGTCTTTTGCCCACACAGGTACTGGGTTATCTTCTGCATTTCTCTGGGTTTCAGGACTGCTGTGAGCAATTTGAGAAACAGTTTTGCTGAGAGAGTAAAGAGTCGCATCCAGGTTCGGTGTGTTGTCAGTGATTCATTTTCTCTCTCTGTCTCAGGTTCTCTACAGCTTTTCTCCATCACTCATCACATTGACTTATATGTAGCTTTTATAAAACTTTCAAACTCATCTCAACAGCCACACATTTAGTTTGAGAAAGTCTAAAGCATTCCTGGTCATATCTCTTTGACCCATGATCCCAGTTCTTATTTATTGACAATTAAAAGGTTGACTCATGAACGACTATGACTATGGAACCTCATTGGGGAAGTAAAATGATAAAGCCAATCAACCAACTCGGCCCTACTGGCAAAGAAAAGCAGCTCAAGCCCAACAGTGACATCTACTTGTGAAGTGTAACACTTCACCTTCCAGTTCAGGTTTGCACTGTGAGCTCAGACTGTGCATATGGTTACGTCAATTATTATCACTGTACAAGATTTCATCAAACTTCAGACATAAAGTGTCAATTTACTCTTGAAGCTGTTATCCTAACAGCCAGACTGGCAAACATTCATAAATATCTTTGATGCAATGCAGTCAAAGAACATATCTGAAGGTGAAATTGTGACTTTAATTGGATTAATGACAGGTTTTTCATAACATGTCATTCATGAAGGGAATTACAGGGCAAACAAAGCTCTCCACCTCAAACTTATCTTCAGAACAAGTTGCCTTGTGCAAGACAATCCAAATGAATGTATTCTTGTCCCTGACCCACCCCTTTTTTTTTTTCACCTGCAGCACAAAGCTCAGGCTGCTGCAACACAAGGCAGAAACGCAAACTTTGTAAAATAGCTACAAGATGCTGCTGAATTATGTATTCCAGTATGCTGCATAAATGATTCAAAATATTTCAAGGCCTAATTGCTTTTATTATTATTATTATTATTATTATTATTATTATTATTATTATCCAGCGAGGAAGTGAAAAGCATCATTGTTCACATGTGCATGATTTGTTGCATTCGTATTCAAATCTACTGGATGAAATGAGCGGAGAGATTGCAGGAAAAACAACTCATTTCAAAATTAAGCTTTCAAATGAACTCTAAGGTGTTTTGTGTTTTAGTCATGTATCCAGTTGTCATTGACAAAGAGGCGCAAAGTGACTTGGACAAATGGAGGCTTTTGTTGTTTTGTTTTGTTTTTTTGTTTTTTTTTTACTACAACATTTTATGAAGCCACAAACACAAACCAGCAAACATGCTAAAAATCTGGTTTTCCTCCACAAATCTTGTTGGATTTTTTTTTTCTTTGTGTTGATTTAGTCTATGGGTGAACTTCTTCAACGTCCGCGGCGTCGGTCGATAAAGAAACTGTCCGCTCCTCCTCCCCGAGCCTCTGATGACGCACAAGGAAGCCTGAGAGTCTGAAGAGGCCTTAATGTTCTTCCTCTGTGGTTCTCCACAAACGGTAGCTCAGGTAGCCACTTCCTGCGTAGCACAGTGTGGCCAGAAATGCAAAGAACTGAAAGCAGAAAGGATTCGAAGACGAAAAGACAAACAACGGTTTGCGTAAATTCTGAAAGGCACAAACACTTTCTTAACAAGTAGAAAAATGTGTCCACAATGAAAGAATCAATGAAATGTCCACTTTTCCAGAAGAGAACAGTTCTCTGACCAATGCTGCTTGGTTCATTTTCACCCAGGTTCTCGTCACTATATAGGAGACAATCAGATCCATTAGCTCTCTAGAACATTTTTCTGTGGCTTTGGCCTCCATGAGGTTTTTTTTTTCACAGCCTGCATGTCTTTTTCAGGAGGTCTGCACTGGGAGCCACTGTGGTACGGGTCATTTTTGGGTGTGAGAGAGTTGACTTTCTGCTTAGGCTGGCATGGCTTTCAGGGCAGAATGAGGCAAGCAAAAGAAAACGTCAATGACAATCTCAGTGAGGTGATAAATACTTTCTTTATAGCACCTTTAAAGATAAAAAGAAATTTCTTCCAATAAACTCTTGAATTAAAGACTATGATAGAAGTGCAGAAGGTAAAACATAAATAAACAATAATTGTAGCTGCTGTTGAAATATTAATCTGATGAGGTCTTCAGCTCTTTGTTTGTTTGTTTATTTGTTTATTTGTTTGTTTTAAGTGTACAAAACCACACCGGGGGCCAAAAGCTTTTTCTCCCCTGGATGTTAGATTTAATCCCTGATCAATTAATCTGAGCAGATCTGGGATGTAAAACAGAAGATGTTCCCATGTAAAGATTGAATCAGTGGGGAGTGGGCGCCCCCTTGTGTTTGTAACTAATCATTAGAAATCTAACTGTCTTGTCACAGTCACAAACACAAGGGGGCGCCCACTCCCCACTGATTCAACTTTCACATTAGAAACATCTTCTATCAAAGCGCTAACTTGTGATGACATTGATTATTATCTGTTTTCCTACATGAAGCATTGCAGGAACTTCACACAGCAACGAGGGAGAAAGTCAGTGGAAAGAGTTTGCATTGACACGTGTGTGCTTACTGCCGACGCTGCCCAACAGTTGTAGTTGTGTCGCCCCCTGGTGGCCTGGCCCACACAGACAGCCTCGACTACGGCTGTCACCAGATACAGAGCTGCAGCAGCACAGTTGAAACACAGCGACTGAAGGAGGCAAGCACAGAAACTTCAGCTCACAAATGAAACGCCAAGGAGGAACCGATTCAGTTGATTTACTGAGCCAGACTGTGTGTGTGTGTGTGTGTGTGTGTGTGTGTGTGTGTGTGTGTGTGTGTGTGTGTGTGTGTGTGTGTGTGTGTGTGTGTGTGTGTGTGTGTGTGTTTGGTGTGAGGGTTACCAGCGTCGCCCAGGGAATCTGCGGCAGCCTGCTGTGGACTCCGGTGAGGTAAATTATGAACAGGCAAATGGTCAGAATCCAAAGCAGGATGGACACGAACATCACCCAGCAAAGAGTCGACAGGCGGAAGTAATCGGTGCCGCCAATCAAGATCCAGACCAACATGCCCGTCAGCTGCAGAGAGGACAAATGAAACCACATCAGGGATTCATATTCTGTCTTATTCATTGATGTCTAAACAGCCTTCAGTCTACTCTTTCTATCTCCCTCTCAAATCACTTTAACCCTCCTGTTATGTTGCATGTTATTTTTATTAATTTTTTTATATTTAGAAGTATTATTTTTTGCATTAAACTTTTTCTGTTTGTCTTACTAGGTGCACTCTGCATATAAATTGAAAATGTTATTATTTTTACACATTTGCAACCCCCGCCCCTGCATCTACTTTTTACATAGATACTGTACGGGTCAATTTGACCCAGCAGTCAAGTTTGAAGGGTGAAAAAAGATTTTAAAAATTCTAATTCTATATGTTTTCTTGCAGCTATGAACCATATTTTACCCCCCACCCCCACGAACATTATTGCTGTACCTCAGAAACGAACACAACAGGAGGGTTAATGGTGGCAGTGAGTGATTAATTGTTTTTTCCCCATGAAACAAAGCACACCCTTCCCTTTTCCCAACAAAAAGTTCCTGCAGGATGTTTCATATCACCGGAAGATTCTGTCTGACTGGGTTTTATTTTAAAGGGAAATCACAAACACGGTTGCCTCCGTTGAGAATGTAATTGTCTAATGTAAAAATAAAATAAAATAAAAAAATGCTGCTTTTGACAGAATTTCATCTTGCATTGCATCGTGTGCGGAATGGCCGTCCAGCCCGGTCTGTGGCAGCCAGCCAGGCTGTATTTGGAGAAAAGCCGCCCAGGATCTTTTCCCCTCCGGCTGAATTGAAGAGGAAGAGAGACAATGAGGGAACGAAAGGACGGGGACTCGATTTGCTTTGTTGCTTTTGGTTCACTTCCTATTTTCATAGAAGTACTGTTTCTAGATTAGATCACACCAAGGTTAATGTTCAAATCTGTTTCCCTTTAAGTTCTGTGTTTTTCTAATTGAGTGCCAAAGATACCAAAAGCTTCTTAAAGACACGGAGGCCCAATTTCAATGTGTAAAATTACAAAGTCAAATTTTTTTCTGTCATACTTGATATGTGTGGCATTTTTATGACAACTGGAGGTGAGATAGTTTCATTATTGTGCTAAAAAATGGTGCTATGTAAAACACACAATACTGCCCCTTTAAATTCAGTCTTCACTTTATTCTTTCAATTTAACATAATTTGCATATGTTTATTCAGCTTGCATACTAACTGAATATAAGCATATGAAATATTTCAGATTGGAAAGTAATTTACTGACCTATTACTATATAAAAATTAAAATTAATGCCAAATCCCAACATGTCATATCTTTCTATCTTCACCGACTTCACAGCAGAACTGCATTTGGTCTTAAAAAGTCACACTTACTATCTCTACCAGAAGAAGTATCCCCTTGGCGTTTGTGGTGAAATGCTGGTCGAAGGCCAACGTGGAGGTTGAGATGTTGAACTGCGGCAGAGAGGAAACCCTGCGGGTCGGCGCCGCGGCCGTCCTGTCCATGATGCAGGGACGCAGAGGGACTGTGAACTTTTCCCAAGAGTGTCGCCGCAGCACAGGAAGGGCTGTTCCTGCCCCGGAATCCAGCGTGGACACCCATCGATGAAACGGCAACACAAGCCAACGAGTTTCATCTGCCTACATTTGGAAAGCACCAAGTCAAGACAGTCCAGAAAAGGCTCCAAGCTTTTGCTCAGATCGCGGTTGTCCGCAGCATGGAGACATTTATACCGTTAAAATCAACGGGGTTCATCTGTCACAGACGTTTTTGGCCAAGATAGCAACACCAAAGCTATAATAAAATCACAGATCATAGAAATTATACTTTATAAAAACATACATAGAAAAACATGTTACTAGTCCTTACACAAGAACTTGTCTCTGAGTCTCTCAAATTCTCGACTTGTTGACCCTTCCTTGTAAAAGCTGTTTTTTCCTCTTTTCTGACATTGTTAAACTTGCTCTCCTGGAAGCAGTGAAACACACCAGATCCATTTTCTGTTGTACGTGACATGGCTGCTCACATAGTCCATCAAAAGCATGTTGGAGTTACTCTGATGCCTTTCATGGATTTCAGTATTGTTAGCTCAGAGGTGAACAGCTAATTTTGAACTGATTTGTCTTAGTTATAGGTAAAAGTAAAAGTAAACATATATGTATATATAGCACATTTTCAGCAACATTTTCAGCAACAAGGCAATACAAAGTGCTTCGAGGTTATTCAGATATTGAAAAGAAATAATTTAAAAATGAACTTTTAAAATGTCTGAGGTAGAAATATTTGTCTGAATCATCCGGGTTCTTCCTACCAGATCACTTCAAACCCATCCAATTGTTTGCTTTTAATAACAAAGGTGTAACATAAAATCAGTCACACATCAAAGTCGCATCAAATTGCATTGTAAGCAAACTCACAGATGCTGACATAAGCAGAAAAGCTGCAGCTGGACATAACATCTAAAAGGTCAGTGTAAGCTGTTGGTGATCTCACATGCAGGAGACTCGGCATTAAACTCTTCTTGAGGACAACCAGCCATTGCTGCAGTGCAGTGTTGAAAACAATGACTGGCTTTCGCCACACGGGGGCAGTAGTTGCACACGGACAGCGGCAAACCTGATGGCAGAGGAAACAGCAGAACTCAGGGACAAAGGACACAAGGTTGGAGCCAAGGAAGCGTTCAGCACTGCTTAATTATCTTCATGGTGAGAATGTAGATTACTGTTTTCACTCTTTTATTCTTTTGTTGTGATTTAGTCAAAGGGAAGAAAAAAAGTGATTTCCTCCCTGACTTCACACTCCCACCCACAGAGGTGTTTTTTGTTGTTGTTGTTTTTTGCCTGCAAGGCCTCGCTGCACTTTGGAAGAAAGTTCAATAACTGTCAGCCTTAAGTATCTGTGAAATGCATGACTATGCATGTTTTTGTTACAGTTTTGCTTTTTGGGCAACAGACTTGTGTGTGTGTTTTGTGGTTTTGTAGTGCTCGGTCAGATGGGAATAACACGAAGGCAGCTTCAGTTTACCTGTGATTTCACTACAAGATATCAAAGCAACTATTAGAGTGAACTAAGAAAAATGATAAACAAATTCATCAGATTCTGATGCAGAGACTCACAGTCCTTGCGTGCAGATTAAGATGCTTTTTCTTGGAAGTTAGGGGGTCAGTGCACGAATTATTGACATTATATGACTCTCTATGCTTTATCTGCATTATACGGCAATATACTCACTGCAGCAGTCTGTGCTTTTTCTTCTCTCCAGTGTAAATGAAGCATCAGAGTAGCTTTTCTCACCGCACGGAGCCCAGACACCTGAAAAAGACGACCTGAAAGCACTTCTTGAGTCAATTGTTGATTTATGACATTTGTTTGAACCTTTTGGTGACTTGAGCAAATGTTCCTAGCGCTTTGCTGCTAACACAGACCTTGTGATTTGAAATGATTTAGCACAAAGTAGCGCCAGATCACATCAAAGTCGCGTGTCCGAAGAGGACGTCGGATTTTACCACACAAAAATCTGAAACGCTTGTGGTTCGACCTCTTTATTCTGAACTAATTACCAACCAAAGTCAGCTAATTTAGAAATAGGGATCATATTTTTGCGATTAAATTTCAGCAGGGACGTCTTTGTTCTGTAAAGGCCGCAGCGGTTTCGTCAGATTAAATGAAACCTGTTGAAAATCGGGTACACATTTCCATCTGCTTTGAAATTAATCACTAATTTATGTTGGTCGAGCATATAAAATCCCTATGAAAGGATTTATTATTGAAACGAAGCAAAGTTTAAAAACCTCCAATTGTTCCAGTACTTTTGCAAGACCCTATACAGCCAGCATATACACTCCATAAGACAAAAGTGGAATGAAATAGTGTTTTACAATCAATCCCAGCACATGAATGGGATTTGTGGGTCACATAAAGTCTCTGAACACCTCATAGGAGGCCAGCTTGCTCTTGTGTGCCTATCATAATTAATAACAATAGAGCAGTTGTTACTCCTCATCAATGGCCTTGCACCTCCTGCAGCAGCCTCTTTCTGGCATTCCTTAAAGTAATTAAAACAATGCTCGGTTTTAATCTCAGCAGTCCAAGTAAAATATATATATAAATATATATTTTTTTCCTTCCCTTTAATGCCATGAAATACCAGAGAAGGCTTTGAGGTGCACAGGTTATTAATGGTTATTTTCCTTCTTTTATAGTGCATGATTGCACGCCACCTTGGCCTCACATAGTTCTCATCACATTTAATATAGCTAGGAGAGGAACTGAGGTAGAAAATGCCAATTTGCGTCATTGTCACTCACAGATGTGTGATAATTAAGTCTGCTGTAGCTGAATAATGAGTAATGAGTGAAAAGGAAAAACTACTAACAATTTTGCAGCATTTTTAAAAGAAAATAGACACGTCTTTGTTATCCACGTTAAATTATGGGCAGCCTAGACTGATGACCCAATAACGTGGCTGTTAAAGGACCCTGAATGAGAAATCTGAAAATGATCTGAAAACAAATGTTTAGATTCGAAGCGAATATCAACAGAAAAATCTGTAAATCTTCTCTAGTGAAGGACACATAGCAAATCTCCAAGAAACAATTGCTTTCCCTGAAGTTTCTTCCTCTGCTCTCCCTTCTTCAGACTTCTTTTTTTTTCCCCATTCTTCCTATTGTCTTCATTGCCTTTTCATATGTAGCCACTTCTGGCTTCCTGTAATCGTCCCCGGCCCTCGTGTCGTTTTCACGGTGTGCGAGTTCTGCTTGCGCTGCGCCGACACAAAGCCTCGTCGCTGTTAAACACATGCCGCAGCTCCGTCTCGAACTCCACATGCTAAGATGTGAGTAACCTGAACTCAGCCTGAACCTCCTCGCACACACACATCCACGCATTTACACGCACGCAGACTCGCACTCTAATAAATGTGTGCTGGCCCAGATGCTGCACTGTAATTGGCCGCCATGGCTTCCCGCTGTGGCAAAGATATTTTTAACACACGCTTAAAGACACACACACACATACTAATCCTTGCCTCTGCAACATCTGCCACATCCCTCAATGCATGTGCTGGCTAAGTGCAGCCACACACACACGCACACACACACACACACACACACACACCACACACACACACACACACACACACACACACACACCCCCACACACACACACACACACACACACACAGGAGCCGTGAGGGCAGCCCCTCCCTGTTTAACCACCAGTCCTGACATGTGATCTTAATAAAATGATGTGGGGGTTTCACTGAAAGGTAGAACCTCGTCCTATGAGACTCGACTCCATGCAGCTGTGTTTCCCTTGGACTGTTGTCTCCACACGGTGGCAAGGCCTCCGGAGCAAAGTTCGAATCCTGCGAGCCCGCGTTTGTTTGATCAAACTTTTGGCCAGTAAATTTGGATTTCTTGACAAATTCTAAGTTTTATTTTTCTATCCGGACCATGCTCCTTTTCTCACATCTTCTATGGTCACATTTTAAGCAAAATTAAAAAGAAGCGCTCATCGTTTCAGACAACAGAGAAAGTTGTTTCCCACATTTATCTGGCAAACACGAGACGAAAGCTCTTCTTCGATAATCGATGACGATGTGATAGTAAAAGTTCCCCTGAGCCGTGTGAAGTTTGCGTGCAGTGAAATTACAATGAGAGAAAAGCGGGACTGCTTTTTAGCTTTTTGATTTTTTCAGTCGCCTCTGGATATGATATTGCTCTCTTTTGTTTTATGCTGCGTTATTCTAAATTGAGTTGCTATGAAGCATAATGAGGTAATAGTTGGATGGAAATCCTGTTTTGTCCAATTCCGTATTTTTTGCTGCTGTGACATCATAGTCATCACCAGTTCAATAAGGTTTCTGTCAAAGTCTAAAAAGTAAATCAAACTAAACCAGTACAACTTGATGTAGCACTGAAAAAGTTGGTTTTGACCAAAGGAAAAGGGAACTGAAACATTGGTTTAATTCACAAAGACATTTGAGTTTTACTAAGAAAGCTGTGAAGTTATAACACTATATTTGATGCACTCTTCACGCTTTCTATTAAATTTGTATTTGTGTGTTTGTGCAACGTCTGGTCAGTGAGCAATTGATGTTTATGCAATGACATGTCAGGTTTGTTGCAGGAGACCCATGATTAGGATGTCAAGGTGTGGTTGCAGAGAGGAAGCTTCCTGGTTTGCGACGATGTTGGTGCCTTTAGGGATCTGCAGAGTGAGTGGCATAGGGAGAGTCAGCTAAACCAGTTCTCATGCTGTTATTCGCCAGAAACAGTTGAATCAGAACTCAGTGGTTTTCTCATCGTCACAATAGTTTGTAAAGTGCAGCTGTAGGTGATAGACTGATTGGTGCCAAGTCGACAGTAGATGAAGACGATCCTGACCTCTCAACCTCAGGCTCTTGATTTACCAATCAGTCTACAATCCGACCCCCACCGAGAATAGAGAGGCACCGCTCCAATATTAATATCTGCTTCACTCCAATATTGAAGAAAACGTCTCGATAGGTGACGATATGCCTGATCCACCAGGAAGTTTTGTGCTCTGAGTGACTTCAAGCTTTATTGTTTATTTTACAGTTTCAATGAAGATTTATTGCCATTTATTTTTTACATTTGTCCAAAGTGGTCAACCTGATTGATTTTGTCAGTTTCACTTTCTCTATTACTTATTTCACATTGGCTTTTATACTCCTAATTGGCCGGACTCAGCAAATGTGCTGCTTTTACATGTTTGACCATGTTTGTGGAGCTATCGGTGTATTTAAGTGTGCTATATTGGTAACTGATTAAACTTCTGTGTTTAAAAAAAGAGACATTTTAAGTGAATTCAGTACTGTTTTTGGTATTGGTTCTATATTCCAATATTTTTCTGTATCGGTATCAGCCGATACAGAAAAACCTCAGATATCTGCATTAGTATTGGAAGTGAAAAAAGTAGACCGGTGCATTCCTAGTCGTGGCTAAGGCATTATGACCCAAAGAAACTCGAAATGTGTCGTAATGTTTTCTGTTCTGAGTGAGTTTTGTCATTTAAAAAGTCATGAGAGGCTGTTTTTCCCAAAAATAAAAATAAAGACCTGATAAAAGTTGTTCTGCCACTGCAGATGGGTCTGTGTCCGAGGGGCAGGGACGCGTTTGTCCAGGTTGGCACGGAAAGAGACCTTCCCTCTCTTGAAGAGCATTTACCATCTACCAGCCTCACTAGTTAAGAGAGACTGAGGGAGGTGGGGAGGAAAGGGAAAGGGGTTGCGGGGAGCAGCGAGGGAGAGAGCGATGGATGTATCAAACAGCAGCCCCCTGCTGAGCGGGGAATGGAAAAGCTGCTGGCACCAACATGAATATTTCAGCAGATAGCTGCAGCTCTCTGTACTACCCCCCGCACCCTGTCTCCCTGTCTGTCAGTCTCGCGCTCTCTGTCTCTCATCTTTTCCTTCTTTCCACTTCCCTCCCTCTTAACCCTCCAAACCACCTCCTCCTCCTGCACCCCTCCTCACACCCCACCCTCAGCCTCCCTGCCCCTTTACTGTCTCCTGGTAGAGTGGACTGTGATAATCAAGGGAGGGATGGAGACGGAGACAGAGGAGAGACCTCTTCGGACTGAATTCCGGGTAGCGGAGAAAATGGCTCCCGAATGTAAATCTGGGAAGGCGGCGGCAGAGTGTTGCTTCAACTCGGCTGCTTTACTGAACACTCTCCCCCTCCGCCCCCCTCACCACACACACTCACACACACAACACCACCCTCTCACCCCCTCCACCTCCCCACTATGCATTTGTGATGGTTTCGCCCGGGGTAGTTAGACAATAAAAGCAGAATAAATGGAGAAAACAAATATAAGCATGCAGGGGTCTTCTCTGGAGAGCTGAATAGATTTAAACTGTTTGCTGCCACAACTTTTTTTTTTTTTTTCCCCAATAACTCAACGGCATCCACCACATAAATGCTGTCTATTTTTTAGAAAACTTCTTATCATTTCAATTTAGACGGCGTGGACGTAAATGTGGGTTGGCCCGCGTGTCGGGCTGGGTGAATAACACCGATGACGCTCTGGTGCTATGCGTTGCCTATAAATGACATGCATTCAGCTACAGTGCAGCATTTACATGCACAGCCAGCCGTAAAGGTAAGCTGATGCCTGAAGCTGCAGTCTCTGTGATCTGTGCTTGTTTTCTATGCAAGAAAAAAAAAATAAAGTACTGCTTCAAATTTGTCTAGAAAGTGTATGCGCTTTAAGCGCAAGTAAAACAAGTCACCAGAGACCAGCAAATTAATTTGAATAATATTCCGATGTGATATGTGGCAGCGGCTTCTGGTTCGTATATTTTTATCATCACAACCAAAATAAACAAAACCCCGGGGTTACGGGGAGTTTGACAGAGCAAACTTTCAGGGAATAGGGCGAATCGGTGCGTCTCATTTATTCCATTTAGGAAATTATTCTCGTTTATTCTTTCAGCTGACCCCTTTCATGCATGAATTATGATTTGATTCCTGACATTGCACTCATTTGCCTAAAATATAAGGTTCAATACTGCAACTTGTAGAACTTTTTGTCACTCCTGGAACTTCTCACACAATTGAACTAAACTAAAATATATATATTATCTTGGTTTTGAAGGATTTTAAACTGCTGATTGAGAACTGTTCATCACCAGTATTGTCAAATAAAAAATATAACTAGTGATGCGTGACGTCCATCTTAACGTACAGTTTCTACAGTAATGCCTGTTGGGACCACGTCAGCGTGCGTGGCTTCATGGACTCGGTAGAATACCAGGATATTTTTAAATAAATCCGTGGTGTGCTCTACCAATGTACTGGCAATGCATCTTTTCACTAAAAGAAACCTTTTCCAGTTGAGCCAGATCATTTCGATTTCACCAACGATCCAAAACGTATTGCCAAGTCGACAGTGAAAAGGTTAATCGGACAGAAAACCAGCCCTCTTCCACGGTCGTCTGAGTCCTCAAACCTACAGAAAACCTGCAGAAATCAGGAGCTACAGAGAGGACCGACAGTCTGAAAGGTCTCGAGAGGTTGGCTTTACTGGCTAATAAAAATTAGCATTTTTGACCATTTTAATTTAGTCAATAACAGATTTTTTTTTACATGTTTTTAGGTCTTCATATCAAAAAATTTTATTTTTGTATTTTTCTGTTTTTTTATTAAAAATTGGGTTGTTTTGCAAATCTTTACTAAACGTGCCAATAACTGCAGTCAACACTTTGTGATGTGTTTGTGTTTGTGCCAAAATGAGGGGATTTGACATGTTTTGTTGTGATTGTCTGATAACTTTCATATTATTCTTGGCCGCCTGTTGATGTTCTTGGTGGATCGAGTTTTGTTTTTTGTTTTTTTTTTTCGTCCTCTTTTGGCCTCAACATGCATGCAGACACATTTTATGATTTATGGATTAGAACTTTCCTTGAACCTTTTCCTACTGCATAATACATCGGATCTGGTTAAAATTATTCCAGTAAACAAATAAGATCAGAGTCAAATTGCTTTACCAGAGTCACACTTAAGATCTAAGCAGATTTCACTTTTAGTTTTGCTTGTGCTCTTTGTGAGTCCATCTGCTGCCATTGTAATGACACATAGTTGTTTCCTAAGGTGAAAGTTCACAACTTTAAGAATATGATGTGGGTGATAATTGGTATTTTGGTGGTAAATGAACACTTAATAAATTGAGCTATATTCTGATGAAAGAAAAACCGTCCCAATTAGAATCTAAAGAAAAAGATCTTCTTGAGATCAAATGTTGTGGTTGCAAAGTGTCTTTGCCACAAACAGAATGTTTCAATTGGCCACAGACAAAAAAAAAAAGAATTAGAAATAGAAAAAGAAAAATCAGCATTAAATGTAGTGAAATCCTCCAGAGCCAAAGCAGAGCTCTGAAAACCTGTTGCAGATCAGTTGTCTGATCTTCTTTGCTCCAATCACATGTGACTTTAAATGCTGCATTTATCCCAAGAAAAAAAAAAAAAAAAAAAAGCAAAGTACTCATTTCCGCATTTGTTCACTTCCGGCGACATGAAAGCAAAAATGCAGCAGATTTTAGCAGCACAACAGTTAGTTTGGTTTTGCGACTGGCCCAGACTTTTCCCTGCCAGTTTTAATCATCAGTATTCACTCCCCTCACGCTCCCCTTTCCCTGATTCATTGTTAATACCGTGTTGAATTTCCCGTCGTGCAAAATGAAAAGGCTCACACATCGCGGCGCGCGCATTAATAGTGAACCAAAACATTCAAAGGAATCTGCAGCCGACGCGCTGCACAGCTCAAACATTTCCAATAATTATTGCAAAGGCAGTAATTAAGTTTTGATCAAGGCCGCGCCAGCATCTCTGAGAAACAATAATGAATGTCGGAGCTGGGCAAAATGGAGTTGAAAACTGATAAACTCACTATTTATCTCTTTATCTGTCTTAAAGTCAGCTGCCTTTTTTACTCTCCACCTGAATTGTTGTGAGATAAAAGCTAAAAAAAAAGAAAAAAAAGAGAAGAGGTTCCCATCCTGGCACTGTTTGAGTGTGTGCTGTTTGACGGCGAGATTTGGGCCAGGGGCTGGTTAGTTTTCCATCGACAGATATGCCTGTCATCATACAGGTCCAAGTGCTTGCCCCAGGCCAAGATATGAACTAATAGCAAACTCTGATAGTGCTGCAGCATAAGGCCAAACGAGGTGTGTGTGAGTAGGTGTGGGGGTACAACAGATAAGAGTGAATGTCTGTGGGTGGAAAAGATGGCCACATCTGGCTGCTTAAATGTGTGTTTGTGAATGTGCGTGCATGTGTGCGTTTAATAGTCTGCTCAGTGTTTCATGGTGGCAAATCGCTCGTTCTGTCTCATCTCGCAAACCGCTGGACGGCAGAGTCTGCACAGGCCTGATAACGCACACGTGCACCCGCGCATAACATGCACAAGCTGCGGCTTTCTCCCTCACAGAGAAACACACACACCAAAAAAACCCTCAGCTTCCCACACTGACTTTCCAGACCAATAAATACTGCAGCCTGTTGACTACCAGCAGGTCCGTGTACTCACGGCTATCAATGTTCATCCCCCTGCTGGCAAGGTCGGTTTTGTTAGTAAAAGCTTGTACGTCTGTGAAGCTCTGTGAAGGCTGAAACAAAGCTCACCTGCTCTTATTCAGCGGAAGGTGCTCCGCTCTGCACAAGCCGTTTTCAACATTTAGTCTTCAAACAGCATCACAAAAATGCTACAAAATCTATCGGTGAAATTCTCCCTACGCCTGACAGCTTTCCACATTTCGTCAAGCGAAAGCCACAAACTTGGGATTTAATGCGATAGAATGTCACAAAGTGTGGCATAAAGCAATAAAGTGGGAAAAAAAGATAGCTTGAAAAACATACAAATATAAACGTATTACATACATTTGAATCTCTGATGCACCTAAATAAAATCGAGTGTAACCAGTTCCCTTCAGAAATCACATACCCTATAAAAAGAGTAAACCTATGTCTATTTTATTCTCATCTTTGATGTGTGTGCAACTTTGTGTTGGTCTATCCCATGAAGTCCCCCAAGTTTGTGGTTGCAACATCTCGATATTTGTACACTTTTGTACACAGTTAGCAGAGAAATGATCCAAAACACACAACAGAGTTGGTTGAAGGATGCAAAGAGCTGACAAGCATTGAGTTTCTGGAATGACCCTCAACTCGGTCCTGTTGAATCGTTCCAAGAAAACCCAAAATTTATATCCACTTTACGAATTCAATCAGGAGGAGAGTTAAAATATCAAACCAGGACTGTACAGGAAGCTTGTAGATGTTTACCAATGTATGAGTATGTTTTCCCCAGTATGCATAGTTTTGACCATGAGTGGTTTAGAGAAACGTCCAATAATAAGTCTTCTTTCAAAAAGCAATGCAGTTGTATGTTCGATGCTTTTCACTGCTGAAAACCTTTGTGTTGTTTCCAAACTCGCTCTCTGCAAATTTAGATGCATGTACTGTGTTTCGTTTTTAGTAAAGTTACTTCTGAGATACAGAATAGGAGAAATCTCAGAATGGAATTTGGAGAGATGTGGTGGAGAGACAGATAAGAGACGGAGAGTTTGTAAAAGCCGATAGGAGCGGGGCAGACGGAGATGGGGTTGTCCAGCGGAGTGGAGCGGAAAATGGAGGCAAGGGAAGATGAGAGCGGGAAAGATAGGTGAGCTGAGAAGGAGAGAGCAATCTCATCTCTCTAGCACAGAGGTTATGAGGCTATTGAACTCAACATAGAGCTGTAATAAAAGGCGAGGACTGTGTGTGTTTGAGAGTGTGTGCCGCGTATGTAAAACGCAGAGTTAATACTGCTGGCTCTTGATGGTAATTTTGGCCTGTCACTCTTCTAAAGGCCATCTCTGTGGGCCATCAGCCAGCCGCACTCAGACACGGGCGCGCTGAAAATGTCACCATTATCACGGTTTGGTTGTGCATGTGTGCGTCTCAATGTGTTTCTCCTTTTGTCTTTTTCTTCTTCCTTAAAACTCCCTCCTCTCCTCTTGCCTGTGTATTGGGAATGGCAGGAGGGGGTGTAAATATTTGCGAGCACAGCGACATGTAGAAACCCGCATGTATTTCTGTGTCTGGCGACACGTCCACAACTATAGCTGTTGACTGGGAGAGAGATTTATCTTCCAACAAGGTAATAAACCTAAATGTGGAGATTAAGGCATATTCCAATGTCAAAATGGCCCAATCAAAGTCCAGACCTGAATCCATTTGAGAATCTGAGGCAAAATTTGAAGATTTTCATAAGAAAATATGTTTCTACTTAGCATTAGCTTAGTGGGAGTGAATACAAATGTAAATTACACTATTTAGATTTTTGTTTTGAAAGGATTTTGAAATGTAAACATGTGTCTCTTTGGCTAAGGTTTACATTGAGGTACTAAAATCCCAGCAGAACAGACTGGAGTTTGAGATTGTAATGTGACGATGTGTGAAAAATGTCATTTTCCTGTATGTTTTTGATGTTGAAGTTTATCTGTAGTTGGAAATACAATTATTGTAAAAAGATAACTAAAGAAAAATAAATAACTGTGACAAAATATGTTTAATATATTTCAGTTTTATTAATTTTTTTGTGCTTTATAATATCTTGCATTTTGCAGTTTTTACTAGACTTTTAAAAAATTAAGTAAATGTTTACCTATGGCCGTGAACAGGTAACGAAGATGGGCAATTATTATATTGTTGTTTTTTTTTTATCATGGGAAAAAGCTAGTGCACTAAGATTTTTGAGTCATCATGAAAACAGTGAACTCTAGTCGATCATCTCTGCAAACCCCCAAAACTAAATGATAAGGACTATATAGTACCTTGCCAATCATGTATCAATATCTCTATTTTATTAGTCAGGAATGAGTATGAATGCTGCAGACTGCTGGTGTATTTCTTATAACTGGGCCTGGTAAACTCACAAGGCTTGAAGCTGACTGAGTAGGAACTCCATTCTTTTCACAATCACAAGCAAAGGTCCTGGCTTTGTGTGAGTGGGTGCAGGGTTGAAGGGTTATTTTCTGAGCTTGTAGCCAGCATTGAACACAGGGCTCTGCATGGCATTGTCCTCAGGGAGATCAATGACATTCCCCTCTTTTGAACCCACAGATTATCTGAGCGCCTGATTGCTTCAGGACCTTCCCTCTCTCTTGATCTCCCTGCCCTCTGTCCTTCACTAGGCTCTTAGCGTCGGCCTTCATCTTTGCATCCTCCTATATTTTTAGCATTTTGGAGATTTAGAAAAACAGCAGGACTTTAAATCTTTAGTGAAAGTGTGGATCTGAATAAACGTCAACGCGCCTGACGTTGACTAAACCAGAATAAAAAAACTTTTGTTCTTGGGTTCAAGGTAAAACACCTTCTGCTGGCCTGGCGACATAGAAAGCGACTTTTAGGGAATATTTATCAAAACACGATTCCAGAAATTGTGCAATTCGTTACCTCATCGGTCAAACAATAACAGATGATCGAGATCAGTTTTGTTTCTTGCGTGTTTGTGTGTGTTTTCTTCATAAAACTTAGTAAATGATTGTGACTGTTGCAGACAGGGAAGCCGAACTGCAGGAGAAGGGTTTTGACTCTAAGTGCACACTTCTCCTTTCTGCCTCAGAGATTGAATCTTTCATGTCTTGACCCTCTGCACTTTCTCGTCTTTATTAAGAAACTCTCTGTTAAGCGAATTTTGTTTTAAGCATCCATATTTTTAACACCTTGTCAAGCAAAAGAAAAAAACAAAGGTTCAGATGTCTACTATTTGTTTCATGAAAATCCTGCAGAGTAGCCCAAGCCAAAACCCAGGCCTGAACACCGAATCAGGCAGAAATCAAGAAATTACTTATTTACAGCCTGTCTACTTCAGATAGGACCTAAAAAAATAGCAACACATTATGTCCTAATGAAGAAAAAAAGCAATTAGGAACAGATGATAAGTTTGGCAAAGTCATTTTTTCCACAAGTGAAAAAACTATCAAACAGTGAAGAACTTCCTGCGGATTTGCTTGCCTACCACATTTATTCCAAGAGGACATCCACAACTAATACAGGAGGCTGGCTCTTTTATGGACGCTCTGAAGAAGGACGAACAATAAGAAAGGGGCTGAGCAACGTTGCATTGACGGACGAGCTCCAAGGTAAAACTGGCATCAAACCAAAAAGGTTCGTATCACATTGACCAAAAATCAGTTCGATGATCTATCAATGTGGTGGTCGTGGAGATGCAGTGCTGCTTCAGGACCTGCACAACCTGAAGAAAGTAATTATATTGCAAAGTCTGGTCTGTAACAAATACTCAAAAGTATCTGGATTCTGGTGAAGTTTCCAGATACTTCACCAACAGAACTTACTTTTTTTTTTCTGATGAGCTGAAAAATAATGTAAAAGTGACTTAAAAATGAAAACAAGAAATTCGGTGATGTGCCAGATACTTTTTCACAGCTCTGCAGATCATTGTTATGTGGCAACGTTGCCCATCTCTGGTGTGTAACGTCCAAGAAATTTGGTTGGTTCATTGATTTTATTTTTTTTTAAACACTGTGGGCAGAATGTGGGTGGAAAGCAATGAGGACGATGCCATTGTGGAAGGATGTAGTTTAGAGAATAATTCAGTGAAAGAATAAATTACTTTTGTAATGGACAATGGAAAGGTCTCATGGAAAAGACAAAAACACCAGGAGTGGAAGTTTATCTGTAGTTGAGGACTCGCTCAATCATTGTTAGTCATTTAGTTGCACTGTGAGACAGGGTGGCGCTCAGGTCTAAGGGGTAAGGACTTTGCCTCAAAACAAAACGTTTCCAGTTTAAAAGCATTCCTCTGCAGGCGTTGCATGGCCTCACCATGGAAACTTGGGTGTTTCCCAAATATTTAGGTTTCTTCCCACAGTCCAAAGACTTTAACTGGTCCGCAGCCACCTTTGAATTTGAAAAAGGCAGAATAGTTTCTACAGCTGAATGAAATGATGTTGCAGTAAGTCATAAAGAGCAGTGTACAACAGAGAAAACCAATATTTTCAACTTTCATCTTTACAATAAAGAAAAGGGAATGTCCTTTCATAAAGGTCATTCTTTAATGATACAATTTGGAGAAGAAAAACAAAGCGAATAAGAGGGCGACGTAGTGACTGGCTTTTCTAAGAAGTTGGGAGGTAAAAACAAAACATGCATTTTGGTAATTAAACACTCAAAACTCTTTGGTTTATAAAATGTTCAGGAACAGCTTCTAGCTTCCCGAATAATGAAGCCTGATGATGCTTTAAGATGAGGATTTTGCTTTGTCAGACATGGTGAAATCCTTGGGCCACAGGAGTTGATGTTGTATAATCCTGCTATGGGTTTTCTGAAAACCAGTAAGAATGTTTTGGATTGCATCTTGTGGACAGTAGAAGGTAATGGGAAATTCTTCAGCCCAGGAGATTATCCATAGAGAGGACCATTTAGGCCCAGTTGGTTCTAAATAAACTGGAGTGACAGTCAGTTTTAAGAGTGGACAGCGTTGTCACTGCCGGGTGGGAAAGACACTGAAGATCTGAAGAGATCCTGAACATACCAGGTCCACAGTGAGCAGCCAGTGGAAAAGATGGATGAGATAAAGTCTGGATAACAAGAGAATGTGTCAGAGGCTGGAAAACTTATTGGACAAGGAAGAAAGTTGACCTGCCAGCATTACAACATGCAGCTCTGGAAGAAATGAAGAGACTTCTTTAAGTAATCAGTTTCTCTGATTTTACTCTTTATTGGTATATGTTAGAGTAAAATGAACATTTTTCTTTTATTCTGTGAACTACTGACAACGTCTCTGAAATTCCAAGCAAAAATGCAGAATTTATTTGTACACAATGAGAAGTGGACAAAATAACGAAAAAGATGCAACACTATCAGACCTCAAATAATGCAAAGAAAACAAGTTTGTGTTCATTTAGAAACATTTTTTTCCAGAGCTGTATACGGATATGTGTGGTCCAGAACGCACCAATCAACTTAAAGACCAAAACTCAGTGCATATTTTATGGTATTAATTGAAAACTGATGCTCTCCATCTATACTTGAACCCTCTTGCAAAGAAGAATGTGTTTTTATGTGCTTGCAGGCAAAAAGAGATTCTACAAAGTTTTGCTTGAATTGGAAGAAACATTAACGACCACCACGTTTCCAGATTCCTCAATTTTGAATTACCTGTAAGCCAAACGTTACCTTTTGTAAACCTCAACAACATGGAAATCTAGTGTCTAGGTCTAGAACATAAAATCAATAGCAGGTAATGTTGACATTCAAGACTGAAATGTGTCAAAGTGTAAAATAATGTGTGTGAGTACTTCTGCAACAACACTTCCAAGATTAGCCTATGGATAAATGCAAAAGTAAGATTTTTGCTCCTGTGAAAATTTTATTGAAACTAGTTTAGCTGTTTAAGCCTTGCTGGTGAATATTCCTCACTTGTTTTAAAATATTTGCATTTTCACTTTTAAGCCATAGAGAGACTGAGGAATTCTTAAAGAACTGAAAAACAAACACCTGACTGATTTTTTCCCCGCTTTCTTTCTCTTAGCATTTTCTCTTTTTTTTCTCAAATGCAGATATTGAAGTATAAATACATTTTCCTTGCAGGGGAGCTTGTTTATGAGGTAGAGGCTTCTGCTTCGAATGAAATATGCAAATTATGCGTTTATGAAAAAATAAACACGCAAAAGGGCTCATGGTAAGCCAAGAATGAATCTGGCGGGGTGAAGGCTAAGAGGGAGAGGTGAGCCGAGGAGAGTGAAGAACTGTGGAGAAAGATTGATCAAAACAAGACGGAGGGAAAGGAGCCCTCTCTCCCTCACCGCATCCGCAGCTGATGCTGCTCTCAGCCAGAAGGTTCCACAAAAACACAACGGCGCCTTCACCACGGAACTGGGCGCAGACACACACAAGACACACACATTAATATCGGACGCACGGGCGTAGAAAAACACACGCAGGTGGGACTGCGAAGTGTAGTGTGCCAATTTGTTGTGCCCCTGGTCCCCTCTCAGGAGGCCCTCAGTCCGGCATCCAGCCTTGCCAAGATTGGCACCCGTCCCACAAACGCACGCACGCACACACACGCACGTGCACACCCACACCTTCGCTCGCAAACTGCGCCGTGGCTCCAGGCTCATTATCGGGGCTGTCCGTGCGTGTTTGTTCATGTGTGCGCGCTTCCACTTTTCTCCACTTTCGTGGATCACAAGAGACAAACGCTGAGGGGAACGTGTGAAAGACACCGCCGCCCTTCACACAGGCAGAGAGCGGCAATCGTTTTTCGCCAAACTAGGGCTGCGGTTCACGTATCCGTTCCAGCACCTCCTGTTGTTTTCCACGCTGTCCGTGGAGGGAGAACCTGGGATGTTAGAAATTAATGACATAGGAAAAGAGCGTCTCCATTCTGACAGTCTCTGCCTCGCAGACTACTTTTTACAAATTATTCAGCAGCTGAATAATTATCTCAACGAATGTGTCGGGACGGAGGAGAGACTCGTTTCAGAACGGTACGGCGTGAGAAAATGCGGTTCCTGTTTGACGGGAACACGATGATGAATGTTAAACCTTTCACTTCCACCTTCCTCTTCCTCGGTGATCAGGAGATCGTGTTTCTTCTGGATGTGGGCCTGGAATCTCACTTGAATATCTTTATATCAAGAGTTTCTCCAGCCTTTTCTGTAGTTTTGCAAACTCGTGACAGATCCGCGTTCTGGTTCCTTTACAGCTTTCTCACGGTGAAACCATTTGTGTTTTCAAAAATGGATGCATCAGCATTCAGCAAGACTTCCAGGCCATTATGTTTAGTGCAAAGTGTCAAGCAGCAGCATGTACGTTATTCGTAGTCAACATCACACACTGACTGCATGGTTACGGCTGTAACAATTTCGCCTAAAGGTGAGTGTGTGCCACGAGTCGAGGGGTAGCTGATGCCAGTCATCAGTGGTCCAGTACAGGATGCTTCCAGGTACCTACAGTCCACCTCATGTTTCAACAGCTTGTCATACCAACTGTTTGCAGCAATGACTTCATTTGTTTTCTCCATGACTTCTCAGGCTCTCGAGTCAAACAATGAGAAATGTTCAGAAGTTATCCTATTCTCTTCCTTCCTTGAGGTTTGCGGACATTTGTTTTGATACCTAACCGTGACATTTGGCTCAGGTGTAGACTTTCTGATGGGATGAGTTTCTTTGGAACATCAGTAAAAAAAAAAATGATAATCGACTTTTGGAAGTCGCCACACCATCCTGCACCACCAGTAGTAAATGGAGGTGCCGTTGAATTGGTGGAAAAAACTATTTTTTGGGGTTTGTTCAAACATTAGTCAACTTGAGCCACATTTTGTTTGCACAAAAAAAAAGGTCCAACAACAATGTAATTCTTAAGTAAACTGAGAGTTTTAATATGTCATTTCACGCATGATAACAAAAGTCTTAATAAATTTCTTTCCTTTTTTGTTATTGCATGGTACAAAAATCTGTGTCTGAGCAACAAAACCATTTTGGGTCATCTGGATTAAGTGGCTGGTAAGAGGCACATTCTGTCAGGTTATGCTGAGACCATCGTCTCCATGGAGAGTTTCTTCTGGTCCTCGGTGTAAAATGGAAGCTGTGAAGACCAAGAGACATCGAGTTTTCTTCTCAGCAATGGCTGCTGTTTAGTTCAGTAACTTAAAATGAGCATCAGGAGTTGGTGCTGCTGCACATTGCGTTTTTGTTGACGTTGAATGGTTGAACTTTGGCTTCTCTGTTTTATCTGTTTGTGTGTAATCTATATGTTGTTTGATATGTGCATATGCTGCAAACTGATTTCCCATTGGTGGAAATAAAATGATCGTTACCAGTACCTTTACTTTAACTGGATCGTTGCGCGAACTTGACTATTCTCCTTGTTTTAATCATCCAGTTGCAGTTTTGCTGGAGTGTTTGTGATAGCTGTCCTTTTCATGAACCAAATTAAACCAAGCTTGCCTCTAAAATACATTAATATTCCACAAGCTTCAGTCCACATGTGAACATATGAGGAGTCTCAACCTCTTACCTAAAGCAACAGTGAGAGGTGTGTATAATCACTCCGCTGTCCACCTCTTTTGATCATTGATCTTCACCTTCTTCAGACCAGGCACCGTATGGAAACTAAATTAACATTTATAAATGCCTACAAATATGTATAAATTGTTCAATCAAAAATAAATCAGAATATGTATGTTGTGAGTCCCACCTGAACAGCTATGTATATTAGTTGTTTTTTTTTCTTTGAGTAATTCTTGCTTTTTTTATGTGAAAGGATGTTTTGCATCAAGGTTGTTCACCTTTTCTTTTTGCACATAACTCTTACATCATTTCGATTTTCTTCTTCTGACCGATAAAAGTCACACTTTCCTCTTTGGGGACACATCAGTCTGGGAGGATGTTTGCTGACAAAACGAGACTTTCTTTCACTGCTCTTTAATTTCCTTAACCAAATCCCGAGTCTGCTCTGCCGTTTCTCTTCCCCCGTGCTCTGTGCTGCTAATGTCATTGCCTGTGTCCTCTGGGCCAATTATGCTGCTGCTATTGTCAGACGGAGCCACGTATTGTTTCAGCAATCAGTACCAGTGCGTGACAGCATGCGTATGGGATAACGCGCATGAGTAGAAATTAGTATCTGGTGCGATAAGTATCTGTCCAGTAGAGGGTGGAGAGGATAGGAGATTGAAAGATAAAGCAAAGAGAAAGAAAGACCTGACTCCCGTCTTTCCGTCTTTTTCGAGGCCCAGCCTGTCTCTAATCAGGGAGACGACTGCACTCAATTATTCCCTCATTAGTCAGCAAATAGGAGAGGCCACTGAAAGCCCTGTCTGTCTTTGTCTCCTCATTACTCCGTCACCGCATAGACCGTTGTTCTTATATATTCTGGCATTTTGAGATGGATTTTAGCAACTCTGTGTCTCAGGAAAGTCTTTTGATTGCAAATGTCAAAATGGTAATGAACATTGGGTGGCAAAGCCAAGCTGAAAATGCGGTCTGGCGCTGATAATCATTCATTTCCTTCAAACTGGAGAAGAAACAAATATCAGGTTTTATTTATTTATTTAACAGCCGCTTTATAAAGGAGTTTAGATGGAAATGACTGACTTCAGCAGCAAAGGCTCTACTAATGGGGACAAAAATGTAAGTTTGCGACTAGGGCAGTAAAATTATCATTAAAAGCATCGCCAGTTCTAAAGACTCAATCGATCTTTTGTTTGGGTTGCAGACTTTTTATAACATTGATTCATTGTTCTATTTTTATTTTATGATATCATTAGTTAATACTAAACCTGACAACAATTTAAAAAGTAATAAAAACAAAATGATGATGATGACGACGCATTTCTTTGATGAACAAATACTGAAATCTTGCAGATCTTATTGCAGAGAAGCGACCACGGAAAATGGGTTGTGTCACCGAAAGAGCCAGCGAGGCAAAATGAAACCAGAGAACAATAACACACAGAGGAGGAGGTGAATGATGACATGGGCTGTAGGTGAGGGAGCCACAGCTGAGACAGAGAATAAACAGGTTGAGAGGAGGCTGAGCGAGGGATCCAAGAACTAACAAATCAAAGGGGGGAAAGTCAAACACCCACAGATCCAGCAGCAACGACTGACTGATTGTAAAGTTGTCAAAATAATCAATATCTTGATTGATTCATTTCATCTACAGTAGTTTATCCGTCTTCCCACTGAAAACTGCCCTGTTGGTTTGGTACGCACATGAACAAATACAGACTCCAGCAGATTTGTGGAGAAAATATCAAGCAAAATTGCCGTAAACACAGAAATTGTACAAGGCTGATGCTAACCACATATGTTAGGGAATCCATTTTCCTCTTACTTGCTCAACTGACTCCAAAGTACTCTGTTGTGCTAAAAGAAAGTTGCACTTTCAGCAAAATGGTTTTTGTACTACAAACCTGCTAAACTGCTCACCTCGCATTGTTTTGGTTTCTATACCAAAACAATGATACAGAAGTCAACAATACAATAATTGATTGTATTGTTGGTCATTCATCTTTTAAAGAAGCGTTATGTAAAGGGGAAAAAAATATCCACAGCATTTAAACTGATATTGGGATTATTTTAGTATTCAGGTTGGTAATGTTAGTACTGTGACAACCCTATGTGGTAGCGATGAGAGTAAAACATAACCGTGACAAAATATTAGCTCTTGCCTAAATGATCCAGTTGTGCTGAAACTTTAGTTTGTACCCAAGTTAGAGCTCTAAACTTTCATGGCCTCCAGCTGAACCAGGTTAGAGTAACTAGTTTGATTAAATCTGACAACAAAATTTCACTCTGCCTGAAACACATCAACGATAAACTTTTCAGCCCTCCAGGTCTGTGCTGTGTCTCTGTCAGACTGACACCATGGGCATGAATAAACTGCTACTATCCTGACTATACTCTATGTCAAACACGGGAAGGATATGCAGATAGGTGAATAATTGGTATTTAATGAACAAATACTTATTTTCATATTATAAGATACATTCTGCTTGTTTTTGTTGAATGGCTTTATGCATTCCTGCATAATTTCATAAACTCCCGAAGACTTCAGGGAATTTATTCCGAGATAATTCTCCCAAATTCATATGTTTTATCATAAATATTCCCCGTTTTTCATCCTGATGCAGACATGGTTTCTGCCCTCAGCTATGCAATGTCAAACACCTGTGTGTTGGTGTGTATATGTGTGCAGAGGCAATGCGGAGGTCATGTCTAGCCCCACGGCACTTCATTAAAATGCATGTTTTTTGGAGAATCTGCGCGAGTGTGAGTGTGTGCGTGTCCACACGTTACTCTTGTGTTCACATAACCGTTTACATAATTGATGAATATGATAATGACACAAGCTGGCACTGTACTTGTGGGCATTTGTGTGAGTGCACAGATGTAGGTTTGTATACACAGGATTTTTTTAGGTCTAAGGTAGATGAAACTTCTGTCGAATCGTACGCCCGTCATCTTGGCACCGACAGTTTGACCACTGACAGACAGCACTTTGTTCAGCTGGCAAAGAGGCAGGCATACAGACAGGCATGCAGGTAGACAGACATGCTGACAGCATATGGAGCAAGACAGGAGACCTGCGGACCCATGTGGTAGTTAGAAAAACCCCTTTCCTCCCTCTTTCTCCCCCACGCGCCCCCTTGGCATATGCTGTGCGTGGTTGGCTGTGCGCCACATGCCGAGCTGATGCCCTCGGCACGGCTGGGGCTCCGTGCCACCTGTGCCACTCGCTCCCACCGCAGCCCCCCCGCCTGCCCAACACTAGCTCTCTGTTTGCACCTGTGTCTGCCGTGGGAGAGAGACCGACCGTGAAAAGGCAAACATAAGCATTACGTCGTCTTCCTAATCAGTTCACTGGCCTAGCTGATGCAGTTTTTTTTTTAAGTTACCTTATAAGATCCTAAGTGAGAGGTTTGCTTCTGTCCTATTTGCACTAAATATATAAAGTGGTTTTGAATTTTGATTTTAGGCACATTTTAGCATGATCTGTTAACCGTGCATTGATTTATTTGGTGATATATGTATATCATTCTACAGGGTGGGATACAAGTTTTCATAAAATGATGAACATTTTTTACTGGACGACAGTTTTTATTTTTCTGTTAAAGTTTCATGCAACCATGCGACTGCTTCCCGATCTAGCCGTCGATATAATTTCCATTCTTTGCTCTTTTGTTAAACGCATCTTCTTGGGTATCTAAAATATAAAAGAAATATACATTTTACATTCTCCTATGTATGTATGGAAACTTATGGCCCATCCTGTAATAGCAATGACTCTTTTGTTTTTTGCTAAATTAAAGACACTTTTTTTACATTTTTATATTTTATATTTAGATTTAAAATAAATAAAAAATAAATAAATTTTAAAAATGTCACTGAAGAAAAGGATTTTTAAAATCTAATTTTTTTTAGATATTTAAAGTGATTAAAAATGACCTGTGAATAACATTTTACTTATTCATGTATTTATTTATTGCTGACAGATGAGTCTTATTTTTTTAATTCAGAAGAAACTTTTTAAGTGGATTAAACTGACTTGTTTGCTGCTTCACTTCCTAATCAGATTAAGTATTGTCTATGCAGCTTTTAATTTTTCTCTGTGATTATTTTTAATGAACCTTGAGACACATTTAATTTTTTAAGAACTTCCCAATGTCTCTGTGCTTCATTTTTCTGAATGCGCAAATCAAAAAATTCACTAATCTAATGTGAAGGCCAACTTTAAGTGCTTCTTTTCTATGCAGTTATCAGAAGGTTATTGGGTTATCAGCAGTTATACTCCATTATAATCAAAACAACAGACGCTGCAAAGAGATTGAACAACTAGAAGAAGTATTCAAGAGGAAGTTACGTTGTGTTTAGTGGTGGATTAGAGTTAAGACACTTGGATCTGCAAGACCTGCTGGAGTCGCCAGTTTTCAGGACAAAAGAAATAAATAAACTGACAATCAAAGCAGTTCTGTTGTGTTTCTCTCATTTATGATTAAAATGAAAGCAGAGCTCAAATAAAAGCAACATAATTCAACATGTGAATTTCTCCAGCGTCAGACTCTGGCCTTTTGGCTGTGTCAAGTGCGCCGGTCCAGATGTGCTGCTGACATTACAGTGAGACAGAAATCGGATTATGCAGGATTTAGTGTGCACACGTCTCAACAGCTCTGAACTACGCAACATAAATATTTACGGGCCGGCAAATGCACACGTTGTGCTGGGCTACGTTATGACATTAGCGACAAACACGCCTAGCTTTTCCATCTGAAGGATGTGGAGCGTTGCTGAAAACTTTGTGTTTGTAAGTCAAATCCTGTTTTGGGGAAATAACCCTGGTGCTTGAAAGTGTAGTTTGCTTTTGGATCAAATTCAGCATAAAAGGGATAGAAAGAGATTTGAGTGTTTGTGTGTGTTAGTGTGGGGGGGAATTAAAGGGAGAGAAGAAGATAAAGCAACAAGGCTGCAGGTTGCGTGCAAACTGGGCAGGTAAACAGAAAGAGGAACAAAAAGACTCTTATCTACGGGCGCTGCAAAGAGTTTCTGCAGGCTACACTTCAGTTCATCCACAGAGTGGTTGAACAAACTCTACATTATGCAGCAGAATTGCGGTCGATCTTCAGTGGAAACATGATTCATCTGCTGAGCCCCGAGCGTTCATAACAGGAGAAAAAAAACTGTGATTAATAACGTCAATCCCATCCTCATAGCGACAAACCCTCAGCCGCCATTTCGTCATAATTTGTAGCTCCCCCGAGAAAAGCAGCGAACGTCCCAAATAAATCCAAGATAATCCCCAAATCCTCAGGTCCTTTACTGCAACTGACCTCCCCACACACACTTACCCACACACACGCATTCCCATCCAGGTTAGCTGGCTAGGCAGGACGCAGCACACCTGACCCCACGCCGATGTTTCCCTGCACGATGCCAAAATTAACACACATACACA
Organism: Poeciliopsis prolifica; assembly: GCF_027474105.1. Classification (NCBI taxonomy): domain Eukaryota; kingdom Metazoa; phylum Chordata; class Actinopteri; order Cyprinodontiformes; family Poeciliidae; genus Poeciliopsis; species Poeciliopsis prolifica. Next base: position 6,699,142 of record NW_026562392.1, on the reverse strand, counting down.
CATTTTCATTTCGCTCTCTCATTCAGTCTGAAGTAAACAGCCCAGTTTAGCAGTAAGCTCACACAACCACACCTGACACACACACACACACACACACACTCTCACTCAGGTGCGCCTGCTTCAGTCACAGTTGGCCGGAGCAATCATTGGAGAGTTTGTTGGATCAGCTGTTAGGTGAGAAGACTCAATGTAAGATGGATTGAGGCCAGAGAAAATGACAGCCAAGAGATAAACAAATTAATAAGTGACAGATGAGCTTCACAAGTGACCGCAATTTACCCCGTTAACTCTCAAAAGGCAGTGGTTATGAGATGGAAATGACGTTCCCTCTTTTAAATTTGCAGGAGAAACATTGTGCATCTCTAATGCAAAAGACATAAATTGCTTAAACAGTCACATATTTGTCTTGTCTTTAAATAAAAAGCATAGAACTAATCAGTAGGTTTGAGGCTATTCACAGGGTACAAAAATTACTTTTTGTTTCCTCAGATGTATATAGAACATATCCCCGAAGAACAAATGAACAGTAAGTTTAACCCAGTCTTGACTGATTGAGTTCTCTGTTTTTTAGTCAATGAAGTGAGCTAATTGATGGAAAATATTTTCAAGTTTAAAGATTTAACTTTAAGAAGTGTGAGAAAAAAACGGAAATGCGTACGGGATGACCCGTACGCATTTTCGTTTCACATGGGTGTAAAATGCACGACGTTGTAGGAAAACTAAAAACATCACTAAAAACCAGAGAGGAATCACTAAATTAGTCTAAACAGAAATGTTTTGTATGTTACAGATTTATTCTACTGTTCTGTTGATTCGAAAGACGTAACATTTACAGAAGCATGTCTTAAATCCAGATTAGAATTTCCTGACTTACACAGACGAAACCAAAGGTTTGTGAATCAGTTACTACAAAACAGCAGAAGCTCTCCCCTTTGTGGCGGGTCTTGCTCACTAAGTCCTATAAATACTACAGTTTAGTCACCTCAGTATAGATGAAAAGACTTCATACACCACTTACTACATGCTATCAAGCCCCTCAGCTGCAGAGGCTGATGTTTGTTCAGGTGGATTGTTATACAGTGTGGAAATCCCCTTCAGCAGAAAAAAAAAAACAGAAATCAGAATCCTAAAAAAAGAAGGAAAGGTTCTTCGGGACGCACTTTGGGTGAGTGATGGAAAAGAGAAACAAAGACTCACAAACAAATCGTCTGCTCTTCAAACTCAGATTCAGCTCCACATCGTCAAAATGCTGAGATCAGCTTCGGCTGTCAATCTCCCGCTTACTTCCAAGAGCGCAAACAAAACACAGCTGTGTGTTTAGAATGACAATGGACACCCGAATTCAACTTCTCACTTCCATGTTTTCCTTCAGCGCTCTTCAGCTGTTTTGATTATTTTCTGTTTTACCACTTCATGGGAATTTTTTATTTATTTTACTTTCATTCATCTGAAAAAAAATCTAAGATACAAATTTGTGATTCTGAGCCACAAACTTTGACTGGATTCAATGATTTGAGTCCGAATGCATTCTGAAACAGCGTTAATAATAAAAGTGAATAACAATATGGACAGAATCATTTTCTAAAGGTTTATGGAAATTTTAATTATGAAGATCATTTATCCACACAGAATAGCATTTAAAGATCAGCAATTAAGCCCTAAATATATAACTAGCCACGCCATTGGAAAGGCCTATTTTCTTCCTCTTAATATTTATTCACTTTTTTTATACACACCTATAGATGTGTTTCAGTTTAAATGGTGATCAGTAGAAGGTTGTGTTCTACCAAAGAGCACTAAAGAGAAGCAGCTGAATTCAAATTAGGTAATTATCAGGAACATTGTCGGCTAGAGACAGAAGTTTTGACCTCTCAAGAGTCTTGGCACAAGAATTGATGGACAACATTTTAAGGACGTCATATGGATTTAGGTTTGGGCTTTAACTAGGCCACTCTAACACAAATATGCATTGATCCAGATATTTCCATTGGAGCCCTGATCATATGTCCAGGTCCATGGTGATCGTCCTATACCCCGCCCTAACTGGACAGCTTCCCAATACTGAGTCCCACAGCATGTTACTGCTACCACCATGTTTTCTGTGCAGTGTTACTTTAGTAGGGCAAAAAGAATTGTTGACGGTGGAAGTGTGGCTTTTCTGCATTGTGTTTATGTGCCACTGTATGACAGACAGCCTGTCAAAGAAAATCTCAATGAAATGCATGAAAGTGTATGTTCATAATGTGAAAAATAAATTAATGAGGTATGAATACTTTTAAAAGGCACTATCCATCCATCCATGTCCAGCAGTCATTGGGCGAGATGCGGAGTACACCTTGGACAGGTCGCCAGTCCACAACAGGACGAACAAGAGCGCTTCCACTCACACCTAACAATAAGTAAGTGGCCTCCTCAGCCATCAGAAGAAAAAATGATGCAACTCAACAGTAAACATACTCCTGTCCCACTTTTTAATAATGTGCTTGCCAGCTTAAAGTCACAAAAATAAAAGTGCCGGTTTTAACACTGGGGGGAAATAATAACCTGTTACAATGACTTGCAAATCATTGCCCTCTGTTTCATTCTCTTCCTGCGGTGCACTTAGGAAGATGTGCAGAGATGTCTACAAATATTGTAAGTAAAAAGTAGTAAATAAAATCAGAGTTGCATAAAAATACTGGTTATCAGTGTTGCTTTGCAGACAGAACGCCAGAGATTCATATCCCTGCTGAGGCTCTGTAGTGTGACGTTCTTTTGTTCTTCTGGGTAAATGAGGGTTTTGTTGGGAAGGAGGGAGCAGGAGTGGATGTTACATCTAACTACAACTTCAATTCTCCAAAATAATAAGAACAATATCTTTGGTCAGTTCCAGATTTATGTGCAATAAAGCTTCAGCTCATAATAGTGGCCTTATGCTACTCCAATTAAACCAGTTTAAAACATTTGAGACAACTAATCCCGAAATGGGAATGGCTCAATTACAAAAATAAAAATAATTATTTTTAAAAGTTGAATTAAAAATTTTAAGTTAAAACAACCACATGTAGAATCAACAGCTTTAAATATGCTATGAATTGACACATTCTTACGAGCAATTCCTGACACAAACAGTACTAAGAACAAAACAGCAGAAGAGAAACAGGCCTACCGAAAGCCCCGCTAATTCATTCACTCACTAATTCATTCATTCACTTCCTGACTCGACTTCGCAGGTGTGGACGTGAGCCTCGACCGCCTCTTGATCTTGATGTGCGTAGCTTGCGTCTCTTTGAAATGGGCTCCACGCTCACCAAGCGGAGAATTTTGTCTTCGTCTGAAGATGAATATTTATACGTACATTTGTATGCAGGTTTGCAAACTGAAATATAGATACCAAATTAAATATCTGGAGCAGTGATGATGTACTCTACTTGGCAGATTTTTCTCCTCCTCACTAAAATCTAAATAATTTCTCATATATCCTGCAGGTAGCTATGGGGAAATTTACTCTCCAGCAGTATTTTGCCAGTGTTTGATAATTGATGTGAAACTTTTGATGCAATACTATTACACGTAACAACAAAGTCCAAGTGTGAATTTTTTATTTCATGTGTATATATATATATTTTTTTTTTGCTCAGCTAAATGCACACTGTTGTGTAGCAAAATGAATCCCAGCTGATCTCCCTTCAGATATTCAAATGATGGTAAATTTTTAGCAAAATCTTATTTAGTAAACAATCTTAGAAGAGGGAAAAAAAACACTAAAAAAATGACATTTTATTGTGAAAAACACTAGGTCTTCTCATCACCAGGTCAAGTGTCAAGCTCCAGAAATGATCATTTTGCTATATCTCTGCACCACTATTTCTGAAAAATTAACCAGCAACAGGCTGTGAAAAAGTTTTTGTTCTTTGTCACTCATATCAGATACATTTTTACTCAAATAAAAGTCATCGTCCTGAAAGAAATTACTTAAGAAAAAGGGAAAACTTTACTTTACCTTACTTAAGAAAAAGGGAAAACTTAACAGCCTTTACTTGGCGTAAAGGCTGTTTTCGACCTGGTAGCTGTTTGATCATAACATCTGATTTAACTTGTAGAAATTATCTGACGAGACAAACCAAATGGCAACGTTACGTTCAAATTCTAGTACTTTCGAGAATGGCATTACTTAAGTAAAAGTAAAAAGAACAGTGAATTCAAATGACTCTTTCAAAGTTTATTACGAACCACCTCTAGAAATCAGATGGTTTCTAATGTTTAGAAAAATATAAAAAAACATTTAGGTGCAAATAGTCCTCTTATGAACTCTCATTGGAGTTGCAGATGTTGCTTTTGCTCATTTATCCTGGCCTGGGTTTGCTGTTCCACACATCAAATCGTCAGCCTGCAGGATCGTTGGCAGAGTTCTGGACAGCTCCATTATTCAATGACACTTTTACACCTTCCTCTATTTTGTTACCCAAGAATTGATGCAAGAATCCTTTTTCATTAAATTAGACAAGAAGCGGAAATAAAACAAGAGCTCCTAAGCATTGGGCTGTGTCTCATTGTTTGTCCTCCCATGTCTCTGTGTTGTCCAAGGTGTCTCACCTCTCGTCACCGAAACAGACTCCATGTTGCAGTTGTGTCTACTTATGCAGGTGTTTGTCAGAAATCACCTTGGACCCATTTTTGAAAGCCGTACAGTTGTTGATGATGATGCTATTGTTTTGTGATATTGTTCATGTTCATTTTGAAACGTGTCATAAAAAAAATCTCCCAATTCTCTCTCCCGTCCTTCGCTGCCAACAACATATCAATGGAGACTCACACACTGCACACATGGCAACACATGCATACGTGCAACACGTTTTTTCCCCCCAACATCCCTGCGGTCCAACATTCAACCGTTACACTTTAAATAGACTCACCCCATCGTGTGATAGCCGTATCACCTGATTGGTGTCCGAGCTGACAATGAGCAGCTATTAGCCACGTGAACCTTGACCCTCTGCTTCTTTGTCTAACCCCGGAGTCGGAAGGAACGCCACGTACGAAAACTTTGAAAACCTACAACGCTTAGGAAAAAAAAAAAAAAAAAAAATCCCTTCTGTAAGATGTGTGGGAGTGGTAGGATGAATTAAATGCAGCTAAAGTCATAAATTAGTTATATTAGTTTTTTTTTTTTTTAATCACAGAGGGTAATTACAAGAGAAGGGTACAATCCCAGAGAAATGCCGCTTTGATGCGCGGGAGTTTTTGTTCTCGTCTTATCCCGACTCTGTTACACATCTAAAAGATAAAGATTTGTTATTCATGACTTACATGAGATGCTTTATGTGAATTAATCTGTTTTAATGCTCTTCTAGCTGCTGAACGATCCAGGTGTTTGTATTTACGAAGCGGTCTTTCTTTTGATTTCGATTTTTGTTGCTTTTGTTTTGTTTCTGTGCAAGTTTGACTACAACAAAAAAGCCAGGATGACATGTGCTCAGTTTAACATATTTGCAAATAAACTTGGTTGAAAGCATGAGAAAAAAAAAATATTTTTTTAGCATCTGAGATAATTCTTGATGCTAGCTTGTCTTCAAAAAAACAGCTTGTTGTTACAGAGCATATTTCAGGTGGTAACTAAATAAAATAGATGTTTTCTATGTTTGCTATAAAAAGCTGAATAGTTATAATTAGTCGAGCTGAATTTTCAAACAATATGATTTTCTTCAAAAGCTATGAATGTTTCTATTGAGTAAATCGACTCATTAAGATCAACATTAAAAACCACCTTTTCACCCTCCCCAGCAATTCATCTAAACAAGTATGGATCCTTACTGTGTTTACTTCACTGTGTTTACAATAAATTGTAAAAATGAGGCTATCAATATTTCTCTGCATCTGCTGAAATAATATATTCTTTGTTGCATGTTTAAGGCTAATTGAACAGAAAAAGCCTTCATTGTCCCACAGAGGGGAAATCTTTTTTTTATATGTACATAATGACATGAATGTGTAATAAAATGATGTATATCGATTCAGTACAAACAGACACATAACATTATTTGATTGTTTTTACTTTGACATCGACGCTCAGAGTTAAGCGAAAACAAACAAGTTGCTTATAATGTTCAGAAGGTGACGTTTGATTAGTTTCATGTTGTTGTCGTGTAAGAGTGTTCATTGTAAATCTTTTAGTTTCCACATCACATCTGTTTGGATCGTTGATGACATTTCACATTTCGCTGTACTTCCTAGCAGCCAAATTTATCTCTTTTTTTTTTTTAAATAAGCGTTTTGGAGCCTTCTTTCAGCCAGCTGACCAGCAGTGTGCAGCAGCAGGTGGAAGAGAGAGGGGAGCAGGAGCTTGCTCTTCTCTGTGGCCTTCCTTTCTCTGGCATTTGTGACAGCAAATCTTCCAGCAGCAACTTTTTAAAACCGCTATGAATCTACTGGGGAACTTTGCTTTAAATGCAAACAAATAAAAAAATCGGACAGAGTTTTTCTTGACGCTCGTGGCCTGGACAGTAGTTTCAGTTGTAGCTTGTTGAGGACTCAGCTAGGACTTTTCTGACTTCTGACATTATGTAGCCTAGCTTGTTATCCAGGTTTCTGCGATTTTGACTCCAGATACAAATGTCATTTCCTTCTATTTGTGGCTTATTGACATGAACACCAGCAAACAGACTGTTACTGATATTCGTGAGTAAACAAAACATTTTTTTTTTTTTAAGTATTGGGTGGCTCCTTCTGAATCTGGAGCTGTTACCTCACCGCGGCTCCGGAAGCGACGGGCGAGGCTGCAGCATTTCCTCTCGCTTTTCTTCTTCTACTGTTCCCAAGGCAGCCGAGTGCGGAGCTGCCGGTTCGTGTTTAACCTTGGTCTCAATGTCACTCACAGGCCTCGTGTTTTTCTTCAGCCGGCCCCAACACCAGCACCGCCGCCGCCCCCTCAGCTGGTGTGTTTGAGCTCCTCAGCGGGGGGGGGGCTGCCTGCGTGCAGGCAGCGCCACAGACACGCGCGAACTCTCCTGACGTGCACGTGTTCCGCGCGCGGCCTCTGCGGGCCGCTCTGTGTGATAATTAGGTAGGTAGGTAGTTGTACTACCAAGTCCCTTGCTCAACATGCACGAGCGCGGGCTCGCGCGGGCGCATCCAAACAGACAAATATCACACAGCCGGTTTGTCTCAGAATAGCTGCATCCTTTCTCGACAACGTTCTTCAGCCTGAGCTGTTTGGAGGAGTTACTGTGAACTCCTGCAGAGATTAAGCATGTCTTTGTTTTTGCATTCGCGTATGTTGCATATGGCGCTTAGTTGCTCTTTTTTTTTCTTTTTTTGTGCATATTTTGCACATTTAAAGCAACACCTTGCCTCAGCAAGTGGTGTAGGAAAGGCAACTAAATGACAGAAGACATTTTTGTCATTTGAGTTTCATAAAAAAAATGGAGATGCATGGTAAGCACTGATACTATCGCAGTTCTCCTTCTGCACACTGCCATTCAGCTGACTTAAAGGCAGCTGCTCCACCCCTTCTAGTTACGTTGTCTATTTGGACATATTTTCAATTTATGATGGGCAGTCAGGGTGTGAATAGTAAATTATCGTAACTCAACGTTTTGGTGGAGGCAGGGCAGAAATACTGACTACTTATTCATTGAATGCACATGTGCCAGACTCAAGGCCCGGGGGCCAAATCGGGCGCGCCTTAAGTTTTTATGTGGCCCTCTAGACTAGAAGGACACAGAAGTAAAACTTTCGAGATTACGTTTGTGTCCTTAAAAGTAATTTTTATCTGCGTATTGCCAAATTACATTCATGTGAAAAGACGCTAGGTAATATTTAATTTCAAGAAGTTCTCGTCGAATGCAGAGGCAGCTACGTATTGATATTGTAGCATTTTGTTGACATTTGTAAATTTGACATGGACCAAAAAGAAAATAAATCTGACTCCTCCAATCTAATGTGAGTTTTGTGGTCTTACAGCGCCAAGTTTGGATACAGACCCCGTCCTGACAAATAGATAGTAACACACGCTCTTTCCTTCCCGCTCGGCAGGCGGATAAAACAGAAGGGACGCCTTTCTGCGGGAGCCACCGGTGCGCTCGGGGACACGGGCATCCAGGGACGGGGCCCCTGGTCCCCCTGCCTGCGCGCCGAGGAGCCAGCAGGTCACCGCTTCACTGAGAGGCTCCAGGCAAACACATCACAGGCAAAAAGCAGAGAAGCACTCTGGCTTTCAATATTGATCACCTCTTGCACATTCACTCACACACACACACACACACATCTCATGTCAGAGAAATCAATGAACAGACAAATTTATTCTGGCTGCAAACCAAGTAAGTCTAGCGGTATTTGTGTGGGTTTTTTTGAGTTTGGAGCGCGGGTGGATACTCAAGACTGGGGAGGAGGAGGAAGAATGAAAAATAAAAAAATAAAAAAGGGGCTGGGGGAGCAAGTTGGAGTTGAGGAGTCAGATCCAGAAAGTTTCAGTGAATATTTATTTTCGATCAGGAGGTGGTGGAGGGGACTATATAGGGAGCGAGGGAGGAGAGGAGGCGTTGACGAGGGGAGAAGAGAGGAGGAGATTAGGGTTGGCGGTTCGCTGTCGAACCAGCGTCGATACAACGGCAGCATTTGCCTAATCCTTTGGTAATGGGAGCTTAGCGGCCTCCTCGGACACACAAACACTCCCACCGCCTCCTTCTCCTCCTCCCGCCGGCTCCGCTCCTCTCTTCTCCTTTCCTGCTCTCTTCCCGTCTCATTTGCATGACATTAGAAACATTAGGGCGACTCCAACAAGGCCCCATTGTGTGCGTGTTGGTTTTGGGTCCCAGCACGCCGGAGCCGTTTTTTTTTCTTCTTTTTTTTGGGGAAGAGGAGAGGAGTGGAGCGAGTCAGGACATCACAGAGGCTCATCCGCTGTTTTGTCCCGCTCGAGTTCGGGGTGTGTGTGTGTGCGTGTGTGTGTCTCCAAAGGACCGGCTGACAGAGCGACGGAGAGCGTGATAAATGGCTCCAGTGTGTCCAGAGCGAGCGATCCGGACTGCAGATGTGTCTCCTGCGGGATGCGCGGGCTTCGGGCCTGGATATAAGGGCTTGTTTGTTTTTTTTCTCCCCCACCCCATCCGATAATTAGTTCGACAGAGGAACATGAAAAGCGGCGTGGAAATGACGTGTCATGGAGAACTCGCGCATTAGATTGTGTGTGTGTGTTGCCTTTTTTTTTTTTTTTTTTTTTTTCATAACCGCAGTTCAAACAATGAGGTGACAGAAGAGAGGAGAAAACAAACACGAAAAAAAAAAAACAGAAAAAAGAAGCATTGCACCTCATTGGAAACTGTTTATGTGACAAACAAACACTTTTATTACCATGAAAATATGCGTCTTTTTTTTTTTCTTCACCCATGACTATCTCTGGGATTAATGTGGATAAATCTGATAATAGGTTGTGCATAAGCGCTGCAAAATTGCAGCCTTTGAAATGAAAAGTGAAGGAAAGCAAAGATCAGGATGGTTGAGCCGACTCAAAAAACACGAATGTAAATATATTGTTTGTTTTTTTCTTTTAAGACAAACTCATATATATTTGTGTTTTGGAAAATGTGTTTACGTGTTTGCAAAACAAATCATACATAAAAATAAGAAGTGTAAAAAAAAAAACACAACAAAACATTATGAAGTATTGGAACGAAGCAAACAAAAAGAGACATTTATAGCAAACATCCAAGACATTACATTATACACCTACAGAGAAAATATAAGTTTTACAAAAGCCTTTTTCAATGGCTAAAAAAACGAATTTCAATTAGATTTTCATGCAATATTTTGTCCCATTTAGTCAGTTTCATATAGCATTTATGCAAACAAATATAATTCACACGGACATGATGTTGAACTCACAAAAAGTATCGTAAACAGGTAAAGAAAATACTGCAAATGTTTGTAATCGAAGCTTAAAACAAAACAGTTTGTCCCAGTAATATGTGACAGAAGCCGTGCATGTGCAGCAAATATAGACTGGGTTTCTTTTGGCGATGAGTGAAATAGTTTGGTGAGGGGATATCTACGCATCAGTCGCGTTTACACTGACAGAGGCTGACATGTTGTAACACATTGACATTGTTTTCATTGTTAAGACAAAGTTTGGATAGCTCTGCTGCTACATATCAAACTCCAGACAAATTCACAATCAGAAAGCGAGAAGAAGAAGAAAAAGAAAAGAAAAAAGAAAACAGCAACAGTCCTCTGTGTTTCTCGGCTTTTTCTCCAAGTTTCCTCCTTTCCCCCTCGCTTTCATTTAGTCCCATAAAGCGCAGTTTTCAGTTGGCTTCAAAGCGCTGTGCCGAGCTCAGTTGGGGGCCTTCAAAGCCCCCTGTCTGTCGGCAGGTTTTAGGCGCAGAGAAAGCTTCTTGTTCTTTAAGGATTTGGCTCACAAATAACGCCCAGCCAGGGCCAAGGCAACTATAGCTTGCACCCTGACAGGATGGGAAAGGCGAACCGGTGCATTTCACTGATGTGTTTTGGGGGGCTGTTCCTGCATCTGTCCGAGTGAGTACCTGCTCTGTGTTCATTTTATTTGCCTTCTTTGCTTTGAGGTTTTTTTTTTACCCTCTCTCTTCTCCTCCATACTGTCCTCATCTTTGAAATGCTGCCTGTGCTTTACAAGACATTTACCATCAGGCTGCTTGCGTTAGACGTCATCTCGGAGCTATTCATCTAGGAGCAGTTTCACACTTTCAACCCCTAATTGTCTTATTGCATTATTATTTAATACATGCACTCTGTCTATATAAGAAAAAGTGAACTAAAATTAAAAGTGCAGGGAACTGGCTGTTTCTTCGTTTTAAAGAACAAAACCGTCTTTGAGTTTCTTTTGAGATGCACTTCATAAATATCAGTAGGAATTTTCTGCACTGTGGATCGCACTGATCTTACATAGAGCAAATGTTGGACTTCAAAAGCCCGTTAGATATGTGCAGAGAACAAGTCACTATTACTCAATGCTACGGTTTTGTTGCTGCTCTTTAAAACTTGCGAGGGTGGCCGGAGTGTGATGGGGCGCGTTAACGTTTAATTGTGCCTGGGGTCGTGACTTTTCCCTGAACCCCCTTTCAGCCCTCACGCCTCAGATCCGAGATTTCGAAATGATGAACTGACACGAAAACAACACAACAGGTTTCTCTGCTGTATACCATAACAAAACAAAAAAAAGAGAAAAAAAGGAGGAGATCCAAACCTCCTCTGGCCAATGAATGCAGGATTCACAAAGGACATTTTGACTCTGTGTCTCTCAGAGGCAGACAGGTGCAGAGACTTGTGATGCGCATGTTGGTGAAATAAAAGCAACTTGCAGGCAACTGCGATGTTGTAGCTAAACAGTAATTTACACAGCTTAAGCTGCTTTAAGTGATTACCGTAATGCTTTTTGCAAATATAGCTACGAAATGCACTGTCATGTCACAGTAAAGTGATGTAAAGTACGGTAGCTTAACTCTATAATCACAAGCAAAACTGCCAACCTTCATTAATTCCAGTAACGGGAGACATTTCTATTCACGTTCTTTGGACTTTTAACGACGTTTTCTGTCATTTTCTGAAAGAGCTGCTGAATTTGAGCACATTCCCAAAATAAATGAGCGAGTTTAACGAATTGTAATGTCTGATTTCCAACAGTTCGTACCAGCACTGACTTGCACGTACGCGTTCATGCCGGAGATTTTGTGGCGCTGCTGCTGTCATTGGTGTTGGACGTGTTTGCAGAGAGCTTTGTGTCGCAGAGTCTGTGTACGACGACAGTCGCTTCAGCAACAAAACTGAACCTGAGCAGAAAATGAGATTATGAGTTTGTTTGATTGTTTGTTTGTTTTTTTTGTCTTTGCGTTGCATTTTGCTGAAATGTGCAGATCCACTGGCTCGTTCAGGTTTGTTTGATCAGAGAGAGCACACAGTCAAAGGGACTGTTGCCCTACATGTTGCACTTCTATAGACTCTGGGTAATTTGCTCACTATGTCCCTGGTTGGGCTTTTTCTTTGAGAGAAACAAAAACTCAACAAAATAACATTTTAAGGTCTAAATTAAAGAGGTTTTCCATCTAAAGATTTAATAAAAAAAAAAATGCTAATAGAAAATCAGACATTTACAAATGTAGATAAACTACCGTTAGCAATCGGACAATCTTTCCTTGATTGTCCGATCTGGTAAGTAGATCAAATAGTGAAAGATCTGAATTTTGTTTTCCAAATTCATTAAATGCGTAAAAACCGTGAACTCCCTCATTTTTCTGTCTCCAAACACATCAACCAATGGATGCACTTTTCTGAATTCAATCAAAATCCGATGAAGGTCAGGGGACATGACCTTCATCGGATTTTCAGATTTAACAAGTAAATCTGGAATATCTGAGAATAAATCAACAATGTTTATGGGTCAGAACAGTTATCATTTCCCCCCACTCAGCCCCTGGTCGTCCACAGAAGTTCTTGGTGTTGTGTTTTTATCATGATGCAGAGGATGACATGCATCGCAGGCCTCTTTTTTTTTTTTCTTCCTCTCTTTCCCTTCTCTTTGTCAGTCACTTTGTTACGGGGCCGCCGCTAAACGCCTAAATTGTAATTGTAAATTGTAGGCCTGCCCACATGTTAGCTCGCCGGTCACAGCGCCGCTTCAGAGAGCAGCACAGAGAGAGGCTGACGGGACGAGATGGAAACAGGCAGCCATTATAATCAGTCATTCAGCCTTTTGGAGGAGACAGAGAGCGTTCGCGGTTGGTTCTAAATTTAAAGGGAACCTCTGTGACCTGCTGGCTTTCAGGAGCCTAAAACCTAAAACCACTCCGCTGCCCTGCCTCCCTCCGTCTCTCCCTCCTCCCCTTTCCTCTGCATTCCCTCGTTCCCCGTCAACATGTCCCTGCCTCGATCGCTGCCGGCCTTTTTGTGCTTCCATGCATCCACAGCAGAAAAATACAAATTTGTAGCTTACTCCGGGATTTATTTGTTAATGAACAGAGTTGACATCGTTTCTAGATCAAATGCATTCACAGTGGATATTTCCATACAGCAGCTGCTGTTTGTTTTAGAGTTATTATCTCATCTGGTCTCCATTTGCATCCATTTTGTTCTTATACCTTGCAATTTTCTTTATGCATTTTCTCTCTGGCTTCAGTGAAATTCATTCATATCATCCAAGCCACTGGAATGATCAATTAGTAAAAAATGTTTACGGCTTAAATTTTGGAGAAATTTTGACAAGCATGATCTCCTTTCAGTTCGTGACACATTTATGAGCTGATCCAAAATATTTCAGAGTGGTTTCATATCATGTCTTCTGACGCATAATAAACATATAACACCATTAAATACATATTCACCTTTTTGGTCAATTTCAAATCTTCTTACACAAACAATCTTTTTTTTTTATGTAGTTCTTTAAGCATTGCATTTCCTTTTAAATCAATGGAACTGGTAACAAATAAAGCTACAAGTAAACGACGTTAAAATAGTAACATTGCGCTATTTCAACAACATAAATGTTTCTGGATATATGCATTTCTTACAACAAAATGCAGCGTTTTAGCCCATAAATATTTAAGTGGGGAATTTGATTTTCTTTGGATTTCATGCCACATCCAAGTTTCTTTTAAAAGTATTCTTACTTCTCTGACTCTGTTGATGTTTTTCATTATTAGAATTTATTTACTATTTTAAGTGATTAAATGTGGTTCCTTATCTTCGACAGCGTGGCTCATAAAATGTAACATTGCATAAAGTTTTGCACAACCGGTGCAGTATGGAAGTAAATATTACAGGCGAGTCTAGTTTTGTACATTTTCATATCACCTACAAGTGATTTTATTAAACTGTATTGATTGAAAATGTGAAGCACTTTTCCATTAACACTGAGAGTGAAATATTTCCAGCATTTATTCCTGCTCATTTTCATGGGATTGAATAACCCAAATGTCAAAAATCGATTCTCTAACAACCCGGTTGTTCATAGGGAGGGCTCATACAAACATATGAAAGAAAAGTTGAGTGGAGGGAAAAACGTGTGGCGGAAAAAATGTGCACAAGCAACAGGGACCACCTGCAGAATTGAGAGCGCTGCTGGAAAAGCTAATTGAAGAGTTTGGGGAGATTAACCAGGAGACAGACACATCAGGCCATCCATGAGCCAGAAGTAAGAAATAAGACTGGATAAAGTTCTCTTCTCAGGTTAAAGTAAATTTTGAGATGTGGTTGAAGGTCGTTGGGGTCCACTGTGATAATCGAGGGAGTCGCAGCATTGCGTGGGGTTTGGCCGCAGTGTTTTTATCCAGCCCAGGCATCTCTCAGGAAAACGTCAGGCCTCTCAGATTTCCCTTACGCTTTCCGGAGATGCAGATTTTATTTTCCAGCAGGAACTCGGCACCGGCCCACACTGCTAAAGGTACCAGGACCGGCTGTACCGGCTGTGATTTCACTGTGATTAACTGGCCAGAAAACTGTCCCGACCTAAACTATGCAGAAGAAGAGACGCCAGAGCCAACGATGGCTGACGTTTTGTTTTTTTAATAAAAGTTTATTTTTATCTAAATGAATTGTATATTGTCGTAATAATAAATACATTTTTATTTTGTCCATCAACTTTAAGCCACAAACAAAGATGCTTGAAATACACAGGCTTCACCATTTATATTGAATTATTGAAATTAATCCATTTTTTAATGATGTGTTAAGATGCACCTGTACATGAGAGCAGGTGTTGATGAGCCACTTGCTACTATGGCTGTATAAAGATGCTAAGTAAGTCTCCAGTGCATGTTGAGCAGGAGAGAGGTGCAAAAAAGAAAAAGAAGAAAAAATCTGTCTCATGCTCAAAGATAATTTCGACTCAGTTCTCCTGACCTGTGTGTGTGTGAAGCAGGGGTTGTCGCTGCAAACCGCGCAGAAACCTACTAAATTATAGGTGGGCTGCAGCGCTGCCTTGTTATTATTCCCAGGCACACCCTGTCTCCCTGCTTCACCTTTCCTCTCCCACCAATTTCTGTCTGTCAAAGCGCAGTCGGGGGAAATATCGCCCGTGTTGAGTCGCCTCTTAAGCAAACTGTGGCTCTCTGCTGCGCTAATCGTCTTTCTCCTGGCAAGTTGTTAACTCTGGCAGGAGCAAGCAGAGGCGGGTGGCGGGAGAGGAGGAGAAGAAGGGGGATGCGATGGGTGGGTGGGGCAGGTGGGAGGGGGCGACGTGGAAAACACACAAGAGCGAAAGAGAAGGAGTATAATTAGCGAAGTTGCGCCGAGGTTTTGAGTCATTTGCACATGGGAACCTGAATCCTTTGCTCCCCTCCGAGTGACTCCACCTTTAAATAATTCAGCAGGGGGGGACGGTCCTTCTCTAGCCGCGGAGGTGTCAGCATCTCTGCACCTATACCCAGATGACAAACACGCATGAGCACACACCCACACCTGTACACACGGCTGTCAAGTCTGCTTAGTGCGTAGCTAAAGTCTGCCTGCGCCACGGAAATAATTAGACGGGCTCCCAACGTCGACGTACGGCGTCATCAGATATCTGGTGGTGCCGCGGATTCATGCACAAAAACAACATGGCTGGAGAGTCAAAAAATAATTTGACGTTGCATTGAAATCCAGTGCGACGGCAAGTGCAGTCATCTGAACGTGCTCATCGTAAGACATGCGTTTTGTTTCATGATTAAGCTTGCTGATATAAAATTTAAAAAGTATATATTTTTCACCATCAAAAACACATTGTGAATGTCCAAATAAAATGAGAGTCTGCAGGTTTAAATAGCTGCGGTGCTGGGATAAGGCTTTGTGAAGGGAGGCCAAATGAAGGGCAGCATTAAACCAGGGGTGGCACACAAAAAAAATTAAATGTAAGAAAATTTCAAGAATTGCATTTAGGTTTCTTATCAGGGATTAAAATAAATAAATAAAAACGAGATTTTACGAACTTCTGAAGAATAAACATCACCAGTAGAATGCAGTTCATATTTTCAAACGGCAAATTTGATACGCCGCCATATTTGACTCTCATGCCTTTGAAAAGCTCTTTTAAGTTTTTCTTTAGGTTGTGAGTGATGACCTGTAACCCAGACATCGTCTGAGGAGTGAGTGTGTGACACACACGTTCACAGGAAGGATGTATAGCAGAAACAATTAGTCCCACAAGAATGAGAGGAGAGGACACAAAATAATAACTGTGGTAATGATGATAGCTAGGAAAGAAGAAACAAGCTTTTAGTAACCAATTAACTGTAATTAATAAAGAAATCAGCTACTGTTTGTGTTATTTTTGGAAGGTAATTAAAAAACTTTAGTTTCTTATTTGTCACTTTCCTTCCTTGACCGTCAGAGTACCAGAGAGAAAAGCAAATATCAAACTGAAATGTCCTATTGTAACATTGCTGGATGCTGCCAACGACAACAGTGTCTACCAACCTTATCTGATAGTTAATAAACTAAAATAGTTCATCAAAGTACACACTGTTTCACTAAGTAGACCTGCCTACTGCAGATCAGAGCCAGTGAATGGAACAAAGACCAATTCTGATCTCCTTCCAGCGGATTGATGCATCATTATTAAGCGCCGTCGCATCAAACTCAGCTATCAACAGTGCTGACTGCGTGGTCCGCTCTCAGAAGGTGACGTCCAATTAATTTAATCACATTTAGACAAAGTTCTTGGGGGATCCGGTTCCTCGCCGCTCCTCTCGGCCCCGTTCCTGTCTTCTCCTCACTTCCAGCAGCAGCTTTTTCATTTCATTTTATTTTTATTTTTTTCTTCGACTCGGTAAATATAGCCACCGTCGACACTTTTTTTTTTTTTTGTCTGCCTGTCAACATGGAATCTGCTGCTACTTCAATAATCTCAGTGGCAATTTTGTACTAGACAAATACCTAATAATAGCCAAGCTGTTAAGATAGGTAGTTCTTCCTGGAGCTCAGACATAATGAAGTGTTTCGTTCTGTCACGCTGTCAAAAAAAAAAAAAAGCCTTGAATGCTGAGATAATAAAGTAGATCCCAAAAATACAATCACAAATGAGTCCAGTAAACACCGTCAACATCCCATCCCACTCCGGCGTGCCTGATATAAATTCTCCCCGTAGATGTGTTTTGCTGCAGAGTAACCTTAGAGGAAAGTGAGGAATAAAAAAAGAAATAAATAAGTGCATACAAAATTGTCCTGTTATCAGAAATCCTAGCAAAAGTATTTGCATGTCTTGACCTGTTCTTACATTTTGTGACGCAAACTTCGGTACATTTCATTGGGTTTTGCATCAAAACTGTGTGACATAAATTTGGATTAGAAGGAAAACAATCCACGGTGTTTGAGACGCTACAAAAAGAAAATCTCAAAACCGAGAGTGCTGCACACGTACTGAGTCCCCCTTTTAACCTGACACCCCTAAATAGAATCCAGTGCGGTGGCACGTGTTCACAGATTTCAGTGAGGTGTGAGATTTAAAGTCAGTCTTAAATGCAGCTGTTCGGTTGAGGCCTCAGAGGTTTTTGTGGAAAATAAAAAAATTGAAAACCACGGCTTTTCTTTGCACTTCAGAGTTGAGGCTAATCTAAACATAAATTACACCAACGTTTGTGGCTGTGACGTGAATGAAAAAAAATCAGCACAACGGGTATTAATACTTTTTAATTGGTTGAAATCACTTCCTGTTAGTGACAAATCAGCAGGTTTATCAGATTACCTGTGCTTTAACATCATGCTAACATAAATAAACAGTTTCACCCCCTGTGCAACCATGGGGTGCGCATTAATTATATGTTTTCTGAACACATCTCACAATAGTTCATTATCGCGTTATGACAACACCAAACTAATTACGAAGCCCAGTCGGCAGCGGGCCAGACGGCGATGCGGTGGAATAGATTATTATATTATTAATACTGAGGGGACATTTCCCGTGTCATCTGAGAGGAGAGAATATAACCCACATGGCTTTGTAGCCACGGCCCAGGCGAGGCTGTCTTTATGCATAATTCATATTTCATATCATCATGGCGATCATGTGCGGCGAGTGTTTGCTGTCCCTGCAGGGGGGGCTGCGTGGTTTTTAGTGGGAAACGTGAGCGGTGCAGGCGTTTGGTTTACAGAGTCGCAACGTGGGAAACTCATTTGCTACTGAAGAGATGATTCCCACGTGGTAACGTGATCTGTTTGGGAATGAGGAAACAGCTCGGGTTGGGATTAGGTCAAAGTGGTGTGGAAATGTTGAGGAAAACCCAGCAGCGTTCCGAGCTATTTCTGGAGAAAGGCTCTGCTGCAGAGCCACAGCTGAGTGGGTGTGTGGAGAAACACATTTGGCCACGAGTGAGAAAAACAGAATATCTGAACACTGACCTGTCTTTTGATTCAATTTGCCTTTGCGCTAAAAGGGGCCTGCTGTCACTTTTCTATATTATTATTTGCACATACGCAGCTGGAGTGGGACGAAGTTGTTTCTGAATGGTTTGCAGGTAAACACATGTAGGGTTGGAGCCACAGAGAACCGATTTGAAACTTTCCAGCCACCGTAGACAACTTACAATTACTTTAAGACAATTTTTCTACTTATAAAAATGAATGCGTGTCTGTCTTACTTGATGCTTGATACTCATGTTTTTATTTTTTACCCATTTTGAAGAGTTGCTTTGAGAAAGGCTCTGCATCACGTCATCTTTATCCCCAAGAGAAACAGGATTTCCTGGATTACTAAGTTCAAGTTCCTCTATGGGATCTGATTAGCCTGAAAACTCAACTAGCACAAAGAACAAAAATCACTCCTGTTAATTCATCCTATGGGGTTACGATACTTTTTTATGGACGTAATTTGATCAAGCTGGAGTTTGCTTTTCTCTGCTGAAGCAAAAAAAAAAAGCTTTTTAACACTTTTCAGATTTTTTTTTTCATCCATTTTGGTGTTTTTATCACGATAAAATGCAGATTTGGTCTCGGTATTTAGCTGATCCGTTTTAATTTTTAAAATGTAAAAAAATAAATAAATAAAAAAGGCAATCTGCATTGTTTTTATCAAAATTTCAGAAGAACGTTTTTCTCGCTCTGATGCCTTTTGTTTCCTGTGCTGCGTTCTTTCGTCCCGGATGAGCTTGAATCGATCTGGCCGCTGCTCTTGAGAAGTTTTTCCCTAACATCCAAACCCTCACTGCGTGCACACACACACACACACACACACACACACACACACACACACACACACACACACACACACACACACACACACACACACACACACACACAGACAGAGTGGGATAAATATATGTCTCATGTAATCTAGACATTTCTCATGTTTTGTGGGCATGACAGATTAGAATTAATTAGCCCCGCCCACTTTGGACACACACACACACACACACACAGACACACACAGTATCAGACATCCACAAAAGAAACACGTATAAACACATATTCCGTCTGTATGTATTTGTGCAGTGTTTATTCACTGAGGAGAAGTGTGAAGTTACTCATGCTTGGTATTCCCAAGATGTCTCACAGAAAGATATTGCAAAGTGTTTGTGTGTGTGTGTGTGTGTGTTACGTGTGTGTGTGCACATGGCCATGCGTGAAGGCTGGAATACAGAATGGTATTGATTAAACACAGCAGGGGGTGAGAGTGAGCGCTGCAGATAGCTCACTCACCTGCCACTCTGCAGACACCCCCGCTCCCCCCACACACACATACACACACACACAAAGCCATACACAAACATCAAACTAGCCGCTGGCTTCATTAGAAAGAGCCTGGCTGGCTTTCGATATGATGAATAAAATAAATCAAGGAATTTTAATTCAGCTTTGAGGGGTGCAATATCAGGTTTGCATTGAAAATATGTTCTGCTGTCTTTTTCTCTTTTTTTTTTTTGTTCTCCCTTCAATGTTTCGGTGTTTGACAGGTACATTTTCCCAAAAAAGAGAAGAAAAGTACATTTAACCTTGTCAATCCCCCCCAACATGTTACTTTTTACAGCTTAAATTGGCAAATTTGAGTATTTAAAGTCTATCTATTTTTTTTCCTTTTAAATGAGTGGCACTTCTGTTAAAGACATGTCTAAAAGACTGAATAAGAGCCTCCAGTCTTGTAACCGAGAGATTAGCTTCACCAACATTTGTTTTGGGAGTCGTCCTTGCAGAGTCCAGAGCTGAGTGGAGTTTCCTGTTTGTGGTCGACATGAGAGACATCGATTCACTGAAAGCAGCTGAACGGTGAAGAGTCTTCTCGACAGGTTGTTAACAGGTCCATTTTTTGACATAGTAAAAAACAGATTTGTGTGTTGGTTCTTCAACATGTCAGTCATTCTGCCGTAGTTTCAATAATCTGGTGTGAGCGCCATAAGAACCAACAAAAGTTGCATGAAGACAGTCGTGTGACAAGCATCTTCATTTCTGAGCCCAACTTTCCTGCTTGTACGGCTGACCCGAGTTGAGCCGTATTGAAATTGGACCTACTGAATGTCCTCTGTATGCCTTCATGACTTAAGAACACGCAATAACTGCGTCTTGTTTCAAATGCAAGCGAAAGGTTTTTGTGGAAGCAAAGTCTTAGATTGTTTTCTAATTTGTTTTACAAATTTATATAAAAAGGAAAAGCCACTTGGGTTTGACCCCCAGTGCCTTTTGAGTTCAATAACTTGGTAAAGAGTACATGCAGCTATGTGTGATTTAACAACAACCGGCGAATACTTCTGCTCCACGAAGAAACACCAATTATATGCCAGGAATAAAGCAGTGGAGGAGGGTTTTTTTGTGAGCTGTTTAGTTATTACAAAAACAAAATAACAAAATACCCGCAAGACGTTTAAGTTTGTGGTCGTAATGCGTATGAATTCCTCTGCAAAGTACAATACAGCAAACTCACCAAACATCCCACACGTGTTTGTGATTCATGAACCTGCGATGGCGTCGTCTGTGTTCGTCGCAAACTAGAAGCTGCTGTTCTGTTTCACTCATCGCAGAGTGAAAGTAAAGTAAAATAACCCAAAGCCATACGGTTAATAATACACAGGGAAAAAAGTGGGCAAATCTTTGTGCCATACAGGTGCAGACATTACAAGCGTTGAGCTGCAAACTGTGTCGCCATCATCTATGATGTGATATGAAGCTTTTGTTGTTAACAGAGGGACTCATGAAGGGCATTGATCCGGACTCTAAGATCAACCATGTCATGATGTGATCCATCAACAGGAAGACAATCATGGCCGTCCCCTGACCTTTTTCATTAGCTGTGACAATAAGATGCCTCTCAGTAACTCCATATAATCTGACAGTTCACACACAGAGCTGAGGAAACTGATGTTTCAGTGTCTTTTCTTACTTTCATTGTGAAATATTCTCTATTGAGTAGATATAATGTCATTTTCCTATTGTGCTGTCTTTGCTGTTGAAGGTTAAAGTTTAACTTCCTGCAAAGTATCTCATACCATACTTTCCGTCGGCAGAAAAAAAGTTTTTTCCCCCCATAAATCTATTTATTCGTTATTCGTGTCTCCTGACACTAATTATGACATTACAGTCGGCAGGTAAATCAGGACCGATGCCTTGTTCAGAAGCGGCAGCCTTCAGTAGATTGCTGCACTCTGATTATTATTATCCCGACTTTCTCCAACCTTCAATAACGATGTTGCTCATTTTGACACTGATGCACTCCTGTTTACGGAGCCTCTCCTCGAGCGCCGCACAGCAAATTGCCGGAGCCTATTTGCAGGAGTTTTTGCTCTCCATAAATGTCGCAGCTCTAATTCAGGACATTGATAAGAAAAAAAGGGGGCTGGGGGGGAAGATAGAGAGGCTGTATGTTGCGAGATGCATTTGTATTCTTCACCATTATTATCCCTCACCGTCTCTGTGTCCGTCCAGATCCGTCTTTTCTTTTCTTCCTTCCTACTCTCCTCTCCTTCTTTCTCTTGCTCCCTCTTTCCACAACGCCAGGTTTTAATCACTGCTGTAATTGGCAACTCCCTGCTGTGCTTGTGCACATTCACACACATTTACACACACACACGCACTCCTGTTCTTTCTAGCTGCTGCAAATCCCTCTGGCAATGTATGCGTGAGCGTGTGTGTATGGGGAGGGAGTGGAGGAGATATGGAGAGATAAGGATAATGAAAGAAGGAGAGTTTCAGAACTGCAGGCCAACTCAACAATCTGTCTGCAGCGAAGCTCTATGTGCAAATGGAGCAATGCGGCCAAACTGTAATTATGGATGAGAAAAAAAATGTAAAAAAGACACATTTTAGGACTTATTAATGAGCACCATATCATGATGGAGTTACTGAGGAAGCTGATGTCGCTTGGTCCGTTTAATAAACACCCAACGTGGAGTTGAGGTACATATTAGAGAGCATAGTTGTTTTAATAGGTCACAATGAAGCAGCTGTTTTATGTTCAACCAAACCTTTTTGGTCTAGCAGACATGTCGACGCAGGACCTGTTTTTCTTTTATTTAAATATTTGGTCAGAGGATACAGTGAGGCAGCTCAGAGCATTGAAACCGATAAGAAAAAATAAAACATTTAAAGCAAGTAAAAAAGTATTTAAAATGTTTTTCTCAATGTAAATATTTGTCCCGGGGTCATTGACATAAAACCGGCACCGACCAGCTACATTTCTCCACTCATCCTTCCTTCAGTTGCGTGAAGTTTGCCAGTATCACATGATGTAAGGCAGCCCACATCATGATGCTCACACCTGCAACCTTCACTTTCTCTGTCATATTTGGGTTGAAGTGTACAAGCATTCTTCTTCCAAATGTGTATATATGTAAATTGAGGCAAACGAATATGAGTGTGTGCAGCTCTGGGTGTATGGATGTATATATTAAACCCAGGTTTAATATAATTAAATTTGTTTTTATTTTTTATTTGATTTAATACTGAGGGTCTATATGAGTTAAGTTTCTTACCTCCTCCTACTCCTTTTCAAGCATGTTGAGATTATTGTAGTACAAAAATATTATTCATCTGCGTGATTTTATACTTCTGCCATGTTCAAAATAAATAAATGACACTCAAAGATTTCTGATATGTCATCATCGAACCAGACTATTATTTCCCAGTAATCTTCTTCTGCTTATTTTAAACAAGCTTCCGCTTCAGCATCATTTCTCCAATTAAATTTATGTTTCACTTTATATTGATCAGAGTTTAGGAAGTTTTAATTCGCATGCCTGATTTCAAGTTTTTCTTCTGTGACACAACACTCGTAAGATTAAGGCAAATAAAAAAATTAAAAAACCATGACGTTCAACTAAGTTAGGAATTGGTTAGAAGAAAACAGCTGTGCTTGCTCTTCTTTATAGTCAGCAATAATAAAGCAGTTGAAAACAACATAAAGTTGACAAGCAACGCTTGATGAGGACCCAAGTTTATCTTGCCACCACGCACAATTAGGAGAATGGTGAGGGAGATAAGAGGTTTCTTCCAAAGCTGTCTTGTCTTGAGTTCACTAAGTCTCCATAACAGCCAGTTGTTTTTTTACACACCTTTAATTGGCATAAAAATAATTGTGAAGGAGGCCTATATAATATATCTGGTCTGGATAATGTGATAAAAGGATCACAATAGGATCAAATCATTCATTTTTATAAAACATTGAAGTCAAGTTCAATTTATTTTGCCTATTGAACCTTTTTTTTTAAGCCGACTGTATTGAGTTCGCAGCAATCCCTCCTAATTAGCAAGTATGTGGCGACAGTGGACAGCACAACCCGACTGAGTGTGAGCGGCCAAATAGGGCTTTGATATATTCTCGCACTGAGAATAAGGCAGCAAATGTCATCGAAAACTTGCACAGCTTCTCAGTCTCTATGTCAGTACCGTCCACACAGATCAATGTGTGGGAAAAAGACTGGGAAAGAAATGCCCACACCACACTTAATTTCAAATCCTTTACTTTAGAGAACTGACCAGGAAGAACATGCCTGGTTGTAAAAGGCTCCTTCCACCAGCTCACCAAATCCCACACTGTGAGAACCAGATGACAATGGCCGAGCTAAACCCAAATGCTAAAGAATCCCAGCTTTATGGTTATCATGCCACATTGAATGCAGAAAAAAAAGTTTCATGCCTCTGTGTGTGTGTGTGCGCATCTTTTATGTGGGTCACCCCACCATGTCTAATGGCCCCTTGCTGCGTGCAGCGTCCTGCGTTGAGCTGCTCCCCGCTGTCACACTCACACACACACGCAAACAAATGTGCGGCCACAGTGGGGGAGATTTTCGGGGTCTCCCTTTGCCCTAATACCCTCCACAATACACCACTGCTGCATCTGTTGCGTCTGTCCTCAAAGTTTAAAGTTGCTCGGTGAAGAACTAGCATCCCTCTCCTCTCCTCATTAGCCAGCATCTCTCCTCTTTTCTGATGACATCTGCTCACCCTTCCCCTCTTTTCTGCCACTTTTTATTCTTTCAACTCAAAAGATGGGTTATTATTTTTGCCATTTTTTTTCTGCAGCTTTTTTGTTGTTGTTTCACCTTAGGATGACTGGGACTGGATTTTTACAAGGAGCAGACTTCAGCTTTTTTAGGCCTCCATGACGCATGCGGCTAGCGGCTACCTCAACCAGGTGAGCCTCTGCATTAAGGAGACGTAAAACCCCCCGCTGGCATTTTTAAGGTTTCTCTCAATAGAAATTCAAGCCCAGTCTTGACATAGCTATCAAAAACATCATTGCTTGATCCCCCCTTCTGAGTCATTAATGCCATGCTAATGTCAGCCTGGGTATCCTATGTCTAAAAATGTGAATTTCAAAGTATTTTTGCAATTAGTGGGGTTGGAAGAGTGTGTTGTCTCTTTTTTTTTTTTTTTTTGTCATATTTTTCCTTTTGCCGACTTGTCTATCCAGACATAAACCAGAAAAATAATAATAATAAAAAAGACCCTTATTAAAATTCTAGCACTGCAGTTGTTATTTACCTCCTTCACTGTGGAAAAATCTTGGAGGCGAGGAAAGACGAAGAGAGGAGAGGACAGGAGCGGAGGGGGATGGGTGAGGTACAGTTCGAGAAAGGAAGAAGCAAAGACGAGCAAAGAGTGAGATGCTGATAATTCAGTTTACCACAGCCAGACCCAGCCCATCCCCGTTGCATGTCTGTGTACTGGAGCACGTATGCACACCAGGAAACAATCAAGGTGTAATTGTAGATACGATAGGCGAACTGGGTAGGAGCTAACTTTTAAGAAAACGGTATGAAGGCTCACTTTGACCCCCAGAGCGTAAAACGAACCGATACACACCCAAGCTAATTCTCAGCTGCAGAAAAGCCAGTTACGTCACCAGATTTTCACACTGCGGTACTGTCTCTTTGTCTGCTTGTCGGATAGCCAGCTGTAAGATGGAGGACGTATGATGTCTTAGACAAAAATACAGCTGTGTGGACTTTATTTTTTTGTTTGGGGGGGGCGTTTGTTTCGATACACCTTTGTTCAAATATTGATTGGTGTCACGATGATTAGTTGTTTGGTGTTTCAGTTTTTTCTCTCTTTTTCTTGATCTGAAGTGTGTTTCACCGAATATTTACACAGATAAATGAAGTCGTTTATGTATGTGTGCGAACACACGCAAGAACTTCGATTGGATTATAAAATCCACTGAATTTTCCAACAGGCACGAAGAGGGAAATTCAAGCCATCTTTGTGTTTCCGCATGGACTGGACAGCCATAACTGCAGTGGAACGGCGTAACATTCGTATCGTGATATATGGCGACCTTTTGTTCATCTGTGCTCGGTGTCTCATAAACACACAGACAACACAAAGAGATGAAGAGTAATAATTCGTTTCAGTTCTACTCCTGTCATATCCCGTTTTTGTTTCTTTCAGTGAAAATAAACGTGAGAGTATTTGACCAAAAGAGAATATTTTATTTTTTATTTTTCAGCGAACTGTTTGCCTCAGTAGCACTGGGTTATTTTTCAGTGCCACGCCTTCGACCGTTTGGGACAAACTAACCTTATTCCAACTCCACCACCCCCCATTTTCAGCCCAGCTGATCGAGATTCACAAAAGACAAACCCCCCACCGCCCCCCCAAAAAAAAAAACGCTCGCGTGAATCCACGACACAGACGACACGAGACCGCCAAAGTCTACGACGAAAACAAAAATGATTCAGACATGGCGAGGCGGACAGTGAAATAACAATGCTCATTTATTGCAAAGGATAAACAAAGAAACGGTTTGGGGTTTGATTCCACTGTTGCTTCTCCTCTTCACACACACGGTTGGACCATGGACTGGGCTGATAGGATTATAGAGTGGTCCTGTAGTCACATTCTTTGTGTTTCTTTCCTCTCTTTCGGTCTGCCAAGCCTAAAATATTCACAGAGTTAATTCCTGTCTGACAGAGCACTAAAATATCTATCTATCTATCTATGACTATTTTTCAAGTTTTGAATGTGAGGGTGTTGTCTGCTGGTGTATAAATTAAAAATAATGCAGCAGAGCTGGAGACAGACAGGCTTTACAGAATACTGATGCCATATTAAATGTTGGCGTGTGGAGAATATTAGTCCTATAGCGATAGGTTATTGGTCAAACCTCGGGTTGTGACAGCAGAGTTGTTTTTCAAAAACCTCAAGTTTCATTTTGCACATAAAAAACGCCAGAGGGACACTGTTATTTTCAATATATATATATATATATATATATATATATATATATATATATATATATATATATATAAAACATAAATGAGAAATCAAACACTATTCCTGTGCAAAAGAACGAAATGAGCATTCGTTGTTGTTGCAATTGTCCCAACGTTTTCGTATCTGATTTTCTGGCGGTGACTGCAGCCTTATTTATGTGCTTTTTATTCGTTGTCTGGGCATCGAAAGAGTGTTAGTTTTTCTCTCTGTCTGAAGGACAATGTTCCCATTCGGAGGCGAGTGGGAGTGCAGTGTTTGACACATGTTAGTGCTGGCTGATTAGTCGACACATAAAGAACATGCAGTCCCTCCATCACCATTCAGCCATTTTGTCTCCGCCGTTTGCGCTTACTGGTCGAGTGGATGTTTGTGCGCGCGAGAAAGGCTTTTGTTAAGGTAATGCCTAGGAGAGAGAATGACCGAGGGAGAAGACACTGTGAAAAATCGCACAGACCGCAGCCAAGTCCCACCGACCCTCGGATGAGATTTTGTCGTCTTTGGTCTGACCACGTCATTAAAACACAATTTTTGCGTTTTCCCTAAAATTGCGAGGTAACAGAGTAATGCCTAAAAAAAAAAAAAAAAAGAAAGGTTATATTTTATATGGAGAGGTGCTGTGTGGAGATCAGTAGTTTTGTGTCTTTTGTCTCTTAAGTGGATTAACACTGTGGTGAGTGAGACACACAGTGAAACTGGCAGCCATAGCCATTGTTTACAAGCTGGTGTCGCCTCCGCCGCTTCAAATCTTTGTCCGATGCTGATTTGTTTCCCCAGACTTTCTTACAATTGCTGGGTGGAGTTTGTGCTGATTCGATGTGTAATCTTTTGGTGTGCGTGTAGGGGGGGAAACGTGCAAATGTTTGCATTGCATCGTTATATTTAATTCATTTTTGGGCCCTTTCTAAAATTAGAGCCCAGAATCTGCAATATATGTATATTCAGCACCACACACCCATATGTGTATATAAGCGTGTGTGTGCACAATTACAAATGTCATGTTTATTATTTCACAGGGCGCAACATCTTCGATAAAAATGCAAATCTTGTCTTTCTCATTGAGTAATCTTGTGTAGTTTTGAAGGCAAATTCAATCAACCTTCCACCATCATATCAGTTTTATAAAACATCAAGAGAAAATAATTAGATATGCAATAGAAAGGCAAGAATTTGATGCTTTTTATATTTTTTTTTCTCACTAACACCACAACATGGCTACTAAAAATGAGGCTAAAACACTCTTGATGAATATGTGCTTAAATAGATTTTAGTTTACTTAAATTGGTGCATTTGGTATTACAAATATTATTTATGTTACTGCTTCCGTTAAGCATTCAATGTACATAATGCATGTAATGCATGCTGCATTATAACATAAATTTCATTTCCTTTTTTTTTTATTTTTAGGCCCGAGCAGCTAAGCGCTGCGAAGGCCTATTGTTTCTGTACTGTTTCTTATTATATTATTATTATTATTCTTCCACCCAAATGAATTGGCTTTTTGGGGGCTTTATCATATTCAAAAACTCACCAAACTTGGCAGACCCGTAAAGGGAGTTTCAAAATTTTGTATTTTAAGGTCATCGCAAAAATCCATAAGAAATGGCTCAATAGCGCCACCTAGAAATTTTCAAAGGACCCTTTGCTATTCACTTTCTTCATCGTAGAGACATAAAATTTGGTACACTTGTAGAGCTCCCCAAGATGCTCAAAATTTACAATTAATGTCATAGTGCAAGTATCACAGGAAGTCGGCCATTTTGGATTGAAGGTCCAATTTTGAGCCCATTTTTGCCGTTTACAGCCTCCGTATTTGATCGAACTCCTCCTAGGGATTTCCATTGACCGGCTTCAAACTCGGTCAGTCTGTTCATAAGGCATGTCCCATCTAAAGTTATCAAAACGGTGAGTTTTTGAGTATGCTGAAGGGGGGTTAGCAGGGGTCAAAGTTCACCTACTCGCCGTAAATAAATAAACTGCTATATCTCCTACAAAGAAACTCACAGAGGCACCAAAGTTACTGTGATTGATCATCATCCGCTGCCCTACAATACCATATGGTCGAATGATGACATCACTTAGGCCACGCCCCCTGAGAACAGGAAGTGTCATGTTTTACTGTGAACTGTCGCTATCTGACCCCTTTGACCTCATCAACATGAAACTGTGCCCAGACACAGAAAACATGTTGGTGTGTTGAGGATTCCAACCCCGACCAGCTTCGATGGAGCAGGTGGGCGTGGCGGCGTGGCGAAGTGACCCGTAACGCCATAGCCATACGTTTGGCTCTCAATTCCACATTTTTGGCAGCGCAGCTCCAAACTCACAAAGATGGATCTTCATCCACTCCCCGACAGGAATCCATCACAATATTTGCAGGGTGTGGCCTAATTTCTCTATAGCGCCCCCTAGAAAATTTTAAATGATCAGCCCCAAGCCATGCTTTAACCTACAACTACGAAACTTTGTACACGTGTGTACCATGTCAGGACTTACAAAAAAGTCTCTTGGAGCCACGGTCTAAACCCCAGAGGAAGTCAGCCATTTTAGATTGAAGTTCAAATTTTGATCCCATTTTTGCCGTTTACAGCCTTCCTATTTGATCGAACTCCTCCTAGGGATTTCGATTGATCGGCTTCAAACTCGGTCAGTCTGCTCATAAGGCATGTCCCATCTAAAGTTATCAAAACGGTGAGTTTTTGAGAATGCTGAAGGGGGGTTAGCAGGGGTCAAAGTTCACCTACTCGCCGTAAAAAAATAAACTGCTATATCTCCTACACAGAAACTCACAGAGGCACCAGACTTTCTGTGATTGATCATCATCGGGTGTCCTACAATACCCTATGGTCGAATGATGACATCACTTAGGCCACGCCCCCTGAGAAAAGGAAGTGTCATGTTTTACTCTGAACGGTCGCTATCTCACCCCTTTGACCTCATCAACATGAAACTGTGCCCAGACACAGAAGACATGTTGGTGTGTTGAGGATTTCAACCCCGACCAGCTACGATGGAGCAGGTGGGCGTGGCGGCGTGGCGAAGTGACCTGTAACGCCATCGCCATACGTTTGGCTCTCAATTCCACATTTCTGGGCCCACCTGCTCCAAACTCACAAGGATGGATTCCCATCAACTCCCGACAGGAATCCATCACAATATTTGGTGGGCGTGGCCTAATTTCTTATAGCGCCCCCTAGAAAACAGCAGCCCATAGGTTATGTTGTTATTAATTATTTAAATATACATTATTATAACTTTTTATATATATATAAGTTTATTTTGTGGGTTAAAGTACAAACATTCATTCATTTTTGCTAGAAATAATACAAACAAAGTCATTCAGCAAAACTTATGACAGCGAAGTAAGAACACACTGGGGTCAGTGTTGATGGAGTACTACTGGCACCTTGTGGAGAAATACTGGTACTGCTAGTGCAATACCAGTATTGCCCCAGCAGGAGGCAGTGGTACTCCATCAATGAGAAAACAGATCGACGCTACGTAATAACAGTCAGCCGGCGACAGCTGGAGCTGCGAAGTTTTCCTGAACATTTTGCCTGCTTTTTGGAGCCACAGAACTGGACTACGCTCAACATTTTGCTTGGATTTTGGAGTTGCAAATCCAAACCACGCTTTTGAGCAAGAAGGCTCTGTTGGACCGGAGTTGGAGAAGTTTAAACTGAGCAACAGCTTCCGCGGTGCGGGCGGAGGCGCTGAAAACTGCGTGAGAGCTTCTGTGGTGGCTGGCGTGAGGCGGCGGTTGCTCATACCCCGCGGTGGCAATAGGCCGGAGCGGCGCTTGGCTGCGAGGGCCGTTCGAGGCTGCTTGCAGCTTTAATTTTTTTTTATTCCTTAATAGAGTAAAGACACTTTGTAATTATAGCTGTTCGAACAGTAGAGCTCCCCCTCTGGCTTTCAGGTAGCTTAGCATCCACTTTTGCACTAATCTGTTTGGAACAATAAAGTGTGTGGTTATAATTCAATTGTGTTTACTTTTTTAAAACAGAGAAAAAAGAGCAGAATAAATATCCGTATTTCAGCTGTGTTGCATATATTTGCAATTGACTTATACCCTTAGAACAAGATGAATGACATAGTGTGACATGTTCACGTTTACATAATTAATTTTAAAAATATAATCAAAGCACATGTTAGCTTCACAGTGCACAGATTTTATTTAGATTTGAAAAACCATAAAGAGTAAATTACTGCGCAAAAGGCAGAGCTGCTGGTCTCTCAGTTATAAAAATTTCTTTAAAGAATCATTTTTTTGTTGAGTGGGTTACGTTCACAATGACAGTGATGAAAAAAAAGCATATTTGCACCACGAGACGAAAATTCAACTTAAGCTCCTCTCATATTTATCAATCGCAGCCTACATTTCATATCTCTGCAGATAATAAATACCTGCATATTTCAGGTTTGTTATCTTCGCCTCTGTACACCTTATCTCTGCAGGTAATTTGTATATCTTTGCGTATACTCTTAACCTTGCCTACAAACGACTAAAACGATAAGATTTCAATAAGTTTTTGAAGTGCTGCCTAATAGATGGTGCTATGATTACACCTTCAAGGCCTTTAAGTGACATCCAAGTAATGTAGTTCTATGTCCTTCTTTTTTTTTTTTTTTTCATTTTCCAACGAGGCTTTTAATGGATTTATTCGTCAAAAGGTTGCTTCGTGTGGTCGTGTTTTCAGTAGTTAACGTGACGCTTTAGTAGATTTTTATTTTTTTGCATTTCTTTAGAAAGTAGCCTTCTTTTTTGTTGGCTGGAAAATAATGAAAGTGGACAGGCCTTTACGTACACGAGTAACTTTATATCGAAGGTCAAAATTTAGACAAGGGAAAACATTTAATCAACATTCATGGGTGAATTTTAAATAAGATTTATATATTTGTATGTATTTTTTTTTTATGAGCGATGAAACAAATCAAAGCCTAAATAAATATTACTCACACTTAATAAAACGAGTGCATTTCAGATCAAGTAAGAAAGCTAAATATTTATCATGCTGCACTACTTAAATATCTAAATTCTCACAGTGATCAGAAATAAAAACATTTCTTTTGTGTCGCGTGACATGTTAAATCGGTTCGTGAGCCATGAAGGAGCTGTAATTTCAACGAAATGACTCAATGTTAAGTCAGAGGACATTGAAAAGCAGTTTGTTATTCTTCTGGTTGACTCAGTCATCATCTCCTTTACCATTCAGCCCCGTTCGCTTCGACTGAGGCCTGTGCTGAGGACCGCCATTCATGACCAGCAGTGTGTGCAAACAGAAAAGTGTTATTGTCAAGGTGGGTGTGTGTTTACATTGACCCTTTTAAAAGGGAGGCTTCGCCTCCACAATACACTCTGATGTTGATTTTTCACTCTTTCTTCTTCTATCTGTATTTCACACATACTCCCTGTCATAAGCACACACACCCCCACACACACACACACACGCACACACAAAAGCCAGGCGGACCCATGCAGGATCAGCCATGCTAGAAGTTGTCAGTTTGACATTGTTGTCTATAAGCTGCTTTGGACCAAAAGAAGAAGAAGTTCTAAGGACATTTCCAAATGGTTTGTAGTAGTTGAGTTTTTTTTTTTCCCCCCCACTGCAGCCGTAGTAGCTCCGAGTCAGTGAATCACTGAAAGGAGGGGGAGGGCGGCGGCTCCTTCCAGTCATTCGCAGCTCAAATGTGAATAGGACCAGCAATTGATTTGCTAATGACAAAGTCCTCTGCCTTAATAAAAATGGACTTTAAAGCCTGTCCGTGTTGCTGTTTGGCGTGTTTTAGGAGGCTTCCTAAATCGATTAGCGGAAGGTGAAGCGGAGGCTGCCGTGCAGGATGTTGTTTCATGCAGTGGAAAGATGACTTTAAGATAAATGTGACACAGCTGTTGTAACTGCTGCTCCGCTGCTTGAATCTGCCTGGAATAACCAAATAGTAATTATTGAATTATTGTGCTACACAGTGGGTGGAAATAATACGCTCAGTCATGATTTTTATTCAATTCATTTGAGCAGAGTCAGTCTTGTCTGTGACACAGTCTCTTCATGTGGGGACAAGGACTCTGGCTTTCCAGATGCGCGTTTGACAGACAAGCGTTTACAATATGGATTTATTTTCACATAGGATTTATGATACTGTACGTTTGTGAGTTGAAATGCTGCTAGGCTTAGACTCGGATAAAGATTTTGCAGTGTGGTATTGTTAAAAATACCAAAGCCTTATGCGTCTCAAACAAAATTGAAAATAAAAAATATAACAAGTGACGTAATTGATTTTATTTACCACTGAATCGTACGACTACAGTAAGAAATAATGTGTTACTATGATCACAATTATGTTATCTACACAATTTTTACTTATTGCTATTAATATATACTTAAATAAAGAATTAACTATTACTAAATGTATTCTCATGTTCTTCTGCCATTTATAGAGAAGCACAACGAATTGATGTGTAGTCGGGAAAGAGATGCTGTTTAACGGAGGTGTTCGCCAGTGAGCCAGTTGCAATTTGGATACATTACACTTCTTTAATCTGTGCTTAGTGACTCTGTCTTTGTGCAATCATAAAGATCTACAAAGATATAAACACAAAAAAATATCCAGCTGACTGGCAGTGTGCAGCAACCACGGGAGGGACGTGCATTACTTTGATGATACATTCAGGAAAATCTTTATTTCTCTGCCGTGGCATTAAAGGGACTTTATTAAAATATAGCAGCAGAAAACATTAGTAGATTGAAAATCTCAGCTTTTAAAAACCTTCAAATTCTTTATTTTGCTTGTAGCCCATATTTGGTCATCTCTTCCTCTCGTTTTCTCTTCAGTAATGCTGTCAGTTTTCTGTTGAAATCTCAATAAAGCATCCGGAGTGTCGCCTCCCTCTTCAGCTAACATCTTCTCTCTCTCTGGGCATGTTGAAGTTACGCCTTAGCTCGCGTTGATGCGAGAACAATAACGACAGTGAGTGTGCCCTGCTGCGGATGTGGCACAAACGGCTCATAAATCCAGATGTGACAGGCTTTATTAGACAGCTGCTGACGATAATCCAGCCGATAAATGACTTTGAGGAGCTCTAAAACCCTCCGCTGCAGCGGTTCGCTCTGTGCGACGGGTTTTAATTTCCCCATCACGAGACGTAATGAAACATCAGGATTCTTGTGTTGACACTTCGCGCATTCGAGTGCTGATTGAGACTCAATGCAGGGAAAGTTATTTCTGTCTTGCTTTTAAGAAAACGAAGCCGAAGCAGCGGAACGGTCATGAAAGTTGGGAGCGTATAGCGGCGAACCCCGTCTTGTGGGCCCTCTGCGTGTTTGGGCTCGCTGCACTCGTCGTGCTGTTTGGTAAACTCGCGATAGATCCGGAGCAAGAGATCTCAGCGTGATCCTTACAGGAACATCTCAGCGCCTGCACATCACACGGCTGTCACTGGGTTGGAGCTGTCTCTCAGACACTTCGATTTCTCCTCGCCGAGTCCGCTCTGAGCGTTTCCTGCTTTGCACAGGATAGACGCGGGATGGAGGACCTTTCACCATGGCAACCGCTAATGCAGTATAGATGCAGGGACCGCCTGCCGTAATAACACGGGAGGCAGGTGAAATGTCACACGGGCTGCTTAAATGAGGCGCCTTTGATGTGGCAGTGCGGCGAACTCTTAAATCCCGTTCGCCTCCGCGGTGGAAATCGGGTTATTGTTTCCTGTATTGCTTCGGCGCCGCCGTAGTCTCCCGTTCAGCAGAGTGGAGCCAACAAAAGAGCCTCATCCTCAACATGGCGTCCCACACCGCCCTGCAGCCATCACTTCATTTTCGTGTCAGCCTCTCCTCTGCATTGTTTCCTGCATCGGCTTAGACTGCCCAACTCTTCTAATCCCCCTGTAGTCTGAGTTGGATATCGGCTTCGCGCCGTGTCCTCTCACCTCTTCAAGGATGGGATTTTTCTGTCCTGTCTTTCACACACTGGAGTGCATTTGAGAGAGTTCAAAAAATTGTCCTCCAAGCGGGTTATAATGAAGTTGTTTTCAATACAGCGTTTCATCTCGTTACCCTTTATTTCAATACATACACACATAAATATATATATATATATTTATTATAGGTGGACTAATTGATCAATAAGAAATCAGAACAGGTAATTGTTTACTTATTAGTTTTGATCAGTTTTCTGTTTCATGTGTTTACAGTTCTTAGAAAAACTAATCCTGATCAGTGGAAATTGAACCTCAATGCAAATCGGATATTGCTATCAGCCTGGGAAAAGCCTGATTGCTGCATCTCCCATTGTTAATTTTAAATGCACTTATCGATGTGTTCATAAACAATTGTCCACTCATATCAAGTCACTAGAACACAAGCGAGTGCATTATTAGATCATTTCTAGCTGAAACAAGGCCACAAGTCAAGGACCTCGTGACCACACAGTCCAAAACAAACATTTCTTCAATACGGCCTTGTCAGTAGCACTTCCCTGACCCTGCTGTTACTGCGTCTGTGTGCGTGTCCCTGTGTGTAAGGGCGTATTTGTTTTGTCTGCCCCTATCTATAGCTTTGAGCTGCCCCTTTCTTTTACAGGGAGAGAAAGAAACCACACCCCTCAGGCCTCAGCCAGTCTCTCTCTCTCTGTGTGTGTGTGTGTGGTGGTTTGCTCTCTTGGGATTTGGGGATTGATGTCAGGAGTTTTTCCTCCACAGCAAGAAGCTGCGGGACGACGGGGCACATGTGTTTCAGAGCGAAATGTACCCTGAAAGTTTCAGACAAGTTTACGATATGCAGTACACGAATAAAGATGGAGCACATACGGAGGGCAGCGGTGAATCTACGCGCATCTGGCTCCACAGGGCGATGTGTTTATTTGACTTTTAATACACTCAGCTCATGAATACGAATGGCAGTGTTGAGGAATAAACTTGACACAACACGTATGTCCCAAGTTCACTTGTTTTGACCAGTAAAATATGAATGCGATTGGGTGTTTTGTTTAGAGCATGAACGACAGATCACAGTGAAAATGCCTTTTATAGTACTTTATACAAAAATGTTGCATGATCTAACTGACTTTAAAAGCGAAAGCAACATTTTTTCCAAACTGCTGCAAAAATATTGCATCACACTGATATCACAGCAGTTATAATAATATATGTAGCTCCTATGTATTCGCACTTTAAATTAAATACTTTGAAAAAACATTCATTTAGATGCCAACTGTTTTGTTGTTTGTTTTTTCTTTTTAAATAAATGCTTTTTGTTTAGAATGCTACGTTTTTTGCCATTGTGCTTTTTCTACAATATAACAAGCCGACATTAGCCGGTTAATTAGTCGGACTACAGAGACGCCGCTCTGACCTTCCCGACTGCAGTCTGAAAACGGCGGCACCTTAATGAGAGTGTTGAGTGCTGCTCCTTTAGTTTCCATGCCATGGCCGTCTGTGATTTTTCGTGACCGGAAGAACTCTCCGGTCACGCTGAAGATATCTGGTCTCATTAAATGGCCTGAAAACTGTAGCCACGGTCTGATTCACAATTTATCCGGTTTAAAACTCTCAACTTCTTGAAACATTTGGCGCGGCTGAAGCGAAGGGACAAAAACGGACCCGCTTCAGTCCGTCTTGACTTTTAATTGCTGATAATGAGCAATTAAAAATTATTTGTGGTTTTTAGCCTATCTAAAAACCACAAATAGACGACGTGCACGCTTCATAACTTGTCGGACAAAACGTGGGAAATGTCGTCTCAAACTTTTACAACACAAGCGTCCTATTCTTAAAGTCGACATTATTTCTGTTTCCCCTTCAGAAATGTTTCCAGGAGGTTATGAGGAGGATCTGAAACGTGCACAGATTGCACATGATTGGAGTTGCCATTGAAGACATTTGAACTCAATGCTGCATTTTCCGACAAAAGCGGGCGGAGAGTATTTTTTTTTCAGCAAGATCATCGCTGTCCTGACCAGATTTGCTTGCATGTTTGTTTTAGTAAACAGTTCGCAGCACCAATCTCTATCTCTGCATTTCAGACGCACAGACTCCTCATCGCGCCTGGGCGGAACATGAAACGGCCCCTCCAGCTGGAAGAGCGAGAGCTGTGTGGGCTTCCTGAAGTGCTGCAGCGCCGGGTCACCGGAGAGCCGCAGTGCATGCTTGGGAACAGAGCAGCTATCTGTGTTATTTCAGCAGCAGCATGTTGGATGAAGGGCCCTTCCACGGGCATTATGGATTAATCTTTGGCAGGATCTCAACTGGATCGGCCCAAAAATGGGATGTTTAACCCTCACGTGTAGCAGAACTGCTGTGATAAAGCAGGATAGAGAGGATTGATCGTGACCCACATTGGGACTGTTCTAAATGTATTACCTGTGCTGACAGTTTATGAAAGTTTGTGCTAAAAGAGTATACTCTGCACACCCACAATGTTATTCCAAGGGAGCCGTAACTACATATATATATAAATATACGTATATATAAATATATAAAAATAAAAAAGCAACAACAATCAGAGATCAGAATCAGCATTTGTTTTTAGCTCTGATCCAGTCAATACCCTTACAATGTTACATTTCCCCTTCATTCATTAAATCTACCTCCTATGTATGCTTCCTAAACTCAACGATCAAAACGTAAGTACTTTTATAATGTATATATTTTTTTATTTAATAAAAATCAGACCTTGGTGAGTAACATGCACCTTCATGCTTTAAGTGGGTTTAACATAGCCATTGCTTCATTTTCTGTTGGATTGCAGGCATCTATCTCTATCAAAGAATCTGCAGTATATTTTGTTTTCCCTTTTATATGTCACAGTCCTAAGTGGAAAAAATAAATCAATAAAATCAGTCAAACTCGAATCACAAAATCACCCTGACGACGAATCTCAAAAATCATCGTCCTTATAAGATGATGGGAAATATTTCTCGCTTTCAGTCTAGCAAATAAATCAACGTTTTCGAACGACGCAGTCGCGTTTATTCCACCGCCTTTCATACGTGAACGCAGGTTCTGCAGCTAAAAGCTCCCACTGTGGACCTCCCTCGTTGTAAATTGTTTGTCACGCAGGCCTGAGTGGAGAGCCACTTTCCTGTCGAGCTTCCCATCAGGGAGTCAGTTCTGACAAGTCTGAATAAAAGGGGAAAAAGGAAAAAAAAAAAAAAAAGAAAGTCAGGAATCGCATGTACAAGCCCGGCTTCACAGGGGGAGAGGCATTTTATGAATCCGGCGTGTTTCTCCTGTCTCGCGAGAAACAAGTTGGGCGTAAAAGGCGACGCCGTTTGCTTGTACGGAGCAGTTTGAAGCCTTTTCATAGACATCCCAGATTAGACATCAGGGGGACTTTCCACAGAAGATAAATCTGATTTTAAAGTCTGTGCTCTTAATCCAGACTCCACGGTCACGAGACGGTGACCCGTGACAGTCTGGTTGTGGTTAAACCTTCTGGTAACCAAAGCTTGACTGGGATATAGCAAAGTTATACCCTCTCTCCCTCTCTCTTGGAAGAGCAATCGTGTTTTTTAGTGAATATTTCATGTTACTGGTTTAGATTAATCCCAACTGATAAAACATCTTGCATGAATCATTAAAAAGACAGAAAGAAAGAAGAAAAAAACAGTATAAAAACCTAAACCTGCTTCTCTTGGAACATTATGCTTCGCTCTTTATTTAAGATTCAAGCATTAGACCCGAGACAGTGATCACAAAACTCTGTTTAGATTGTGCAAGCAGCGTTTCAGCACTACAAAGGCAGCCACGTCTTTTTTCATGAAGGAGTTTACAAGTACTTCCTGCTTTACAGTGCTGCACTCCAGAGAAGGTGAGGGCTTTAATGTGCAATTGCACATCTAACAAAAAAACAAAACAAAAAACACGATTATGTCAGAAGCTGCGTGTACCATTCTCTCTGTTCAAAGGGGATTTGTGATCATATATTTTAATGTACTTTATAACAGATTCCACCTTTTGTTTGTGCTTCTGAGCCCTGCAACAAATGTTTGATATCGGGGCGCATAGTGGAAAAAGATCCGATCTTGAGGACAGACACCTCTGATCACGAGAACACCCCCCCCACACACACACACGCACACGCACACGCACACACACACACACACACACACACACACAACCTCTGCGCTGATTCCAAGTCTTGGACCGTGCTTGAAACGTCACCCCGTCCTCCTGACGTGACTCACGGCATTAGGATTTTTTTTTTTTGTCGCTCTTCTGGTCGCGTAATTGCGCTTCAGTGAAAGTCACGTGACCGGCGTCAACCCATTTTGGACTTGAAAACCTCAGACAGAGTAACAGCGGTGACTCTCGGAAATAAATGTAAAAAGAAATGTAAAAATAAATAAATAAATAAAAAGGGAAATCAATCATGTTGCCGCCTCATGACACACGGTGGAGTCACGCTGCCGATGGGCTCGTTGCGCTGCCGATGCGCTCCTGTGCGGGAAGTGGGGCTGAATGAACA
This sequence comes from Poeciliopsis prolifica, assembly GCF_027474105.1. Taxonomy (NCBI): domain Eukaryota; kingdom Metazoa; phylum Chordata; class Actinopteri; order Cyprinodontiformes; family Poeciliidae; genus Poeciliopsis; species Poeciliopsis prolifica. The sequence continues at coordinate 6,660,062 of NW_026562392.1, read as the reverse complement.
GTTTCAGACAGAGTTGAGGGCTTCGCCTCTCTATTCCACCCACGCCCTGTAAATATAGGTTAATGAAGTAGCCTGTAGGCAGACGACAGGAGAGGCGCGCTTACCTTTTGTGTTTGCTGGTTGACTTTGCCGCATGCAGCATGAAGGGACCTCTCCGGCTCTGCACCTTTTATTTCAGCAATTTCAGGAGGGCCCACCTGAAACGCACGCTGAAAACTTTTACACGAGAGCCTCTCCCCTCCTGACTGTTATCAGCACCGAACCACATAGGAAGTGGCACGGAAATGACTGGCTGTGATCTCCAAATGAAAGAGAGATCACACTATTTGCTTAAAGGACCACATCTATGGCCGCTAATAGCTTTCATTGGCTCAATCTGGTTTTTTCTTCTTTGTTTTTTTTTTTTTTTTTTTTTTTCTGGTGGAGTTCAGAAACGGGCCCTTGCTTAATCTGAGGCCGGAATATGTTGTGACTTGGTTGAATATGTACATGTGCTGATTGCCCAAATGTCCTCCAATCAAGTGCCTAAAACACTCCCAGTGATTTGCTCCCCACTTTCACGTGATTTTCCTGAAACATGTGGGACTCGATTCGATTCTGCTGTTTGTAATTTCAGCAGCCATCCAATGCCAGGCGAGCACAGGCTCTCCAGCTGAACCCTGATGCAGGTGATCCACCTCAGAGCTGCTCAGACCTGCTGGACTACTTGTCATGTCGCCTGCAGACACAATCAGAATGTTTTTCTTGTTGTGTTTTTTTGTTTGTTTCTTTTTTCAAAGGAACAAGTCTAGAGCAAAACAAACACCCGCTTCTGAATGTCTAGGACATTTATCAATTGATTATTGAATATCTGTGAGTTAATCAACAAATAAACCAATCAAGGAAGCTCGTTTTTTCTGAATGTATTTTATTGCACTGTGAATGATTGCTTTGATGTTTTGTCAGTCCACCAGCATATTCTACACCACTAGTCTCAAACAAACAGTGGTTTCCAAAAGTCGGGGATGGAAAGGAACATAGATAGCAATGGTAACAGCACATCAATGCATTAAGTTATACAATAAATACAAAGCAGTACTTATGCAGAGGTTTCTTTAAAAAAACACAACAACTATATTATGGATGCTGAAGCTGTTTGTGTTGTCATTACTTACCTTATTTAAGTGATTTTTTTTAATGATTGTATACTCAACAGCCAAGGTCCCGAGTCTGTTTTGTTGTTAGCCAAACCTTGGCACAAACCCAATTAAGGTGCCTTCGTAATTTTACAGTTTTTTTTTTTTTTTACTTCTTTAGCAGTGTATTTTTCATTCCATTTCAGGTAGAGTAATAGTATAAGTACCATTAGCAATGACACGGACACAGTCTGTTTTAGTAAACTTCTATTTTAGCGTAACTTTAGCGTAACAAACTTATTTTCTTTTCATTGGATTTTTTTTTTATAAACCAAGATAACTCCGGGAAAGAAGATCGGTTTTCCTATGTTTTGGGGGTGGGTGTAAGCTGGAACTTCATTTCATTGTGTATTCATACTCCACACGTACAAATGCATATTCTGTAAAATGAGGTATTTAACCATACCAAATAATTGTATTATTGTCATAGGTAAATTAATGTAGAACCGAGTCAGAGACATAGGAAGACTAAAAATGATTGTTGATCTTAGTTTCTATTTTATTAGAGAGCACGGCAGGATATGGGCAGAATGCGGGTGTTCTCCGGTCTATATAACTCCGCCGCCATCTTACATTTCCCAGTCTCCGCTGTTCTGGCTGCGTCAGTCTCTGCCGTCTGCAGCTGCCTGTGAGGGAGTGGATGAGGGCTCCCCGCTGAAGCTGCTCCACACATTTTCCTCGACTTTTTCTTTTTCCTTTTTCCAAGTGGTTTTTACTCTCCGGAACCCAGTTGGACGGATTTTGTCGTATTGACAAGGGTAGGCTTCGACATTCAAAACTATTAGCTTTCCTCAGTTTTCCTCCTTTTCCCTACCCGGGTCCGTGTGAACGCCAGCAGGAGTGGAGTCGGTGGTTGTGTGTATGTAGGGGTGTGTGTGTGTGTTGGTGTGTATGTGTGTGTGTGTGCGGGCCAGCCAGCCGGCCGGGGATGGAGCTGCGGTAACCTGCGAGTAAACTGCTTTCACGGCAAATTTTTGGGATGATCCAGTCACCGCCTTTTTTGGGGCAAAAGCTCGTATTCTTAAGCTATTCGTCGACCTAATGTTTCTAAAGAACATTTAGGCTGTTTTCCCAGCCAGTTCTTAGACACGTTTGGATTGTATTACCCAATTCGGGAGCGAAAATAAACCCTCAGAGTTTGGATGAAACGTGGATATTTCGTCTGCTGGTTTTTTTTTTTTACAGCCGTTAACATTAGTGAAGGTTAGTTAGCCTGTTAGCTTACAAACCGTTGGCCACATTCCTCCATTGTGACTCATGTTTGGGCTTCTTGAGTTTCGTCTGAGTTTTTTCAGCTGTTTAACCAAAACTACTGGAGGTGGGGAGGACACGGCGGGGGTTTACCTTTAACCTCTTACGTGGTCGTGTCATCGAAGTGAAAACTGCACAAAGCGAGTTTGTGAATTGTATCGAAGTCGAAGTTGGAAGTTTGTGAGACTCGCCAACCTGTACGGAGCGTCGATGCTGTTTTTTTATGTACGTGTCACAGTTGAAGCAAAGTTTTTGTAGGTTATTTATTTATTTTTAGTCTGACTACAAGTCTCGGGTCAGCGTGTGTGTGTGTGTGTTTTTCCCTTTCGTCCTTTTAAACAAAGAGCGACAAAATTCCTCCAGCCGATGTTCTCCGGGAGGAAGACGAGGAGGAGCCTGACTGTGAAATCTGAGTCGCTGGTGTTTGGGGCAGAAAGTCGGGGGCAGCTGTGGAGAGGAGGCGGGGCGGCGCGCGGATTGTTCGGGTGCATGTCGGGGCGGCTTCAAGTGAAGAGCTGGAAAAAGCCGAATTTTGACCCACTCGGGATTTTTCTTGCTTTTGCTGTTTCTGCCGTCTCGCACCTTCCCACTTGTCCGAAGCGGAGCCGTCTGCCGCGGGACGTTTAGCATCTGGCATGCGTCAATTCGTACCCACCAGGGGACGTTTCGTACCTGCTTTGACTCTAATGCTTCCTGTCAGTGGCATGTAATTAAATAACTAATAAAAAAATAAATAAATAAAAAACAGAGATTTGAGGATTTTTTTGGGACAAATAATCTGAATCATTCATGAGAAGAAGAATGTAAAGTGGTACTTTCATATCACTTTATATTTTCTTGCAGTTTTAAGAAATTAAAAAGCGCAAGTATGAAACACATTAGTACATGCCTGTGTGTGTGTGTGTGTGTGTACTTCTACTTAATTTGGTCATTTTCTGGTATATTAACTTACTTTATTTAGGCTTTTAGGGATGAAATCTCTGTCCTATTGAATCATTTTAAGAGTTATGATCAAGCTATACTGGGAATTTGTTTAAGATTAAGAATGTAGATGAAGATATTTGCGTTAAATGTCAGGGTTTGGCACACATGGAGTTCCCGAGACGCACTGAAGTCAGAAAAATGTCCCATTTTTTTCAAATACTAAAGTGTTTTTGTTCATAAAACATGTTTGACAATTTGAAAGATTTCCAAGGATACCTAAAAGACTTTCATACAGTACAGTTAGGTTGAACATGGCAACTAAAATTATCAATTTAAAATCAAGTGGTACCTAATTTAAGGTGTTTTATTCAGACTTCTGAGAATATTTAATTGTCTTCTTTTGTGTTTGTGTGGTTCATCAGAGAAATCCCCAAGCAGGTTGCACAATGGAATAAAAAAAAAAAAAAGCTGATAAAACTTGCTGTCTCGTCAACACAATTTTTCTTTTTTCTTTTTTTTCTGATGATGCACAGAAATTTTTCAGACGGAAACGTAGGTGGTTTGTTTTGAGACGATCCACCTTTCCAGTGGTCTTGTCATTACCGGAACAATGATGGGTTTCCTGTTTCCTCTGCTACTGAATGTTGTCTAGATGTCGGCAGTGATTAGTGTTTGCCACCTGGTTCCGAGGCAGTCTTTCGAGGCATAAACAAATAAAAACTAATCTGCATGTGTGTGTAAGAAATGCTGGAGATCTCCCAGCTATAGAAAGGGATTCTGTGTCCACAGCTATGCAGCATTTTGCAGCTGAGACACAAAATACGACTCTGCAGCGGCTGCAGGCATTTGGTTCATTGTGGTGTTTGGCAGCGAGTACCGAGTGCTGCTGACCGTGCACTTTATCCGGCTCAGCCTGTGGCTGCTTCTTTTTCTCTCTGCTTTTGCCAATAATGGTTTACTTTGGCTCATTTACTCATCTGGAGGTATTGACTCCCTGTGTTTTCTACAGAAGAACTGAGTATTTGTCTCTGTATAAGGTGGATTGATGTAACTTATGTATTGTCTGATACAAAATGCTTTTTTTTATGTCAAGTACTGCATTTCCCACCCCTAGAAAATAATCATACGTTTGTTTTTGTTTTTTTTGTTTTGTTTTTTATGCCTCTACATGCCAGGAAACGGGTTGTAAAATTTAGCCACTAAAGTCTGCAGGCCAAATGGACAGAAATGTAATTTAGCCAGTGGTAATTTACCCAAGGCTCACTTGAACATAGCACTAATTTAGTGGGGGGGAGGGGGGAAAGGAGCTTCTTTTGTGTTTTGTTGGACTTTCAGGTTTTGTATCTTATAGAAACTGATTTTGAAATCCCTTTACATTAAGCTTTGTGTCTCCTGGCTCGCTTAGATTACAATAAAACACACTACACACATTTTTATATTTTACGTCAACGCTGTAACTTATCAGCAAAGTTGCTTCCAAGTTTTGGAAGCAATAAAACTGCATCTGGGGTGCTGCAAGTCAGCTTGTGTTGCACCTGACTTGCATAAAAAAAAAAGTTTGTTTCTCTAAGTGGACTGAGGCTTTGTTGACATGTTGCACGGCATGCGTATGTCATAGTTGCACAATCTTCACTCAAATCTGTGACAGCTGCTTAACAGGCCCAGCCAAGCGCAGCTAAAGGTGATGTTTTCCTTCCCTTTGCTGCACAGAACATCCCTCTAGTGGCTGCTGTGTTGGGCAACATGCATCTGGTTTTAATTATCCGCCTTTTAACCGCACCAGGCACAACTCTACATACTGGATTTCACATACGACTTCAAAGTAACCCACTGTTCAGATTCTTGTGGCAGCGCACACAGAAAGCAAGAAGTCCCGAAGTAACAAGTCTTTTCTTCTATTTTTTTATTTTTTTTAAATTAAGCTTTACTGTTTAACTTTAACATTTTCTCTCGGTCAAAATCCAGAGATTTCTCTTTTGCTCGTCTATAAAGGACAAACTCCCTCCTGTTTTCTAAGCCAGATGAAACGAACCGCTCAAACCGCCCGCGTGAATCATAAATGACTCCACTGTGTGCTTTGATTGTATGTTTGATTTGCATCCAGGCATGTATGAGGCATGTGGTTCTGATTAGGACTGCGTTGGGTTATACGAGGGCAGGCCAGCGGTGCCGGGAGGATGGCGTGTGAACAGCAAATTTGAGTTCATGGGTGGAAACAGCAGTCGTCGTCTCATTAAAGATGATTCAAGATTGGCTCTGTTAGTCACCCATCTAAACTACGGTGGTGGAGTTTCTCTTTGGATATCTGTTGCATTTGAGCTTCATCTACTCACATTTACAGAGTAGATTCGTGCCTGCCCTGTTTTAGTAGCTTGTTTCATCTATACTCCTACTTTTTCTTCCACCTCCTTTTTCCTTTTAGGTTTTGATCTGTCTAGGATTAACCTGGAATAAAACTTTCAAGTGAAAATGTGCAGGGTTTACCCCAGTACATAGTAAGCCTGGTGGGCCACCAGGCTTTACTTGTGCCCCCGCCAGGCTAAGCATTGCTTATTTACTTAAGTCTTTGCATTTTTTAAGACTATATAGTCAATATTCAGGTATTAGTCTTCCAATCTTTCTATTATACATAATTATCAAGTGATATTTTCAAAATTTCCAGTCAACTTTAAACATTTTTTTAACTCAAAAACATGACAGGCTGCTGGATGAATGACTGCCCCAGCACGCAACTACTGGGTTTAGCGAGTTTTCTTGGGGAACTGAATGTGTAACAATGTTTAATGACTGTTACTTTACTTTTTTTTTTCTAACTAGTTTAAAAAACAAAATTGTGTGAATGAGAGTTTAGTTTCCACAACGTTTCTGTCATGTTTTCCAACTGGATATATTTCGTGTTTGTATTTATTTATTTTTTTTAAGTCTTCTGAAAAATATTGTAGCCTTCTTATAGCCGGATTGTGCAGCAACTGGTAGGAGAGGGGCAGAGCTGCAACACTCTCGGACTATTTGAGATCTCATTAAAAAAAAAAAAAAAGAAGCAACAACCTTGGAAACCATAGACTGTTTTAAAACAGGAACCTTTTAAAGGCTCCCAGTAATAAAGCCGTCGTTAGCGGCTGCTTCTGTTCTATTTGAATAAACTTGGCTTAATCAGCTCCTCCATGTGTTACTGCTCTCACCCGATACCGGGACAGATGCGCTGCTCAGTCAGACATTAAGAGGTGGTTCTTAATCCTTCTGCAGACAGGATTTTAAGTTGCGTTTATTCAAATTCTTTCTGGATTTTGCACTTTCATAAACGGCTGATTGGACTCAATAGAATCAAGCTCTTGTTGGATTTTAAATGATTAAAGCCACACCTTTTTCTGCCAGACCAGAGCACTAACATAATAGTCAAAAAAGATGCTGTTGCAGTTTTGCATGTACTGTTACAATGCAAAGATTACATTTCATCTACTGACCAACGGCACTCTGAAACATAGCAACCACAGGGCTTTTTTTTTTTTTTTTTTGGACCAAGAGGATGGAACATTATTTTAGTTGTCGAAGTGTTGGCTCAGAGATCCAGGGTAGATTAGGGAAATTAGGTCTGCCAGCATTTGTCACTTGTTCCAGAGGCAGCTGCACTGGAGAGAAAGTACTGCTGCTGGTCACGCTATTGCTTCAGTACAATAAAAACCGCTTATTGCTCCTAAACTGTTCAGATATCACACATTTCTACAGAGGATAGAGTCGTTATTCCTTTTTTATTTCCTTGTTTGAGTTTTGCCACCGAAGGACAAACTCGAATATTTTCTCTTGTCCTGATTCCAGTTTTGCTGAGCTAAAATGTACCTTCAAACGAACAATTTGTTCAGTAGAAATTGAAGTTAACAATTTTTAAAAGGAGAAAAAAAACGAGATCAGCTCAAAAGGAGCTTAATTAATCCGTCGCTTATCCGGGAAGGATGGTAGGGACTGGTATCCTTTTGTAGAGATCGTTGGGTTGCCACCAGTTCGTCACAGGACAAACAACTACACATACAGTTAGTTGTACCTGTGTGTCTCTAAATGATTTGCGCTCTCATTCCCGTGGATGTAAAAGCAGGGATGAGCAACAAACCCCAGAAAACCTCTGTCTCCTGGAAAATTACATGTAGTTTAATTACATGCGATTAAGCAAAGTTAGAGGGACTGTTATGTGATTGTCTGAAACAGAAACTAGACCTCCCCTCTTGTGAATATCCTGTCATTTTAGTCATTACTGTGATTTCTGACACAAGATGGACGGGTGTTTATAGGAGTCAAACACTGTTTGTGTTGACTGATAGGATTTCTCTTTGAGCGCTTCAGAGGTTTTGTTTCTCTAGCAGAACCTGTTGTTTCCTTTCATAAAAGTCTACAATAAGTTTGTTTTTGACACAAGTTCCTGTCCCGCATGTTTTCAGAACTCTTCGTAAACCAGACCTTCAGCTAAATCGGTTCATTTTGGGTTCATAAATGTTAATGTTGCATGTCAGACAGTCTCACGTGTGCTGCTTTTATAAATATTGAGAGTTTTTGGTCAAGTTAGAGCAGTGTTTCTCAGTTCCAGTCATCACGCCCCCTTACCCTGCATGTTTTAGGTGTTTCCTGTCTGCCACACACCTGGATTGGATTTGTGAGTGATTAACAGCCTTCTGCAGCTCTTGATGGTCGTGCAATCATTTGAATCAGCGGTTCTGGCGTAAAGGCACATCTAAAATATGCAGAACAGGACTGGTGTTGAGATGCACAAAGTTAAAGTAATGTCTGGTAGAGTTAGTGGCAAGCAGCATCAGAAATGATAAAATGAGACAATTTCCTGATCTGAACTCAAACTTCTGAGATAAAAAAAACTCCTCAAAAAACAAAGTTGTAGTCTTTACAGTGGCAATGTGACCCTGACCTCTATACCTGTGGAAAAATAAGCCAATAGATGGAAACTGAGTGACTGACTTTATTTGCTGTTTTGGGCTGGGTTGTGTTTTTATTTTCCTGGGTAGAAGCTGTAGCTGGGTTTATATACTGTAGGAAGTGTACTTTTGTTTTATTGTCTCATTAATCGGTTTAAATATGTTTTTTGCTCTAGTTTCTCATATGGCACCACTTTAATTTGAAGGGACATTCAAACTAGCATGTTGTAAAGAGAACGCATTTATTTTCCTATTTTACTGTTATGTTAATTTTCACATGATGGTTTTTGAGAGTATTCAGACTCCACAGGTTCAAACATTTCTGATTTTGACAAACCTTTGTAGACATTTTTTCTTTACTCCCAACTTTTGTTTCTGTCATAACATTTATCTTCCACAGTGTGAATTGAAAATGCCCCGTTTTCAGTTTTGCCCCCTTTCCCCTGCTAAATTAATCCCTTTTGCTTGCTCTACCTCTCCTGCCATTGCCAGTATTTACTTTCCAGCAGTGTGTGGTTTCGGCTTCAAAGCCAGCTCAGGAATGCGAGCGCCCTCCTCCCTCCCGTTGCCTCTTCTCTCCACCCAGCGCTGCACTTCCCTCGTCCTTCCTCGCTGGTAGCTGCTGCCCTTAATGGAGGCTTTTGTGTGTGAGCTGCAACTGTTTGCATATCTGTCTGAAACGGGAAGAGGAAACCCAAGAAAGGGAGGAGGCAGAAAAAATAAAAGAAAACACTATAAAGTCACTCGTCTGGGCTTTTTCCTTTGAACTAATATCATCTTTAATTTCAGCTGCTCTTTGAGTGCTTTGCTCTTTGAGTGATGTTGGATGTGTAATGTGAAGATGGAGGTAGAAATATTTAACAATGTGCTGTTTTTTTTCCCCTCTGCAGATCAGGAAGCTGTGTTGGGTGTGGTTTGAGAAAGAAACATGGCTTCCCAGGGTGAGTTGTTGAGGTTCAGAGGTCATCTTTGCACAATTGTAAAAGTTGTCGAGCCTTTTTTTTTTTTTTTTTTTTTGTTAATTCTTGTGTAGGCCTGTCGCAATAAATCAAAAATCGCATGATAAATTAAAACAAAGTCAAAAAGTTCCATTTGGATAATTTATTGTTTTTCCTGTTTCTCTCTCTTCCTACAAAAAGCCAGTTGACCAAAGTCTTCATATAATTAAAATTGCTTTTATTTTTTGTTTCTGTTTTTATTTGGAATATTTCAAATGTCTTCCATTTCCAGTATTAAATGTTTATTAGAATTTAAAGTTTGATCTTTGAGAATGTTTTCTTGCATAACTTATTACTTACACATTCTCAAAACAACATTGTTGTTTATCACAATAACTTCTGGAACATTTTCTTGTCCAGCAGAATGTGTTATTGTGACAGGCCTATTCTTGAGCACAAATATTCATCTATTGAGTTCAGTTTGAATGTTTGGCTAGATGTAGTTTGATGAAGTGACTCTAAAGTTGGCTGAATTTGCGTCTCCTCAGCTGATCTGATGGAATTGGACATGGCTATGGAGCCGGACCGCAAGGCGGCCGTCAGCCACTGGCAGCAGCAGTCCTACCTGGATTCAGGGATTCATTCAGGGGCCACCACAACTGCTCCCTCCCTCAGCGGGAAAGGCAACCCTGAGGAGGACGACCTGGACAACAACCAGGTCCTGTATGAGTGGGAGCAGGGCTTCAACCAGAACTTCTCCCAGGACCAAGTACAAGGTATGTTTCACCTGTTCTCTGCCTCCCTATAGACGATTAGGAAGCAATGGTTAAAGTAAGCCAACGTTGAGTGACTAAACATCCCCTCTCTCTGTCCTAGACATAGACGGTCAGTACGCCATGACGCGTGCGCAGCGGGTGCGTGCGGCCATGTTCCCAGAGACTCTGGAAGAGGGCATGCAGATCCCATCCACGCAGTATGACGCTACAAACCCCACCAACGTCCAGAGGCTGGCGGAGCCATCACAGATGCTCAAACATGCTGTGGTCAATCTGATCAACTACCAAGATGACGCCGAGCTCGCCACCAGAGCCATACCGGAACTCACCAAGCTACTCAACGATGAGGACCAGGTCATCATCCTCAGAAATATTTGGCCCAGATTAGGGCTGGCCAATGTCTTTTAAAGTAAATCTTCAGAAACCAAAAATTCAGTTTATGAACAAAATTGGTTCATTGCCCAGCCCTATCCCAGAGCTTTTTTCCTTTTTTTTTTTACACAATGTTCAAAATGACACATCATTCCATCTTCCATTCAGGTGGTAGTTAACAAAGCAGCAGTGATGGTCCACCAGCTTTCGAAGAAGGAAGCTTCTCGTCACGCCATCATGCGCTCCCCTCAGATGGTCTCTGCGATCGTCAGGACCATGCAGAACACCAACGACATGGAGACCGCGCGCTGCACGGCAGGAGCTCTGCACAACCTGTCCCATCACAGAGAGGGGCTGCTGGCCATCTTTAAGTCTGGAGGAATACCGGCTCTAGTTAAAATGCTCGGGTAGGAGGCGCAGGGATGGTTCCCACCGGTAGCGAGCGTTTCCCAACTTGTCGAGTTTGTGCAACTGAACGGTTTCTCCTCCGCAGCTCGCCGGTTGATTCCGTCCTGTTCTACGCAATCACTACCCTCCACAATCTTCTGCTGCACCAAGAAGGAGCCAAGATGGCCGTCCGCTTGGCCGGCGGTCTTCAGAAAATGGTGGCTCTGCTCAGCAAAACCAATGTTAAGTTCCTGGCCATCACCACTGACTGTCTGCAGATACTGGCTTATGGAAACCAGGAAAGCAAGGTGAGGAAGGGGTCAAAGGGAGAAAGCTACATGTCAGAGCAGCTCTGACATGTAGCCTAATCTGGCTTTGTTTGTGTGTAGCTGATTATTCTGGCGAGTGGTGGCCCCCAAGCACTGGTCAACATCATGAGGACCTACACGTACGAGAAGCTCCTGTGGACCACAAGCCGCGTCCTTAAAGTTCTGTCGGTCTGCTCCAGTAACAAACCGGCCATTGTTGAAGCTGGTATGTCTTTAACCCTAAGGAACCGTTTATGATGAGTGGATTTCCCAGCAGCAGGCCGTTCCATATGTAACACTGTGTGTCTGTTCAGGAGGTATGCAGGCTCTGGGTCTCCACCTGACAGATCCAAGCCAGAGACTGGTCCAGAATTGTCTCTGGACCCTCAGGAACTTGTCAGATGCTGCCACCAAACAGGTGAGGGCAGCTGCAGCAACTCTATTTGAATCTAACACAAGACTGCATAGTTACAGAATCCATTTTTATTTGATGAAATGTAAGACTAGAACATTTTTTTCTTCATCTGAAGTTCCCAGTATCTATGTTAAGCAGTTTTCTGTTTGCTTTCAAGGAGGGAATGGAAGGTCTTCTGGGAACTCTGGTTCAGCTGCTCGGCAGTGACGACATCAATGTGGTGACCTGTGCTGCTGGGATCCTTTCTAATCTGACCTGTAACAACTATAAGAACAAGATGATGGTCTGCCAGGTGAGATTACGTTCAATTTATTGGCTTCATTTGCACATTTGTCTTTAATAAACTGCAGTCAGTTACTTGCTGCCCATTGACCATTGAATTATGCAAATTGGAATGATAAAAATTAATTTTTCATGTTTTTGTGAGCTGGTTTTCCAGGAGTATCAAAATGAGTGTTTTTTGAGAAACTGCCAAGAAAATAGGAAGTGGTAGGAGGAGGATGACAAAGCGGCGTGATTTTTAAATGACCTGCAGCGTGAAGAAACGTGTTTGTGTGGTTTCAGTTGCTTTTCTTGTATAATGGAAACACCGCAATTGCAAAATAGTTTTTTCAACATTAGTGGCATATCAGCAGAGTCTTGCTGACGTTTGTAATGTAAAGGCAGCTATGGTTTTGTTTCTTGTTCCTACAGTTAGTAAGATCCTCCTCTAATTTTCAGCAGCGTTTTTGTTTTTGTGCTGTAATTTCTCCGAACCTGTAGGTCGGAACCCTACAGGTTATCTGTTCATGCTTCATCCATTCATCTGTTGCGTTGTGCGTTTCAGGTTGGAGGCATTGAGGCGTTGGTTCGCACAGTGCTGCGGGCCGGAGACAGAGAAGACATCACAGAGCCAGCCATCTGCGCCCTGCGCCATCTCACGTCTCGACATCAGGATGCAGAGATGGCCCAGAATGCCGTGCGGCTGCACTACGGCCTGCCTGTGGTCGTCAAGTTACTGCATCCACCATCACACTGGCCCCTCATCAAGGTACGCGAGCGCAAGCTTCTGCTCTCAATTTATGTTTCAAATATGTCAAGCATTTTCTAGATTTATGTCTGAGGTTTTTGTTAATTCCATAGTGGTGCTCAGTCCAAAGCAAACATCTTAAACATGCTGTGTTATTTTCCCATCAGGCTACAGTCGGTCTGATCCGTAACCTAGCTCTGTGCCCCGCCAACCACTCCCCCCTGAGGGAGCAGGGCGCCATCCCCAGACTGGTCCAGCTGCTGGTCAGAGCCCACCAGGACACGCAGAGACGCACCAGCATGGGAGGCACACAGCAGCAGTTTGTGGTAAGAGCAGCTCACGCAGAACTCCAAGACGATCCTCCATAAGCTCTCGCACGCTTACAGAGCGGCCATAAGAGCTCTAATGACATCCTGTGGAGGGCAGGATGAGCAGGCGGTGCTGGGCTTACCCCATCCTGACGGAGTGTTTGCATTAACAGGAGGGAGTCCGTATGGAGGAGATCGTGGAGGGCTGCACAGGAGCACTTCATATCCTGGCCAGAGATCTCCATAACAGAGTGGTCATCAGAGGCCTCAACACCATCCCACTCTTTGTACAGGTATGTCTTCTGTTGTCTGTTTGGAGGTAGAAATGTAGGGATGAATTTGACTGTGAGCTTCTGTCTGTGTGCAGCTGTTGTACTCTCCCATTGAGAACATCCAGCGCGTAGCAGCAGGCGTCCTCTGTGAGCTGGCCCAGGACAAAGAGGTGGCAGAGGCCATCGAGGCCGAGGGGGCCAGCGCCCCACTGACAGAGCTGCTGCACAGCCGCAACGAAGGAGTCGGTACGTCCAGAGGAATGCCTGCTTATTATTTCTTCATCATGTTTCTTTTTCCAAACGGCTACTTAACTGAAATCAATGCAAAAGTTTATTTTATATAAAGAGCCATAGGGACTATTGAGGCTGGACAATATGGCTTAAAAATAAAATCAGATTTTTAAATACTTTTCTATTAAAATTTTTCATATTATTTTAAATGTTTTTTCTTGTTTTATTTTAAAGAGACTAACAGAATATATATATATATATATATATATATATATATATATATATATATATATATATATTAAATGTGGCTTTTAATTCAATCATCCCTTTTGTGATGAGTATCATTGCCTGACTCCAAGACCTTTTGTCATATTAGCAGAATATAGATGTGATTTTACCAGATCTATTGTCTTAAAATTATTGTTTTAATGAGGGCGGAGAAAAGCTTAAATAACTTTTTAATTTCTCCTGTATGAGTTCTTATAAAATTACTACTTCGTTTTACTATTATGGCTTTATTCTCATATTAATTTGACTTTATGACTCAATTCTTGGGGGTGTATATTTTACCAGAGTTGATCTGAATGAAAAATCCAAACGAATAGAAGCTGTAAAAAAAAAAAAAAAAGCTCGTCAAGCAAGATGGCGGCCTCAGCAGCTGCCGTCATTCAGTACTGCAGAGTGAATTGGTGAAACAAACCAAACAGATTTTCCAAAAAATGTAATCTTCAAAAATTTGGTTAATCACGTCAAATCAATTTATCACCCTGCCTTGGTGTTTGTTTAATACAATTTAATCATTAAAGCTGCAGCGGCTCCTTCTAAAGCCATGTTCTTCCTCATGTCCTTCCCCAGCAACATACGCAGCAGCAGTTCTGTTCCGCATGTCGGAGGACAAACCTCAAGACTACAAGAAGCGCCTGTCTGTGGAGCTGACCAGCTCTCTGTTCAGGACAGAAGCAATGTCCTGGAATGAGGTACTGGCAGCTTTTTCTTCTTCTCATAATGGTCTTTATCGTCCAGACTGCTACTTCTCTGTTCACACATTTTCTGCGTTTCCACAGACTGGAGACCTGGGTTTGGACATCGGAGCACAGGGAGAGCCTCTGGGCTACAGACAAGATGGTGAGTTGCCTTCTCGGGTTTATGCTTCTGCAACACTTTCACGTGAAAAGAGGCACCAAAACGCCAGAGCAGCTGAGCTCATGACCCAATTAGTCTTACTTTAGATCTCAAGGAAAGTTCGGCGGAAATCTTTAAACTTTTTAACAGTAACTACCTGGTGTGTACAGTCATTTTAGTGGCTGGGGGGGTCACAGGAAGTTCCAGTCTGCTGCTCTGTTTACTTTTCAGAGGGTTGGAGGGAACATTTCTCAGGTCTTATTTGCATTTCTGCTTCCAAACTCATTTACCATCCGCGGCACCAAGTGAACTGCAGCATAAACTGGGACTGAATTGCTTCCACATGTGGGCCGATGAGCCGCCATGCAGCCTGCCGGTGGACGAACTGTGTGCCGTGTTGCTGTGCGGTGTTTCGTTGAAATAATCGTACTACTGTGTGACTGTGTGGTTTTTAACATGCTTCTGACCGCTGCTTTGCTTCCCCTGCTTCTCCTCCACCCTCGCTCCCCCCCCAGACCCAAACTACCGTCCCTTCCACTCTGGCGGCTACGCCGGGGACGCCATGGGCATGGAGCCCATGATGGACCACGATCTGGGTGGAGGGCACCACCCAGGCCAGGACTACCCACCCGTAGAAGGGCTGCCTGACCTGGGCCACGCCCCCGAGCTGATAGAGGGCCTTCCACCTGGCGACTCAAACCAACTGGCCTGGTTTGATACCGACCTGTAAATAGCGAGAGCACCATTACACTACACTTTCTACTAGGTAAGACTCACTTCTCATTCCACTTTGTAGCCTTCTCCAAGCAGCACAGCAGGGAGTATCCCAGATAAATGTTAGTAGGAGGAGGAGACTCACTCTGGCTGTTGCATGTCCGGACGGCTCCGGCTCTGAAGCTGTGTGATGTGGCGTTTGATCTCTGTGTGTGGTCCTCCACCAGACCCAGTGGCCTCCACTTCCTCTCCTTGAACGCCTTTCTTCTTTCTCTTCTCCTTCCAGCTGTATCATGTGATCTGGATGAACCTGCATCGTGATTCGCCCATATGGAGGAGGCGGGGTCTCAGAAAGTGCCTGAAGATGACTCAACAACAGCAAGCAGTTTCCTGTCTACAGGAGCTCCATTGGGACAAAGTAGATTTTTTTTTATTTTTATTTTTCCTCAGTGTGGTTCGGTTCTGGTCTCTCAGCTTCTTCGAAGGCCGAATTTAATCCCGACACGAAACACAGATTTTGATCTCGATGAGCTTTTTGTTTTTGTTTCTTTTCTGCTTTTTTCCAACAAGTTTTTTATGCATTTTGTTTTTTCATTTTTAATACCTTGTTTTACTTTTTTATTCCGTTTTAAGTCTGTAATGGTACAAACTGAACTTAGCTTGCTTTTTCATTTTTCTGCATTATGATACTCATGTTTTTTGTTTTTTTTTCTAGCCCCTTGTACTTTAAGTCTAAGTGTTTCTTGTTTTTCTTTTAAAGTGGTGATGCTCCATCCAAAAGAACTGGATGAGATTTTAAATGGTGTCCAAACACTAAAGGTAATCAGTTGAATTGTATTCTAATGATCAAGTGTAACATTGTGTAGCTTTTGTACAAAAAAAAAAAACAAACAAAAAAAACATGAATTGGAAATCATGGTCCAAATATCGAGCTATTTTCTTGCTTTAAAGGAGGACACCGACGTGTCCCAGCTGTTCCAAAGGGGGGTTAGCTGACCGAGCTGGGTGGGCGTGTCTGTAAGAACGGGGGTGGAGACGTGCTCCTATTGGTCTGCTGTTACTAAGGGGTGAAGTAGTGAGGCGCTGGTTGCTTGTAGCCTGCTGTGTTCTGAAACAATAAAACGGACTGTCATTTCACCCAGGTGTCTGTCTCATTTCAGCGACAAGTTTGGTTTTGAGAAACTTGAACTCTTCTTCACGTATTCAGCACCACTTTATAACATTTCACATTTTTACCAGGATATTCTCCTGACTAATTAGCAGATTCACAGGTATTTTTGTGCAGGTGGGAACAGAACAATCATTCAGACTTGTAACTCGGCTTAAAGTGTCTTAACAGATGAGAAAACGTCTCGAGTCATGAGGACGGCATCACAGACCACAGAAACATCCAAGTAATGCAATATTTCACCCCACTGGAAGAATTCATTAAACAGCACACTGGGGTCAACTAGAGGAGACCATAGTGACGCTGAGGTCACATCATTTATAAAAACTAGACTCATCTGAAGCATGTTAAAACCTGGAGGAAACAAACCGCTGACTTCAAACCCTTGATGCATTTGGTTTACTGGGCGGAAACATCCCATAAAAAGATAATTAACCTCCAGCCTGTACACTTGCATTTATGTTCTACTTGATGGAAATAGATGATAAAATTAGGAGTGAACACTGGAAGTGTTATTCACTCCTTTTTCCAGAATTGTCCTTAAAAAGAAATTCCCCTTTTCCAGGCTAAAGTTGGGATTTTTGTGCAACAGTGTATTCGTGTAAATTTCTACTCCAAAAAATTCAGAAATTTTTAGAGTAATAGAAATTGAGCAGGAGCTCATTTTTAAAACTCAGAAATGTTCAAGTTTTACGCTAGAAAATCTGAGATCTTGATTCTGCAGTGCATCTATAGTGTATTTTCTATCTACAGTTTCATACTGTTTTCTGCCTGATTAGTCTCCCGATATTTTCCTTGTATTCTTCAATGGGAACGTCAACAGCTGAGTTATTTTCAAACAGCGTTTCACTTTCCCGATGAAGTCGACGTCGTGCAACAGCGGCAGACGCAGCTGTGAACCATCCACAGCTCCCGGCTCCCGTTGACGCCGAACTGATGCCCTGTGAAACTGCAGGTGACTGTGTGTGTGTGTGTGTGTGTGTGTGAGAGTGTGTGGACACTTGAATTTCACACTTGGCAGATCCTTTTTCCAAAGCTTGCCGGCACCGCCGTCATTAATAGATGAACTCTCCTGTGTCGCATGTGCTCAGATTGTATTACCGCGTCTGACCTCGTCCACACTAAACATACAAAGTGCAAAGTATTTATATTTTTAAATGAAATCCCAACCGTTTTTCACAGGCTCTCCTGTTAGAAGAGGCCATCATGAACACAGGTCTGTGCTGACCTAAGCTCATTTATCTCCTGAGTGTTGTGCTGTAGAGGCAGAGTATTCATTGTTGACTGTCACAGCACACACACACACACACACACACACACACACACACACACACACACACACACACACACACACACACACACACAGCCACGCTGAGAGCTAATCTAATGAGTCAATATTCTGTCATTAAAGCCAAATGGGAGCATCTCAACAGACTCCAAGGTCAGTGCTGTGATGCATGTGACAGGCCGAATTACTGCTCATGATGTAATCCTGTGCAGACGGATGGATGTTTTCAAATGAGCTGTCAACTCTGGTGACAACAGCAACATTCTTTTCCGTCACTGATCCATCTTGTGACTGAAGGGAGTCACAACGAACGGGCCGATATCCGAACTGCGTGATTTAGCGGCGCGTGAAGCTTTCGGCGTGCAGGAGCTGCTGACCGAGACTCAAATCATCACAACAAATTTATTAAAACAAGCGAAACGCCGAACCCAACCGAGCCGAGCTCTGATTGGTTTTCAAGTACCAGCCAAACAAAAAGTCCTGTTTCTGAGGATGTTTCAGTCCCAGACAGACAAACTTTATGAGTGTCCCATCAGCACCGGATTGAAGAGCAGTAAAATGCCGTTACTGTCGGGGTCACGCGAGGGTCACTGGAGGTGGAAGATGGAAAAACGTCTAGGATCCAGAGAGCTCCTGGAGGATTTCTGCAGCCCGTGTGGCCACATCAGCAGGACACCTAAAACAAAGCAAAAATAAATAAATAAAAATATATATATTATTCATAATCTCAGCATGGAGACGGAAACAATGAATGTGTCTAACATGTCTTCTCAATAGCTGCATGCTTGTTCTACCTTATAAAGCGCAAAAGAATATTCTGCTCCATATGCACTTAAAATGAACTACATTGCATTTGTTCTGATTTTACTTACATCTGTGTCAAAATCATAACAGTTTTCAGATTATCATTCTCACTGTAACAATAGCATGAATGCATAAAGTCCACAGTTGACACAGTCAGCTCTAACATAACGGCTCAGACACAAAACGCTTCACTGATCTATGATGAAATGAATGAAAAAATAATAAATAAATCAAACACGGTTTCACGCATCCACTTAACACTCTGAATACAGGTGTATCTATAAGCAGCGATATCACTGAAAGTTCAATTATTTCAGTAATTCGACTGAAAAGAGAGAGAGAAAAAAAGAAACTCACACAGATTCATTTCTACACGTCCGCTCACGCCTCTTAGCTTAATTACCGTCCTCATAATTGATCTAATTAAAACGTCCCCCAGGGGCCTCGCAGACCCTCGAAAGTTTTGGCATTTGGATAAAGTGAGTGAGTTCAAGCTGCAGTTTGGTCACTGATTACATCCTCAACACGTCGTGCTGGCAAATACACACACTGTGCCGCTCCAAGGAGGACGAGGAGAAACAGTCCAGCTAAAGATGGTTTCAGTAGAAATGATCGGAATTGTTCAATTTTCAATATATTTGATCGGACCACCCTTAATTTACAAATGTAGTACAATATTGGTTTCCATTTTTATTAGGAACATATTTCTGGTCATACCAAATATGTGAAAGAGGAGTTTCTGTAATGTTGGAATCTTGCTCCGTCATTAGCATATTTTATAAGTAATCAATAGTGTTAGCACAGTGATAAACTTTCCTTGCGTTTCCCTTGAGAAACTAGATCTACACCTTAACTTTAGCAGCATTTTGAAATGCTCTGCTCCCTGACAGACTGAGGCTGAAAGCCGAAAAGCTTAAAACAGCAAAATCTTAAAAAGTAATATGTTTAGCTTTTACTCGTTTCTGCAGAAAGTCTTGCTCTCTCTCGCCTTCTGGCAGCCTGAATGAATCGCAGACATGTCTTAGAAAATGTGCTCCCTTCAAATAACCTCAGTATGCCTCATGGTGCCTTCACAGAACAGGAAAAATATAAGTGGCTCTGAGTGCAACGCTAGCAACACTCTGCATTGTCCGCACCATGTGTATCATCAGCAAGGGGGCCAGATCACAGCTGAGCAGATGGTGCCCTTCGATGCTCACTTGTTTCTGGAACATATTGCCAGGACCTTATGAAAAATCACCCCATAATCCCCCTGCCCCCCTTTCTTTTCTCTTCTTTTTTTAGTTTGTTTCTGGTCCTGCCTCATAGTTCCACA
Organism: Poeciliopsis prolifica; assembly: GCF_027474105.1. Lineage (NCBI taxonomy): Eukaryota > Metazoa > Chordata > Actinopteri > Cyprinodontiformes > Poeciliidae > Poeciliopsis > Poeciliopsis prolifica. The sequence goes on along the minus strand of NW_026562392.1, from coordinate 6,640,369 downwards.
GCTGCTGAACGTCAAAGATTTCTGCTGCAGCTGCTTCACGAATTTTGAGTCCAAAAAGTAGACAAAGTTGTTTACAGAAGGAGCGTTTTGGTTCCACGTTTGATGCCGGTGCGGATATCACAGCGCCTTAGCATTCGTGACGACTTTGACCGACCTGAACGTGGCGGTGAGCCAGGATCAGGGTCTTTTTGGAGGGGATGTGGCGGGGGGGGGGGGTTGAGGCTTTTCTTCAGGAGTTGAAGTGACCTCCCCCCCTCCCTCTGCAGACGGTCAGGCTTGAGGGTTTAAAAAAAAAAAAAAAGCATTCCTCAGGTTGCCATGGTAAAGGCACAATGACATCATTAGTATCTAGGCCCGACCTCCGCTCTCCCTCCAAATCGCGTCTTTTCCCCTCGTCTGCCGCTGCCCAAACTCCTCTCATCTTCTCAATTAAAACCTTTTCCTGTCCCCTTCCTTCTCTCCACACGGCTCTTCTCATCTCCTACCCCTATTTTTGTCCCCCCTGAAAACCTCTCCTTCCCTCTCCCTGCTGCTGGATGGGTGGGTGGGAGGGCGCCAGCCTCGGCCACTTCAAAGCCGAGAGCTGATTTTTGCTTTCATCTGCCAGAGAAACGGGAAAGTGAGGCGAGGAGAGGAGGTCAGGAAAATAGGGAAATGGAGAGGGGCAGCGCGCGCTGGAGATACGGGGCTGCGAGGGCGACAAAGGGAGGTGGTGGAGGTGGTGGTGGGGGGAATAAAAGAGGCGGTGGAGGAGAAAAGAGGTGGAGAGGGCGGGTCGAGTGAGAGGGGCCTCAATGGCAGACCAACAATACACCTTTAATATTGATCTGGCAGGATCTGTGTGTGATTGAGAGACACAATCTGGATGCAGAGGAGGGGGCGGGGGGGCAACTAATTGTGTTCCCGCGTGTGTCGGCACCGCGCTTGTGTGTGTGTGTGTGTGTGTGTGTGTTAGGTCGCTGGTCTCATACATCAAAGGATCAAAGGAAGCATGGTCACTATAGAGAGAAAACCCTCGGTTCAAAGAGGGAGCAAACATTCAGCCCACACTCGTTGGGCGAGGATACAGGTGCACGAACGGGAACACACACGTTGGACGGGCAGCAGGAACCAACGTTTGCCCCTGCAGATGTTGGTGATTGGTTCTGATGACCACACATCACTACTAGCGAATCATGTTCCGCTATGTGACTGAAGTTTTCTTTTCATTTTCTCTTTTTTTTTTTTTTTTTACATCTCCGTCTGTTTTTTAATCTTTCGTCTGACCTGTCCTTTTCTTCTCCGACAAGAAGAAAGTGAGTTTTGTTTCAGATATAACTGAAACAAGGAGCAGATGTTGTGTTAAAAAGAAAAGAACGTTTTCATAAGTATGTTTGGTGGGATTTTATGCGTCACTTTCGTTTATAACAATGACTTCGGGGAAAAAAATGCTAAAACAAAACAAAAAAAAAAACAGCTCAAACGTATAATGTGTGTATCTGTCCCTCTTTACTCTGATACACTTAAACAAAATCCAGTCCAACCAGACGCCGCCTGATTGGTTAATCGAGGTTTCACCTCATTCTCGGTGCTAATGTAGCCGTTCATAAATAGCATCTCCAAGACTGATAACACATCAGACCGGTGAGAGATGAGTTAGGTTATAAAACAAAGCTTTGGGAGTCTTGTGGAGAACTGGTCAATCGCACCTTTTCAAGAGTGTGACATGGTAATGGCAGCGTCATTCTGTGGGCTTGTTTTTTTCAGCAGAGACTTGGAAGTTGGACGGACTTGATAGGATGGAAAGTGACTCAGTATTGGTAAAAAAAAGAAATGCTAGAAACTGCAGAAGATTCAAGACTGCAGGACAACAACTGTAAATGGCATCACCACTGCTGGAGCAAAATGGCTCAGATTAACTAACTGTGAGTGAGGGGCACATTTTGAAAATTGCTGCTCACAGTCGGCCTCTACTGAAACTGACAAGAGTTTTATTTATATAGGACGGAAAAGAAGGGGCACAAATCTCATTTCCCAGGCGTAGAACAGAGAAATACGCTTGCTGATTACAGATGCCTGCCACACTTTTCAGATTTGTATCGCCAAAAACACTTAAACCAACGTTTCTAAAAAAAATGAATGGAGTGTGAGGTTGTAACTTGACTAAACGTGGGTAAAGTTTGAGGAGTTCGAATACATTTTCAGGGCAAAACGCACAAAAGTAGAAATAGTTTTTCATGCTTCTTGCAATAGCAAACTTTTAATAGTGAAAGGATTGATGTGTTTCAGTCAACCTGAGTCAAGAAAGGTTAAAGCTTCTCGGAGGGTCTGACTGGTTCTGCTGGGCCGGACAGGCGACTCGGCATGCCAAACACACAGCTAACAGAGCCTGTCGAAAGACGTTTTACCTTCAGACAGAAGAAAAACAACTCTGGGTTACGAGTACGGGAATCTGTATGACTCTAAGCAAGAAACATTAACTCTAAATACATCAGTGATTTTGAAAAGGTTGTAAAGAAGAAAGCCTTCTTTTGGGTTTCTCAAGAGTACACATGTTTTCAAATGAGATGGGGGGGGGAAATAGTAAACTTTAGGGTTGATGGCACAAATACTACTTAGCAACTCAGGAGCAAAAGGTTCATGAACAGCCGCTGACAGATGAGAACTGCTCTCAAGGAAACTACGACTCGCTCTCGGAAACAGGTTAGACGGGCTCAGTTATCCGGAAACACGTTGGAGATGAGCTGCTGTGCTGAAAAGAAGGCTAATTCCTCTGGTTGTGAGCAATTACAAATATTTCCACTGCCCACATTGGTAATTGGTATGTTTTCCAGCACGACAAACTGGTTTGAGGGAAACAGAACGTGTCTGGCTCTTCCAGAACATCACGCGAGTTCTCTACCAGTCTGCGATAGTGATAATTGAAACATCAACACCTGGACCTCAATTGATTCTTCTTGGTCAAAGAGGCTACTGGTTTTACTGGTTTTACTGGATATGGGCAGTGATAGATGGACGTGAAAAACAAAATCCAACAGAATGTCAAGGTCCAAGTTTCTCAATAAGAACGTTCCTAAATAAAACATCCTGGTGGTTCTGAAAGCCCTGTTCATCTCTTCAGCACAGGACAGAGACATCCACAATCTACAACTAGTTTGTTTTTTTAAAACTAGTTTCACAAGAGCTGCAGCTGTGACAACTTCACATCGCAATGTTGTTAAAATTACAATTTGCCAAATCTTTTACCCGAGTCACTTTTTCACACGCTCTGACCACTGGTAGTTTGAAGGACATCACTTTCATTCTTTCATTTATTCCACTTGTTGCCAGGTGCCACTGTATTTTTCTCTTCAGCTTTCAAGCAACGAACCTTAAGAGACCGGATAAAAACGAGCGTTCCGCATCAGAAAGACGCACCTGTTGGACTCGACAATATCCTGAAGCAGATTGGTTAGGCCCGTTCCTTCAGGACATTCCAGCCAACCAGACCGATCTGCAGTTTGTATCTAAACAGAAAAGAAAAAGAGAGAAAAATTCAGCAAAAAAGTTTTCACAGTACTTTTCATTCTGATGATGGGATGGAAAACTTTCAATCCGGAAGAGAATACAGTTTAGCATGTGGCACAAGCAGGCTGGAAGAGCAGCTGCTAGACTTTCACACCAATATGATTCTGGCTGTTATTTGTATTATTTGTATATGGTTCTGGAAATGAATCAAAATTGTTCTGCACTTCTGAAAACCTAAAACCGATCCCTGGTCTAGGGACATTATTACTGTTTTTATTCTGAAGAACGAAAAGTGTGATGGATTTTATTTTCTGTCTCTTACATTTGCGAAGCAGGAAATTCACAGTATTGATGCAGTAGATTAAAAAAAAAAAAGTTCTCTCCGGAGTTAAAATGATTTCTTCAGTAAACTGTAAGTCGTCTCATGAATACAAAAGAATGAATTCGTCCTTGATGCTGACCGGGCACACCACTCAAGTGTGTCGCTATCATTTCAAAATAAACGAATCAAAATTCACCTTTCTTACTGCAGGATGACGTCTGTACTTTTTCGTCATTAAGTCATCTGAAAGGTTTGGCTTCCTGGACCTACTTTCTGATTCCGTCACTGAACTTAGGCGTATATGCTTTAGTGTTATGAAGTGTGTCCATAAGCCCCGCCCTAAACCATCTGGCCATGCGATTTGTTCTCTCCTGTTGTGATTCCTGCTCTGTCAGGCCTCTCATCACAGTGATGTGTTTTTCCCTGAGTCAAAAAAAAAAAAAAAACTAAACTAAACACAGTTCAGTCATAAAATCTGCCTTAACTTTGCATTTAGTTTTTTTTCTTTTTTTTAGCTCAAATCTGTAACAACTAACAATGAAACATGTTTGTGTGTCTGTGTGAGTTTGCTTGTCCGTGTGCTGATGAGTGGATTCGTGTCACTGTGTTTTGGAGAACATGCTTTCTCTGATCTCTGGTGACATCATCATGTCTGTCTCTGTGGCGACACAGTACAGTTGTTGCTAAGTAACGGGGTTAGGGGGAGAGAAAAGATGCTCCCCTCACTTATTTTCCACACACACACACACATTGTTTTTTTTTTTTTTTTGCCTTCTCTATCGGCGTTGGAGGACCTTCATGTGCACCTGCCAACCAAACGCAGACATCTCTTCCTCAGCCTGGCTCTACCACCTCGTCCTCCATTCTCCCCTCAGCTCAATACGTGACGAACAAGCGAGTCAATAATGTTGAACTCAAAGTTGTACAAGATGAACCCAGACAGACAGACAGACAAACAGACAGACAGACAGACAAACTGCGCCTGACAGACAGACATGCAGCTCCTCAGACGTATAGCACAGGGCTGTCATGTTGGCGTTGAGTTTAAACAAGTGACAATGTACTTGACAGCGCGGAAACAGATTCGCCACGAAAAAAAAGAAAGAAAAGAAAAATCGTGTACGTGATCCACGAATAACAGAACATCTAGATGTGTGTTTCAGAGACTGACAGAACGAGCGAAAGGATGCGTTTTGTTTGGCTACACGGCTAAAAACTTTGTAAACCGTTTGATGAAAAATTTGCCATAACTGTAGGAGCAAAGCATGAGCTTCGTGTTTTTGGTCTTTTTAATGGGATTTTGTTCTGGCCTAAATCCCATTAAAGCCTTCGATCAAAGTTTCGATCAAAGTGATGCACTTCGATCAAAACCTTGACGTTTTAGCTCCCAGCAGAGTTGTGGATCTGTGGAGCCGTTAGCATGAGCTGCTGTATTTGTATTACCACCAAATTACCTACAGGACTGTATCTACTAATTAGGTGAATTCTGATAGCAGTTAATTGCATTGGATATTATTCAGAGGTACTGTGTTTTTCTTTAAGTATAAAATTATGAGCTCCTTTTAATTGGATCAGCACACAAACCTTAGATAAAATATATTACCTACATTTGGTGGCTGCAGCATGACAAAAAGTGGAAAAGTTTGCTTTTCCTGCCGTACAAGAAGACACGGCACAGATCATCAACTCCATGTTGCCAGAAGCAAACGAACAAGTTCAAAAAAAAAATTATAAACTACTCTACGAAAATAATGAATGCTTCGTTCTCTGGCAACTTATCACACGGTTTTATTGAATTAGCAGTTTTTTCGGGTTTTCTTTGTCTTTTTAATTTGTAAAAATAAATTACAGTCAGATTTCACTAATTCAAAAATGATTTATTCTCCCCTTCCCCTCTTTTCAGTTTCAAAGCTATTAGCGGGATCTTTGATTGAGATTAACAGAGGCCTGAAATCAATGAAAGATAATTAAAAAGCTTTTGTGAAGGGCAGACGCTCGATTCAGTGAGTAGGTGTGTGTTTGAGACAGAATGTGGGAGACAAATTAAGGAGCACTATATTGCATGGTACAATTAACAGATTAGAATCCAAACATGGAAAATACCTGACCTTAATAGGTCAGGTATTTGGCAAGCAAGGTCTGTTCATGGTTTTTCCTATGAATAAAATAACTTTTGGGATTTTCTTTAACCATTACGGATTCGTAAAGAAAATTCGCCTGTTGCCTCCAACACTGAGAGCTGCCGCCACGGTTCCTCCGTTCATCAGAATGAGTTACGTGTCTGGGCAGAAAACAAAATCAGCTTAGGATAAAACAGTTTAAAGTTGTTCTTTTTATTGTGCTGCTAGATTTGTGTCGGCCCGCAGCAGGCCCAGAGCGAACCGCAGCTGAGGCTATCGGTGATTCAAACTTTACTTCAATAAGTATTTAAGCCCAGATAAGCAAGTTATGTGATCTTATTCTGTTTTATGGGGGATTCACATTTCTCTCCTCTCATTCACCTATATTAAATGTTTCTGAATATTTCCTATGCAATTGCTGAATTGTGTCTGTTATACGAGTTGATAATGCTAAAGCTAAGAGCTCTGCTAACACTAAGACGGCAACCAGAGTTAGTTTATGCTGTGCTTAACACTCAACTTATTCTGTTTATGCCGTAATTAGTGGCAGTGGACAGAAAAGGGTTCCTTCATCTGCTACGTTCCTTCTTTGCGAAACTCAATTGCTAATCCCAGGTGTGATTAGCAATTCGTGCCATTCAGTCGGTCGATGTGAGAGTCAAATGTCCAAACTGTTTGTGATTTTTACTTCAGCAAATCATTTTCAAAACATTAATTTATTGAAGTCTTGTTTTATCTCCCCGTCAGCATTGCACTTAAACTGCTTGTTTTAAAGCATTACATTTGTTACTCATTGTGAGCTTTCAGAGCTAGTTCTCAAACCATACTTTGGTTCGTAAACATCCGTATTCTCACTGATCTGTGACATCACTGCGTCATTTTATTAGATATTTTTTACTAGTAAAAAAAAAAAAATCATTATTATTATTATTTCGCTTTTACTTGTTAGCTTAGTTGACCGTTGCTAGCCTAGTTAAAAAGATTGTTTGCTGAAGTATTTCACCCGCAAGTATTTTGCTAAATGTTTACATTTTGGAGAGAAGTTGTATTTATTCCTCATTTGATGTTTGAGGATATCAATGTTCAAATTTACTCTATCTATTCTATCATACCACACCTCACCAAGAAGATATTCATAGAACAATAAATGACAGAGGATTTTCTGCTATTAATTTCTCATAATCAGGTCATTTTGATCTAAATTACTAACTTTGTTAACATTATTAGCCTTTGGTACTGATCAATAACCAAATAGCTGTACAACATCAGAAACACTAAGCTAAGCAACAGATATTTAAAATGAATAGATTTAAACAATTAGGGCTCTAAAATGTGCTTATCATCATACATTTGATGACTCCAGTGTGTGCTTTAGAAGACCTGTGGACCGAGGACATGGAGTATTTTTTTTTTTGTGACCAAATAAATTAGTTATATTTCCACGGGGATGCTGCTTGGTGAATCATCCCCGAGCTACAAGAAAATAGCTGAAATATAGCATTGTGTGTTGCTCAGGGTGGAGAGTCAGAGAGCGTCGGCACACTGAGGCAGCACCGGGGTAATGAGGGAGCTTCCACAAAATGACAAATTTGTCAGACAAATAAAGGGGAAAGAGAAAAAGGGGTCTGTGACATGGAGAGAGAGCGAGTGGGTGGTTCAGATGGCCAGAACTAATTAGTGAGGAGAATTACAAATATATCTACACATGCAAATGTCCTCTCCTTCCTCTTTCACGCACAACTACAAAGTAGAGTAGCTTCCAGGCACAGCCTTGGGTCAGTTCATGCAATACAAAGGTGGCAGCTGACCTTGTGTCCCACGTGCAGAAACTTTTTCATGACCCTGCGGCCAAGCCAAAACATTAGGGATGCATTTTGCATAATTCATAGAGGTGTACGGAAAAATTAGACATGTTTTTTTTTTTTTTTTTTAGCCTTCTGTTGACGACTTAAAATGCATTTTCGTCGAACTCCCTCGTCAACTCAGCCCAAAAATAAAGTCCTGGTGCAAATCAAAACTTGAATAACAATAAACAACTCATTACAACCGGAATTTAAAAAAAAACATGGTAAACTAAGAAAGTATGCAACAATATATATATTCGGAAAGGATGCAAACCTTGACGTTTATCATAGAGTAAGAGGGTTACCATTCAACGTAAAACAGCTTTTCAGGCTCAGCATCACAAAGTGAAGTGTACGTCTTGTACTTTGGAACGTCTTTTATTATTTTATTATAGTATCACAACAGGGAATAACAGTGATACTATTTAGTACTGCAAGATGATATTTATTACAGTTAACATACTGTTTCCTAACTCTCGCCTGTCTTTCCTTTATTACAATGTCTTTACTAATCTTTATGGGCTTCAGCATCTCAGTGCCTGTAAAATATATATCATGTCATCAGAGCAATGGACTCAATGGCCAACACATATTATTGGCAAACAGAATTTGCATTCAGGGAATGTTAAATAAAATATCCAACCAAATATTGCATCTGAGCAGTTCTATGTGATCCCATTATTACAGATATCGACACTGCGATTCAATATATTGCGCACCTCTGGCAGAGTGAAAATAGATATCCCTCCAGTGCTTCAATGCTGTATTTGCAAATAATGCAGCTAATCAATATTTCCAACACAGTGGAGCTATTGATTTAGCGGTTCAATTAAAGGGGCGGCGCTGCATTACTGTTGAAAAAAATACAGAGAAAAAAAAACCCTGTCACCTTGTTAAAATAAAGTTTAGTAAATGTCAGTTTTGTACTCGGTGTGAGAAAACTAACAAACTCGTATTGATTGTGTTTGAGGAGCAGCAGCTGTGCTGCACTGCACTCTTTTCCAGGTTGGCTTTCATCAGAGCAACAAATCATACTGACTATCCCACAAAATTGGACAGACTCTTGACCAGATACTGACAGGAAGAAACAACCCAGCATTTTCTTCCCCCTCAATCCGTCTCGCACCTTCTGTCAGTCTCATTCTGGAGAAACTGCACATTATTCTGGAGAGTAGGAGCCCACTAAGAGTCTGTGAGAGTTAGAGTGTGTGCAAGTCCGTGTCTAGTTATTATTTTATTATCTCTCAATGGCCCCAAGATTCTCTCCTGCCGGAGCACAAATTTAGATATATTGCATCAGATGCTTCTGCACGAGAGACTCACCAGCCGTTTAATGATCCTCAGAGCCGTGCGCTGGATCCGGGGGTTCTCGGAGTTCATGTGAGTGCGCAGGAGAAGGGAGAAACTCTGTAAACACGAAGGTGACAAGCAGTCCTGACCCTCTCCGCCATACAGCTGCACCAGTAAGGACAGACACTGAATGGATTCCTCCCACACTTCCTGGTTTTCAGTGGACAGCTGGAGAGATGATTGAAACATAAAACCATTGTCCAATTCATGGTAATACTAAAATTAGCTCAATTTCGAATATTATTTACTTTTTTTAGCTGCAAACTTTATGAGCTTAAAGTTGGAGTTAACTGGACATTACAAAAGTTGTTTGGCATGGAGCAGGTAAAACAGATTTTTTCTCTGAAATAGACCAACTACAAAGCTTTGTGAAAGTCTGACAACCTCTATTTACATTGACACTGCATTAAGAGAATTATAACAAAGTAATGCAGAATCTCTAAATGAAATGCACTGAGGTTTGTGGTGGCATTATAGCGACGTGTTGCTGCTTCAGGACTTGTAACTGCTGGAACCACGAATTCTCCTTTCTTGCCAGAAAACCCTGAAGAAGAATGGTTAGGGTATCAATTTGTAACCTACATTCAGCCAAAGTGAAACGATTAAACTTTCTACATTAATGAAAGGTTTACCGGTGTCTACCCGTTTTGGCAGATTTAGTGATGTTTCATTGCTATCGACAGCGTTTCACTCACTCACTAATCTTTCAAAGGGCAAAGGGGTTGAGCAGAGGTCGAGAGTGTGTTGGCTGCTCCATCAACCCTCTAATGTGTTCATTGTGTCCCTGGAGACGCCCCCTCTTTTCTGGCCCCCAAGTTCCTTTCTTGCTGCTCTCTCCACAATGCCATCGACTTTCCAGGATGACTTACAGCATCCTCCGTTCTGCGTGGATTCTTTTTTCTGTCTCACAGGCAGTATATTTCATGGCAACTTTTCATTTTAGCTAAAAGGCACATAACACACTCGGAATAAAAAGTCATCAACAACAAAATGGAGTGCATGAATTAATCTTTTTTTTTTTTTTAAACAGTACATTGTTGACTCGTCTTGTTTTCATCATCTGCTACATGAGCCACTGCACTTTCACTCCAGGGAATATTTAATTAGAAGAACATGGGAAACATATCAATATTTCATTTTGTTAAGTTTGTTTAAGTGTGTATTCAGTGCTTGTGGTTTACTCTCTGATCCATTTACATTTCATTAAAGATGACAGTTCTTTCTTTTTATGAGGGAACCTGTCTTCTCCAAACTGCCCAGCTCATCTAGCCCTATTGAGGGCTAGATTTAAATAGCCCTCAATAGCTTTGAGGGCTATTTAAATCTAAATGTCAGGTGATGAGAACAGGTCACATTTCCATTTGAAGAATTTGAATTTTGGTAGTTTATTTTAGACTTTGTGATACTAAATTTAAACTGGACTCTATTAACAGCTTGAACTGAGATTTTGAGGCCACATGAAGGAACGGGAGAGTCATCTACATCACATTTGATGGCCAGCAGAGAAAATAGTGGCAGAATGTGAGAATGTTCAAAAGACTCCTTTTTAAATTCATCATGACGGAAATTTAAGACAAGCGTCGTGGCCAAAATGTACTAAAGAAACTTGCATATTTTATAAGGAAGAGCCAAGCTTGATTCACAGAAAACACTGGCAAAGACGAGCTGGTGATAAACTTACACTTTCCAATGATGGCGTAAAAGAGTTAGCCTGCTAGCATTGTCAGCTAGTTGGTGGTAACCACTTCTCCTTCACACCATAAAATGTAATCAAGATGTCTGACAGAAAAGTCCCACAAGAAAAATAAATTGCATATATAGTAATAAATAGATGTGCCAAGGCAAAAGTTAAGGCCTGTGAATAACTTATTTAAGACCTCTTTACATATTTTTCAAAGAATTTCAGACATTTTAAGGCCTTCATTTTACTTATGTTAAAATGACTTTTTAAGGATGCGGGGACACGCTGCATCACTGTGTTGAATTTTGCGATCTCTCGTTGATCTTCAGAGATAGGCCGTTTACTCATCCAGAGACGTGCAGGTGAAGTTAAGGCACGATCTCACAGATGATGGGGGGAACGGTGGAGATGTAATTTGTTTTGAGGGTGGCTGTTACACTGCAGCTCTTTAAGCTCCATGAGGATGTGAGCAAAGGGCGTTCTCAACATCAGGAAGACCAAGAAACACGACACCAAGGTCAGGGATAAAGTTGCAGAGAGGGTTGTTGTGAAACTATTTTAAGCTTTTCAGATCTGCTCAAGACATCATCTGAACACAGAAAAAGTATTTCACAACAGCAAAAAAAAAAAAAAAAAAAAAAACAGACACAGCTAACCCAAATTTAATGCTCTTCTGGGCAAGAAGAGCATTAACCAGAGAAGAAGAAAAGTGGGACATGGTAACTTGGGAGGAGCTGCAGAGACTCAATGTGAAGGTGGGAGATTCTCTTGACTGAACGAGTTCCAGTGATGGAACGGCTTGGATCAAAGAATATGGATCTATCAGAATGGTGCAGTTAAAGTTCAGATCAGAAACTGAACGAGAATCCAGTTTCAAAGTTCACAGACAATCTGAGGTGGAGCCATTTTGAAAGGAATAATGTGAAATGTTCAGTGTAGATGTGTTAAACTGGTGAAAACATAGCACACAAAAAAAAACACACTTGTCATATACATATGTATATATATATTTTCCAAAATGTTGAAAACCATCACTTTCCTTCCACTTTAGAATCCTGTGCTGCTTTGTGTGAGTCCATCACACAAAACACCGATGAAACAGAGTTTGTGGCTGGCGAAGTTCTTCGTTCGTAAAAACTTTCGCCATGCAGTGCGAATAATCCAGAGACGTACACAAACACGCTTGGAGAAAGAATCAGCACAAACACTAAAAGGCTGCGAGTGTAAGGTCTCACCATGTGGATGAGGTGAGTGCTCAGTTGGCTCAAGGGTCTGTTGGCTATGAGCAGTTTCTCTGCTGCCTCCGTTTCTGCTGCTGAACAAGATAGCCTCTGGCTCTATACACACACACACACACACACACGCACATTAAATCATTTATAGAGATTTGACAGTCAATAATGATTTATCCAGAGACTTGTCAAGAGTTATTCTGATAGACTGACACGAAAAGACAATGTGATAGACTAAGATAGGAAATAGTTTTCCTGCGTGATGTTATTGCCGCCGATCCTCAGGACAACATCGACTGAACACTTCTTTGCCACACCAAGTAATTTTGGTGTGCCACAAAGAATTAACCTTCTCGCATTCTGCGTTTTTTTTTTTTTTTTCCTTTATCATTAGCGCCCCGTAATACAGTTTGGCTTATTTTAGTTCAGTCTGTGCCTGCAGTGACACTTCAGGCCAATTAGTAGTGGAATAAGATGATTAATACTGGCGTACATCCTCTTCCTCTACCAAAGTCACTGCTGATCTGCATTTTTTTTTTCTCCCACCACTGTGCTGAAATATCTGACATACTCTCTCGACAAACTGCAAAACAGTTTAGGAAGAGCGGCAGAGTCACGTCCGCTTCCCTTATCGGACCTTATTACCCAAAAGAATTTGGTTTAGGCAGAATTTTTCTTTTTTAATGAGCTTTGCATTTATGGTGGAATTGATTCCTGCTGCACATTCTCTTTGTTCCTTTTTTCCATCTCCATCTCTTTCCATGCTTCCTCTTCTCCCCTCTTTCCTCTCTGTCCTCTCTTTCACCCAGTCTTTTACCCTCCTTCCACTTTAGTCCCCCCCCCGTTGTCCAGACATTAATATGTATGCACTGGGCTGGGGTGCACAGTATGGGGAGATGGGGGCTGGTTTGTGTGTATGCGTGTGTCTGTCTATATAGTGAGGCAAGCTGAGGACAAAGCCAGCGGTGATAATGAGGCCGCAGGGACATAGCCAGACAGGCCCCTCAGTATATGCCTGTGTGTGTATATGCGCGTGTGTGTGTATGTGTCCCAGGGACCTCATGCACTTCCTCCTGAGTCTACAACTTCAATATTGCAGTTGCTTAAACCTGCTTGCTTCTGCCTCGTACATCAATGGACACACACTCGAACACACACGCACTCGCCTTTGGGGGAAAAGACAGAAGGACAACATTTTGAGGTAGATGACTTTGTGATTTTTGTCGTCCGATGTGGCTTGCCGAAGAAGTATCGGTAAAAAATTTTTTTTTTTACTGGCCAAGAATTAGTAAAAAAAATTTAAAATTAAAAATGTGTGCAAAGCATTCACAGCTCTTAAACTTTTTTTTTTTTTTACAAACTTAAATGTGTTACCAAAATGTTATTTTAGACTAATATTAATTGTGAAGTGGAAAGAAAACCAGAGTTAAAAAAAAAAAAAAAAAAAAGATATATATATATATATATATATATATATATATATACAAATAAAAGTCTAAGCATCAAATTGAATTCATCCCTCCTGAGTGTAGAACCAGTTTTCACTGCAATGCATTTCACTGCATTTATACCAGTTCGGTTCCTTTCAGCTTGTCATATCTGTAAACTTCAGATTTTTACAAGTCTCTGGAAAAATACGTCAAGCTCCATCAGAATGGATGGACAAAACTGTGCACATCAATTTTCTTTTCTTGTCACAGTTTCTCATTTCAATTCAAGTCAGGACTTTGACTGGGTCATTCTTACGCGTAAAAACGCTTTGATTGAACAATGCGTGGGGCAAAATGTGTGGGGTCCCTTTCCCACTGGGAAGGGATCTGCAGCACTACTGTCAAGTCTTTTAGAGACTCTTTTCCCCACAAATGTTTGGTGATTAACCATCACATACCTGAAGCAGAGTAGTTTTCCTCCACACAGTGTTTGACATGAACATTTTTGCCTCATCAGAGCAGAACACCTTCTTCAATGTATGTGGTCTGTCTTCTACATGCTTGCATGACATCTTAACGATTGTTTTGACATGTGAAGAAAATTTGCTCTACTGAATTTTATTTATGGGTATTAGAGTGAAGGGGATTACATATTTTACTGGACAGAAAAAATTAAAACCATATATTATTTTCTATCTACTTCAAAATTGTACTTCTTTGTGCTTGTCTATTATATAAATTGTTTAAATACATTGAAGTTTCTGGTTATAATGTAACAAAAAATGAGAATATTTTTGCAAGGTGATGTACACCCTATAAGCAGACATGTAACAAGTCACATGAAATTTTCTCACGTAAGGAAATAAATAAATATACATATTGATATATTATGTCCTTCACATATTTCTATAGTAAAGATCGACAGGGTTTTGTTAATTTGAGCAGTCGTACCTGCAGTGCAGTTCGCACAACACCTGATGTTTGCTTTAGGACGTTGTGTAGCAGTTCCAAAAGAGCTTGCAGGACAACCAGGCTGATCTTCCTTCCAGCAAGCTTTTCTCCATCAAGGTAAACCTGCGCAGCTTCCGAGAGAGTGTTCACCAGCACCTCCACCAGCTCTGTGGAGCAGAAAGTGCTTCCAAGTCAGGGCTGAATCTGACTTTCATATTTGTCAGTTCAGAAAAACTTCTAAAGATTTCAAACTCACATAAAGTTACCACTCGGGTTAGAAAGAATGACATTTTGCTATTGAGATAGCCACTTTTTTTATTTCTCTCTCCCAAACTTGGTCATGACCAGAATCACAATATTTATTTAATGTGTATATGTACTAGTTTGTCTAAAAGAAAGTGCAAGATTTTTTGCCAGTCATCTCAGAAAGTGAAACTCCTATAAAAATAAATCATCATGTGAAAGATTGATATCATCCAGTTCCTTTGTTATAAATTTGATAATTATAGCTTACACATCATGTCTCAGAGAATTAGAATACTGTGATAACGATTCTTATTGAAAATTGAGTGGAAGGAAGAAATGTGGTAGCAAAAGGAACAGGGAGAACCGCAGGTTTAGAGAAATTCATTCCAGAAGAGCCACCATAGCCAGACAAATACCAGACATGAGCTACAGATGTCACATTTGGCATATCAAGCCTCTCCTGAACCAGAGACAACATCACAGACGTCTTACCTGAATTAATGAGAAAAGGTGCCAGGGTGTTTTGGGTGTACTGGGACCGTCACATCAGCTGCCAAGCTCAACTGGTTTTTATTCTTGGCCCTTTACATCATTTTGTAATGGTTATGAGTAAATAAAGTTCAAGGAAGAAAAAGAAAATGTGCTTTCAGTAGCAACATTCTCCTCAAGAGGATGAGTTTAATATTCAACATAAATTCAACCCAGCAACTTTATTTTGCACCAAAAAAACAGTATCACCTTCTGGTAAAACAGTCCATTTACTGTTTATACATGCGCCATGACTAAAACAAACTTAATTAATGGGATTATTAAGAAAGAATAACACAATCTGCTTCTCTTAAATGGTTCAGGGCACAGAGACTGACCAATATTTATAATATGATCCAGCTAACCTTAATTACTTTCACCACACACAGACTCACCTTCCATTGCTCATTATATTTGACAGAACATACCTCCCCTTTTGAAATAAGTTTAACAAGCTGTTATGAGCCTCCAGAGACGGTGCAGGCAACCACAACCGAGAACACCTAAACAGAAATGTCTGTAAAATACAAGCTGAACATGAGTTATGGATCCTAATGAATACAGTTATATAGTAACTTCTGGCTCTTCTTGTCTGTTTCTCAGGAAAAAGAAAAGCAGCAGATGCCCTTAAACCAATTAACATATTAGATCCATCTTTTCAATGGGAAAACTCATCCAGTTTTCTTTTTTAGTTCATGTAGGTCTTTAGTTAAGAAGCAGATGAGTGCTCGGTTTCTGTTAGTGTAACTAACATAGCAGGCTCTAGAAAGATCAGTCAAATGTACCGTTACTCTGCCAAACTGGCAAATTATTTCGTTGGACGGCACTGGGCTGTTCAACTCAAATAAAAAAAAAAAAACAACCTCTGCTGTTATGTTTGAAATATATCTGAAGAAGTGGGAAAAACTGCAAGTAAAGTTTTGAAACTAGAGACAGGACAGCCTGAAAACAAGGTTTGTCAAATACTTTTCTTGTAGATTAAATGATAAATAAAGTCCAGAGAGAATCTCTCAAAAAGTTGTTTTTGGGAGATTTGGGGTTGTAATGGTGCAAGCTGTCAAATTTAGGCATATGAGGGAGGGATAGCAACAAAGAAAACATACCAAATAGTCATAGAATTTGACTTCGATTCTATAACGAGGGTTTTGTCAATATCATATATTAAGTTTTTTTCATGTTTGTCAGAATGTTATGGATGTGCAAGAACCTAATCTGGAGGCAGACAGCTACACTATAAAAATAATAAAAAGCAAAGTAATATGGAATATTTCAGTAATGGCATGAACAGCAAAAAACAAAACAAACCCCCCTCCCAAAAAAAAAAAAAACAAACAAAAGTATGTAGATATATGGATAAATAAATAAATGATGATGATAACAGTAAGCAGTTACCTTGCAGGGTTCTATTTTAGTATTTTGTCATCATCTAGGTTAAAAATAGATGTGCAAAAGCTTAGCAGAGTTATCTATTTATAAATGGGATTTAAATCAGTCCTGTTGGGAAACAACACACCGAAATGCTCAGAGCACAACTGTCAGCACCAGAGGAACGAAGAGGAAAACTCATCTGACTCGCAAATGGCCAAGAAAACATTTTAGTTCATGATAATTAAAATAATAAAAAACACATCGCAAATAAATTAATTATTAAAAAACGTTTAATATTTAATTATAAATTGGCATCCCTTCAATATAAAATACAGAAATTCTTTGAAATTTTAGTTAAAGCTTGGGAATGAATGGGTAACTCCTGAACTCAGTACAATCTGAGTCAGATAAACAAACTTCTATGTCTGATTATTCTGGCATTCAGCACATTTAATGACTTTGGTGAAGCTAATTGACCTATAATAGAAAAAAAAGTTTAGTTTCATTGAATACCGAGGGAGAAAAAAAAGTGTCAATGTGTCTTCAGCTCGGAGAACAACCATACCATTGATTTCCACTATGAAGAAATGTCAATTCAGTTAATCTCTGGAAGCCTTGCTATTAGGAAAACATTAATATGGAAGACAAATCTTGGTGTTATGCTAAAAAGCAAAATGATCGATTTCATATATATGTGGCAGTTTCCTGGGACACCATTTGGGAAATGACCTGAAACAAATTTTGAAGGATGACTTATTGATGTAAATTGCATCAACATTAAGCAGCACATACACTGAAGCAGTTTGCCAAAATGCCAAAAAATGAAATAAAATGCAAGAAAGAAGAAAAAAATTATATACCTTCCATATAAGCATGGAATGGTTTGTGAAGTGTTTTTTGATAATCAAAGATGAAGCTGTCTCATGTTTTGTCCACACCAAGTTCAAAGACATTTCGACACATTAAGCACTTCTGAACTGTTAAGAGTGAATTTCTGATGCTCCCAATGTGTCCATTTCCTTATTTAATCTGTCAGTCTGCTCGTCAGTGTGCCTACAAAACAGGTTTCATATTCCCTCTCAGTGGATGAGCCCTAGGCTTCGTATCTTTTATTTAATCAGATTACAGCCTAGACAGTTTCCGTCGGTCTGCTGCATGCGCCCAAATTAAAACCGAGCAATCTACGAGCATGCACATTAAAGCAAACTTTATTTTGAAATCACATTTCACTGTGGAATCAGGTTATCTCTCTCCTGCTGGTTCTCTTCATCGCTGTCACTCATTTTTAACCTCCCAATTTTCTCCTCTATAATCCCATCCCCTTCCCAAGTGTCTCTGACCTAAATGTAGGCCTGTTTATCCCATTCTTCCTCCCATCAACCCTTCTGCAACCATTTTTACTTCCCATATTGGTGTTTTGGCTCCCTTGTATATTCCCTCCCTCCTGTTCTTTTTTGCCATCTTTTTTTTTTCTTCCTTTTTCTTGTTCCCTTCTTCTGTCCTATCTCTGTCTTCATTCCCCAGGGGGTATTATCTCAGTCAGAGGCAAATCTGCCCAATTATAAACCTCATCTCCTCTCTCTCTGTTACACACACACAGATGCTGGGTTCTTCTGAATCCTCTGCTCCACACGCGCACACATCTTCTCTCAGCCTCGCACGTCCACGGAGGAATACACACAGACACGTTTGCACAAGCACACAAAAACCCACTACCTTGTTTTGCTCTTCTTCACTGCCTATTTCATTGTCTAACAACACATACACACACAGACTCGCAAACCACAGCTACCCTCCTCTCTCTTTCTCTCTCTGTCACACCTTAAAAAGCCAATTATTCACGCTTCTTCCCTTTTTGCTTTCCTCTCCGCTCCCCTTTCCCCTGTTCTCTCCCATCACTACACCGATCTGCAGTGAGCGACTCCCAAAACAACGGAGAGAGGAGAAGAAGGGCCAAAAATAGGTGACGAGGGATGTGTAAAACTGAAAACAGACAAAACAGAAGACGATGAGATGATGGGAGACACGGAGGGTGGAGGGGGGTAAAAGTAGGCGCTGATTAGTTTGGAAAAGTGCGGGACAGTCAAAAACAAAACAGAAAGGACATGAGAGGAATGAAGAAGCAATAAAGAAGTGGAGATGGTGTTAATTGCCAGGCCAGTGTTAGTGCTGGGTTGACAGTTTCCTGTTGGTAGGGGGGCTGATTGGATGATAATGATGCTGACTAGTGAACTGCTGCACTGCTGACCCAATGGAAATAGAAGAAGAGATGCTGGCTCTGAGCTCACCCAGGAAAAGATGGAGAGATGCTCACTGAGTCAGTGAAAGCGACATGGAGACAAATTAACAGGGGCTTCCAGGGAAGCAGTAGAGAATTGTGTTTTATGACCACTGAACAGTCCAGTGGTATGTAAGATTCTGTTTTTACTGTCATTTCTGCTAGTTTGGATTTTTGCATGCATCTATGCATGTTCAAGCTTTGCGTATAAATATCTATTATTTTTTGAATCTACAGTTAAACATGTATTTGCAACTGTATTAGATGGTGCATGAATGACCCAATGTTAAAGAAAGTACTAGCCTGTATCTGACAGTAAAAAAAATGTTTTTTATCACCTGCACCACAGCTTCAGTGGATACAGTGGATGACAAAACTGTCACATTTTTCTGATGTAAAACAATGACACCTGGATGAATCATTTCTACTTTAAGCTACTTTATCAGTGTTGGCTTGATAAACACATTTTCATTTACATTGTTACTGCTTTTATGATTTACTTTTTTTTTTCCAAATAAATTTGTTTGATTTTCAGTTGAACTTTACAGGATATATGTGACATTGCTGGTGGACAATATTCTTAATACATCACAAAATGCTGACATTTTAAGAACCATTTGACAACTTTAAAATTCGCTGTCCTCTCAGGTCTTATTCTCTAATTCGCTTCCTCCACTGACCAAACAAAACATTAAAATGGCACAAACAGAAGAGGAAATAGGTGCAGAGTGCACACTCACTGTACCTTGCTGATGCTGTTGGTGATTCTTCACTGTGTCTCCGCTGAGATTACACAACAGGACGACTGCGCTCTGGACTGTTCCACTGGTGACACTGTTGGCCTTGAAGGAAAGTTGGATGCAAGGTCAGCTTTCAGTTTTACTCATGCAATCAACCAAAAGTTAAAGTTTTACATCTCTACTTTTAACCAGAAAATAACTGTGAAAAAGTGGGAAATGGATAAAAGGAAGGATGTAAACTTTACTTATGCCTTTTCTATATAAGCACAGTTTATAAAAACACGGAAAAATACCTTCTGCAGGGTGATTGTGATTCACTTTGCATTTCATTTGACACCAAATCAAATGCACTATAATCTGACAATGTTTTTGCCACTGTCAGCCAAAAACCTTGCATCTCTACAGTGCTTTAAAAGTGATTAACAAATTTGCCTCAATGTGCTAAGGTGATCTGCAATGACTTTTTTTAGACATAGGTTTGAGTTTTAACTTCTTGACAGTATGAAGCGTCAGTGGAGCTCGGCTTTAATTCAAGCGCTGCCTTATGCAGACACAGCTGTCAGCGCCATCCCAGAAAATAGTGCCATCCTAATGATCTTTTTGTTATTATCACAGACTGCGTGCTCGTACACTCAGGCAGATTTGCTGTGACACTTCTATTGATAGAAGCATACGAAACAAAAAGCAGCTATGTTTCTCTCTGGGAAGAATACCAGATGTCATATTTTGCACAAACTGATCCTTGGTGGGCAAAACTAGAACTAAAAGGTTCAATTATGTATTTCTTCTAATAGTACTGGAGAAATGTAGGGGTTTAATATAAGATAATTGTTTATTTTAAGAAGAAACAATGTTTCAAACTGCAGCTTTTAACCTTCCTCCTACTGCTTCCTTCTCCTTAACTTCTACCCTCACTCCTTCCAGCTAACACTTTCACCTACTATTAGGATCTGCAATCCTTACTTTTACAGCTTTTTGCCATTACTTCTTTCTCCTGGCCCCATTTCAGCATTTGATCCTTTTAAAGATATGCTAGCTCTGCCTCCAGGGTCTGCGTACATCAGTGTGATTTGTGTACGGGTTGCAAAGTCAGGCTGGTACTTATCAGGTGCAGTTGCCTGAGGCTGAAGACAACGGCATCCGTTCACACCTTGGACAAACTGCCTTTTTGTGATGATGCTAAACCTATTTGATTTTTATGACCTAAGAAGGTCACAAAATACTTTATAGTCAGTACAAAAAAGCCTAAACTGAACAATAATAACGAGCAAAAGTAGAGGCTATTTTAATTTGGATCCTAGGAACTCATGTTACAACAATGTAACTAACAAGAGTCTACTGTAAGCAAATGAATCTAAGCAAAGGCTCAGCAAGCTAATAGTTAACAAGTCTATTTTGGGCACCACGCTGAGGTCCTTTTATGTTTGAAGCAGAACTACTTCATCATGTAGACAAATACAATTAAGAGAGTTTCTCTGTGAGAAGTGTGATCAGGAGTGACAGGTGTGCTCCGTCTTGATCAGAGGATTTCAGGCAACATAAATCAATCCATAGGTGAGCAACACAGACAGCTCTAATGGACCCAGACATGAGTGGTTCAGACAGCAGTAAACAATCAGGAGACGAGTTAATCAGGCTGTTGGATAAGAGTGTTTAAAAATTCTGCATCAGCTAGTCACGGTTGTGAAAGCAGCCATGTCGAACGCTCATTATTTAGGATGGGTGTGGATGCATGTGTGTGTGTGTGTGTGTGTGTGTGTGTGTGTGTGTGTGTGTGTGTGTGTGTGTGTGTGTGTGTGTGTGTGTGTGTGTGTGTAAGGAGGGGGGAGAAATTGTTTCTTGCAGCACAAGTATTTTAGTTAGCTGCAAACAGATTGCCCTATGTTGAGTGGGTGCAATAGAATGTGTGTTAGCAAAAAAGGGTCAGGGGAAATAAATTGTTTGCTGGGAACGCTTCTATGCTCCAGTGATAACAGACAAGTGTTGTGTGTTTGTGCATGAGGTCTTGCATTGGGTGAGAACAGTGGAGTTCATATTCCAAGTCTATTAAGTATCCCTCCTCCCTCGTGCTGACCTGCCAGTCAATTACACAAGCCCTCTAATAGGTCAACGCCACTCCAACTCATTTGCATAGAGGCTGGATGGAGCGAGTCAGAGAAAGTGCAGAGCAAGACTGAGAGAGGAATCAAAAAAGAGATGCACTGATCAGGCTTTCCTGATCAGTGCTGTCTAATTCGACAGGTTCGATTTTAAGTGATTCAGATTTTTATTTTAGGTACTGTAACACATTAAAGAAGACAAAATGCCCTGCAGCTTTTTTGATAAAGCCAGTAGTTGTGGATCCAAGAGAAAATGAATAAATTAAGAGGATAATCCCCATATATGTGTCAAAGCGCATGTCCCAAACCTTTGTCAGATTTCTCATTAAACTCAAAAAAGTGCTTCAAAGTGCATGCTGTTGGTTGAACTGTTTATAGACTGAAAATGGTGGGTGCTCTTAGTCTAAATGCATTTAATAAGTTAAGTCTGAAGACGAGGAAACTGGAAGAGCTTCGAAGTCCTTCCTACAGCCTCACATATTGTTGGTGCTGTTTATTATGTCCTCGCTACTCTAGTTCATACAAGAGGAATCCTGTTTTCACTGAAAAAGGAAAAAGTTACAAAAATTATTAAAGTAAAAATAGGTGAAAAAATATTGAAAATGCATTAATTTTACATGAAAATTAAAATACTGGCCAATATGTTGGTCATGTTGCTTGCATTAAGCGAACAACACAACATATTTACTTAGGTTTTGACCAACCAATCACTGATCAGAACTAAAGAGGGAGGAAATGATTAAAATCCTTAGTTGACTGATTGGTGCATTTCTATACAAAATATACACACAAGTTTGTCTTATCTGTTGTTTTCTCAGCTGATTTTAAGAATAGTTGATCGACAAACATTATTACATTGTTTGTTTCTTACCATAATGAGCTGAAAGACAACTGGGAGGATCCTGCCCTGATTGATCAACCTGAAAAAGAGAGAATACAGATACTGAAAGAGCTGTAGACAAACCAAGGTCAAAATTCATTTTATGGATCTTCTATACTCCTCACACATGCATGATCTGCACACAAACACAGTCTTGCAGACATATAAATGTGGATTGGACTGTTTAATCTTCATTAAGGACGGATTTAACGTCACCGACGCCTTTCTGGCACCAGTGAAACTGAAAAGAGGAGCTCTCTCTTCAGTTTCTTACAGAGCAGGGGTGACGAGAATAAATGAAATAAGGAAAGGTGCGACCGGGGGATGGAACGTGAGTGGAAGAGAAGATGAAGGCAATTATATTCTTTAAGGAGAAAGAAGTGTGGGATTATAAAAGAGCAGATTTCAACAGAGAAGACAAAGGGATGGTGGGGGAAAAAAAAGGAGGGTTTAAGAGGAGAAGAAGAAAGAAAGTGGATCAACCCCCTTTGAAAGACAAAAGGTATATAGATGGGACGGAGAAAAGGGCAGGAAAGAAATGGCTTCACAATCTTTTCTCTAATTTATTAAGGTTCTTTGATATACATTTAATTACTATCTGAACAAAATATCTAAATCGGTTTAAATAGGTGCCTTATTTACATATATGTGTATTTTGAAGGATTAAAGCATTCATGTCATAATGGGAACAAAGTTAAATCGAAACAGACGGGTGTTGATGCGTTAAAGTGTGCAAACACACTGCCACTGGTAAAGATGTTCTAGCTGAAAATTCTAAATATTAAGTCTGATGCATCTAAAAACAACAAACATTTCAAAAGTCTCATCTCAAATTGTTCTTTTTCTTATATACATATATAGTTTTTTCCTTTTCTTTTCATTTTGCTGTTCTTCCACCTGTCCAACACTGCTGCAGTCCGATTACCTTTTTTTTTTCAAATTTTTTTTAGGATCAATAAAATTTGTATGTTTACTGAGAGCGTATTCTCCACACCATTACCCCAAATTCTCAGCCGTGTGCAAAACAAACTGAGATTTATTAAATCAAGCACTTGTTTTACTGTTATGGCATAAATTTTTAACATCAGAGTGTTTCAATACTAGAAACTCTCGAGGGGAAAGAGTTAGCTCATACTTTGGTTCGTATCTGCTACTTCTGAATGTGCTGATATTTTCCACAGCGTGGAGAAAGTTTAAGAGATGTTGGATTTAGCATCTATGATGGAAACATTTATTCTCCAGCTGCTCCTTTTCTCACTTGTTAAAAACTAAAATTTTCATCCTTTATTGTGATGAAATTCATCACCTACATCTGCGACTCTATTGTCGATAATTTGAGCTTATAACACTGATTAAACATCTGTAACTGCTGTTGCTTAAGTTCACTGCATTCAGCTGTTTTCCTCAAAGCTGAGCGTTGAGTAAGTTTGTGTGTGAAAGTCTCCGCGTGTGTGTGATTGTGTTTGCTTGTATACGTGATGGATGACCCCCCATTATGGAACTGACAGGCTGAGAGATGAGAGGACAGGCCAGGCCAGCACAACATGATAAACTGGACCACCTTTAAACTACCAGCCATACATCAATTGACAAAGTGCACAACACCGAACGAACCAGAGCACAACGGATGACCAAAAGCAGAGCAAACACTGATTAATCAATCCTCATTATGGAAGCCATAAATTACATTTATCAAACAGTTTTTACAGTGATTTGTATTGTAATGAAGAAAATACAGAGAAATTAACAATATTTCAAAATGTTTTTTATGTATTTGCTCACACATGGGAGAAAAATGATCGCCTCTTGGCCAATTCATACCCCCATTATGTCCCAACCTACTTTCAACAAACCATTTCATTATATATTTACCAAAACAACTGTGTAATTTGGTAACCTGCTTAAATCTTACGCATAGCTAAGGAGAGCTGTATATCATTTTCTGTAGAATTATAACCTAATTCTATTTATTTGTGCTTGTTTTCCATTATTGATCATGTGACTCTAAAACAACCCAAATTATGACCCCTGATCTAACCATGATAACTGAAATTTGTATATGCGTGCTTTTTTAGGTGGGGTGGAATAATTTTGAGATCGAAGCATTCTGATTGATGGAAACATTTAGTGTTTGATTTATATAAAATTCTTGTAAAATTTATTTTCTTTATTTAAACTTTTCTTGTGTATAATTTGCACAAACAAGTACAAATTTTGCCAATAAAGATTTTTATTGCTATAATTGTGTGTGCATAATATATCTCTATACACAGTCCCAAAATAAAATGTGTTGTTTGGAAAGCTAGCTACAACACATAAACACACATTTCCCACAGAGGCAGACATTTAAGAGCATTAAACATTGATGGGAAAACGCAGTTGCAACCCCACAGGAAGAGGTCTTTGGCTAAAGGTCATAGTAAATGTAGTTGTTTGAAGGTGTGTGGACTGTGATAATGAAGAGAGAGACAGCAGGCTCCCTTCCTAACGTTAATGTCCCCAATTTACCATCTAATTACCACTCGGCTGGCTTCATAGCCACACTTATCTAACCAAGACCCAGGCAATTTAATTTCTGATTGTAAAACCGAAGCGATGGAGGGAAAGTTGTGGAGTGAGGGCAAAGGGAAAGAGCGAAATGTGGAATGATGTTAATAAATTAGAGATGGAGAGAGAAAGAGAACGACGGAGATTGGAAAAAATGTTAAATGTTGTTAATAATGTCAAACAGAGGGAATGAAAAAACTCAACGAGAAAAACAGATGTAAAGAGGAGAGTGGGCTGACACCAATTTGAAAAGTTCACGTCACTCTACTTGTGTCAAGGAAAGAAGGAGATGAGGAGAGGTGGAGGAAGAGAAGGATGAAGACAAGAGTGGGGAAAATTACAGATAAGAGAAGTGGGGACGTATTTAGTTATGCAGATGAACTTTTAACTCTGAGAATTGGTGGTTGGGAATGTACGGAGAGCAGGTGAATAGAGATAAATCGAGCAGAAAAAGCAATCGGAATAAAAAACAAAAGGTAATGTAATGGTTTAAATTAAATGCTGCAAGATTTGAAAGGTTAATGAGTGAATCCACAAGTCAGAACTTGGGCATAAATGTTGTCTTATTCAAATTCATATTAAGAGAAAATATGAAACCACATTTGACCTCAGCATCGCTAACAGCTACACAAAGTCTTTGACAGCAAAACATGCAGATTTCAGTGTTGTGATTTATTTATCTTTCTGTTACCTTTCATCCAGATGAAAGGTAACCAAATTCTTTCTCAGTGTGCATCTCTAGTAACTACACAAGTGACGAGATTGATGACCATGGAATAAAGATTCACTCACATTAAACTCATGTAGACATCACCACCAAATTATGGGTGAGCATGAACCCCTATTTACATTGTTAAAAAGCTTATAACTACCAGGGGTTGGCATTTATTGTTATACATTTTGTGTCATGATAAGAATTTGGATTTATTTTCACAACAATACATTCTGAGTGCTGACGTTTGAAAACCTCATAATCTAATCACATTGTCATAATTACATTTACTTCTTTCTCCACATTTGGTTGCTTGAGAGCATCAACATATCTATTAATTAATGTGTAAATATGGTTAAAAGTGCAGCTGATATGTGATACTTAGTGATAAATAGTTCTTCAAGTTAAAAAAAAAAAGTAAAAAAAACAAAACAGGGAGGATATTGTGAAGAAGTACGCATCCATCATGAATTGAGGTGAAGGAAAAGGACCGATGCACACGCAGGAGGTAGGCAGGATCATTTGCAAGATGTTACACTAAGTTAAACCAAAGTGGAAAACAACAGTAGAAAATCTGCCTAGAGAGGATAACAGAGGAAAACAACTGTGCTATTTTTAATTGGGAATATGATATAATAATATAAACAATCACAACATAAGACCCCACACAAATAACTCAGACTACAAGTTTATAAACAAAACAGAGACCATAACTTCATTACAAAGTGTGATTATGTGTCATAAGTTGGGAAATGCTTTACCATGACGTAAAGCAGATTTATCCTCCACATGAACTAACTAACCACATTAGCTTGTGAAATTAACCCAACAAACATGAACCAAAATATGAATTAAATATTGTGATAGTTTATGTAGTAGAATCAACACTCCTTGTGTTTGCTCAATAGATCTCCAGAAATGCTGTCATAACTCTATAATAGCCATTTTCACTCACTGGGAGCTAAGTGAACTAAGTAAAGCTCAGTCAGCCAAAAGCCACAGTGCAACCATGCTAATGTAACCAATGAACACATTAAACACAGACACATACACACGCAGACTCACACACCCTGGTAAGGCATCTCATGGTTAGACAAGGAATCAGCAGATTTTCTCTGCAAGAGCAACACATCATTATCTCTTGTTATTTTGGTGCCAGATGACTTCCTTCACAAGAGTTGTTTTTAAATTCCTGGATAGTGAATCCCTTCTACATTATGCAGAGATAATTTTGTCCTAGCGTTGTATATTTAAAGAGGATGCATTACATTTTTAGGCAAATCTCTTCAGGAGTAGCTCGTTCACAGAGAGTTTTCAGCGCAACGTGTCAATTCAGTACACACTTAAAGCTTATGTTGCACCTAATGCCTGTCACTAAAGTGATTACTAACGCAGGGACGTCTGGCTTTAAAAAAGGTAAAACAGGTCCACTTGAATACAGATCACCAGCAGTGCTGCTGCTGGAAAGTTGCTCTCACTGTTAGTTGTGAATCTGCATCATCTGCATTGAATAATCATTCGGGTGTGTTTGTATCCTGCAAAGAGCAGATAAATCACTGCTCCTAATACAAGCGAGTCTGTGTTTGTTCGTGCATTTATGCATGTGTGCGCCTGGATAGTGATTCACAGAGCTGAACTAGGAATCACTGGCCTTGGAATTAAAACTTTACACACTGTGGTGTTTGTATCAGTACCTGCAAGGACTGCAAAGCATTTAAATAAGAACAAGTATGCAATGTGAATTAGAAGGTGTCTCCACTAAACATAACATTTCTGTTACTTCAGAATGATTAGCGTGAAAGGTTTTCTCTAGGTCTATTTAATTATACAACCCACGTAGGTCAATTAATTGCATTTTGATGCGTATTTCTTTAGATATTTGAGTGATTAAATGTGAGTCGTGGTTTGCCTGTGTGGTACCTGCAGATCTGAGTGCTGTGCTCAGTCATTGATACCAGCAGCTTCAGAGCATAGAGTGGGATAGGTTCTGCTGCACAAAGAAGAACTTCAAACCTGGGCAGAAACAAGTTTAGTATTTAGTGTATGATGCCTCGCCAGAGGAAGGTGAGGTGACTAAAGCTATAGTAATGCAAAAAGGGAGTTAGAGGGCAGGAAAAAAATCAGTAGCTTCAACCTTTTAAAACTGGGCTTTGAAAGGTAACAAAGGGAGTAAATTGGTAAATCAACACATGTACGTAGTTGTGTAAAATCATAGCATAATGTTCCTTTTTAGGGATTTGGTTGATCTTCATATCTGATATAAGCATCGATTGTTAATATTAGCTCCGTTTGATTTACTAGACTGATGTTAGGGTTGCTATGTCGAGCATCACTGCTTCTTGTTTTTAAAAACCAAAATACCAACTTTATGAGACTAACAGGTTCTTAATAGTCATAAAAAATATTTTTACTGATAAAGACATAAAGACAGTAAAGTTATTTTAAAAAATTTTCACAAAATATAATGCCATTCAGAGCCAGAAAATTCTCTTTGTTTCTTAAACAAACAAACAAAAACCACAATTAAAAATAGTCTGTCAGGAAAGGATTTGGGAGACTAACCAACCTTGAAAGTAGAGATTTGGTGAAAACAGATAAGACTTGGCTGCAGGATCTTCCATCTCCACTTCTTTCAGCTGCTCCTCCTTCTGTCTCTCCCCTTAATCTCTTTCCCTCTATTTTGTCCTCATTTTCATCAGCATTTTCATCATCTTTTTGGACGAGCATAACCAGGCTGAGTTCAGACAGCACCTTCAAAACAAACACCGACCACTCCACTGTAACGGGGAGAAAGAGAAACTGAATATAAATCTGTGTTGACAGTTTGGCATTCATGCATCTGTAATAAATAGACGCCTTTAGACCAGCATGTGCTATTGCTGTTATTTAACTGAAATACAGCATGCCATGTTTTATGGACATCACTTTCTGATTTTTGATTGCAAAGATGCAACATTTTATTTACCTGAAATCCTCTCATCTACTAAGAAACCATTGAATCAACTAAAAGACAGCTTGTAACGAAGGTGCAGCTGTTTATTTCGATCACAAGCATTGCTCGCCATGTCAGCTTCTTTAAAGGAAAAACTGATACGAACAAAATGGTGCTACAATGCAAACATGAGCTTAAACAGCACAACTAATATAGCTAACGAAGTGGCCTCATTACAATATAGAAAAGAAATGATAAAAATGTATAAAGAGAATAAAAGAAAACAACATGCTAACAAAAACAGCCAAAGGCTCAAGGTTACAAAACATTTTAGACTAAAATGGAACAACAAGTAACAAGGAAACAAGATGTTAATGGCAAACAAAACCCTCCTTTACCCTAACAGCCAGCTCTGCTGTGTGGGCAGTGGGCACCCACAGCGACTACACATTAATGACTCACGGAGGGTCTAAAACTAAACAATGTTTTAAATTACTGTTAAGAGTGATTCTACCGATTCTCCACCTTAAAAATTCAAGGTTATCTGTTCTGGTTTATACTTGCTTCTTGTTAGCCATTGATTTCCACCCTGACTCATTACATAACTCCCCCGCTAACCATCCCTCTGTATGCCCATAACCATCAACACATTACAAACACCTTCTTTTGTTCTATAACAGATATATTTCAAGTGACAGGGAATGGAAAAAAAGAGAGTCTGTTTCTCCTATTAAAATGATCCGATCCCTGAAAACTTGCTATTCAGCTTTTTCAGTTCCTTCCCACTCCCAAGCACTCTGATACTAGCCTCTCTTTCTATTGCTATTCTGTCTAATTCGCTTTATTAAAAGTGACACACCACTCATACCATTTCTGCTGAAAGCCAGAGTTGTCAGAGGAGGTAGGACAGCATCCGCAACCTTCAAGAACAGAAGAAGACAGAATGTGACAGAATCATTTACAGTCTGGCGATACGCAAGTCCAGCAGGAGATCACATGAGAACGTGAAACAAATCACATCAAGCAGTAACAGAAGGAAGATAGTATCAAGTAGTATGTAAAAGGAAAATTGAACTGCCCAATATGCCACATTAAAGGGATAGTTCGTGATTTTCTGCAGTAAGGGTCTGTTAAAAGGTAAAAAGCAGTTAAAATCATATGTGCAGCAGATGACTCTCATGTGGTCTTCATTTAGAATGAAGCTAAACGAAGACCCCATAAGTTCAACCTCAGAAACATCATAGCTGTTGTTGGGAACATCATTTTACGAACCTATGCAGTCATGTCTGCATAGGAACTGTATGAAACACGTAGTGAGAGTTTCAGGTCAGAGAAACCCTTGAACAAAATAATAAAGCATGTTGTAGTACTTGCATGTTTCCCCTTATGCCAGCTTTATTTCCCATACTTGCTAGGTTGATCTGAGGAAGTGCGTTACTGTGCATTACTCTGCATGTAGGGATTGTGTGTTCCAGGGGGATGTTTTTGTCGGGAGGACTTTGTTTTTGTGTGGATGCTCGCTGACTGGTGTGGACGTGTAAAGTTCGTCTGCATCGGCGTTGGAACACATAAACCACCCAGCTGTACTCCTGTTCTCTTATTTCCATTAAAAGAAGATCAATATTATTTCCTCCTGGAGTGGTTATTATCCTGCACCCTTACAATCCATCCGCAGGCCCCGCTAACAACATTAAAATGCTTTTTACTTTTATATCAGACAGCTATATTATCTGAAAATGCTCTACATACAAGTATTATGTTCAAAAAAAGGTAGAACATTGGTTATGATGTAAAAAAATAATCTGCTCCTTTATTAATAGCAATCCTATATGACCTGAAGTGACAACAATGATGGTTTAAATGTCCACAGGTTAGCATTCACAGAAAAAAATGCTTTGGTATTGGCCCCCCAATATAACAATCTAAAAAGCCATTGATTCCATCTTCTGAGGATTTTTACCCAGAGAATCTATGAGACATAAAATATGAACTGCTTCTAACCTTTTTACGGAGTCTCTCTTCAAAGAATCCTGAACTGAACCTTTATTATCCATTTAACAGCTAAGTCTTTTGCATCCTTGTTGTCTTATGTGGGAAGGAGGAAAAAAGGAAATATACCCTCTAAAGTAACCCGGGTAATAAACTGGCTGTGTGTTTAGATTTTGTTGAAAAGGGAACTCTGCATTGCCTTAATTCTGAAGGCATCAACCAAGCAGACCACTGTCACAGAGGGTCAAATTACTATGGAAATTCACTGCTGAGTGATTCTTTTCATTTATTTATTTATTTTAGGATCAAACAGACGCATGTTCCAGAACTGTCAAACCCTTATTTAGGCAAGAACTGTATACCACAAATTTGCATGATTACTAATATTACCATAGAAACAAGACTAGCACAGACACAGTGTGTGAGGTCATTACATTAAAAGCACAAGAAGGAAAACTACAAAGGAAGTTGCCCACTACCTAATGGCCTGCAAATTAATAGCAGAGCCATCAAAAGGCTAGGTGGAGCCAGTGTGCACATGAATGTGTGTATTTGTTTGTGATTGTGGTTTTGACCCTTTTACCTTGTTAGCATGCTGTCTACTGTCCAGTGGTGCAAAAAATCCCCCCCAAAATCAATAGTAGCTTGTTTCATTAGAAGATAGATGCAGCACTGCATATAATACATTAATTACATTTATTTATGGAACCCCTGTCGGTACGATAAACAAAACTTTTTGGACTGCGCTCAATTATAACAGGGACTAAAATGAGTTCCTCCACTTTATTTCCATACACTTTTTACCATTGAACTACTTCTGCATTCTTGTGTAATTTTAACCAGTCAACTTTTACCATATTTTGCTCATTCAGGACGCTGCGGCAATGTCTTTTGGTATCGACATCTTATATGGTAGAGGAAATAATTCAACTCTTTGTGATCGTCTTAAGCCCCATTGAAATGAATGGATCATCCCATAATTTCTGAGAAATTCTGCCAAAACATTGTTGCTCTTTCACATCTAACTACTTTTGTTTGTTTCAACTTTTTTAAAATAAATTTTACAGATTTCATAATATCCCTCTTCAAGTTTTTGATCGCATTTTGATTTAGTCTGGGTTCCAATCTAAATCTAAACCCAAAAATCCTTCCTTCAACCTTCCTTCCAACGCTCTAATGCTATCGATGGTATTTTAGCTAGCTTTACCTTTTAGCTAATTTTAGCTTGCAAATGGGGATTTTCTTCACACTGCCAAGAGTATGTGGCTCTATGTCAACATGCTAGTGCTTGCCTGATTACTTCCAATAAGATGTTAGCTAAGCTTAGTGTTTTAACTAATTTTCTTGGTTTACATTTTTCAGACTTGTTTATGTGGTTTGATGACAATAGAAGTAATGTAAAAAGGTATTATTAAGAAAGGTTTTGAAACAGACCAAACTAAGAGAAAACTTTTCTTGTTACAAAACTACAGTTGAGAAGTTAGAGCTCTCTCAGGTAGGAGCCCATGTCCTTGTGCAGAAGCAATAAAAGCTAATCTGAGCTGGCTTGGGGGTAATTAAAGTGTCTTCCTGTGTTATTGACAATCAGTAGCTGCAGGTCTCCTCTTTGCTCCATTGTCTGTTCCTCATCTCTTTCTTTTCTCCCTTTTCATCCTGTCTGCTTCCTGCAGCGCTCCATTCCCATACGTCAATAGTCATTAAATACAATCTCATTGTTCCATTCCATGCACATCCACACATGCACGCTTGCACAGTACACTCACAAATCTGATGGGGTTCGCTTGGTTCAATATTTGATTAATTTCTTGCCATTAGCTCACATGTTGACCCTCTGTTCTCTGATATCAGTCGACTGGTTAGAA
This sequence comes from Poeciliopsis prolifica, assembly GCF_027474105.1. Taxonomy (NCBI): domain Eukaryota; kingdom Metazoa; phylum Chordata; class Actinopteri; order Cyprinodontiformes; family Poeciliidae; genus Poeciliopsis; species Poeciliopsis prolifica. The sequence continues at coordinate 6,607,772 of NW_026562392.1, read as the reverse complement.
ATAGTGAAGGGCACATACACTATAATACCAGGAGTTACAATATGTACTTGACAAAGTGGGCTGATTATGTAACATAATTCAATGCAGGTACTTAGTGGCCATCTTTATTTAAACTCACTTACAAAGTGACAAGTAGCAACTAACACTTATAAAAGAAAGAAACAACGTCTTGTATTTTAGCTTTGAATGTATTTAAAGTGCAGTTGGGATAAAGTAAAGTGTGAAATAGAGTAAAGCTTGTTTTGTGGTCCAAGAAGAGAGAAGTGTCCTCAGAAAACACTTAAACTTTTGTGTATCTTTAGAGCATAAAGTTCAATAAAAATATGAAATACCCTTGCACAGTGGTTCCTTATTAAAGGTTCAGGACCCCACTGGGCGACACAAATCAATACAAATCAAACTTAGCAACTTAAAAAATATAATGACATTTCATAATGAGTTACAACTTGACTCAATATGTCCCATCTGACTGTATTAAAGAATATAACAAGACACATGATTTACTGTATGCTACTTTACTGCTGGAAATGTAAGCCTGTTAAACAGCCAGACAAACAAAAGATATGCAGATAGATACACACTATCAATTATCTATTGCACAATTCAATCAGGGCACCATCAGAAAACGTATAGGAAGCTACATATGCATATACTTACAGCACAATGATACTGAGTGACTAGAGTATGGTGCTGACTCAGGACCTCCACAATGGACAGAGATGTTCTAATCAGCTCTTCGCATATTGCAACACCTAATGAGGAATGAAATTTATCAGCAGCACAGAATCAGGATTGAGGGATTAAACTCCCTAATTGCTTAAAATGGTTGAACGCTGATGCAGTTTAAATACATACTGGAATTCACAATTCACACATTTCTTTTTAGGACAGTGTCTGTTTTCCTACCCACACATGAGTATTGTTTCTTATTTAAAATGTTTAGTAAAAGAATGCAATGTTTAGCCTTTGTCATAACATTAAGAGTCAATGTAACTTTAAAAATTAGGAACTGTGTAAGATCCAAAGCTGGGTATTAAAGAATTATATATACTAAACATCAGTGCTAAGTGACTTCATATCGATACATTATGGTTACAGATATAGCTGTGGATTCTCATTTGGCATCTACAAAATAATTAATGCAAAAGAACTGACCCACACCACTGGATAGGTTAGTTTCACTCGACTCCACAGAAATAATGTAGTTCTGAAAGAAGAAAACAGTAAGACCACAGAAATCTTATGTTATACTTGCAATGCTGCAGTGGGATTTGTTTGTTTATGGAGTAAGAGGTTGGATTTTAACTTGGGTTACTAATTCCACTGTGATGCTACGGTTCAGCCAGTAAATATTTAGTGTGAAATAAAATATAGAACAGTAACAACACATGGAGGACTCTAATTTATTTAGTTTACAATAAACCTTGAAACATTTTGAGGAAAAAATATCTCAGTAATTAGATGAGATAATTCTATACAATTGTAAGTAGTGTTTGTATGAAGGTGGATACAGGGAAAAGTGAACAAAATAATCAAAGAAATCAGTCAGAATGACTGTAATGTTCTGTAAATTTAGTATTTTTTTTCATAGGTATGTGTCATATGAGTTAGTCAATTTGTCAAGTGTAATGTAAATCACTTAATTAATGTGTAGAACTACAAACACCTATAGTTTTTAGAGATTTCTTTTCTCTAATCTGTATGAGGGTAAGTATAAAGATTACTATAAAAGATGGAAATGATTTAAATCCAATACAAATTGTAATTAGTTTCAACATCTCTTTTGGTTTTTGTCTATGGTTTGTAATAAAATCTAAATGGACAGTTAGTAAAAGTGGCTTACGAAGCACTTACAAGCAGCAATCCAATTTGAACCAGGAACTCCTGGGTTACAATTCGAGCTCTGAAGACCTGAAGAGAGATGAACAGACCAACAAGAACAAAAATAAAGTGGCTCATAGGTCAGCTAAGTAAAACAGTCAAGAGGTAAATTGACTCACACTCCATGTTTTAACAAAATAGGTACTTCTTAAAAACATCAACTGAAAACATTGCTAAAATATTAAATGAACCATTAAGTTACCTGAGATGAAAGGAGCTCCAGAACTACAGACAATGTCGGCAAAGTCTGTTTCAGCTGTCTACTCTGAGCTGCAGACGGGTGTTTCCTCCCAATCACGTCACTCAATGCAGACAAGACATCCTCTTTAAGAGAAAAGATGAAGACATAAAAAATGGAAGGGAATGAACAAGAATGGCCAATAATAGGTATTATATTAGGCAGAAAAGTTGCCAGTGACAATGATGATGCCCTAAATACAGACCCAAATATTATGTTTTTCTTGATTCTATCATTCCTTTATTTTGGTAAAAAATTAATAGAATTGGAAAAAAGTATGACTGGCTAATAAAGTGTGAGTGCCTCCTACTTATCAGTAAAAAGGCCATACATTTACTAAAGTCAAGGTTGTTTATGGTGATGAAGATATTAATGAAAGAGTGCAATTTTCAATATACTTTAAAGCCCTTAGAAATACAACAGTCTTAAAATTAGGTTTTAAACTGAGATAACTTAATTTGAGTGAAAAAACAAAAGCTTGTGTGTGTGTGTGTGTGTGTGTTTGCGTGAGTGAGAGTGTTCCAAGCCTACCCATTATCACCGGTGCAGTTCGACTAAAATGCAGCAGCAGTAAATCCAGACACTGACAGAGGTATCCTGATTGGCTGGGGTTGTCTCTGACAGGAGTAGCTTTCCGCAGGTCTCTCTCCAGGTACATCACAAGTCTGTGCAGACAGACAATGCAGGATTGTACTGTTCCAGTTGGACGTATACATAGACTCAACGTGGTTTAATAACCATTTTAATTTTGGGAGCCCTGTATGGTGCAGTTGAGCCTTTACTGTCCCGGGGTGGGGTAATGAACTTCACAGACTTTTCAAAGGAAGAAGAGGGAACAGTGTAAACCAAATACCAACTCTGTCACCTAATCATTGCAGTTGAAATTGAGAAAATATTTTTTCAAGTCTGGTACATGATTTTTTTGTCAGTCTAGGTCAGACTTAGGTCAGCGTTCTGGAACGATTCAAAGAACATTACAAAAAACAATTTTGAGGTGTGTTTGGGGGCAATTTATCTGCACGTTTCAACCATTTAACAAAAAGATGTAACAATTAGATTAAAAACATGAGTTTAGATATTCAGGAGCACGAGTTCCAAGAGAAGAATGACTCCCACATCAAAATTGGTAAAACAATGTCTGGTATCAAAACCACGTGGGTTTCCATCATGTCTCAGCAAAATCACAGACTGATGATTGCCTCCATGCTATGTTGAATTAATGCAACATTCATGCAAAAGGAGCCTCTATATGTGCCTGTTTATATGTATTAGCAATCAGTTAACCAAACTTTTAATAACCTCTTTAACTTTGGCTTACAACTCATATCTCATTGATTAACATCCCAGATTGTCAAACCTTGAAGTGCAGCAGTGTAAAGCTAATATAAAGACAGATTAGAATAATCATAAAAACACTCATTTAGTAAAGTTGGACTTTTGGTCAAGATTATAGAAAGAAAAACTATGATCTATAAAGAAAAGAGCCCAAGCATATTTTCCATAGCATAATGATATCACAGTTTGAGGACTACTCTTTTACAAGATGCCATCAAACGTTGTGAACAAGCCAGCTAGCCTGTTGAACAGAGAGGCACCGCCAGCTTACCACTGACGGCCGGAGACTCAGAAGCTACTCATAAACTGACCCATAAGTTGCTCGCTGTGCGGCTGAGTGGGTGTGACTGGATATGCAGAAAGCCATCAGATTCCACCCTCGCTGCCAATCTTGACACCTCTCGGTGAGATTTGAGCAAGTTTATCTCACAGAGACAGGCACGCATATTTTCATGTTATCGAGGTGCTAATTAAACACAACGCAAGGCTGTGAGAGAGTGAGACTGAGGCAAATATGTGTCTCTGTGTGGCTGAGTCATGTGGAGTTCTCAGTGGGAGAGAGACAGGCAAAGCTAATCTAAATGATCCAACTCTGCTTACAGAAGGAGAACAAGTGAGGCGTGCGAAGAAACAGGCAGAAATAAAAACAGCCAGAGGAAATGAAAAACAAAAACATTGAATTTCTATAATCCTGCTGTAATGTAATAAAAGGAGATGTGTTTACATGCGGTATGGTAAGGGAATTGACATACAATATTTCAGGGATGGCAGTGGATTGTGGAAAGTGGTGGGATCAAAAAGATCCCACACTGATTGTGTTGCATTTCCATTTTCTTTCACAGTTTATTCCTGTAACCCAAATTTGTATGAAATAATTTTTATGAGACATGTTCAGAAAGACAGTGTGTAGGTGAGAGGCATAACGGATCACATTCCCCTGCAAGTTATTTATAAAAAGATGTGACAAATGAAAGTTAAACAACTGAAAGTTTTCAAAGCTGCTGCCTATTTACAGTTAAAAACTTGTTTCCTGAGACACTTTGCATCCCAGAAGAATGAGTAAAGAATTTATTTTCCACCTAATATGACAATTTCAAGTGAGTCAAAGAGTAGCTCACAACGTCTTTTCTAGAAACACACAAACAAATCAACTGGTGACTAAATTGACAGATTTTCATCTCGGTTCCTCCTGAGTGTCCAGCCAGTTGGACACTCAGAAACCAGATCTTTTTACGCACACTTAACATGTCACACCTAATTGCTACCATGCAGCACAGATATAGTAATGTTTTGGTTTGGATGCGGTTATGAATGAGAGAGACTCAGGTAATAACCTGAAACATCAGTTAAGTGAGGTTAGATGAATACATAAATTAAAATTGTCATTTTTATAACACTTGTAAAACATTTTTTTGCAGCTCATTCAGGCTGCAGGAGAGAGCACAACTTTCAGCAGAAAACAAGAAGGCTGGAATGACTGTAGGATAGATCCCATGCTTTGTCTTTTTGAGGTTTAATCCTCTGTTTCTCATGATATGTGCTCAATTTTGTTGGCAGCTTTTGAAAAACTGTGTACGTCTAGAACACACACACAAGCAGCTGCTTCAGCAACAATAGCCACATAATCACTAATTTAAAAGGCCAAAGACAGCTTAAACTCTATTTCTAATTTTTTCAAAGCATGGCTAAGTCATGTCTTATAAACTGGCTTGTTATTTGCACACACAACATGACCTTGCTTCTGCTCAAAATAAGAGCACTGACGACTCACGACAGGAAGGCTATAAACAATTATTTTCAATACCATTTTTTATTTTTTGATACTGTAGTTCTCAACAATAAATTGCACTTGGCTAAAACTGGTTTGAGCAGGTCATAGTTTTAAAAAAAAAGTTCTTTGTAAATCGGCCATAAGATTTTATTTAGTGCATCTCCTCCCTGGAGTATAAAATCCTTCTCCAAGTTCCCATCGTAATATATTTCTAAAGAGGGCCAGTTCAAGAAAAATCTGAGCAAACATTGTGAGGAGCCAGGGGGAAAGAACAGATGAGACACCAATAAAAGAGAATTATGATGATTCATGTGTCAGTAATTTGAACATGTAGTTAAACTGAAAAGCCAAGAGGGAACAGGGTTGTAAGGATGCATGAATGCAAGAATCATGGATATACATTTCATCATATGCTAGTGATATACTTAATGCTGCAATGCAGTGGGGTGAACCTCAGGACAAGCTGTTAATAAACTGTTTGAAGTTTGAAAAAGACTAAACTGTATGTGGTAAAATTAAATGTCTTGGGAAAATGTATTTATATTAATATTCTGCATTAATTTAACACAAAAGGTTATAAAAACTAGAACTTCTTTTCCAAAATCTGCAGGCAGAATTTTGATGAAAGAATCTTCGCTGTAAATGTTTCTGCAGACCTGTGTGATTTACAGCATCAGAATTTCCTGTTTTTACCCAGTTTTGGTTTTTAATCGAAAACATTTAATCTAAAAATACTTCTTCAGCCATAGAGAACAGATATCCATTTGTCTTACCAGAGAGTACACTGAAGAGGTCATTTCTATAGCACTGTTGTTGGATAAGAAAACATAGCCGTACTGAAAGCTGCAGTTAAATAATTAAAGGGAAATCTCACCCTGAAATGGAATTCAAAAATGCAACGTGTTTGTTCTCCGACAGTTCAGGCTGTGTGTGAACGTATACCGCTACATTCCAGAGAAGATAATTAGCCAATGGTTTGCCAGACTGGCTGCAGCTAAGAGGACGTTTCTCCACTCTAAGCCTCGGTGAAGTCAGACAGCAGGAGGCTGTGCAATGAAATGTGGTGAGTTGAGAAAAGCGCAGCAGGCAGGCGTCACATTTTAGAAACAAGGAATAAAGTACATTTTAAAAAGCAAAATGTCTTTAATTAGCCAAGTAGAAGTTCTCTGGCCTCTTAGTACTGTTTTTGAATACCTAGAGCTTATGACAATTCAGTTACAAATAATTATCGCAATGTCAGTTTGTTGCTGAGTTCTTCAAATAGGTCTACCTTGTGCCAAATACTCTCGATTAAGATGGATAAATAATCAAATGATGTATAACAGAGAGAAAGTTCACTATTCAACTGTGTGTGAACTACAGTAGTGCGCAGTGTTTACCTGTGCTGACAGCAGTAAAGCAGCATGTGTGTGTTCTCCTGTGTTAGCAGCAGTAACAGCAGTAATGCTTTGGCTCTCGTTACAGCAGATGGGCTCTCCAAGCAACGTAGCACTTTCAGAACCAGATCCTACAAAACAGAGTCATCATTGAATCTTAAGTCTGCAGGCCGATGATTGTTGAAAAACAACAACTGGCAAACAACACAGTTCCAGTTAAAGGAAAACTTAAAAACCTCCACATGTTTATGTTTGTGATGGTAGGACAGTAGAGGTTTTTTCTAGCATCCTAAACCACCAATTAGCATGCAAACGACATCAAAGTTTGCTGTTTTGAGACTCCGTGACCCTTACATGCCATTCTTTGCTGCATTTCTGAAACAATGAGTTTTGGAGATTTTCTTCTGTCTTTACAGTCCTGCTCTCTGTGTATGGTGACAAGTTTAAACTTGCAAAATGTCTGAAATAAATGACCTCTGCATCATATATTTATATCTTAGGGAAAAAGAAATCACATATTATGTAGGCGACGTTACTAGGCTCTCACCAACTGAAAAGAGTGAGACATAAATTACAGAAATGCTTTCTTTAACGCATTTTAACATTTTAGGGGTACAAACAATTGTGTTACCAGTGATTTTAGGGAAGTAAAAAAACATAAACAAGAGCTGTGCTTAAAACTGTAAATGATTAAAAAAAAATAAAACATATAATCCTGTTAGGCTGTTTGTATGACATACAAACATTTCAACAGCCATTCCTTTAGCAAATGTAGGACTAACTCCTTGGGAAAAAAAAAAAATCTGACTGACCAACATTCATTAACAGCACCATTATCATCAACACCATACACAACCAAGAGCGTGTGCATGTGTGTGTGTGAGTTTAGGAGCAAATGTGAAAGCATGTTCTAGTCTGTGTGGTGCAACACACCAAGTTAATTAATTTCAAAGCCCAGCCGTGTGCTCTTAGCTGATAAGTCCCTCCCCACTACCCATAATGCTTTGCTGAAGTAGAAGACTGCAGCATATTCATTCAGCCAATTAGCCCAGATACTGACACACTCAACAAATTAGTGTTTGTGCTTCTGAGCACACAGTCACAGTCCCCTCTCACACATGCATGTACACACACACACACACACGCTCGCACACACGTGTATGCACACGCAAACAGAGTTCTGTGTAAACAAACCGAACTCCTGGACTGTCTGTCTTTGTGCCAGGGGAGAGAAAGAGGGTGGGGGGTGAATGCATATCAGTTTATAATTAGAGCAGAGTTGAAGTACTAAGTTTGTATTCTGGTGTTAAATTGGAAGTGTTCAATGCAAATAAATTCAGTTCAGAGTCAATTACCAATTCTAGACTGCAAGTTAAAAACCTTCAAATCAATTTTAGCCCCTCTGCTTCCCCAACATTAACACATCACATACACACGAGATGGGTTTTCTCATGAAAAATTAAATAAGTAACTCCTGACAAATTAGTTCATGCACAGTTCAGATTTAGTTCATGAACTATGTAGAAAAAAAAGAGAAGAGGTAAACCAGCAAAGACATAGAGAGGATGAAATGTAAGGATATTACAAACTGTGGCTTTCACAGTGTGTGTTTATTGATGGGTGTTTCCAATGTATTAACATTGAGAACATTTCTCACTAAATCTCGTGTGCTCATCAGCAAGAACCTGAATAACCACAATATATCCTGCGCAATGCCATATTAAAACGGCGTTTCTGCTTGATAATATGCAGCCCGAATAGCTTTAAGTTTGACATTTGAACTTCTTGTAATATCTTGCACATGTGCTTCAGAGAGTGAACATACCCGGCTCTGTGTGATCCGATGTTTGTGGATGTGTGAGGCGAGGAGGGCAGAGGCCACGGCAGTGAGCAGGTGCTGCTGCACCCTGGACCCTGCTCCACCTATGCCCTCCAAGACGGCTGCGGGGCCACAGGTGTCAATCACCGACAAGAAGACTGCTGGGTCCAGCCGGGTTAGCCTTGAAAGAGACTGGGAAAACAGGTGGATGAAAACACGCGCTCGTCATGAGCAATTTTACTGCATGTCATTCATGAATTATGAGTCTACATCTTTATAAAGCTACAGTATGTAGCGCTTGGGGTCTCGAGTGTTAGAGGTTAAAGAAATTACATGAGTAGGTATCTTGTAACAACAACTAACTTGTAAAATTTGCCCCACACAATAACAAAGTAATGATCATATTGGAGTGCATTGGTGGGTGATTGAAAATATCAACAGTGATTATACTTCCAGACCTTCTACACATATTGTCATGTTAAAACCTTCAGAATATTTACTGGGATTTAATTGGGCCGTCAAATAATGTAAGTGCATAATTATGAAGATAATTAAGCACAAATATTATGAAAACAGTAAATTGCATAGTTTTACTACCAATAAAGATCTGCAAAATGGAATACACATTTGCATTAAGTCCCTTTTAATTAACTACTCCTAACCATCATCTTAAACTGCCAGGCTGGGCCAAATGAAGAAATGGAAGACTTTTGAATTTAGAAAATTCAAAAGTCTTATTTTGAATTTTCTAAGAGCTGTTTAGGACATGACACTAAAGACCCATCCTTATAGTAACACATCATAATGGCATAATTATGCTGTAGGGACTTTTCTCTGCTGAGGAAGCTGCATGATGGAAAAAAGTATGGACACTGGACAATTCTGGAAAAACATAGTTAAACCTCAAGCCCAGGCTTGAGACTGAGATGGAGGTTAATTTTCCTGTTGGACATACAGCCAGAGTTTCAGTGGAACAGTTTAAATCAAATCATGTTTAATGTTTGCATGGCTTAGCCAAAGCCCAGGCCTGATTCTAATAGAGTCTGTGGCAGAACTGGAAAATTGATGTTCATGCTTTCTATGTAATATTGCTGAAGTTAATATTAAAAAGAAAAGGCAAATGGAATAACATTTTTACACAAATAAAAATCTGAAAAGCATTTGCTATTTTATTACGCAACAATCGGTGTTTGTCTTTTATATAGAATCCCAATAAGATACATTAAAATCCGTGGTAACATCACGTTATTGCTACCTTTCCACCTCTTTGGTTTAGGCTGCAAGGTTTAGCGTTTTAAAATACACTTTAAAAACCAACAGAAAAAAAAATGGAAGCACAGAAGCTTTATTTCTTCAGTTTTACCTTGAAGCTGCACTAGATAAGAACATTTTTACTCAATGCATATTTTCTCTGCTTTACAAACAGGACATGACATGCCTGTGTGTTGAGTGAATGTCACCAAGTGAGCTTACAGAGATGGCAGTGACTCTGACGGCCTCCACCGTCGAGTGACTGAACAGGAACCACAAAGCGGCGCCCATCTCTGTGGTAGCCAGGTGACGAGAGAAACCAGAGACGGTTGAAGAGACGTTTTCTACGGCTTTTGCAGCCATATGATGAACCACGGCATCATCCTGCAAGAGAAATACACAAACTCAGCTCCCATTTTTAGTACCGGTTCAACCGTACGCCAAAATCACTCTGTGATTTCAGTATACTTCAATGAAGAAGCATAAATGAAAATGTTAAGTTTTTTCACTTCAGTCAACATTGAACAAATAATTTTCTCTTTTCAATTTCTGAAATCACTTTTTCATTATGTGCCAACATTTAAAAAAGTAAAAAGTGATTTTTTGACCCATACCCAATGACAGATCATATACTGTGATAAAGTCGATGTTGATATTTCCAAAATGTTGAATAAGACTGCTAGTATTTGAAAATAAAACATGCTTAAATCTCTGGAGTTATTTTAATAATTTGAAGTGCAGTGCAAACTCTTTGCAGTGTTTGTAAGGAAACAAAATTTTCATGGAACTGAATGTTTCACTTATTACCAACCATTTTTAATCTTTTTTTCATTAATAAGAATAAATCTTGAGACTAAATCATCAAACATCCTGCAACCATTGCAGTCATTCAGACTGTTTTGAATACTGCAGCAATTTACAAATACTAAATTAAATTAACATGACATACTTTCAGTAAACACACAAAGTATTGTATTTGTGCTTGTGTGCTACATATGTACAGTATGAAACTGCACACCTTTGCCTGAGGAGAAAATAGCTTCTTCTTTTCAGACAAAGGGGACAGGCTAATGAAATTTCTGTGGCTGAGGAAATTAGTTTTTCCCACAAGAGTCATTGTGGAGAAAGGCAGGAAGTACAACAGATGTGATTGCCTCTGTCAGGTTGTTATTTCGTTTCACCATGTTACATCACTTTGACGCTACTCTCTCCAAGGTGTGAGATGCAATGGAACTTCTTCCAAAATAATTCTTACTACATTTTCAGGAAAAATGGCTTACATTAATAGTGGCAACATTAATTCCACCAAGCCAATTTATCATGGTCATCCTGTAAAAGTAGAGCAGGTGACACTGATGGCACTTCAACTAAACCCCCTTTCACATTTCACCCTCTAACGTACTGTTAGTTGGCAGAGTACCATATAAATAGTGAGGAGATACAGAAAACAACTCAAGCAAAAACAAATATTTTCAATTTAAACAGTGCAACCTTTGAAACTGTGCAGTTTTGGATTTGTGCCTTTACCAGTTGTAGCTGGTAAAGGCACATTGCAACGTGGTGAAATTTCACAGCCCAGACCAGTGATCACATTTGCACAGAAATCTCAGTCAGTGAATGCACCATAACCAGGCAAAAACAGATCACTATGACAGCAAAACTTTTTTTGTACAGAAAAGAAAAATGTAAGTTATATATTTTTGTAACACAGAGGTGTTTTGAAATAAATGCATTTAAGATTTGGAGAGCTATTCTAAAGTGAGAAGTCTTTCAAAAACATATCCAGACATTTTTGTGGTTCATTCAGATTGCAAGCCAAAGAGATGGTTGTTCGACTTTCAGCAGACGACATTAAGGTCAAGCGGAGTTCAGTAAAGTTGTTTTATTTTTTTACACTGTCAACCTTTTTCTTTCATAAAACGCACTGCTGTTGGACATGCCGACACCTTTTGGAAATCTCAGAGTTAAAGGGTTGGACTTTAAAAAACAAAACAAAAACATCTCAAAATCTTTCTCACTGTAGTAGAAAGATGTTAACAAGCTAATGTTTTAATTGTCTACCTCATCTTATTTGTTAAATAAGCTGACCATGAGTCAGGATAATTTTCAAATTACAAAACCTGGAAAGCACAATAACATACCACGTTTAATGAAGCTGTCCAACTGATGCAAACTCCTCAAATAGACTGCGTTCTTGGCAGAGCTAAAGCGCCCTGACAGGTCAGAGCTGATTGGAGGGAAAGATGCAGCCGAAAGGCTGAACCAGAGAACCTGCCGTAGAATTAATAGAAGTTGTTTGGCTGAACAAAGTGCAACGATAGTCGGTTGAGAAATTATAATTCGCTGATATCTGCTAACATGTTGTTACATCCCGCTGCTATGCAGATTTTCACTTTGTTTCTTTCTTAAAGTCTGCTAAAAGAGGTAATGTATGTCCGTCTGGTTGTGATCCTGCAGTTCAAATGTTTTCTTAAGTCACATTAAACCCAAGTTAAAGTTTAAAATGTCAACAATATCAGCATATTGTATATTTTTAAAACAGTGACTTTACGGGGTGCTGTGGTGGCACAGGAGTTGAGCACAAACCACACAATGAGGCCTTAGTCCTCAATTCGGCCGTCGCAGGTTCGATTCCCAGCCTTGGGACCTTTGCTGCATGTTTAGAGCATTGCATTACCTACTTTCCTGTCATAGCACTTTCAAATAAAGGCCACTGGAGCTAAAAAGTAAATCCACTGTTTTACAGCGTCTCCTCTTCCACATAGAAGCCGTTACTTCCTCTTCTTTTGGAAAAAAAAATATTGAATGCTCTTGAAACTAAAGCTAAAAAATGTAAAATGTAACGCTGTTCTTATTTATAAGTCTTAACAGAAAACCAAAATATCAGCAGGTCAAATCTTGGCAAAAGGAACTAAAACAAAATGGACATCAGAGATCTGCAACATCTTTAATCTTTAATAAAAATTAAAGATGATCACTGCATCTTTAATTATGCTATGAGAATGTGTAATTTTTTTAAATTAATTTTTTAAGTGATATCTAAACAAAATTAGCACTAATAAAGTTACATTTACAGGACTACCATTTTCAAACCATCTTTCTTAATAAAACATTAATGCAAGCAAACATTGACCAAATGAACATAAATTAGTGAAAAGAGAAAATAAAGATGAAACTGAATAAATTACTTAAAAATATATTAAAACACAAATATAACGCGTCCGCCAGTATTTGCGACAGAGACGTTACCAAAACAGCTGCTTTCAGCACAAAAAAAAAACACATTTCCACTTCAGATGTTACGACAGTCAGGTCTATTTTTAACGCATTTCAAGGGATTAAATTTGCCACCCACCCAACACGGTAACAAAACTAGGTCCACTGTCCACTGATCTGCTTTCTGACCCAATGAACAGAAAGCAGGTCTTTTCAGAGCTACCTGTGGCACGCAGCGGTGGCTGGGCTGTGATCCATTGTCACATCCATGTTGCGCATTAAAAAGATACATCATATTCAACCAACACAAGGACTCTAATGACAACTGACAGCCTAAATCACCAACCTATTAATTCAATATACGACATCACAGCATGTTCCCAACACCAGGGGACTACGCGGAGCGACAGCATAATGAATCCTCTGGCACCCCTTTGGGATCCAGCGGAATGGTCTGTTCCAGCGTTCCCCAGGCTGTGCGGAGCAGCTCACTAATGAGCCCACGGGGGAGCCCCCACTGTCTGTGTGTTTAATAGACTGTAGCCTTGCCAGGCACTACACAGGGAGAGGGTGGAGGTGGTAGAGAGGGTGGAGATGGTTTTTCGGGGTTGGGGGGGTGTTACATCAAGAGAGAGAGTGAGAAAGATACTCTTACAAGTGGTGAGAAACAAGCAGAAATTTCATCATTATAATTCAGAAACAGGAAACGCATGAAGAAGGGAGCAAGGAAAAGGTGATGACGTTATCCTCAAAGTAATATGACCATGAAAAACAGAAGGACATTTATTACACTTGCTGCCATGGTTAAGAATAATACCACCGGATTATTAGTTGTGGAATATAACACAAGGACAACTAGACATAGATAAATTTTTGTGAAATGACTAAAATTCTGTTGTGTTTGTGATATTGTCCAAAACATAAAATGCAAAATGTCCAAAAAATAAAATGCAAAGAGCATTTGACACAATGAGAGATGCACGGATATCCGTTGCTATATAACAAAAACTTAAACAGATTTGATCAATAAAACATCTTTCACTTGTAAGCATATTACAATTAAAATATTAAGTGGCAAAATAAAGATAATATTTGTAGTTGTTATTAATCAACAGCAACTCTAAACAAATGGGGTTTCAGCCTTGATTTAAAGAAACTGTTTCGGAGGATGGTGTGGGGGTTGTTTTGTTTTTTTAGTTTTCTGGGTTTTTGTTCAAGACTAGTGGAGCATAGAAGCTTCACAATATTTGGTTTTGGTTCTGTGGATGCAGAGTAGAGCAGAACCAGAAATGAGTTTGTAATTGTCTTCATGTTTCTCTGAAGGTTCAGGTCCAAGTCCATCACTACGCCCACATGTCGGATCTGGTCAGCAGTTTCTAGCTGTAAGAACTGAATGAGTAATTTAGTTTTAGCAAAACTGAGCTCATTAATATTGATACACGGACAGACACTGATGCCGTTTTATCCGCAAAAGGTGAAGCTCTGCGATTTATGCAAGACCTAGAAGAAAAACATATTTACACAACTTCTGGTTCGCAAATCTGCCAACAGCTTTGAAGTTGTTTTCATAACATTACATATGAGTTAAATTATATGTACATATGTTGTAAAGACTAACTGATTCATAAGTGCCTTGAAAGTTAAACTAAATAATAAATTAAGGCTTATTTTTGCCCATTCTTACTTCAAGTTGGCTCTATTCAAATTCAAAAAATGTTGTAGCTCATTGATTCAGGTTCTTCACAGAGCTATTGAAAATGGTGATGGTTGATGGCAGGAGTGGTCAAGATCAGTCCCAATTGACAGACAGCATCATTTACTCGCAATTTTCAGTTTTGCCACTTATTCTAAATTGATTTAGGTGTGCATGTAGACTGTGCCATCCCAACATGTGAACATACCTTTTTAAAACTAATTACTGCTCTCAAGGCAAATGATTGCAATTGAATTTATTCTAACCTTTTAAGAGCAAAACACTTTGAAAATTATGCTTTTGCTTCCTTTCATTTCATAATTATGGGCCAAATGTGAACGAATTCAGAGGGTATGAATACTTTTGGAAAGCACTTCCGACTGCAATAAGAAGCTTTGCATCTAAAACTCAGATGCAAAGCTTTCTCTTCTGCATTGCCCAAGGTTGCATTTTTGAGAGAATATAAAAAAATAAATAAATAAATAAAATGCAAAATAGCTCTTGGCAGAAGGCGGGTAAACAGAGAAGGAATGTGGAAGCACATGGGTGTAGATACTTAAAAATGTAACAGTATTGAAACCCTGTCCAGCAGGAGCAAAAGCAGAAACTCAAAATGCATCCAGATACACACACACACACGCACCCACACACACCCACACACACACACACACACACGCACCCACACACACGCGCACACACACACACACACACACACACACACACACACACACACACACACACACTAACACCCACACACACACACACACACACACAGAGAAGCAAAAATAAATACATTATAACTAAGAGCAGATGTTGGTATGGTGAAAACAAGAAGACGACACAGATCACCTGCATTTCTCACAATTTCATTTTAATTACTTTTTTTCAAATCTTCCAGTTTAAGATTTGCTGTATAGCTTGTATGGCTCATGTAAATGACAGAGAAATTCAATGGATCCAAGTCACAATTTTATTAAAACATTGGGTGTATTATTCAATTACTTCAAGTTAAAGTTTCCTTTTACTAAATGATTTTAAAAAGCATGCACGTATTTATTTGCATATATGTAATCATATACACTGGAAACATAAGAAGATCTCGACAGTGCTGTATGCAAAGCCTAATACTGAATATGTGCTAGAACAACATTTAGATGAACTCAAAGAAAAAAAGAAACAATGTTTCTGCTTTCGATAAGCCTACGATGATTAATATGACTATGGAGTAATGTTGGTTCATGACCTTATGAGAGAAAACAAACATACTGAAAAACATATGGAAAGACTGCCAAGACAACTTCATTTACTGATGACTGTAGATTCTGTGTCATTTCCAGTCAATGAGGGAGAAATCTGTTGATATAAATCTGGCTGTGTGCTTTATTAAAAATAAAAGAATACAAATATTTTGAATGACTAAACATCACCAAACTGAAAGAGAAAATAAGTAACTGCAAAATTGCCATTTAAAAGTTTTTAAACTGCCTGTATAATAACACCTAGTTATTAATGACATGCATTCATGTGTTTTAATCTAATATTATTTCAAGCTGATCTAGTTAAAATACGTTAATTCCTGGCTTTTCTAGAGGCTTAAACAAGAGTTTCATGCTCTTCATCATGTTTCAACAGAAGAGCCTTCTTTATTTCAAATGGGTTCAACTAAAACTGTTCCTAATCTGCAGCTCAAAACTGACAGATGATCTTTACACACTCTGAACCCCCGGCTAAAAGTCGCTCTCAAATTGAAAACCTAAAAGGCAGGAAGACATAAACTGAGGAAATAAACTACTTCAAATGGCCTTCAGTGGACCACTTTCATATAGAAACAAGTCAGTACCAGCACTTTTGAGTCTCAAAGACATACATGGTGAAACTACGCCAGTCCGAGTGTCTGTGCTTGCACAGTTCAGATGTCTGATGTGGTTTCTCTCTAATTACGGGCTTTCAGAAGATTGTGCACCTGGTTTTCAATAACTACTTTTGACAGAGACTCAAACGCATTCCGAACATTAAGCGTATCATTACTAACAAGAACATCTAACGCCACGGATAGCCACCATCAAAAGCTCATAATTGTTAAAAGGATAATAGAAACTGAGATATCGAGTGCTCCTTTAGGAATAAATATAAAAGAAAAAGAAAAAAAAGAGGTACAATTGAAACTTTTTACATGTGCTGGTTAAAGACACAAAAGCTTATTTTTTCACCTCCTGTTACACCAAACTAAACTTTGCCAGCCTTAGGTCTGTGAGGATTGCAAACATTATTTATATGTGCTAATTAAAAAATTTAGATCAGTTTTAGAAACCTTATTTTGTGTTACCTATTACCTACTTACCGCCAGGGGAAATGTATTTACAGGCTTTTTTTTATGATTATTAAACAGTAATTTGCCATGAATATTGCCACAACAAACTGAATGAATAATTTAACAAGGACCTAAATGACATTCAAACACTAAATATGTTTTATTTCCGGTCAGACTCTGAATTAAACTCTTTCTTTCTGTCACTCCTTAATAATGAGGTTATATTAGATGCCTACTAAATTACTTCAAACAACTGTATTGATATTATAACCCTAATAGATCAAGTTAGAATTAAAAATAAAAAAGATATATATGTAAATTGTACCCTGTGTTTGCAATTTAGTTAATCTCAGCACTGCTCAGTAATTCAGAGCATCATTTTACAATAATCAATTTTGAACAGCACTTTGCTCTGTGAGTTGTGAGCGATTTCTCAGTGCATTTAAGTATAAAAATTACTCACACAAACACACAAATAACACCACTCCCAAAAAAAAAGCCCCATATTTCAATAAAATATGGGGCTTATGTCTAATATCTGTATTCTATTTCAATAAAAAATAAAAAATAAAAATAAATACTGTAAATAAAAGAGGGAAGGCACTTAACATTTTTCTGATGTGTTAAGGGTGATTGGATGAACGTATCCAGAAGAAGAAACTGAATCTATAATGCCAACAACAATAAAAGACAGAAGTGTCTGCTGGACCACACTTTGATAAAAGTTAGGTGATCACGCATTCGTAGTAATTATGGTAACTCTGGATATACAAACATACGGATAATAAAAACTAGAAACTAGAACCTGACCAAGTGTGTAGCTTAGCTTGAATGTAGCAGAACACCTTTAGGGTGTTATAAAGAGGCAAGTAAAGCAGCATAGCCCCTCCAGCTAAGGAGCAAATTCTTAAGAAATCTCCCCAGACATTTGTGGACATTGGGTGGACCAACAAAGTTGAAAATAAATTATATGAGTTCCATTTCAGCAGTGAACATTTTTTTGACATTTAGTGTGCCGAGCTCTTACTATGGGGGCTGTATATTGAATATAGTAAAAGTATAGGCTTAGTTGTTAGTTTTTATATCAGTTTAAATAATAAAACAAAAAAAAAACATGCAGTTACTTAGGTATAGTTTTAAATAACTTGACATATAGGTGAGATTAGATAGGGGTGCTCTACATATCACAGGATAGTTTCTATTCAGAATACGTGTGTGAGCTTTTGATAGATCAGGAGCATGAGGTGGCTATCTCATGTTAGAGACGCCAGGGTAGGGCCCATGACTGTTTTAGGAGTCACCCTCTCTCCTCTCTTTTGTGGAAGATAGTGATAAATGATTAATGGGCTCACCATAGCTGGGTGTGTATGTATGTGAATGTCCGCGCACGTGTGTGTGTGTGAGGGGGGGATTTCTGCCTAGTGCCCTCTGGCTTCTATCACTGCAATACTGTTCACACACCTTTTCTGTTGCAAGCGCATGCACACATACACGCACACACAGATTATTCATCATAGGCAGCTGAAGCATCATCTTGTTCAGGCTCATAAATAATTTCCTGCAGCTCAAGTCTGGCCTGGAAACCTGCCTTTCACTCCATGCCATCAACTCCCCCTCTAAGTACAACTCTCTCCCTTTCACACTCTGTCTGTCTGCCATATCATCCCCCTCTCCAACTACACTGATCTGGCTTCCTTTCTTCCTTTCTGTCACTCTTCAGTATCCCCTCTCCATTGGCAAAACCACCATGCTCCCTGTGGCTGCAGGCCCCCGCTACTTCCTTCCCCAGTCAAACCCGTCCTCTAGTACAACAATCTGTATCCATCTCTGCAGTGCTTTGCTTGGAAATCAGTGAAAAAAAAAAAGTCTCAACAGCAGCAGAAGGGGCTGGGGTTATCCACTGGGTCAAAAGAATGCAGCAAAAACACACTGCCTGGAGCATATTTGACAGGTTCTTGGCACAGTGTCTCAATGCTGTCATGCAATTAACAGAGTGTGGCACTGAATTTGCATTTAGAACATTAGTAGACAATTTTCTTCTCTGGCAAAAATTGCATAAGAAATGCATCAGAAAATATTACAGGCGAGTAACAATAGGAGAGAAATTAAGAAAAAAAAACTTTCTCAGGCTATGTAAAAATTCTGAGAAATTTTTACGAGTGACATTTATGACGCTACTTTAGAATAGAGCACATCTGCAGCTTTAGCCAGCTTTACCAGCTGAAAAGTAAACAACAAATAGTTTTAAACTTTAAAATCTGAAATCCAACAAAGACTCATTTAAATGCACTGCAAACATTCTGTCTATTGATTGAAGATAGAAAGCATATCTGTATTCTATATTTGATTACTAATATTCTATTTCAATTTAGACTATACGACAGACATAGCAGAACTTTACAATCTTGTGTTTGAGGAATATTATTTAATTCACTCAAATCTATTCTCACAGTTGTAATTTCAAGCAGCTAAGACATTTTTCACAACTGATAGAGCGAGAAAAAGCTAAAGTTGCACCAGATTTGTTCGTGAATAATAGATCTGGTGGAAATTTTAATGTGTTACGACAAATTTAGAAGTACGAAGTTCACCAAACGGAAAATAAACACAAACTTTTAGTTTAATTTACAGTAAAAAGCAAACTAACCATGTTTGAATACTACATTTCTTTTTAAATGTTCATCATTCACGGTTCTTAAGTGAAAGGTAACTAAAATTGAATAGAAATTAAAAACTTTTCTTTTTCATTTAACAAACTACACCAATCAGTCACAATAGCCACTGTGTAAATAATGATGAATTTTAACAGTTCAATTTGAACTTTTCGGATGTAATTGAAATATAACAAAAGTTAAAATCTGCAGTGAAAGCCAGCCTAAATCCATTGAAATGTCTAATAAAGGTCAGAGTAAGAAGTGCAAAAACAGCTTGTCTTCTCTGTCCAGGAAGAATTTTGCCCAGACAATTTGTTAAATCGGTGGATGAGTATCTGGTAGTTTACATATTCCCTCAACACTGGACTGGCTGCAACAAAACAATAACATTATGAATGATAAGCAACTAATGATACTTGCCGTTGCACTGCTGACAAGCTGCAAGCTTTCAATAAAGTCCTAAGAATTAATGAGATGAATCTCCAACGTTGATGGCATTGATTTTTCCAGGAAAAATATAGTTTTTTATATCAGTACTGAAATTTATTGTTTCAGTCCCCTTCATCGGAAATCGTAAATATTGCGAATCCATTAAATCATTCCCAGAGTAGCTTGATTCTTTTGAGAGTTTTAATCAATCAGTAAATCAGTAATGAGGTTAAATTTGCCTAAGAAATGTATGCTTCATTGGATGAAACAAGGCAACATTGGCATTTATCCATAGAGTTTGAGAAGAGGAACTAGGTCTTTGGTTAATTCTAATGCATTAGTAACATAATATGCTGCTATTGGTTGTGACATATTTTTGACCATGCACAAAATAAACAGTGGACAAAAAAAATCCTTGCAGTTTTCATCCACTCTTTCTCTTCTGTTGTTCTGATATTCAGTAGATTTGTTTTGACAGCTTGGAAGTTCACCTCTTTGTGTCAGTCAGATCAGAGATTTAGTACATTCAATATCCATCATCCTCTAACTATCGGTTTCAGAGACTTACAGGACACAGGAAGCAGCTCCCACTGACAGGGGGCTTAAGACAGAGTATAACCCGGAACACTTATCAATCAATCTCAATCATACCTAGTAACCCTAAAAGTTCTCTGCGTGAGTGTGAACCACAGGTTAAAGCTAGTTCACTTGGGGGAAAACGAACACTGGAGGAAAACAGAAAAAAAAGAAGATTCTGCTAAACACAACATATAAAATCTCACTGCTGACCAGCAATTTCAAAACCTGGACATTCTTATGAGGCTAAGTGCAACACAAAGACAAATATTGATCTATTGTGTTTAGCTCTGGTTTAGTGCCATCATCTGATTGGGGTGCGTCACAGTTCACCTGTCAATCTCCATAATGGACTCCTTTTGACTTAGAAAATCTGTACTACTCCTGCAAGTTTTTTTTTTTAATAATAAAAGCTAATTTCAAAGTGCCACCACTTTTAAAAAATGTTTCTTGAAGTCAAAGACATGGGAATCTGTGTGCATTATGTTTTCAGACAGTCCAAAAACACTGTTCTTTATACAAAATGTTCTGTGGTGGAAGCAAATATGCCCAGACTAAGTTTGGCACATAAAACCAGGAAATTTGAAGATAATAAAACAGAATTAGTCATCTCGATGTACTATAGTCTACGGTTACCCAAAAATAACCATATAAATAAAAGAACCAAGTAAACGAAAGTTTCTCTGAAACTTCAAATCAAACCCAGGTTTAGAACTTGTTTAAAACTAGAGACATCTTAGAAATAAATAGTACTGAAACTTGTTTTTGTACTTACTGGTGACACAGAAAACTTTGCCTCTTGTCCAAGAACCATTCAAAGTTTTCTAATATAAATGAAAGATTTTGTTTAGAGAAACAGCATAAACAGATGCAGATTGCGGGTAAATGATGAAAACAGATCGAGGAAGGTTGAGTCTGGTGAGGCGGGGTCCCTGTGGCTACATGTGGCCATCAGCGTATCTTACTGTTCAATAATGATAAATAAGTTAACTCTCTCTCTCCCCAAATGCTCTCCTTGCTGCTAGCACATACCACTTCTCTGCTTATCTAGCCTCAAACATAAAATTCTAATAAAATAAGTAAAAGCTGACCGCTTACACCACATCATTTTTATGCACAATACACACTCACTGGCCCATTTATTAGACACACTCTGCTAGCATTAGGTTAGAACAACTTTTACCCTCCGGATTGTCTTGAATTATCAATGCCAATTGAATCAACAAGGTGATAAAAACATTCCTCAAGAGATTTTGGTCCAAATTGACAGCTGCACAAAGGTTCTCTGTTGGATCAAGACCCTGTAACTGTGGAAGACAGAGTTCATTGAACTAAGTGTCAAGTTCAATCGACTCGAGATGATTCAAGCCTTGTGACAAGACATTAGAATATGTGAACACGGTAATCTTAATGTGGTAAACATGAACAGCAACAAAACTCAGGTAGGATGTGGAGTTTAACAATGCTCTTAAAAATCTCTCCACACCATTACACCACAAGCAGCAGTCTGCTCTCCTGGTACAAGGATTGCCGATCCATGCCTTTGCATGGGAAAGGTGATTTATAAGTGAACTATTTTCTTGGATTAAAGAGACTTTGGTCCAAAATACATTTTTTAAGCAAAAACTGTGGCCCATCTGAATGTAGCATTTGAAAAGGCCCATCACACCAGAGGTCATGACCTGTTCACATAGAAGTCTGACTGCGGATTTATATCACTGCTATCATGAGCGACAACAGCAAAATAACACAACTTTAGAAAGAAATTTGAATTGAGCTTTAAGACCTGCTGTGTGAATGTAGCCTTAGTCTACTTCATACTGTCAAACAAGTTCTAATTAAGCCATTTCTGACAAGTTTAGCATTAATCAGGCCATGGTGTGGCCAAAAGAGACATCATTGTCTGACTTTTCCTTCAATGACCTGAAACATTTAAAGATGAAACTGAATAATGGATTTATGGTTTAACATTAACAGTCTCTCACTCAAACCACCTATTTTTTAAAGTATTTAACGATTTTTATTAAACGATGAAGAAATATGCAATATTTTTCTTTTTTTTTTATACAGTAAAACCAAATAGTGTCATGTTATTTTACCATGCTGGGACAGACTAAAGCAAACAATAAAGTAGAAGTAAATAAAAAAAAGGGATGAAATTGAAAAGCGGCAGAAAGCAAACAGATATCGGCTCCTCCATTTGTGCTGTTGCTCCATCTACTGTAGGTGTGTGTCTGGAGGGTCCTAATTGCTGCTGAGGTCAGGCTGCAGAGCAGTAAAGGGTTGTGTTTGATGCAGGTAAGAGTGTGCATGCATGCATGAATGTGTGTGACTGCTCTGCATGCCCTTGACTTGCAGCTGGCAAACAACGCTTTAGGCCCCCACAGCTGCCTCATCATTACTGTTCACAGGGATCCCCTGCCACACACAAACACGCACAGGCTCACGCAGAGTGAGACTTAGTCACAGCTACCCAGGCACAGACACAAACAGGCACACGCAGACATACACAGAGACACTCACCCCTTCCCGCAGGCTCCTCATTAAGCCAGTGTAGGCGGCAGCAGGAACGAACCACAGTCCCTCTGGGGAGCCTCTCTTCTCCTCCTGATAGAGAGTCAGAGAAAAGACAGGGAGGACGGGTGAGAGGGGAGGGTGTACGGTTCGGGTGGGGGGGGGGGGCAGCAAAGGAGCAGAGTGGAAATGAGAGAGAGGCACATAGATGAAGTGAAGGAGATACAAGTAGAGAGGAGTGAGGAAAAGGGCAAGAAAAGGCCAAGGCAGGGAGGTGAAAGGGAGCGCAAGGAGTCAAGACATCTTGATTATATGGTTTATAATCGCTGTGAGCAACATGCTTCATAGTTAATGCTTATTCAGATGGCTGGTCAAAAGATGGTTACTCAAAATGTTTGCTTTAATTTTTTTAATAATTGTGTAAATTATTTGCTTGGGATATACAGATGTAGGGTCCCACACTAAATTTTGTTCAAGATACTTACACACTTTGGTTTTGTTGACTTTCACAAATGTAACAACACAATACTAAATTTGGCTTAAAATTAGTTAATATTGAAATAATTTTATGTCATCTGGACTAACCTAGATCTGCTCTATTAAAAAAACAATAATACTTAGACTCAGGACAGGAGTGGCTAAAAATATTGAGCTTTGCCTCTAAACCATCACTAGTTTTCATACCAGAGGACCAATTTAACACACTTATTTAACAAAAAATTGCATTTGTAGATTTCTTTCTCATCAACAAATTGAACAAAGCCCAATTGGGGTTTTGTTAAATAAATCCGAGCACTTTTTATACTCATTCTCACTTCACCAAACTTCTTAATAAAATCCAGACAATTATTTAATAAATTATTTTTTATAAAACAAGATAAATACTGCAAATTTTTTTTCCTAAATTAGCTTTTCTATGGAGTTTGTGGGCATCATTTTACAAGCCAAAATGCCACAATTACCCATTTAGAAGTAATTTATAGATTATGATAGTTGTTTATTTTATTGCAAATAAAAAGTATATGTAGGTATTTCTAAATAAATCTTTTTTTTTTTCACTTTTATAAAAACACTGTCTCATAACCCGCAGATTTCTTATCATTTATCATATGGTTTCTAACTTATTTGAAATGGTGCTCTGTTCCCTTGCTGCTGTGCTTCGCTTTAGGCAACATCTAACCTTGAGGAAAAAGACAGACCTGTGGGCGCTGGGTAATTGTTGTCATTGACAACTGCAGAACTGAAAAACACACAACTTTATTTGGTTAATATTAAAAGGAACATTCTACATAAGTTAAACATTGGTTTTCCAGGCAACATATGTAACATAAAATCACCTGTGGCTTGCAGAGCTATCACTTGCATCAAATATCTTGCATCTAAATATTTTTCCAAAAGTCTTGAGGCAAATTCGACCTCGGAAACTTCCCATGGAGGCCAGCCTCCCTCTATTGTTAAATCTTAACCTCTGAACCAAACTGAGATCTGCAGAGCTTTAGATATCATTCAGGGTTGTTTCATGACCTCCTGGTGTTCCTGTGTTCCTGGAGTAATTTTGCTTGACCAGTCTCTCCTGGGAAGGCTCACCACTGCTGCATGTTTTCCCCAGTTGGAGATTATGGTTCTCGTTTTGGTTTGATGACATACTAAAGTCTTAGACATCACTTTTTAATCCTTTCCAGACAGAAAGCAGTGAAAACGTGTTTCTACTTTTTATAAATTACTTATTTAATAATATAGGATTTACTTATAAATCTTAATTATTAAATTATGTGCATTGTACCTGAAGACTAATAATCAGGCATGGGTTTTGTTAATGAAATTGAGAAAAAAAAAAATACAACAAAATATGTAAGAGAGAAAATACTTTTTTTCATAGTAATCCATCTTATGGTTCGACCTTTTCAGTTCCTTTGATAAACTGAGAAGGTTCCTCCATCACTACTGAGCTGAAGTTTAATTTATTTCAATACACTGAAAGTTGTTGAAGATTCAAACCAAGTACTCCATCACCCTGAAACGTGAGCAACATTTAATTCTCCCTCCCTATGGTGATGGAAAGGATTATGAAGGGTACTCCGATTTCTATTTATTTTCTTTTGGGACTGAACCTAAATTTAGAAACATGTTAAGGTGATGAACAGTTGATCAGAGCAACACACTGAAAGGAAATAAAACAAAACAACTTCTACTAAAGAAGATGTTAAAAGTGAGGGAGCCTCTACAATTTCTTTTTTCAGCTTTGGAAGAGTATTCATTATAATCAAGTAGGCTGATTGATTTTTGAAGGTTATCAGTCAGTCATGTAAATAGAAATGTTACTTAATTGACTTGCCTGGTGAGATGGAGGTTAAGCAGAAATAAATTGGCATCACCTTTCCTAATAAAGGAGACCTTCTTCACTCTTTCTTGTGAGAAAGAGTGTAAGTTTGAGGACAAGGGGTCAATTCCTTTTCAATTGAGTTTAGTCAGCATACAAAATTAAACTCTATTACCTGATGATAGAGTTCACAGTTAAATCCATTTTATTCTAGATTGGTCTTTTTCTCTGAGGTAATGAGAATGCATTTTGATCTGTCTTACATGCAGGGAATGCTGTGAATGATTCATTTAAATGTATTAACTCAAAGTAATCCATTTTCATTTCCATCTCAAAAACTTTTTTTAAAAAAATACTTTTTGGTCTTTCATTTTTTGAACCATTATAACCTAACCTTTGAAGATTTGTTGTGATACCAGTATAATAAGGTCGTGCACAATTTCAAAGTGGAAAGAAACAAAAATCATAATGAACTGCAGTAACTGGCCATAAATGATGTTAAAATATCAATATACCAATATACAAACATGTTCAAATAAATAATGGTTTTCCTGCTTATTTACCATATATATATATATATATATATATATATATATATATATATATATATATATATATATATATATATATATATATATGTTTAGACATAAACAGAAATTATATATACACATATATATATCATGTACTGGAGGAGCTTTACTCCTCCAGTACATAATATTCTTAGTCATAATTTAATGCTTATATGGCCCAGTAGTGTCCCTCCTCTAGGGTCTGGGACATTGACTCAGTATTCTTTCACATCTGCACCTTGCATGTTTCCATGTATTGAGTGACAGTCAACAAGTCCCATTCATTAAATAAAAATTGTTATTTAATGGTGATTTTTTTTCATTAAATAAAATGGAACATTTCTATTAAAATTGCAATGGTTGCATTTGTCAAATAAATGCATTTAATTTGTCAAATCCAACCACTTAAAATGAATATTTCTCTTTCACCAGCAGTAACATGCGAGTCATGGGAAGAGGTGACATGCAAGTTATACCTCAGTAGACATCATGTAGAGAAACTCCCCTAGTGGTGGCAGCAGGAACTGTTTCAGTTTATTATTCCTGAGATTATCCCGCAGCAGGTCTGCTAGAGTTGACACAGCCTGAAAAACAGAGGAAGATGTGGTTTAGACATAAACAGAAATTCATTTTAATACAAAATACCACAAAAATCTAGACTTTCCTCCATGAGTATTTACCAGTGGGTCTATCAAATATTTATTTTATTTTATTTTTTTTAAAGGTGCCTTTTGGAATGGACAATTATATGGACATAAAACAAATTTCCAAAATTTTCACTATTTGGCTCCAATGGTTTAAAGCGAACTTATTGATGTTCTGGGGAATACAGCACTGGAGCTACTAGAAATACCACCACATAGAAAAACAGTGATGCCCCTCCCCCACCTGTTGAGTGCTGCCAGTCACCTGGCTGAAAAAAGGCCTTTGACTACAAATGGCATTTTTAGCCACTAATTGGTTTGACAGGTTAATTAGTCCCCCTGTCAAACATACAGACTGACTAATTAAGCTAAGATATTATCAGCTTGTTATACTTCTGTAACGTTGAACAGACTAGAATGCAGAAAAGGTCTAATATTATACACAATACACTCTGGAACATCAATACAGATTTAGTACTATGGATTGAAATACAAATAAATAAATGTTCAAGATGACTATAATATGTAACTATCTGAGCAGCAGCAGATAGTAGCAGTACCAGCAGTAATAAAAAGTAATCAGATCCTTGCGTTAATTATTTAAAATGTTTGTATTATACACAAGGTTATGATACAGCAAAAAGCTCAAACCAATCTATGCAAACTGACAACCACATTTATAATTTATGTATTATGAAGTGGCTTTTTATGCTTCTGAAAATAAGAATGAAGGAAGTCTGGATATATACGAAGGACTAGAAACAGTGATTGAACTAAGACAGCAACAAGAAACAAATGTTTGCATACAGTGCTATCATAATAAGTCAATAAATACAATAAGATAAATTACAGTCGTTACAAAAGGTGCAGAATTTTTTTAAGATACAAGTACCTTTAGAAAACATTCCTCACACTAACAACTGCACAGACACACACATAGTGGAAAACAATGTTCCAACCTAGTATTATCAAGTAACCTTGGTGATGCCATCACAAGGAGACTGTATATCTTTTTGAAACCTCCCAACATGACATATTAACTACATATGCTTAGATATTTGTTACTCATTTTGTTTAAACGTCTCAGATGTTCTGTAAATCATACATGGACCTGATCTATATTATTCAATCTCTACTACTTACAAAATAATCAGATTAAATCGATTCAACAAACATTGAGATTCAGAAGTCAGTCCTGCAAACAAAAATGATCGATTTAACTTTCTCAGCGTGTCTCTACATCAGATACTAGTCTTAAAGTTCCAATATTATGAAAAATTCACTTTTTGCATGTTTCTGTACTTTCGTTTGGGTAACTCCTACTTCTACAAACAATCCAAGTGACAAAAAAACAAAACACTCAGCTGTTTTTGGGAATATGTGAATGTTCTGCTGGTGTCTGCAAAACAACCTGTTTCAAAAACCTCTAAATTGTTATGTCACAATTTTGTTACCTAGCAACCCCCAAGGTAAGCCCAACCCCTCACCTGGCAACCCAAGTGGCGATCCAACCACTGCATTATAAGACAATGCTAAATTTGTTCTGGTGGATTACCACTGCAATGGCTTCTGGAAAATGAAAATGTTTTGTTGTCGACTACAATACAGATTGTGTGTCCATGCATTTCCTCCCACTCCAGGAGAACAGACCGAAGTGGATTCAATTTATTTTTGATTGCAATGTCCGTAATATTCCCAAAGAAATGTGAAGTGTATGCAAATTAGTTTAGAAAGGAATACTTTAAAAACTACCAACAGCACAGGGCAGGATTTGCCAAAATACTTTGACTGAAGGAAAGTTTTGTCACTACTGTTTGTCGCAAATCTGTAGATGATGGTGATGCAAGTACATAACACTGTCTTGTATGTTTTGTGTTGTTTGGTATGAACATGATTTGTCATTTAGAACAAGCTAATGCTGACCAACAGCCTCTGCTATGTCTCATGTAACATTCCCCACAATATATGTGCATTTGCGGTCAGAACTGTAGTAAACTGAAAGTGATAGTCTACCATTGAGAAGATGGAAGAGTTTATGAAAACATGTTGGTTACTTGGACACTACCGACTGCTGGGTCTGCTTCTTTTGTAGATGTTTTTACGTGTCTGAGGTGCCAATGTAAACACTAAGTTTGGAGGTCTTGGTCAGCAGCAGCTTATTTGCATAATCATGACATAGCTCTAAAACAGTATATTCTTAGACGAGCTCAAAACAGAAAGAATTGATCAGGTGAAATCCCAATACCTCAGAATGATTTTTTGCATTAATTGTAATTAACATGTTTTGTATAGAGAACTATCCTAGCTTGATTGAGGAAGCATAATAGTGGACTTTTAAAGAAACGGGCAAAAACTCAGTCTTCAAGCTCCAAAATTTTAAGAAAATGTTCTTTACAAAGGTGAGAAGGACCAATAAGACAAGTCCAATGCAAAAAAAAAAAAAAAAACGAGAGAAAATGTAGCAGATTGAGCAAGGCTTGAGACAAATCTGTATTCAGACTGTAAAAAGATTGTGGGCACAGGTGTTCCAGACCACCTCTGAATGTGAGCCGAGGTACTAAAAGTGTGTTAAGAAACATAAATCAATTTTTAACACAACGACTTGTGACTGGATCACTCAAAACAATTTCTAGCATCTTATCTTAACAACCTGATATTTAAGTATATGGTGAGACAGGTGGTAGCTTCCTGACATTAACATTAATGGGTGATTCTGTGGTCTGATGCAAGACCTGCCTGACCCCTTTGTCAAACTGCCCTCCTCTCAACTTAACATTCATCTTTCCTTCTCTATTTGTTTGAATTTGCCAGATCTGTGCCAGTTTCTCCACCAGTTTCTGCTGTTCGCCCACCCTTGACTAAGGCTGAGTCCCATTTCACCCTTTGCCCTTCTTGTAAGCAGATTTCTCATTATAGTCTTTTTTTTCTGTCCACACAACTTTTATAAGTAGTTGTTTTATGTATTTAAAGATTTGCCAACACAGAATGAGAGGTTTTGCCAACACAGAATGAGAGGTTCAGACTAGTAAATTATTTGTCTTTTAAAGAGAAAACTGCAGCATCACTTCCAGGAACAACATGTTATTGAGGTGAACCAAGAGATTGGTTAACAAAGCTGCAGTGCAGTCAACCTTATCTTCAAGTGCCCAGCTCTCCACCAATGTGCCTAATTTGCAACATTTTCATGCCATTTTTTTGTACTCTGATAACCTAATAATGATGCTTGCACATCAGAGCCTTATTTTAAAAGGTTTTTTGGTAGATAAAACATAAAGCATATCAAATGGAAAAACAAGCAGGTACTGCCTGGTTAAAATCTCCATAAAGCACGGTATCCATCAAAAAGATGATACACATAGATTAGCTCAGATTCTGAGAATGTCTTGACAAGAGCTCTACTGGTAACATGAGACCTACTTTTATATTTCATGCATGACTGTATGTGGTAATATCTGATGCAAAGTGAAAAACAAATGTTCTACATTATGAAATACCAAACCCATTAGTGCTACTGTAATTGAAATTTTTTTTTTATGTGTTTAAACTGTTGCCCTTTTCTTGATAGGGTATTACTACGACTTTTTGTGTTTTTGTGCAGCGAGTACCCTCTGAGTCTGTGTCCTCAAGGATTGCTGGGAGATTTTTCAGAGCATTTAGTCTCATTATCGTGTAAAACACCCTGCGCAGTAAAGGATGTACTTCTTAATCTGCAGGTGGGCTAAAAAAAAAAAGGGAGAAATTTTTGAGTGATGTTTAGTGAGGAGGAAATGTGTGAGGTTTTAAAGACAGCATGACATTAGCAGCTGAATACTTGTCAGTATTTTTTTTCCAAAGCAATTTTATCATTTTTAAGAAAAGAAAAAAACAACAACACTGCCAGCACAACAAGAACAAGACAGAAAGGGGACAGTGAAAAAAGACAGGTGTACTTTGTTTGTATATGTGTTTAAAGTATATACTTGTGTGTGTGTGTGTGTGTGTGTGTGTGTGTAGGTGGAAATAGAGGGCTTGAATAAAGTAAATTGAAGTTACTATGGTAACTAAGCCCAGCCCCAACACACCAATCAGCAGGATTGCAGCAGGAGAACCCCTGCTGAGACGACACACTCAAAGAGAAAAATGCAAGTGTGTGTTCTGTTTGATTGGTCATCTGTTCCCTGCAATATAAGGAAACACAACAATACAGTATCTGCAGGCACAAACACACCAATAAGGACAGGCAGAACTACATAGACAAAACCCCTGCTGAGAGCTCGCACAGGCAGTGTTCAAAACAGCTTGTGCACACACATAAAAGACACTCACACACACAGGACCCCTGCTGAGCCCAGAGATGGTCAGGCAGGCCATAGTCACGAACAGACAGAGGAAGATAGGCAGGCACAGAGCTCAGTTTTATCCACAGTAGCTGTAAGAAGGTAAAGCGGGTAACGGAGACAAAAACCAAAAACCATTTGTCCTAAACACCAAGGGCATTGAACATATATATACCAAGGCTGGCCCTTTTCTAAATCCCAAAGACAAATAAGCAGCAGCAGCATGAATGCCATAATGAGGACATCAGGAATCACGCAGACATACATTATATATGGAAACAAAAAAAGACCACAAAGAGGAGGGGAAACTGGTTTAGAATTATAAAGATCATTTGGACTAATGGTCACACAAAATGAGCTTTCTGCTTAGCTAGCTCTGTATGAACCTTTTGTTTTTAGAGAACCCACATAAACTGACTAAACTGACTTAATAAAACTTATGCAGCTTGTGAATATCGTTTTGTTTGTGATGATAATTATGCTCAGATGATGTTTCAGTCCACTCTGGAAACTTGTTGATTTAACCACAAAAGCATTCAGCAGTAATAAGATTGTGGTCTTTCAACAGCAATTCATCTGCATTTCTGATGGTTACAAAAATAAGAGTTGCTCAAAGCTAAATAAGAAACACCACATTACATATTACAGAGCGCCCCAGCAAACATTAGCCACAACATTAACATCACTTGGCAGATGAGGATAATAACATTGATGATCTAAAATCAACGCAAGGTTTCTTTGTAAAACCTTTGCCCTGAGCAATCAAGTTGTGTACTTCTTTCAGACAGATTTAAATATTACTGGAGACTGTAAAAACATTCAAGGTGCTTCAGCGTCACAGCACAGTAGTATTCACCAGTGGAATAGTGCACCCAAACAATCTATAACGGCCTCAAAGGGTTCCAGAGGGATACACAAAAGCCGGCTGAGATCTTGCATCCATTCCCCAGCAGAGCAGAGGACTTGACAGCATGTCATATATTTACACCAGGAGTGCCCAAGACCAACCCTTGAGAGCTGATATCCTGCAACTTTTAGATGCATCCCTGCTCCAAATTTCCTCATCAGCACGTCACCTTGGGAAGGAGTCGTTCATTTGATTCCAGTGGTTTGGAGAAGGGCTCTCCTGGGGTAGAGATATGCACAATAAAACACGGGTGTTTTATCATATGGCTAAAACTGTATGTGCCGTACATTTAATAAATATTATCTTAGTAAGAGTGTGTTCACTGTGCAAAATATCTTATCTAATCATTTCAGAACTTCTAAAGTCATAAAAGCTACAACAGAAAAATCAAAAATGTCATCATATTTTGCTTGATTTTAGTGAAAATCACACCAAAGGCATTTTCAGAACATGCACTTTTATTTTGTTTCTAATGCTATTTTCAAATAGAAGCAAGCAGTTTCAAATTGGTACAGTCTCAACAAAGCAAAATAAAATGCATTTGTCAGAGATATGGCCTGGTGCAAGCTACAGTGCAGATTATTAAGGTTTTTCATTAACTTAAAATCCAGTTGTGTCTTCTACTTATATTTAAATATGCATGAGAGACAAACAGGGAGATGGAAAGTTGAGGAGTTTGGTATTTTTTTCTGCATGTGGAAGAAAGTTGTCTCAAAGAGCTGGAATGCCCCCAGCTGGTCCAAGCTGGATCTAAAAAGTGAGTATGGCATGAGCAAGTGTTGCTGTTCGCATGTTCATTCAGGGTAAATCTTCTCTCAACTGTGTTAAAAGTTGTGATTTCTGCTGGCCCAAAGAAAGGAAAGAGAATTTTAGTACAATTTTAGATATTTTCAATATTACATGAACAGTATGAACACATTTCCCAATGGCATTTACTGCCACATAATGGTCCAAGCTGGTATTACATTTGTGATTTTCCTGGTGTATTTGATGTTTCTGTTAGATGTTTGAGCATGTGAGAATGTAATTAATTCATATTACCCAAACATGACCTGGTCACTTTGTAGTAACCGACCTGTCTATGACTACTACTAAGAAGTCTCTTGATAAAAATCATTAATATTTAAGTAAACTTGTTAAAGAATGAGGTTAGATTAAGCCTGAAATAATACTCCATAAAAAGGATTTTTTATATATATATATTTTGTTTAAGTTCTGCACTCAGCTGATTTTTATTCCCACAAAACAGCTGAGTGTTGTATTGAAAATATTTATGAAAATGCTCTCAATACAACAGCATGTTTGTATGTCCTTCAAACCTCAGAAACGTGGCAGTCCTCTTCAAGATGACTACAGTACAAAGCCAGAAGACCCATCGTTCTGAGGATCTTGCTTCGTCTGTAAAATATTGTTCAAAAATAAAAACGTGATTAATTAATTTTAGATTAATCTTGTGTTTGCATATCAGAACAGAGTACATGGTAACACAAAACTCAATTGTTTTTATACATTAACCACTACATATTAACAGCTAAAATTTTAAGTTGGCAAACTTCTTAAATTGGCTTTCCTAAAAGTAACAGAACATCATAAGCTTGCAATCAAAATCAGAACAATGGTTTATTTAATTCACTTAAATCCCCTTGAAAGTGGTTAGCTTAATTATTTCTGAATTAATAATAAATCTGGCTAACCAATGGCAACGCCTAAAGCAAAGCTGTAGCTGAAGAGATGGTACGATAAAAAGACACACAAGTGAAAAACACCTATTGTACTTTTATTAACCATGCCTGTCTGGCTCTTAGGCTTGTCTCATGCTTTAATTCAGAGCCTTTCCATTCAGAAACTTCTGAATTTACTGTGCAAAGATAGCTTCATTGCAAGCTATCATATTTTCTCTTCATGGAAACAAACAAACAAAAACAAAAAAAAAAAACACATATAGGATGTACTTACAAATCCCAGTTTGGAGCTTGCCGTAACTGCTGGGTCAATACAGAAAGCTGCAAAAAAAAAAAAAAACCATAAGAGTACAGATGTGATAAGGAAAAAGAAAAACAAACAGGTTTAGAAAAATAAATTAAGAAACGATGATTAAATTATGTAAAAACGTTAAAAAAAAATCCGGCCTTTGTTGCAAGAAGAAAAGTCACTGCAGAAAGTCAAGAAGTGAAAATATTTTTTTGTATGGTTTTTGTAGCACTCTAGTTTTCTGAGACACTGAATTCTTGTTTTTAATTATCTGTGAGCTATAATTAGCTAAATTTACAGAATTCAATGTGTGAAATATATCCTGTGTTTGAAAAATCTGTGATACAAGACTTTCCCCTTTTAGAATTGAAGATCTGAAATTCTCCTGATGATATTCTAAAATATAGAATACAAAACATGGCACTGGTGACAGCCAGGCTCCTAACACTGTCATGCTACTGCATGTTGAGATGCCAAATATTATTTCAAACTACACGGTTATGGTCAATAAACCCAGTCAAGCTACATTCTAAAAAGGGAGCTGAAGTAAATGTTTTCCTACCAGTGTTGAGTTAATCAGCCTATCAGCAATAACTGTGTGGCCAACTACACAGCAGAGGTAGCACAGCAGGTTGAGTCTAGATCGAACAGCTGTAGACTGAGGAAGAGCAGAAGAGGAGGGGAGTGGCGTGGTTGGCTTCTTTTCTTCAAAGCATGAATGAAGTTGTAGCAGAAAACCAGTCCACTCATCATCACTCAGTGAAAGCAGCTTCTCCACTACACAAGAGAGAAAATATTTAACTTTGAGATAATGTTATACTACATATTCAACTTTATTGATGCAGATTAAGACAACATACCTGAATATGCTGGTACACAGAGGGTTTTGGGATCAAATCGTACAGGAGTACTCTTAAGTATCTGTTAAAGTCATCATTGGAAAAAACCCCATCAACTTCAGTTTGTGACCATCTTACTTTTTGTTGCTTTGTTCACCCTTTCATTGCAACTGTGCTATCAATATTCACATTCACAAAGCAAAAACGATTTCAGAAGAAAACCTTCAATTGTGTTCAGTGAATTCCCCTCTGGGATTAATATAAAGCATTTTTCAATTGAAATACTCAATTTCGGAAGAAACAATGGAAAGGCTAATTACAGTAGTACTTGATCCTCAAGTATTTAGCCTATATACAGCATCTCCATCTCCATACCTTTGGATTGTCAATGATTCGGGTAACACTCAGGTCAAACTCGGTGTGTAGAAGGCGTTTCACACAGCTTGCAATGTCAGTGTCAGTGACAATCTGAAACAGAAAACACTGTGTTGACCCCCTTACATCTACAGAACTTGCTTGACTCTTTATTGTACAGAATCAGCAAGGTGTTCAGAAACATTCAGACATTTGGTTCATATTATGACAAATGTCTGATTTGTCTTTTTCTTCCCATTCTGATGCCTGATTAGCATTTTGTTAAATCATCTCCACTACATTTGCATACCTAACTGTATTAAAATGACGCCACATAACTGATAATTTGCCATTTGTGTAAAGAAGCGGTTTAAAAGATGGCCCTAGTAAAGTTAACAGTGAATCTATCATGCTGTACCGTTTACCTCAAGCTCAGAGTTCTGGTGTGATAGGTCTGAGAGTCTGCATAAGTTTCTTGAGTTGCTATAAAAAACCAGAACAAACAATGAGCAACAATGGACAAATAAGAATTTAACTTTTTAGAGCTGAACTGTTCATAGATATTAAAACTCCACTGAGGCAACACACGGGCGACAGCTGAGCTTTAATAAATTAATTAATCCAATTACTTACAGATCAACGTCCCCAAATAGTTTTGATGAAGTTTAACTATAGAATACTTTTAAAAAATATTTCTATACATGCTTTAAATAAAAATACCTAAGTAGAAAGATTGTATCAGTGTTGTCTTGATCCACCCCGTTCTTTGGTTTCAGCTCTCGAACATTACCTGGAAAAAGGGCAAATTTGTATGTTATCACAAATCTAACTTGACTAAAATGCAAAAAAATGAGTCAAAAAAAGTTCAGAGTTAAAGAAAAAATTGCATATAACCTAATTTTAGCTTCTTTTTTTTCAGAAATACCACCTTGATTTAGAAATGACTGAAACTGCTTAGTTTTAGTCACTTCTAAATTTAGCATAATGATATTATGCTAAATTTGTATATTGCATTTGAAGAGAACAAAGCTTCTTGTGTCCAAGTAAGGAACGGCCACGTCATTAAACTGTTAAAACTGAACAAAATCCATTACCTGTCATATATGGTTTTGTGGGCTGTGGATCTCCCTGCTTCGGTTGAGACAGATCTCTCGTCTCAACTTGGTCCGCCATTGCTTTTCCACATCTCACCTCCTTATTTGAGTTTTTGTAATTTAACCTTCCACCAGACACAGGTGTAACAGATTGTTCTTCTGTGTCATACGGCCTGTCGGCTACATTTGTCATATGAGAAGATTTTGATAGGCCCTTTGTCTGGCTAATTGCTGAGTGGCTACTGGGTTGTCTGACTGAGTTTCCTCCAGGAAAAGGGCTGGGTGTCCTTTTGCATCTGTAAAAGAATAAAAATGCATCAAATAATTTAATCAAAGCCTCTCAAAAAAATGACAGCATCACAATTTTTACAAAAATGTTGCAAACAAAAAGGAAATGTTAGACAATTGTTACAATATATATATTTACACATCCCATGATAATGGAGTCAAGTTCATCACAGAATTGTTTTTCGTACCCATTGACATCTTCAGCTTTCTCATATTTTGCATAATCTTCTTCCATTTTTACTTGAGTCCAGAAAGGATGACCCACCAGCTCCGACCAGCTGAATCTGATGAAGAAAAATAGTTCACACAACTCAACACTGACAAACCAAAATGAGTTCAACAGAAGTAGCCACAGTCAGAATCCACTAAACAATTGGACATTTAAATACAAAATTAGAGCCATAATTTTCTGAACGACAAAATATCTTGATCTGTGACGAAAAAAGATGTACGTTGACATAAAAAAGTTGAAATAATTTTAAGAAATGAGCGCTTGTCTGCTGTGTGAAAAAATCCCAAACAAACCATCTGTTTACTAACCTATATAAATACATATAATTCATATTTCAAAACCATAACTTCAACTGGAAATCAATGGGTCTGACCTCTTGGTTGGGTTTTTATTTAATAAACCTTTCAGGAGGCTCTGGAATTCCTGACTGGGACGATTTGGGAGAAACACTGGAAGAGATTAAATAAGTTAATGTAATATTTTATATACAGTTAGGCCCAAGATTAGTCCTACCTCCCGCAGATTTAGGTTCAAAGTAATATTTTTAATTTTACTAACATGCATCTTCTGACTGAAAGTAAGAATTTTGAGAGGCCCAGTTAGAGTCCAGATTCAAATCTGCTGGAAGGAGCTAAAGCTTATGGTGACAGCATGGAGGCCTTCCAATCAGAAAGAGTTCCCCCCAAAAAATAAATCAACAACAAAAAAGCAACTTTAAGGATATGACTGGTGTGATGGAAATAAAAATGTACCCTTTCAATATTGAGAGCACTTTGTGACCTGTCTTTATATTTGTTGAAATGTAAATGAAAAATAAAATAAAAATCTTGTTATTTCCAAAATAGATAGCCACTTTAAATAATTGTACATCTTTCCCAATTCATGTCAGAAATAAATTTCTTGGTTGAATAAAGCATTTCTATATCATACAAAGGGGCAGAATTGACATTAGCCTTAACTTTGAAGCTTAACTGTAGGTTCATGTGCTAGCTTGCATTTGATGCACAGCATATTTATTACCTTTCTGTCTTAGAGGTGGCGGTTCCTGATGCAAAATCATCTCTGTCAGTTCAGTGTGGTTATCAGAACAGAAAGGAGGTTTACCTGGAAAACAAGTAGTCAGTAACAAACCCCAAATCCAAAAAGGATTATGTAAGACATATAAAAAATACAAGTGCAAAGGTTGCAAATCCTGTAAAACCAAATATTATTTCAAAGTAACATGTTTTAGTAATCATATAATTTAAGAAATTGCAAAATTTTAAGAAAATAAAAGGTACTTCTGAAACTTATGGTAGCAGCACATCTCACAAAGTCCCTGATTTCAAGCAGTGATGTTTGTAACAGAATAAAGACTGGGTGTTTTCTTAGGCAGTGCCAGTTTAAGACCAATGCTCACATTTGTCCCAAATTGACTTCTGGGAATATTATTCAGATATTTTTATAGACTTGTGAACCTTTCCTCATCTCACATGTGAAGAATTTAGCCTAAGTTGCTAATTTTACAGCCAAACCTCATGCTAACCTGCTCCCAATCAACCTAATTAGTTGCCGAAATGCTCATCCACCTGTTAGTAATTTGTACCACTTATAAACTATGTGGTACAATCATTAACCTTCTGCAGGTTAATGATATAAATACCATCACATTTCCTCTTGTAGACGTACTGCTCCATCTGGAAGTCGAGGTTCCCCTGCCCTTACTATTTTAGGATTTCTTCAGCTGTTAGTTTCTGAATCACCTCAGCTGTTCTGAAAATGGTACAATTTTTTAATTTAAAAATGTTATAAGTTCACAGTATTCCACTGTAAATAAAATATAAGTTCATAAAGTGCGAAAATGTTCCCATTCCTTTTGGAAAATATTAAAATCAAATATTCAGTTCAGTTTCAAGACAAAGCAAACCACCAGAAGAGAAAATGTATCATACATATCTCATATTCATTAATTTTTACTTTTCAATATGTGAATGTGTTATTTTGTAAACGTGTGTGAGTGGGTACCAGTGTACATATAGTAGAGCACACAGCCGAGAGCCCAGAGATCAGATCTCCTACTGGTTTCTGATCCCTGCAAAACCTCTGGAGCACTGTAGGTTGAAGAACCTAGAAACATGCAACAGAATCATGCAGATACAGTTCGAAAAAGAACTGATATAGTGTTGCTTGCTGAATGCAAAATCCACAGTATAACATGTCCTCAGAAGTGAGAACATGCAAAATGTAATGTTTTCCACAATTTTTGTTCTTCTTCCTGCTCAATAAGAGCAATGTGAAGCTAGTTAAGTATCGCATTCCCCAAAATTAATTCTCTGCAATTTTTGTCATCCTTACAGTTTCATACAACTACAGTTCATAGTTGCATTTACTCAATTACATTTACAGTAACCTTCTGAACAAAAAAATATTACCTATAAGCGTAGATTCTATTCAACAAACTTTTACTTCTACTTGAGTAATATTATTTTCAAGTTACATCACTCTTATGCAAGCACGACTTCTGGCTTTTTTTTCCTCCTCAAGTTACTTCACTGGATAAGCTTGAACATGCACTTTTTAACCTAAAAAATCTGGACAAACACTTTACTTATTATTATGATGCCAAATAGTTGCATGATAATTATTTGCATGAATCATTAAGCAATGATCATTCATAAAGTTACAATTGTCTTACAGTGTCAGTAAGTCTGGTGATACATTAAAAAAAATTAAAAAGTAAATCTTGTTACGAAAAGAGATCACCTGCTCTAAATATGGCATCTTTCAGCTTTACAAAAAATATCTACAAGAGGTCATCATTGTCAAAAGCACCTATGTATTTTGTCACAAAACATAAAAATGAGGTGATTTGAGAATGTCGCACAGTAATGGTAAATACTATTGTTTTGCAGGAATTAAATATTTTTTTTCCTGCATACTTTGTACAGTCCAACTTGATCTAAAATTTTTGTAAAAAGTCTATATTAGCCCATGTCCTTCATTAATCATACATCAATGTTAAATTCTGACCTTGCACTCTTGCTCTTATGTCCTTGTCGTCTCCTTCCTCTGGGTCCTCAGATGCAGAAAGCGTTGTAAAAATGTCCTCCAGAGTCTCTCCTTCCGCCTTGGCCAGACAGAAGTTACTAAACTTCAAAATGCCGCTACCATCTAGAAGAACCTAAAGAAGAAAAAAAAGTCAAGAAACATTTATTATCAGTTTAAATACGTATCACGTTATAATGTTGGTTTTGGATGGAAATAAGTGCACATGCTAACCTTTGCTGGGGTGAAGTCTGACAGGATGATTCCCAATTCATGGATGTATCTTAATCCTTTGATTAAGTCCCATCCAAACCTTCTCACAATGTCTTCTGTCAGGTTTCCATCATGAGCGACAACAGACTCCAGGGAACCGCCTCGAAGGTAAAAGCATAGACATTAGTAAGTAAGTATAACAGAAAGGTAAGTACTTTCGTTCCATTTCATCTCCAATATTTAAAAAGTCCCATATTTATTTGGGAAGAAATGAGAAACTACAGACCTGTACAGAGCTCCACTATCACCCAGAGGTGTTTACTTGTCTCAAACCATTCATAAAAGCGCATAATATTTGGATGATTCAGATCCTGGCTCAGTCGTACCTTAAAGGAGAGAAATACACCTTGCACCAACAGAACCTTAAACATTTTTGCGCATTAATATATTTTTTTAGGGATTTATACTTGACTAACGCATTACTTTATGTCATTTAAATTGTCCATAAAATTAGCATTAGAAAAATAATTACAAATGGAATGACTAGGCATAGTTAAAATACATGGTTTGTGATCTCGGGTCTCTTGGTTTTGTCTGTGCAGATGATGGCAACGTAGCAGAGATTGCTCTTTCGTCTCCCTTTATAGACGACAAAGCTGCCATCGTTGTCAAGCTCCTCATAAAGGATGAAGTTCTCCATTTCCTCTGGAAAAAAACAAAAAACAAAACAAAGTACTTTCTAATCTCTCAGCTTAAAAATTGAGAGATTAGCAGAAAACTATTTACATCTGGTCTACCAGTTCTCTGAGTGGTTAAAAGTTTACAAACACTCCTTACTGGCATGAAATCCAATCAGTTTTCAGCTTTTAACGTTAAATTTGTATGAACTGATATTATTATTTGACAAACAAATATAAAAACAACAGGATGCAGAGGTTTGAGTCAATTGTGGAATTTCTCCACACAGTCAGTAGCAACACCTGCTGACACATATATCAGTAAAACTAAAACTGTGTCCTTTTAGTTGACTAAAACAGCTGACGTGGATATTATGTGACGTTTTCTTGTCAGGCGTTAACGGTTTGCGTGAAACACCAACGGTGAGCTTCTATGACACCGAATTCGCAGGTAACCGAACTCGACAAAAACCCTGACAAACACTAAAAAAAACCCTAATATATTAGCATTAGCCCTTTGCTAATTTAATGGTGACTATATTATTTCAGACTATGGTCGTGGAGCAGTCTATTATTTTCAACTGCCTTCAAACTTACCTCTTCAACAACCCCGCTGTTTGTCAGCGGAAGCCTGATGGACCACGAATTTCCGGCTGCAAGAGGGAGGTTTGTAATTATTTATCAAAATATTAGGGTTCACTTTGCTTGCTGTGGTTATGAAACGTGTATTCAGAAGCGTGTTTGCGTGGGCTGGACGTTTTGGTTTGGCACGATATTGAGGATAAACGTCTGTTTCATTAAAAACACTTGCATGATTTTGTTCCACACCCCCTGCGTGACTGGAATATTCCTGCGTTGCTAGGATGCCAGACTGGAGACAACAGACGAAGCAAGGGGAAGAATAAAAAAATGGAAAATGTTAGGGGTTTTATTTTTCCACAATTGTTTTGTTATTGTTTGTTTTGTTGTTGTTGTTGATTTTTTTCTTTTTTTTCTTTGGGTTTAGTGACATGTATCGTAAAACTGCGGCGATTATTTTAGTTAACAATCAGCGCGTGAGTATATTTATACACGCATGAAGGCACATGAGGAAGTCATGCTTTAGTAGGGAAACAAACACTGTGTGCTTATAGTGATAGCAAGTTTGCTCAAGGTAGTTACCAACCTGCACCAGGGGGCACCAGACTTCTTCCTGATCCGCTCCAGAATTCAAATAAGGCAACACAATGGCACTAGATAGAACACCTTCCTGTAGGTATATTTTATTCAACAAAATAAAAGCAGCCACTGTGTTTTGCCTCTGTGAAGCCAAAAAAGTTGTCTGATTTATCTAATTGAAGAATGGCATATTTCATTAAATAGAATTAAATAAATCAATAGTGATTTTCAAAGTACTTATATCTGTCTACCATATACAAAGGTCACATCAAGGCCTAACTCTCACAGGTCGAAATCAGAAATAAAATACATTGGCTCTTTAATATAATAAGGTAATATAACCTGGTTACAGATTCTGGTTGAAATATTCCTATAGTTACAAGCCTTTGGTTTGTTTTGTTTGTTGTTTTGTTTTGTTTTTTGGACAAACAAAAGTTAGCTTATCTCAAAAAACAACAACATTGCATGTCCTATTGCAGCAGGAGTTTTTATATTTGAAGAAACAGTAGCAGTAATTAAAATAAAAGAAAACAATTTGGCATTCAGATTGTTTCTAAAAGTCTGTTTTAGACAAAACTGTCAGACTGCAAAAATACGCAAAAATCTTTAAACGCTGCTCTTATGACGCCCATCTTTAACTGGCTCAAAGGCAAAGTTTATATGCCAACCACGTTGTCTGTCTGTCTGTGTCACTGTTAAATCAAGATAAACTGTCTTTCAAATTAGATCAGAAAACAAAATTAAAGTTGGATGTTTTAGGATGCAGTTTATTTTGAAAATTCTTAAACAGGAACTAACTCTTCGTTGCTTGGGGTTGACACGGCTCTGAACAGCGTGTTCAACAAGCGGCTCCTTACCTCTGCCAAACAAGTCATTGATATAAATATAAATATACATATAAAAAACTGAAAACAAGCTGCTAGGTGTGTAGAATATGAGTCGTTCTTACTTAGAACGATACATAGGGTTAGAACTTGCATCCATTGTTTAATATTCGTGGTGATACTTTAGTTCCAGTCAGTTCAGACTCGAGCATCTCGCCTCACTGGGCAGAATCCCCGCCGCTGAAGATAAAACGGAGCTACTTTCTCTCTTCTGGGAACTTTTACGCCTCAAAGCAGTAAGAAGCATTTCCTTATTTATTTATTTTTTCGATTGTGAAAGTAAATGTGAAAGTTTTCTGTTGTTGAGCCAAAGGACGAATACTTTGATGCAAAGTTTCGGAAACAGGAACTCATCGGCAAACCTCTAATCAGGATGTTACTCTGTGTCTTTGACCAGGGAAATCACGTTGATGTCCAGTAAAAAGTGTTACTCCAAGAATGGTTTCCGTGTAATGCGTAACCCTCTTTGAAGACATCCTGACGATTTCACCGAGATTATAAGTGAGCAACTTGTCAGGGGTTTCAGGAAAAGTTCTGGACATATTATGACATTTTAACTATGTTGGCTCAACACAGTTACATGAAACGATCATGGCACAAATCTGACCTAAATCTGTCTTTACTATGCAAATGAAAACGAGCAAAGGTGGATATTTATTCAAATCTAAATTTGCAAGCCAATCAAAAACAAAAGCAACCTGAAAGGACTATGTCCTTTGCAAGTAGTGCTATGGCAATATTCACCAAAGGTATTGTGATTGCATTTTTTGAGGCATAAATGGAGGATTATGTTGTAACTTCTCTTTTTTTAATGTTAAATTTAAAGTAAATCTCTTTGTCAGAATATCCATTGCACTTTTTGAGGTTGTCTTACAATAAAGACAACCTCAAAGCTATGCATATTTGGTATGGTTGATTTACAACCTACCCTTGAAAATGATTAACTTTGTCAGTTGATGATTTGTTTGTTATTTGCACTTATTGGGCTGCACAGCTGAAGCGGTGGCTCTCTCAGCCAATTCTAAGACGCTAAATAAGGTTCCAGCTAGTTTGCCAACTAAAGGCACATGATCTGTGGACGCTTCACATGCTGTCAGCAGTACTCTGACACACAGCAGGGCTCACAGTCTCCTCTGTGTCTGCAGAGAGCGTTCACACGACCTGGACTGGAATCCAAACACGTAACCTGAAGGTCAGATTAAACACAGACTGACCGGGTGTTATGATTGGACATTGTCACCAACTTATTGTAAACATGCACACAGCCAAACCTTGTGTATTCAAAGACCAGTGGCTCGGTATTTGTGTGATATCAAAAATGTGCAACTTTTCACCCACAACCAGAGAGAATGCTGCTGCAAAAAGCTCTAAAACATGTACGCTTTTACAGCAAATGTAACGGAAAGAAAGAAGAGGATCTATTAGTCAGATTCAAATGACTTTAGAGGAGCAGCAGCTACGTTTCAATACAGCACATTTGACTCAGTATTCCAGCATTTTACATGTATTGGCTTGTAATTGCTCCGCTGCTGTTCTGCTCACTCACTGAAGCGTTGTAGATTGCGTAGATAGCAGTGAGGGACCATGTTGATTCTTCCACTTTTTTTATCTGTTTGGTCTTGTTTTTCTGAAGAGATCAATCGCAGCGAACTGTGTCATGCCGCTTCAAAATTACATGGATGAAGAATTGGATTTATACTTTTGAGGAGAAACTAGAAGCTGCTGAATTTCTTGTGTTACAGTTCATGACCTGAGCTAAAAAAAATCCCCACGTTTTAGGAACGGTTGGGAAAATGTAGGCTGTTGTAAGTTGACCCAAAAGTAGCATTTTGGTCTCATTTTGCACAGGCACAACATCTCAGTACCTCACAGTTTCCTTCAGTTGTTTATATATAACATCACTTCTTCCTTTTTGAAGTACAGGTCCGGTTACTGGAGCTAATAAGCAGGTTGCTATTAAAACAGCTGAACAATATTTCCAAAGCACCTCACTTTCATTTTTGATTAGTGCCATGGCCAAAAAGTCTTGTACTTCATCAAGAAATGAGTGGAGGAGTTTGAAAAAAAGGATATTTTGACCCCTTTTATCACGTGATTTGGTGAATTTTAAAATCTATCAACCATCTTCCCT
Source organism: Poeciliopsis prolifica (assembly GCF_027474105.1). Lineage (NCBI taxonomy): Eukaryota > Metazoa > Chordata > Actinopteri > Cyprinodontiformes > Poeciliidae > Poeciliopsis > Poeciliopsis prolifica. Next base: position 6,563,087 of record NW_026562392.1, on the reverse strand, counting down.
TATCTCCTTTTTTTTTATTTATTTATTTTTTTACTTGTGCTTTCTTCCTGTAAAGACTGTTTCCCTATGAGTAATGGTGGCAGTTATGTTTCGTCTGGCAAGACAAGCTAGCCAAATTTGAGCGTGTAAGGGGAAAACAAAAGGCTTGTTGCCATGCATTTTTTGAGAGGCCTCAGTGAGCGCAGCTGAACGAAACACATCAGAGACACTGAATGGACACGAAGGGCAGACGAGATTTTCTCCTTTTTGTTTATGTTCCTTTTATCTCCGACCAGTCTCCGTCTGTAATTTGCATCACCGTGCACACACAGATTCAAACATTCTCCGCTGATGCAATCGGCTTATTAACACAGAGCAGGTCTGTTTGGCAACATTTCTCAATGTCAGGAAACAGAGCTTAGCAGAGAGACATTTATGTAGTTTGTGTGCCATGTTTTCTTTTTCGTGCTGTTTGTTCTAACCACGGGTCACCTGAAGTTGAGAGGAGCCCTTGATAACACGAACATCGATACATGCGTAGTTGTCCAAAGCACTCCCTATGAGCTCTGAAACATGAGCTCATAACCACCAGCTGCTGCTGAAAACGAGCTGGTTCTTTCAAATTTATTCTTAATTGCATGTTAGTTTATTGCTATGAGTAATGTAATAATCACCGCCCTTTCTTAAGAAAGATGCTCGACACATTCCTTTCACATTGTTGTCAGCGTAAACTGTTGCATCCTACTGTGACGAATCGCAGGAAGCTTTGGTGGAATATTTGGTTGGCTTTCATATGTGACCTACTGGCATTCACTCTCAGAATGCCGATAGTGTATCTTTCCTGATAAATGGACTTTTGTGAGGGTTGATATTTGTAAACTGTGTTGCTATCTTGAAAATAAGAGATTTTAGATCTCAATGAGGTTTTTGTATCTGGTTAAGTAGACGTTATTGTTGTTATTATAGCCTTCATACTTATACTTGATACATTTGGTGTCACCAACTCCAGTCTTGGAGCGCTACTGTCTTGCCACTATTACACGTGTTGGATGCTTCATTACCAGACCTCTGCAGAACTTAGTGGCGTGCTGAGGAAGTAACTCGGCCATTTAGAGCAGGAATGTACTTAAAAATTGTAACATGGTCTTTCAAAGACTGAAGAACCTTGTGATATAAAGTGCTGAGATGCCGTAAATTTATATTTATGGTGTCAATATCTTGATGACAGAAAGTGGGAGGATTGTGGAAAATATTTGTTCACCACATCCAATGTTGTCGTTGCAATAAAATTAAACCATTATACAGCAATTATGTGTCATCCTGATAATGACAAAATGCTCGTATATAATTGCAGACTTTTGTGCGGGTCCCATTTCCATTTTTGTTTTACACACTCTGTCTCTGCCGTGGTGTTGACAGTGATAGTGCATGAGGGAGTGTATTTGTTGTTTACATGAGCTGTTAATGGACTCCTAAGACTTCTACAGGGTAAAAAAAAAACCTCACTTCAGAATGCCTTAAATGCATGTCAGAATATGTCAATGGAAGCTGGACATTGATGAATAAATGAGGCCTTGCAAAGTGTTAAAACTACACAGAGTTTTGCGAAGAATTAAAATGAAGCAGGACGGCTATGAAAAGCATAATTTAAAAAAAAAGTTTTCTTTCATTCTTTTTATCTTGTTCAGAGGAGGAAAACCGCCTGAAAACCATATTGCTTGATGGAGAAGTAACTCATAGACGTGAAAACTACTGTGATGTGGTATGCATTAAACAGAATAAGATATTCAGTTCTGGCTGTCTTGTTACACAGGATCCAGTCATGTTTGCTGTTTGTAAACCTACCGCTGTTCACACCTGGAAACGTATAAAGCTCCAACCACTGATAAGGTGGTGAGACTCTGTGGTAGCTCTGAAAGACAGCTGTCACATGAACAACAGAGACTTTGCTACACTCCTACTAATGTCTACCTTTCTAGTTACACAATCCATGTTTCCTTTGCCTCTTGTTAAGGTCAAATCGAGCATTTGCACACTGTAATTTGGCTTGTTTCTTTTGGCTGTAGAGGCCTTTCTGCCCATTCACTGTGAATAATGGCACTGTCTTACCAGCCATCATCTTCATGTAAACAGTGTTTGGACAGTTCCATCATGTCTCCGCATGCATATAATTGTTTCAACAGATGAACGCTGCACCTTCAGGCATCCAGAAATTGTTCCCAAGGATGGACCAGACTTGTGCAGCTCCACAATTCTCCTCAGATTACTTTTGACTTTCCTGTCGTGTCAAACAGGAAAGCAGTGTGTTCCAGGTGTGGCCTTAAAGTGTATCATAAATACAGGTGTGTCTCCAATTATCTCAAATGTGTCAGTTGACCTCTTAGACATTTCCAAAGCTAAGACATCATCTTCTGGGCTTTCTTTCATTCCTTAAAAAGGCAGAAAATCATACTGTTTGTAGACTTCAGATTGTGAAGACATATTCTGGCATTTTATTTCTTTCATTATTTGTGGCCTTTTGATCGTCTAAATAATTTTGGTCATTCCAGCTGACCTAAATCCAAAGAAATTTGGTCTTTAGCATTAGACAGTGAGGGAAAGAGGTGTCTGGGCATTTTTATTTGGTGTACACATGTAAACTTCTGATTTCAAATGTACATTTCACAGTCAACCCACTGATATTCATTAGATGTCAATCACCCCTGTGCCATTATCAGCTCTCCATTATAGCTTGTCTGGTCACAGACGGCTCAATGGGATATCGATTGGACCCATTGATCACAAAGTGAATAATGGTGAATAGGGAGGTTCCTTAGTTGACCTTCAAATCACAGGTTCACATTGTGTAAAATAACTGTATTTTTCAAGTTAAATGTATTTGTGGTTCTATTTAATACAAAATTAAGATGAATGCATAAACCTGGTTGATAAAAGAGAAGTGCCCTTTGCTGTACCTATCTTTTTTTTTAAATTTATTTATTTAAAGAAGATGACTGAAAATTTCTCCCCAGAAGACAAAACAGACTCCATCAATCACTTCAGCTTAGAGGCCAGATTTGCCCCATTTTAGGATTTCACCATTCACAGGGCTGCAAGTAGCCCTTGGGGCAAAATTTTATTACCCCAGTATCAAAGATACATAAGAAGGACATCTGCTGTTTTACTCAGCTTCCAACAAGTACAACCGGAAGTTGCCTTTGTCTCGGGTAGCTCTGTGTTTCCTGCTTTTAGACTTCACTTCTGTGACATTTTATCAGTTGTAGGATGTCGGCACAATTCTGTCGTCAAACCTCTTGATCGAGTTTTTCATTGACATACCAGCTCATTGTTCAACTGTTATCGCTGAGGACTTTAATCAGTGTTGCATGATCTGCTTTTGAAAGTTTTGAGATCTCCTGGAGCAAGGACACATCTGATCTCTTTAAAGAGTGCTGCTATAGCCTGTTGTATTGACTGTTGGGGGTGGGTGCTTAACACCACACAGGCTAATGGTATAAACCTTTTAGCCAGGCTGATTGTTTGACCGATAAGAGCCTGTTCTCATACAGAAGTTAATTGGTACTTTAATGTTAAAACAAAGGAAGGTTGCTCAACCAGAACGTCCTGATTATCAGATGATAAATTGTCACCATTGTGTTGTCCATGTTTTTATGGGTTTTCATGTTGTGTTCTTTTCACATTATTTTCCCTACTGTACATATTATATCATTAACTTAGAACTCTTATTTAAAGGCTTTGATCATTGGGACACTGATAATACACAAGAACAGATCACACCACTCCACACATCCTGTACCACTGTGTGTTTGCTCTGTTTGACGATATTCATTTAGCATGTTGTGCTGACCTCACAGCTCAGAGTTCACATTGAAAAGGATTTGTGTGCTGAAACTCACTTTGGTTTCTGTATGTGACACAACATGACAGCGTTTCCTGTGGGCCTCGTCACATCTTCATTTGCAGGGTAAGGGATCTTATGTTGTGAAAATAGGTTTACTTTTGGTTTCTGTGCTTCTTAAGATCTCATGGTCTGATAAAGTGCCAGGTGGGAAACTTAAAGAGCACAGAAGGGAACCTGATAAGTTCAGAAGGGAGCACAATAAGTTCAACAGAATTACCAACTAAAGTTTGGGTGGTGCGTTTCTATTTTTTTATTTTTTTTTGAGGAACTGAAAATGAATATTTGTGGTTTGTCAAACTGTGCAATTTGTTAGGGCTACAGTAATGAGTAGCGGAGCTACAGAAAGCGTTACTGATCACATTACTAATTGACGACTTGGACAAAATATCTTGTTGAGAGTCTTTAGGTACAATCAGAAATTTAATGACTAGAGCTAGAACCGGATAAATTAATACTACTCACCACTTTACCTTACTAAAGTTTTCAATCATATTTTAAGTTGACATTTTTTTCATTGCTGTTTGATTCAAAGGTAGAAATCCCTGATAGGAGCTGTGCTGCTTTAGAAAGGAAAGGTTATAGACTTGGCTTTGTAAACACAGATTTTTGCAAAACTGGAAAAAAATTTTTTACCTTGTCAGTTATGAACATATCCTAAAAACAAGACAATAAAAAGTTGTATTCTTACACATAAAAATAGCATCTTGTTCTACACTTAGTATTGTATTTTCTAGCTCTACTGCCACACTATAATGTGGAGTTTCCTTTAAAACTCCACCCAACCATGATGTTGTGTAGAGATATTATGGTCATACCATTTAAGATCCTGGTATTGTTGAATGGATAATTGTTTGGCCAGAAAATCAGTCACAAATGGGCTGTATAGCAGTGGCACACCCTTCATTTGCTTTACCTTTTAACAGTTCAGTAACTTTGAAAGAAAACAGTAGATTTATAAAACACTGTCCTACAAACCTGTTTTTGGTTCTGATCTAAAGAAGCTGGTAACTTTCTTGTGTTTTGTATGATATGTTGCCATGAGCAACAGTGTTTGGGCTTTTGGATATTGTTTGCGCCTAAATAATGAAAACTGACCTAATTCCGCTTTCCACTATGATCTATGTTCTCACTCAATATGTCTCCAAGGAAACTAGGATGGAACAGGAAAACCTGTCAGACATACAAGCATAGTTGTAGATTAATATTTGCAGGGAATGATAGTGATAGTGCGATCCTTTAAGGGTGGAGAGTGTGAATGGTTGGTATGAATAAAAACAGTTTCTCTTTGGCATAGGATGAAAGCTTACTGCACGGTATTTGATTTCTGTTTTACTTTAAATTTGTCTTAACTTGGTCGCCAAGTTTCCTTTTTAGAGAACAATGATTTCGAAAGGTTAATCAGCAACAGGTGAGGACATTCTTTACATCAGAAGTAAAAATGGGGAGTGACGATCACCCTGTCTGTATTAATGAGCATGTTGTGCAAGAAATGTTTTCAGTTCAAAATGCAAAAAATAAAATTTGTCACTGTTTAAAATATCTTTTTCACATCTACTTACATTACCGGTTTCAGGAGAGGTGATGATGTTTTTATCTCATTCGTAGACATGTCATATATTGTACTGCTCCCAACAAAGAAACTCAAATATTTTATTTGTCGTGGCTGTGATTATTTTATAAATGATTAGACAAATTGTCTAGTCAACAATTTTAGAAAGTGAAATCTTGTCTATAATTATTTGCCCTTTGACTGTGTGTTCAGTTTATGTGACAGTTGCAGATTAGTGTGTCTATAAATACCTTGTCCACGTCTACATATCGGCATCGCCAATAATTATTAGCCATTGTCTAACCAGGCTTTGATGGGGGGGAAAACAGCTTCTTGCTTCTTGGTAGTAAGTACATTTACAACTGGCATATGTAAACAAATAGTTTGTTTCAAATGATGTTTTGTGAAACTTTTCTGCAACAATTCCTTTAAGGTGTAGAAGAACAATCATATATTGAAGTGAGTTTGTTAAAAGGGAGGAAATCCTCAGTGGTGGAAATGCTAACAGCAAGTCAGACATGCACAATTTTAGTTAATTTTAGGAACTTTAAACAACTGAAATTAAAAATGTTTCTACCATGTGATGCAAAACTTTATTAACAAATGTTAAATGTCTACATTTTCACAAAGACTTTTTGGGTTGTTCTTAACACAGCTGAATGTTTGTGCTACACGCTAAGCTAACATTGTTTGAAGATGTCGGGTGTATAAAAGGTTGTAACTGGAACGACAGCATTGGAATAGTTAATTCACATGCTTTTCTTTAAGTGTTTTGGAAATTATCCTGTCAGACTCATATTCAGCAGATGAAGTGGATTGATCTGGCAGTTTTATAACTCGTAGGAAAAACAGATGTTTTCTGGCTGAGACACACTGAAATTCTGAGTTTGGGCATAAATTCCCTCTCCATTATTTTCTGTATATATCAAGTTTCAAAAATGATGGGAAATTTTAAAAACTCTTCCTATCCTCTGTGTTTCCTCCCTTCTTTTTCTTCCAGGTATGAAGTGACTCCCCTTTACTCCAAAGTGAGTGCACACTCGAGGTTCATCGGCTGCGTCATCTGATGAGTCAGTGGGACATCATGTTTACCTCTCTGGTCTAAAGATGCGCACAAGACAAATCAAGCGTGACTATGTGTGGATCTGAGCTTTCTCCGTGGCTAGTCCTGTTTTAAATCGGTGACCATTCAGCGCCAAGCTGGACCCGAGGACTCAGCCTCCCGACACCCATTCCTGTTCCACTGCCCCGGCCCCTGAAAACTCCTCGGATCACAGACGCACACCTGAGCTCCACGGACCAGAGTTGCTATTAGCCAGTGAGAAAGAGTGGGAGGAGGAGGCATACGTCGGTGTGCCCTCTGCACTGGCCACCTGCAAAGATGCCGAGACCATTACTGGTAATATTGACACATATATCATAACCTAAGGTTGCAATCATGAGCTTACTAGAGTCCATTTGGCTTTGCTGAAGCAGCACTTTGTGGCTAGGTATATATAATTCATCTCTAAAATATGCACGGCTTTAAAAGTCCATTTGGCAGTGTTGACATGTTTAAGAAGGTGTGCACCAGAACATATCTCCCTTTGAAAGTTGCAGAGTCAGAAGCTCTCAATCTCAGACGGTTGGATGAATACCGCAGGCGAAAGAACACGTTGAGGGATATATGTAGTGGGAAGAGTTTGTTTCTTTCTGGCCCTATTTTAATGTCACATCCTGTCAGCGGAGCCTCAGGGGGCCTCAGTTCTGTGTACAAATCAGCATGTGAAAGAGAGAGAAGCTCCCAGTAGTTTATCTGCGATTTTTTTTTTTACCCATTTCCACTACTTGTTTTCAAACCTCAGCTGTTACACTCAGAAAGAGACAATTTGATCTTAGTGGAGACAGTATAACTTAAGTATAACTTTATTTTAATTAGCAGCTTTAACTACTCCTGCGCTGTTGTTTTCCTACAGTTGACATTGTTTCTGAAGTGAGCAATTTCCAAAAGCCACTTGTAATGACTGCGATTCTTAGGAGCTGAACACACTCCAGATAAAAGTTGCCTCATTTCCATCAGCAGGGTTTTTGTTCAGTGTTGCAGTGATTGAGAGCTTTCTTCTTTCTTGTTCATAAAAGCAGGAAACGTCCCTCCCTTCTAACTATGTGCGTGACCTCAGTTCCTTTTATTATTTGAGCAGCAATGTCTCGCTTTCCTATACTCACAAACGTTGCATCATGTAAATACTTATTTTTCAAGGTCCTGGAAAACTTTACAATTCGTAAAATACATTTTTGCATGAAAGTGACAACCATCCATGCATCCTTTTTTTATAGATTTCAGATTTCAACTCTGGCCACTATAAACATATATATGCAAATCAGTTATGAGTTTTTGTAGTTCTCTGAATTTTGCTATTCTAAATTGTGATTTTGTACTGTATATCTAGCCTGACGGTTCTTGAAAATATTTACATTCTCACTTTCGGCTAATAGTTTTCTTGCAGAAAACTTCAACTACGATAAAGACTTGCAGTTGATTTCAACCTTTGATCTTACGGTAGTTAGTCCTGAGTAAAACAGTGTCGTTTTTCGATTGACCTTGAAACATGAAAAAAGCATACACACGTCTTTGTATGCCCTGGAGGGAGATGCTCCCATATTTTTCCACGGTTCCTTTTAAAGTCTTGCCAACATTGTTTGCACAAGCCGGCTTGCAAAATGTACTGGTCTGCTGTACAAAATCACATGCTGAAATAAGGTACATGCTGTGGAAACTTTTACTGGGATCATGTGCCTTTCCCATCATCCTTCACAAAGGCAAAACCTCTAGACAGTAGACATGTGCTGCCCTCTGCTGGTTTGTTGTGATAACAAGATAAAAAGCAATTCGAAGAGTTTTACAATTTATACTTCAGCTCATGAATGAAATGTTGAGATGCCTCCTAACTCTCTGACACATTATTTATTTATGTCCCCTTTCACTTGATTTCCTGTGGCCTTTAAATCTCCCCAGTCAGTAAATCCAGAAGATGAATGAACACAATGTGATGAATAGGACGGCCTGTTGCCATGGTGCACTTCCTGGGTATGAGGTTATTTGTCTGTGGTTAGCAGCCAGCAGTGATGTAAGGCATGAGGGGAGTCGCAGTGAAATTATGGGACACAACCAGGACAGGAGAACCCTTAGAAAGAAAGGAGACAGAGGACCTGATTGAAACACCGACAGTTACGCAAGAATCCAATCTCTGTGGAATCAAAACAGTTTAATTGGCAAAACATTAATCATGCATCAGCGTTTTAGCTTGGCCAATAGTTGGCATTATCTGTTTTTATTCAAAACACAGACTCACACTTTGGAAGTGATTGTTTTATGAACGATGATATTGCATCTAGGCAGGCGGAAGCACTCTCAAATTGTCCTGATTTATTTTCACAAACCTCTAATTCAGGGTTGAATTTATTCAGATCCTGCCTGTGTATGACTTAGAGTTGCAAGTTATTAGGAAAACATGATGCCTGTAAGAAAATTGGTGATTGCTGGCAGATGCAAGATCATTTCCAGTAACTATCAAAAGTGATTTTTTGTTTTTGTCTCCTTTGGGTCCATATCAAACATAGACCCCCAGATATCTCAACTACAGGATCTCATTGAAAAAGCAGTTTCTGGCCGTTTTGGCAATTGAACAATTTAGTCGCGGTTTCATACTGACTTTAATATCTTACCATCTCTTTATCTGTTCAAAATACTTGGTGCTGCATTAAAACCATGGTGCATCAATAGACCAACTCATTATTGTAGTCTATGCAGTTCTTTGGGAAAGGCATGTTGCACGCAATGAATCTGCAATGGCTTGGACATTCTGTAGCTATATTTATAAAGAATTATAATATTAGTAAATATAAAGTTACTTTGGTAATTATTTATATGTAAAACATGAAATTATCATTAATATTGCCTTGCTGATCACTGTAGTTATTTCTGTGCCCTCTGAGGCGCTCCTATGTAAGGTTTAGAGCATTAGAACATATATTGAGTTTTTTCTCTGCCAAATCCTGGTGTTTATGAAATTCTATGAAGAAAAAGGCTGTGATTTGGCAGAGTTTGTGGTTTGGCTTTGCCCATGTTACCCAGGCTGATGATTAATGCTGTAATCTTTTCCACTGACTTGTTGCTCTGCTGCTCAAATGCTGGCTCAGACCGATTCGCAACACAGGGAGGATTACAAAAAAAAAAAAAGACATATTTAAAGTGTTAAATTTCACTGCCTCCCACACATTTCAAGCATCTGGTTCCCAACCCAGAGGCTGATGCAGGCAGACGGTCGGGAACAGGGTCAGGCATGCCGTTACCTCCCTCTGTTTGCAAAGGATCAGGGGCTTGTAGAAAGTTTGTGATTCGTTCACCCGCAGGAAGTGCCCCACCGCGTTTGTCGGCTTTAAGGGTGAGGGAGAACGCTGGAGAGCCAGGGGCAGGGCGGTCAGTGGGGTTGTCGTCATCGGCATGTCAGGCATGACAGACCAGTTTGGCTCGGGTCTCTCTCCTCTCCGCTCCACTCGTCCCTCCCCTCTTTCCTCCCTTTTTGTCTCGCGCACACACAGAGTTGTCCGAAAACTTTTAGCAGCCGCTCTCTAGCTCTTCCTGTGCCTCACCCTCCTAGCTCCCTCCGTCTCTCTCTCTGTCTGTCTCTCTGTCCCCTCTGTCCCTCTCCTGGACCAGTGGAAAATGTGACTGAAGGACAGGAGAGTAGGTGGTTGTCCGGCTCCAGACACCATGAGTGAGTACAGTGGTCTTTCCTAAACTTTACGGACATTCTCAGCAGAGTTTTGCTCAGTACATATCACCCCTATGTTTGTCTGTGTGTTTCTGTTGTCATAAAAATTGTTTCTTGCTCGCTTGTAGTTGTGCAGTCTTTGTAATTTAAAGAACAGAATGACGTAATGTTCTTTGAGTGCATGACTGAAGATTTTCCACAAGTTGCATTACTCCACTGTAGTGGTCACCAGGAGGCGGCCATGTTGAACTTCAGTGTCAGAACGTCTTCTTTATATTAAGCAACTTCAGTGCTCTCATCCAGGTGGTTCAGCAATGTGACACCAGTACCATGTGGCCAGTTGGAAACCAGTTCACATGCTTGTAATGTGTGGGTTCACTGCTCTTCTGTTACCTAACTCCACATTACTGAATGTGCTGTGTTGGTAGTTAGGTGCTTCGTATTGTAGTGTAGTAGCAGGACACTACTGCTGTAGTTGATCTTGAATTTCAAAAGTTTTCTGGGGGTTTTTCCCCCAGACTTCACCATGATTCTGTCAGCTGCACTCATCCCGATGTGTTTATTGCTTTGACTAACGGTGTGACAGCAGATTATTCCAGCGTCTGATCCAACCAATGTCATCCTGTTCCTGGTGCTTTTATTTTCTTTTCATCTGGTCTATATTTACAGTTGAAGAGTGACCTGGAACTTCAAATCCTCATGATCCTATCCAAGCAATAGTTGATTGTGATAGACTGAACATCGCCAGCTGTTTGTGCTGAGTTTATTTTGAAGTTTCTAACTCTGTGTTACATTAAGTTCCTTGTCTAAGTGATCGACTGGTGCAGGTTTCCCAACAATAAGAAGTTTCTATTCTCAATTATAGGATGTCTTTTCTACAGTTTTCAGCAAGAACGCAAAATATACATAAGCGGAATTTAGTTAAATTGTTTATTTTTATAATTCCTATAATCAGTGGACTTAATGTTAAAAATTTTGTTCTGAAAAAACATTTACATTTAGCTAGAAATACCTGGAAATCAACCAAATTGCTGTCATAGTTTCCAAGTACCTCTACATGAAACATCCATAGATTTGATGGATAGTAAAGTTCAGATTCTATCAAACCATTCAATGTTATAATGTAAAAAGGTTACATAAAAAAATGAAAATATTAATCTGAAAATATTAAAAGCTACACTATTTTCCAGACATTGAAAAGAACATCTACATTCTATAGGAACAAATTGGTCAATTGAAAATACAGATAAATATTTTTATGTTTTCTGAATATGGGTTATGTTCCTGTGTCCTGAAACACACAGGAAAACTACTGAGTCTGCTTGCCGAATGATTCACCAGCTGCTGCTGCTGCACGCGTGTGTGTCTATGTGTGTGTGCATTTTTCAGCACAGTCAGTCATTCAGTTTGGATTAGCAAACTGTAACAGACGGCATTGTCAGGGAGTCATAGACAGACAGTGGAGCGACAGAGCAGCAACACAAAGAGCATTTTTTTTTCTCCGTGTTGATTCTCATTCAGTGGCCAGTTCAAGCTTTGCTGTTTCACATTTCTCGAGGAAACTATAACTACAACATTAATTTTGTTTTGTGCAGAGACTTTATGGGTTTCAGATATATCGGCTTGTTTGCAATGTTAGAGTTCTGCCAGATGTTTTAGTGTTGGGCAAATCTCTCAGTTTTGGTTTCATCTAGTCAGAGCACCTTCTTCCAGATGTTTACTGCAGCTCTTGCACTGCTTGTGAAAAAATAGTTCAACAATGGTTTTCTACCAGAGTTGTAGAATGGATGACAAATGATCCTGTCAGCTTAAATACTAATCTCTGCAGCTCATAAACCTCAAACCCTCTTTGACTCAGTTTCAAAGTTTCAAGGTATAATTTTTCTGATAATGAACAGTATTCCATAAAATTATAATGATTTAAAATATTACTTTAGAATTTAACGACACTTCAAACATCTCCATAACTTTCTCCCTGTCCAAAGACAGGGAGAAAGTCCAAAGACAGGGAGAAAGTTATTGTATTGGCTAATAGAGTGAAATCCCAATAAACGAACAGAAAACTTGTGGTTGTAGAAATGTTATTAAAAATTTTACAAATTCAAATGATGTTGGTGCTTTTGTAAACGATCCATGAGTTACCAGATTTCTTTTACTTTGTGTCTTTCTAAATTAATTCAACACACCTGGTCTCGTTAATGTAGTTTTGAGGAGTTATATAACCAGGTTACATTTGAGATTTATGTTGAGTATCTTTTGTAAACCGACTCAATAGGTTTTCAGTTGGTCACTTTTTTTAGATAGCCCTGCTTTTTTCTTGATCGCCCACTAGAGGGCAACATGCACCTTCAGTTCGAGCTGACTACATGGCTGTTATTAGTTTTTCAGCTGCGTGAAACGAACAACCAGGACTTCTTTAAGGGAACAAGTGTTTCCTCAGAAAAAAGTAGACAATTTATTTTAGTATTAACAAAAAAGGCTTTTTAGGATGTAACAGCCTGGAGTTTGAAGTTTTTTGTTAATCTTCTTTCATCATTTGATAGAAGTTAATGATTGTTTGTAAAAACATATTCCCAAAGAAAGGACCAGTCATTGAACACTATCTTGTCCTTCTCTTTGTGCAGATGTGTGTAACAGTGCTGACTTGCCAGAGCTTGAGATTGTCAGCCTGTTGGAGGAGCAGCTGCCTGTCTACAAGCTGAGGGCCGACACCATCTTCGGTTATGATCAGGATGATTGGCTGCACACGCCATTGGTGGATCCCGATTCTTCCCTTGACCTTACCAATGAACAAATAGAAGAGACCTTCAAATACTTCTGTAAGTTCAACTCTATTTTGCAGTTCTATCAAATTAAAAACAAACACTGCAATAATAACTATATTTAGAAAATTCTTAATTGTTTAAGTCGGAGAGGTTAGTGACATTCTTCTCTGGCGGTCATCTTTCCATTTACAATGTGGACATGGTTACCAAAACAAACACCGGCTGCCTCTCTTAATGCTTGGGTTATTGTTCAGCTTTGTATTGTGCTCTGAACTTGCGCTTTATGCGTATGTCTGCTTTTGTCTTATCAAACTGCCTCAGTGTTGCCACCGTTTCAGCTGGAAAACACACACACACACCCACATAGCTACCTAAGAATCCAATAAACACAAGCAGGCTCACTGAAACACGTGCCAATGTCACACGCAGCAAACCCAGAGAACAGAAGTTTTTCTTTTTTTTCTCACCATTAATTATTCAGTTCTAATTGCTGTCTGCTTGAATAGTGACTCGGTTAGAGTGAAAGCAATGTTACTTAAATTAGATTATATGTTCTATTTATATTCTCAGTTGAAAACTTAGACTTCACCTCTGTGTTCGGTGACTACTGGGTCACTGTGGCCTGTGCAGACACAGACAACAACAAGGTCACGGTTTCTTTGGGATTTCTGCCATGCTTTTTTCCCCCTTATTTGTCTGCATTTTCCAGGTATTAGAGTTCCTGGCTGTCAGGATCTGCCATGAATGAAAGTTGCTTGTCAGCTCTGACAGATGGCCTGGGTATCGGCACCCTGAGGCCGTATTATAAATAAGCTCTGTTGGGACATATGGGTGTCTGTCAGGCCATGAGGCTTACGGATCTTGCACGAATCATCAAACCAGATATCATAAAGAGTGGTACAGCTCATCGTGTAAGCATTTATTTGTACAATTAGCGGCCCAATCTTAAATCACATGTTCGGCACTCTTTTACAACATTTTTTCAAAGCTTTGCATTGGCAGCTACATGAGAAGGTCATGTCTGAGGAGATGGTGACATGGAGGCGGCTGATCAGCTTTGTTGTGATGACATGCCACCCACATGTTTAACCAAACACAGATTATATTGATATTTTGTCTGATTGGTAGAATTGATCCCATTTGATTTTCTTTTGTTCTGATTTGCATTGAAAAGCATTGCAGCTGCTCAGCTGTGATTTACTACAAGTCTTGATATTTTCGAAGCACAGTATACTGAGAAAAATCAAGGTTTTAGAAAATAACTTTAATTCTGATTTCTTCCAATGAAATAGATCCAGGGGTTGGATCAGATGCTTTGGGTAATATTTCAGAACAGTCAAAATAATCATCACGATTCATATTTTAAACAGTTACGTTTATATTTATATATTAACATACCGTAATTTAAGGAATCTTTTACTATCCTTCAGCAGTACTGTAGAAAGCTAATAACTAATATTTCTTTAAGCACATTAGTAATAAACTAGTTTCATGTCTTTTAATAACTGTTGTAGTTTTTCACACTATTGAATCACGCACAGTTCAGACATTTAAGCAGTGTACTTTAAAGTGCATTAAATCTGTAAACTTACACCATGTTTATGTTTCTCAGTTAAAATAATGTGGTTTCTATGTATTTTTTATGCACTGTAGGTTAGAATTATGTTCCCTGCCTCCAGCTGGTGAAATTGTTTCATCACTCTCAAGGTGGTGACTGATTCCCTTTAAAGGCAAAAATGTTCATCCGTTTTGGGCCAGCCACGTCACCACTGCCAACGCTACACGGCGTTTCCTGCTAACATCTTCTCCATGCTGAAAAGCCTTGGAGTCAGAGCCTGTTACTGTAGCAACCCCTCAGAAGGACAAAGTAGAGGAGAGGAGGGAACAAATGCTGACATGCAGCAGTAGGCGGGAGCATGCTGGGAAATAATCTTCCTTTTTATTGGCCAGAAGCTTCCTCAAAGCCCTCCCTTGTAGTGTTGTCATGGTTAGCATCATTTCTGCTGCAAAACCCGTGACTGCTGCTGCTGCTGCTGCTGCTTGTCAGTGTATTCATTGAGATGCAGATGCAGAGCTCCATGTGTGGGTCAGTGTTAGTGATAGTATTGTAACACAGATAAAGGACAGAACTGGACCTTAAGGGAACTGAAACACCAAGGAATTGGCCAAAAGAGGAAAACAAACTAACATGAAGCTTTTAAAGGATCTGAAGACGATGGGATTTACAGCTTTTGCTCTGAAGCTTTGGAATGACTGAGGAAAACTGATGACCAGAAAAAAGGAGACAACACACTAGAGGTCAAGGGGAGACTCACAGAAGACCCTCTGCTGATGGAAATAAACACAACAGTGATTTTTTTTCTTCCTTCTTCCAGCTGATGACGCAGGCAACATCTCTGTAAAGTGACATGCTAAAATGGCACCAGATATCCAATGAATAGGACTAATAAACAGACAAGCTAAAAGGATATATAATGAGAATAAGAGGACCTGTTCTAACCTGTGTGGCCTCCGCTAACCACCAAGCATGGGCAAAGCAGAAATGACTGACTGATCCCCAGACACTATCTGGAATTACACATTTAAGTGGCAGCTGAACTTCTTTAGCCATGCCGGGATGCTGGACATACCAAAGATGCTAGGGCTAAACATGCTGGAACATTGGTGCGTCTTTCTAACAGAGCAGTGAGGATGAAGAGACGAGGCCACACCAGAGGCCAGAGGTTTGTCAAGGCTGACTACTATGAGCTGGACTGGTACTATGAAGAGTGTACGGATGGTAAGAGACAATATGCGTTAGTAAGAGTTGTTAAAGTTGAGTTCAGTATATTTATACAACACTAATTCACAACAAAGGTGGGTAACAGAAAAAACAGATCGGTTATATGAAGAAATGTATAATCAGGCTCTGTAGTCACACTGTGCTGTGAAGAAGACTGTTCATATCATTAAGTGGTTAGGATTTGTTGAGTCATGGACTGCTCATAAAGTTTTTGTTCTATCAAGACATGCAGCAGACAACATCAAGTCACTGACTTTCAGCAATCTCCTCCTGGACAAGCACGTAGTGACAGTGGGTAATTGCTTGCAACGTGCTGTTAACTTTTTTGGTAATATTTGTTTTCTAGCCATCCTGCTGGATGGCTCGTGTAATTCACGAGGAAAGACCCTTGTTTTATGAATAAAATTAATTTAAAAAAAATTTAAAAGGAGAAAGAAAATGCTGGCTTTGGATTCGGGGACATTCTGAATGTGGTTTTGCAAAAAATATACAAGTTAGCTGGTGCATCCAGGTTTAAAGAAACCAGATGAAACTTAAACTTAGTGGTGACAGAAGATAAAGAAAATGTAAGTTTTATTCAGGTTTTTTGTGTCTGGAAATAGACTTGCTGGCAGTACATGTTGAGGCGTACCTTCAGTAAACCGAGTTTATGCTATAATAAATGCTATAATCCTGACTGATTAATAAAGCAGTTTATTGTTTCAAAAGAGCTATCATAGGAAACAACATAGGAAATATATTGTTGAAATAAACCACATAGCATGTAATTGAACGGCATCTTAATGATTCTCTTTGTGTTTAGTGACGTTACCTAAATGAACTTATTTGGATGTGCGATCTCAGCAGTCGATTGTCTCCAATATTATCACAGCGCTTCAGCACCTTGACAAATAGATAACTTTTTTAAAGCTGTTCAACGTGCTTTACTAGAAACAAACAAACAGCACATTCAAATGAATGAATGAAACAAAAGTATGACTAACACCAGCAAGGATAATTATGTAAAGGAATAACCAAGCAGTAAAGTCTCTGCAGGTGTTGGTGCAGCGAGAAGTATTTATGTAATCCGCCAAGGTCAGTTACAGCATCATGTAGGGTTACATTTCAGGAGCACGAGTGTGTAACCAGATACAGTGGATAAAGATCCCTCAGATTGGTCCTGGTGCCTGTGACTTGTTGAGGATGCCCGGAGTGATGGTACCTGGTCATGTGACAGGTGGGACTAACGGCAGCAGGCTGGAGCAGTCATTAGCGTGTCACCAGGCTGTGGCTCCGGCTGTGTCTGTGATATGTCTGCTGTCGCCTGCTTTGATCTGGCTGCGCTGCAGCTTTCAGTATAATGTGTCAGCTGACCGCCTGCTCATAACACACTGTTTTTTTTCTGAGACCTAAGATTAGGTATGTTTTGTACACCGCTGCATTTATGTGACTTTCTTGTATTTTTTGAAAAATTTTAATTGTAATCTAATTCCACATTTCTTGTTAATATTATTCAGATGGAGGAGAAAAATAATTACTTTCATGTTAGTGTGTTGTAATAGCCATGTGTGTCAGGGATGCTGTAGATTTTCTTACATAACAGCACCTTTCCGATAAGACTTTATCTCCAGCTGTGTTATTCAACCGTGGCTGCCAGCCAAGCTTTGATTTCTAATGTTTGGTGTTTTGACTTTCTTGGCAACCAGATCGAGGGGATTATTTTTGACAAATCTCCTCATGGAGGCAGGAATAGCAAGCAGCTGATTTTATTCTGAGCCCGGCATGAGGAGGGGGGGGGAAGTAGTTGGCTTATATTTAGCTCAGTGATTTGCATGTGGCTCCAAGTCCCTTTTTTGTTAACGACAGATTGCAACACTGCTTGTCGCTTTTAGAAGCCTTCAAAAGAACTGGGCCGAATGAGCTGAGTCCAATCAGAACAAGGGCGTGGGAAAAACTCAGATCTATTGTTTCAATGGGAATGTGGAGGCCAGCTGGGAATCGGGGATGTCTTTTTAAATAGTTTTGGATTAATTATTCAAACTTTTTAACCTGTCAGAGTAGAAAAAGTTGTTAAAAATTGACTTCTTTCAGATACTCATTCAGCAAATTTATTTCCACTTTTGCTTTTTGGAAATAAAGCCACTGGTTATATTAGAAACGTTTGGTAACTTTATAAACGCGTCTGTCAAGAGAAACTGATTCAAGTTATTAAAATTAAGCACGAAAGCAAGAATGAAAGAAAACATATGGGCTGAGAAGAGTGAATGTGACCAGGAAAGCAATGAATGTTGTTTGTGGAGAAGCCCTTTATTGTCCGCAGAACAACAGAGCTGTTCTGTGGGACTATTGAGTGGAGCTACTCAAGCATGCAAGGTCGTCCAGACCTGGAATCACTTTTCTAAACTAATTACAATGAAAAGCATGAGGGTTGTGCAAAGAACTAGTATTATGGACTAAAGCTCATGATCACTTCTAAAAGTTTGAGGCTCACTGGTTTCATTTTGTTGAGCAGAAGAGAATATTTAATGTTTTAGTCAAAAGCTTTTTCCTAATTGTTTTCAAAAATGAAAGTGAACTTCTTTAAAATCATAATTCAGCTCTATTGAGTAGTACTTAGTGATAATAGGGCTTTTGTTTATAGGGGTATTAGCATAATTAATGTCACTTGTGTAGTCCAACCATATCCACCTATTATTGCCCTTCACAGAACCTCAGAATAAAACAGAGGGAGGTTCAAAATAAACTGGATGAAATGTTTATTATGATGTGACTCTCGGGTGTTGGAAAAGCAAACCGAGTTTTTTTGCAGAACCACTTGTACCACCAGTTCCAAACTTAGACAGCGTAAAGGGCAGAACAGAAAGAAAAGCTGTCGACTTTCTGAAAAGATTAAAGACTCATTTAAGAGTTCACCTAAACTTTGCTGTTATTGTCCTAATGTTTTGCAATTTGGAAGTCTGTTAAAGACCCTTTGGTTTGTGTGGAACTCGGCTAAAATATCTTGACGCTTGAGCACGCTGGTTTGTGTGTAAGATGTTCTGTCCGAATCAAGTTATGCCCTCCTCTGACCAAGAGGTCCAGCACATCGAACAACAACCAGAATGAACGGCTGTCATTGTGTTTGAATTAAACACGTTTATCAGATGAATGGTTGCCTCCTGAATGAGCACTGTGGGAGGGCAGATCTGTCCTTTTCAACAGGAATCAAACTGGAAAAACCAGGCAGAGGGACGGTGGCTACTTTCTGCCCAAACCAGTTCTGTGGTTTGAAAAAAGCCATTATGACACAATTTGAAAGGAATGCATGTTTTGAAAGGTAGAAATACAGCATGTCATCAGAATAAGGACAGACAGGGAAATATTTTTCTGCTTGATGATACTGTGTGCTGGATTCATGTAAAACCTTTCACCTGCGGGGGTTTGTTTATCACGCCACACCCTGGAAACCAGTGACTGTCGCTGTTTGCCCAGCTTCAGTGTCGCCATGGAGGCTGGACTGGGCTGGGCTGTACCAAGGTGTTATCACCTGAGAGGGGTTGTAAAATGACTTATCTTCCTTTTAACCTGAGTAAGAACCAGCACTCAACACCTTTAATTTTTCCACCTGTAAGTTGTGTCTCTCCACCACCGAAATAAAAATCTGCATTAAACAGTTGTGGATTACAGAGTTAGGAATTATGTTCTTTAAATCCCTTCATCTGTTGTATTAATCTGCTCTAACCCAGTTTTCTAACTTTAAATATGAGACAAGTGGGGATGTACCTCTCTTCCCCGTGTCTGTGTTTAAGTAGAACAGGCCGCAGACTGACCAGTCAGAGAAGAGAAGAGGAGGAGTTGAGCTGTCTGGTAGTCTCTTACCGACCTGCGATAAGGGACAGCTGATACTCACACTCCTACGTATTCATCAGGCTGCTATCCAACACATACAAACACGGGATCTACCCTGTCAGAGAGACATGTACTTCAAGAGGGAAGCGCAAACATTTGTCTGTCAAAGATCATACCTACAGCAATGTACCGGCCCCAGGTAGGACACATGGCTTTGCCTCTGAGGACTGGTTGGCTGTAGCGTCAGAAGGGGAGGATGGCTCTCTGCATGTCTGGCCATGAGGACACATTGGACTTCTCTGACCAGGATCAGGACGAGGAATATGTTTGTTTGCCCATTCATGAAAGCACAAGGCAGCAGGAGGAGGATGAAGATGTGGAACCTGGCTTCTCCAGGCATGGAAGACACAAGCAGGATGAGCAGAATGAAGACATGGATGAAGAGCAGCAAATGCTTTATGAAGGTAGCTACTGGTTAGTGCGATCATCAATAGTCCTCATTGCTTCTTCAAAAGCATATAGATGGAAATTTTTTTCTGTGGAATCATGTGTTTGTCCTGCACGTACAGTCCCTCCTTTGTAGCTCATCCCCCCTGAATGACAAAATAAACTCTGATGTTGTAATTAATATTATAATTACGGTTAAGATGAATTGTGTGTTGCACATCAACATTCCTCGCAGACTGTGCTTTGGGGGATTGATTGGTTAAAACAACAACAGCTCTTTCCTGTGTGTTGCCTTAGAGTTTGCTTCCCTGTGCCTGAGTGTTTCCCTCAGCCTCGTCTGTAACTCCACACTGCAGAATTTGCAGCCGTGTTGCAAATTACGCTGACAGAAAACATGCTAAGATGTTTAAATGTGAAACTATCTCCATAATTAGAGGTTCCCTGATTGATTGACCCATGATCGGAATTAGACAATTTTTGTAACAGGTAATCGGCAGGTCAAATATTAGGGTTTGTTTTCACTTTTTTAAATGCATCAGAAGTGAAAAATCTAATCATTTTTGGCTTATTAATGCATCAATCAATAACATTCACTTTTGATAAAACATTTTCTGTGTGGAATAAAAACATAGTGCACTGCTTTCGACATATGCTCTCATGCATTTTCATTTTTGTTCGATTTGAAAATCTGTGAAGTAACTTGCTGCCTCTTATGATTTTCCAGAAAATAATTTTTAATCGCACAAAATCAAACTTGGCAAATCAGACCACTGGAAATCACCCCCGGGAAAAATTGATCGTTGCATTGTTAATATAAGCATGAATTAGCATTTTACGTGTAGCTGCATCTTAAGTTTTCTGTTGACAAGAGAGGCTGTACAGTGCTAGTTAATTTTTTATAAATAGTTAAGCCATATTAACCCAAGTCCAATAAGGAAATGATTGTTTTAGTGAAATCCCATTGTGTTACATGTCATCAGTCCCAACAGACTGTGTTCAGGGAATTGATTAAGATAACAAGAGCTCCTTGCTATGTGTTTTCTTAGTATCCTTGTACTACTCAGTAGTGGGCTAAATGTGTCTGTGACTCAGGCAGTCGTCTTGAAAATTACCAATAAAAGCATACCAATATTGGTTAATTGGTCTTATTGGTTAATAACATCCATTATAATATTAATATAACTCTCTGGACTGTTACACCTTTTATTACTGAAATGGCTGAACAAGACAAAATGCGTCTTCTCTGTTACGTCCTTCACATTAAAGAAGTAGTGGGTAGAGTGAACGTATCTGTCTTAAATTACCTTCTGTTATGTTAGACTTGCCCTCATCAACATGTTCCTCCCTCTTTTTGTCTGCGAAGCTAAATTGTTAATAAAATGTTAATCAGTAAAGTATGAATACTTCCTCTTGGCACCGAATGCTTTGTGCATTAATTCATCGTCATGTATTTTTGTTTAGTCATTTCACCTGGGAGGAGTATTTTTGTGGAAATAAGCCAGCATGGTCATTGATTAGCTGCACGTACACAAATATGAAATGTGACAGGGAACAGGCTGCACCCTGTCCTTCCACGCTTCCACAGCAGATAGCAGATGAAGACAAAATGTTGTGGTTTGTCAAGTATATGGGCGGATCTGGGGCTGAATGGGTATTACAGTACATTTGTGCGTTTCATCCTTAGGCCTATTTGTTGCTGATGCTACAGTTCAGATTAAGATTTTGATCTAAGTTTATTTTTCTGATTATTTATTAACCTCAGGTTTGTCGTCATTGATGCTAACACTAGCTTTTTATAAGGGTTGGTCTTTATGGCATGAACGGTTGTTATTTTTTTATGTTAAGACAGGTGACGCACACCTGCATATGAAAACACAAAGGCTGTAAAACTGTTTTACTAATATTTTAAAATCTTCACAAAGTGATTATGTAGTTGATTCTTCAAGCTGTCTTTATATTTACATTTGCGGTAATTAGCTAGAATTCCTAAAGCAGCACTTAAAGTGTGTGTCCCTAAAATAATCTTCATCTTTAACCATGAGATTCACAAAAGGCTGCCAACATTTCCAAATAATAGCAGACAGAGGTTGAAAGCACAATATAATAACACAGAGCAGTTTTGCCGTACTCAAACTATACTGTGCTGTAAGGTTCTTTATTTATGTCTAGGCTTTGACTGGGCCATTCTAATACCTACATTTATAGTTGAACGTGAAGGGTCATAGCTGAGCATACCTCCATTTTCATCAGCCATGGTGAAAATTTAAGGCTATAGTCCTAATATTGTAAAACATGAAAAAACATTGTAGGGTATAAATACTTTTACAACGTACTGTATATCTTGTTTCTGACAGCCACGCTGTTGTTCCAAGTGTTGATGATAAAATGTTGGCTTTGCATGGGCCGATTCTTTTTGCATTACTGTTTTGCATATTCTTTGCATCACATTCCCTTTTTGCTAAAGATAAACGTTGAAAACGTCAGACGTGATCAAATTTCTTTTTAGGGCTTCAGTGGTGGAATGTGGAAAAGTCAGCCATGATGAGACATGTACTGAATCTGCAAATGAAGGAGATGGATAACTATACAGTTTTACACTCTGACCTCTGAAACTGCTCAGTAGCTTATCTTTTCTGACTCATTAGTTAGGTTAAAGACTAGCGTGTTGTTTATGTGGGTAATAAAGGTTGGTCACTGAATTTTGATCATGCATGTTCTTCTAACTGGAAGCGAAAAGAAGGCTGCAGAGGGAGCCACTAAACTCTGTTTACATGTCGGCTGTGATGGTTGGAAGTTGAAATCCAGGAAGTAATGAGCTGTTTTATTATGCAAAGTTATATAATTTGAAGTCTGATGATACAAACGGAGGCCTGCCACCCACTTCTATCTATTAGGATGAATACTGGAGACACCTTTACTAATCACGCTATGCAGATCCACGGTTCCACATAATTGAATTAGTGATTCAAAGACATAATGGTGATTCTGTTTAGAATTTCATATATGTAGTGTAATAAATATGCATATTTTTTCTGCACTAGTTGGTCTCTAAAAGCTTTCAGTGTCTCGCAATAGTATTCATCCTGGTTTTCTTTCAGGATTTCATTGTTTTTTGCTGAAGAAAGCTTTTACCACAGCATGGTGCTGCCATGAAGATGCTGTGTGCAGTGCAATGTTCAAAATGTGAAACTTTGCAGTGGATGACGAATAGTTCTGTGGTCAACAGATTCTCCGTTCAGAGCTGCGGATGTCTGCAGGTCCTCCAGAGTTACTAGGCACTCCTTTGATTTATTCTCTCCTAATTCTCTTCTTTTAACCTTGTTCTGGTACATAAAACTTCAATAAAACGCATTAACATTTCTGGTTGTAACATGGTAAAATGTGCAAAAATCATTGAGGTATAAACAATTTTTGCAGTGTTCTTTAAATGTGACCATTTGTCTTTTTAAATTTTTTTTTTTTATTTAAGACAAAAATCCTCAGGGTCACGTTTGTAATGCCTGCTTTAAGATGTGCATTGCTAAGTGCAGTTGTTGTTGTTTATCTTCTTTTGGACATTTGGCTCTGAAACTTACCGTTCCCTCCATGTCTCCCTCCTGCAGTGTTGTGTGCAGACAGAGTGGGCCAGATGACAAAGACCTACAGCGACATTGATGCTGTCACCCGACTGCTGGAAGAGGTCAGTACGGAAAGGGAGAATCTGTCGAAGCAGATCAAACAGAAGGCGGCATTTTTAGAGGGATTTTAAAGCACTTACGTTGGGGATGTTCTAAGTGACGATTTAAAATGTGGGATTTTCTCTGAGGCTCAAAAGAACAACATTGTTGAACTCGTTTCCTAAAGTTGATATTTTAATGTAACTTATCACCTACCGGTCAGTGACAAAAAAAAGCATAAAGAAGGACATTAAGAGACAAAAGTGTCTGAAAACCAAATGGTGTCGCTGTCAAATAAAGCTTGAGATGTAACACTCAGATGGGATGGGCATGCAGGTTTTCTCTGAACAAAGCTCTGATTGTGATTATACCAGGTGCTTTGTGTTCTTCAGCTGCACATGAAACGCATCTTAACGTTGTTGCCTTTGTGTGTCAGGCTATTTTTACTGCCAGGAAACAAAATGTTTGTGAGGCAGCAGATTCAGCCTCAGGTGAAGAAACCCTTAATGGTTGTTCAGGCATGACTAATAGAAGCCTTTTCTGTATGCTCAGCTCATGATATATTCCATTACTTCATTTATTGCCAGTCCTCGGGTAGATTGATGAATAACCTTCAAATGAAAGGATTTGTATTTGCAGTAGAATAATCGGGCAATTAAAATTTGAAAAAAAAATAAAAAAATTAATTCTGTGTATTTAACAGGGGGGCAAACATTGTTAGATATAATTGTTTTAAGAAACTACACTTTAAATGACCATATTTTGCAAACAGGACAATATTCAGTCCTCTAGTGTGAAAACTTCCTCCTGATTTCATCTTCTCTTCAGCTCAAACTCTGGGTGTTCCCATTGGAGGATAGAGAAAGCCATGAAATAAGGTTGATTTTGAGTCTGGTGATGCTTTTTTTTTTACAGTAGAAAAGCAGCTCCACAGCTTCATAGATTCTCCATCATTTATTACTTCACATCAGACACTCTTGGAGTGTTTGTTGCTGAAAAACTCAGTCTTAGTCTGACCAGAGCACTTGGTTCCAGTTGAAGTCCCAGTAGAGTTTAGCAATCTCCACCTGTTCAGGCTGGAAACATTTTTGATTTTATTGTGATGGTTGGGTTGTAAGGTTTGCGTTCATAGAACGCCCTGACCCCTTCATACTGCTTACTGTGTGCTGACAAAACAAATATGAGTTTCATACTGGCCGTAGCTGAACGAAATGTCATATCAGTAACGCAGAAAAAAAAGCAAATCATGGATGGAAAATTGGACTTTTATTAAGGGAAAGTAAAAATAAAAAAAAGCTTTTTTGATATTCTTTGGATGGAAGTGTTTGGGGGACCAATGATTGTGACACCATTGATTTCTGTTAAAATACAGTACAATATGTTTTGTTTTTTTAAGGTGACATTTTTCCCCACAGTAAATTACATTCAATTATAAATGTTGGATTTTTCCAAAAAAAAATTTAATGTGTGCTCTATGTTACTGCGATAAGAGATGAATCTATTTTAAGGTTGTTTTTTTAACTTGACTCATAGGTTTTGATGACTATGTGGTGGAATAAACAAACACTTGGCGAAGCGGTGCTATTGTCTTTCTGCTTTGGATTTGTTGGAAACAGAGAATAGTCTTTCCAGTAAATCTTTAACATGCTCCTAAAACATTTTCTGCTCTAGTAAGCGTAACAAACTATCTTTAGCACGGACAGACAGATTTCTTGGTACTTGTATGGCTGGCTGATATTTATTACTTCTTTGCAATACTGACCTGGAGAACAGTGGTATTGCAATTCTGAAAGATATGGTCATGATATATTGCGCAGCTCTGAGGAAGCGACGCTGATAAATATACCTGCAATAAAAGCTTGTTTATATTTTGTTTTATTTTGTTTTGTTGATGTTTCTTCCTCTTTAAGATTAATATATTACTAAGAAGACTGATATTCTACTTAAATACACTTTAATTATTCAAATCTGATTGAATAAATTTATTTTTCTTGAGCAATAAACATACACCTGATGTAGCTTGGGCAGTGGGTGACGTAATGATGTGGAGGCTAATAGTCAGAGACGTAACAGTTCATGGTTCATTTCCTGAACTTGGGACTTTCTCCACTTGTCTTCCCACCTTCTGAGAAGCAATAGAGAAAAAAACACTAGTTTGAACATTTAACTGTGAAATAAAATCAGAAATGTTGTTGTTTTATTCATCTTGCACACTTTCTTTAACAGTGCAACATTTTGTGGTGTTGAAGTTTTGTATTTTTTGATGCCTCTTGGCCAGGACTCCTTTTGTCAAAAAGAGATTTTAATCTCAATGGGATATAATACTGTTTAAAATAAAGATTAAATAAAAATAATGTACATATATATATGTTTTTAAATTGCTCTACATCAAAGTTTTTGTTTGGAGCAGAAAGAGCGGGACCTTGAGCTGGCAGCTCGCATCGGACAGTCGCTGCTGAAGAAGAACAAAACTCTGAGTGACAGGAACGAGCTGCTGGAGGAGCAGGTGGATCACATCCGAGAGGAGGTACATACCAGCAATATTGAAGGGCTTCTGTAATCTCTCAGATTCAAAGGTGACAATAGATTAACTGCCACATATGCAGGTTTATTTATTTATTTTTTTATTGAGCTTTGTAGGTGCTTGGACAAGAGCTGATTCTCCAAATCAGCTCTTTTGTTGTACTTCCCCTGTCCAGTGTTCATCATGTTCGCATATGTTCACATCCAGGTGTCTCAGCTGCGACACGACCTCTCCATGAAAGATGAGCTGCTGCAGTTCTACACCAACGCCGCTGAGGAAAGTGAGGGGGAGTCCAACACCTCCACACCGTAAGCATCCTAAAGTGTTGTTGAATTGACATTGAGAAGTTTTGGTTGAATTTGTAATAATACTTTATTTGTTTTAGGGGTTTTAAATAAAATAAATGTAATAAAGGTGAAATTGGTGTTTATTTGCAGGGTGCGTTTGAGTGAACTTAACGTGTCCACCCCGACCCCGTTTCCATTGGACTCCCTGCAAAAGAAACTCAAAGATTTGGAAGAAGAAAACAAATCACTGCGATCTGCGGTACATAGAAACATAAGCTTTCACTGTAATGTAAAAGACAGCCTGCATTTCAGATAACAGAAGTAGATATACATATAAATTCTAATAAAACAGGGCTGTTTAATCACAGGCTGATTAAACAGCCCCGTTGCTTATGTGGCTAAAAATAAACCACACACTATTTCTAGCCCTCAGTTTGCTCCTAGCTGGATATCTGACCACTTGAGTTTATTTAAATATGTTGGCTTTCTGCCACAGATCCAACGCTTCAGCAAATTGTAGAAATTTTAAGTGGGCTGAAGTCGGGGCCACTCCAGAGGCTTAATGATGTATCCAATCCAAGACCAGTTCTGAGGCTTCAGCAATACATAATCAATACGCTATAATAATAAAACCAGTATTTGTTTTCCATGTTAAATAAATGCATCGTTGAATATTTCAGATTGCAAAGATTGATCACCGGTTTATCCATTTGTCCTCACAGGCGAATCATTTGGAGACTGAAACGATCTCGTACGAGGAGAAGGAGCAGCAGCTTGTCAGCGACTGTGTCAAAGAACTACGTGAGTTTTATATCTTTCTTTTTTTTTAATCTTATCTGTCATTAAAATTTCAGTGGCTACATTTTTTCCCCTTTCACCCTTCCAGGAGCTGCCAACCTGCAGATTTCCTCTCTGGCAGAAGACCTGGCCAGGAAGAGCGAGGATGCCTCCAGACAGCAGGAGGAGATCACACACCTCCTCTCTCAGATCGTCGACCTGCAGAAGAAGGCGAAGCTCGTACGAAAGCCTTAAAAAACAAATAAATAAAAAAAGCTGCTGATGCAAACATGGATTTTTAGATACATTAGATAAAGAATTGCTACTGCATGCCCTCTGTTGTCCTCGGTGTTCACAGTATGCAGTGGAGAACGAAGAGCTTACTCAGCACCTGGGTGCAGCCAAGGACGCCCAGAGACAGCTCACTGCTGAGGTAAGCTTGCAAGCTATGACCACATGACTGTAAAGGACAGTATTAAGCTATTTTATCTGTGTTCTTATTTATGTGAAAAGTGACCATTTTTGAGGTCCAAAGCATTCTCCTTATGCAGCAAACTCTTAAGTATTTAATCACTACTTAGAAAAATAAGTTCTAGACTTGAAGTTTGCTTTGTAACTATATATTTACTCATAGGAAGTAATTTTTTCTTGATAACAAGCTTTAATTAAGTACAAAAACACTTAAAATGAGAAAAATATTCCAACATAAATGCCTCTTTGTGGGAAAACGTATCTTGTCAGAAAGGAGACCAGCATAAACATCCTTAATGCAAGATATTTAATCTTAGACTCCAGTTTTTGCAGTGATTAGAGACTGGATGTTAATTAGGTTTAGGTCAAAGTTAAACTTGGATGGAGGTTTTTGGACGAAATAATTTGAGTTTATCTCCCTTTCAGATCTAAATTTCAAGCTATTTTTATTCAACTAAAAAGTTTGTTTTCTGATAGGAGTTAAGACATGCATCTATTACAAGATGTCATGTCTTATTTATGTCCAAAGCAACGTCTTAATTGCTCTGGTGCGTCAAGATTAAATTTGGTAGATATTTAGTTTAAATGTTAACTGTTTTTTTTTTGTTGTTGGGTTTTTTTTTACTCTGCAGAAGCACAAAAAAGTATTTTTAGTTTAGTTTCTACGGCAAATATCTTAGTATGAGACAAAAGTAACGAGTAAATTTTTAGCAAGAAATAGGATCCTATTTAAAGTAAAAAAAATCCTTAACTTTGAATAAAAAATACTTGTTACACTGGCAGAATATTTTATTTACTGTAACGTTCTCATCAGTGTTAAGGATTTATTGACTTAAAGCAAGCTGCTACATCTTGCTAAAAAGTAACTTGTAAGTTAGTTTTGTCTTATTTCAAGTGCATTAAGATATTTGCACTAGAAATTAGACAAAAAATGCTTTGTAATGTTCTATCTTTTTGTAGCAGTGAACTGTGCAATTAATTCTTTAAATATATATTTATGTTTTAAGTCAAAAGTCTAAGTCAAGCCAAACTTGCTACATTGTTTTCACTTTTTTCTGTCCTTCCGCCTCTCCTCTCTCCTTGCTCAGTTGCGGGAGCTGCAGGATAAGTATGCAGAGTGTATGGAGATCCTCCATGAGGCTCAGGAGGAGTTGAAGAACCTGAGGAATAAAACTCTACCTCTCAGCACCCCGAGGCGTTTCCATACACTGGGTTTATTCCCAATGGTCAGCACATGAGCCGTTACAGCTTTATGCAGTTTAGTACATCAGACTGTCAGCTCCAGCAGAATGAATGGATTAATTTTCTTCTCTCAGGACTCGCTTGCAGCAGAAATAGAGGGAACTATGAGAAAAGAGCTTCAGATGGATGATCCAGATGTAGAAGAGCAGAGGTACCTATAGTTTTATACTCCAACGTTGTTCCTGCGTGATGCTTTTAATATGTTCCTCAATGATGTGATTGTGTCGCTTGTTTCTCCAGACTGCACCCAAAGCGAGTTTTCCAGACGGTGAAAAACCTCAACCTGATGCGTCAGCAGCGTTCCTCTGCAGCCCCTTCCCCTCTGAACATCCCAGGGTCCAATCAGAACTCGTGCTTCACATCGGGCCTCTCCAGCAGGGTGGGCACACCTCGCTCCAACTCCATCCACGGGAGTGAAACAGGAAGTGGAATCATCTTGGACAACAAGACAAGCAGTATCCTGGAGGGTCCGGATGACGGGTAAGGAACATTTCAAATCTTTAGCAAACAGGAAGGGGGAAAAAAAAAGAGATTGCTCTTATTCTTACCTGTCTTTCTCTCCTCAGGTCGGAAGACTCCAACAAGCGGCCCCCTGGTACGCCGGGGACCCCAGGCAGCAGGGACCTGGAGGCAGCACTGCGACGCCTGTCGCTGCGCCGTGACAACTACCTCTCAGAGAAACGCTTCTTCGAAGAAGAGAGGGAGAGAAAGCTAGTCTACCTGGGGAAAGAGGAGGAAAAGGGAGAGGCTGAAGGCAGCAGGGGCCCAGGGACCCCAACAGAGAGCCTGCTGTCGTTCTGCTCGCATCCGTCCTTTGGAAGCATCTGGTCAGGATACTCCATCACAGCCAGGTCCTACCTGCCAGAGAAGCTGCAGATTGTAAAGCCGCTGGAAGGTGATTATTGGTCTAATGATCTTCTTGACACAAATAAGGAAAAGAAAAATCGTAGCTTTCAAAACGTCTTCTTGACTTCAAACAAAAACTCAAAGAGAAAAGAGAATCACTACCAGAAGCAGAGACAGGACTACAACTATGTCTTTCTAAGTAGTTCAAACAGTGAGACACAGATTAGTCCAACACAAGACAATGACAGCAAACACCCCAACCGGTATTTAATCTTTCATAACCAGAGCGAGTCACAGATCCTCCCAAGTGCCTCACCGAATGTGAAGCTGCGCAGAAGCTCCAGTCTGTTGGAGATTCGCAGCCTGTCGGTTTTACAGCCTCCCCTCAGAGCTCCTCTGGCTCTGGGCAGCAGTCTGCTGTCGGCCTTAAGACAAGAAGAAGGCACTTTGAACCTTCAGCACTCCTTTTATTTCAGACACACACAGCCGCTCTGCTGGTTCGAAGTGTAGAAACCACACAGGCCACTGACAACGTAGGAATCTTACAGATCTCAAAAAATTAGCACATGGTCTTAAAAAAGTAAACCAAACATACCAAACCTATGTTTGGTTTACTTTTT
Source organism: Poeciliopsis prolifica (assembly GCF_027474105.1). Classification (NCBI taxonomy): domain Eukaryota; kingdom Metazoa; phylum Chordata; class Actinopteri; order Cyprinodontiformes; family Poeciliidae; genus Poeciliopsis; species Poeciliopsis prolifica. The sequence goes on along the minus strand of NW_026562392.1, from coordinate 6,532,680 downwards.
AAACCAAACATACATTGGGTTTGTATGCATTTAATCATTATATTATCCAAATTGTGCCTTATTCGTCAGGCATAAACTTATATTTTAACTAAGATTGTCAGATTAGTTATTACATCATTAATTTACCTCCATATCCATGTTTAACAGCCGTACACCTGACAGAGTTAGATCTCACTCCTGGTGGTTGTAACTTTTTAATGATTAAACTGTTGCAAACACTATTTGCAGTGTTTTTTCTCCACCTACTGTTCAGAACTGAAATTACAATCACAAACACATTACACTATTTGCTGTCTTACATTTAAAATTAAATAAAATGGTAGAAAAAAAACTACATGGTAACATAAAAAAATAGGATGGAAAACTATGTTTTGTTCTTTTTTCTGTATAGAATGTTATTTTGTAATTCAACATTTTCTATAGTTGAGTCAAATAGAATAAACAAAATCAATAGCATATCCTTAGAAATATCCTTTACAGTTCCACCGTGGGGGGAATTCAGGTGTAAAAGCAACAAAGTGACCGAGATGTACGTTCACACAAAATATACAAATTATCGTGTATATTTCTTTTGTTCATTTTTAGCTCTGCTCCTTACGTTTGTGTCTTTTGGGATTTGTTTCGTGATGAAGTGACTGTAACGTAGCAAAGCAGGACAAGTTCATAGATTATTGTTACTGTTTCATCACACTGTAGGTTTATTACTGCTCTCTGTGTTGTTTCTTCTTTCGTTATAAGCAAATTTATTAGCATGACATCTGCCTTCTGAAACATTTACACATTTGTTCTCCCAGTTACACGGCATCTTTTATCTGCAGCTGCTTTTCTTTTCTCTCCATTTCTGTCTCTTTTTGAGCTTTCCTTATTTGATTCTTTCTTCTTCCATTTCACTTCTGTTTTCTTTGTAAACAACTTCCCTAATAAAATCTAATTTCCTCATCTTCCATTTATTATATTCTTGTCTCTTTTCTTCTGGGTAATTCGCTCACATGTTCCCACATTTCACATAAAAAGCACTCAAAATAATGAACTAACAGGATCACAAAGTGCTGAAACTGAACATAGACATTTTGCCCACTTTGCTGTCTGTCATCATGTGAGACAGTTAAAACATGGACACAATCTCTTCTGATATTGTTATCTTTACGCTTGTCAAATATTTTGTTCAGTGGAACAAAACAGAGCAAACTCTTCACAAGCTAATCTAATTCAGGTTGCGGGATGGGTTTTTACTTCCTGTGTCGTTGGCATGCCTGTTTATTCGCTGTACATTTCAGACCTAAATTTTTGTTTTGCTAAGGAATAACCCCAATGTTTCATTTCTCAGATCTATAACTCGATAGATTTATAAATCTACAGATCATCATGTCATATGTGTTTGGGTAGAAGCACAGCTGAAATTATCTCATTGTGAATTACAGTACATCTAGCGTATCTTTAGCATGTTCTCCAGTAACATAAGGCTTTCCTTTTTTACTTGTGCAGGTTCTGCTACCCTGCACGCATGGCAGCAGCTGGCTCAGCCACACATGGGGGCTCTGCTGGATCATCGGCCGGGCGTGGTCACAAAGGGCTTTTGCACTTTAGAGCAGGACCGGGAGCGGGAGGACAGCTGGCAGCTGGACCAGCCGGAGGAGGACGAGGCGTCGTGTGACTCGTTCACCGGCTTGTCAAGGGAGAGCCCTGCTCCGACAGGTTCGCTTCACTCTACCTCCGCCGGCTCCGCCAGCTGTAACATCAATGGCAGCAACCAGCTAGAAGGACCGAATGGAGGAATTAGTGGTCTGGAAGAGGCAGTGGAAGGAAAAGATGGACTCATCGCCAGTGCGCTCCTTTCCTCTTGCCCTTCCCCCTCCTCTCCCGGTCCCTCTTGTCTGGAGGGCAGCAGGCACACAGACCTCAAGGAGCTCCAACCCCTGCAACCTGCCACTGTGGACCGCATGCCTGGTGAGGGAGCGTTTTAGCTGGAAAAGAAAAACCCAACCCCCTGCCTCAAAATGCAGGTTTAAATAAAAATAAATCTGGAGCATGGGGAGACTAGAAGGAGTGGGCAGAGGAAGATGGGTGGGAGGGTGGAAGGAGTGAAGGGAAGGCTTTCACTGGACATTTCACAGCTGTAACGTGGCAACGCTTCCTGCATGATCACACTCACCTTCACTCAAGCCAGGAGCCGCGCCTTACCCACGCAGCCGTCCGCTTCCGTCCAGACAGAGTACTTTTTGATTGTGTTTTTACATTTTTTTCCCCCCTTCTTCTCAGTTTCTCCTTTTCATATGCTGCCTTTGCTTTGCTCACACTTCCTTAGTGCTTAGCAAGTTTCTCAAACCAAAACTTGCAAACTTGTAAAAGTTTAACAAAAAAAAAAAAAACTTAAGAGTTTGAAAATGACTGACAGTGTAGAGATACAGAAGAAGAGAGACACGCATACAAGCTTGCTTACTTGCATGTGTGGAGGCTGCATCAGGTGTTATGACTGCAGCTGTTCCAAGTCACATGAATGCATGACGCTCAGCTGCTCAGAGCTAATTCAGTGGCTCTGTCAGAAGTTCACCTCTATCAGCCCACCCACACTAATCTTGATCAGAGCACTTTGGTCTTTGACAATGTTTACATGTCGTTGAGACCATTTGAGATTTATTTGAAGAATATAGTTTTCATCTGTTTCTTGTTCATCCCTTCATTTCCTATCCTTGCTTCACTCTAATCTTGATTCAGCGGGGGGATTTTTTCTTGTTTTTTTTTTTATTATTATTTAATTATTTGCTTTCAAATTATGTGCATCTAACTTGAATGTAGCAGGTCAGTTTAAATAACTAAGAAGATCATTAGATGTTAAAATCTCTTGAAAAATACAAAAGCAGGGCTAATTAATACAGGTGATTTTGCTTGGGGTCTAAACTGTGACTGCAATCTGTTTCCCCTTTCTTCACAACATGCAGTTGTTTTACAGTGTATGATTTTTGGTGCATTTTTCATCATGACTGACAGAATTTATTTTGTTCTCCTCCTCCCGCACGTCTCCTCAGTCCATTTCCCAGGGAAATGTCTCTCCCACACCAGCTCCACCTACACCTTCACGACCTGCAGGATTCTCCATCCGTCTGATCAGCTGACCTCGGTGTCCCCCAGGTAACATAACACCTAAACATTCATCAACGTGCACTTTTTTTTTTTCTTTTTTTTTTTCTGTTTTGGATTCCCTTAATTCCTTTAATTCCTTTAATATTCACTTCACATCGCTATTAATTTATACAAACATACAGGCGCTAATTAAATGGAGCTGGACGCTTCTCTTTCTTTTTTTTTTTTTTTTTTTCTTTTTTTTCTTCAAAACACATTTAGGAGTCACAGGAGGTCACTCAAGTGTTTGTGTCCCTGCTGTGTGATTGGCTTGACAGGTCATGTGACGAGGAAGACGAGCCGGAGCTGTATCAAATAGCTCTTCTGGCAGAATTAGAGCAGACCCATTGAAAGCACCGTTCAGTGTGCAGATGGGTGAGGACGTGCATGGTTGTGCATATCTAAAGATCTTGTGTGGGTGTGTTTTGAACCTAAGTAACATCAGGGTTTGCTTCTAAATGTGTTCTTTAATCCAGTTTGCACACGCTTCTTTTTGAGGTGGACACCGATCCTAATGAAATAATAATTATGAAAGCAGTGTTCAGGCCTGTTAAAAGCTTTTAGGACGAAATGATTACAGTGACTAAATCTACCCGTCTTACATATTGTCTGGGTCCAAAAGGTTCAAATCTGGTCTGAGAAACCGTTTGTCTCTCCCGCTGTCTTTCCACTGAATGTTTTTAAATTGACTTTTGTAACAAGGTACTTGACTAGTGAAGTTTGGAAATTCCCGAAAAGCAGTGCCAGAACACAGTCAAAGACACCTCAAAATACCCACTGTCTTAGTCATGCATTTTCTGGATGATATGCTTGAAATCTGGTGATTACAGAGTCTGAACAAAGCTCGACACAATCGCTACGCTACTGTCAAGGTTTCTAGTACAGAAAAAATTAGTGGGTTTGCATGTAAATTACTCTAAACCTACTTTGTTTACATTAAAATCAATCATGCATGTTTTGACACGTTGATGCAATTTTAACTAAAAGCTGTCAGACATTTTATATTCTGTAACATAAAGTTTTTGTGGAGCGTCATTTTGTTGGTAGATTCGTAAACCACATGACTTTATGAGTAGTAGAAGTTAATCTGTTGCTTTTTGATACATTTTTGCTGCTTGACCAGTCTTGATATGTCAAGTGACACAATACTGTATACATTGGATAATAATCTAATATGAATATCTAAACTGCTAGGAAGGACAGAAAATGAGTAAGTCTAGAGGAGGAGAGATGTGGTGTAAACATGGAGGCTGTAGGAACTGGATGAGCCACTGTGTTGAGCCCCAAAGGGGAGAGACACTGTCTGTGGTTTTGTGCAGGTCAGAGACATTGAAGTTTGTTTGTTTTGTTTATTTTCCAACCTTTACCAGCCTTACAGGCTTTATTTTTGAAGAAGGTCGGTAGTAGAGATGCCCCGATCAAAAGGTTTTGATCAATTTGTGCCCCACAGATTTTCTTAGGCTTTGACTTGTTGTTGTCACTCTTCACCATTTTGTTTTTCTCTACTCTATCATAAGAAGGTAGAAGAACCATATTGAAAAATGTTTCTGCCACAATGTGCTATAGATGATAGCAGAGGCCACATCATGACACCTGCACAAGAACAGCGTCTTTTACATTCTTATAATAGAAATATAAGGACTGAGACTCTTCTTAACAAGAGTGGTTATAGGTTTAGCTTGGATTGCATTATATAAGCGACTTCTCAAAGTTTAATCCATGCTTGGTCTCCTGAAAATTTCTGCATAATTTCCACTAATATTCATTGTAGGATTTGCAGAAAAGCCTTTCAGCAGAAGAAAAATTCACAGTGCTCTCTGTTCCTCGGTTGTTAAGCAGATGTACTATGGTGATTATTGGTGAATCAAGTTCATCTGTTTCTGAACTCAAGCATTTTTCACCTAATCACTGTCATTTCTGCCTTCTTTTCTACTTTGCCCTCCTCTTTATGTCTCCAGCTCTGCAGTAGCGTTTTGTCAAAGCAGCTCTGCCATCGGCACGCCGACCCACACTTCCTCTCCCGTACCCTTCTCCGCCCCACACACGCCCTCCTACACCCCCTGCTGCACCCCGCGCCGCCTCTCCCTTTCGCGCTCTCTCGGCGAGTCCTCCACCAACTTGAGAGACTCCACCAAGACCACCAACACCTCTCTAGGCCTTGTGCGCCTCCTGCTGGAGCATGACATTTCTGCCTCGGTGTACGATCCTCGCAGCTGGGATCCAGGGCTGGGTGCCAGCGGCGCTTCAACGCCCACAGGAAGAGTGCAGGTGCAGAGCAGAGCAGCCAAGTCAGGAGAGAATGAAGTCAGACAGCTGGTGAGGCGACCGGACACACTCCTCCTTCAGCCCTGCTCCCCTCCGAACTCCCCGCCCCAGGAATCTGCTTCAGCCGCCACGGCGCAGCCTGCGTTTCAGATTAGCCCTTCGAAGGAGGATCCGCCGTATTATGATGCCTTCCTCGCCTCCAAACCGGCTCGCATCATTCTGAGGGAAGTGCTGATGGATCTAGAGAGAGAGTACAACGGCGAGGTGGATGAAGACGGCCAGAACGAGGTGGCGAACCTCGGACTGGTGGACAAACTGAAACGCTTCCGAACGCTCTCCCCTGTTTCCACCTCGGTTTCCTCCGGGAGCGGTCTGCTGGCTCCCTTCAGCTCCAGCGGACTGGGTGGGGGGCTCCCGGGTTTAAATGCAGGAATGCGGAGGAACCGAAGCTATCCTGCCATGGTGGGGGCCAGCATGGCAATGAAAGACCCCGGTGGGCCGCCCGGTGCTCTCATCCCACAGACGGCGCAAACAGACGAAACGGGCAAAGTGCAAACACATCCCTCTGTCGTCAGGAAAGCCATTCACATACCGCAGACTTTACACGCACTGGAACCAGTCACACCACAGACGATAATACAGAGACACGCCCGGCCAGACTGGGATTCAGACAACTCAGTAACACAAGGCCAACACAGTGAGGGTCAAACCAGGACATGGTAGGAAAAACTCAGTACGTTAGGCCAAAATCACAGCATTTCAATACACTTTTCACGTTATTATTCCACATGTACAAATACAACGCCAAAAAATATATTAACGCACACTTTGTCTGCAATAGCAGACCGGTACAATCCGCCCTCATTTCCCCTTACAGCCGTTAATCTGTGAACCTGAACAAAATGTCGGAGTGACGACTGAGAGCAGAAGTGGCTGAAACTGTTACACTGTTATATTTAAATACTGTCTGGCCAGATTAACGACGGAGTATGCTGCCTTCCTTTGTGTCATTATTGTACAACGTACTATATATGCAATATTCTGTGGCATATAGTATATTATTAAAGCCCCAGTCTGGAGTACTTTACAATGTGGCTGAATTCATGTGCTATGTATAGAGATGCACCGGTTTCTGTGGCCAGTTTCCAGGCTTCAGCTCCAGTCCTCAAGAGCCTACGTCCTTGAACTGGTCCAACATACTTGAATCAAACCAATAGCTCATTACCTCTGCCCAGCTGACCAGATCGAGGCCTTTAGATGAACTCTGAGACTGACAACGTCTCTAATTTCAACAGGCGTCGTAGCAGTCAGAAGATGAATGCTAAAATGGATTTTTTTTTTAAAAAGAGAGAAATTTTGCTAAATTTCCTTCAGCCTCTTTGTGTCATAAAATATAGATTCCATTTAAATAGCTTCTTACATCTTTGTACTTCCTCCGGTTTCATTTTTTAACACATAAGCTGATGCCGAAGCCAGCTAACTTTGATTCCTCTTCTCACGTCGTTGCCAGCACGACACGGTCATGTTTGCGCTGGTTGTGTTTGTTAATCGGAGGAATGATTGGACCGTCACATTTCCGACCAGTCGATAAATATCATCAAATGTTTACCTTCAAAAATGTTCATTGTTTCATGAAGCAATTTAGGCATTTTTACAAGATCCTAACTGCTTGTTTTTCTATTTTTCTGTGCTGAAGCAGTTTTTGTCTTTTCCTCCTTTCCTTTCTTTTGTTGTTTAGAAAAAAATCCAGATTGGGGCTTTAAGATATCTTGTTGCTGTGACTGAATGTTCTTATGTGCCTAAAAACAAACACACTGTATTTCATTAGAAAACTGATTGCATTTGTTAGTTTGTAAATGGTTTTTGTTTTGTTGTGTGCAATAGACATAACTTTATTTGTGCAATTCAAAGGGTGCGTGAGATTCTGTGCATTCTTCTCATTTCAGATGTATATTTTTATTTGATTTTATTGCTTTAAGCCCTCAAAAATTTTTGGATTCTTCGGGAATATAGTAAAGCTGTTGTTAAAACTGAAGGCGTCCCAGAAGAATTTCCTTTTCCCCCCTCTTATCCATTTTGCTTGATCTGTCCATATGAATCCAGGCATTAAAGGATAACATTTATGAATGTAGGTGTTTTTTATTTTTTTCAATACTGTCCACCTTGTATCTCTCAGCATGTACATAACTTACTCAGTTTGGGTCAAACCACAGAAAGCAGTGTAACACCTGGACGAGGGGCGACTGATACTCACGTTTGTAAAATGAGTCTGTAAACTAAATTGTGATCCCAACACGCAGCGTTTCAGACTTTTACACATTTAGGTTGTTGTTTTCATTGGGTGTTTCAATGCGTAATCTGGGTTTGGACTTTGCACCTGGACCAAGAAGTTGTAGTTTGAACGAATGGGAAGTTTATCTGTTTTGCTTCATAAGTCACGCAAGTGATCATTGCACATTTTTAAAGTGAAGGATGTTTCAGGTTGTTTATTTCAGTGTCATGTGGAATCACCTTTACTGAACGGATTCAATCCTCCAGATTTCAGTAGCTGTTTGAATACTTTTTCTTGCCAGCATTGATTGTTCACTGTCTACAAGCCCATTTCTGCCGTTAGCAGCAGCACATTTGAAGAAAAATAAAAGAACTCAGTATTTCAGAGGAGAAAAATGGAGCAGTAATGTTGGTACGACAGCGAGTGTCTTAATGTAATTTTTGTGCCACGTCATCCGAATGTAAGTTATTATTCAACTTTTAGGGCCATTGTACAGATTTCTGTCTGATTTAATCATTTCATTGTAACTGTATGCAACACAAACATGTATAATTTTGAAATATAAATATATATATAGTATGGTTAAAGAAACGTTATAAAGGTGAGTAGTTTATGTAGGATTATAGGGGAATATGTTCTAGTCAGAGACTGGTGGGCTCTATTTTATAAAACATGTCCAACTGTCAATAAAATATGAAATAAAGATTTAATGGTTGTCTTTATACTTTGACTTTATTCTGTACATCCAATTATGTTCTTCTCCTCTCAGCTATAAAGGGGTAGCATTATGTTGTTTCTAATTATATTTTTAGCACGTAACTGTGTTAACTAAGCATAACTAACATAGTAGCTATGTTAGTTTACTGCGTTAACTAGTAAATAGTAACTAGAAATTTAAAGCTTTAAAATTGGGCCTGTGCCTCTTTGAAGCCTCCTGCTTTTTCTGAGACTCCGCCTTCATAACAGCGTTCCTCTGTCAACCATTTAACAATGTTTTACCAGCACTGCACTGAGTTGAAGCTTGTATAATGAGCTCAGAAAATGTGCAGTTCCACCAGGCATTTGCTAATTATGCCTGGCTAGTCTGAAGGAGCTGAGCAGGCAGGCCTGCTCTGTGAGGCGAAAGCACGAAGGTTTTGGAAAATTTAGCTCCGAAGATGAGCTGCGTCTCGAAGGCGGGGCGAGGTCCATCCAGGTGTTTTACAAAGCTGAGTGGTTGCCATGGGAGACTAAAGTATTTATCAAATATGCATAAAATAATCAAAGCAACACTCCGGGCATATTTCTTATGACATTATAAAATGACTTTTTCTAATAAAATCTGAAAAAGTTGATTTTATATAATTCTTTAAGGGGCTGCGGTTGTACATATTTCTATAGATTATACTCTTATTTCAACGTAAAAACTTGGAAGTAAAATTTAAATCATAGTATTAAATAAAAAACATTTCAGACAACTACAGTACCTTAAATTCACATGTGGCTCTCAACAGTGATTTCAGGTCTCTAGAAATTATTGCAGAGGCCTGCTACATTCATAAATATATAAATATGAAGAAAGTTTCAAGGTAGCTGTTACCTTTTTTCATAATTGTAAAAGTGATTTTTGCTAAATGCTTTCTTGTTATATCTGTTGTACCGACAGCTGTTTTCCACAGGGGGGCACTGTGTCCAAAGCATGCAATGCAACGCCTGGAAGCGGAAGTAGAGATAATGTAATATACTCTTAATGTACTGTATAGGTTTTTGCAAACACATTTAAAATAAATTAAATAAATATACATCATGAATAATACTTATTTCATTCTTGAAAAATCATAATAGAGATTAGAGAAGAAGAAGGGATAAGCGTTCAATGGAAAGCTTGACTACTCTCTTCCTCTGAATGATGGAGACATGATCCAGACAGATGGGTAAGCAGGGCAGAATGATTTGAAATTAGCTTTCGGTGCTTGGAGGAAAACGGGCAGGTGTGGGGAAAATGAGAACATTCTGCAGAGCTGAGTCAGATGGAAAACAAGACTTTTTTTTCCCCCCCATCTCTTCTTTCTGAGATGGCTGCATTAAAACCCAATGTACATGTAAACAAATTAATAAGAAACCCAGAAAGTCCAGAAATCATAGAGAAAACATCTAAGGTACTTTTGTGTTATCTGCTTAAATTCTGTGCAGGCAGGATTTCCGTGGCCCCCGTCAGCTGGTGTGAATGCGTAGAGGCCAGGACTCTTTGGCACAGAGCAATTACCAGCTGCTTGGAAAAGAAGGTCACTTCAGAGACGGGATGTGTGATTATAGTCTCGGAGGGTGACCAGCTGCATCCCTCTGCGGTCAGCCCTTCGCATAAAGAAGATTGTTAGCACTTGAAGAATTGACCTGAGGGCTGCCAGAAAACTAAGGCACAGCTTTGAACATCTGTTTAGGTGCTGGATGATTTACTGGGTTACTTGGTCAGTTTCTGTCATTTACACTCTCTGTTGAAATCATAGTAACCAATAAAACTTGCATTTTATTAAAAAAAATAATAATAATCATGGCAGACTAAGCCTTGCATATGTGTGATATCTGCTTGCTGTTTTAAAGTTTCTCGCATTCAAAATTAGAGCTACAATCCTGGAAAAAAAAAAACTTTTGAGACAAGAAAGAAAAATAAGGATCTATACAGTTGGATTCCATTTGATTCTCATCTCAAAAATATGTCAACATACATACAAGAAAACGCATGCATTATTTTTTTTCAAACATAAACTTAGGTTTTTATTAAATGAAAATGTTTTCATTGTGAAATGCAGCTACTCTGAATGTCTAAATTATGTTTTTGGTTGTGCTTAATTTAATCTGAGTATAAATCCAGCTTCAGTGAAGGTCTCAGAGGTTTACTTTGTTAGTGAAAATTAACAACAGCATCATGGAGACCAAGAAACCCAGCGGACAGAAAGTTGTATGAAGTTCAAATCAGATTTGAACACATCGTCACCACTGTGAAGCATGGTGGTGGCAGCGTCATGCCGTGGCACGTGTTTTTGTCCAGCAATTTGATTTATTTTAGCGTTTTAAAACGGATCTTCAAAGAAAGATCCCGACAGAGTCCGAATCAGGCAAACAGGGAAGATCCTGGTTTATGAAACCCTTTATGTTTGCAATCCAGCAAAAAGATTTGAACCTTAAACTATGTCCATTCTCAGAGGCAGCTGTGAGACCTAAAAACTAACTTTGCAACGTCTGTGGTTATTGTTGTGTTGGAATTACATTTTCAGGCCCAATTGCCAACTCTTCTGAGTTTTGTTTGCCTTAAATTGCCCTCCAGGCCCCCCATCCGCAACATGAGTTGACCATTTTATTTGGAGTTTTCTTTTAAAAGCAATGTCTTTTGAATAATGTATGTAGGGCTCAGCCGTTTAGAAAAGTGGAAAAGATAAAAAGCTGCAAAAGATAAAAAAAAACAAATGGGTTTGATATTTTCCAGCTTTAAGAGTTTTAAAATGCATTCACTCAAGTGCTGCCAGGAGTGAAAACAACTCATACAGACGCACATTTTATGATTTCATAACTCAAAAGCTACTGAACAGAGATGGATTCAGTTTGATAAAAAGCAACTTTTGTGAGCATTTGTAATATTTTAAAATGTAGTTTCCATTTAACACTGAATGAAAATGTTTTAAAAATGAAACAATACTAGTAATAGTAGCAGCAAAATAACCCCTATTGAATTCTTTGGAAATGTGTTTTATAGGCTGATTTGATTTGTGAATAAGTGCTGAACTATAAAATCTACAGAAAACACAGAAACGGCAGCAGAGAGTTAGTGACAAAGGTTATAAAGTACCATCACTTTTTGATTTTGAATTTAAATTATTTAAAGCTTTATTGGTCACAAGTGGCTTTTGCCAGGAACTCTGAACTTTATATGAAACTGAAAGGAGGGCAGCCTTGCTCTCTCTCACTCTCTCTCAGGATAGTTGTGCTTCTTCCGACTTCAGTTTTGAACTTCTTTCCTTCTGAAAACAGCCAACAATCAGTCAAGACTGTCAGCAAAACGTGGCAGCAATTCACTTTTTTGTAAAAGATCTCAGTTAAAGATCACAGACAAACTTCCAGTTGTCTGATTCTCGTCAACAACTGGTTTCTGGTCAAATCGGCATTTATCTTTTTGTTTTGTTTAATACATTAGACATATTATATGTAAAGCATCGTTTTACATTACAAATAGTCTTTGCAAACAAACATAAATATTTTTAACAGACCTCCTAAATGACGAGAGAGACATCATTTTAACCTCTCTGATCGTGATCCGGAAAAGGTCTTCAAGTCATTCCAGCACCAACAATCCTTCATGCGATCGTCAGCGCTTCCAGAAGGGACAACAAATTGAAAGTTAATGTCTTTCACTTCGGGGGTAGTGCGGGGGCCTTAATTGTAGAGGGTGTGAGGAAGGTCCTCCTCTCCTCCTCCCTGGGCTTTAATCATCACGCCGTCATCGTGGCATTTTTACCTTTGAACAATACGTACATCAAATTATCAGAACCTGCCAGACAGAAAATTTAATCAGATCAAATGAGGTGGGATTGCATTTGCTCTCGGTGAGTTGGTGAAACATTGGCTGACCTTTCCTCTTGACAATCTCTGACATTTTGGCTGAGAGATTTGGGGTCTCTCTGAAGCCCAAACACCCCAAAACCATATTTTACTCGGCCCATTGAAATGGGCCAGAGTAATTATTTTTAATCATGAAAGCTTTCCCTAACAGCTAGAGAACTGCCAGTGTCATGAAGCTTCGGCTCACTACCTAACGAAACAAAAAAATTGGTCAAAGTTCTTCCCGTCTGTTCGACACGATCCTGGAGAACTCGTTCTCTGAGTTTGATCGGCCTCCGGGTCTCTTGAACTGCTCCCAGCCTGACTCCATGATGCTGTGATCAGAACTGTCTGCTGCAGGTCTGCTAGTTACTGTGGCTCAGGACGGCTGTTTATCACTCTGGTTCACCGTCGTGAGCTGCTGAATGAAGCTGGGAATGTTAAGTTGCTCCCCGATGGTGCAAAACTTTTTAACGATGTGGGAGTCAATCAGTCGGATCAGCTTGCACGACCAAAGTCTCCGAGCCAGTGACTTAAGCTGCTTTTAATTGTTTTACACTTTGTGCAGTTGTCTGGCTTAGATTTGTTTTAGTTTAATTTGCCCACTTTGGGTCTTGCTGTCTTCGACTCCACTGTGTGCAAGATCTTCGTCTTTCCCATCAGTCGCTCCAAATCTTTCCTGAGAATCCCAAACCTTTTTTGTGATTCTCTTCCAAAGATTTGTCATTTCAATCTCCAGCATCGTCTTGAGGTCGACTGTCCCGTCTTAAGTTGTCTTCAGAACCGACGTGTTGTTATACACTGTCTGGGAAGTCTTCGTCACGTCTGACTTCAGAGTCTCTCGATGCGTCATCGGCAAGGTCATCTTCAAAACCAGTACCTTCGCCATCAACCCCAGGGCAGCCTTCTTCTCCTGCACCGTCATCTTGAGCACCATTATCATCTTCCTCACAGAGGTTCGGCCTTCAGCTCGTGACTTCAGAGCCTCAGCCATGTTTCAGTTCAACTAAATTCGACGTCGACGGTTCTTTTGAGCTCATGTCACTGGATTGATGTGGCGGGTTGTTCCTGAACCTTCTCACCTATTCCCTTTCATTTGAGGAAGGCAGTTTGTGTTAAATGTTTAATATGACTGTAACACGTTCAAACTTTCGGAGAAGTTTAGGAGTAAAAGCTCAGAATGAGTCCATGGAAACTTCCGATTTTAACTCTGCGTAGTTGTGAGTAATTTTTAGTTTTTATTTTGTGCATTTTCTGGACTAGTGGAGCTTGTGAAATATTTGGACGAAGCAGCAGGATGCTCTATGATCACTGGGATGACAAATATGTGACATTATGTGTTTCAGTTTTTCACAATACAGTAGATTTAAAACCTTTTACTCAAAAATATGAGTCTTGAAGAAACTGCTTCGTAAAAGCAAAGACAAACGGTGCCAGCATGCGTGTGAGACGCATTCGGACTCATAAGTTTTGCTTCAGACCTCTGGGACAAAACCAGCTCAGGTTAGCAAACATACCAAAGCCTTTAATTGGGAATGTGACAGTGATGACATTTCCAGCACAAAGCTATATTTAGCCGCCTCCGCTTGCATCACCTGAGTCATCGGAGGGATGTAGAACAAGATGACATGACATGAAAACGACATGGAGATGTCGTGTTTATTTATCTGTCTGCGTCTGTCTTAGAGAGGCAGATTATGTTTTACGAATAAAGCGCTCGGACAATATTGCACAGAACGACTGGTGCGGTTAAACATGCAACCTTTATCTCTATTGCAGGAGATACAAAGTTGGACATGTGTGAATTATTCCGTTTGGAGCAAAAGATGAGAGAACCAGGCAGAACAGAAAGGTGTTGTTACTTTAAAAGCATTGCCAGGATTAATTATGGTTTATAGGTGGGTCTGTGAGTTGAAGTGCTTACAACACTGCATGCATATTTAATACAAACGTTGCTTTAAAGGTTCTGGATAGTTCTGGATTTCAGTTGCTTGTTTTAGCATTTGACGAAACACAGTGAGAAAGAAACTCTTTCTCCCGAAGACGCAGCTTTAATGAACGGCCGCAAGTTTTCAAAGGTTGCGGAAATGCTTCAAACGCAGATGTCCCAGAGTAAGCCGTTGGACGGCCGTACAGACACGTCCGGCAGAGTGACAGCAGGGCTGCCGGGGCGCACTGATGGGCCTTGACAGCCAACTCACAAGTGTGAAATGGCAACAGGAAGCCGAGGATCGGGAACAAGAGCAGAGGCAGCACAACGGAAGAGGATTTTATGAGTCAGTGTTGCATCAGCTTGGTTTAGTTCAGAGGGTTTGTATGTACATGCAGCTGTGGAGAACATTGACAGACTCCACTGCACTGAACCCCGGTGAAAACCTCAAACATTGATTCCTGAACTCTTCCTGAGTTAAAAAATTATTGTTTCTAAATTAATGAACTTCTTTGCATTAATATAGCCAGAAAGCACTGGATCTTTTTCATTATTCTGACCATTTCTGATTTTCTGCAAATAAATACAACATTTTTATTTGCAAGTTTATTTAGCCATCCATGAGATGCACGTTAAAAGGACTTGCAGTCACTTTATTGCTTGCACATCAGTTGCAGGAAAGTAGAAAACATTAAAGAAATCCAATTAATGATAAAATCAGTAACAATGAACATGTCTAACTTTGCAGACATGTTGTCAGTAGTTCATAGAATAAAAGAACAATGTTCATTCTACTCTAACACACACCTATAATAAGTAAAATAAGACAAACTGATCATTTTAAGTGGTCTCTTTGTTTTGTCAAGAGCTGTATATATTTCACATCAGTTTTTCCTGAATGCCTGTAGCATTCAGCTCAGTCTGGTTCCTCACCTTCCCTGTTATCAACAGCAGAAACTTTCAGGCTTGTAGCTCATTAATATTAATTCTCTGAAGTTAAAAGAGCTTTAAAAAAGTTTAAAATAAGTTGTGCAGTGACAAACTCCTACAGAGTGCAGCTCCATGAACAATAGAGCAGATTCGTTTGAATCAAAAGGCTTTTCATTCAAATGAGGTTGGGATGTGTTGTTGTTTATACAGTCAAGATTTTAAGGATTTCTTACATCAAAATATGATTTAACATGTACTTTATTTCATATTATGGTGAGTTGTAGTACCTAGAAACAGGCATGCGGAACACAGAAACAAGATTTTTGGGATTTATTGAAATAAGAACAGAAACACAGTCAGACTCACAAACTGGGTCTGTTTGAAACTGCGGCTGCAAAACAAACTACATAAGGTAACTACTATAAAACATTAACATATGACACTTTAATAAACAACCACAAGATTATTAAACCACAATACATTTGTAAAAATGTCATTTTTGCAATATGCAAACATGTAACTAGCTTAATAGGCTCAATTATGAGAAAAAGCATTATTGTAAGAGCAAAACTAAAAAGCTCATGTAGTACCAGAGATACAAGCAGTCAGGCTGACAAAGTTCAAAGATCATCTTCACTACCGTCCACACAACAATACTCATATCAAAAATCTAATATTGTACGCCGTGATCATTATGCGCAGAGGAAAAGAGATTCAAGTATCTCTTTATATATAATATTTGTCAAGTTTTTCTTTGCGCTAACTACTGTTGCATAGAGACCAGAATAACAGTAAACACATGCCCAGTAATTGAATAATAATGACATTATAATAGCTTTATTATATGCTTGCATTACCAAAGTGAACATGACCGTATCTATAAAGTGTATTTAATGCCTGTACCTGAAGCTTTTTTGGTTTTGATATCTGCTGTTTTTATGTGGTCGTTGCATTTCATGGCCGCTCAGCTCTGTGTGCTTTACACTCATTAGCCACACTTCTCTGTGTAGGACGGGCCTGTTTTATGGCTCCCACCTCCTGTGGACACATCCTGATGTTTTATTGCTGCCCGTAATGGTCAACAGCAGGAGGAAAAAAGGAACGAATTAGAAGGACACGGAGTCACAGACCTTCAGCCCGTGTCATTTCTAATCCGCTGTCCTCAGCGTGACTCGTTTTAGACCCGTCTACTTCAACATGAGCCAAAGCGACGAGCCCGGCTGCAGGGCCACAACGGACCCACAGACGTAACATGAGACTCGTTCTTAGAAAGATAATAAACTCAAACTGTTAATGAGTCAGAGAGACTTTTTACAGACCAAATTATGGGCGTCTGCTGAAGTCTTTGCTAAAAAACAAACAAAAAAAACAATACAACTGCTGCCTTACCACAGAAGAGAAAATATGTTATAGACAATATTACAATATAAGAAGTCAAAGTGGTGGAAGATGTATAAAATGAGGTCTGTGCCGTTTTTACTTACTTTTGAGATAATGTGAAACATGTATGGAGCTGAAAATATGCCGGATGACACAAAAACACACAAGCAACTCTGATGTATTACCCAATGAATTTTAAAATCTGGCCTTTGACTCTTTTTCCGAAGTGAGTCGGATCGGCGCTGTCATATTCAATACACTCAACAAAAAAGCAAAATTAGAATAACTGAAAATGCAGAGACTGTTTATCACATTTTGCTACGATATAATGTTGAATCCTTCCAACATGTGAATGTATGTGGCTGCTTCTTCAGATATTGTAGATTGCTTATCTGATTATTTTTGACATGATGATTTCCATCGCCAGCATGTTTGAGTCAAACTTTACGTGACATTTTAATAAGACAATGCATCGGAGAGCGGTTCAGCCAAAAATCTACCTCCATTCACAGAAAAGGGAACCATTTCAGTAAGGCAATATTAAAATATTACATCTATTTTCAAATAAATAATTTTATGCCTTCTCATTTTCAATTGTATTTGAGGTTGTAAGAATTGAATGTTTTTTTCATGTTTATGTCTGAACATGAAAAAACTTCATGGTGGCAGTGAAAGGAAGCAACGAATAAGTCTAATTCCTCCACAGACAACCGGTTCAAGTTTTATCCCGTCTACAACATTTTTTTTTTTTTTTTGCAGAATGTCAGTCATGCATCTTAAAAGCTAACGCCACAAATATTGGTATGGACAGCAGCTGCAGCCAAATGCGTTGCAAAGCCTGTGACTCAGACTTGAGTGGTGCAGCTACTCATCCAATGAAGGGGGAAAGGTTGTACAGAATATTCCTTAGTTCTCAAAACAAATAAAAACAAAGACGAAGAAATCCTTTATTTTCTTTACAACCTGGGAAATTACATACTTGTCATCTGGCTGCTTGTTTGACTTATTTCTTGTTCTGTGGGATGAA
The DNA here is from genome assembly GCF_027474105.1 of Poeciliopsis prolifica. Lineage (NCBI taxonomy): Eukaryota > Metazoa > Chordata > Actinopteri > Cyprinodontiformes > Poeciliidae > Poeciliopsis > Poeciliopsis prolifica. Next base: position 6,515,184 of record NW_026562392.1, on the reverse strand, counting down.
CTGAGTTCAGTTCCACAGTCTTCTGTTGTCGTCTTCTTTGAAGCCAAGTTGGATGCGCAAACATTTTCTTTTATCTTGGTTCTTGCAGATTAATTTTGGCTGGTGAGGAGAGGCCTTTGTACCCATTTAACTGCATGAATCTCACATTTCCTTATTAGCATGATCATGCTCACTGCATGTTATTAACGCCTGACTTCAGCTGCTCTGTTGTGAGAGTAAAGTACTTTTCAAGATTACTCAACCACCCTGAAAACACGTTTTGTGTAGGTATAATAGGCACCAAACTGTGATGAAACATGCTCCGTAGACAAATATGTGTATGTTTATATGTGTTGATTTCAATATTTAAACACTCAATATCCACCTGAATTTTACCAGAAGGCTTTAAACTAAAACAGAAGAGTAAAGCAGATGCACTCTCAGTGTGAGAGAGTGCGTCATGCTGGAATGAAAAAACAAAAAACATAAGATCCCGTTCAACTCAAGTTCCTTCTGCAAGTCCCCCAAACGCTAATGCTTGAATTTATGATGATGCTAGAAAAACTCAACTCAGAGCAAATACTTCTGCTATTTAGTTTTTTGTTTTTTTTATGTTTGGTTTGGCCACTTGACTTTAAGGTCACGACCGTCGTTAACATGCACAGACACGCTGCTTCGCTCATCAGGACCTCTCCCGCCATGAGTGCTCTCTCTTTCTCTCCATCTGTCATTGGGAAGCAGGACCGGGTCAAAGCGCGGCCTACATTACTGTCGCTCTTGTTATGCGCATTCTGGGCTCCCCGCGGTTTTCCTTTGTGTGAGTCATTGTGTCAGTCCCGCGCTTTCTGACATTAAAAATGGCTGAATTTAAATACTCGGCCGCATTACGAGTGCCTGAGGTTCTCAGACATTCCCCAAAAGTCATCAACGCTGCCAACCTCACACTCTGATTAAGTGCCACAATTTTCCCTCTGAACTATTATTATTATTATTACTGTTATTATTGAGTCATCGGTGTAAAGCTTGAGGAAGCACTAACTTTTCATAACTTTGCAGCAGCCTCCAGATGGTCTTTAGACATTCGGTGGATTGTAAACGTGGGTTTTCTGTTGGGTTAAATCTTAACATTTATACTCAAAATACTTTAAAAAAAAAAAAGTATACACAATTGTACTAAATCTAATGAATCAAAACTTTTTAAGTTGGAAAAATAGGCAAATACATGAGTAGTAGATGAGATTATAAAATGGACTAAAATATGCAAATGTTGAAGACTGAATACTGAAGTGGCGGCTAAATTAAAGCCCAGATGAGTCCTACTCTTACTGACGGTAAGTGGAAAAGAGGTTAAGGGCAAAGATCTCTCTGGGTACAAAAAAAAAAAAGCCATTTGTGATGATGGAGAGAATGAAGTTCTGTTTGACACATATTAGTCTCAAATTTCCCAGGATGCCTCTGGTTGGTCTTTTGCAACTCCATTTTGAAGCGGGGTTTCATATTTCAGAGGTTTTCAAAAGTTTGCGCTCACTCATCTCAAGCCTGCATATCATTGCTTCTTACTTTTTTCTTTTTTATTTGAACAATACGACAAACAACTTTCAAAGAAATGTCAAATCGGCAAGTGGGTCCGCACATTTTGATTTTATATTTTCAGGTACCACTGTTTGTTTTATTTTTTAGATTTCCCCTGAAATCTGACGAGTAGAAACTTCATTCTGTGAAATTGGTCAACGTTAAAATGATTCTGGTGTGCTGAGTTAATGTCAGTAAATAGTAAATAAAGTAAATGTTACAAAAAGGATTTATGTCAGTAACTGAACGATGAGATTTTGGCTGCTCCTGGCATTGGAACAATCCTCATATTGAGCAGATTAGTCATGTGTCATGAAACTAGAAATATGACAGAAACCCGTAACTTTGGCAAACAATGAACATTAATTAGTTTCTTTCTTCACATATGAGCTCACTGCGGATTGGTGAGAGATATCTTTCATATACAGAAGAAACTTGAGTTTTTTTGTTTTTAATCCATATTCAATATCAAGCATAATTTGGTATTTGTCGTTCACTAATCTTTATTTTATTTTTCATATGAGGATGTTTCAGAAAGCTCATGTCTGAACCTGAGACAAAGCCAGCCAAATCCAAATTATCACCAAATTAAGCTTTTTGATTAAAAAAAAAGATAAAATTTTATTTTGCTAATACAGAAATATTACGTATTTGCCACAGACAGGTCTATGCAGTGAAGAAACACATATCCTCTCATTAAACCTCTAGATCTGGTTCACAAACCTCACAGTAACTTGTTAGGATTTTATGTGACAACATCCACAAAGTCCTACACAACGATAACTTACAAATAAAAAACCCTCAAAAGTAAAATACTGCAGAGTAAAAGTTCAGGCTGGAATGAAACTCAACACAAACCTTTTTAAAGCGCCATGAGTCGCCTTGAAAAGCAAAGCGCACAGGAACATTTTCCACTGCTGGTCACATGTTGAAACTTTGCCCGTTCATTCCTTACCTTTCAAATCTTTATTTGAATTTCAAATACAAGACGATGTAAAACGCAATGAGAAGCTCAGGTCTTTGTCAGACTGACTGATCCGCCAGCCTCTCCTTAGTCAGGGCTGCTGCTATTTATAGCGCGCAATAGTCAACGGAAAGAAACACGATGGAAATAGACAAGGTGAAAAACATACACATGCCTGGACAGCCTGCTGTGGCCGCTGTGTGAAAACGTTCTGCAGTTATTGAAAAGATCACAATCTCTATTGGAAACAAATGACCAAGGTCAGTTTAGTCCGTTACTGCCGAAGTGCATTTCTTTACATTTTTTGTCGTTCTTATAATCGTTGAAATCCTTCAAAGTGGTCGTGAGAAAATGTTTCTCAGTAGTTTGACGTAAAACTATTTTACGAGCAACTTGAAGCACAGAACTTTATTCCTCACTTTGAATTTCACGTCTCACGGATAAAGTAGCAAATAACAAACGCAAATGTTGAGTGAGATGCAGTAAAAGCAGTTTGAGTCTAAATCTGCGGGAAAATACTTTGGACCCGTCCTGCGAGGGCAGCGAGGGCCACTGCTTCCATCTCGACTCAAGAATCATCGTTAATATGAGAGAAACATGCAAATGTGTGGATGGAAGAGTGATGAGGGATTACTCTGAGGATTAGTTTCACACAGATAAATACCAAGAGCAAAATTTCCAACAAAAAGAAACACTGAAATATTTACTCAAGGGTAATAAGAATCATGTCTCAGTTCTGCAGCAACTGGATGGAAGAGAATCATATCTCAAAGACTTGTTCAGATCTTTTCCCCAGAGGGCTTTTCATCAGGAAACACAAATCAAAGACAAACTAAGATGACGTCTGAGTCGCCGCTGCCTAGTTAATATCTTTATTCAAATAATATTTGATCTATCTGACAGTTCAGGAGATAAAATCAGACTAATATCCAACTTTAGCTTGAGATATTTTCAAGTCCCGACTCAGAGGGACTCGGAGACCAATCCCGAGTCAGAGGTCGGTCCTACGTCAGAGGGACTTGGAGGCCGGTCCAAGTCGGGACGGCCTCCAAGTCCCTCCGACTTGGGACGGCCTCCAAGTCCTTATGAGTCGGGATGGCCTCCTATTTGGGACCAACCTTTGACTCGGGACCGGCCCACATTTCCCTCTGAGTCAGAACCCTGTACTGAGTCAGGACCGGACTCTGACGAGCTAGTGGCTGACTTTCGCAAAGCAGCCAATCCAGGAGCAGAAGCTTTATTTTTTTTGTGTTCAGGAAAAACACAATCTCTGAGAAAAACTCCTCCTAGCCCCGAATCACAGCTCCGTCTTGGCCATGTCTGACTTACTGCTCTTGTGTGAGGTACGGCAGCTGCACAGCTTCAAGTAGAAAGACTCTCCAGAGGCTCATCAGGTCAGCAGAGAAACTGACTGGCTGTTCTCTGGACGCAGGAAGAATCCTGTTGCTTCACAAAAGCCACAAACATTATTAAAGATGCAACGCAGTTTGTCTCAGCTTCCACCCTCAGGAGAAGGTACCAGGCACTCAAAGCTCACACAATCCATTTTAAAAACCCTTTCCACCCAAAGGCAGTTGTTGCGCTGAATAAATCCTGACCTTTAACCTCATATACAATGTCTGAAACAGTGTACAAACACTGTAGATGCATAAATATGGTCTATTATTGTGTTTTTTCTTTTTTACTATTTCTTGGGTTTTTCCATCGTCTTCTGAAGAAAATAAATTTTTATTGGAATACTGACGGTTGTGAACAAATTGATGCTCCTGTAAAAGAGTTGACTGAATTCAAATGGTATTCATGGAACAAAAACTACTATTTGTCTCCAGAAGCCGCTCTGAGTTAATTGGACTCTGTCTGCATAAATGATACAAGAGTCCGCGGCGAAACATTTAGAAAACGGCAAACCTTCAGACCTGTTTTCCTGCAAGGCCAATTGTCTGACAAACCACTTAAGCGCTCAGGAAGATTGTTAGGGAAACTGCAAGACAGAGAAGGTTGACACACAAGACTCTGACTTATCAAGGCGGCACGGCGATTACACCACAGCGTGTTTGTCTTTTAAATGAGTATCGCTGTCAGCGTGTGCTTAGAATCAGTGCTTCTTTGTTGTCTGTGCAACGCAAATGGCCCTCTGGAGTGACTGAGATCCAATTAAAGGTCACCTCCTCAGACTAGGCCTTCCCAGATTCGGCCCCACCAATCACCCGTCTCTCCAGTCGCGGCCGGAGGTCGATGAGCCGATTCTCTCTGCTCTGTGTGGAAATGGGGCAGCAATTCAAACTTCTAAAAAACTTGCATTGGTGTGATGCAAGTTCACAGAAGCTAAAGTGTTTGCTTTCTGTTAAGAGTTTTTGTCATTTATTTGTCGTGCCAGAGGATCAAACGTTCTCATTTGCGTCAGAAATATGTAAATCTGCTTGTATCCATCAGTTTAGACGGAAACATTTGTCTTCTTTGAGTGTTTCAGCTTTTTCATTTTCTTTGAATTCACAGTTCACCTGTGAAGCCTTGAGAGAAATTTTCCAAGTTGGAGTTAAAGGTGTGATAAAACTTTGTTAAGGTTTTTTCAGCTCGTATGTTCTATTCAAATATATATATTTTAATATTAGATAGAGATTGTCTGTTAAGGCTGTGACTTCGTGTAATGTCTCTGTGTTGCCCCGGTCACCTGCCCAGGGTGTCTCTTGCCCATTTACCGCTGAAGAAAGGCACCAGCACATCTCATGACCCCACAAGAATAAACTTTTTAGATGGATGGAGTATTTTTACAAACCCAGAATGCCCAGCAGTTGATAAGAAGTAAAGAAACCCTTTGGATGGATGATGAAAAGTCTTCAAAGACCAGATTTGGAAGTCCAGTTTGGTGAGATAGTAACTGGTTTTGGACACCAACTACTAAAACAATTATTTAAAACCATTATGTATGTAGATAGGTGAATGTTATACAACTTTGCACATTTTGTTTTATATAAGTCATTTCTCCAAACCGTCAGAGACTCCAAAATGGTTCCTTGATTCTACTTTAAAGTGTTTTGAAGAAAGGATAAAAAAAAGTTTTTTTTAAAAAATATTTTTGTCACAATTGATTAAACAAAAACGTAATTACAGACGCAAAAATTCAAAGCTTAGCTCATCCTCCCATGTGTGATGTCTGTCCAGTTAGTTAACTGGCACATAGACATGCTGCGTCTATGTGCCTCACGACGCAGCATCATCAGGACCAGATCTCCATGTTAAGCTGAGTCAATGGACAACAGCTGCAAGTGTCTTTGAAAACAGCCGCTATATCAACAACAACTACAACGTACGCTATCTTGACCCACAGTTTAGGCTCATAAAAAACTATAACAGTGGAGTGATAAATGACACTTCCATTGAGAGAAAAAACTAGAAGGTGAATGTCAAATGACTCGTAAACCTGTTAAAAGAAAAAAATAAATAAATCAGCAATCGTGTTGAGGAATATTCCTGCCACTCATCCAGCTGCTCTCCATCAAATTACGTATTGAGGAACAATACATTGTTTATTCAGTGATTCATACGCAATGGCCCTTTACTTTATGGTGAGTGATCATTAAAGCTACACTGGTGACAGCTCTGTTTGGGTCACGGGTGTCCCTCTGTGTGTTTCTATGCAAAATCAAGGTGTGACTAAGTGCATCGTGTCCAAAGCGCTCACATGACCGTAGCTCATCCTGGATGGTAAACAAAAAGGTCATCAAGTGTCTGAGTGAGTGGCGACGTCCGTGCATCATTCTAAAAGTAATACCAAGAACAATCTACGCGTTCAACAGAATCAGCGTTGCAGGAGATGGATGTGGGAGGAGCTGAAGCGTGCTCTGTTGCGTTTCATTTAAGGAGGTCGATTTGTTCCAGCGTTCTGATAGAAATTCACAAACGTATTATGATGATGTATATTTATCATAAACTTGTTTTTACAGAACACAGCAGTGCTGGCCGCTCTGCAGCCTTCCTCTCATGACAAAACCAGTTTGAACAGCAGGAAATGTTCAACAATCTAACATTGTTAAATTATTCTGCTAGTGGAAGGAGAAAATCTAACCATTTGGGCAAAATCAGCCTTTTGGCCAGCAGAGAATTTAATAGGGATCTCCATCTTTAGCTCACACTCAGTATGTTCATCCTGTCTGTCATATCCGGACCTTTTTCTATTTGAAAATGAGATCTTTAGATTATTCATTAGGCTCAAGACCAAATCCAGGCTGGTGTGACATGATTTTTCTCTTGCTCCTGACGTCTTGGTGTGAAAATATTTCAATTATCTTGCTTGAATGAGTGATTTTAAATTAGGTTTTCACATTGCACAATGAAATTCAGACTGTCTTCGTATAACAAAACAAACAATAGCATAAAAACGAGCCAACAGAATTGACAATAACTAAATAACATCAGTGTGAATTTGCTAATCAGGAGACTTAGTGGAGACAAATGGCAGAATGTAAATACGGCGGCGGCGCCACTGATAGCATCGTTTTGTTTCTCGCTTGAAAACCTCTTTCACATTTTACTTTGTTCTGAAATAAATAACCTGCTGTCTTACATTAAGTAGGCCTTTAAAGATTCATCCACACTTCTGCAATTTTACTGATAAATGCAACCTATTCAAATACGGGGTGACATGAAATCTGCATGCTAATGATTGTACCATTTTGAAGAACAAAGTCCACTGAAATATAACAGTCTGAAATCAAAGAAACAACGTAATGCTCTTTCAGTTTCTCCTGTTAAATGTGTGAAGTTTTGTGAGGGTGGGGGGAAAAATGTCTATAATCAGTGACAATATGGCAGAGGAAATATGGCACCTTGTGGTTTGATGGGGGGATTTTAACGCAGGCAAATGCATGAATGACAAGCTGAACAAAAATCCAGGAGTAAATGTCGACAAACCACCACCTCGGTTTCTTACACTGCCACAAAAGAAGCTAATGAGGAAGTGAATCGATCCCCATCACAATTCATACAAAGTAAGTGCTGGGTCTTCAATAACATGCCCTTGCAAAGCACCAGGCCTAACAACATGGTACGTCACCTCAGTGATTTTTTTAACTTCACCTGCACAGGAAGTGCTAAAATGAACAGTGCTCATACAAAACCTGCAATATTTAAAATCCAAATGATCGGTGTACGTTGTGAAAATGTGGAGGAGAAAAGAGTTTTGCGATGGTTTTCAATTGTTATTTGAAATACTCGCAACAGCAGGTTTTGATGCACCAGTGACTTTTCTCTTTTCACCATTATATGTTTCTGTTTGCTTCTTTTTTCTTCTCTATGTTGCTATATTTTCTCTTCCCAGCTCTTCTTTTGAATGTTGTCATTTTTTTATGGTGATCCCCTACCAATCTAAATCATTTCACAAATATAAATCACACAAAGACAAATAATAAAGCAAAACCCCCGCAGGTTGACCACGGTTTGTGTTTTCTCTGCGGACCGGTTCTCTCCTCTATTCATCGGCAAATTTTGAGAAGTCAAATGGAGGTAAGGAGCAGGAATCATGGAGGTAAGGAGCAGGAATCATGGGTGTGAGTTAGAGTTGTGCAGTCTCAGCGTGATGACGGATCGCACACTGAAGCCTCCCACCAGGACCATTTGGTCTTTTTGGTGTCCCACCAGCTCTGTGAAGCAGTAGAAGTTTTGAATCAACTCACATTTCTGCTGTTTGCTAACAACACTGAGCAACAGCAAGCAGCGCACACACTTTTTTATTTTTGATTCCTTTGTTGTAGGACAATGAAGGTGTCAACACCAGTCGGCCACAGTGGCAATGGCAGATGGCAAACAACAATAGACTGATGTCATCACAGAAGCTAAAACGCCTGTGATAAGTAGCTTTCCATAACTCAAATGTTTGTCATTGTCAGCTTCAGAATTACATTTCGAACTTTGCATTTTCAACAGGTCCTTTATATTTGACTGGATGTGAAAACGTGGTTTGCTATGTGACTAAAGGAGCATTTTTTTTCTTGACACCTGGGAGAAACATGAAGCCACCAGTAACCTGATGAAATTACAAATTTCTGGCCAAGAATTTCTTTGCAAAAACTGTATGAGCTTTAATATTTTCATCTCAAAACATACTATCACCTGCTGCACATGTAAAACCCACTTCCCAAATGTTGTAATTCAAGTGTTACCAGGTGGTGCACAGGGCAAAAACCTAGATGAGATTTAAAGCACAAGAGCTTTAAAATAGGAAATTCATCCCCTAAGAGAACAAATCAACAACCTTCACTCCCCTCAAAGCCCCATAAGTTTTATTTCTGCAAAACTTTTGCTGTTGCTGTGCTTGATATTTAATTCCTGTGTTTCCCAGAGGTTGTGAGATTTGCCAACTTTAACTAATCATGTCCTTCATTTCTTTTTATAATTTGAATCGGTCCAGACTCTTTTTCTCATTAGTCACAGTAATTTTAAGTATTAAAACCTATCCAGTTTGTCTGTGGCATAGGATTTATAAAGTTAGCTAAACGTCCTCAGTCATTTTTCTGGTGATTTTTTTTTTCTCATTTTGCACCTGATAAAACTCTGGGGTCCTCTGCTTTAAATAAGTGAATACAGTTGTACCAATTCATAATTTCAACAAATAATTGAAACACACCCTTTGTGATTTAGCAAACAGAATAAGGATTTATGTGGACTAATCTGTGGTCTGCCACTTTGTACAGGTTCCAGGATCCACTGACATAAAATAAAACAGGAGATCATGTGCAGGGTGAAACATGCAGGCAGTCAAAATGTAAAAAGGGAAAACCAAAGACAAGTTTTGGGAAAGCTGGAGTCAAAAGTCAATTTTCAAGATCAGGTGGTTTTAGATGTCACCTTGATCCAACACACCTGAGTAGGTTTAGGGCTTAATTAGCAGGATTTAGTTTCGCTAGATGATATGCTGAGGAGGAAATTCATGAAGTTTGATTCAAGTCTAAAGCATGCAGGATAGAAGCCTTTAGAGACTGGAGTTCCTGGATAACCCCACATATCCAGGAACTCCTGTAGAGCTGGAAGTTCTGACAAATGGGCAATAATGAACTGATCAGACATTTTGACGGTGGACAAAAGTGTTAGACATGACACACTTTGCATGACTGCGATTGTAAGTAAAAGGGGCAATGGAAGCTTAACAAGTTCTTAAAGAGGTCAGTGGGACCACACTGGTTTGATCTCCAAACCAGCAGAAATCTGTGCAGAAGAATTAAAGAACAGCTAACACTCTGGAGACCCTCTGAGCTCCCAGAACTTTAGTTTAGGAAATCATGTTTGGAGGAGAAAGGCCCTTGTGGAAAGCACCATGTGTGAGTGTTTATGGGTTTATACTGAAAACTCTGAACCCTAAAGCAAGCCTGGGTGAGATGTGCGCTACTGTGTGAGCGCCCGTTTAATTGCATCTATTTGTCATCTCAGTGTTGTGTACCTCTTCCATGCAACAGTGGCATGTGAACAAACTCAAGTAAACCTTTACTTACTGTCGATCTACAAGTTTTCTTTCATATAAGTACATGTGCATAAGTAACATCATCTCTGCTTGGACGTGTGTGTGTGTGTGTGAGGTGTGTGTAACCTGTCGTGCTGTTTCCATCGCAACTTACTTCATTCAGGCAGCAAAACTCCTCTATTTCCTGTGAGTGGCAGACTCCCTTGGGCTGGCAATAAACCTGTCAGAGGGAAGAGATGAGACTAGAGGGAGGAAACAGGTGAAAACTACTGCTAGGCCAGACAAAATACTACCTCTGTAGTTCAAAGACTATATAATGTGGCTTTCGAGAGATTCGAAATCCGTCCTAGATGTAAAAGAGATTTCATATAAAGTAGGGGGAATGAGTGATGGGTTTGTAGCCTGCCAGATTTTTCAGTGCTGCTTTAATGGAAACTAGGCCAGGCTAAATAGAGCTATTATAAAAATAAAAAAAACACACACACACACACACACACAGAATGCATCCTGATCCGTCTGGGGATCCATCGCCAGATCCAGCTATCTCTGCTGTCTTACACACATGTTGATGCTCTTCCTCAGAGGAAAAAAAACCCACAAAACTCCACAGTCAAACTGGGTTGTTTTCCCTATTTAGAGATGCCTAATAACATCACGTAATGATTATTTCCTTCAAAAACTCAGCTTTATGTTTGGTCTCTGAACTTTCCGTCGACACAACCAACACACACGAAAACCCTGAGACACGTGTCTCACCACACGGTGTTTTTATGGCCCATAAAGAAACATTAGAACTGATGAAAGGAGCGCATTAGAAAAAGCAGCAGAAGTTAGTCCTGTTATTTCCCCAGAGAAACTTGTTTCTCAGAAAGACCTCAGCGTTGAGCGAACCAGGTCTGAACTCAGACTTTGCCGATTGAGATCCGAGAGCCTTCGTCTTATGAAATGCTTCAAATTACAGGAAACAAACTGATGCGTCCTGAGATCGAGTTTGGATCTATGTAAATCTGCATGTCAGAATTAGAGATCGCTTCAGAGCGAAGCGCAGGAAGACTGGAAGCGGCAAAGTTCAGCGAGATTATTTCCTCAGAGAAAGGAGAGTTCAAGCAGCAATAAAACCAGTGCACAGTAACTCAGAGGTGGTCCATTATGATCACGGCACAAATTCCCCACAGCTAAATAACACCACTAGTGTGGAAAGTATCTCGTGTGATCACATTTTTTGTTTTGTTTTGTTTTGCAACTTCTACATGACATTTGCCTTCAGATTGAGACGGTCTGTCGTTCTCACAGCTTCCTGCTTCGTCGCTTTGGCTTCAGACCGTCGAGGTGGCCCAGAAACTCATGACAAACCTCAACAAACCCAGGACCTTCTCCTCTTCCAACAAGGCAACTGGGCCACCGAGGAGCCCTCATTAGTTAAAAATACATTTTTAAAAAATCCCTCAGAGATCACGTCTTTACTCAAATCGAGATTTTCAGTGCTCGATCGATTCAAGCAAATTAGTTCAAGGTATGTGGCAATCCAGTTCACAGCATAAAAGTTAATAATATCAAAACATACTGTATGCATTAAATACAGTAGATTTAAAGTGTAAATTGCCACTATGTTTCATCAGGATTGCACTCACTCACTACAGTCTGTTTAGTTGGTAACACAACCCACCTGAATAGACAACCCCCCATATAGCCAGGTGAAATACAACGTCTCAGTGCAATAATTACACAAACAAAACAATACATATGGCCAAAAGCACAATTTTGCAAGCGGTGCACATGAAACGATGGTTATTAAAAACCGTCAGAAGCGACATGCGGCTGCAGATAGCACAACAGGAACACATACAACTCATTCTGGATAATTAGTCCTCTTCCTTAATAGGAACAAATTGAAGTTGGAAGTGATTCAACTCTCATGCTTCATCAGCCCAGCGGAGACGAATCTTCATTTAGCCCTCAATTAAAATAGAAGTTGTGCATGCTATGATTAGCAGACTTTAACATCTGAAGTTACCGGGCTGTGTCACAGACCCCCAGCCTCCACACAGGTTGACTCGGCCCCCAGCTTCAGCTCAGTATGACAACAGCCAGCAGTGGACAGAGGGCAGAGGGCAGAGGGCAGGCCAGGAAGGACGAAGGATGTTTCCTGTGCTTTGGTTTCTCAGGATGTTCTTGCTGTCAGTCCCTGACTTTCTGAGGTGGCAGAATAGAGTGCATGAAGAGACTTTTCCATCTGTGAGCCACAGCGAGGTTCGCTTTGTTCCAACATATCCTTTAAAAAGTTCGGTATTCCCAGCTCTTTTCTAAAGTTCCCTGTCACGTAAAATACATTATCAACCTGTATTTATTTATTTATTTTGCCAATTGGTCCTTTGCTTTTTCTTCTATGATTCATTTTAATCCCTTTGGTTTGATTTGGATTTATGTTCTACTTTCTCATCAATTCCTCCCAGGTTTATTTTATAATTATGCCTCACATAAATTCCCCCCAAAACACGCTATTTGTCGTTATAATATTTAAAAAAAATCGACCTTTTTCTCCCTTTGAAGCCCTCTTTCAAAAAAATCTCCCCATGCATATTGATCTCCATATTGACGATAAAAACCACATCAGCAAATGTACACATCATTTTCTAAAGAGCTACAAAATACGCAAAAATTTTGTCTGCCTTTTAATATTTGTTCTCATGTCAGCGACATTTTAGCTGTGAATAAGTGATGAACATAAATATGGATTGGTCTGATTGTCCTGTACTATCCCCCCTCCTCTCCTCCAACTCACTCAGTGTGTTCACTCAGCCACCAGTTTCAGCGCAGCGCGACAATAGGGGACATGATGGCTGATTGGAGCAGAGAGGAGGCCCCCGTCTACTGAAGAGGCCTCTGACCCACACAAAACAACCCCGCAATTAACTCAAGCACCGTGACTCATCACTTGGAGGAGAAACGGAGACAATAAACATGAATGTATTCAGGAAGAAGCTGTCTTCATGTCATGTGCGACGTTTTCTGGGACAGCAGTCGCGTCATCACAAGCGGTAGATCTGTGTGTGTGACCTTGTTTGGGTTTTCTCACACACACTGAGCGTTTCGTTCCAGCAGACGGAGAGTCTTGAGTGTAAGGTTTATTTATTTATTCTTGTTTGGAAGCATGTTTGGGAACGGGGGACATATGTTCATCATGATATTCATGACACATAAATAAACCATGTATTTACTTGCACTGTGTGTTAGTATTAGCGTATCAATTAGCCCTCACAGCTACTGTAACATAAAATAGATGTCAATAGATGCTTCAAACAAACAATAAGGATCCAAATTTAAACTTATGTGGATGATCTGAAAAGTAGAGGCAAGAACTCAGGAGCATGACATTTTTGCAGCGATTTTTTTTTCTGACTAAACAAATGCACATAACTTCCAGCTGCAAGTCACTGTGGTAATGTCTTAAAAATCAGAAGCACTGACCCATGCATCTATTTTTCATTGGGGAAAATGTGAATCGGGTTTCCAAGAGAATTATTTCACACATAAATACTTTGGTAATACAAAACAGCCCCGGGAGACAACGGCATGAAAAACGTCCCGACAGGACAGTGTGAACTGGAGTCAAACAAGAGATGCAAAACACAACGGGCAACAGCATCGGGGGAACCATTTGGGTCCAGCAGTGAAACCCGACTTATATTTCATCACTGCATAAGTACGCATAAAAGAAGCAACCTGAGCTAGCATCTGGAAAAATAGCTACATCCGTCAAATAGCAGGCATTTTAATCAGCATGTTTGGGCACACAAGAGTGGAGAGTCATAAAAGACTAATGAAAACATAAAAAAAAACAACAACAAAAAAACAAGAAACAGCAAATACATGTTAAAGTAAAGTTTAAGTTATATTTAAAGCTCTGGCATGGTCAAAGAAAAAAAAATCTCCCATCTCCTGAATGTTTTGGCTGCAGTGAGGACTGATGGACAGCTGAATGTCTCTAAGGCTCCATTATTATTATTATTATTATTATTATTATTATCATTATTGGAGGAAAATGCTAATTTATAGATGTGATGCAAATTATCACATTAGGATGTGTTAGTGCTTCTCATTGGCTGAAGCCATTTTCATTAGTTTTCCAAATAAAAATTAAAAAAATGCAGCAGAAAAACAGCAGCTCAAATGCTTTGTAAATGCTTTTAAATGTAAATGTTGATCTCACGTCGGTATGACTGATGTCAGAGAGAAAGCTGAGATCGTCTTGCAGTGAGGCTTTGTTGAAAGGTGAACTGAACTGTTTCATAACAAAAAGCTGCTCCACACGAAACATCAGCAGCAAAAGCTGCAAATTTACCATAGATCGTAAGAGTGGGCCAGGATTTCAGAGCAGAAATCTGTTTACAATTTCCATCAGAATTTAATTTGAAGAAATGATTCTGAGATTCTGTGCCCGTGGAGAGCCTCCGTTCATCTAACTCGCCACTTTCCTACTTTAACATACATCTTTCTTCTTCACCCAAAAATAACGGACAGGACTCGACTAACGAGGTGACAGCTTTACGTGTCTAATGAAATCCTGGGGGAGGAGGGCGGATTATTTTCTTTCAAGTCAGATGTCTGTCTGAGCGAAAGGCCAGAGGATTTAGTCACGACAAATTAGATGCAGAGACATGAAGACTGCAGTCTTTGTTGCCCAGAGAACAGAATGCGGACCTGTGCGGTGAAACAATAACTAAAAAATTTACTTCTTAAAAAGTCAAATCTATGAAAGTGCAATCTATGTCACAAATTTGAACATATTTAGTCAGGGGGTCGGTGAATTGAGTTCCAGCCTCAAGAAAGGTTTCACTGCTAAGTACAGAATATTGATTGTTTCATCAATATTCTTTGCTGTGGTTTATTTTCCATAATTTGAACTCAGTGGTAACCAACAGACCGACAGGTCATTCTCCTGATGTTGAAACCTTCTGGTTCTCCAGGGACAGAGTTATGAAGCTCCTCGCTTTGTACAGAAGTCCTGTTGTGTGAGACAGAACTTCATATATCACTTCAAATGTGTGGTTTAACAGTCCAGAGCTGCATGCACGTATGAGCTGATAAAATTCAAGCATAACCAAGACCTGCATAAGAAAGTTTTCTTCATTTTAGCCTCAGGGTCAGAATCTCTCCAGGGGATTTAAGGTTTCAGGTCCTGAACTACAAAAAGACTCAAGAATGAAATAAATGAATCTGCTTTCAGACCTCGGAGCGACCTTCACAGCAGGTAGACAGCTGGGAAGGTTTTAATGACACATCTGATTTTCAGCAAGCGTCGAATCAACAACTTAACTTGACGGTGGGTTTTGTCGCAAGTATAAAACTTGACGATTCAACTTTTTACAAGCAAGTGGCTGGGTGTTTTTCTTGATGTTTTGGGTTGCAGCTTAATAAAATGTATGAAATCTATTCAGCTTTTTTTTTTTAATAAAAGATGCTCACGAAGAGACTTTTTCCTTCCAACAGAGTTTCAGAGGATTTTCGTCAAACCAAAAAAGAACTCCAAATTTCTTCAGTTTCTTTTAAAAAACAACAACAACAGAAAAAGACAATCAAACATAAGTTTCCCCGTGGCAATGTGTGAAGTGTAGAGGTAAGTCGGCCTCCCATATATTACGGCTGTTATGTGTCTGGGGTTTAATTCCCCACCCAAACCTTTGTTGCACGTCTTCTCCCTTTCTCTTTCTTTCTAATCTAATGAGAAAAAGGCCTCTTTAGAGGATCATGTTTTCTCAATTCACCTCTAAATTTTCTAAATATTCTATCAATATTCTGGTCAAATGGAACATAAGAAACAAATTTAATATTTCTCATTCACACAAACTTGGTGTATTCTAGAAAAAATAGCTTTGACAGTAAGAGAGCTCTTGAAAGTCAGACGCATCTTGCAATATGGAATATTTGCTGCTGCTGGAGAAATTATTATTGTTTTTTTTTATGATAGGCAAAGCTAATAAAGGACTTAAATTGCTACTTTTCTAAATTCCTGCTCAGGCCTGCAGTGCTGCAGTGCTAAAGCTAGCTTTTGGATAAACAAGAATTATGATCCCATCATACTGAAAGGACGTGGATCAGCCCACAAGAACATCAAGAGAGTTTGGTGCCACATTCACCAAAACCTGGACTGGTAGCAAAGTATGCTGCATTTTGTACTAATGTCACATGCATTTACTGTGTTTGGAAGGAGAGAAACGCAGAATTGTGGCATTGTGCGGAAACATGCACGTCAACAAATGGCATAATTGAAGATTTCAAGAAATCTAGGATTAGGTCAAACACTATTTCCAACGCAAATGAAGAAATTTATTCTCAAAAAATGCAAAAGTTGTGATCATCTGGTCGAATTACCTCAATAATTTCAGGATGTTATGAATTAATAATGACACTATCATCTCATGGATCTGGGTGTCTGATCAGTTCCTACTTGTCTGTTTCAGTGTGACCAACAGGATCACACACACCTTCTCCGTGTCCATTGTTTCACCGCTGCAAAAAGGTCACACTAAAAGTTTCTCTGAATCACTTTTTGACCGTCCTCACAATAGCTTTGTCAGAACTCCTGTGGAGATTATTGGTGGGTACATGCAAACAAAGCTGCGGGTTGAAATTTGGCCTTTTTATGGAGCCATGAAGCCCGTCGTACCTGAACAATGCCTCCCACTCTTAAAAGCAAGAGTGATTTCGCTTGGAGCTGCACGATGAATCGCTTCAATTGCAGTCTATTGTAGTTCACATTAAATAGAGCTTTTTAGCTTGTCTCCACTTGAGTTGTCTGATTGTGTCAATAAACTCATTCTCTGTGTTGTTCCCTGTAACCCAGGTGAGTCAGGCGCAGCCATCACCATCAGAGCTGCCACTGCTGAAACTATCTGTCTCGGTGTTGGTGTCTGTCCGCGGTATGCCTGCACGGTTGCGTGTTCAGTGGCGTCAGTGCTGTCAGTTTCTGCGCCATCCACAGGCTCCTCCCACCTGTTCAGGCTCCTCCCATTTCCTCTGAGTCTGTATAAAGTACAGCATCCCCTCCCTCTCTCCCATATTCTCTCAGCCTGAGCTCTGGAGCAAAACTCTGCCTCTTCAGATCCTCGTCTCCTGGTTTGCCAACAACTGGAGGTAAGAAATAAACGGGGGGGGTTTTTTGTCACTCGACTTTGTGTATTTTGCAAAAAGATAAGTGCTTAAAGTTACAAACCCCTTAAAGTGGTGAAGTATTTTTAAAAGAGGGCAAGAGTTATTTTGCTTCTCTCCTCCCCCCAATTTTAATGTTTTTAGTAAATGACTATATGAAGAACTCAACGAGGTAGATCATAAATGATTATAAATATTTGAATTACAGGAAGTGAGGAGGAGTATTAATAGTCAGATGCTTATTGCTAAAAAAATAATGGTGAAAATAAATTTGCCACTTTTACATACAAAACATGATTTGAAAGTTGGTTAACGGTCAAATATATCAAACTTTCTGAATTTTTTTTGGAATTTCAGTGGAGAAAAGTTTGCTTTCACCTTGAATTTTATTTATTTTATTTAATATATACATATATTGCATTTCAGTAGTGATCTAATAAATGCTAGGGCACATAAACAAAAATAAAAAGCAGAGCTTTTCTTTGAAAGCTAAGCAGATTGTAAAATGTGCGATGCAGAGTTGTGAAAAAGGGTTTCACCCCCAGCAGATCATCATCATCAGCTCCATGAATAATGAATGAAAGACGACCAGCTGCAATCAGGATTTATATTAGCATGGAAAGAATGACTACTTACAGCACCACTGTGCCTCTTTCTATAAAATTATTGAAATGGACATTTGTTTCCTGTTCACTGTTACACGTTCAGTAACAGTGAACAGAAGTCTGCAGAGCGCAGAGCTGCAATCGCAGCCCAGATGCAAACAGAGACAGTGGGATTTTCCAATTACTGCAGATTGAAAGCCTCCAAGCTGTTGTTTTTATCTAATTGGGCTTTTCTTCTGGAAGAGTTTTCTAATACCGAACATCGTTCATCATGTCTAATGAAGATTATTCACCAGGGTGAAAAATGAGCAAAATCAGCCTCCCAAATGTAATATTGCGTTTCAGAATGATAATCTATCAGTGATATTCTGACTGGGAGGAAATATTTCATTGATGTCGTTTGTTAGTGGAAATTTTCTTAAAATAAGAAATTATAGATGAGGAAAAACAAATGTGATTCAGTCCCTCAGTGAGTTCATTTTAATATAATCTGAACCCAAAAAGCAAAACGCAGAACCAAATTAAGATGTGGAGATAATTAACATATTTCCTTTGAGATTTATTCATCGCTGACACAATCAGACTGTGTGTGTGTGTGTGTTAAATAGTAAAATGTTCCATCACTCTTTCAACCAGAGTGTATAAAATGTTTGCCGTATTTTCATCAAACCTTGATCTCTTCCCCCAGCGATGTTCTTCAGAAACTATGAAACTGTGTTTGATATTTTTAACTTAAATTGTCTGCAGGTTTCTTCCTAATAGAAGCAAAAGGTTTTGATCATTTGACTGTGTGGCGTTCATGGTCTCTTTTCTAACGTCTTTGTCTCCAGTCATGAATGTAGGTATCTATGTGTGTGTTATCCTGGCTGCTTTGTCCAGTGGCTCCCTGAGTCTGCCTCCACAGTCAGTGGTAAGACACACACACACACACACACACACACACACACACACACACACACACACACACACACACACACACACACACACACACACACACACACACACACACACATTGACACCATAAGTCACATAAAAGTTAAAGCGGTTAATATGAGAGACATTACATATGTTTACTTCCATGCTTTAAAAGTGGCCCATTTGAAGAAAATCATCATCTACTTTTTTTCCTAGTTGAATTAAATTCAAAAGGAATTTCCAAACGTCTTCCTTTCTTCTCCCAGAGAGCTGAGAGTCCGGCTCACTTAACAAACAGCCTCCATGCTCCGTCGTCCAGCCGAACACGCCAGGTCCGCTCGGCTCCAGCGCCACCATCAGACCGGTTCGCCCACTACAGCCAGCTCCGTGAGAACGCAGAGGCTCCCAACAGCCTGAGCCGGCTCCTGGCCAGACTCATCCCCAGGAAAGGTGAGTGCTCTGGGCTACGGAGGCAACAACGAGAAGCTGGGGTTATTAACGTCCTTCCCTTCAGTCATTTATCTTTCTTTCTTCGTCCAGTTATTCTTTTTCTTCCCTGCATCCGTCCGTCTGCAGTCCACCGTCGTTCACGCTGAGCCCGTGTCCCACCATCTGCCGTGTCCCACCTCCTTTCTGCCTCCTCCCCGTTTCCTCCACTGCTTGCTAACCAAACCTCCTCCCTCCATCATCTCATC
Source organism: Poeciliopsis prolifica (assembly GCF_027474105.1). Taxonomy (NCBI): domain Eukaryota; kingdom Metazoa; phylum Chordata; class Actinopteri; order Cyprinodontiformes; family Poeciliidae; genus Poeciliopsis; species Poeciliopsis prolifica. The sequence goes on along the minus strand of NW_026562392.1, from coordinate 6,495,852 downwards.
CTTCGTCGCCCTGTCTCAGCTTCCCTCTTTAGGTCTGCTGAGCTCATTGCTCTTGCAGAAAGCAAAAGGGCAGAAATAGAAGCAGAACGAGTCAAAACAGGTTAAATTGCTCCTTCTCAGCGGTTCATACCATCATTAAGAGCAAAGTAGAAAATAAAGGATGTCATAAAAAACCTCAGTCTTCATCACTCAGTGTGTTTGATTTCTTGCAGGTTCTGCCTTCCAGATCAGATCCTCCCTCAGCAGCAGAGCGGCCCCCAGCCACAGGATAGAGGACAGAGATTACCTCGGCTGGATGGACTTTGGAAGACGCAGTGCAGAAGAGTATGAATACTCCCCCTGAAGCCACAGCTGGCTTTCACCACCCGGCCCCGGTCTCGGCCCCCCATCGACCCCCAGTTAAACCAGCAGAGACACGTTACAATTTATTTATTTTAGTTTTTACTAAACACACTCAAATAAGAATCCTGTATTGAGTTCAGCATAAAACCGACAAAACTTACTTAATAAATGGGAAAGTAATATATATTTTAATTCAGATAAGAGACATCGAGAAATCAGCCGTTTTCCATCTGATTACTTCATTTGCTCTTTAAAATAAATCATTTCATTAAAGAGAGAGAAGCTCCATCATGTCTTAAATCAGTTCTGCTGTTTTTTTTTCTTTTGCTTCGTGGTGTTTCCTGTGTGTTTCATTTCAACGTTTACCAAATATGGATGAAGTTGCTGTGGTATTTAGGACAGTGGAGAGTTCACATGAGTTCCACACAGAATAAAAGCATAATTGCATAAAACCGCTCAAAATGGTGCTGGGTCACACAGGAGTATGGGTATTTACTGATGAAGTTATTTAAATGTCAGCTCAATTTTGCTTAACACGTTTGTGAAAAGTTGTCCATTTCAACTGTTGCGTCAAAGTAATATTAAAATAGCTCAATTCAGCTGAAGTGCTGGAATATGTCTGGAGCATTTTACTGAATCTCTTTGGTGTCATCAAAAACAAAAAAAGCAAGAAGAAGGAGCTTAGGCGTTTTGTTTGGAGTCGTAGCGCTTTCAGCCTCAGTTTGCTTCGGCTTCACACAGATGTCCAGTGAGAACATCTTTTCATGCCCCACCATCTGCACCGGAGCGAGGCGTCACTCTGAATGACGCACAGCGGCTGAAAAGGGAACATCTCCGGTCCGCCCTCCGGAGGCCGAATCTGGGAGGACGGAGTGAAAAGACCAGAGTTTGCTTCCGAAGTTTTCAGGATGTCGGCTCTTCATCAGCAGCTTCATCATCAGCTGCATATTGTCTCTGCAGCCGATGATGAAAGTGTTTCTCTTGGGGAAGTTTCTGTAATCAACATGTTTCCACTGACTTGTTAGTGTCAAAGCTATTTATTGAAGCGTTTTCATTACAAATAAACAAACGTACCAAAGTTACCAATGAGAAAAAAAAAATCCCACCAAAAAACCCATCTCATAATACAAACAAGCATAGCCCTCACTGTCATTTAAAGACTGTGCAATACTATATATATATATATATATATATATATATATATATATATATATATATATATGTACGATATGTACGATACCAGATCAACCAGTATTAGTAGAAACCAATTATTCTTGATGGTTCACTAAAGAAAAGACGAAAAGATTTCCAAGTCTGATAAGAATGTATTTCCTGAGCCTCTCATCACACATCTGAGTTTCTCCAGTTTTAAACTGGACCTTAATCCAGTGTGTTACTGGATAAGGGATGTGGGTGGGGCAGCATTCCTCCATCTCAAATTGATCACGCGTTGCACCAGCGAAGTTCAAGAAGTCACAACTCTGTGTCCTCCAACAGTAAGCCCCACCCCTCAGAAACAACCACAAAAAGGTCAAAGCATTTCCTAAATTGTGAGGAAATTCAAATGGAGTTATTACCTACAGAATAAGTAATTGTCCAGTTTATGAAAAAAGGCATTGATGTTCTCATTAATCATGATAGAAATTGAGAGGCACCAACCTAATAGGTCCTCTTTTATCAGAGTAATAATATGCCCAGAATGACACACATCATAAATTAGTTGTCCAATAACAGTGGCTATGACTTGGAAGGGAAGAGTCATTCCTCCGTCTCAGTTTCTGCTTTCTGTTTTTATTCAATGTACGTCTTAATGGAGCTCATCCATCCTCTGACGTCAGCAAGAAATGCAGATGCAATGTTTTGTATCAAGGCTGATATCTAAGACCGCATGTAGCCAGAAACACACACATACAGTTTGTCTGTGAGCATTAAATGGTTTAAACCAGAACTTTGTAAGACAAGAGCTGAATTATGAATTAGTGTGAACACAAACTGAGCTGTCAACTCATCTTTAAACTTGTGGCTGACTCTCCCTGGGAAATACGTCACTGTTCACTACTGCACTGCTGAAAAGAGTCGATGCAGCAGATGGTTCTGTTCAAAGATAAAATAAGAGCGCCACACATCGGATTTCTTCTGTAATGTGAAATTAGAAAATGTCACCACATTGTTCAACAATGTCATTCTTTTAATAAAAGAATCCACCAAGCTTCAGAATGTGAACTTTAAAACTCTCAGGAATGTGGTTTATTGTGTCTGTGTTCCTTTAGTGGTGTTGCTTTTTCAGGAACCGCATGAGGGCGCCATGGAGCACCTGGGTGGACACCTGCGGGTGTCCTTGGGAACACCTGCCTTCCCTCAGGATCATCAGCAGGTGGGACAAGAAGAGCTGGCTGAACGATCTCAGATACCTGATTGTTAGCTCCGGCCGGTCCCAATACTCTGGACTATAAGCCCCAACATGAAGTGCAAACTCAATCGAAATGAACTGAAGGATTCAAGTGTCAGGTTACAATGCAGCAATGTGAGAATTGGGACAGTGCAACAACTTTGACGTCAAAAATGGCGGATCAGTCACTATTGAGGCATTTCTACTTTTAAAAAACACAATTGCAACAAGAAATGTTTTTTAAATTCACAGTAGAAGTATTGTTGCTTTTCAAAATCACTGCAGGAGCTATTTAGGTGAACAAATGTGTTTTGTTATGACTTGTTGAATACAGAGCAAACTAGTATTTGTAAATATAAAATAGAGTGAAATGACAATTATCTCAATACCTTATGTTTTAAAACTGATTTTTTTTGACATACAGATTCCTCTGTGAACATTGCCATGTTTCCATCTTTTTATTGAAAATATCACATGCAGCAATGAATTTTGGGTAACATACTTGCTGAAGTCCACCTGGATACAAGTGTGGAAATGGGACCAAAAAGGGCGGGGCTTAAGACAGATGCGGAGAGTTTTGGGACGCGGTCGAATCCTTCATCATGAACGCACATTTGAAGGACACAAGGACCGATTCAACTCTGTCTCGTCTCAGTTTCAGATCTCAGTTGATCTTTTATTTTTTCTCGTCTCCTGAAAGCGTCGATTCACGTGGGTCAGAGAGCGAAACACCATCATGACAGAACACCAGACACTTGGGCTCTCTTCAGAGCAACAGTCTTTCACTCAAACCCATGATGCTGTCAGAAACCTCATCAATCAACAAAACACAACCATTCAAAACGTACCAACACTTCTCCTCCTGGTCCAGCAGATGTCCCCGTTGCTCCTTTCGGATCCCCTCCCTGCTGTGAGGTCAACTGAGAGCTTTAGTGATGAAGCAGGTCACAGTGGGGGGATCCTACTGTACGCTAACATTTCTTATTTACTCTGACTTTTGGCGGGTACGACTTTAATGTCCCGCTTTGCCAAACACCTACATTTTGTCTGCGCATTTCGGGAACTTGTTAAGGAGTTTAAGATGACTTTTGGCCAAGAATCAGATCGCACTCGCCTCTCTCATGGACTGTGGAAATTAAAGTAGGCCCATTAGTCTCCCACAAACAGTTAGTTTATATTGCGTTGTTGATTAATGTACATACAATCAGAAAATGAAAATCAATCACTTAATAAACACACTGGCTCTCTATTGAAGACCCTGGCCACCAGAGTGACACAAAATGGCAGGAAGTGGCATTCAATGGCAACTTTCCAGGCATCTCGTAATTATGAGATAAGGTGCCTGTGTTTTTCTGTGGTGAATGCAGTGCACTTCTGCACATCCCTAATGAGATCTGCTGTCAAATTCTTTTTTTTCCTAGTTGCACTTTAAGGTCACACTATAGAGGATGTAACAACTTTGTGGTCGTCCGAGTTTGGTTACGAGTTATGCAGATTGCATGGAATTGTTTGTGAGTTGATTCCAAGAAATGTAGGCAGAAAGTGGCAGAGTGGATTGAAACAGAATAACAGACTGTATCCAAACTGATAAGGCTGATTCTAGGAAACTAACTTAGACATCAAGATGTTCCACAGGACTTTTCTCTCTCCATAGGTTGATATAAATAAGGCTGGTTATTTGTTCTTCCATTACAGTTTTTTTCTGTCTCGCTCCAGTTTGGTTTTCAGAGATGTTGAGATCAAGTTATGTAAGGGCTATACATCTCATGGTGTGCTGATTATATTGTAAACAAAATCATTTAATTCTGTATGTTCAGATTTTTTTTAATGTATTGGTCAACTCTCAGTAAGTTAGTTTCTGTGCTTTCCACAGGCTCCTCCCACAAACACAGGCTCCTCCCACTGAGTCTGTATATTACGTGCCATACTCTCCCTCGCATTCTCTCAACCTCAGCATTGAAGCAAAACTCCGCATCATCTGATCCTCTTCTAGTTTACCAACAACTGCAGGTAAGAAATTCACATCATTCATGCATTTAGTCATTTAACTGTTTGTTTTTGTGAAAAGAAGATCTACTTAAAACTCTTGGTGTAAAGTTCTAAAAAAGACGCCTAAAGTCAGTTTGTTTTCTCCCCTAGGTTTTAAAGTCTTTATTAAACAATTAAAGGGGAAATATTATGTGCTTTCCTGGCACATAGCACCATTTTATAGCAATTTGTTTTTTAAATTGTGTTTTCAGGAAGTCATCACAACATGGGTCCTCTACTAACCTTTAACAAAGTTGGTGTGCTGTGGTGGTGCAGGGGTTACGCGGCTGTCACAAGTTCGATTCCTGGCCTGGCGACCTTTGCTGCATGTCTTCCCCATCTCTCATTACCAAATTTCCTGGCAATTAACTATCACATAAAGGCCACTAGAGCCAATAAAACCTTTAACAAAGATTTTAACCAGCATCGAACTGAGAAGTAGCTCGTTCCACCAGGTGTTTGCTAATTGCTGCTGGCTAGTCTGAAGGAACTGCTCTGTGAGCTTCGAAGCTTGAAAGAAGAAACTCCAAGGAGGGATGGTGCCTTGTAGGCGGAGCTAGGTCCACCCAGGTGTTTTACACAGCTGAATGGTTACCACAGGAAATTACAAGATTTCTCAAACATGCAAAAAAGAAATCAAAGCAACAGTTCAGGTAAGTTTTTTAATGAAGGAATGACATTAACAAGTCAGCAGCACCTGAGAAGGGGAGGAGCTCACAGACAGACAACAAGACACCTGCAACCCAGCCCATAAACACCCAGGGCCGTAACACTACTAACAGCACCACTGTGCCTCTTTTTATAAAATTATTGAAATGGACATTTGTTTCCTGTTCACTGTTACACGTTCAGTAACAGTGAACAGAAGTCTGCAGAGCGCGGAGCTGCAATCGCAGCCCAGATGCAAACAGAGACAGTGGGATTTTCCAATTACTGCAAATTGAAAGCCTCCAAGCAGTTGGTGTTGTTTTTATCTAATTGAGTTTTCTAATACCGAACATCGTTCATCGCGTCTAATGAAGATTACTCACCAGGGTGAAAAATGAGCAAAATCAGCCTCCCAAATGTAATATTGCATTTCAGAATATAATCTATCAGTGATATTCTGACTGGGAGGAAATATTTCATTGATGTCGTTTGTTAGTGGAAATTTTCTTAAAAGAGGAAATTATAGATGAGGAAAAACAAATGTGATTCAGTCCCTCAGTGAGATCATTTTAATATAATCTGAACCCAAAAAGCAAAACGCAGAACCAAATTAAGATGTGGAGATAATTAACATATTTCCTTTGAGATTTATTCATCGCTGACACAATCAGAGTGTGTGTGTGTGTGTGTGTGTGTGTGTGTGGTGTGTGTGTGTGTGCGCGTGGGGGTGTGTGTGTGTGTGTGTGTTAAACAGTAAAATGTTCCATCACTCTTTCAACCAGAGTGTATAAAATGTTTGCCGTATTTTCATCAAACCTTGATCTCTTCCCCCAGCGATGTTCTTCAGAAACTATAAAACTGTGTTTGATATTTTTTAACTTAAATTGTCTGCAGGTTTCTTCCTAATAGAAGCAAAAGGTTTTGATCATTTAACTGTGTGGCGTTCATGGTCTCTTTTCTATTGTCTTTGTCTCCAGTCATGAATGTAGGTATCTATGTGTGTGTTATCCTGGCTGCTTTGTCCAGTGGCTCCCTGAGTCTGCCTCCACAGTCAGTGGTAAGACACACACACACACATTGACACCATAAGTCACAAAAAGGGAGATTTTTTAATTTTTTGTTGTTTTTTGTCATAGAGTACTTCAACACACTAACTATACAGGCCGACAAGAAAGAATGACATGAAAATCAGCATCAAGTTGAATTCAATTCCAAAGGATTTTCCATACGTCTTCCTTTCTTCTCCCAGAGAGCTGAGAATACGCCTCACTTGAACAGCCTCCATGCTCCGCCGCCCAGCCAGAGGCGCCAGGTCCGCTTGGCTCTAGAGCCACAGTCAGTCCTGCACCGCTACCATGGCCCCGTCTATCCCCTCAACAGCCGTTTACATGCTCCACAACATCAAACAAAACAGTCGTTCCTGGACAGACTCGTTCGCAGGCAAAGTGAGTTCTCTGGGTTTTGGAGGCAACAACGAGAAGCTGGGGTTATTAACATCTTTCCCTTCAGCCATTTATCTTTCTCTCATCGTCCGGTTATTCTTTTCCATCAGCATTCCACTGTCGTTCACGCTGAGCCCGTGTCCCACCTCCTTCCTGCCTCCTTCTCGTCTCCTCCACTTCTTTCTTACCAAACCTCCTCCCCTGCATCCTCTCCTCCCTCATCTCCACTTCCCTCTTTAGGTCTGCTGAGCTCACTGCTCTTGCAGAAAGTTTAAGGACAGAAATGAAAACATCATCAGCAATGTAGAAGATACAGGATGAATCCTCCTCACTCAATGTGTTTGATCTCTTCCAGTCCTTCCTCCCTTGGTCTTCTGGACCATGACTCAGCACTTCCCCCGCAAGAAAAAGAATTAGACGGCTGGATGGAGAAAGTTATGCAGAGAAAGATGGCCTCTTCTCCGCCGACCCTGTCACAGCACCACATTGTGATTTTCAGTTTTTACAACAAACTTGATGTAGAATATTGTACTGAGCTTAGCATCAATCGACAACCTGCTGAATGAATCAGATAATGACAGATATAAAAAATGGAAAGCAGCGTTTTTCCCCAATTAAATCATTTCATTAAAGGCAGAAGCTCCATCATGTTTTACATCAGTAGAGCTCTTTGAGGAGTCATCTAGTCAAATACAGATCAAGTGCTACTACTGAGGACAGTGCATGGTTTGTATGATTTCCACACATAAAGGACAATTGTATCAAACTGCTGAAAATATTAAAATATCTCCTCTTCAAAAGTTGGAATTTTTCTGGAGCATTTTATTGAATGTCTGGATCTCTCACCGTTTTTGGTGTGAAAAAAAGCAGCCGGGGCATTTCGTTTGGAGTCGCAATACGTTCAGTTCACAGCACACAACCTGTTTGCTTTAACTTCACACAGATGTCCAGAAATCGCTTATCCATGTCCAGAGGTGGATCAACCGGGGTCTCATCGGATGGTAGATGCTACTACGTGCCACTATTTGGCAACAGTGCTGCAATATTCAGCAGATTAAAGCTCATAGCGATTAAAAAAAAATCTTAAAAATGAATAAATGGGAATGCGTTCGCTGACAGGTCACTATTTGGCAAGGAAGTCATGTTAATTGGCAATGGCTATGCAATTTAAAGAAATAATCGCAAATACGTTTGTCAACAATGTGTTTGTGGCAACAACATCTCAATATTTAGCAATAGTGTCTTGCGTCTGACTAAATAGCATCACACTATTCAGTAACAGCATCGCAGTATTCTGCAAAGCGTCACAATATGAAAACATAAATAATCATCAATGGCGTCATGATTAGCAACAGCCTCTCACCATTTAGCAAAAGCTTCACACTATTCAGTAGTAGGCAGTCGGGTCACAAAATGGTCTGGTGTACTTAAGATGGTGTCATGAGGAAAGAACGTTACAATACAGTATTCATATTTTCATGTGCAATATGGGAAAGACACAAGAACACGTCATTCAACTAAAAAGGACATCACTTGATGTTTATCGGAAAATAATTTTCTCAGAGAACTTCAGAGTGCGATCGTGAGTCCACCAAGGTTTCATAACGCTCATTTTACAAAAGGAGTCCCAGTCGTGCCAATAATTGTAGCGAATACATGAAAGAAAAAGGCCAATTTAACAGTTTTACATTGTAATCCATTTATGGTGTCATTTAAAATAAGTGTGCTGATCTTTTCATGTTATTTCAGTGAAAATTTCAACGACCAAAAACAAACTCAGTTACGCACTCGAATCTTTTAACTTCTTTATTTTTAACACAATAAGCAACATTGTCATCTCGCTCTTCTGTAGCACATGAAAATAGACATCCACACATCAGCATATTCATTAATTTGAAATGGTATCATCATTAGAGATACACCTTGCTAAACATTCAACGTGTTAAAAAACAAAAAAAAAAACACGACAAAACAAAAAAATACAATTGATCTTAAACCCTAGTGTTAAAAGTATTAAGACACAAATCCCGGTTTGAAGAAAATTTGAGGTGTAACATTCAAATCAGCATTTTGCTTGTTTATGACAAGTTAGTGGTGTGGCAAAGAAAAAAAACAAACAAACGGATGACTAAAAGATCCTTCAGGTTTTACCACAGAAACATCAAGAACAGCTCCTTCTGTTCAGGATGTAGAAACAATGAAAGTAGCAGCTACTCGTTTACCTTGTGACCAATGAGATTTAATGGCAGCTTGCCAGGAAGCTCTCAGATCAGGTACTGCATGCCAGAGGTCAAAGTGCAACAGATAAGTCAGAGGTATACTTTATAACAAACAATGTACTCCTCCCATTCTAACACTTTAATTAATTCACTAAATGTCTTAAATGAGAGAAAACTACCCGGATCAGATTGGAAGTTATTTTGATTATTTCTACAATTTTAATATTATAAGAAATAACAGACATTTGGCACAGGTGAGAGTATGGCTATGCTGGGATATTCTGACTTATGAAGCGATTAGCTAAGAGTTGCTAATTATTTGTCTTAACTGGCTCAGAGGTAATGATCTAAAAATATGACTGGGTGTGCTTACGAGTTATGGAGATTGTTGAGAAATGTATGCAGAAAGTGGCAGTGCGGACTGAAACAGAATGACAGACTGTATCCAAACCGATGAGGCTGATTCTAGGAAACGAACCGAGACAGCGAGATGGTCCAATGGACTTCCAGATGTAGCGTTAAAAACAGTTTGTTTATTATCACTTGCTGGTCCAACATGTCTGTTCTAAACAAACCCTTTATATATATAATGTATAACTAGCAAAAACATGCTAGCTATCAAAAAAGCAGCTATTGGTTAGCTGCTGTTTAGTTATTGCTAGATAATCTAATACCTACTGAAAATGGACCACAGAGCAGAACTGTAATAAACCAATTTAATTCTCAGTCGTGCATCTGTTTTACTTCTGCAGAGTCACGATGTGATGACAACGATAAGCTACAAGCCAAACTGATAGTAAAGTATCATCTGCAAACAAATGTCACTTGCGTGATGATTTAATATTGAAAGATATGTCATAAAATATTCATTTTTGAACACATTCACCTTTGGAATAACTTCAGATTGTATATTTCAGTAAATAGGAACACAATGTATTTCAGTATTGCCACACTGAACAGTAAACACTATAGACACAGTTGTTGGTCGCTAAAATACATTTATATACATCACGCCTCTCAAGTATCATAATGAAAAAAAAAAGAAGCTGCTGATTCTTAACTGAAGGTGCATTTGTTTTTTATTTATGACAGTGAATTTTCTCGCATCATAGGTTGAAATGATCATATCAATAAGACTGGTTATTTGTTCTGTCTTGTTCCAGTTTGGTTTTGATAGATGTTGAGATCAAGTTGTAAAGATCGCTTTATATGAAGGCTACACATTTTACGGCTTACAGGTTGTTTTGTAAACTGAATGTTTTTCAATTCCTGATTTCTTTTTATTGAATGTATTACTCAGATCTAGTCGACCACCGCAGACTTTTTTTTTTCTTCTACTGAAAAAAAAACAACCTCTCAGTCTTTTCCACAGCTGATTGTCCAGGTGTCAGTGAAAGTGGCCCATCGCTTCAGCTGCCTTTACCCTCACCACAGGATCTGGATCCTGCAGCAGCACCACTAAACCTGTGCACGCAGACACAATTAACCTGTGAGTGTTCACAACCCTTCAATCAACCCAATTGATTTAAAGGGCGACTGCTGAACTTACCTTTGGAGATGGTGCCCATGTTGAGGTGAGAGAGGTGCTCCTGCTGAATATTCCCCAGGAGGAACCCTAGTGGAGGACGCCGTCATTGCAACACGTCAAAAAGCAAATCCACGCAAGATTGACCAGAATACTCGTTTTGTTTCATTGTTAGGAACCAATGTTTACAGTGAAAGAGGTATTGCAGAAAAGCAGCTGTACCTATAAACATGGCCGCTGCAGCTCTGACTTCAGGCCAGTTGCTCTTGAAGAACTGGATGACGGAGATGTGGTAGAAGTTCAGCATGCCGGGAAAGTCCTGAATCTACAAGCAACAAAATCAGCACTGATCAAAAACCAACAACAAACATACTGTCTGCTGGTACAACGTCATAACGACAACTCCTTTGGAGCAACTCGAGAGAATATTCTGCAAAAAGACTTTAATGCATTGATCTTTTTTTTTTTTCAAACAGAGAAACAAATATTTCTAAATGAAAGCGGCTGAAACCCGTCTCACCAGGTACTTTGTGAGGTCGTTGATGAACTCTCCGTAGTGCAAACTTTTGTCCTCGTGCAGGTGGTTCTGAAACATGGCTGTGATCTGCTCTGACCCAACGACAGGCGCACACACTCGCATCGCATATTTACACGCCTGAAAAAAATCAACATTGATTTATAGCAGAGGAGATGCATGAATGAAAAGGTTAAAGCAGCAGCTTGAATTGTTTCTTGTCCTCCTGTACCTTCACCACTTGAGTGTTTGGGTCCACCAGGTGCAACAGCAAGCTGACCAGGACGTTGTGGATCTGGTCCTTGAAAACCTGCTCTCCCGAGCCAAACTTGGACAGGTTTCCCATTAGGAGGATGGAAGCACAGCGTATATCGTCATTGTCCTGCACAAACACGCGGCCAGACGGATCCGTTAGATCACGGGCCTCAATATCGAGCTGAAACCAGCTGCGGTCTGAAAAACTGCGGCTTACAGAGGTGATAATTCAGGAGAAAATGCACTTTGTTAGGAGAGGAGAACGAAAAGATTTCTTAAAACTAAAGTATGACCAATGTAAAACAATACAGCAGCACAATGCATTGAACTGCAACTGTCTCACTTTCTGCATAGCCATATGTATTTAGGAAATTGTATCATTATTATAAATTTTTCTATCACTGTGCAGCTCTAAGTGACATGTTTGATCAAAATTATGGGCATAATAATAATACGGCTACAAAAGTGGTAACAACAGAAATAAATGTTGACAATTATGTTAAAAAGGATTGTTTGAAAAATCTGTAAAATAATATGCAAAGAATGAGGAAAATGTCCAAAATTAATGAGCAATTTTAATCAAGTAAAGGGAAGCTAAGGGAGTTTTAATTTTTAAGGATAATAATGTTTGTCCTTTAATTTATGTCTGATATGGATTAACGAGAATATAAACCTAAACTGACTGGGACAGGAAGAAATCCTGCAAATGCAGGAGAATGACCTCATTAGTTCCTGAAATGATATTATCTTTCAAAAGGGGGGAAGAAATAAGACTGCTAAAGGATTAATTAAAAAAAGAAAAAAATATATAAAGGATATCATCAACTTACATTTTCTAAGAAGGGTCGAATCTTCATGAAGATGTAGACCACCAGTAAGTGAACGTTGTTCTTGTCCAGGTGGAGAAGAACTTTAGACAGACCGGACATGGCCTCCAAGGTGATCAGTTTACCTGACAAAACCATAAGTAACCAGTTAGTTTCCAATCAAAAGTAAAACTAAACATTAGTGACACCAAACTGTTGTTCCTTTCTCACCCGGATCGTCTTTCTCCTCCATTCCTGAGCTCATGGCTGCCAGCAGCTCCTTGGCGTATTTATTCACCTAACGGGAGAGAGCAACGAGTTAGGCTGCAGCCACCTCAGCGTGCGAACGGTGGCCTGGTTGACCTTTATGTTGGTGCACCTTTTCTGGCGATCCCACTGCTATGTTGCCGAGTCCTCGCACCGCCAGCATGCGCACGGTGCAGCAGGGATCCGATATCCTCTCCATCATGTTGTTCATCAGGACGTCTATCAGCATCAGCTCCGTCGCCACATGATGGTTCAGCAGCTGGACGCAGAAAATGAGCCGGAGGAAAATTAACGAATTCTTGCGTTACTGAACAAAAGCGATCGGCGCTTCCTGTTTCGCGATTCCCCGTCTTTAGTTAAATCGTTTTTCTATTGGCCAAGTCATCAAAGCTACATCTGCAGAGAGCATTTTAAGTTAGCGTGCTTGTCAGCGAGCTGGAGGTGATTTTCAGACAGTTTCTCACCTCAGAAAAGAAAGCGGTGACGGTAATCCTCTGACATTCGTAAATGTTGTTGAGGTTCGGACAGAGACACTCTACGATCGCAGGCAGTCTGGGACCAGCATGCTTCGCCATTGCTCTATAAACAAGACAAACATAACCAAAAGTACAGAATATAGAGTGGAAAAATGACCTAATTTCACATCTGCATACTCTGTACGTAACAAAAGGTCTACCTGTAAGCATTACTGTACTTCTGTGTAGCTTAGACTTAATTTTATTTTTATATTGTCCAGCTAGCCTTTGTTTCTGCACGTTTACCTTGCTAGAAGCGTTACCCCGGTAACGTGTGTATTTAGCTCCTTCATGGCATCCCAGGCATCGTCTTCATCGAGTCGTTTCATCACCTCATCCAGCTGAGCTCGGGCCAACAGGATTCTCAGAGCCTCGGCTGCAACCCTGCAACACAAAATGCATCTTTACTAAAGTAAAACTACTAATCTGCAGCCAGCGGCTCCACAGAACCGTGTTGCTATTTAGCCCCAAAGGTAACGCTCGGTAACTTTGACCTCACAATATACAGAAATAAATGAGGATTATTGATAAATGAGGCAACTGCAAAAGGCTATTCACAGCAGTAAGACAATATCACAAGAGACTTTGCTCTAAAATATACTTCATTTCTTCAAGAGGGCTCAATTAGCCTCGTGTTTCTAGAGAAAAGTGAATTTTTCCCTTTTTTTGTAATAAGATTTGTTTTTCTTTTATTTTAAAACTAAAACCTAATTAAAACCCAGTAAAACCTTCTTTATTAAATTCTACCACATGTGAAAGAATTTCATATGAAAGACAATGACTTAATTTTTACGTTCAAAGTGCGATTGATAATGTCACTAGAGGAAAATTAATGAAAGAATTTATATTAAAATTATATAGTGAATTTCCAATTTACCATGTGAATAAATTGGAAAGGGAAGGTGGAGAGATTGGTAAGAAATTTGAAATCTTTTTTGTTTTTGTTATATTGCAAAAAAAAAAAAAAAGGACAGAGGAAAGAAAAAAAATCTTTATTTCACAATTAAATTTACTAAATATGTATGAAACCAAAAGATTCAATAGGTGTATTGACATAAAAAACACAATGAAGACTGGTTTGCCTTCATCTCTAGACAAGTAAAAAGCTCTTTGGATTTCTAAAGGCCGCCGATCCCTGAAACACACCAATGAAAACAATCCAAAGCAACGTACCCTGCGACATGCAGGGAGCCAGAGTGTTTATGGTTGTTGTCTTTGGGTGGCATGACTCCGACGCTCGCTCCCAGTCTGACGGTGAGACATGAGAAGAGCTGAGGGAACAGGCTGAGTGCTGGTTCCTGAGACTGACCGTTCAACAGCAGCTCCTTCAGGCCGCACGTCATCTGGACACATAAACACGCGTCGACACATTACCTTCGTCTTCCGCGCATAAAGTTGACTCTGTTTTGCTCTAGACTAGATTTAATTTCACACCACAGAATCTGCTTTAGTCTTTATAACAATCAGCACTGGGATGTTTTCAAACTGAAGGCGCTTGATTGTCCCACTTACTGCCAGAGGCTGATTGGTGGCCATTTTGGTCATGCCTCCCCTCATCATAAACTCCTTCTTGTCAACATAGGGCGCTGTGATGACAAGCTTCTCCATCACCATCTCCATGATCTGATTGGCTACAATGGGATCCGCTCCCATCGCCATCCACATCTCACTGGTCCAGCTGAGGAAGCAGAAACATTCAGCACTGGCAGATTAATTCACAAAATAAAAGGGTGAAACAAATAAAACATGAGTATTAAGAAGAATGAAGCTTTTTACTGCAGGCGGTCTTGTGTACCTGTCATAAGGAAGTGGTTGGTTGACTAGAGTGTTGACGACAGTCTGCAGATGCTGAGAAGCCAGGATCAGTACAGTCTGTCCCACTGCGACTCTCACCTTTAAATACAATGAAAACATTTCATCATGACTTCAGGTCAGAGGAACCAAACTCATTTTTACTTCAGGCCACATTAGGATTATCAATCAATCAATCAATCAATCAATCAATCGCACTTTTCTGGAACAAGGCAGTTCAAAGTGCTATATTGTGCTCTTTAGATTACCTTTTGGATTATCATGCAGAGAGATTCCTACTATTGCAACCCAGAACAGAGATTATAACAAACTTAGAATAAAGAAAAAAAACCTCAGCAACTTTTTAGGCTCATATTCTTCCAACCCAGGAAAGAAATTAGACTTATTTATATTCATCTAGTTTATATACTTTGGATCAACATTATTGGATTATTTTTCTTCTTTTGCTCTTTCCTTTGGTTTGTTATTTTGTTTGTATTTCCTTTTAATTCAAGTAAAGCACTTTGAATTGCCTTACTGCTGAAAATGTGCAATATAAATAAAATCCCTTTACCCTTACATCATAAAAACACAAAAAGTACAAAGCCATCAACAACTGAAATATTGCATTTTGCCAAGTGCCGTCATTACACATGAAAATGTTGTTAGTGTTTCATTTCATTATGGTTCAATAGTAAATCTAAACAGGTGGGTCTGATTATCAATATACTCAAAGAGCCAATTGTGCCAAAAATATGTCAATATAACTACAAAATTAAACTTAAAATATAAATGTATGGGTGTCTGCATTCTTTGAGTTCTTCTTAAAGTTAAATAATCTTGGACTTTTATTTTTTATGTTTTTACACTTTAATGCAATTTGGCAAAATACAGATAAAACGGCTTAAGATGCATTGATAAAATAACATTTAGACATCAAACTGTTTCCTTGAAGGCTCTAATGTTATAGCGAGTCATATATAAATGTAACACGTGTTAATACCTGCTCCTCTGTAATGCTTTGCAGACGCACATGCAGAACCTCCAGCATTTCTGGGACCTGCAGAGCCAGCACACACGCCACGCGTTACGCCACCTCACGATGTTAGACGTCAGCAGCCCTAATGTGTCCCGTGTGCTTACCAGGTCTTGTAATCCGGCGCCCCTGTTTTTCAGCAGAGTGTTTAAGATGACGGACGAAGCTCTGCAGCAGTTGGCCTGACTGTCGACCAGCCCTTCAAACAACATGAAGACCAGCGTCGTCAGCTGCTGCTGAGGCAGACGCTTACTCATCACCTGACACACGCAGGAGAACATGCAGTTACACACCGCTGAGCTTTTCAGGTTCGGAATACACTTAATAGGAATATTAAACGGACATGGAGATGAAAACATGCCGATATGTATATTACTGTAGGAAAATGTCAACACTTTACTCCATTAACGTTCCAAAATTCAATGTGTGTGTTTGGCATAATTAAGAGGACAAAAAAAATTTACGCAGTGCAACCAACTCCTTTAAGCTACATTTCAAATAAATGGTGTAGACTTAATGTTTTTGCATATTTTGCCCTAATGACAGAAGAGACAACAAGGACGATTTATTATTCCTGTTTTTAATTGACTGCATGGCACAACAACGCTGCTCTAGAACAACATCCACATTTACCTTTGTGAGGTCTGAACAGGTCTTGTAAAGCACTGAATGGTCCGGGTTCACCAGAGCTTCCTTTAGAGTCAGCAGATCTTCAACACCTTCATCTCTATAGTCCAAGGAGAATCCTAGGAAACACAAAACAAAAATATTACAGTGCAAATCCCTTCAGCCTCTGTAAAACTGTCGTATCTCATCATGAAGAGTGTGGGTACCTTCGTATCGTAGCTGTATGGAAAGCAGCGTGTAAATGCAGTCGACAGCCGCGGCGCGTACGGCCAGCAGAGGGTCAGAGCAGCGGGGAGACAGCCGACCCAGCAGGGCTCCCAGGTTGTGGAAAGACACCATACACTGCAGACATGGGGAAGCACAAACAAGCAAAATGAAACAATTGGAACAATTATTAGTTCAACCAAAGAGAAACAATACTAGAGTCAAATTTTAAATCACAAAAACGTGTGGGCTGTGCAATAAAAAGAAGTCTAAAGAAATGGCAGATCATTTAAGACTTGGTTATCATGAGGTTTAAAGATGCATTCGGTTCTCTGTGTGATGTGTTGACGTGTACCTTGACTGTCAGGTTCTCCAGGTAGTAAGCCAGCAGGTTCGAGGTGGCCGTCATGGCCCTCTCCCTCTCATGGTCATGTACAGAGGCCAGCCATGATTCAATGTGCTGCAAAGGATGAAAACAAAACGTTCGGCTCGGAGGGTAAAATTAACACACAAAAACAGTACAACACAAACTTTAAACATATATGTAAACACAAAAGAAGGGTGATACATCACTTACTTGACTGACTGGCTATAATAGAGATATTTTTCCTTCTTTTTGTAACTGTATTGTCTAAACAAGGATAACCACCACAGATTCAGCTAATCAAGTTCAAAACTGAATAGAAACACGCTATGAATACATAAAGATTAAGCTGCACTGACAATCTCATAAGAGCAGACATCAGGCTTCACCTTAAAGATACTCTGGAAGCCGTCCGGACTGGGATCCCTGGCCAGTATGCTCCTCAGAAGCTCCTGCAAAGCAGCCAGTGTGTCTTTGTACAAAACCTAGAGGGATGAGACGAGAGCGTTTTTATATTAAAAAAAATAATAATAAAGTGACTGAGCGAGACCAGCATCAACCTAAACAGTGTGCGTCTGTCTGGACATTTCATCTTTGACTCACCTTTCTCTGCTTGGGGTCGAGGATCTCCTCGTCTTTAGTTTTCTCTGGAGTGTGTGTGTCGGGCGGCAGGGAGAAGACGCCGTTCACACACACCTTGAGCAAGTCAAAGCTCTCATTCTCACTTAGTGGAGGGTCCAGGGACCTGAAGCACTCGCAGTTAAAGATTAAACTCTGGAAGAAAGCGAGGGCAAACACCTGTGGGTGATATGGCAATATTACATCATGAAGGATCCGAAATTGCTGACAATGAAGAGAGATTGTGGGATCATCTGGGAGACAAAATCTGTGAATTTAGTTTCATTCTCCGCCTCAGACATTTCAGTTTTATTTTCCTCCTTTGGCTCACACAGAAGGGAGGAAATGATTACTGGTTTTAATAAACAACATGGCAATGATATATTATTAATATAATACAGTTACTATTAACGTTTCAGAACAACATTAGCCTGGAAGCCAAAATGTGTGACACAGTGTGTTAGTTGTGCAGATGTGACCAGCGTTGGGAATGTCCTTTGGTTTTTTTTATGCAGAATTACTGTAATTAAATGATGACTTTACAAAAGAAACTAATAAATTTTTTTGCCACACGGCAAACCACAACAGCCACCTGAACGTCCATGTAGTAGACCAGTGATGACTGGTTTTATGTCAAGCATGTTAAAGCTTTATTTATTACGAAACAAGTGTCTTTATTACATTTTATACTCATCAAGTGAATTTAAACAAAAGTAGTAAATGTGAATGCATTTATGCCATTTTCACATCTGAAATGTGGATCATCGTTCAATCGTATTTCTGCAACAGGCCAGAAAACACAGCGGCTTTAGAGAACTAAAGGATACACAAGGTTGGCACAGGTTGTCATCACCAGGGGGCGTACTGCAGTCCTTAATGAGTCAGACGGCTCTGACTTGATGAAATCCTGATCCGTGAAATCACAACACAGGAATTAAAAAATAAATAAAGGGAAATATTATAGTAATTTCAATGACACTATGAGTTAGTTGGTAAATAGTAATAACACAGACCAGCATAACGGTGATGAGCTCCTGCTTGCGGGAGAAGATGTAGCCTTGTTTCTTCACACATCTGCTGATGGCTTTAGCTATGAGCCCAACGCTCTGGATCAAACTGAGCTTCATGGTCAGGTCCTGCATCCAGGCAAAGACCGACAAAAACAAGCACCGGAATCAAATGCAAGAACTGCTCCAGCAGACTGAGTTTTATTAATAGTGAACGCAACCATAAGAGCAAAGCACCCAGCAAAGCAATCATTTTAATCAATCCAAAAATGCTGTTAAAGATTGATCCTCCATGCCCAAAGATGGAGAGAAATCTGAAATCATAGTTGCAGATTTAGAAGTGATTTGAAAAACAGCAGATCAATTGCAGGCTCCCCTGTAAAAAGCATCGGATGAGCCTAAAGCCTCTGAGAAATTGAGTTAGGAAACTACAAGAGCATTTCACACCGAGGGTGAGTCACTGATGAATAATTTAAGAGCAGTCCACCTTTAAGCAACTACCAAGAAAAAAAGAAAGGAAGAAATGTAGATATTTATGAAATAGTTGAGAATGGCATGTTATGATGAGATTTGATAAATGTAGGTTTCTATTGAAGCAATAATAAATGTAAAAAATACATATTTAAAAAACTGCATTGCAGTTTGATTTGTCAGTGACTGCATTTAGCTGCAATCGTAAGATAATTGTTAGCTTTAGGGTTTGTAATCATCATCTTATTAGAGCTTATTGTCACAACAAATCACAAACACCATCATGATTTTAAAAGATAAAATGCTCAAAGTGATGATAAATGATTCAATAACTGGCTATTTCTTTTGTACATGATCTAAAGTAGAGACACAGTATCTTCTAAATTGAATTTAGTTAGATTTTAATAACAATGAAGACCTTCGTCGCTCTTCTGACACCTAGTGTCAAAAAATACAATAAAATAAAACATATGCGCATAAAGTTCACATGATATGAACGGATGCCTCTAATTATCCTCAGGTCTACAACCACACATGATTTAGTTAATCAATAATTTGTTACTGTGGGCCTTTCACAAATATCAAGCAAGGTCAGCAAAAGCTTAAAGGAAATGCGTTTGTTTCATTAAGATCAAGCTGCGTTGAATTGACTTTAGAGCCGTCAGGTAAGTATTTAGCAAAATTACCCAGAGAGGAAAACTAAGAGGAGCAAAATGAAAACCAGAAGAAACAAAACAAAACCCTTTAGTCCTGTAACAATACCTTTGTCTCTACTTTAATCCCAAGAACCTGTATAAAAAGAGGTGACAACGTAATGAGGTCATATACAAATGGTCAACTTCTAAGCATGTTAGGCTGAAAGGTGACATGATCAGAAATGACCTAAAATGTGATGGAATAATTAATAAAAAGCATTTATAAACTGCTCAATACATTTTATGTTGAACAAACACACATCAAGAGGAGGATTAAATGAATGATGGCATGCCTCATTGTGGTGGGAAGGAAAAAGGGACTTGAAATATCCATCTGATCAGAAACTAAACGTTGATCTAAGTCATATTATGATGCTGGTCGGATGTTACAGGCCAGCTTCAGGATGTTTTCCCTTGTTTTGTTTTTTTGCAATGAATGCAATTATATTACTGCAAAACTAAATGTGTCCTGCATTTATTACAAACATGTTACCAAATTATTTATAACTCTTTATCTAAACAACCAGCAGCTGGCTGTGAACCGTCACTTCGGCACAGAAGTGACCTGCAGTACTTCCCACAATAAAGAGGAGTTTAGACAAAGCCACTGTTCACTGATAATAAATATCGCTGTCATCGCAGTGGGGAAGTTATCCAAATTATCTGCATAGACGGTTGGTTTTGTAATCGCTGCAACCTTCTCCCAGCATGCTCCGTACCTTGGTGTTGAAATGTTTACTGATGCAGCGCAAGATGTCCTGATCGATGCGGCTGAGAATCTTCTCTGGAGGTGCGTTCAGCGCCACGTGGCCGTAGCACAGGATCAATGTGCTCTTCACCTTCTCCACCTCAACTTCATTACGCTCCTGTGGCAAGAAAGCGGACAGTAAAACTCTTTGCAGGAAGTCGGACAAAACATTTCCTATATTTGAGAGGGTTTCACAGTTTGTACTTTGAGCAGGTTGAAGATGCTCGGCGACTTTTTGAAAGCGTCCGATTTGCCAAACTCATCGAGTTTGGCTAACGTTCCCTCTAAATGGCTGTTGGCACACAGACCGACACCCATCGCCACTCCCTGAGGAGGAAAGTTAAAAGTTAGACTAAGGTGAAACAGAAATTAATGATGGACATAACTAGTTTTGTTTTATGTTTCATTTACTTCTCTTTCAATTGCATCACTGTGTCGCGCTGCGAGGAGGACTTCCTGTAGCTGCTTCTTCACAACCTCCTTATTGAAACACTGCTGGAGAGTCACTCCGATACATCGGTACAGGAAGCTCTAAAAGAGAAGAAAGGGATTTATTTTCTACACTTTATTAGACAGTTTTATAGCCCTTGTAAATGTCGAATCCTTGACACTGAGAAGTTTGCACAATCATAAACGTTAACAGAAAAAGCAAAAAACAAAAAACGAGGTGACAGTCAGGAGAGATTGCTGCATTACAATCAAGCAGAGCAAACTCTGTGAACCCGGTGTTGGGCCAACAATAACAATAAAAAAGCTAACGAGCTAGCAAGGGTATATTAGCAAGGAGTTACTGATGAGTCACAGAATGCAATTAAGATGTTTGCGTGCGACTCAAACTGTTTTGTCTGACGGAAAAGTCGTGTGAGAAAAAATAAAAAGAGATGAAATTGTCCTGCCACAACAAAACTTAACACCATCTTATATTTCAAGACCTTAATTTTAGACATACAAAAATGAGGCTTATTACACACACAATACCTTCTCCTCCAGGGCGTTGTTGTACGTCGACAGGTATCTTGTTGCTTCAGCAGCAAACTGACAAACCCACTTGTCATCTTCAATCGACATCAGGGTTTGAGTCAAGAGCTTGGGGAAATTTCAAACAGCTAAATATCGATTCTACTAACATCTCGTCAAACGCAAATGACTAATAATTATTGACAAAAGTTTACATTCTTCTATTATTATTGACAATAAAAACCCACCTCTAGGAGTTTCTCATCCCACTTCTTCTTATCCAGACTCTCTGCTGTTGACTCTGAAAATAATATTAATAACACAAGGCAGGTAAAGTGTGATCATACAAAAGAAAAACCTGCACACTTTACTACAATCTAATCAAATTAATAAAGAAACAGTTTCCACACCCTCTAGCAGTGAAAGCAGAGGAGGAATTTCCTTCTCCCAGACCGTTTCTGTTTTGGGGTGAATGTTGATGCTGAGGGTCTGCAGGAGTGAGAGCGACGGCGGTCCATGGCCTCTGCTATTAAAAGGAAATGCTGCGTTGACCTAGAACACAGCGACACCGTTCTGTAAAAATAGTTAAAAAAAGAACCAACAGCTGGAGTCCTAAAGAGACTAGGAGGGGAAAAAATCTGACATCACAGATATACTGCAGGGTGTAAGCAAGACTTAGTCAGAAAGACAAATACGGTATTTTCCCCCATTCAATCACAATTTGTTCCTCCCCGTCTCTTCCACCACTTAATAATTAGTTTTCTACAGCCCCTATTTTACATAAGCCGAGAAGAAACGTATGCAAATCCTTCTTTTAGCATATGAGCTTATGGCTCATTTGTAATGTGCAAATTGACTTACCAGCAGTCTGATCATTAGAGTTTGAGGAGATGGGAGATTAACTGGTGGTGAGGATGAAAAGAGAAGAATGTGTGAGCGTGAAATTCATCATGAGAACAAGACAAACTGTAAAACACTTTTTTCAGTTTGAAGATTTACTTCCAATACTTATTTGCACTTTTTTCTTTGCACATTTTACACCTACACCAAATGAGCAGAGAAAATGGATATCAGTATGTCAAGAAATCATAGCCTGAAAATCGCATAAATTTTCCTCAGCAAAAGTTAATCTGTTTTGCAAAATGACTAGAAATACAAATAATTGTACCTTTTCTGATTAAATAACAGCTCACATTCATCACACTGTTAGAGTGCGATAACGGTGTAATTGTTTTTACTGATCAGTAAAAGCAGAGCACTCACCCTCCTGTGTGAAATCAATCTTGAAGCTGGGCTCCTGGTTGCTCTTTTTCTTGTTCCCCAACACGATGAGACTCTTGCAGAGAGGAGTCGTGGCATTGCTGAACTGTGACGGCGTCAGATAGTACAGCAACTTGGGCCAAAGCACCTTCAAACCAAAACAGAAAAGTAAATTCACAGTAAGAATATCAGCATTCATTATCTGTGAACGCATCAGACAATTACGTCAGCGAGGCGGCCAACGGTGGTGGTGAGAAGATGGAGGGTGCTGTCACACATCGTCCTTAGTGCCTCATTGGTCACCTCCTCTGGATCGCTCGTTGCTCTTTGGTGGGACTTTAAGACATGGAGGAGCAAATATTCTTACATTTTTACCATCTTAAAAAGTGCAAAAAATATAAAAGAAGCAACTTTTTTCTAGGCACTGTTAATTAATTAGCTTCAGGAGTCATTAAACAACTATAATCTTAGCTGGACCGTTAAGCTGATTAAAGTGCATTTTTATCTCCTACCATCTGCAGATCTCACATATAAGAAGTTAGTTGCTGTATTTTATTGCATGTGTCTGCTTGTAAATCTGCCATCTTCTTTTTTGTGCCAAATCAGCTTTGGTGGGACATGATCCACCACACAATTCTTTTAGATAAATTACTTCGTCTGACTTATTCAATTCCACAAAAGTGGACAGCTGGAACAGATGTTTCAAGTTTGTTTGTTTTTTTACCTGGTATGTGTCGTGCAGAGCACAGTTTTGAACTATGAATCGGACCAGTAATTCCCCTCCCTCTAATTCCAGGTAGCCATGATGTGCCATGGCGCTGATCACCTGGACCACACACTTCTTCACCTGCAAAACAGACGTATCCAGATACTCAGCCACAAGGCAATATGATGTTCTTAATATTAAGAACCCTGACCAAAAGAAAAAAATCCCCCAGAATAAAATGGATCCATCTTTGCACTGTTATGATGTTACCTTGTTGCTGTGGTCAGCCATTGGCTGTCTAATACTGGCCAGAATCAGAAGCTTTTTGCTCTCCATTGTAGAAGCTGCAACACAGCAATGCACATAAAAGGTGAAAGTATTCATAAAAGCTATGTTAAAATTTTTTTTATTTGTGGTGTGTGGTTGCAGCATTTTCCTTACAGGAGGAGTTTATGAGGTGCCGAAGCACAGCCAGGGAGCCCATCCTGCTGCGCTCGTTACTGTTCTCCAAACGCTGCAGGACGTACATGACCAGCCGGTCCGGAAAAGAGTTGGCTAGTGGGAGAGGAGAGCAGAAACACGCAAACGAGTAAAAAAACTGCGGCAGACAAAGTTGACATAAAAGTAAACATTAATAAAATAAATAACTAAATGGAAAAAGTTCAAGTCAGAAAAAGAAAACAAGCAAGCAAGTGAAGGGGGAGAAACTGTGGAGCAACTTTCACAGTTAACGAGATTATGTGGAGACAGAGCCAACACGCTAATGCACGATCTCATTACTGCACTTGTGACTCCATAGAGCTACATTAGATAGATCAGCCAGTTGATGGGGTTTAAACATTGCCATATAAACATTGTGGTCACCCTTCCCAATTTAATACATACATAGAAATAAAAACAGAACCAGTACCGAGCAGGCTGAAGCAACGCAAGACTTCGTTGTGGTTCTTGACAGTCGGAGGGTCGCTGTAATCAACAAGAGCAGAAACCTGCAGGAGACGAAGGAAAAGTTACACCCATTTCTGATCTGATCAAAACTAATTTAATGCAACTCATTTGGATACAAACAGTGTCTGTAACTTCATTTGCATATGTGAACTTAAAGCTGTACTTTTTTTCCATTTAATTGCTTTGTATTGCGTCAAAGTGCTTACACCAATCACAACCCATTCTGATTTTTCTGTAACAATTATAATACAAGAAGAAATTTGAACATGAGCTTTTATTCCTGCCGTCCTGCTGTGAAAGTTCACTCATTCTTTAAATTATCAAGGAGGTTTTGCTTAGAGTGTGGCAGTAATGACTGTCTATTACATTATATAAGATAACAGATCATGCTTTTTTCCTCTTTCTTATAGTCTCATTGAATTAAGTCATGTTTTTATTGACGAGTTTCACAAAATTCCTTATAAATATCTTGTTATATTTCAATGCTTAATTTGACCTCATCTTTAAGCACACCTGAAATGAATTCAACAACCTTCAAGTCTGTGACACTACTTGCAATAACTTGCATGTTGCAAAGTAATGTCATCGTAACCCAGGGCTTGTATTCGGTTCAGGTTCTGATCTGACAAAGATTTGATTATTGAGTTACAAAACCAGCCAAGCTAAAAGCTAAAAATTCAATGACTGACATTGGCGGCTAATTTCGCTCTTCAATAATAATGTGAACAAGAAAAGAAGCAATGACAAACCAATCTCACTTTTCTATGCTTTGTCCATTTTTTAAAAAAGCTTCTGGTCAACAACTTTGCTTTGTTGACAAAAAAGCAAAACAAAACAAAAAAAAGGCACTTTTACAACGTTTACTATTCTTTTGCACGTCCATTCAGTCATTTGTGGTAAATTTCTGCAATAACAAGCATTATTCAAGTGCTGTCAAAGTCCATAAAACCACATGACGATGACTATAATGACATGACATGTGACACAACTAAAGAGAACAATCCGGATCACTGTGATCGGAGCTGCGGCCTCTAACCCGGCGTTGACGCGGCTTTACCTGCTGATGCAGAGCCACTAGGAGACCGTCCAGCTGCGTATCCAGGACTCTGCTGCCCATGTTGACCGACGCTTCCAGGACTTGGCACAAGCTCTGTTGGGACCAAACAGAAAACTCTTAGCCTCCAGCTAACTCCAAGAGTGCGCTGTTGTAGTCAACAACCTGACTGCTTTGGACTGTTTGTGCCCACCTTGCTGATGACGTAGTGCTCGGTGTTTTTCTTGTACAGGGACACGATGGCGGGGATGATTCTGGGGAGCTGCTCCTCCAGTTTATCACTGGCCATCAGGTGACACATAGAGCCCACCGCCTCACCCACTGTCAGCCTGAGCTGGAGGACACACAAAGACAAGGCAGGATATGAGGTGACAGATGAGACGGACATTCACCGCTCCGCACGGGAGGAAATCAGAAGAGAGTACCAGGACAACAGCTGACTTTATTTACAAGTGAAATAAAGTCAATGAAAAATCATAATACCACTGGGACACGTCTTCAAGTCACCAGTTAATAAAAATCTACTGACCAGAAAAAAAACTAGTAAGTTATAAAAGAAAAGAGAAAACATATGTCACTCTAGGAGCATCTGGTCGACTGTCGGGAAGCGTCTTAATGGATCCGACATCGGCTTCAATTAAGGAGAACAGTGGAGGGGCTGTTACTCAGCAGCACTCTTTAATGCAGACTCATTACAAACAGAGGGTTCTTGTGTTTCTTTGGGACTTTTACTTCTCCAGAGGATAAAAATCTTCCTAATTACACCCCAAATATACAACTTTTTGCTACCTACAGGTTGTGTTTGTAGGCTCGTGTATTTCATATCATCTTGTTCAACTATGTGTATTGATCTGGAGTATCCTTTACCTTGGGCTCCCTGCTTTGTAACCAGTTATTGAAGAGAATGTCAAAGGCCGCATAGATTTCACCGGAGAATGTGTCTTTTCTGACTGTGGGGTCTGGAGCTTTGTCCAGGTTGGCCAGGTACTCCAGGATGCTGTCACTGAAATGACACAGCGCTGCAAGGACAGCAGGAGAGAGAGCGACAAGCACGAAACAGAGGAGGAGGAGCAGGAAACGGGGAGATTACTTATCCTGAAGGTGTCACTTTGTGTTCCATCGTTATTATTCAGAACATCCGAGGACAAATGTTTGAAATTCTTAGTCGGTTCTTTAAGATGAGAAGTGAGCGGAATGGTGGGAGGTTCTTACCGGATGAAAATACCCACTTCATGTTGTCCTGTTTGGCCATGCCCAGCATTGGCAACATGGTTCCCAAGATGGCATTCAGGAACGGCACCATCCCATAAACTAGAAAATAAAAATATTGAGAAATTATATCATAACAAAACCATGAAAAAAATAAAAAAACATTTCCTTTTCCATGGCAGGATAATCTCTCAAAGGTGTCGGAACGTTTGAGTGAGTCTTAATGTGGAACCGGCTCATTCTATAAAACACTAAATAGTGGGAACGTTTCTGAGCAGGTTAAACAGGTTCCTGTTCTTCTCCTGACTGTCACTCAATACTTTCGTGACAGAGTTGTGACTTCCTGGTCAGTGGCTGGCGAGTTGGTTCATGTGAGCCACTCTGTGGTTGGTTACCTCACTAGAGACTGAAATGTTTTTTTCCCCCCTTTCTGTGTCTCACCGTTTGAGTCAGAGAGGTTGGCCAGCGTTTGAACCACGAAGAAGTGAGGTAGCACCCCTGGCTGGAACTTGCTCAAGATCTCCTCCATGATGTCATTGATGCGTTTGTTTCCCACGGCAACCAAGATGTTACTGGCCGCCTGCTGCCAGTCAGGAACGACGTCCTTAGACGCACGATAAGAACAACACATTATTATCAGTCTGTGGGTGTTATTTACTTTGTGTTATTTTAAATGAAAATAAAGGAGCAGCCGTTTCACCTTGGATCTGGTCATTTCCTCTGAAGCCAGGGAGATGATGCTTTTTATTCGGGGAGCACTGAGCTCCTCTATCCTGCAGCCAACAATCAGCTCAATGGTCTGAAGAATCACAACTCTGTGACTCACTACAAGCTGCAAGAGGAAAACCGAGGAAGAGCAGATTATGAGGAAGGGGAGACCGATCAGTAGGTTGATGCACCGCGAGCCTCTGGAGGCACCAGCAACTTCAAATAACTATTTGCTGCTTTGTAAGGTCATTTTAACGTCTCCTCTCTTAATCCCATGGATTTGTCTAACAGAAACCTTCCTCATTGTGCCTTTATCTGTACAAACACATCTTTGTTCTGAATCAGCCACAAATCTCTTCACAGTATGATAACGCTTCAGTTTTTGTTAAATATCTAATGTTTTATTACCTTGTCATATAGCACTACACTATCTGATGATTTGTCAGCAGAGATCCTTTCTCTTCCCATATTGCTTGAAACCTGTGGCCTGCTTGATAATGTGGAACATCCTTCTTAAGTAGATTTTCTTTAATTGAGCTAACAAGGCAAACTAATCAACCAGCTCTGAAATTAATTATAGCCCTGACACACAATATCATCTATAAATTTAATAGCACAACAAAAAATTTAATCTTTGACACTTTAATCCAATTTGCATAATAGTCATGAGCTGAGTCAGGTCACTGAACTAATGTAAAAGTAAACTAAGTCAAAGCTAAATCTATTAATGTTTCATATTTAAACCTTAAACATTACTGATAAACTTGATTTGTTCAGTTGTGTTGGAAACAAAAGGCTGAATTAAAACCTATGAACCAATAAAATGACACCATGTTAAATCAAATCATGTCTATTCTTCACTCTATAGTTTTAGTTTATCTTTTGATGGCGTTTTCAAGATTACATAGTGAAACCTGCGGCGCTTCTGAAGCAGCGTTGACACAGTTTCATTTCCTTATTTGTAGTTCAAGTGTCTCACAGCAAACATCAGCATCAACCAATTTGCAGAAGTTTAGATTAAAAATAAATCAATCAATTAACATTCTCAAAAAAGAAAGTTTTAGAATTTGCCCAGCTCCATGTCATTTAAATTAGACCTAATGATTGACAAGACAATAACTGAATATCCTGAAGTTTTACCTTGGGATTCTTCAGGAGGTAGTCCTGGCACATGGCCAGCACTCGGTCTGGCTGCTGCTTTCCCAGAGTCAACATAGACTTTCTGACCTGATCCTGGACCTCAGAGTCCTTATCATTGGCTGCATCTAGCAGGGCCAGAGTCACCTCTGCAGATTCAAACACAGCAAAAGAAACAAGTATGTCAGGCGGACTTGTACTTACATGTAAATGAGAACAGAAAACTTAAGTCAGAACGTTTCAATTTGAAAAGTCGTGACAAAGAAAGACTTTGGCATGAAAACTTACGTTCTATATCTGTGTCGTCCATGGTGGTTGCCAAGAAGACAGGCTTCCTGAAACCAGTGAGCGGCGAAGCTGGACACTTTCTGCTGGGGACAGATGAGCAGAGGCTCCCTGGAGCTGAGAAACAAAATGTAAACCACCATTAATACAGGGAGAGATTGTTGGAAAGAATTACAGCTGCATCAGTCAGTCTATACCAGGCTGCCAGATTTCTGGTTTTAGTTGTTCATTCTGTTTTTTTCCTCCAATGGATTACAGTACAAAAGAGAAAAAACAAATCTGTTGTACCTTTTTTCATAGAGAGAGTTGTTCTGAATCAAACGGGAATTAAAGAAAAGATCGTCCCCGTACATGCATCGGACGGCTTCTCCAACCTTGCTTCTACAAAATGCAAACAGTGCTTCCACATATATTCGGCAGGCTGACGCTTTTAATGACTTTGAATGGAGGAAGTTCATGTCACCAACTAATTCTGCTCTCTGGTTTGTAAACAGGTGGTCACAAACCTCATAAACATGCACCAAACATCCCTTTTCACATTAAAAATGGGGTTTTAGCTTCCGAAAGTTTTATGCAAACAATAGATTTCCTAAAGCTTGTGCACATCGGTATTATTATTTATTTTTAATTAGTTTGCAAAACCAGAGAAGACAGCAGCAAGTGGTGCTTATTAATTTTGCCAAGCTGCATGTCAACCAAGTCATTACTGAAGGAAAACTGTGCAGCTTCTAGTGACCAGAGCTCACTCAGCAGGTAATGTGAAAACCTGCGTGACAGCTTCCACACACTTTACACACTGAACAACAGAGTGGAAACGGTTTGACTGCATTTACCTAAAAGCTAAAAAACAAAAAGTCGCAGCTGCCACCATTGAAAACCCCTTTAAATGAAGACATAATTTAGCACCTCCGACACAGTTACTGGAGCTCAAACGCAACACGATATTAAAAGACAACAACACTGTGAGCTGCTATGTCAGCAATATAGTACTTTAGGGTAAAATAAATATTATTAAGGAGGTAGTTTTAAATGAGTAGGACAGAAAAGCTGCTGCAGTGACTAAGCCGCTGACACAGGTTAGCGCACTAGCCTAGCAGCTGCTACGGAAGAGCAGCTAGCACTCAGGCTAATGTCCACACAGCCCACTCACCGAGAGAGCGTCCCCACAGCAAACCGCGTCCTGACGCAAGGTCAAATCCTTATCCCGGCTTGACGGAGAGGCAGCGGGACCCGTCAGGGTGTGCGTGGTGAGCACGGTGATGTGTGCAGGTGTAAACACGCCTTGGTCATGTGCTTCTTGTCAGCAGGAAGGCAGGAGGCTGACAGGGGGCGTTTCCTGCATCCCTCCACCCAGCACCACCTGCATAGAGTACATAGAGCTGCTGCTGCATATCATATCGGGAAATAAACAGAACAATAATGAAAAATACGCTTGAAAATTGTAAAAACAGCTGTTCTCGTGTTTTTCTTCAGCTCAAACGTTGACTTCATGCAAGACAAAGCTGGATGGAGCCATATTTAAACCAGAAACAATGATTGCCTCAACAAAATCCACTCCCTCCAAGGCAAACACTCCCAAGATCTTAAAACAAACACTGAACAAAGAGCTTTAAAGATTCTGTCATCCTCCATCTGAATGACGCTGCATCAATGTGAAATCATTTGACAATTGTGCAACACCACGTGAAAACGACTGCATGACAGGAAATCTGGATCAGCCCAGATAAGCTCTCATTTCCCTTTAAATTTTAGTCACAAATATTCAGTTTAAAGAAATGTTGAAAATGCTCAAAGCAATCTGCTGTTTGTCACATAAACTACAGTCAGAACCGGTCATCCCACGAGTAGGTGAAATGAAGCTACCCTGACATACAGGTCTCAAGATGGGAGGCAAAAAGTAGGCCCACTCCTTCTCTGCCTCTCACCATGGTCAACTCAGCGACCATGAGTTACAGAACCTGATCCAAAGTCCAAGGTTCTGTTTCCTCAGTGGAATATGCGATGGTGAGATTGAGGATGTCTTCGAAGTACTCTAGCTGATCCCAGGCCCATCAATCAAATAGTCTAATCTCACCTTATCTATTTATTTATTTATCTCATTCTCTAACATCCCATCTCAGCCTCTTCACTGTGTTTATGAATCGCCCCTTTGAGAGATCTTCTGTTTACTCTTACCACTGCAGCATAAAGTGACACTCTGCCCAAAACATTTGCAATGGGGATTTTATTCCCGAGTTTGCTTCTTTGATTGAGTCGCAAGACCAGTTCCTGTCCTTCTTCCAGTTTAGTTGCGTTTTGTCGCCCTCTCCTGGTCATGTTTGAGTAAATGAGTTTTTTTCCCCCCTGTTGTATTTTTCAGCATGTTGCGATTAAAAACAAAACAAAACCAAAAACAAACAAACAAAAAATACATAATAAAAGTAGCAGCATATTATAACTGAACAGTTTGCCAGTAATTTGTGGCACTTGAGTTTAAGGTTCTATTTAAATGAGGACCAGGTCAGTTTTTGGTCTCTTGAGCAGAAAAAATATTTTTTATTCTCTTCCCATAAAACTAGGGTTTAATTTCCTTTTATGCCTGGACTCAATGAAATAATGCCATGTCAATTTCATCTTCAAAAGACATTTGCTTTGAAAATTAGTGACGTGTTCAAATCCTGTTGATAAAATTCAGTAACTTTGAATATTATTGAAAAGTTCACTTATTTGTGTTCAATTTATCACTAATTGAACACATTATGTAGATTAATTAAACATATGGATGTTTGATATCTTATATTGTGATGATTTTTCTCTAACAGGTCATGAAAACGTGGCATTTAACGTTAGATTATTGCCTCGGACCAATGAAAAATGTTACATTTAAAAAACAGAAATGCATGCAGTTGTCACCACATCTTGATTTCTCCTTTCTTCTTTCCGAGGCTTGCAAGTAGGACACGGCTTGTTCAGATCCACATCTGGTTAGAGCTTAGTAGTCATTTATGGACCCGATTTTATCTATTTCAAAGAGTCCAAACTCAAAGAAGCAAACTTAATTCACTGTTTATCCCAGTTTGTAAACAAGGACAAAGTTTAGTTTTAGGACAAAAAAGTCAAGCATCAGTTATTTCCTCAGGACATTCAAGGCTCCTGCTTCAAAAGACCAACATGAGCTCAGTGTGTTTGGAAAGAGGCTTTTAAGTGTTTGTAGTTTATATAATATTGTGTCTCATCCACACCACCACTGGTGCTACAATCCAACTATGTATATTATGCATATACTGCCACATTTTACTAATTGTAGAAAGGATTGCTTACTTTTGTTTCTGGTCAGCGCATTGAGCCATGCACTCCCTTGCAGGAAACTGTTGTAACTTCAGTATATCTATTTTAAATGCCACTCTGACATAAAGCTGTGAAAATAAAAGAAAACTAACTTGGGGTTTGCAAACATCTTACAAGTAAATATCTAAAAAAACAAAAGTATTCAGCCCCCCCGCTGAGTCTTTTTGCTGTGATCACAGCTGCAGGTTTTCCTGGCCAGCAGAATAAAAATGATCCCCACATTACCATGCTGCCACTGCCATGTTTCACGCAACACATTTTGTTTGGAGGGATAAAATACTGATTTAAAAATGAAAGAAGAAAAAGGAAAATATTTTCTTCACTTCTGATATTATTTGACTAAACATGCAGAAAACATTTATATGACGAGCCATTTGGACACCAAGCTGTTTATGACACACAAACAAATGTACAGTGATAAAAAAATAAAAACACTGTCGGAATAAGTAATAATAATAATAAAAAAAGAAGCTAAACACTGTTCTGTTGATTTACAGATCTTTTGTCAGTAATATTGTAGCATTGATAGAAAACATGCATTTTGTAAGCGGCTAATTAAAACTTTTGAAGTTCTGTTTAACTTTCCAAGACGTTTTTATAGAAAAGTGCTCAGCAGTACATCGAGGCAAGAAGGTTGAAGATGGTGTTGGACCCAAACAAAACAAATAACTTTTATAAATGTAACGTTAGAAAATAATAAATATCATCAGGAATTTGTTTACATTCATTTTCAGTGGCATACAGTTAAATAATTCAGTATTTAATCCGTTCTGCTGCCTCCTGCTGGACTCAGAGACACAATATGAGCAATAAAGAAGTTATCAATGACAAAACGACAATTCTGTCTGTGAAAGTGATGAACATTTGTTGTGCCAAGTAAATGTCACTGTTTTTCCTTCACAAACGAAATTACAGCAATTAGACAGTAACAAAACTATGACCCTGTAAAACACGGACGTCATTATTACCCTGTTACCCTGTTTACAAACAAGTATAAAAACTGAGGCTAACAGCCATGCTAGCAACAGGAAGTGCAGGATGAGCTCAGTTTTATCGCCATCAGTCCATTTCCTCCTGCATGCTTCACTTCTCCCACAGCAGCTGGGATCCACTGACTTCTTCTCTGGATCTCTGTACAACATATAGTCTTTCGTTTTTCTCTTCTGTGGGTTGGAAAGCCTCACAGGTTAGCAGTGGGGTGTAATTTCCTGTAGATATAAAAAGGAAAAAAAAACAATAGCGTGTTAAAATAAAAGCAAAAACACAATCCGAAACTGCAAAATGATTGCAATTTTTTTTCTGCTTTGTGGCCTGCAGTGCCAAGTTTCTTTTAACTTTAACTTGTTTGTATTTAAACACATTACAATCACAAACGTATTTTTGTTGGATTTTGCTGTGATAGATTGAAAATGATTGGTTTTTAAGTAGAGACAGAAAAAAAAGCATTTATTTTTTAAATTCAATGCAACTAATTTAGTTAGGAATCACTTTACTTTGTAATGGAATCACACTAAATTACACAATTTAAAAATACCAAAAAAGTTGAAAGACTATGAATACTTTTCATAATGTTCACACTGTACTTATGCAACTTGTTGGCGTTTGGGAGAACAAACGTACTCGTTTTTGGTGAGTGGAGCTTTGTCGCAGGTGACCTCTGAGAGTTGACCGGCTTCTTTGCTGAGCGTCTGAACCCCTGACTGCTGAATGCTGCTTCTGGGTTTGGAGAGACCCTTCAGAGTTACTTCTCTGCAGGCAAAACATGCAGGGATATTTAGAAGAAGGTTCTTGGCAAAAGAGAATATCTGTGAGGTGGTCGTCGTCCAGACTGCTGCTCACCCGTTAGTTGTCCCCTCTCCTTCCTCGACCTTTTTGAGGCTCGGGTCTTTCCACCTGGACACTTTCCCTGCAATGGCCATGAGCAGACCACAGCGGTTTCTGTAGCAGCAGGTGGCGTCCACTGCCAGGAACACCAGCAGGAAGATCAATATCACGATGCCAACCACAGTGCCTTTGGTCATCTTGCTGCTCACTGCGGTGAACAAAGGGAAAATATTACCCAGATGAATTGAATTATTATCTTTAACTTAAAACGAGCGTCATCTAATGTAGAACGAGAGACGCAACACACCAGGCTGTTCTGCAATTGTGAAGTTGAACGTTGCAGGGATGGAGGAGCCATTAGAGTTAACGGCTCTGACTTCCAGGTGATAGTCTGAGCCGAAGGCGAGGTCTTTCAGGCTGACAGAGTTAGCATCGGTGGGAAGCTGCAGAGTTTTCCACTCACTCTCTTCTGTATCCTGGATAAAAAAAAAGGAGCACAAGAAGCGAATTAATGACAAGGAAGAACAGAAATAACACAGGCAGACCTGAGCTCACATGGTCTCTCACCTGTTTGTATTGGACGTTGAAGTGCAGCAGAGCAGAGCCACCATTTTCAATTTGTCGAAGAGGAACAGAGAAGGAGTTTCCCTCCACCACTGCCTGACTTGTGGATAAAGCTGGACTGTCTGGTTCACCTAAAATCAGGAGGGGAAACCATTCAGCTGTCGCCTATAATAATTAACTCGAAACTTTGGGATTTATATGATTAGAATATATTTCATCTGCAGGTTTTTATTTTTGCTAAAGAGCATGGGAACTTTACCTTCTGCAAAGGGAGGACAGCAGGTGAGGAGGTGATGTGAGTGGAATCAGCAGGAATGACGACATGAAGATGTTAGGATGATGATGAGTTCAATGAAAGATGGACATGAAGAACCGGAGATGGCAGATGAAAATGAAGATGAGACATTACATAGTTTTTTTTATTTTTATGTCCAAACACTTTACAAGCAAGTCACCAACTTTGTAACATGATTTTTTTCTTTTTTCTCTATTTACTGATTAGGCGGTTTCCGACAATGACTTGCAGTCAGGGTAATCAGAGTCTAGAGGATTTCTGGTGGAAATCCCATAAAATCCAATGAAAGCACATTGAAGTTGATGGCTGGTTGCAGTAGATTAAACTTACGTTTTCCCTCAGTGCGAACCGTGTTTTCCATTGAGAACTGGCCCTGTCCCACGTCATTTATGGCTGCCATATGAACCGTGTACTTGGTGTACGGCTTGAGGCTGGTGATAGCCAAAATATCTACAAAAAACACATAGAAGGTTCAGGATCATCTAGACAGCTGGATCACTGCAGGTGAAACATGAACTACAACCACAAAACCTAAATAAAAGCACCAATTTTCACCTGAAGCTGCAACAATGCTCTCCTCCCACTCATCCGCTGCACTTTTCCTCCACTGCAGAACAAAACTTTTGATCGGTGCTCCTCCGTTGATGGGGAAAGTTTTGAGTGTGAAGAGCACAGATGTTGGACCCGGGGCGACCGTCAGGTAATGTGGCGGCCCGGGCTGGGCTGGAGGGCGAGCGGGAGGACAGGGAAACACAGAGATAATGTCAACTGGAGACACGCTGATCACCGAGAGGGAAACGTGCCAGAGTGAAGTGGAGACCTTACTCTGAATTACGACATCTCTCGAAGCATTTCCAGAAATACCCACAGCCATGCAGGAGTAGCGTCCGCCGTCAGAGGGCATCACTTCCTCAATCTCCAGCATCCCACCCACTGCCTGGATATGACCAGTCGAGTCCTGGCGGGGAGGGTTCAAACATTAAAAATACTGGATTTGAAGGTGATGAATCACAATAAAAGGCAAAAACTTTTTTGCATGAGAGTCAAATTGCAAAGCAACAAAGACCCTGGAAGGCAAAAACACTCAGTGGAAAAGTTTCTGAGATGTAAAATAATGAGGCCATTGTAAATGCTTAACAACTTGTTTTGTTAGAACATAATTGTACAGGACAATAATCCTGTACATTTGAATTGAAAAACAAACACATCTGTTTGGAGGGGGGGGAAAGTTAAATGTGGAGTAGCTTGGCAGATTATGGGCATACCCTTAAACTAAAACTTTGTTACAGCGGTTTAGATTCAGTTTCTATTCTTTGGAACCTCTTTGCAAACTATGGCTTAAGATAAATGGACAGCTGAACTTTAGCTCAGGTTAATTTGATTAGTTATAATGATGATCGATATGAAGTGAAGAAGACTGAAATTAAATTTAACAAGTGCTTCAACAAAATAAATTATATTCAACAAAATATTTGCTTAGGTTTGTGCTTCGAGGTTTTTAAAGACGTCTTCTTTCCTGCTTATTTTTCGCCTGAACTATGTTTATGCGGAAAAAAATACAAAAATAATTTGTACATGTCCAGCCTTTGCATCTCAAAACGTTGTATTTGATTGTGTACGATTTAAGAGTCACTGTTTGAGCATCGTTACCAGTTCTTCTCCGTTTTGCTTGTTGATCCAGTGCAGCTCAGGCTGCGGGTGACCGGTCACGTTACAGGACACAGAGACACGCTCACCCACATTCACATTGTGCTGATCTTCTGAGATGAACACCTCTGGAGACTCTGTTCGTAAAACAAGCGTCATCGTCTCGCTTCAGTTCACTCTGTTAGAACGGCAGAAATTGACTGACGAAATGTGAAAACCAACCGAAGACGTGCAGCATGAACGTGGCGCTGCTCTCGGCGATCTTGTTTTTGGCCGTGCAGACGTACTCCCCGAAGTCGGCCCTGACGACGGACTGGATGGTGAGCTGGCTGCGGTCGGAGTTGAAGAGGTGGCGGGACGGATCGAACTCGATAGGCCTTAGGATGAGAAATGTAAAAACTGTTTCAAGTCCTGTTTGTGTGGAGTCAGTGACTGTAGGCGACAAGAAAGGCAGCAGAGGGAGGCAGAGAGTTTATGAAGTAAATAATGACGCAGAAGAACTGCCTTTTCTTTACTTGGCCCATCAATTGTTCGAACTTAAAATAAGTAATTAAGCCTAACTTGATAATGTGAGTGAGACCAGCGCAGAAATTTGTACAAACCGTCTAAAACCGTTTCTATTGCGATCAGGGCGGCCATATTGGATTTTGAGGTTGGCGCTGATCAGAAAACATACTCTTTC
This sequence comes from Poeciliopsis prolifica, assembly GCF_027474105.1. Lineage (NCBI taxonomy): Eukaryota > Metazoa > Chordata > Actinopteri > Cyprinodontiformes > Poeciliidae > Poeciliopsis > Poeciliopsis prolifica. Next base: position 6,458,738 of record NW_026562392.1, on the reverse strand, counting down.
CTTGTCTGAATTGCAACCTTCATTTGGACTTTCTCACAAATATTTACATTTGTAAATGAAAACTTCTGAGTAAATATGTTAAATACTCTGCAGACCATATACAACGATGATTCTTTGAGACACATTAGAAGCGGCGGAGAGACGCCACACTGACAGTTTCCGCTGACTATCAGTGAAAGTTTTTTTCAGGGATTAATAGTTTAACACTCAGCAGTCGACTGGGGGCAAAGGGAGGACACATGGAGGAAGATTAAAAATGTTCAATATTTCTCCAATGTCAATAGAGTGCCAAAGATATTTTTTTAATCTTTTTTGAAGTTTGAGTGAAAGAACTGACAGTAAATGTTCAAGGCTTCTAGCATTGTGTACATTTAAGATGTTGATTTTTGAAAAAAAAAAAAATAAGGTTTCACTATATATATATATATATATATATGTGTGTGTGTGTGTGTGTGTGTGTGTGTGTGTGTGTGTGTGTGTGTGTGTGTGTGTGTGTGTGTGTGTGTGTGTGTGTGTGTGTGATAACATAATAAAATGGCTTACAGAGTCCAAGTGATGTTGGGTTTTGGCAGACCGTCGACCAAACACAACAATGACACGTTGGTTTCAGGCCCAGCAATCACTTTTTTCACTTCTTCTCTGATGTGCACAGTCGGAGGAGCTGCAGAGTGAGACACATCGTTAAACAAATTTACAAAAATAAAAAAAAAATGAAATAGGACTGAGTTACTGGTAGTGGTCCTTGATGCCTTTGGACAGCATAAAGAAGTGACTAACCGTTGGCGACAACAGAAACAGGAAGCTGCTTGTAGATTGCTCTCCCTCTGATCTGGGCCTGGCAGATGTACGTCCCGGCATCGCTCCTTTTCACTTTCTCAATATGAAGCGTGTTGTCGGGCATCTTACGAACACGAACTCCAGCTGAAGAAAAGGAGCCAAACAAGGTCACATTAACAGCTTATTCACATCCTATTTCTAATCACGTTACTGCAGCTGGTCAAAGTTAGTCAGACTCTTCCTCCAGTAAGCAAAGCAGAGCTTCACACTGCAGTCTGAAGTGTGAGTCTTCATGCAGCACACGTCATTTTTAAGATAATATGAGAGACAGGAAGGATTTTCGACGCATAACATTGTATAGTCAGAAACATTCAATGGCAATTGATGCAAAAGGAAAAGGAAGAACTAAACAATGGCAGCAAGTTTCACTTTACTTCAAGTTGCCAGTTCTTGTTTTTGACACCCTCAGTGCTAAACCTGCAACTGCCCTCGCATTTTTACTTCCCACATAATGTGAACAGCTTCAAACTAATTGCACTCTTCACCGACAATAATACCCACACAAAAAATCTATTATTGTCACTATTATTATTATAATATGACTAAGGCCATAATAACATTTTCAAATATCCTCTAAAAAACAAACATGAAGTATCTTTAAATATTTTTAGGGGTGTGAAACGTTTTCTAGGTGCTGGTTCTATAGATCTTACGTGTAGAAGGGATTAGTTCTCCGTCTTTAAGCCACGTAATGTCCACTGCTGGCTGCCCGGTCACCAGACACGGCACCACCCCGTTTGCTCCCTCTAGAAACTCATGGTAGGTGGTGGTGCCATGGAACGACGGGCCCTCTGAGAAAACCCATCACAGGTAAAGATAAATACTCAATCTGAATGGATTTAAACAACCAAAATGCCACAACGTCAACAGCGACGTACCGTAGACATAAATAGCTGACTGAGCATCCACCCGGTGCCCATCATCAGACTCAAACGTGCAGCTGTACGTGCCCCCATCAGTCAGGCTGGCTTTCTTGATGAGCAGCTTGGAGGTGGTGAAGTCCAGCTTTGAGACGATGTCTTCATCATCAATCTCATCTCCTCCCTTATGCCATGTAATTTCTCCCTCTTTTGTGGCTGCAGGAGACAGGATGGGAAGAGCGGTTGAACATCTATGTAGAAATGGATCATGAGCTTTATGGCTGGACGGACAGACGGAAGTCAAATAAAATTTTGCTTACCTTTACATACCAGCAACATCTCTTCTCCGACCTGGAAGTCTTGCTTACTTAAAATGATTTCCACTTTTGTACTTTGACCTGGACAAAAGAAGAGCTTTGTTTTGTAGGTTAGGTGTAAAGGTTTAAATAAACTGAACTTAGTTCTTTTTTTTTTCATCACACAAATTTACTTAAAACGAGTAAAATCCTGACTTAATGAGTGAAACGTTCAGCTTATCTAGAATAGCATCCGTCTGGTGCATTTAGCAGTCTTATCATTCACCGCCGTGTGATTAATTATTGGATGTATCCTGAATTATTTTCTGCTAACATATATGACCCCCTCATCCATCTAAACAGTTTTTTAGAGGTCTGTTTCATGCCAAAACCCATTAACACCACAGAAAAGGTGGTACTGAAGCCACAGTCAGTGATACGTATGTTTCTTACCTGTGCTGTGCACCAGCGGCAAGAGCAGCAAGATGACGGCTAATTGGTTCAGCATCTCCTCCCGGTGGAAGCTCATCAGCCCAGAACTCCAACTGGATATAAAAACCAGCTGCAGTTTGTTCCTCACACAGGTGAAGCTCAAATATTGGTACCGCAAAGGCAGAGAGATAGCTGCAGCTTCCTGTGCTGCTGACACAACTTTGACTGAGGCATGGTCTGTGTCAGAGGTTATATAGGGGCACTGGGGCAGATGAGAAGGGAGGAAATGGGGATAGGAGGGGGCAAGTAGAAAGCATGCTCCGGTCTCTCATCCTCTCTTACAACCCAAATTTCTGATTCTCATTCATGAAGCACGACGTCATCTCTCACTCGTTTCATTCCTACATCTTTTTTTTTTTGTTTTTATTTTTCCCTATTGACTATATGCTTCCAAATCCATTTTTTCTCTATGCTTCTTTTTTTTTTTGGCATCATCTTCTTCCCTTCCTTTCTCCCTTTTTGTCCCTCCCTGAGTTTCTCGCCCCCAGGCTTCCGGATGAAAGCAGGGGCAGGCAGCACTCAAGGGAAAGAAGAGATGACGAAAGATGTTTTTTTTTTTTTTAATCTTTTCCTGTTTCATTTAAAAGATAGAAAATCCGCTTGAACACGTGTAGCGCAGAGAATATGCCAAAACTGCCACATTGCTCCCAAATGTTGGCAATCTGCTGGGAAACTTCAACGATTCCCCCTGAGAAAAGCAGCAGTCAGAACTGAGATCGCCTTTTAGTAGAAGTTTTACATTGAGGAAAACAAAATCTGAATATTGCACTTTTTCTGGTTTAAATTCACATCATTGTACAGAAAAAATGTCTTCGTTTTATACTTTACACTGAACAAAATCTTATTCACAACCCGTCAAATAAAGTGTTTTAGCTGCTTCATCCTAAACAGGATTATTTATATCCATATCAGCTTTGACTGGTCCATGCTAACACATAAAGATGTTTTGGTCTAAACCACTCCATCACAGCTCTTGCTGTTTAGTTTAGGTTTGTTGTTTGTATCTAAGACAAATCTCCCCCTGTTCTCATTTTTTATTGGATACTTTTACCTGTTTCCCATTGACTAGAATGGCTCTTCCCTTTCTAACCAAACAACAACAAAAAATCTCCACCTTATGGTCCCATCACCAGGCTCCACAGAGGCCAATTTTAAAGATTGCTGACAGAGTTATGTTGACCTTTAATGCTAAAGACATATTTCTTATAAAAAGGTCAATCAGTCGCTCTGCCAATGTTTGCACACCTGAACACACCCTTACTCACACAGTGTACGTCATCAGTCTTTCATCTTTGTGGCAGGAAAATGCCCGCTGTCAGTGCGTTTCATTCCTCTGGGTCATATCACTTCCACTGGCCAGCGGCCCAGCCCGCCCTCCCTCTGATGGCCTATCAGTATCTGCACACCACCGTTCAGGCAGCCAATCAAAGGTTTGGCAAGTCCAAAGAGGCCACCTATCACGGCGTTATCAGGAGGTGTTATTATGGCTCATTAGATTGGAGTGTGCTCATAATAAGGACGATTAACGAGGGTGGGCACACGCTGACCGAAGCTCTGCATCTTATTCGTAGGATTTCGTTTTTCCAAACGGGTCAGAAGCCTTGCAATGAGCAAACACACACACTGTGTCTGGAAAAATTATTCACACTCTTTTTTTTTATTTATTTATCACAATGGATCGAGTAATTTCAACTTATTTAATTGGGATTTAATGTGACAGACCAATGCGTGACTGTGAAGTGACGATTTGAAAGATTTTTCAAGCTGTGTAAAAATTATTGTGTTCTGTTGGCTCTGGCAAGAATGATAAGTTTGCTACTTGGCCACCTGAACATGCTCAAAAACTCAAGATTTTGATAACTTTTCATCCCTCCTCCCTTACCAACATGCTGACCGAAGATGAAGCCGATAGCTCAAAATCCCTAGGAGGAGTTTGTTAAGGTTCAAGGAGTGTAAACAGCAAAAATGGTCAAACTTTACCCTTTGACCCAAAGCTGCAGCATCCCTGTACATTTCAGAACATACCTCTTGGTTTGGGGAGGGGCGTGTGTATCTACATAGCAAGTTTCAAATCTCTAGTTTGTCCTGTCTGTCATTAGGAGGCGCTCTTGAGCAGTTTGGCCCCACCCAGTTTTGATTCCACATTTCATTTCACACAGGGGATCATTTTGGCAGAAGTTTTTGAATATGTTTAAGCCCCCAATTTGTGTTTTAAGGAGGAAAAGAATAAGAAATCGTAAAGATACCACTGGCCTTTGCTGCGTTTTTGTTCTTTGTGCCTAAATACGCAGCGCTTCGAGAAAAAAAATGTCAATGTTTCGAGGCCCCAAGTTCTGTTGTTAAAAAAAAGGCGCTTATCTCAACATCTTTGGTTCAATGTGTCTTCTCACATTGATTTTTATCTGCCTAAACTGATTTAATTATCAGAATGAATTAAACATTCCCTTCCTGTTAGGAAGCATAGTTTAGAAGACTTGCTGCTATTTAGAGACATACAGATAAAATGAACAGAAACATTTGTTTAAGCAACAATAACAGGCACAGAGAGTATAAAATATAAGCACATAATACACATTCTTCATATACTTTGTGAATGAGAACACGCTAAACACACCGGCTGACCGAAACAATGATGGGTCAGCTGAAGACATGAGGACGAGACAGGCAGGAAGGAGTGAGAGACAGAGAGACTCTGGTGAGTGGATAAGACACACCCGCGGTCTCCACACAGTGACCAAAACAGGCCTGTGTGTGTGTGTGTGTGTGTGTGTGTGTGTGTGTGTGTGTGTGGGGGGGGTGTGTGTGCGTGTGTGGGGGTGTGTGTGTGCGTGTGTGTGTGTGTGTGTGGTTCCACAAGCGTCTCTCCACACTAAGTGCAGCTTGAAGTTCATTGAAACAAATCTGAAGTTATTGAACAACATTTTTGTGAGCGATACGTACTTTCCCGACCTACATAGAAAGGAATACTAATTCTAACAAAGCTATCTTGACTGCAAAAGTGAAAATATTGTAAATTATGCAGATAGCTTCATGAAGATCAACTTACTGCAGGAGCTAACTGTGAGACGTTTTGTCGCTGAATCAGTAATAGATCCTTTTCTGCAAGATTCAATCCACCTTTTGGAACTAAAAACATTTGCATTCGGAGGCTTCACAGAATCAAAAGACAAAAATCTGACATTTCATCCTAAATGTTGTGTTAATTGCTTAGCATTCCAGGTTATGTTAGATTATTGGCCCATTTTCAATTGTCCAATTCTTAACAGTCTCGTTACATCCGAGCGTTGTGAGGTAGATCACTTAAAGGAAGTGGCAATTTTTTTTCTCACTTCTATCAGGTAATGTATAACATACATTTCCCAGCACAGACTAAAGTTGAGTTGTTCTTCATGGTATGTCCAGCATTACAGTTTATCGAGGATCATATCTATTTGGACTACCCAGCAACACAGGAGCAATCTGTACTCAAAAGGTACGATTTGCTGTTTGTCACACGTAGCCGTGTGTTTTGAGCCGTCAGTCTGTATAATCACTGTTACAAAAATAACAACTGTCCAGCTTTCCACAAAAGGGACACTTCCTGTCCCGTCTGTTCTGTAAATGTGGTGGCGTATGGCGGCTTGCGCTATATTTATCCTGCCGATATTTACTCACAGACAAGCCGCTGTAAGAGAGACGGCCCAGAGGTCGTCAAGACCTGTTTACGCCAACCATTGTTGTCACATAAATAACCAATAAACAGACTCTGCGGATTGTTCGCCCGCTGCGCATCGCGTCACGGTCGTTGCGTGTGGCCATTGTGGTCGGCGTTTTGCCTGACCCCTCGAGAGCCACGCATCTTCAATAAATATTACCTGTAGGAGTTTCCTGCCTGCTGCTCTGCTCTTCCTGTGTGTAAAGAACACGCACTGTGCTTTCCAAGAGCGCTTTAGGTCCTAGGAGTTGGATCTGAAGTCAAGAAGACAAAATATGCAGAATAAAGAAAACAGCATGTAGATCAGATTAAAACACACTTAATCTTATGAGTAGTGCCAAAGCATACATGTCAAATAAAACATATATAATCAAATTTAAGTGATCATTCACAATAGAAATGTGGCAAACTTAAATATCCCAAAAAATGCCTTATTTGGTGCTGTGTGTGTGTGGAACAAAGTGCAGATCTGAGTCAGGAAGGTGAAAGAGCACAAGTAAAACAAACAAACAAAAAAAAAACTCTGCAAAAGATACAAAAAGATTATTTCAGAAACCAGAATAACAAACAGGAGAGCAGATTAAAGCTTTAACTAACTGGTTTATAATGGCTAAAGAAGAGATTAGTGACACATAAACCAGATGAGTTAATCAACAGGATGCAGTGAAAGTGAAGTAAAGACAGTAATGATACAATAAAACACAGAGATCAACACATGAAACAATCGAACACTCAACAAAGAATTTAAACCAGCATATTGTTAAATGAATAAACATTTCCACAAGAAATAACTAGAAAATCATGAATATAACAGAATAAGAAATGAAAGGAGATAGAAAATGACTTTTCTTTCTTGGACCCATTTTATACCAGTACAATCAGAAAAGCATTGTTATTCACAAACTCTTGATGTTTTTCTCAGGGAAAATTTGCTCTTCGTGTTTTCAGAACCCACAGACACTTTTCAAACTCACTTACTCTGACATTTATACAGCACTATCATTTTCCTCATTTTATTTACGGCCACAACAGGTGGAAATGCTCCGTTAAAAAACTGGGGAAATGTAAACAAAGTGCAGTGACATGATGAGAGTGGGTTTCAGAGCCGCGACCCTCTTCAAACAGCTGCACAGTCTAAACAATCCTGATGTCGCCACCAAGTCTCTCACCAGATCTTTCATCTGAGTATCCAAAGCCAATCTGGAAGATTCAGCCGCCGATGGGAACAAAGGACAGCAGGACATTCTGAAAGAATGACATAGTTTGACAGCCATGTGGGAACAAGCTGGCCCCGCTCCTGGCAACGAAGCTTGATGATTTGTGAAAATATGAGCAGCTTTTCAAAAAGAGCTATTTTGCAAACAAGTGTCACGCATGGAGTCTAAAAGTGTAACCCATTCAATTTGCTGCTCAGGCAATCTCAATATTCAAATGGAAAACAGAGCAATACGAATGACAGAGACTAAATGCTCCATGTTTTCTACTTGTTCAGAGCGCAGCACTTACTACTCTCCAGCATGAGGACGAAGGGGGGTGCAGTGCCATTAGAAGCAGTATAGATGCATGGAAAAGGAAGAAATATTTGTAGTGTGTTTTGTTGCAACATGAAGCGTGAAATAAACTTCAGTGGAGTTTAAAGACAAAATATGCATATAGGTTTATGTCTGGTTGAACGACGTGTGTGCCCAGTTTATTTTTTCTTTCCAACAGGGCACAGTTTTTCCGCCTGGTGTTGTACAGCCTGGCGGTGCAGGCGGTACAATACCTGGGAACCAGTGGGTTAGAGAATCATCCCAACCATCTTTGTGCAGATCTGGTTTATTTTACATTCATACCCAGCCTAATAGTGATGTTCTTTTTTTAGTTTTTTTTTTTTTAAATCAGTCTGTCATTGGGAGCCACACTGTGTAATTTTGCCAGACTATGGCTGGAACCGTCCCTGTTACTGTACGCCACTGAAATTCAAAATACAATCAGCAGCAACAATTGGAGGAAGACAGATGGTGGGCTGCACTGCAGTCAGTGCATCTAAATTTAAGTATCTCTCAATAAAGTCTGTCTGTAGACTAAGCAAAAAAAATGTTTGCAGACAAGCAGGGCAGCGTAGTGAAAGAGCTTCTCTTCACTGAAACGTAGAGCATTTTACACTCAGTGGATCTGCAAAACTTACAGATGTTTATTACAACTAAAAAGAGATTATCTTAAATAATTATTGTTTTACCTCTTTAAAAGTGGCATTCTGTGTATTTTGAACAATTTAACTGAAATCAATATAAAATCAATATATTTGATAAATCTTCTCCCTTTGCATGTGGCTGAATTTATATATATATATATATATATATATATATATTATATATATATATATATTTTTTTTTTTTAACAATAGTGCATTTTGGTCGCAGGATTCACCGGACGACATGGGAGGTTGTTGACCCCAACCCAGTCCTTCTAATAACTTACCAGAATGGAGCTGTGTTTATTTATCTCGTAGTTTATTTTGCATGCCGTCACATGAGTGAATGAAAGGCCAAACACGGCAAACGGCTGCAAGCTCTTCGGCAGAAGTTTATATTTTTACTCAAATTTCCGCAGAGGATGTTGTCCTCCAAGCACTTCCAGCAACCTCTCAATGATCTCGGATACAAAAAGAGTCGAGGATAACAACGAGTCGTCTAAACGTCTGACATTTGGCCTGAGGAAACAACAGTGAGTGACAATGCTGGAGCTTCACGAAGGTTAACTCAGATACCTCAGAACTTCTAGTTGGAAAATGCAGAACTTAGCTTGCTGAAAAAAACAAAATGCTGTTTTCCATGGGATCGTTAGAGACCGTTGGGAAAGGTGTTTAGTGTCGGGCCTTATTGAAACGATGGGAAGCTGGCACGTACCCATGCGGTTTTACCGTAAGCTGTTGGTGGGGCTTATCTCGGCCTCCTTTATAGATGCTGCTGTTGATGGGGGGAAGAGTTAATACATAAACACATACGGTAACTCATCAACTTTATCAAACACACACAAGAAACTTATCAGATCGGTCAGTAGTCATAGTCCATTTCACACATCGGTTTTCCTGCTACAACAGATCAGTGCCGCAGCTTCTCTCACTGTGTGACACAGATCTTTACCCACACCAACACACAAAAATTTACTTCAACTATTTTTCGTTTTTTTTAATAACGAGGCTCGTGAATTATTATATGTTCTTCAAAGGTGTTAAAAAAGGTGCTTAAAGTGCACTAGTTGTATCTCCCACTATTAGAAAATAATCAAGCCATTATTGTGGATGGTCTATATTTATGTTGTGGCTTTACATACCTGACTGACTCATAGCAGATAAATAGTGTCCAGTTTGAAACCAACTAACTCTATTTGAGCAAGATGTGCACACTTTATAAATATTAAACACATTGATTAAAAAGCATTCAGAGATCCTGTGCAGTTTTTGTGTATTTTTGTTTAATTCTTATTGTGTCTTTGATCTGAGGCTTGCAAACGGTTCAAACACAGGCACCATGCCGGGCATAAACATGGCAGAACAACAATCTCCCTGAATCCTGCCCACTCTGAGCGCCCGCCAGTCGGCTGATGTGACCCGGAGCTGGTGAAACCTACGTGACTGTTGTTGTGTCTGAGAGGCATTCAGGGATTTCTGTTGTTTATTGTGTTTTGTCGTTTTCTTTTGGGCTTCCCTGGCCACATCCTCTTACTCTTTTCAGCACTACTCCTGCCGTCACTCCTGTGCTCTCTGACACACACCCAGCTTACTCCCGAGGATATGCTCGATTGTCGTACGCACAGGAAGAGAAACGTGCTGCGGGAACAATAAGGATCCATCAGAGCTGCAGCCTGGCGGGTAAGGCGGCGGTCCGGCTGTCTGGCACACAAGACAGCAACAGGAGACTCATTGTTGAGACGTCAGCTCAACTTCAGGCCGGTTTAGCTTGGATTTAAAGGCAAACTCTACACTCCTTTGCTTCCCGAGATCTGATTTGTAAATGTGATATGGAGACGGCCAGATGTGCAACACAGATGTCCTCTCGGGCCATTTGCCCGAGGGCGTCAGGTCTGGTCCACCTCCTCCTCTTCCTGCCCGTCCAGGCTCCCTGTCTGTGCCTCTACGTGACCGGTCCAGGGTCTGGCAGTGCCAGTGGAGGCCGCCATGGCAGCAGATAACGCTAACTAGCTTCCTGCTATTACAGCTAATTGCCCCAAGGCCCGGAACTGTGCAGACACCCTGGGTGGGGCGTGACTGAGCGGCATGATTCTCTGTGTGCCTTGGAAAAATTAAAATAATTAGGAAAAAGTTGATCCTACCTATAAGTTTTGAACGATGAATGAACAAGGAATGAAAGGTGTGGAAGGGAGCACAATGGCAGCAATCTGTTTCTGAAAGATTGTGCATCTTTTGTGGCAAAAGATGCACTTTTTCCGGATGTTCAATCAAACACACGGAAAAGTCAGGAGGTTCAGTATTTCAAGGTAAAATTGATGAAAACTGCCTTATTGGAAGTACATGTGCGATAAACACGTCATGTAGCTAATAGATGAAATCAATAAATAGCTAATAATTTCCAGACATATTATTACTTTAGCATTTAAAAAAACACAGTCAAGCTCAAAATATTTAACAAGTGCAGAAATGTTTACATCATTTAAACGATGTAGGTAGAGAGGTTTTTATCAGAATCCATAAGAGTATAAAAATAGATACAAAATAATCTGAAATTAGACTAAAAATAGCATTAAATTGTGTTTAAGCAGACTTGAACTCCATCTAACATGCTGCATCCCATTCTGCAAAATCTGCATAAAAATTACGCTAACATTCATGAAATACATTAGCATCACAGCGAACATTTACAGGTTGTTTTTTGCAATTCACCCAACGACATATGTGTTTTCTACTTTTTTGTACATATATTGTACGAACTTTAATGTCTTGATAAAAATAGCTATATTAAGGTAGGTTGGGAGTCAGGACAACTTGGAGATAAGAGCTGACGACTGACAAATCTGTAAGGTACAGTTTGGCAAAGATATCAAAGTTCGGAATAAAATTTTAATTAAATGCCTCTTAAGTTTTGAAGAATGCATTATTTGGAGTCAAAGACACAAAACAGCCTATTTCTTTTTTTCAGAAAGCCTGGGGAAGCTTTCACATATAATACCAGCGGTGACAGCGAACAGCAGCGCAGGCACACAATGAAACAGAAATGTGGCACATGACATCAGAGATTTGGATGACAGTTTTGATAACTTATCAGCCAATTCCAAACACTGCAGCAGATTAAAAAAATAAATAAAAAAAAACAACTGCTCCTGTCCTTATTGAAGCCAGATTCTTTAAACGTGAGAATTGCTTTGGGCGGTGGAAGTCAGCCAACTTGAGAACCTTTTGCTTGCTGATTGCCAGAATCTAAAGAAATAAGAAAAAGATTAGAAAATCTTCTGAGGGATTTCAGATAGAGCCCATAAGGAGTCCAACACTTAGTGTGTGTGTGTGTGTGTGTGTGTGTGTGTGTGTGTGTGTGTGTGTGTGTGTGTGTGTGTGTGTGTGTGTGTGTGTGTGTGTGTGTGATGAGGAGAAAATCAAAGCAAGTGGGCATCCTGTGGGCAGCCCAGGGCAGGACCACTGGGTGCCAGGCGGCAGCGAAGTGGGTGTCCTGAAGAGCGTCGTCTGGCTTCACAATACACACTCATGCATGCACACACACAAACACACGCACACACCCTTCTTTCAGTACAAAAGGCCAACATGTAATTGAAGTGGTGTCAGAACTCTGGGGGCCTCCACCCGTCCACCACCACCTCCTTAAGTGAACCCACCCACTGCCATGCTTTATTTTTGTATTTCCACCTTAGATGTCTGTTTCATCAACCATTATAACATGTGCAGCTGTATAATTCTGTATATTTTCTTCTTCTCTTTGGTTTAAATGCAGCGTTTAGGACGACTTACACAAAATGACTCTAAACACTGTCTGGGCCAGACATTAGAAAGCGCTCTCAGAGGCAAGAGCCCTAAATATTTTCCTTTTTTTAGCAAATTGGTTTTGCAAATATTGCGCTTCATGTAACACTCACAAGGTGTTACCAACTGAGTTGCATTAATACTTGAGAAATTTGAAAATTACGACGTTTTAGGAGATTATTTTGGGAACAACATGGAGCCACTGGCCAGGAGACGTATTAAACCCACCATGCATCAAATCATGCTCACTGATACTACCTATAAGTTTTGAACGATGCATTAGTCATCGACTAATGCAAATTAACTTACTGTAATTTGCTGTAAGTTAATGCAAATTAACTTACTGTAATTTGCATTAGTAAAAGAACTTTTCTGTTCTGTGTACAGCACCAAAACTTCTCCAGGTCACTGCGCACAAGTCATATGCAGGATACTTAACACATTTATCAATGGAAACTATCACAATATTTCTTTTTTGCCTTCTGAACTATGTTCAAACTTTTTAGGAATAAGTATGAAAAATGTCAAAAATGAAATTCATTGTGTCTTTTGAAATAAGCAATTTCATTTTATGTTCTCAGCAATAATTTTTTGCATCTTATACTTAATGTAAAAAAATAAATGAACAAAAAATGAAAACAAAACAAAAAAACTAGACACATGTATTGTTTATTGGGTTTGATGAATGAAGTGTTTCTTAAAAACATGTGTTTCGGAAGCATTTTTATTTTTTAGAAAAACAAAATTAAAAGCTTAAACAAAAACCATTTATTTATTCATTTCAGGTGGATTTCATGTCAAAATATGAAAGTAAACGTTTCTAAATATTTTTATGGAAACTGCGTTACGTTTCTTCTGCTCATGAGTTGAACACACAGACAGAAGATGAAACCTAATGACTGCTGGCATGCGATTTGTTTTACGCTGTCATGCGTGTTTCATCATGCGGACGCTGGGAAACAATAGGAAGTGTGTTGGGAGAAGCTGTCACTGGACTCTTACAACTTCCCGAATTAACACTTCCACACATACGCTTTTTGAAATTTTAGAAAACTGTAAAAAGTGCAGCTTTTGTCTTCGACCTCGTCTGTTTCTGTGACCTGAAAGGAACTGACTTGGAAAATCACCAATGTCGCTTTGGTGCCCTCTACTGGCCGCATCAGATGCATTCAAAGGACAGAAAGGCGGCAGAGAAACAGGCGACTGTCAGGTTGCTGCACTGAGCGAATGGCGTGGATTGATTTCGTTAAGCTCAGTAATTGTTTTGCGTGTTTCTGAATGCTGTCAGTAAGTGATTCATTTTCCTGCAGAGGGAAAATCTCTCCCCGCCAGCCTCCATTAGTCATCGACTTGAATGCAGAGGCATGTTTGAATCTGTTTGACTTTAGTTTCTGGGGCATGTTTTCTTTTTATTGATTTTTTTCTTTGTTTTTTGAAGACCACGACAATATGACAAGAAACATCGTGATGTGTTGTTAGTTACATGCTATCCTACAGAATCATCTCCACTTTGTTCTAATATTAATTATCAATACTGATGAATATTCTGGCAAACATCCTCCAATACAAATCTGGCATAAAATACTTAAATATAAGAGCAGCTTTTAAGCTAATTTCCAGCATGTTTCCAAGCGACAGAATTACACTGAGTTTTTTCCATTTGTCATTCTGACATACAAGTTATTTAATGGCCAGGATGAAGAATGCATATCTGCTTGTCTGAGCTTGTCTGGACAAACTGACTAGAGTAACGATGAGATAAGTGAGGAGTGCAGAAAACGTCATGACTCAATGACACCGCGTGTGAGGGCTGCAGGGCCCCTTTAAAACCACCCAGTTCTCTTTTTTCACCTCAGTGTTTCTTTGTCACAGAGACGTTGCAGGACCTTCCTGCTCTACAGTTTCCTTCATTACATTTTTGGACGATGGCAAGCAGGAGATCTGCTTTTGCATCAAAGCTGATCTTTGCATCATTTTTTATTATTTTTTTTTATTTTAATTGGGACAGGTGTGGTTGTAGACTGGGAAACCATTGCAGCTCTAAGCAACTGGGCAATTTGTCATGAGTGATTCACACAAGCTTCAAAGGGAGTGAACTTCTCTCTGCTGCACAGCTTGTATTAACCAACACACTAATAAAGAGAAGCAAGGAGTTCAAATTAACATCTACATATATTTATATAATCTCTCACGTTACATAAATGAAGCTATGTAATGTGAGGAATATTATAAAACCTGATTTTGCAATGATGCTGTAATTTTCATATTTACTGAAAAAAAGTAGGCAGGACTTAAGATTCGTCGAGCTAATTTAATGTTTCCTCTGTCCACTATGGAAGCACTATTTTACAGAAAAAAACAAAACTCTAACTCTTAATCAGTAACATTTACTGAGTTTCAGTTATTTTGTAATCATTTTTAGGTGGACAAAATTGTGCGCAAATATTGAGATAAATAGTCATACAGAAAACCTGGTTAAACTGATTGGGCAACCTGTGTGTGACTGACTTTATACATGAATTTAAAGCATTAAATTCAGGCACAGTGCAGCAAAAATTCATGTACTTACTTGCAGTGACAATAAAGAGCTTATCCATTCACAAAAGTTAATGATTTGTTTAATATTTGGCCTAATTAAGTACTATTGTTCCTCAGTGCTTTATATGTTGCTGGGGTTTTTTTCCTTGCAGTTCAAAATGACCTCAGCCATGTTGCAAAAACTGTTTAAAAAGAGACGTCAGTATGTTTGCTAGTTAGGAATCCTGATGTAAAAAAGCCATCATAACATGAGGAAACTGATGTGTTGTGAAGCAGAACATCTGTTCATCGTTGCAGATCTGCTCGACTTCAGCAATGCATTTGCAGCTTTTACAAATTCAAATTCACTAATTTAATAGAACTTGCGTCAGTTAAACAGGGAACAAATGTTGAACAATCGTCGTATTCACTGCTGATCTGCATGTTGCTGTGCTCTTCTGTGAGATGGAAATACTTTCAAGCATTTGGTTTTCTACAGAAGCCTGATTCAAGCTCAGCTCCACCTGTTTGCTAACAACTTGATCTGCTTGGTTTGGTAAAAAAAAAAGAGTCAAACATTTTTTTTCAACCTTCATTCTGCAGAAACCAACATTATTTATGTCTTTGCACTGAATGGGGAATGTGCAACAGCCTTTGTAATATTATCAAATTGTGCAGCATCTTCTTCCTTCTGATCATTATGTACTGAATAATGCATAGAAAGCAACCAAACGGCAGGGATCCTTTACTTTTAGGAGATGCTCGTATGTAGAATAGGGTTAGAAAAAACGCACTGTCATATCCCGAAATATTATTTATGAAAACATTGCAAATAGGAAAGAATCTACAGTAATAAAAAAACAATTCAGAGCTTAAAGATAAAGCTACTATGTAATAGGATAATGATTTGTTGAGCAGTCTTGAGTTCGAAAGGAAACAGGAGACAAAAATATCTAATTATTCTGGTATTTAGTAAATAAGAATACCTCTGGCAGCCAAAAAGAGACAACAAAAAAAATTGTGGTATATGAAGGAACAAATTCTGGCTTGAAATGAGAAATGTTTTAACTTTTTGTTGACTTGAATACATTGTGTTTTCCTTGCATTTTTTCTTTCATATATTTTTCGCACATTGTTAAATCTTAGTTACACTTGTGTCGTCACAGATAAACATTTGCACTCAAAACGACTCGATTCTGCAGTTAGTTCAAAAGTATGTGATCTCCACTAAAAGGCATCTTCTCATAGAGATGTCTGCTAATTATTCAGAAAAAAAAAAAAGATTTCATTTAGTAACCGTCACAAAGTCAGAAAACTTCTAACAATCGATCAATAATTAAAAACAAGTAATGATATAAATTAATAAAATGTCTGAATCTTTTACATCGCTCACATTAAATGTAAATAATATTGACAGCACAAAGGTCTTATTTTGGAAAAAAAAAAAAAAAGCCAATCAGTGGATGCCTTGATTTTGTTTCTTCTTACTTGAATTTTCACGTGCAGATCAGTCCAAGCTCCACGGCAGATTGAACTTCTCTCCCTCCAGCTCTTTAGTGATCGCAGACTTAAATCGGGCCAGTTGTTCTGAGTTGAAGTGGTTTTTCCAGTCCCCTGCGATCCCTGCCGCAAAACAACACATCGGTGAAAGAGTAAAATAAACACCAACTCAGTAGTCAGACATGTAAAACACTCACCTTTCCTCAGGAAAGGAGACTTGTCGCTGTCCATGTACTGCTTTGGGCAGAGGCTGAAGTTGGACATGGGGTTGGCCTTCATGCTCTGGAAAGAGCAATGCTCTGCTATCTTCTGAATGACTTCTTCACTCAGATTCCTGCGCAAGAAGTCAGAAATGCGCCTGATGGAAGCGGGCAGGTCCTAAACGAGAGACGACACTCGATCATGAACACGCTTATGATAAAATATAGGAACTCTTTCCTCTTGTAATCTTCTTTTTATCTTGTTTTTACATTTTTTCGCTTCACATTTAGGCACAACTTTATGTTGGCCCGTCACATGCTACCAATAAAATGCATTGAAAACTGTGGCTTTAAAGTGACGTGTGGAACAGTTTAAAACATTTGCAAACATTTGTAAGGTGCATTAGGCTCATAATCACACACAACATGAAGCCCAGCCGCCTCTGTTTAGTGTGTGTGAGCAGCAAAAAAGGAAGAGAGCCGATTTCATCAGGATATTTTTAAATTTACACAAATAAATGCAACATGTTTCCGACTAGGAACTCGAAAACATGTTGGGAAGGCACATTAGTGTCTTCCCAACATGTGACACTTATGTGCCTCAAACGTACCTGACTTTTATTGTGAAGGGATTAAAAAAATAAAAGCTACTGAAACTTATATAGATGGAAGAGAATTACCACAAGTCAGTGCGACTATAAATGGCTTACGGGAAACGTAGAAGTGTTTTTTTCAGACTTTAGTTGGCATTTATGAACAAAAATAGTAAAACTGAAGGGACAAAACAACTAACAGGAAGGCTAAAGACAACACATGCAGTACAACACAGTTTGAAACTATGATTATTAACAAACTTATTTAAAAACTTGCCAAAAGAGAGCTGGTGAATATTTCTCAAGATTCTGAAAACACAAACAGGACAAGAGTTTACCTTTTTTTTTTTTTTTTTTTTAAACGGTTGACTTTCTTTGTGTCCTTTTTGTTTTTCAATGTTTAGCCAAAGTCTAAACTAGCCAAAGATGACATAAACTCTTAGAACTACCTGAACCATTTCCTCATAAGTGATGAAAAGCATCCTGTCTCCCAGCTCTGCATTTCTCCAGCTCTTTACATGGTCTGTCCATTTCCCAAAGACGACTGCAGGAAAAAAAAAAAGGATCACAGAATAAAAATATGTTATTTTTTTTGTGTAGCTTAAAACAGGTGCAGCATGAAAAAAACATGATGCTCTGGAAATGCATCACTTGTCCTTTTGCTTTTGTTAATATTTTATTATAAACATGTCGTGTCGAACGTTATTTATAACCGTATTTATACACAACAGCTGAAGATCGTATAAAAACAGTTCCCCATTTTATTGATGCCAGATGAAATCTTGATGTCGTAAAGCAGATTATGACCCCATCACACTTAAACTGAGCAACTAGTTTCTTAATATTGATGGACTGAAATACCAACACAGACCACATGGGAAAGAAAACGCCAAACTCTTTCAGGAATGTGAATTATGTTTGGATTCTCTGACCTCTCCCGTCCAGGAATTTTTCCATGAACTCATCAAAAGTCCCTGGATCCTCCAGGAAGGCGGCCATCTGGTGGAAGTAATATGAAGACACCAGGACGTCTTTTGGGTTCCTTAGTACATAGATTACCTGCAAGTGAAGAACACATGTTGTCTATATTCTGGAGTCGAGTCTGGAAATATCTCACCGGGTCTCCACGCCACTCACTTTGGCTTTGGACGTGTGGAAGGAAGGCGGCATGAAGCTGTAGGGAAAATGTGTGACGAGCGCTCGTGGCGACGGCAACTTATCAACGACCTGCGCCAGCCTCTTTTCCTCCAGCCACGGGACCCGGTCCCAGTTCACCACCGTTTGGACGGGAGTCAGATCTCCGCCACTTAGCACCAGCGGGAGGATCTCCTGCATCCAGATCGTCCCTACAAAGACGAACGAGACACTTCAGTCCAGCTGGAAGTCAGGATTTCCTTTTTTGTTGGATTGTTTGTAACTGAGTGTTGACTCAGACTTACTGAGAAACAAAAGGGAAATAAGCATTTTTTTGTTGTTGTTTTTTTTTTTATAAAACCTCTTACCATATTTTGTTATACTTTCTGCATCCGTTTGGGGTCAAATGTCATACCTATGTGAACAAACTTCGGTAAAAAAGAAGCTGCATAAAGTGCTCGCGTTTTAATTTATTTTTCTTTCACAAACTCTAAGTATTAACTAATAATTGTAGTTGTGTGATTTCCATCAGTGGAAATGTCTTCCTCAGCCTGGATGCCGCTCTGATGTCGCTCGGTCAGTGCTTAAATGTCCTGTAGATCCTCTAAATGAAAATCTGACACAAGTGTTTTTTCCATCTATAGATAAGAACTATGCATCAGAGAAGCTGCACAAGAGAAATCCTGCATGTAGTATGACGGGAGATTATCAGGTTACACTTCCTGGACATATTCCAACAGGGGATATGTCATAATATATTTCTCAGTTTGCATGCAATAAAGGCTCACATCAGAGGAGTTAAGTGAAGCACAGGCCTGAGATTTATATCACAATGAAAAGAAGAACTGCTCCAAAAAGGACAGCAGAGGATTTAGGAAGAATCCTTATGAGTTCCAATCTTCCAAAGATTCACGTTGTTCTCTTGGGGATTCCTGAAATGACTCAAATGAGCTCATTTAAAAAGATAAATCGTCCAGGCAGGAACATTTTTGCTTCAGTACTTCTTTAATTGCCATATAAGTTCACGCTGTTCATTCTATTCCAGCATGCAGTGACAGGATTTGTTGCCGTTATGAAGCACAACTTGCTTCACTTTAAGTTCCATTTAGATGTCGGTTCTTGTTCCAGTATCATCTGGTATTTATCCATTATTGCATCTATTCAGACCAGCTGCTCAGTCGACGTTCTGGAACAGGATCCCAGCAGCCTGGCACCGCCACCAGCATGCTTCACCAGCATGCTTCACCAGGATGCTTCACCAGGATGCTTCACCAGGATGCTTCATGCTTCACCAGGATGCTTCACCAGGATGCTTCACCAGGATGCTTCACCAGGATGCTTCACCAGGATGCTTCACCAGGATGCTTCACCAGGATGCTTCATGCTTCACCAGGATGCTTCACCAGGATGCTTCACCAGGATGCTTCACCAGGATGCTTCACCAGCATGCTTCACCAGCATGCTTCACCAGGATGCTTCACCAGCATGCTTCACCAGGATGCTTCACCAGGATGCTTCACCAGCATGCTTCACCAGGATGCTTCACCAGGATGTACAGTCATCATTTCAGTCCAGTGTTTGTTACCAAAAATGATTAAAGCCGTACATCATCTTCACTTCCTCTTCACATGACCTGCTATGTGTTGGGTTATCTATAAATAGATGCTGCAGGTCTATTGGTTCGTGTCAGGAAGCAGAAGCGACCTTCTCTCCTCTGCTCTGTTTAGATCAACTCTGCCCTTCAGGACTGTCAGCAGCAGGAACACCAACTTTATACCTATTGGGGAAAATATAGACTACATTTGCTTTGCATTATCCCCACATGATGGCAGTGATACAGTATGATCTAATTAGATTCTTGATTCATATGAGAGAGTTTGTATGGTGTTTTAAGATCTTGATCAATGTGATCCATTTCTTTCTTTCTTTCTTTTCTTCTTTCTTTCTTCCTTCTTTTTTTTTACTTTGGGCCCCTCCAAAGGTCTCTGCACGGCCCTGCAATAAAATACTACAGTTTGTGTAAAACTCTGCTATTTACTGGGAATGACGAGCCTCGTCGTAGAGCAGGTCTACTGCAACAAAGAGGCAAAGTCCACTTTCACTGGGGCTCGACGTGAGAACAGACGCCGTCATTCATGCGTCCCCGGTGCTGCTGGAGCCGCTGATCTCTGTGCGCTTTCGGGTCAGTTTCAGGTACTGTGTCCGAACCCAGAGGAGGAGGGAGGAAAAGAGTTACCTTTGGACTCAACTGACCTGACTTCGGGTAGGTAACTGCGAGGACATCCTCATCCTTCAGAGTGAATTCCTGCGCAAACTTCAGACTCTCTGCAGAGTGAGTCTCTCTGGGAAGCAGGAGTCCCTGATGCTCTCGGTAAAGCTCCTCGGAGGAAAGCATCACGCCGCGCAAACGGAGCTGCTGCGGGACGCGGTTCGTACGGAGCAGCGAGCTCTCTTCTCGCCTCGCCTTCGCTCCGGCGAGACTTCCCGCAGCTCTCGCGGGAACACGCAGCCCCGCGAAGGCAACCGGGCCCGCTGAGTTTTTCTTCAGTTTTAATGTTTCTCAGATATATACAGCCTACATTATTTCTGTCCTGAAAAATGTTGTTGACATTTTGTTTTGGACATCATGAAACTTTGAGGATTTTCTGCAATTTATTTCTTTATTTTTGCAGCATTTATTCAATCACGTTCAAATGTTTTAAAGAAGTCGCAGCGAAACAATTTTTAGGCCATGAAAGTCATTTGAGAACACGTTTGCATAAACTTCTGCGTGGTCTGCGCAAATTCACATCGCATATTTCGAGAAAAGCTTTAATGATAATGAAGACAAAAATAAGTGTTTTAAAAAGAACCAAAGCGAGTTTGAGTAACCTGGTTGAATTTCTCTTCTGTTATAATTAGACTACTCAAAATGTCTTTTTTTTTTTTTGGTTATTGTATGGGTTCCTACCTGACTGAAAATCTGTTATTGTTTTAACTGTGTTACTTTAAGAACAGAAGCCCCTCCCCCTTTGTTTCTTCTTCTGTGGTATTGTCTTAGACCCTCCCCTTTTGTCTTGTTGACCTGTGGGAGAGGTGTGTACTATTTATTTTGTATCTAAATACATCCAGTTTATTTATAAAGTTAATTTCTGTTGTGTACTTTTGTTTCTGTAGGGCTTGGAGCGGGCAGCCTGTAACACGGTTCTTTTCTACTTGTCAGAATAAGTCAAGGAATCATCCTTTTAAAGGCGTACCACGGTCTGACCATTTCAAACCAGCACAATACAGATTGGATCTGGTTACATTTGCATTGCCCTCACTGAGTAATCGACCAAATTTTCAGGAGTGCTTCCATGCAGCACAACACTTCTTCATCTTTCACAAGTTCTAAGACTGATTTACGGAAGTTGCTCAACTTGCAGGCTAATTTGGGCTTGTTGTTTTCCCACCCGTTCAGTGATCTGCAGAACATTAGTTAAAACATGAGCCATCAAGTTGGCTGTTAACCTGAACCCACTCAGAGAAGAATGTGACAGTATGAAGCCTTTATTTGAAGGGATGACATTGTCATAAACATGACATAATACGTTATGAAGACGAAGGAGTCTTTATGAATGTTTATGACTGCTGTCATGCAAATTTGTACTAAAAGTTGCACGGAACGTCCATTAAAATGGCCGACTTTGCAATATATGGTAAATGATGCAAATTTTTTACGTGAATGAGGGAAGTGATGGAGTGACTGATGTTCCAAAAGACAAGCCGTCATGGAAACAGGTAGAACCGGTATCTACAGGGACAACAAACACATTCAAATACAAACACACAAACACTAATCCAACATCTTCTGATCGAAAATAATTAATAAACCAAAGTGTAAACTTTCGTCACCAGTGGACATCGGGTTTGTCCAGAGTCCTTCATGCATTTATATGTTGCAGATGTAAATATTGTGTCTTGCGTTTCACGCGTAAGAAGAAAAAAAAAACTTTCTTAAAACAGCAGGAAAAAAAAGCAATTCAATCTTCTGTTTTCTGAACTCGACAAGCCACAAGATGGTATTTTGAAATTTTGCTTGTAACAATCTGACCTGAAACTTGATAGGAAGAATAAAATCATGTTTTCTGAGAATTAGTGTGTGATCACTCTGATACAAACAACAAACATAACAGACAATCTGATAAGGCATCTGACCTGATCAATGACATTTATTTAAATATAATAGAGTGGAACATTGACTACACCTATAATTTAAGCATATAATCTATGGGAAGATACAAGCACTGGTTTACTTTACCTGACTTGGGATATGTCACCGCAAACACATCAGAGTCTTCCACTGAAAACTTTTAGGCAAACTCCAGGCTCTCTGCACGGCGGCCCACATTGGGCAGGAAAAGGCCTCGGTACTCAACATACATGGACGATGACATGAGTTCTGATCCCAGGCTACAGGTACCCGCTCCGTCTGGAGGTAGTTTTTGTCTCTGGCTTATATTTTATGATCTGCAGAGGGAGGGCAGGGGGCAGAGCCTCTTTCTTGTGGAGCGTTCTGAATGGCGGCACGTCATCAACTTTTCCAAATTATGGATTTGGAACTATGATATATTTTTCCTGTTCAAAAAGCTGATTTGCTCCAGTTCTCCTGTTATTTAAGCAAATCGATTTAGCTTATTTGCTCCAGGTCACATGTAGTAAAATTATGTTTCAAAGTATTTGAATGAACTTGAACACGCCTACGTCAAGAGTGTTGTCATCAGTAGATCCGGCAGGAGCAGTGAGTTGATTTGAATGTGCTTCTGGCATAATTGAAATGTATAAGTGATCTTATGTATAAGTGAGCGACCCTTCGCTTGCAGTGTCAGCACCACCCTGATTCAGGAATCAACAACTCTCTTCTTGGTGAAACCTCGTACCAAACAAATTAAAAGATGACACCGCAGTTGTGCAAGTGACAAGCAAGAACACAAATGTGTGAGTAATGTTTCGCTTGCTCTCCAGGGAGATGTTTCTGGAACATAAAGTGCTGTCATGTCTCTAAAGTATGTGTGGCTTTCATGCTGAGTGCTACATGTACGCCGAGATCAATGGTTTTGACTTCATAGTGACCGACGCCATGATGACCGAAACATTGCCTTTCTTTGACACCACTGTCTTGCTTGTATGTTTTTCATTTTAATAAAAAAAAATCATCCGAGCATCCAGAAAATAAATGTCAATGCTGTCTGAGGTGCCACAGAAGAGTTAAATAATTATTGTCCAAATTAATCAGAGACCAAGTGAGAATCCAAAGTGAGTGAACCATCCGATGACTTCAGCATGAAATGATGAACTATCGGCTCAGTGTTGCAGCATTTCCGCTTAAGTTGTGTTGATTTCGAGTGGTGCATGTGTGCAGTTTAAATGGTATGCACAAATAATTATTTAATTAGGTAGGTCTATGCAAATGCTTCATTAGTAACAGCATTTACACAACAACGCTGGAGTGACGGGTAGTTGAATATAATTCTGACATCATTTAGATCTTACAGGAGTGGTGAGATGTGCAAATGATTGTCATTTTACACGGAACAATGACGGCGGACCACAGACTCTCTGTGGTGGACCTGTTGAGTCATTTTCCTCGCAGTGCAGTGCAGATGAAAGTGGAGAAGTGAAAACAGCAGTTTTACCAAAGCTCTGCAAAACATTGATATGCATTCCAGTCCTGATGCTCGCATGAGGAACAATCTGCAAGGCCGCTGCGCTCCGTCATGCAAGTTTGCACCTCTAGCATTCTGTCTACTGGTTATACCTTGCAAGTGTAGGAGTATTTGTTCATCTGCACATTCCACTGCGTGTGCATGTGCGCGTGTTTGAGTGTTACATAACAAAACAGTACATTGTGGCTCTCTCACAGTGAGCGCATTGTCGGATTCTAAAGGCCCCATGTGAATCGCAGGCAGGGCGAGTCGAACCAACGAAAGCATCCAGGTAAGAACAGTTGCTATGAACTCCAGTGCTTCTTCTGGGATATACTGCATGAAGAGGTTGCAGAATGAATAATTAGGAGAAGCAGAGCAAAACTGCAATTAAGGCCTCACTGAATGATTTTCACTTACTAGAGCTTATATGCAATTTTTCAAAAGGCAGCTGCTTTGAATTTTGCATCTTCAACGTGTTTACCTTAACTATAAATCATTGTTTCTTCATGGTCTTCTTCTGTGATCAGCCTTTATTCAGCATTCCTGCTTCAGGCTGGGTTTCCACAATGCAATAGTTTTAGTCACTCCACATGACTCCAATCTGACCAATTTTATTTTATTCTTTTTTTAGAAATTCTTCAAAATTGCAGCATTCCAGCCTGCTGAGTATTTAATATCTCGTAATCTAATAATCCTAATTACTCTGCCTGGGGGAGATTAGTTGGAATGTGAATCTCAGCATATAACAATTGACAGTTTTAGTAGCTATTCAAATGGAGAGTTCATCAGCAGAGGAACACATATTTCAACAAGTTAAACAAGGTTGGTCTTTTCCAAAATCAACTTCATTTCCTCCAGTTTACATGTGAGAAAATGATATGCTTACGAATATAAGCATATATTCATAAAATGAATACGACAACATGTTGCAAAATAGAAAACACCGCCACTGGAGAAACATCTTCCCGGAATAGAAACATGGAATTTATTTATACAGAATATATAGTTTGTGTCTGATCTCAAGTTCAGCTAGTTGTATAATGATAACCTGAAGGGAAAACTGCGGTGATGGAGGGAAGTGATGGAGGGACTGATGTTCCAAAAGACAAGCCGTCATGGAAACAGGTAGAACCGGTATCTGCTCAGGGAAAACAAACGCATTCAAATACAAACACACAAACACTAATCCAACATCTTCTGATTGTGCCGAAAAAGCAGAGTTTTATGGTTTCCCAAAAAGGTGACAACAGCTAAACACAAAAATGCAACTTTAAGAAAAAAAAAAAAACCTTTCTTAAAACAGCAGGAAAAAAAGCAATTCAATCTTCTGTTGTCTGAACTCGACAAGCCACAAGATGGTATTTTAAAAAAATTGCTTGTAATATTATGACCTGAAATCTCATAGAAAGACTGAAATCATGTTTTCTAAGAATTAGTGTGTGATCACTCTGATAGAAACAACAAACATAACAGATACTCTGATAAGGCATCTGATCTGATCAATAACATTTATTTAAATATTATAGAGTGGAACATTGACTAAACCTATAATTTAAGCATATAATCTATGGGAAGATACAAGAACTGGTTTACTTTACCTGACTTGGGATATGTCACCGCAAACACATCAGAGTCTTCCACTGGAAACTTTTGGGCAAACTCCAGGCTCTCTGCAGTGTGGGCCACAGGGGGCAGGAAAAGGCCTCTGTACTCAACATACATGGACGATGACATGAGGACTGATCCCAGGGAGCCGATGGCTTCCATGCTGCAGGTACCCGCTCTGACTGGAGGTAGTTTTTGTCTCTGGTCTCTCTTGTCGCCTGGACTCATAATCTGCAGAGGGCAGAGCCTCGTTTTTTTTTTTTTTTTTTTTTGTGGAGCGTTCTGAATGGCGGCCCTGTGGTGGACGTCATCAACTTTTCTAATTGAAGGAGTGGACCTACGATGTGTTCATCGTGTTCAGAGAGATGATTTGCTCAAGTTCTCCTTTTGCTTTTTTCAGCAAATCGATTTAGCTTTTTGGTTCAAGAAAAAATGCCAGTGACAGCGAAAGGTCTGACCCACGATACTTCTCCATGTCAAAATGTCAGATGGCACAAACATGACTCAATCAATACATTTTTATTACAGGCTAAATGTGTCTCAGGCATTTTAATTGTTGGTTGTTGTTGTTTTTTTTGTTTGTTTGTTTTGTGCAAATTTGATTCTTAGTCTTTTATTTCTGGCCAGTGTTCATTCATTTGTCCACTATTGTTTTCACACCCGTATTTCCCATGTGCTTTGTCCTTTATTTCTTTTTTCATGCAGCGCTCCATGTCCTGTTAGTCGTTCCCAGGTCAAAGTCTGCTTACATCAACTTGATCTGTTCCTTTAGACTCCATGGTCACAGCAGGAGTGTGACAAGAGTTTATGTATTTGATGTGAACTGTAAATACCAAGGCCATTTTTAAAATATAAAAGATGATCAAACTTTACTTTGCTTGTTTTTATATGACTTAACCTCATGTAACTTCACACCAACGTATCATTATCATCACAATGTCTGAACGTGGGTATGAATGGAAATTTCCCAGGCATTTATTCACAAATGTCAATATGCTAACACACAAGTCACAAAACAATTTAAGTTAACTCACAAATTTGTCTCAAATGCAACAGAGAAATGAAAAAGAGACCTATTTAAGCTATATATTTCAAAGAGGTCATCAAAGAATTGGACACCGAAGTCAAACCTGACGCTCTTAGATTAAATATCACCATTTTTGTTTTCTCAGATCAGTTCACCCATGTTACCTGTGCTAATATATATGTTAAAAAAAAGATAAACATATATCTATTTTGAAAAATTAATGCAACTAAACAATTAAAATATAGGCTATTATAAGGGTAAATACTATTTTTATGTTTTTCAAAAATAATATATATTTAGTATTTCATTTAAGATATCCATGGAAACTGAATGTTTATCATGGCGTTTGTAAAATAAATAAGCTAATTTTCCAGGGACTTGACGTTTATTTGACTATAGTTAAGTAAAATAGCAGAAAGTGCTGTGATTGTTACAGTAAAATTATGTTCCTGAGTTGCTGTCTGGATTCTAGCTACACCGGGTGAAGCTATTCCAGCTGTTTGGTTCAGAGAGCAGATCTGGACCCTCCAGAAAGGTTCTCTAGGTTGACCTTTGACCTGGAGAACCAAGGCGTGAAACTGGGCGATGCGGGCCAGTGTCAGATGGACCTCACCTATCCAAGTGTCAAAACAAAATATCAGAACAAATAGTTAGAAGGCAGGTTTGTTTTCCATTCATTGTTGTTTCCATTGTTAATGGTCCGTAATGTAAAATACATCATTACTGTCACTGAGTTTAATAAAATGTACTTCATTTGATGTCTTATTTCTGGAGTAATTTTTTTAACCATAATCATTTTTGGCAAAATTAAATATTAAGAAACTCCCATGTTTTTAATGTACTTCATACCTGATCAAAGCACAAACTGGAGAACAGGACTAAAAGCAATTATTTTTTATTGAGTGTTAATTCATTTGTGGTCACATCAATACAAAATTCACATCTTTAAAAAAAAGAAGAAAAAAGAAGCCGGTCACACTGTAGAGGAATCCTGATGTTGATGTTCGTCTCTCAGCTTCAAACAATTCACTGAAAAGTTGGACAGAAATGTTTCCCAGGGAACGCTCTTTTTCCTCATGGACTCATAACCAATGAATCAAACTGGAACAACTGGAAGCTGAACCAGTTGGTGGATCGTGTCAGTCAAGTCCAAGAAGCCAACACCAATCGTTTTTAAGCCTCCTTGAAAGCTTCATGGCTCAGACTCTGATGAAAACCTTTCCTCCAGTTTGAGCCGAGACTGTCGAGGGTTTTTTTAACGGCCTTCTGCTTCTTCTTCAGTTGCTGTGAACCAGCGTGACAAATAGGAAAAGTGAGCAGAGGGAGACGGCGCCAGTCAGGACGGCTTTCACCAGCAGCACCGTCCAGCTGCCCAGCATGAAGACATGGACAAACAGCCTGGGGACGCAAGAGAGACGAATATTACTGACAAAATAATGTATTACAATAAGAGATTGGCTGAAATATTTTTGAAATAATTGAGAAATAAAAAAAAAATAACCAGACAATCATAAAATGATAAAGCTACACAGTCAACAAACAACTAAGACAGAAGCTACAAACCTTTCAGTAATTGCATTGTCATACATTTTCTGTGGATTCTTTCAAACTAAGGATGTGACGATACGTTCCTCTCATGAGACGAGATGAGACATGATAGTGGGTTTGTAAGAACCAGGCAGGAAATTAGCTAAATTTGGAGAAAATTAGAAATCCCTACGTTTCTGCTCACAGGAATAGAATTACGATTTCACAAATCAAGGAATTTGTAATCAATGCACCATGACTCAGTCCAGGTTTGAAGACGATGGACGCTTAGTATTCACAAGTGTTAGGGATCACAAGATTAGCTGAAATCTGTGAATCCACTAAGGTTCACTGTAATTAGGTTTGTCTAGTTTTCCAGCAGGGATAATGCCTAAAGGACGGGGCTTCATCCATGCTGTTGTAACAAGTCTGTGAGTCAGATTTATATGTAATGTGAGCAGAATGTGGAAATAAAACACATCAAAAATACAAAGTTTTCCTTTTTAGTTTCAAAATAAGAGTCCCAAACATACATGGCAGAATTTCAACCTAGAAATAAATAAATAGACCTTCCTCTATAGGACTCTGACACTTCATCAAGCAAGGCTCATTTTGACAAACTTCACATCACAAAACAAGCTTTATGTCAACAAGAACATCTTGTGGTGTAAAAACACCACAAGATCTTTTGGCATCCCTATTTAAACTGAATCAAAGTTTCACTAAAATAAATGTTGTAGTACACTCTATGTCTGTTTCTTTTGATACGTTTAGGTCTTCATTCTAGTGACATGTCTATCCATCTACAAGCTTTGAAAAGAATAACGCTGAGTTATGGAACAAAAAGAAAAACATTAAAGCCATGCAGTATATTAATCTTTTTGATTTTAGTCTTTTTTCAGTTTTCCTGAGTATATTCTACTCTAAACGTTAAACGTAGCGTTTAGAGTATGTAGTAGATTATGTAGTTGCTTCCCAACCATCTGAAATGCTGACATTTTCAATATGAGACTTACTCTATCAGAAAGGCTTTGTACACACACAGGGCCAACAGCACAGTAACAGGCAGTCTGAAGGTCTTGGGGAGGTCATATCGAGTGAACATCCATACAACAGCTGCCATGGCAATGTAATGGACCTATGCACACAAACGCACACTATTATTCAGGTGTATAACGTCTAAACAAACACACACATTGTTTGTTTCCCATGTGTGGGGGAAAAAAAATTACTCAATCATAGGAAAAAAACAAAGGAATCAGAAATATAACAAGGCAATGAAGAGTTAAACAGTTTAAATAAACAGAAATAAGGCACAGCTTGTAAGTAGTAAAGCTGCTCACCAAACTAATGTTTGAGTCAAAGCTCATCTGGATGTACTTCCAATCAAACTCGATTCCTCTGGCGCCAACCCACAGGGGAAGAAACCTGAACAACAAACATGCAGTTTTTATACAGCTGGGGAAATTTCACAGAAACGTTTTCCTCACAGGAAAAGTCACTGCTGACCTCGACATGACGAGCTCTGCCGTCGCCCAGCCCATCGCAGCGACCATGATCTTATACTCTCCCTTCCCAGCATTACGAGACATCACCAGATGGAGACCCAGCAGGTCAGCCAGGTCCACTGTGGACTTCATGAACTCCTGAGGAGAAACAAATAAACACAGCTGTATAACTAGACAAAAACCTCTTTCGGCACCACTTAACAATTTTGGGATTAAAGGACAAACCAAAATTACCAGGAGGGGTAATTTTGGTTTTGAGTCATTTTGAGTTTCTCTTCTGAAATAAAAGCTTTTGCTACTCACCCCTACAAAGTCATAAATACCGGCTCCTCCTTCCCAGGTTGGGAAAAATGTAGCAAGAAACAGCATCTAAAAAGACAGAAGGATAATGATGGTAGAAGAGTAATGTTGAAAAGTCAAGATGCACTGAGAAACCAGCCGGGAACTCAAAAATCAGACCCTGTCATCTGAATCAGTGAACACAACATTCAAAATATTTTACTACCCTTTTGACACCTTGAAGAAAACGACCACACTGCTGACTTCAACACTACTTCTCTGCTTCAGCTGAACTCCCCACAATCCTTTGCTGCATCACTGTCACATGACCTACCTCCCCCCCCTTCACCTAAACAAATAGGAGCCAGAATATTGGTTGGAAAACTTATCAGTGCAGTTTTATCGGACCAATATCCATATGTTGAAAAATACAAAATATCAGCCAATACTGACGTTAGTACTGATATATCGTGGATCACTAAAAAGATGTTAAAATATTGACTAATTTTAGAGATGCTCTCTTTTACATACAATGTTACGTTGCCTCTTCTTGAACAAAAGCTTCATAACCACAAATGATAAGAAGGACATAAGATTGTCAATATATTTCTTTTCACCGTTTTCAACCCCAAGTATCAGCAACTGGCCAAAAAAAATAAAAATAAAAATTGACTGGTCCCTCTGTAAATGAAAGCAAATAAGAAAAGATTCTTTACTTTGCAAAGTTGGACAAACAGGTACGTCGCTCCTGCCTGGACGCATCTCCAGAAAGCATTGTACTCCGAGCTACGCATGTGAAACACAAACAGAGTTATTAGTAAGACGGGGAAAAACATTTTCACTTTGTGATGCACTGCTTCACAACATACATGCCGTCAACTGTGGATAATTTGAGAGCACAGCACATAAAAGGATTAAAGGGCCCCTCTCCCAAAACCTGACATTACTAAGAAGCTTATAAAAGGCTGTAAGAGTCTCAGAACATATGTTGCTGCTGCAGCAACATGGTAGCATGAACCAGGAGTCTCCTAATGAGTACACAAAGGAATATAATTCTTATTTTTGTAGCTTTGGTCAAGCAGTTGAGCGCATAGAGAATAATAAACGAGACACTCACAGGCCGCTGCATTTGTATGTGATGAAGTAAGGGAAATAAGCCAGGGCAAAGCAGTTTCCAAAGTGAAAAAGTGTCATCGCGTTTGTCGGTGAAAATCAGCTTCCTGTACAGAGACACAAATATAAAAATTACAAACATCATCACAGGTTATCATAGGTCACCTTCAAACTCCAAGGATACAGTAAAGACTCACTGTTACCTTATTGCATTCGCAAATGATAAGATGGTTGGAGTCTGGTGGAGAAATTAGTTTATTGGTTTATATACTGAGCAGAGTGAAAGACAGGCTTTTATAATTAATTGATTTATTAATCATATTTTAATGTCTAGTCAATTACTTTTGAAAATACATGACAGTTGATTTTTTTAAAAAAGGCTGCAGTTTTTACACTTGACGTGAAAACAGCTAAAATGTCTTTGAAAGCAGGGAAAAGAAATAACACAGAAAACGCGTTGAAATGTCTCCAAAGTGACGTAAAGGAAAATGTAGCTTCCCGATAGGTAAGCTAGGCTCCCCTCATCTCTGGGAACACGGAGCTCTTTAAGTCTACCATTCCATTTTCTCTGATAAACACAGAGTTTATTTCATTCACTAAACAGGTGGATATGCCAGAAACTATAAAATATTTAAAATGTTTAACTTACTGAAGTGAAATAGCTGAGTAAATGCACAACGTCGAGCAGCTGAGTGACAAGCGGAAGTCAGTTAACGTCACACCAAACTACCTCCGACAACAAACTGTGGACCGAATGAAAGGTTCCGCATAAAGCCTTTATTTCTTCCAAGATTTTATATTTTCACTATTGTCAACTTTGGGACTTAACTACGACTGAGTTATGGCACTTCATTACACCACACACTATCAAAAAATGTGTATAAAGAGGAAACACATTTTCAACTTTATAAACTTGCAAAAATAATATTCAAAGATGGCTAATCTCTATGTTCATCAATTTTTTCGCAACAAATTGCAACTACATATATTTTTAAAGGATTTAAACAACGTGGTAGACTGGTCCAAATTTATTGTCATTTGTCATGTGCAGAGCAAAGCTGAAATGGGCTATATTATGACCAACACCTAATAATCAAATTTTTCTACCTCTGTGACTGAATCACATCAACAGAAATTTCATATTTATTACTATTTATTTATGTTTTTATTCTGTATGTGATGTTTTTGATTTAGTAATATGCCTAATGTAAAATATTCACTGTGATTTGCCGGTATTTATTACATAAAAGTTCTGTTAAAACTGTGTAATTACAAAATATTTTAAAGAAAATTGATTATTAAATTGTCACTACACTCACCCTTCAGAAAGAACCTTCACATATCCCAAGTCATTCACAAGTACTACTCTATTCACCCTTTTTGGAAGGGTTTATTTAATATTTATCTTTCTTTCTTTTGTTTCATTTTTTTCCTTGCACACCAGCTTTTTTTTCTATCCACATTATTGATTTAGCTTCTGAGTTGAAAGTTGAGTTTTTAAAAATACTTTTAAAACTGTCAGAAGCTTTTCTTTTCATGTCTGAATGGATAAATGAACACAATGCAGACAGTCATTAAATATATTGCTAGAAACTGTTAAAATATACAACAATTACATTTCAAAGATTCTACTGTACATCATAAAACATTAGTACATCACAAAGTAAATAAATCATGCTACTCCCAGACAAGAAAAGGGCATATCATATTTTTAAATACAATATTTAAGTTAAAAACTCTACAGTGCTCAAGGGAAGAAAGCGTCACCTTTTCTTCTTCATGTATTTGTTATAATGGATAAAGTTTCCTCTTTCCAAGCAGTCCCTGCTGGTCCAGGCAGCTGTGTTATATGACCTTCCTATGGTCACTTTCACTGCCATAGAGTTTCCACCGGCTTAAGCAGCATAACTTTTCTCGTCGGTTGAATGAAATCTTTAAGCCTTAAATTTCAAGTTTTTATCAGCTGTAAATCAAAATTGATAAAGATATGAAAACTTTAGAGCATGTGTAGTCAGACTATGTAATGTATTCTACTAAGAAAACTGAGGTATTGAAATACAAGAACTAATCAAAACTAATCAGACTTTTTGAATATGGCTGCTTACATCTGTAGGTGTGCATATCTATCTATCTATCTATCTATCTATCTATCTATCTATCTATCTATCTATCTATCTATCTATCTATCTATCTATCTATCTATCTATCTATCTATCTATCTATCTATCTATCTATCTATCTATCTATCTATCTATCTATCTATCTATCTATCTATCTATCTATCTATCTATCTATCTATCTATCTATCTATCTATCTATCTATCTATCTATCTATCTATCTATCTATCTATCTATCTATCTATCTATCTATCTATCTATCTATCTATCTATCTATCTATCTATCTATCTATCTATCTATCTATCTATCTATCTATCTATCTATCTATCTATCTATCTATCTATCTATCTATCTATCTATCTATCTATCTATCTATCTATCTATAGATAGATAGATATGTATATAAATATATATGCACACCTAGAGAGCGCTAGTTATCGTCTGGCTATTCTGTTACTTCTTCCTACATGTATACTTTTTTTAATATTTTTTCATAATAGCATATAAAGTTTCTTCTTTCTGAGCAGTCTCTGCTGGTCCAGTTAGTTGTGTTGTATTTGGAGACGGTCCCACAGTGCTCCCACTGGCTCGGAGTGTCCGGCAGCATCTCCTGGTGGTCCAACGTCTCTCCATCCGACCACCACCACTCCCCTCCCAGAAAACGCAGTCCTGTCCAAACCTGGTAGACACAAGGCAAATGAAACGAAGTTCACAACTCTAACCTCGTAGAACAAGAACAAATCTCTCGAGCGATTCCCAGACCTCCTCGGTGGTGGCACTATAGATCTGATTTCTCACGTAGCTGAAGTCAGACGAATGCCTAACGCTCAAGAGGTCATACGTATAGTTTGCATTTGTCATGTTCCTGCAGTGATTCAGAGCATCCTCCCATGTCTTGTTCTCAGTCACCAGCACCAGATTGTCTTCATAGCAGTTGAAGGGAAGTGTAGAGGAGCAATCTGTGCGGTACCACTTTCTATTTGGGATGTGATAAATGCTACAGCTGTGCTCAGTTTGCTGACCAGAGAACCAGTTATTGCTCTGTGAGACGTCATCTCCCGTCAAGCCTTCACCCGTCCTGAAGCATACACACCAGCATCTTAAATGTCTGAACTGAATTAATTGTTACGTTTAAATCTGATACCAGCTCACTCACTTCACGTTGATCCACCTCCAGACTGACTCTTGCTCAGGATCCTTGTGTATACCAATCCATACATCGGTGTAGCCACTTTCCTGCAGCCACATAGTCAGCAGGTCCGGGTCAACTATGTCCCAGGTAACCATGTCTATGTGGTTCTTCTGGCAGTACTGTCGAGCTTCGTCCCAAGCAAGTTCCTGAGATTGAAAAGTAATGAATATGATCAGCCTAGCTTCCAAACAAAACACAATCATACAAAGGAGGAGAAGTATGATCCCCATTTTCACTTCTGCTGGTACATAAAGTCAGATATGTCAGTGGCTGGGAAGAAGCTGCCACTCTCAATTTATAGCAGCACCAACAGGGAGTGCTGCCAACAGGACACACCTGAGCACCACCACATACCAGTAGCACCACTCCCTGCATCAGAAATGGAGGGAAATGATCACCCTGGTAACTCATTTATACAGTATGTGCCACACTTTTTAAGGTTGTGTCAACATTTGCTTTTTATCCTATTTGTCCTTCATCTGTTTTATATGAAGAATCTCTTTCAAACAACTAATATGACTGCTTATTTTAATTTTGCTAATACCACATTGTTTATCCTTAGTCCTTTACATTGTAAAAAAAAATACCCAAAACATCTAATTTACAGTAAAAAACTTGCCAGACTTTTACCATATACTTACAAATTTACAAAATCATTATAAATAACTATTTTGGGGCGTGCTGTGGTGGCGCAGGGGGTTAGAACGCCCCACGTTTAGAGGCCTGAGTCCTTGACATGGATGTCACGGGTTCAACTCCCGGTGACGATGACCTTTCATTTGCCTCATGTCATTTGCCCTCTTTCCTCTAACGCCACAAAAACCCTTCGGAGAAAAAAAATAAACTAAGTAAATACATATTTTATGCAGCGAAATTCAGGCAACAACAGCTGTCGGTATTTTTTTGTACATTGCAAAAAGGTGTTTTTACAGTGTACTTTTCAGCAGTTTTTTTGTTTGTTCTTTGTTTTGTTTTTTTAAACAAAAACTTTGTATTACTCTACACTTTTGTTTTTTCCCAAAATAATAAAAAATAGAAATCCAGACTAAGCACAGCGCACTTATACGCTGTTGTTGGAATTAAATTGAATTTGTATTTGAAA
Source organism: Poeciliopsis prolifica (assembly GCF_027474105.1). Taxonomy (NCBI): domain Eukaryota; kingdom Metazoa; phylum Chordata; class Actinopteri; order Cyprinodontiformes; family Poeciliidae; genus Poeciliopsis; species Poeciliopsis prolifica. The sequence goes on along the minus strand of NW_026562392.1, from coordinate 6,423,503 downwards.
GGAAAACCTTACTTCAGGTCATTTGAAAATGCTAATTACCACCTACAGTGTTGATTTAATGCTCTGCTATAGTTTGAAAGGGATATTTAAATACTAAAAGCAGGCAGGGCAGCTAACAAAACCTCAACTTGGTCTAGTTCAGTTGAACTGGGCACCACAAACAAACAACACTTAGATTTAAGTTTGAATGTTGATTACCCAAAAGAAAGGAGGAGGTAAGACAAGACAATGGATGCAGCAAAGCAAGAGTCTGAACAAGAATCAAAAAGTTCACCAACTAAGAAAAAACATAGTGCAACCTGATAGTATTGTTTAAGTAAGAATCTGATTTTAGCCAAGCAATGCGTGAAATAAATGAATAAATGGGGAAGAATTAAGAATTGGTTGGGTGGAGAACAAGCAACTGGGTGAGCAGGCCTGGGGGCGGCGGAGACTCAACAGGTGACAACAGGTTCATTTCTCCTGCTGAGTCTCTTTCTCCTCCGATTTAATGCAAACATCACAACTCGAGTACGAGGAAGGCAGGTAGAGCAGATGGTCTAATAACCAGGGAAAAGTACAACACAGAAAAAACATGAAAAATCAAGAAGCATGAAAGTGGAAGACTGGAAAAACATCAGGATGCGAGGAGAAGTACTGGGAGAGAGGTGATGGCTGGGAAAGGATCAGGGACTGTTGCTGATGCTGGGGGCGTGACAAGGACAGAGGAAGCTGCTCTGCCCTGCGTGTTTATCATGCTTCCCTGCTTGAACACAACTGACTCACTGTAACTGGTCGTTTTCAGAGTCTCACAGAACTCTGTGACCGCTGTGGAAACCATTTGACGTTCTCTCGGACCGATGTCAAACACCTTGGGTTTGTAGAAACACTGTATACAAAAGGAACAAGACCTGAAACAAACAAACTCAACCAAATTCACTCCTGTGCCTGTCTCTAGAAGTCCAAGTTCCTTCGTGTTTGATTCAAATGTTCTGCATTCAAACTACTCTCTATGCTTAGGTTGGCAGGTCAGGCTACATGTAAACGACTGAATTTGAATCAGTGCGATTATGAGCCAAACACAATGTCTCTTATTGGTGAAAATAAAATCTATGAAATAATAAAGTCTCGGGTGGAAAATAGTTCAAATGAGCGATTCCGTTACAGACAACATAGAATTTCAATAGCAAAATAATAGTTCTCAGTTTTAATTGTTCAAAAGTCATAACACTGACATGAAACACGTTGATGTCATTAGTTTGAGGCTGCAAAGGATTTTTTTGAATGTTTTTTTTTTCAAGTAGAGTTAATTATAAATGAACTTTTCAATAACATTCAAAGTTACTGAATATTATCCGTATACAGATTAAAGTATTTAACAAGAATTTAACACGTCACCAATTTTCAAAATAAATATCTTTTATAGGTGAAATTACATTACATTCTTTCACTAAGTGCAGGCGTGAAAGAAAATTAAACCCTCATTTTATGGTAAAAAGGTTTAAAAACATTTTTCTGTTCAAGAGACCAAAAACTGACCTGGGCTTAATTAAAATCAAACTCAAGTGCCACAAATTACTGGAAAACTGTTCAGTTATTATATTCTGCTACTTTTATTATTATTATTATTATTATTATTATTATTATTATTATTATTATTATTATTATTATTATTATTATTGTTATTATTATTATTATTATCGCATCATGTTTAACGCCAAAAAACTAATTTATTCAAAAATGACCAGGAGAGGGCGACAAAACGCAACTAAACTGACAGAAGAACATCAACAGGTCTTGCAATGCAATCAAAGAAGTAAACTCAAGAACAAAACATATTAGATGTTGTTGAATGTTTTCCTTATGAATAGATCAAGCAATTAAGGCAAGACATGATGTTATGTTTTCCAGCCTTAAGATGATCCTCCTCAGCCTCAGTTCAAAATAGATCAAGCTTAGACTTAAGAGGATAAATATATTTCATCAGAAAACCAGCTCCTAAAACCAGCTAAATACACATTTTATGGGCTCCCGGCCTGTTCAACAAAAGTATGAAGTATGACAAAGTAATAATTATACCAAAAAGTGGAGAAGATATTCAGGATAGGGAATGTAATGAACTGCTTAGTCTTGCTGTATCTGATTTTGAGGTCTTGCTGGACTTTCTTGCTGGACTTGCGCTTGGTTTCACTCAAGCGCAAACATTTAATAAAGCCAAGAAACGGGTTACATGGTGCTCACATGCTGAGTAAATAAATCACTTTATTCTCGGGAGCAAAATGTAAAATCCATCAAATCAATTCAGAGTCAGTACAAATGAACTAATTTAATTTGAAACAAAAATAAAAAATAATTCAGCTTGATAAAACACCACAAAATAAAATGCAAGTTTAAAATGGCGATTCTCCTAAATCCTACGTCACAAATCCATGCAGAAGAAGGAGAATAGTCCAAACCATACAGTACATTTAGATTCAATTTCTCCATGTTTAGTGATTTGAGATCCAGACTCTCTGTCTGAATCTCTGTTGGGAGTAATAAGACCAACAGAGTCCATTCAACTAGCCAAAAATATCCAGAAGAATATGATAATTACTACCATTCCCAAATATTCTCACCAGATATTGTGGACAAGAAGTCCTTATACAGTCATATCCCACAAACTGGAACATGTGTTCATTATTATGGCACTTCTCTAGCAACTAGAAATAACTTTAATATCTCTAACTGACCTAAAGTACATAGAGAGACTGAGAGTTAGTTTTATGCCTTGCTGTTCGGTAACTTCTTACTCTAGTTTTACATAATTGCAGATGAAGTTTCTTCTTTCTGAGCAGTCCCTGCTGGTCCAGTTTGCTGTGTTGCTCTTGGACAGCATGCCACAGTGTCGCCACTGGCTCGGACAGTCCGGCAGCATCTCCTGTTGGTCCAACGTCTCTCTGTTGGCCCACCACCACTCCCCTCCCAGGAAACGCAGTCCTGTCCAAACCTGGTAGACGTGAGCCAAGATTTCAACAGCAATGTCAAAATCAACCCTCAACATATTTATGGTCTGGTTACTGCAGAAACAGAAAGAGACAAAATCGACCAAACCTCTTCACTGGTGGCTCTGTAGATCCGGTCTCTGACGTAATTAAAGTCAGCCGGTGCTGAAACGCTCAGGAGGTCGTACTCATAGGAGGCTGAAGACATTCCCCTGCAGCGACCCATGGCTTCCTCCCATGTCTTGTTCTCAGTCAGCAGCACCAGATTGTCTCCATAGCAGACAAATGGAAGAGTTTCAGAGCAAACACGGCCGGACCACTTTTTTCTTTCACTATTATAAGAGGCGCAGTTGTTGCTGGTTTTTGGTTGACTGGCCCAATAACTGCTCTCTGAAACATCCTCTCCTGTCAAACCTTCACCGGTTCTGAAAAAAATAAAAAATAAAAATTCCAAAATGATGTAACATTTGTTTCTGTTATAAACATAAGGATTGCACCAAAAAGGAAACTCACTTCACATTGATCCACCTCCAGACAGACTGTTGCTCAGGATCCGCATGCAAACCAACCCAGACTTCTGTCAGTTCTACTTGCTGCAGCAACGTCGTCAGCAGGGTCGGGTTTATTATGTCCCAAGTAATCATGTCTACGAAGTTCGTCTGGCAGAACTGTCTTGCATCGGTCCATGTCAGCTGCTGAGACATAAAGGAAATGGTTTTTATGAGCCTGGTTTCCGTCTGAAGAGCAGCATTAAAAAGGAGCAGCAGCATCAACTCAGGACGGCTGTTCTTCCCCATTTCCTGTCCCGTTGTCGCATCAAGTCCGGTGTGTCAGCAGCCGGAGAGAAAAATGCCAATTTATACCAGTGTAGAGGTCAGCGTCACTTAGACACGCCTCAGTGAATCCAGCTGACCAGTAAAAGCATCTCCCTACCTGCTGTTGGAGAAATTTCACCAACACCTGGGTCATTCTTCCCTGCTCAACACCAAACACGACATACTGAATATATTCATTTAAAATTTGCTTAATAAATCTTATCCAGTTTCAAGAAGAACAATTTGCAAATTAACAAAAGATCTTTCCTGGACAAATATTTCAGTTTGACATTTTATCAAGCCCTTTGCCTTTTCGGATGACTTTTCTCGTCTTCATTCTCTGTAACGCCACACATTTTCAGCGAATTGTTTCTGTTCGTATTCAGATCCGTTTCAGTCACTCGGGAGCAGAAGAGATCAGAACTCGAGTTGATTTGAGAGAAACACTAATGGAGGGATCACACACAATCAATCCTATTAATAATTTAGCTTTTATGTGTGAAAATAATGTCAAATAAACAAAGAAAACAGATCCAAATGCAGTGATGCATGTTTCAGTAGCTTTGATGGCTTATTTAAATTGTCCTCATTTACAAAGCATGGCTGGTATGAAAATCTGCCTCCAGTTAAATGATTCAATTTGACATGCTAATGATCTCAGCCTTATTTGACACAATAAAAGCAGGTAGAAAATATAGATATATATTAAAAAACAACACACACACGTTTGTATTTTTTTCCATAGTATAACTTTGCGCTGACTTGTGTTCTTTGTAGCAGCTTTATTTGCTGCTACTTTTTCCCTTAACCCAAACATTACTAGTCTTTTCCTGACCCTAACCTTCACCAAAACCTAATTCAGGTTAGTAAGAATGCCAGAAGTGATCCTAAATATGATAGCTAGAGAAATACACACGATCACACACATGCACAAAGGTTTTGCACCCTTAAACGAGATGATTATTTTCAGAAGGATTTCAACCATTATATAACATAGAACTTGGATATTTAATCTGTTTGTTTGCTCCAAGGATCCTTTGGGATGGTTTGTCGATTTAAAGTTGCAGTAGAGACTGTGGTTACTTCTGATTGCAAGCAAAATGTTGTTTAGAAGAAACCATCACTGATGCACTAGTCAATCGATCAGTTGTCTTTGGTAGGCCCCGATCACAGCAGATCAAATGCTGAAAAAGGATTTTGAAAAAATTATATCTATGTGTCTCAATCTGTGAAGACACAAAAATGCTGTTTGAGTCACTCATGTGGGACCAGTTAAAATCACAGGCAGAAAAGCAGTAATTGTAGCTATTAATGAAATCCGGTCCATGATTTCCTGTCAACAACAGCATGACAGAAACACTTACAATATCGAACCAGATCCCAGCCACATGCCATGTTCTGTCTTACAGTGGAAGTCATTTTTGTGCAGTATTTAATTCAAATTTTCTGCATTCAAAATAGCCTTTGGGCTTGTGCGGCTGGTCGGGCTACATGTAAAACGCTTCATTTGAATCTTTGAAAGCAAATAAGAAAGCAATTGTCATTTGCTTACAAAAATGTTAAATTAATGTGTTTTAAACAAACCAAAAATCGATTGAAATGTCAAATTTGGTCTGAATCCTCAAAATCAATCCAAAATAAATGTTAACAGACATAAATGTGTGTAACAAAATTTGTCAAAGGCAGATGATTTAAAGAGAATGCTCCTTCTCACTGCTAGGATTGTTTATTATTAACATTTGGTTGTGTGTCACTTACCAGGTAGATCATCGTCAACCAAACAGGAGGCATGAAAGTTGAGGCAGAAATCTGACCTGAATTAGTACGGCTTGTTTTAATAAATTGATTTTCAGTTGTATTGGATGTATTTAAAGGCAATTCTTCAAGCATGTCACCACTGCTAGTGCCTCATAAATGTTGATAAATTGAGCTAAAAATTGCAGGTTAGATGTCTAAAACTATCATATTAAGAATATATCCTAATTATTCCACTTTTCTGGGTTTCATCTTTCTGCCTCCCAGTTCTAATTTGTCTGTTTGATCTCATTTTTGGTTCTCAAGATGCCAAAACAACATAGGACACATTATTGGTTTTCTCCTTTAATTCAGTCAACATTACAGCTATCATATATCTAATCATCACACTAATATTCTAAGAATACAGAGGGTGCAAAAATAAAATAAAATAAAAAATAGGTACACTCGAGATTCAAGACGGAGTTACAAACTTTAGTTTAATGCTTAACGTTCATTCATACAATTTTAATTTGGTTTAGTTGAATTCAAATAAACTGTTGATTTCAGTCCTGTTCTATTCAAATCATTTCCCTTCAGGTCATTTAACTTTCAGACGAACTCAATGGGTTTTGATTCAGTGTAGTCAAACTAAATTAAACTTAACTGAGTTGTATTTGATAAAGCTGAAATCTGCACACAATAGAAACAGCCAGGCTCACTTGAGAGAGATGAAGTCACCATAACATGCACATATCGGAGTGTCCAATGAGGATGCATGCTGGAAGAACATGAAAAGTTATTGTTGCAGAAAGTTTTTCCCGCTGCGCCCCAGAGCGGTCGTATGACAGAAACCAACGGGTCAAATTTAATGGCATAAGTCAAGCTTGCTCCCAATGAATGTTCATCCAAATGATCCTTCTCAGCCCTGAAATCAGCCTAAATACATGCATGTGATATGACCTCTCTGATCTTCCTGTGTGAATTACGAAACTGGCATTTTGGACATGTCTGAACTTTTCTAATAAACTCGATTTGTCTATCAGAACAAAAGCCTGCGTATGCAGAAAGCAAGATTGGACCTATCCGAATCTAGAGTGCAGAGGCCAGCACATTTTTATCCCGATTTGCAACTTTTTCGTGAGAGCAGATGAAGTTTCTTCTTTCTGAGCAGTCCCTGCTGGTCCTGTTAGGTGTGCTACATTTGGAGACGGTCCCGCAGTGTCTCCGCTGGTTCGGACAGTCCGGCAGCATCTCCTGGTGGTCCAACGTCTTTCCGTCCGACCACCACCACTCCCCTCCCAGAAAACGCAGTCCTGTCCAAACCTGGTAGAGTTGAAGAATATTGAAATGAACTCGCACACACTGCAAAAACACAAAATATTAGCAAGTGTTTTTGGTCTAGTTCCTAGTGCAAATATCTACGTGGACTAGAAGAACGACAAAACTAACTTACATTTTTCAGCAAGAAGCAGGACCTTGTTTTGAGTCAATCATTTTTGTAATATTGAAAAAAAAAATACTAGTTTCAGCGGCAGATAATTTCACTCACTATTTAGAAAAAATGTCTTGTTATAAATGAAATAATCTGCCAGTGGAACCAGTTCTTTCTTTCATCAATATTAAACTGACTTAAAACAGGCTCCTATACTGAAAAGTTACCTTTAAGTTAGTTTCATATTATTTTAGGCGTACTAAGATATTTGACCTTGAATCCAGACCAGTGTAGCTACTCGTGTTGAAAATGTTACGGTTTTGTGCGAGAAGTTCCAGACCTCGTCTGTGGTGGCTCTGTAGATCCGGTCGCTGACGTAGCCGTAGTCAGACGAGTTGGTAACGCTCAGGAGGTCGTATTTGAAGGTAGCGTTTGTCATTTCCCTGCAGTGACTCAGAGCATCCTCCCATGTTTTGTTCTCTGTCACCACGACCAGGTTGTCAGCGTAGCAGATGAAGGGCCTCTGTAAAAAGCACTGGATGCCCTCCCACTGTTTGGTCAGGCTGTTGTAGGAGCCACAGCTGCCGCCGAGTCCAGGCGTAAAGCTTCCGTTGCAGCTGGCGGAGACGTCATCACCCGTCAAGCCTTCACCAGTTCTGAAGAAAAAGACAGAAATGGTGTGAGCGTTATCTTCAGCATTTCATCATGTTTTATGTCATCGAATGGAAACTCACTTCACATTGATCCACCTCCAGACCAATGACTCCTCAGGATCCTCGTGCAAACCAATCCAGACAGTAGTGAAGCCTCTTTCCAGCAGCCACGTCGTCAGCAGGTTTGGGTCCACCGTGTTCCAGGTGACCATGTCTATATGGTACTTCTGGCAGTACTCTCTTGCTGCCTCCCATGTCAGCTTCTGAGGAGGAAAGTAAATGGTTATTTGAACCTCAGCTTCCATCCAGGCCACAGCGTTAAAGAGGAGGAGAAGCATGAGAGCAGAGCAGCCTTTCCTCCCCATCTTTACTCCTGTTGTCGCATCAAGTCAGACGTGTCGGTGCTGTCATTTTATACCAGCGTACAGGTCAGTGTCACTTAGACACACCTCAATGCATCCAGCAGAGCAGTGACATCGCTTCCTCGCCTGCTTTTGGAGGGAAATCACGACAGAAGCAACATTTACATGGGTACAACTTTTGACTTTAGGACGACAGCGTGGATTAAAATTGGACCCTTCTCCAGATTTCACCGGTGCATTTCTAAATGAATAACCAGGAATAAACAGAATTGGTTTTGATTTTGAGATGAATAAAAACAAATTTATTTCAATCAAGTTGTAATGCGGTCTTACAAGATTGTCAAAACTGACTTTATTGCATTTTATTCAAATCATCCCAATTGAAAATCGTTTGTGTTGAAAGCTTCACATCCCGGTAGCTTCATTAGAGTTTGTCACAAACCACTCGAGATTTATTTATTTATTTATTATTATTATTATTATTATTATTATTATTATTATTATTATTATTATTATTATTATTATTATTATTATTATTATTATTATCATTTCATAGGATTGAGCAACACAAATTAGTGCAAATCTGTAAGGTGGATGGAGAAGGAAACATGGCAACCTTTTGATGCAGCCACATTTGTTTGGGGGGGTTATGTCTGTAACAGCTTTATAATTATGTGGGTTATGTTTTTTGACAACTCGCTCAGCATTGTTGGTATGGAGGGTGCCTGTGAACATCAGATTCTAATTTGGACTTTAACTAGGCCCTTCTAACACATGCATGTGGTCTGAACCGTACTATTGTAGCTGATGTTCCTGTGGCAAGGTGAACTTTCCCCCGAGTCTCAAGTCTTTTTCAACATGGGATTGAGTTCGCTATGAAGGAGTGTTCTCAAGGCAACAAAAATGGTTGCACACCGTTTTATTCAGAGGGCTGAATAGATATTCAATCGAAATTTTATTTGATTCTTTTGTGAGCCTATCAGGTAATATTCCATTAAAGCCAGAAATATGTGAAACTTGTGGTGTAATGTGACAACATGTGAAAGAAAGGAAAGTGTTCAGGCTGTACTGAAACCTTGGTACTGTAAATAAACAGTACCAACTAACTCAACCGTAATGTGATCAGATGACTGAAAACACTTCAAAGACAAAGTTTACAATGATTTCATTCTTTAAGTTGGTTAAAACAATCAAGTACCTACAAACTGATGACAGACTGGTCCCTCTGATCACAACGATGGTCAGCAGCATTGGAATTAAAAGCATCAGAGGTTTTTGCTTCAATACAATAATATTGAATATTCCAATACAGCAGGTGGACACTGCATATCTATTACATTCCAACTTGTGCATTAGAGGCACGCCAGAGAGATTATAGAGCTCAGCATGTAAACAGCAACGTCTATAATAGGCAAAGAGAAGTTAAGTCAATCAAATCTTGAGCATTTGTTAAAAGGCTGTCTTCCTCCATATTTGATTCAAATTTACCTAATTCGACGTATAGCCTTTGAGATCTGACGGTGATATCAGGCTACATGTAAAACACAGGATTTGAATTTTTCAGAAGACACGCGATGATCGAGTGCCTCATTTGCTTTTATTGTAATCAGGAAGTTTAGATTGCATGAAAATGTTGTAGAAAATACTAGAATAAGTGCACTGTTTACCAAAGAACTGTTGCAATAATTAAATTAGACCATTTGTGGTTTTGAATTTCATATGGTGTGTGTATGGTGGTGTTTGTCATTTTGGACATCTCTTCAAAGTTCTACGATTAAAATTAATTAAAATTAAAAACAACAACTTTTCCCTACTTTTTAATCTAAGTAGGGAAAATACACCTAATTAACGTTAAAAAAAATGCTAGTACCTTCTCATTAGTACAAATAGGACCAATAGTTTATATAAATATATACATTAAGCTTGTTTGATCTGTACAGAAACCTAAAATCCAGGCACCTATTTCTGATGATGCCAGCTTCATCATCCGTTGCTGTCTGATGTAATACCTCCTTCATCCAGCAGGTGGCTCTGTTGGTCACAAACAGCCCACACATGATCCTTCATATTACCAAGATTTAAGGCCAAAACACAAAGTATCTAAGGGAAATAAAGTAAAGGGGTTTTCCACCGGGTTAGAGTCCTCACTCTATGACTATTGTCAGAAAATTAAAAAAAATAATTAACCAAAGCAAATACCTTTTGTTTTTGTAGTCTTGTAGTCAGTATAAACATTTTCTAAGTATATATTAACATATTGAAAGTTGTATTTTCTTATATATTTTGGATTATACTACATTTGGTGATGAGAGTTACAACATGGCCTTAAAATATATTTATTTATGAAAAGGTCCACTGTTTATAAAGGTAATTCTAGGTATTGGATCTTCACAACATTAAGACTTTCCAGGTGTTGCGTAAAACAGATGAAACTTGTTTGTGTGCATCAGCCACCACCGTTAGAGGAACTTTTATTGGATCAGTGGGTTTTGGCTCCACCTGTCGGTGTTTCTCCAGTATTGCAATTTAAACCTCTGAGGAATGTAGACCAAAATAAATACATTCATCCATAAATACATATTTAGGTGCAGGTAGCAAGTACAGGGTTACATAGAGCGGCTGTTTCCTTCAGAACTGCTTTGTGTTGTGGAGAATCTGAGTCTTATGGTCTATAATCCTAACCGGAAGCAGCCAGATGAAGATGGGTTAGTGTTAACAAGTATGGACAGGAGAGCCTAATGAGGTGGGTGTGCAGGCTGTGTTGAGAAATTAAGTACAATAATTACCTTATAAAAGATATTCAGCTGTTTGAGTTTATACTTGAGGCTATGCTTTTGTTTTTTAACCTCTTTCTGGTGTGTAATTTAAAAAAACAAAAGTAAGCCATACTTTGCAATCAAACTGTTACTTCTGCAAAGGTTTACAAGTTTAAAATACTTTTGAAAAAGTGTGTTTTACTTCTACCTGATGGTATTTTATAAATGAGCTATTCTCAATCAAATGGATCCTCTCTTAGCTGATTGGCTGGCCAGAAAATGGAAGCCTGAAGGAATAACTTGGCACTTTTAATAAATTATCGTCCATCATCTTTAAGCTTTCCTGGATTTGTTTGGCGTATTTAGGCATTCAGCCACAACATTTGCTTTAAACTCTGCATCTTTTAGCCCTTTCAGTCAATTTTACACACAAACTAAACATTTAATCCATTCTAAAGAAATGAAGCTGGACCATGACAGAGGAGTTGAGGGTTTTTTCAAACTTTATTTTGTCATCTCTTGAATCATAATTAGAGTAACAGTAGGTCTGCCGCTCAGGTTCCTCCTTCCTCTGGTGACGAAGCTTTTAAAATCACACTAACAGTGAGATGGATACAGTAGTTACCATAGTACTCAGTCATAATTACACATCTAAATCAGCCGTGGGAGTAGGAGAAGGGGAACACGGACACAAATACTTTCACTGAATCGTCGCCTTGTCATTAAAGGAAAACACAGATGAACTCAAAACACTCAAACACACATTTGCTGCTGCCTACATAAACTGTAGTAGAGCTACAGGGGTTAAAGATGCTATGATTTGGCTATGGATGGGGCTTTAGTGTAAAAGAGAAGGGAAGGATTCATGATGGTTAGCGGTGGTCCCTTTGCTCACTTCCTCTCAGGACAGGAAGTGTCTACTCCTTAGAGTACATGTACAGCAGCAGGTCAGCGACACGGTTGCTGTAGCCGTACTCATTGTCATACCTGCAAGGAAAAACAAAGGTAAGTAAAAGTTAACTTTAATTTTTTAGTTTATTTCAGTGCATCTCATAGGTTAGGAAGGGTTCTTGCTCCACAGGCTTTATGTTAGAAACTCACCAGGAAATGAGTTTGACAAAGTTGTCGTTGAGGGAGATGCCGGCGCCAGCATCAAAGATGGAGGAGTGGGTGTCTCCGACGAAATCAGAGGACACAACCTGGCAAACGCCAACGTTGTAGATTAGAAACAGACCTCAGTTTTATATAAATAAAAAGCTAAAGGTTCAGGAAAATACCTGGTCTTCAGTGTAGCCCAGCACTCCCTTCATGGGTCCGTGTGCGGCCTTCTTGACGGCCTCCTTGATCTCGGCGTAGGATGCGGACTTGGACAGACGGCAGGTCAGGTCCACGACGGACACGTCCGCCACTGGCACCCTGAAAGCCATTCCTGTCAGCTTGCTAGAAGAAGAGAACGAGAGAAAGATTAGAGCCTGTTGCTTTGTTGCTTTCAGACAGAATTAGCAGCAGAGCAGTCGTGTACCCGTTGAGGTCAGGAATGACTTTGCCCACAGCCTTGGCAGCGCCGGTGGAAGCTGGAATGATGTTCTGGTGGGCGCCGCGGCCGTCACGCCAGGCCTTGGCGCTGGGGCCGTCCACTGTCTTCTGGGTGGCTGTGTATGCGTGAACTGTGGTCTGCAGAAGGCAGAATTACACTGGGTGAAGGACTGACGCCTTTAAGATAACCAAAAATATATAAATGCACCACAATATCCTGATAACACAGATTTAGGGTAAATTATCACTAGTCTTGTTTAATCAAACTAGTCTGTTCAGCTGGAAAGTTCAGTGTGTTTTGGGAGGTGTGTTTGTTTCTTTGTTTATTGGTGCACATTAAAGTTTGATTTGTCCGCATCAATCAAACTTTTAAACGGCCCAAAAGCTTACAAACCCAGATCTGGGTTTTGTTGCAATCAACTCTGGCGCGGTTCCACTACATATGTGAACACCAAGCAGATGGAAAACCACTCCGGAAGCAGAAAGTGGACTATGGCAAAGGGGGTTCTGGGTAAATGCCACCAAAACACACAAATCTAACGCTACCAGAAAAATTTGGCTCATAGTCTTTGATCAAACACTAAAAAAGATATTCAACAAAAGCTAAAATCGGTTGCCATTCCGTTTCTGTTCCCATTTTGCAAAAAACAAATTTGTGCGCAGTGTCTTTTGTGCGCAGTGTCTTTTTCTGCAGTTTTTATGCCGTTCTCTTCGGTGGTTTTTGGTGCAGTGCCACCGCAGGCGAATGGGGGAACTGGTACTTCAATCAGCTTGGATCATTTGACACAGTGCAATGTGACAACTAACGCACCGGCTGAAAATTGAACAAATATTGCAACTTTTGTCCCCAAACAAACCGAGTTTTCCAGACCATCTGGTGTTTCTTACCATGAGAGCCTCCTCGATGCCAAAGTTATCGTGGATGACTTTGGCCAGGGGAGCCAGGCAGTTGGTGGTGCAGGAGGCATTACTATGTAAAAACAGATAAAAACTCATCATTACTCAGAAAGGCTTATAAAATACTGCAAGCTGGAAATAAAATTCAAAGGGATCGTTACCTGACGATGGTCATGGAGGACGGGTCGTATTTGTCCTCGTTAACTCCCATAACAAACATGGGGGCATCAGGTGAGGGGGCGGACACGACCACGCGCTGTGCACCCCCCTGGATGTGAGCCTGTGACGAAAACACAGGTTAGAAAGCGAGGAGTCATCCCTCCACGCCGTGTGTAATCCGCTGAGCGTTTCTTTGTGTGTACGTACGTTGGCCTTCTCCAGGCTGAGGAAGACTCCAGTGGACTCGACGACGTATTTGGCGCCAGCGCTGCCCCAGGGGATCTCAGCAGGCTTCATACTGGAGGAAACATAGGAGACAGAGACAAATGAATGTGTGTTGGCTCCATCCGTGTGAGAAAAGTAGATCCTGTCCACTGTAATGTAGCATTCAGGTCCTTGGTATGTAAATTGACAGGAAGGTTTTATGTGTCGTGAAGCTGGAATGTCTCCTCTCTAACCATCCTGCCGGTTTTCCCATCGCCACAGTTGAGACTCTGAAACACAATGAGCTAAACCAACAGCTGCCGCAGACAGTGAAGCAGAAAGCCTCATTCCGAAGCCAGGAATTCGCTCATACACATAAAAAAACAAGACAAAATTCACACAAAAATGTGTCTAAGACAATAACCGTCTTCATAATCACACTGTATGAAACATCACATCAGCCTCCTGGAATCTGCAGATGTCAGGAAGTCTGAAGGTTAATCAAGCGTCTTCACTTACCACTGAAAAACAGAGATGGCTTTTCCATCAACGTAGAGCTTGCCACCGTCATGGGAGACCTCGCCGTGGTAGCGGCCATGGGTGGAGTCGTACTTGAACATGTAGACCTTTGAAAGGCAGGGCAAGAAATGATGAGTGACGGTGAACCACAACGGTAACAATCACAAAGTCTTTTCTTTAGTTTCTGGATCAATAATCATCATTGGATTCAGACTCTGACGGTGTCTTTGCTTCCTGTTGTGCATGAAATCAGCCTGTCTGGGTGTCATGCTGCCTTGGTGCCACAGCTGGATGGCATGTGTGACATCAAAACCTTCAATCCAGGGTAGTTACTGAAAGTCTAGACCTCCAGTTGCTTTAACAAGCTTAATCACATTAAATCGCCTCTCAATCCTTTCATTAAGAAACCGACATATAACTTTCTGTTCTTCCCTCGACTGAGAAACGTTTTTGTTCTCTGCCGCCAGCTTAACTAACAATGCAACATCACATCGCTGAAGTTACCGCTCAGATATTCTGGTTTTATGTTTTAAGTTTAATTGAATAGACTAAGTCTTGCAATCATTTTCTATGTTCAGCATTTTCACGTTTTGGCCACAACTTCCCCAGATGGTAATTAGTGAAGATGTGTTTCTAATCTTTTTTTAAAACACTTTTTAATTGTATTAACTTCTATTTTTCTTCTTGCTTTTTCTGTTTGATTCGGAATGATTGTTATTATTACTTGCCAAAACATGTTCATTGTTCATTCCGCATGCCATCATCATTCCTTCTTCCACTATTCACACACACACACACACACACACACACACCACACACACACACACACACACACACACACACACACACACACACACACACACACACACACACACACACACACACACACACACACACACACACACACACACACACACACCTGCCCCCTCCCTACATTAAACATTACTTCTTCAGATATGTCTCAAAATAAAACGTAAGATTTTTTTTCACACCAGATCTGATTTTAATCTCTTTTTTTTTTGCTCATTTTCTATTCTAATATTTTCAAAATAAGGCTTTTATTTCTACCATCCCTTCTGTGAGTTGTATGAGGATTAAGGCCAGGCACAACATTCCTTGTTTATCTTCCATGTTGGAGTTCTCATAAAATTATGACTTTTTTTTTGCATTATTCCAACTGTATTATCATAAGATTCCTTCCTATAACAAAATATATTATAGCCTGGCCCTAATACGACCTGCATTGAAAGTCCAAATAAATATAAATAGAAGCTGTTAAACATGCTTGTCAAACAAGATGGTGGCCTTGGGCATGGTGACTCTTAATCTACAGAAGCCCAAAAGATGCATTGGTGCAAAAAAAACAAAAAAACTTGATTTTCCAAAAAACATTTAAGCTTCAAATCCAAAAAAATAATTAATGATTAAAATTGCACATTCCTAGTTCTTAACAAACATTTGGACTCCTTCTTCCCGGGCTGGCAGCAGCTAATCTGACCTCTGACCTCAATCTGTCCCTCGGTCACGTCTCTCTCCTCATCCTCAGACGATGAATCCTCTGAATTGCTAATTCTCCCTCCTTCTCCAGCCCTGAAGCTACTCCAGCAGTAGAAGGTTGTAGGGTAAACACATCAGTAAGTTTGACATATTTCTCTGTGTTTTTCTGAGCACTTTGTTCTCACCGTTAAATAAGTTTGTCTGAATTCGACCAGCGGCCGCACTAAGTATGTTGCTCTTCCACATCTCTGCTTTAACACAACATACAGTAACCCAACAAGCACAAAGCTCTCTCACCATGTACTGCAGGTCGATGAAGGGGTCGTTGATGGCCACGACTCTGATGCCCTTCTGGAGGCATGCCCTCAGGACCAGGCGGCCAATGCGACCGAAGCTGCAGAGATGGACAGATAGATATCAAACACCAATTTTTAAATCTTTATCAACATTAAATAATAGTTGTCATGAGACATATGTACATCATACTCAAACGTCATGCTAAAAGCTAAACTCAACTGTGAATTTAAAGACTTTCCCTGATGTTGGGGACAAACGTTGAGAAGTGACCGTCATAGTTGACCGTGTGCTTTTCCTGACAGTCATTTCTGATCCTGTTTATAAAACATCAGATTGAAACTCACCCATTGATTCCAACACAGAGGTCTGACATGGTTGCTGTTGTTTAGGGCCTGTGGAGTTTCCTGCACAACAAAACAAACGCCGGTCAGAATCAACACAAGCCACATGATTGACGTAAACTAACCTCTGACGAAAAATGTCAACATTTAACAGCAATTTGGAGTTTAAACATCAGACAACAGGAATGACAAAAACAAAAACAAAAAAACAAAATGATTTGTGAGGACTTTAACAATGGGGACTATTTTAAACAAGTTTAGCTAATCAGGTCGGACTGGTAAATTGTGTTGCTACCAACCCATAAACTCCCGTTTTATACACAACAAGCCGGAATAATATTATGATAAAATAGCCACATTGTCCATTTGTGAAAATGTAGAAAATTGGATTTGTTTATATAAAATCTATATTTTTCTGTGATCAGGCAGGTTGAAACTCCACAGATTAAACTTAGAGAGCCAATAGCATATGATGAAGTTGTCATCATATCTCTAAAAATAATTTCTGCAATCAAGCACAAGAATGTGGATTAGAAAGGAGCCATGCAGAAATCTTCCTTTCATGTCATTTCTGATGAAAATATAGCACCTGAAGTTTCTCTGTGCTACAAGTGACCTGAGGACAGAAGGCAGCAGCTAAAACCTCTTTACAACCAGATTCTCCGGCTTTGGTTGACATCAACAAAGGAGGTAAAAATACAGGCCATTAAAATCTGCGTTTCCCCAGCCTGCTCTGCTGAGGCGTGGAGGAGCTGCACCATGCAGCGACATGTTTAGAAAACAAAGGGATCCGAAGGCCGGGAAGAAGCGGCTGGTATGCAACGCAGCAGAGATGCATCCGCCAGCCCAGCAGAGGGGAAGGTCTGGCTGTGACACAACTATTCGACCTCCTTTTCCTCGCCGTTTCATGCAGCTGATTTATCTGCAGGCTCAACTACCTTTATGTCCATTTTGTTTAAACTCTAAGCAGGACTGCATCTGCTTGAAACATGGAGATCGTTACATAATCTGATAAGTATTCATGGTATTCCTTAATATTTATGCTTATGAGTTAAATACTGATGATTATAGTAGATGACAAAAGTTTGAGGAAATCATGTGACCGCTTGCGACCCATTTTGGGCTAAACGTATGAAATACTGCAGTGCAGCAACAGCTGAAAATGAAATGCACCAATAAATTGACCAGAGTCTGTGAATCAGCCAGTTTGCCTTTATCTTTAGATCAAATTATTTAAAATCTTTGGGGGTTCCCCCCCCCTCCCTCTTTTTATTAATTGCATCAGAGAAGCCCATCATTTCTGATACCCTTTGAGTTTAGTAAAGATTCATCTATCGAAGAACCTGAGTTATAGTTTACAGAATAAAAACTAAGTCATTTAAAATAATAATGAGCAGGTCAGACAGTTCAGAAAACTGAAAACCAGCTTGAAAGTGCCTGATTAGAGCATCTGTAACAGGAAACCATATTAATATATAAACAATATGTGTCCAAAATACTTCAGCTTTGTGTGTGTGTGTGTGGGTGTGTGTGTGGGTGGAACAGGTAAGGTGGCACCGGCTTGTCATTTTCAAGCTACTCTAATCTCCTAATCTGTTGTGTGTTGAGGCATTGGGGACAAGCTGTCAATCCCCTGAAATGCATTGTGGGAGTACTTTAAATAGACTGCAGGGGTAACCAGATTACAATTCATGAATTTTACCTCACAGAACAGTACAAACAGTGATGCTGATGATATCTGGAGTATCCTGTGACTGGGATGACAAGATTACTGTACTTTTTCACACGAGTCAACTATTGAACTGCTATTAACTATTATGTTTTGTCTGATTGATCCAAAAGGCTCTTTATGATCTTGTTTCTGTGCTTCATTGTGTTTTTTTCTTCAAGGTAGAGCAGCCATTTTATGTTCTGCAGCCAGCATCCAAAACACAAGGTCACTAAAGGAGAGACAAACAGGTGAGTGTGTGTGCAACGTGACAGATCTGTTTCCACTTTGTGTTTTCACAAAATTCAAGGGTTGAAGGCTGTGATCTGCTTCCTCTCCTCCTGCATGAATACTAACGTATCACTTTTCTCTGCACAGAAGCAGTTGCACTGGGTTCCCAGAACAAAATGGCCGTCCTGCTGACAACCGATCCAACAGTGTGTGGTCCGTTCTGCATCTTAAAGCAGGTGGAAATTTCTGCTAAACAAGAAGATGAATCTCAAACATGTGGCTCCAGATGTGGAAAATGTCATAATTTCACGGCCTCCCTGATGAAGCGACACGTCGAGGCACGTCATGTAAACCTGCACACACTTGACGAAACAATCCCGTTCGTGCCCTTCAGTGTTGCCCCGAGGCTGCTTGAGGGATTGGCAAATGGAAAGGCGCAGAGGAAGGAGGATGGACGCTGCATTAGTTTGTAAGTGGTTTGAGAAAATGGACAAATTTCTCAACTAAGAGACAGTAATTGCAAAAACTAGAAGCATAAATGCAAATCTCTTTAATAGGGTAGGAAGGGAGTTTTGTTTTGCAGAAAAGTTTCTCATATCATGTTTGCATGCAGGCAATTAATGGTGATTACCATTAATTATTTTTTACTTTTAAAGTCATCTTGAAAACCTCAAATGAAACCTAAACGTAAATCAGATTTGCAAGTGGTGTAAACTGTACTTTATTTCTATTTAAAATCACATTTTTTCTGCCCTGATGGCTCAACTTTATAAGAGTTTACTAAACTCAGCTAGTTAGGAGCATATGTCTCGATCCATAAATGAGAATAAGCTGGTAATTAAACTTAACCAAGGTTAAGGAAGCTTAAAATATAAATGTATTCCAGATTTTATGTAGTAGGCAGATATAAAAGGTTTCAAGGGTTATCTTCACTTTAACTTCACCCTGAAGTTGTGCCTCTTTTCAACAGACGGCACAGTTAGCCGCAGTCTGGTGTTCGGACTGCACTCACTGAACCCCTCACAGAGACACCATTGTGCGGCGGGGAGTAGTGAGGTAACGCACTAATGGCTGCAGCTTCCAGTCTGGTGGCACTCATTAATATGTTAGAAGGGGAAGCAATTAAAAAACAGGACATAGTAGCAGAACTCCACAAGATATAACCTGTTATTACTATTGTTTGTTTGGGAGTTTCCTCGATAAGGAAGGACAGGAGGGTGAGGAAAAAACCTTCAGTTCAGGTTTTCAATGAAGGTGGGTCTGGAAAATAAAACAAAGCTTCAAACCTACCTGAAAGTAGGTTCAATTAAATGATTAAGGTATTAAAAAAAGAGACGTAACTACTCCAACATGACCTCTCTCATGACCCCAAATCCAGACACAATCATTAAAATTCAGTGAGCCCCGATAGCTTGAATTCGACCCCTCAGCGGCCGCCGAGTCTGATTCTCTTGTTTTTTGCACAACCTCCCCTCCCCCAGGCTCTGGCCCATTTTCAGCTGACACACAGCAGGGGGGAAGAACTCCAGGGACCACTGGGGGGAGGAATGACTCATAACCAGTGACCAAAAAAGGTTACATTCACCAGACTGCATCAGGTGGTCCAGATTTTAAAAACTGCAAGCGCGAGAGGATCAGAGACGAACATGATGCAGGACTTTCACTGCACTCATTTCCTGCAAACCCTTACTCATTCCCTAGTTCATCAAGTTGCCTCTTTTCTCAGCTTTGCCTCAGTTTATGCACTGGTTGGAGATTTCACAAGGGTGAGCAAGTTGACCGAGTGCATCCTCACTTTCCCGCACCAGAGCGCCCCACCCCCCAGCCTTCCTCCTTGGTCCGCCCTTGGCTATTCAAACCTTCCCCCAGCTTCCTATTCCTCTGTCACACCTTCTTTCTCCTCAGTGTTTTTCCACTGCAGTGGGTCGATTGGCTATTCTGCAACGTCTCTGTCCAATTAGGTAATGTCTTTTCCTCCGACCCGCCTCTTTCGGAGTTTTGGAGTCCGATTTTTCTTTTTCTGTGCAATAAAAAGGACTTTCCTTTAACTTGCAATTTCTCTCACTTCCTCTTCAGCACCATGTCTGCTGCTTGCTTTTTTAGATTCGCACTTTAGAGATGTCTCTCTGTGGCGCTGAATGAGTCACTCAAATGTTCATTATCATCACATCACTTGTCTAAAATATGCGAACACACTCAATCTTCACAAGGAAGCATCTGGCTTTTTACTGCCCCCACATGGGCTGTGTTTCCTGCTGTAGTGAACTGTTGCTACAAATATTGGTTAAACCAGACTGGCACAATACTAAGAAAAATCAGATGTTGCACCATAATACTGTAAATTAAATTTGTTTTAAATTAAAAAAAAAAATGCTACAACATCCAGACAACTCTGCAGATGTGACGTGTAACAACACAGAAATTCAGGAAGAGGTATACGTGGCAACTAAGCAAAGGAAATGAAAGAATATGTGCAACAATGTGATGTTTCTCACAGTTCTTTGTAACTTTGCAGGCTAATTTGGAGTATTCCACTGATAGGATTTCATTGAGCTACGACGCCATGTCTGAACCTTCTTTTCTGTGGGATGGCTCATTTTCAACAAGTGGTGACAGCTAGGCAAAGAATGCTGAGTCATTCTGAGTATTTCTTCCTCTCACACAAATCCGAGCCAGCGACCGGTTTGTAGGCGCCGCTGCATGATCAAACTGGACACTCATACTAACCAAACCACCACTCAGTGGGGAAAGCGTAGTTATTCTAGAGCTAGCTCAGAGGGAATGAATGAGTCAGGTATGTAAATGACCATGAGTAGGAGGTGTATCTGAGAGCCACGTTCTGAAACTTGTTCAGATGGAAACTAAAGCTAAACCTAGGCACTTTCTTGGTGAGGAACAGCAAAACCTGTCTTTTACTGTAGACAGCATGAGAAAAACCTCATCGCCACCTTTCATCCGGCTGACCAGCAGAGAGCAGCAACTTCAGGGCCATCATCATTGCTGTACCCTATGCTTTTTGCAGCAAGTCTTTAGCTGACAGGAGGAGATGTGGGAAAAACACATGCACTTATAAGAGCCTGAGATAACTTGGTACCAATAACCTGCCATGTCTGGCAGGGACTATTCACATTCTTCAGGACTTGCCTCATTGGCTAACAGGCTAATTAGTAGTAGTCAGAAGGTATTTGTAAGTTTGTAGCATTTTCTTAAGTATAATCAGTGAGCTAACACAAACTGTTAGCTCTAAGAACATGCTAATTATGTTCTCCTGAACATAATTAGCATGAGGAGCCAAATTAGCTAACATGACTTGTTAATATGACTAAAAATGACAAAAAGTTCTTGATGCAAATATGTTCTAATATTAATTTTAAAAAGCAGAACATTAAATATTTACTCAAAGAACGCCTGTTTATTTTTCACTACTACATGCTTAAGGCCTTTATAGTCAAGCTAGGTTATAGCTAATGCTAAGATGCTGCTTACTGCCTGCAACCTTCCCTTCAGTATGGTGTAAAGGTAAGCTCCGTCTCTGTGACCACAATGTGAAAAATACGAAGTTACTGAGATGAAAAACAAAACGTGGATTAGCATCAGTGAAGCAGCCTGGGCCTGGTTGTGCCCTTCATCATCTCCCGTCATGACCTTCAGCCAGCCTCACATGGCTGCATCTTCCTGTCAGCTACCAGAACCACACGTCACTGCGTCCCTTCTCTTCTAGGTTTCAATGCAGATCAAGTCAAGGCCTCGCCAACAGGTCCCGTCGAGCGTCGTGTCAAACTGCGGCAGAATCACGCGACACTGCGCCACTTTTTCTCTGCCCCGCGGTAGCGTCACAGGAGGACAATAGCACGAGTTTTAACCAGCTTTTCACCCCCGATACACCAAGTTATTCCTGTTCACTTTGTTTCCCATTCATCCCTCGAGTGTTTGGCGTCGTCAGACTTCATGGAGAGGAGCAGAGCAGACACGTAGCTCCATGCATTCATCCCAGTACCAGAGTCATCACGCACACGTGAAACAATATGACCATGAAAGCAGCCTGTGGGATTCTCCATCATATTTTTTTTTTCTTTTTTAATAAAACTCAAGTGTTTCAGTATTTTTCCCCCCGCTACACTAAGGGAGAAATACAGCTTGGTTTTCGGATTACATAACATGGAGTCCAGCCTACTTCCGCAGAAGTGACGCTGCGAGCTGACAAAGTCACGCAGTCTCCCACATTTCAACACTTTCTGTCTAAAATTGTCATAATTCCGCTTCCCACTAAGCACAATTCCCGGCGTGGCGCACTTTGAGCGCCAGCGATAACAATATGCAGCAAACCAACATAAGGACAGCCTCTCTTTCAGATTAAGAGGCCATTGCGCATCCCCTCCCATTCTCCAGTCTGTCTTCCTACAGGCATCGCTTAAAAGCAAAATGCGGACAGAAAAATGACTTAAACCACACAGCACTCCTTCACAACCCGTTCTGCACCGCAACACCTGATTTATTAACATTGGAAGTGGACGCGAACGCATCATGGCCATAAGCTTCCGCAAGTGACGTAGAACCTCCATGGCGACGTAAGTTCATTTATATTTGAAGGGTTTCGGACAAGAACGTTGACATAATGGAAATTATATGGAAATCTGTTTGGACATTTAGCTTAGAAACCCGAATAACACTCAGATATGAAGCCGCGGAGCTCAGACTCACCTCACTGCTGATGCTGCTTGAGTCAGTGTGCGCAGCTCGCCGTTCACGCTTCACGTTTTATACCGCCTGGGTCGCCATAGCGACGTGACGTCACTCCATCCGCTGCCGACGACATCCATTCTGAACGAGGGACTCCTCACGGCCTCTCTGCAGCTGCGATGGCGACCAGACTGATGGTCACCGGTGGCCTGGCTGAACTCATGTTCGCAGAACATCATCATCTAATAAAGAAAGCTGGGTTTTGTGATGACGGATTGTAAAATGAACCGCCGGCGATCAAAGAGACAGGATGCCAGAGACTGAATGATGTCATCTTCTCTCACATGCTCGTAATTACTAGTTAATGCGACCGAGTGCTAAGCACATAAAACCTGGAACCATCACTATCTGTAGACAGACTCAGGAACAGGAGATGCAGCAGCTGGGTGGTCGTCAGCAGGTTAGATCCTCTGCATTGCATCATACTGTTCAGGATTAAACTGCACGGTCAATTTAATCCTGACCCTATTTTGCCTATAGTTTCTTACACAGACCTTATATGCGGAATGTCTAATTTTCATTCCACTATGATAATTCTTCTGAATCTGATTCAATGAGTTGCAACATTTAATTTCCCTTTGGGATCAATCGGGTTTTTTTTCTTCTTTTTTTACATTCGGTCTGAATAATTAAAACCATTGCGCGTTGAGGAAATCAAAATTTGAATTTCCTCCTCCTTCACCCCCAGCGTCACCACACGTCAGACTCAGAGAGCGCGTACGTGAGGCAGGATGCGTACTTGTGGTGGAATATGGGGAATCCCTGCAGTGCAATTCACTGCAGAGTCCAACATTTTATAGCACGGCTCACCTTCTCCTGTTGTACATAGGAAACAAGTCCTCTCAACGCAATGGAAAAAAAATACAAATAAAAATAAAAAAGTCATAAATGTTACCTGTAGAGAGCTGCTTGTTTTTCTAAATTTGGGGTTTGACTCAGACTTCTCTATTTTATTACTGCCACCTACTGGCAAACAGCATAAATAAATTCATTTAAACACTGACAAACCCACGTGGCTGGCATTTAGCTGGCAATGCACACCACTTGATAAATATTCCTTAGTATTTTGAAAATGTTCATAATTCCAGTTTAAAAGTAAGACATTTAAATGTTGGGAGAAATTATGAATCATCTGCCAAAGTGCAGTGGTGGATTTTACAAAATACCTGTGGGGTTGTAAGAGAGGGGCAGCATATAGGTATTTGTTATCATTCTAGTTGTTTGTATTACATTGCGGTTGGTGCGACAAAACGCAGGACACATTGCACTGGCAGTCAGGTAAAGTTCAGAAAAAAAAATCAATCAAAATGTCCAATTCAGCCTAAATCATTCTGATTCATATTTAAGTCATAATTCAGTAATATTTCCATGCTGTGTGGACAGATTCAGCTGGATACTCTTGATGACATTCTCATCTCAACATTTAATGGATATATTCTTACACACAGCAACACTACGGATATTAAAGGTGACTTGCAGGAGATGCTGAAATGTGTGTGTGATGATGTATTTGGCCGTAAGTTTGTAAATAAAAACATTCAAAAAATTATGGGCACACAAAACACTTTTTTCACGTTTATTTTGTCCAACAACTAATGTGATTTAACTCGGTTGTATTCCAAACATGAAAAATCTGACTGAACTTAAATTCAGTAGCGGTTTCTAACGTGGACGACAAGGGCAACCGCCCAGGGAGCCATCTGGTTATGAAATTCCCCTTCGCTCTTACGGCCAAATACATCATCACACACACATTTCAGCATCTCCTGCAAGGCTACATGGGTACAGATGGCTGTACAAGTGCTTGAAAGATGGTGTGCATGCAAAAATGGAAGATATATTTGTTTGATTCTTGCAGGACCGTGCACATCATGCTATCTGCACAGCCTACCTTGAAAGAAAAGAAAAGGAAGGATTATGGTCTATCATATTGATAATGGAGATGAGGAAGCTGAAGTTGCCAAAGATTTGGATTTGCCACCTGCCAGAACTCAAAATGTCACATATCTGAATTAGCAAAAGATGAGAATTATTCATTTAGAGGGAGAGAAGGGCAAGAATGTTATGGTTAAGTTATTTCTTCTCTATATCTTATTTCCATCTACTATTTGTACCTATTTAACCATGCAAAGTCACAGGAGGACAGGTGTCTCTCTCCAGTATTCAGTGGCTGAGAGCTGGGGTACATCCTGGACACGTTGCAAATAACCATACAGATACATCCTCTTTCCTAAGGGCAATTAGGCATGACCAATTAAGCTAATATGCATATTTTTAGACTACTGGAAAAAGCTAAAGTACCTGGAGAGCACCCAAGCACATGCAGAGACAACATCCAAGCTCCATGGTCCTGGCTGGGATTCAAAGTCAGGGCCTACTTGCGCCAGGGCAGTAGCGCAAACAATTCACCATGTATTGCAATTCCTTCTCCACCACACGTGAATGAAATATCAGACTTCTGCAGAGCTGCATGACTGCTGCTGAGAGGATTCGACCATTTCATTCAGGTGTTGGGCGCATCTGAAAGTTGCATCATAGTAGCTCTCAAGAAGCTACTACAGTGCCTCTACTAGGATGAACTATTACAAATGGCGCCATCTCCTGGGGAACCCACTATTGTGCAAAGATGGTAAAAATAGTAAATGTCTTGACACCTCGAATCTGTTCTCTGCAGTTTCTGATCGCTCCTGAGCACACGAACCACGTAAAAAAAAAAAATAATAATAATAATAAAAAAAAAACACTGTACATTATATGCAGAAGCTAAATTATGGAAAATCAGTTAATATATTAAATGTTTTTTAACCATTTTATTGGTGACTTACAGACAGAATGGCAGCCAGTGCAGTTAGTGAGAGGTTAAGCTGGTGAGGCTCAGCTCAATGCTGCCTCACCAGCGTCTGAGCATTTGAATGGGAAAATGCAAAAATTCAGCGATCTTCAAGAAGAAATAATAAAAATTAGTTAAGCTAAATAAAAATAAATGATTCACAGTACAAACCCCAGGGTGAAAATAGCAACATAAATTATTTTTCCATTATGATAGGTGAGGCTCTGCATCACTTGCCTCCCCTGACCGCAGCTCATTGATGCGAATAAACTTCTGCTGGTCGTCATTGTGACATTATTCCACTGACGTTCTGTACCAAACCACTAAGTTCTTCACAAAAGACCTGGTTATATACTGAGAAGAAAAAATTACCAACAATTAGACTTGGACCTGAGGTAATTTCAGATGTTAATTGGTTGTACTGGGTTTTTACAACCAGTACAACCCCAGTACTACACAAATGCATAAACCGATTCTCAGTTTTCATCAGTGAAATGTTTTAGGACATTTTTTCATTTCTTTTCTTTCACACAACACAAATGTCAATGCATGGAGTTGCTGCCAAAACTCATTTCCATCGCCAGTTGTTACAGGCTGAATGTCCAATCGTTCATAACGTAGTGTTTGGATTCCGAAAATAGGAACACATAAAAAAGAAATGTGGCCGATAGAAGGTGTGAAGGAAACCGTTTCTGTCACGGTGAGATGGGCAGCAGTAAATAAAGGCCACATCCGATGTAGGTCTGCCCTCTGTCCCCGGGCCGTTTCTCCTCTGTGATTAACGACACGCAGGCATCTCCCTGGATTTCCAAGTGGGTAAATAGCCCACACGTGACCTCACTGACCCCAGTGACCCTTTTTTATGTTGTGATAACACAGCATGCCCATTATTTTTAGCTGGGGTGTCGTTTCTCTGATCACCGGGCGTATTTCTTCTTGCTGCGGAAGCGTGCAAACTGCCTGCTGGCTCGAGGTCCATGAAAACTGTGAAAGTGTTTATGATTCAATAAGAAGAAAGAGACTGGGGAAAAATGGCATCTCTGAGAGAGTTTCAAGGCCACATCCACCGTGCGCCAAAAATAAATTAAATCTCACTTTTCCCCACAAAAATAACTCAACAATCCCCCAGATGTTTGAGAAAATGTTCCCCACATTGAACAGATAGTAGTGCAGCATGTAGCCATCAGTTTCTGACATTCAGTCCAAGAACATTGGCGTTATTTAACAAGACAGCGTTAAATAACTGGCTAAAAAATCAAAACATACTGAGGGTTTTGGAGGGGCCTAGTCAAAGTACGAACTTTAATTAGATTGAAATGCAGTGCCAGTCAGATTATCTCATTTGAAAACCCCTCCAAGGTGGCTGTAATAATCCTCTGCAAAGAAGAGCAGGATAACAATCTTCCAGAGGAGTGAAACAGTTTCACTGCTAGTTATTTTTGCCAACGGCAATAAAACCAGCAAGTTTCAGGACAATCACCTTTTCACATAAGACAAGGTTGGTTTGGATTTTTAAATTTTTTTTATTCATGAAACCATTTTTTGACGAAATAGCTGGACTGATGTATCAGTCCTGCTATTTCATTCATGACCACGAGGGGGCGTGATGTCCTTTACAGAAGAAAAGAGCTGAAATAAATGTCCTTTACTTCAAGTGTACCAGCAGCAAAGTGACCAGGAAGGAAAGCATGGAGGCTCACATGAAATTAAACTTATGTGTAACTGTGTAGGACAATAAAACACTGCAGTTTTGGGAAGGACTGAAGATAAAAAATAAAGCTTGCTTTGATTTTTCAGTACTTTGGTTCGCAGAAGCGTTGTCTTTTCTCAGTCCTTAGAAATTTTAGTTTTTCCTCAAAAGAAATTGCGCATTGTTCCCTGAAGCATAGTGTCTTATCACTCACCAGCATTACCTACTTTTAAAACACAATTTCCAGGATCATGTGTTTTTTTTTTCAGTTTTTGAATTTTTGATGCGTTGCCCCATTTGTCTCTTCCTCTTGTCATCTTTGAACATCTGAACAGTCAGATGTCCTGATACTTATTTAATATCCAGAATTGCCTCACTCCCTGTATATCTTATGATGTCCAGGTTGGCCAAATTTTCATGAGTACCAATGTTTTTCTCCAGTGGATCCCTGCAGACTAATTATATTGTGTCCCCATCAGTGCCTTCTCAGGTCTTACAAATTAGAGTTTGTGTCAGCATCATTGTTTCAATCATAAAGAAACAATATCCAGCATTGTCTCACTTTTTAAATGATCCCACTGTGTCCTGAGTCATTCCTTTCAATTTTTAGTTTTTAAACCAGCCACATTGTTTCACCGCTTCTAGTGTTTTAATTTTTACCCACCAAAGTTATCTTACTCATTTAGTGTTTATTTTATATATTTTAGCATTGTTTATTTTTTTGCCTAGCTGTGTGGTGTCATTCCTCAGATATTTGAATTTGTTTCCGTCGGCATTTAGTTATTATTTATTGACTAAACTGCAGGATTGTCTAAGTCTGTTGCCTGTCCTTCCTGAATCCTTCACATCTAAAATGTAAAATCTAGCAGCAGGATGAAGAAAAGCCTCAGTGCAAGCAGCTGCCTAAGGCATCATGAAAGCTAGACCGCCATTGGCGTTAACAAAAGACAGCAGAGAAATGATGATGTCCTAATGAGACTTCCCAAATAGATCTTCAGTTTTTACGGCTCTCAATCGAATCAGAGTGGTTGCGAGGTCTAAACCTCACGTGTCTGGAACTCACTCTTGCTGTAATTCCACCAGATGTTGAAGGTATCACTTCCTCTTCTTTGTTCCTTTCAGTCTCCATGCAGGAAGTCAGGGGATGACAAAGTTGGATTTTCAAAGTGTATTGATGAAGGACAGAGGACAGGGATGACAGAACCGGACCTTTCTTGTCTGTCCTGCAATGAAGACAGGACTTGATGGAATGGGTTCGTCCTCCCATTCTTTACCAAAATCTAAATGCCAAATGATCCCCATCCTCTTCCAAACCCCCCCGATGATGCTGGGAGGGACTAAATGCTTCTGGAGTCCTCTGGACACAAAATGGGCTCTTCCTGTTTGTCAAGTCCAGATGTGAATTCAAGTGAAGTGCAGGGAGCCGTGTCCTCTTGAGGCTTCTGAGTCACCCTGATGTATTTGAAATGTGAGGGAAGAATCTCAACGGGTGTGACGCAGCGTTAAGCGCAGTCCACTTTCAAACCACTGTGAGCGGAGGTCAGTCGATGAACCATCTGTTTCAATCGCTGTTAAACCCTCATATGCCTTGAAGAAAATAATCTCCTGCTGCTTTAAAGTCAGTTGGATCCTTAAATTAATTCAGATCTCTGTTAAAGACTCGTCTTTATAACTGGACTCTTAATTCCTGAGAATAACAATCAACAATCACCGCTTGTTGATTGTTATTTTTCAATAAATTGGTTCCAAAACGACTCTTCAAACCAAAACTACACCAGTCGGCTTTAGTGCCCTTTTCCCAACAAATTTGAAATGAAATAGGATAAAATCACACAACAATTCCAGCACAGATATGTTAAAAAACACACATGCAACATAGACCCATCTAATCTGTTTCTCAAAAGTCAGATTTTGATAAAAAATAGAAGAGCAAGACATCGAAGCTGATTTTCACAAACGCAAATAATGTTTGATATTGTTTTTCAAGTCTCCTCAAACATGTCAAAAAAACTAAAAGCATAAAATTAGTGTGAGGGCCGGGGGGGAATTTTCTTTCAAGTTTATTTATTGTATTTAGATCCGTGTATCCATACAGTAGCAACCAAATATGTTTGTAGGGGCATTTTTCAAAAGAAAAAGGCGAAATGATCACGAGCATCTTGTTTGCCAAGACAACAAATTTAACTGTATTTCTCAAAGCAGCAGGGCAGTTTTTATGAAACACCAGTGTTATTGTCCCAGATATGTATCCACAGATTTGAGTCTGTTTCATAAAAGAAAAAAAGAAAAGCCTTTGCTTTGCACCACAAGCTATCTGTTAATATTTAAGCTCCCTTGTACAAACTGTCTGCTTACGTGAGCCACCAACAGCATGACAAACCTTTCATATACACCTTCTAACCACCAGGAAATTTAGTCCTGAACGGAGGAGGCGTGTGGGTGTGCGGATATGAAGGTACGAGAGATTCTAGGGTTCCCTCAAACACGGCTCTGTGAAAACAAACCATTTGTCATGCTGTAATTTTAAAATAATTTCCACATGCCTCAGTTATGTCAAGGTTTTAATAGCCAGAACATTACGCCTAATTTTCACGTTTACATTACTGCATATTTGATTATATCTCGCATGGTTTTTCCTCTCATTATCAACCCACTGAAAGTGATTTAAGACATCTGCAATGCAGGGAGCTTGAGCAGTTTGACACCACGAGCCCACGGCACCACGAAAACAACCTCCTGACCCCCTCAGGCACAGAGCTGGCCCTCTCTGATAATATTTTCATAAGCTGTGAATTATAAGTGTTTAAAAGGGCACTAATTGCAGGGTAACACTCCGAGCCAAGAGCTGCTTAGCATCAGTAAACCACAGAGTGTGGTAGGAGGGCCTATCTGAGCCAGCTTTTAGCAATGGCTAAAACATCCACTGTGGCCACTATTTTTATTACATTTCTACTGTTCATAAAGGATGAAATGGAAAATAAAACAAAAGGGGATGTCAGAAGAATCCACAGCCATGTTTAGTCCTATTTGAATCTGCAACATTATCAAATGACTGATCCTACAGGATTTTTTCCTCTTACTAACAGAGTAAAGGAGATGGATGCATGAAAAAAGTGTCTCATGGCGTTAAGTTTTTCACATTGCAGGCAAAACTTTAATGCATTTAGATTTAGTGATTCAAACCAACACAAAGACCTGCATAGTTACGAAGTTAAAGGGAAATGATACACAGCTTGAACTTTTTCTGTAATAAAATTTTAAAGGTGAATCATGGGCATTAGAGGTGTGCGATTCTGCTTATTTTGGTACAGATCTGATCCAAAGTAAGGCCAGTATTGCCAATTACCAATAATAATACCAATAAATTTTTTTTAAATATCAATGATGTGGCATCAGAACTTTTTGTGGTTTTTCTTCCAATTATTTAGTTAAAACCAAGAACAGAATTTAGATGAAGCTCATTGAGAGGCATTGAGAAAAACCTTTAATTGCACATTTACATGATATTATAATTTGTGTGCAGCTTGGCAAAAAGACTGACACGTGTCTATTTCTGTTTTACAACATTACGGCACAGTTTTTGACTCTTGCCACAAATTCTCAACTGGATTTAGGTCTTGAATTTGACTGGGCCATTCGAACACATTCAACAGAGCAACACAACAATAACTAGTGGCTGATCAGAAATGTTTTTGGGTAATTGACTTTTGCAGCAGTCCGTCCTTCTGAAAGAGAACATAGAAACATCGTCATCAGAGACGTACCACATACGTTTAGGGTTGTGAATATCTTGGTGTTTTGAAAGGCACCGTGTATGGACCGAGTCATCAGCCATTTTTGGGTGAGTAAAATCTCATAAGGCAGGTAAATTACGTCTTTCTGAAAAGCTAACACGGACAATAATCTTCAGGGTAGAGTTTCACCACAAGCGGGGCGCCCAGTTATTCACATGTGATTGAGAGATTGTGAAACTTTCATTAAACCTCCCAAAATGTTTGCTAAAAGAAAAGCCCATCATAGCATTTTACTGTCGCCAAAATGAAAGCGGTCCAGATAAGTAGATTACCTCAGGGAAAGAAAACACCAACGGCGCGTTTGCGGATATTAATAAATTTGAAAGACGTTCCGCTTGTTTTCTTTGCATTTCAGATCATTCCCATCTACCTTTAACCTCCTGGGTCTCATTTCCAAAGACTTATCTCGTTCTCAATGCAAACTGGAACTGTGCACAATTAAACCCATTATGTATGTTGTGAAGCGTTTCGAGTTGTGCCCTGAACACAGTCACTCAAAATGGGTCATTTCAGCACATCATCAGGAGAAAATCTCATGCAGGCTTCTTCTTGATAAAGGGTAGTTCTTGATTTTGAGGGAATTTCTTTTAAAAGGGCAAAAGCAGAACTCCTTGGAGTAGTGATTTGGCATAAATCCAGATTAGTTGGTTCCTGGAGCGAATGGTAACAACCACTCTATGACAGGTAACAGCAAAGCAGACTTCTGCTGTCTTACAACATTTATTTTGTGCACCTTTGGACCAGGAGTTGACAGAAATCCAAAAAGAAACGTTATGGTCCCTCAGTGGGTCACAGCAGCAAGTTAAAAGCATGTTCACACAAACGTAAAAACAAGAATACAAAAATAAAGAAAGAAACCGCATGGTACGGTTAAATTTACAGCATAAAAACAAACAATAAAAACCATTACTTTACCATTACTTTACTGTTATTAAAAAGTAGCATAATTGGATTAAAAGCGGATGAAAGAGGGAGACTGTTGAAACTTAAGCTGCTCAGCAATTCTTTGTGTTTTTGCTTTTCTATGCAAAACTATGTCTGCATTAACAGTTGTGCCGATCATTTGTCACCTAAGCGGAACAGGTTTTACTGTACATCTGTACATTAGTGTATCCCTTCTTCTTCCACCCCCCCATGCTGTGAAAGTTACATCAAGGCCCTCTTTCTACCCCTTTGCCACAATAACTGCACGTGATTCTGCTTGCAGCTCTGATTTAATGTGTTAACATTTTTTGATGACTGCTCAGGCTTATTTTGGAATCTTACGTACTGCATTTAGGTAAATAGTTTTTTTGTTGTTTGTTTTACATGTTCAAGGAACTCAGTTTAAAAATATCGGCCCCTTTTAAAATTGTCTCTTTCCACTGTTTCCCCTGTGTTTGTTTCACATAATTGAGGTTTAAAAAACAAGAGAGCAAACTACATAGCGAATACCCAGTATTTGTCTTTTCTATAATGGTATTGTAAGCAGTTCAACTTCAGTGATTTATAATTTCTCACAGTTTATATTTCCGCCTGTTTAACTACCCCGCTGCCTCTGGAGTTTACCTGTTTCTTCCTCCGCCTCCTCTTCTTTTCTGGCTGGCTTTCTCTGGCGCGGCGCTGAGGGACTGGAAGCGTCACCTCATCATAGCAGGGATTTGTTTTGCTTGGAGGATGCAGCAGGACGTCTGTTAATCTGATCTGAAATCCTCGACCCGGATTTGGCAGGTCCTTTCAAACACGGCTGCTTTTTAAAGGTTCCTGTCAAGCTCTCGAGTCCCTCGTACGGCGTTGTCAGTCTGAGAGAAAAACTGTCTGCAATAACTCTGGAATTAGCGTGCAGCGCGTGGAGCTGTGCCAGCTTCAACCAGTCCTTGCTTTGTGTGGAAGCAGACATGGTGTTGTGCAACTAAATTGTGTTTCAGGAGCTCGAATGCACAGACTTGAGGAAAGATGCATAACAGTAGCTGACTGGACCCATCTATCTAAACCCTTCTTCATATAAGAACAATATGTGGTAATAGTTTATCATTGTGAAATGTACTTAGCTTTTGTACTTTTCTTTAACTCGGAAAGTATTCCTACATTCTGTTTTTTTTTATTTTATTTTATGAATCTGCTCTACAACAGTCAGACGTTCAGGTTCTGGTTCTGTTGGGGGTTCCTTCATATTGAAGGGGAGCTTTTGCTCTCCACTGTTACCACATGCATGCTCAGGATTGCTGTAAAATCAGTGACACAACCCAGGCGACGGTCGCCGACACGCTCATCCAGATTTAGTGAATGACGCAAGTCAACGGCTCGATGCAATCTGCTGGATTTCCTTAGACAGAAAACTTTACAACTGATTTGAACAATGAAATTCACCCAATGCACTGCTTGGTAACTAGAATACACTGGAATGTATGTTTGACTGATGTTGTCATCTGGTTTGGATATGAATAACTATAAATAATTGCAATGATTGTTCATTGAAAACAAAAACTAATAATTTAAGTAGTATTTCCTGATTATCAGGAAGTAATAGCCAAATAAAGTTACATTGAAAGACGTAGTTTTCATCGTCTTCTTTATGGTTTCACTTCATTGACATATTTGTTACTGCCGAAAGGCGCAGACACACAGCGATGCAGAGTGGATGGGTGTGATCTTTTACATGTGACAGTTTTACCTCGAATGAGCTGAATTAAAGATCTTGACACGAACACTGCAAAAAATAATGCAGGTTTTCTTCTTCTTTCTTGTCACTTGGCCTCCTTTTAATACTCTGTAACCCAGTCAGGAATGTTGCAAACTGTGGCCAGCAGGGGGCACTTTTCAGAAAGCACAGGACGAGACTCTTCAGCTCGAGATTGAACATTTCAGAAGGTGACAGTGGTTCAGGAATAACAGTATTAGGTGATGGTTATATGACTCACATTCAGACTAACAGAAGTAAATGAATGTGAAGCCTGGAAACATTAATATTGCTGCAACGACAATAAACTGTCCGCTGACAGTAATCTCACCCCCTGCTTATTAACATTTAAAATAATTTGTTTGAACTGAAAAGGTTCACTTCTGAACAAAACCTCTTAATGCCATTCCAGCCTTATTTGGTCAATAAGCTCTGAGTTTGTGGCAGGAAGGCCTCCTCTACAGATTCCCTCTCAGATTGAAATCCAGACATAAAAGATTCATTTAAACTTGAGTTAAAACCTGATTGGAATTTAAAACAAACAAACATGTCAACACAGAACCTCTGAGATTTAAATACAAGGAAAGTTTGTTCAGAGAAAGCTAAAATGTGTGTCGGATGAAGACCAGGTGAAGTTTCCGAACTAGAAGCAGATCCAGACGACGATTCCTGACCAATTTATCAGTGACCAACAGCTGTGAGCCAATCAATATTATTAGAAAATCAATCAAATCAAAAACATCGTGCTTGGAGAATGATTTACTGTCTTCGGCCCCTGTTTAAGTCAACTTTTTAACAGATGTATCTTCACCAGATCTCTTTAAACGTTGATACGTTGAGTCAGTTCAGATATATCAAAATATTTCTTTTGTTAAAACATCTTCTGAGCTCAGTTTTATCGGGTTTAAAAGCAAAATCCTCAGTGCATTGTTCTGGTTTTAACTCCTAGAGGTGTCGGAAGTGAAGAATGTTTGGCCGATTGGGACGTTGCTTCATTGAAGTAGTTGGCCATTTCCGCCTCGGAGCAAGATTGTTTCGTTCTGCGGTCTGTTTGTGTTCTCCTGTGAGGCCTTTTAACAGATGTGTGTGTTTAAAATCGTAACTAGTTTTCCACCTGGGGCAAAAAAAAAAAAAAAAGTTGGTCATATATGTTTTGCCGTGTGTGTGTGTTTACATGCAAGCAAGATATGTTCTGCCACTTGTTGTGGGCTGTTGAAAGCAGCGAGGAGAAAAAAATGCAGTTAAACTGTGGTTTAAACTGATGTCATGGTTGTGTGCAAAGAACAAGTCTGTGTGTGTTTGTGTGGTTAAGAGGTGGCGCAGTGGGGGCTTCTGTAAGCCAGAAATGAGATGAGTTTCTGTGTGTGTGTGTGTGTGTGTGTGTGTGTGTGTGTGTGTGTGTGTGTGTGTGTGTGTGTGTGTGTGTGTGTTTGAAACGTGGCATGGCAGGGGTAAAGACGACATTCTTGAGACGTAACATGTCTCGTCTGTTTCGCTCACCTTCTGTCAGAAGCATCAGGTGGATCTCAGGAGAGATGAGCATAACTTCTTGGAGCACAGCAGAGCGAGGTGTAGAGCGGGACAGACGGAGGGAAAATAAACAGGAGCGCGGATGATGAGTAAACTCTTACCAGAACACATGATGATGATTCTTCTTTAAGCGGAACACCAAATCCCCGCCGTGTTTACGCTTTTAAGCTTTTGCTGGCCTCAAGGTGTAGATTTTGCCCAGACAGTCAGCAGCTTGCAAGTGGTTTTGTTAAACGGGGAGGTTTTCGTCATCATGGTGTTCCCTGGTTTTTCTGATGCCGTTTGTTCCCCGATGTCCACGGACAAACCTCTAAAACCTTTAAATACCGCAGAAAAAACAAGCATCTTTGGACTAGCTTCTGGTGCAAACATCTTAGTACATCGAAGTAAGACAAAACTAACTCTTCAGCAAGATATAGGAGCTTTTTTTAAGTAAATATTTCCTTTATTTTTTAAGAAAAAGCACTAAATCCACTGCGAAGCTGTTTCAATTGTTTTGCAATATTAAGTGAAATAATCTGGCATATCATCAATATTGAAGAATTATTGACTTAAAACAAGCTCCAACATCTTTCAAAAAGCTATATGTATACATTTTCAAAACCACATTTCTTTTCACTTCACAATTATTGGCTAACTCTTTTTGGCTCTATAATGTAAAATTTTATAAAATTAAGAATTATGAAGGAATCTTTATGAAATACAGAACTCTGCAGAAAACATCGGGCATCCTGTTATGCAACAACAGAACGGTTTCAGTCAGAGGCATCTTCACAGCCACTGCAGTACTGACTGGAGGAGACCCTTCGTCCTCACCATGAACTACATGTCTTCGAAGAAAACTGTGTATGAGCTATAACAACAATTATTTTTCCTTTTGGACCAAAAAAAAAAGCATTATTTGAATTGAGCTGAATCAAAAAGGAAGCGGGATAGTTTAAACACTTCAATACAGTTTTGTTGAGACATTCAGGTCCTGTTTGGGACATGAGGTTCACTCTTTAAAGGTCTTAAAATATTTTTCCTATAATCTTTGAAAAGTGTTTTTTTTTTTTTTCCTGGAACAGTTGGTGTTTTGGATTAGTATCAAACTCATTATTTAAATATGTTCCAGATATATATAAAAAAGACATGATTTAAATGCAGAAGCTGAAGCAAAGATGTGGCACGTCCTAAAAACGCTGCTAAAGAACCGCTACCTTCATCTGATTAACCTTCTTCAAAATATTATAAAATATTCACAGAAAGTGGATCTTAAATCAAATCGCATACTGAGCCAAAGCATATAGTCTGTTTTTGCAGAGGATAAATCGTGATAGTTAGTACTACCTCACACACATTCTTTAAATCGGTCAGATTTTTTACTCTCTCTCTCCTGCCGTGAAGAAACGCATCTATTTAGGAAAAAAAGGACTTCCAGCCTCTCACTTTGATTCAACTATGAGCTGCATTATAATTTTCTCTTTCTTTTTTTTTGTTCAGAAGCAAAGACACTTTGGCGCAGCGACATCATAACGCCGAAACTGTATGGATTTAATTTCAGGCCTGAACTATAAAATTACTACAATACATCTTGCTTATTTATATCTGGTAATGTGCTCAGAAGATTACACTTTAATAACACCAAAGGACAATAATAAACCACATTCATGTTTAAACAGCTGCAGAGTCGAGGTCTTCTCCAGAAAACGCAGCTACATTAACAACTCCTGTCCTCTCCTCATTCCTCTCCTCGCAGCCCTTTGAGCTGCTCTCCCTTCTCACGTCGCACGTATTAACACCTTTGCCGTTTGGCCTCGTCCTGATCTCCTCTCCTGTCTCCTATCACCTCCTTACATCAACACCTGGTCCTGCATGCGGGTGCCCCCTGTTCTTCGCTCCTCATTGTTCCCTCCCCCTCATCGTTATCATGTCTGCCTCAGACTGCTGAGCAGGTTTAACACATCATCCGCTCCTCCAGCGAAGAGATAGATTTGTGCAGAAGTGCACTAACTTTGACACTAATTATTCCTCAGCTTCGCGTCTCCACCAAACTTTATTTTCATATTAATTTTTGTCCTAATGACTTCCACCTCGCCGCCTCTCTGCATGCCTCATCCCTCTGCTTCTGTCATCACAGGTCGCGTTTGTCTGTGCAGCCGTCTCTTCGTATTCTGATGTCATGTGTTTTCGTTGAAAGCTCTGCACTTTTTGACACATGTAGGCCAGAAAACTCCTAGAAGTGTCTGCCTGAAGGAGCAGTATTATGTGTTTTCCAGGCACATATTCATTTTATAGCACAATCAAGTAACTGTGTCACCTTCAGTTGTCATAAATAGGTAATAAAATATATATATAACAAATATGACTTTAAGAAAATTTAATTTTGTAGCGTAACGCCTTGAAATTGGGCCTGTGTCTCTTTAAGAGAGCCCTGCTGTTTCTGAAACATCGCTCCAACATTTACTAATGCTTCACTGAGAAGTAGCTTGCAGCATAATGAGCTCAGCAGACCTGCAGTTCCACCAGGTGTTTGCTAATTGCTGCTGACTAGTCTGGAGGAGCTGAGAGGAGGAGTCGTGGGGGAGGGGTTAACGGTGAAGCAGTTGCTCTGCAGCTTGGAGAGTTCGTCCTCGAAAGCGGCACTCGGTTCCATCACGCCTTTTTTACAGCTGAATGAACATGCATGAAAGAATCAAAGCAACATTCCAGAGTAAGATTATATTTGTAAGCACAGCTCAAAAGAGATCATTTTACATGATATGGATCTTTAGCTACGATCATTAGCCAACAGGGACTAGGTGAAAATCAGCTAAAGATCCAGAAACTTGAGTCTTGTAAAGTGCTACACACTTAAAACTATCGACTGAGATTCAATAAATGTGACATTTTGTACTGTTTATTGTCAAGTATGAATAGCGGAAATGTCCCACGGTGCATTCTAAATGGCAAAATAAAGATCAAGTTGCTGCAAAGTGAGATAATGAGTGAAAATGATACAGTTCAGTAAAAGTGCCTTTATTTTGAAGAAGCAGAAATGTCTTTTTGTTCTTTTAAACCCCTTTGTTTGTCTGAGATGCTCATTTTGGATTTTGAGGTGAGGGCCTCTGAACAACTTCCAGGTTTTAAAGAATTTCAACACCTGGGAGTGTTGCAGCTGATTTCTTTACACTCCGAACACAGAAATTCAGATTTCCAAACACAACTGGAATGTAACCAAAGTCTCTGTGGATGAGAAGCATATTTCTTTCTGCCGTGTCCAGCAGTTTCTCACGTGGGCAGCGCTCAGTTTTGTTACATTTCCAACATAGCAGGGGGAAATGTTTCTCCCTCTCCGCCAGCGCTGGGGCCGATCCACGCTGAACATTTCTGAAAGGTAAATGTTGGGGTGTATCATATTTGCAGGGGGTACGTGGGGCCTCCTCTTCATCATTTTTACATTACCTCTCCCTGCACGCACGTCGGCTTGATGGAGTAGGAGCTGTTGTGCCAGACAGAAACAAGATCTTGACCACCTGTGTGGATTTCTACCACTGAATCACCAGCAATAACAAACAAGAGTGAAATTTCATGTATAATTGACAGCGAACCACAAAACACACTTTGGTCTTTGGTCCACTTTGTGGTCAAGGGGACATTTCTGCAATTAGTCGATTCTTGAAGGTCGGTACGGTAAAAGGTGTACATTATGCATGTGAGAGTCCTGCCACCTGGCTGAGAGTTTTGAAGCTTTTTCAATTACAGTAAGCTTGTTTTTAGAACCAGGATGTGAATATGTTAAAATATTTTAACACTTTTTTTTCTTTTACAGTTCTCTCTTAGTACAAAATCTCTGCTTGAGAACAGCTTACAAATTAAATCCATGAACAAAGTTTCTTTTATCCACAATAACTGGCTGCAGCATTGACGATTACTTTCTCAGTCTGTGAGCCAAATGGCTGAGAGACCATTTGATTGCAGCTGATATCGGACGCAGTTTTAAGTGACATTTCAAGTGTAAACAACACATTGGCAGAAAGTGAAGCCTGACTGCAGCATCGATGGAGCTAAATGTGAGACTTTTAGATGCTTCCATTCACTGTCACAATGTTTATGCAACATCAGCACGGTTCACAAATATAAAGGGAGAGCTGGCACATGGATGAGAGTAGCAATTCTGACCAGAACAGGAGCAACGCTGAGTTGATTCAAAGATTGTTGAATGAAAAAAAATAAATCTAAAAACCTACCTGAATGCCACCAGACTTTAGTTTGTAGAAGTACATTTTTGCCAAAAGGAGTTATTCACCTGCATAACACAATGCATACAGATTGGACTTGACACAAAGTGCTTTTAAACCCCGGTGTAGGATGCCTGAATGCTAGTTCTCCACCTGTGTTTATTTCAGACGAAGGCTAAAAACAGCTGTGCATGTAAAGAACTAAACTGTGACCTTGAGTTTCCAGAAAAGCATAGAAATATTTTGTTTTTTTCCCCCCCCTAAAACAACTGGTCAATTAAAAAGTAAATTAAGTACATTGTGCCGCGTAATCTGAGAGACAAACAAGAAGTATTGCTCTGGGAGTGACAATGCAGAAATATATTATTAAGGTAGAAAAACATTAAAAATGCTTTTATCTAAAAATCAAAAAGTCTTATATTTTCAGAAGCTTTATGAAGTAACTGCTATTTAGTTGAGCTAAAGACCCAAAATGTTACCAGCATTACGCTGCCGGGCCTTTTGAGCCACAGATCACCTCGTTAGTCCAGATTTCATCTGCCGACCGAAACCTGGAACTTCCATCTTTGTGATTCGCTCCAAGGTCGACTGAAGGATCGTGTTGCCCCTCCGACTTCCTGATGTGTGTCTGTGTGCAAGACTATTTGTGCTACTTGTGTCTGCATACACACTCTGGGCTGCCGTATCTGTTCATGTGGGGCCACTGTGCGTGTGTGTGTGTGTGTGTGTGTGTGGATGCTGAACGAGGGCCAGGTATGGGCTGAGGAGAAGGATTGATTGTACTGCAGGGACAAAGCAGCTGGAACAGTGCACACAAGACAGACGGACGGACAGACGGACGGAAGCGGGGGAATAAATCAGAGACGCGGAGAGGAAAAAAGGGGAAGGTGGCTGGAAGAGAGCAGGACGGAGAGAAGACTGGAAAGGCGAGAGGAAAAGGGAGATCAGAGAAAAAGGCGATTTAGCCAGACAAACAAACTGCCACTTTTTTTTTTCTTTTCAGAAATGAAGTGACGTAATGTTTCAGAAATAGTCCAGCAGACACAAAACGTGCCACTATTCAAAAACTTCAGGAAACCAAAGGAAATATCGTATAATACTAATGCATCTGACCACAACCTTTCTTGAGTCAGCACAAACAGATGCACACACACACACCCCCACACACACACACACCCACACACACAGACACACACATATCCTCTTCCACTTCTACACAAACTGAGGACTTTGCATTGACTTCCATTCATTTTAGTAACCGCATTTATTCCTAAGCCAGACATTTTCCCTAACCCTAATCATTACTAATCTATTCCTAACCCTAATCCTAACCAGAACTTAACTCACACTGTACTTCTAAATCTAACGAGTAGAGCACAGCAGAGCCACATAAAAGTGAGAACTGGGGAAAGGACCTCACTTTCCTCCAATGACCTCAATTTGTTGCTAAATATTGTGAAAGTGTTTCTCTATATGCTGAATACACAAGTACAGACACACATTTCATTTCTCTTCCTTCCCTCTTTCCTTTTCCACTTCTCTTTCCTTCTTTTTACCACATCCCTTACTTTTTCTCCTGTCTTCTCTTTTGTGAGCACACACACCGACACAGACATTGACACAGACACACACACAGGCATAGAGAGACACACACACACACGTTGTGACCACATCCCCTCTTCTCTCCTCCCCTCCCAACCTCAGGTCGTGTGGTAATGAGTGTGTGATGGAGCCTCGTGGCTACCAGACTCGCAGAGGTATTTTTAGCACTTCTGGTGGTTTCCATCACTAAATGTGCTCCGACTTCATATTTCAGGTCTGAATGCCGCCCTCAAAGCGGAGAAATGGACAGTGTGTTGCAGTTAGTTTAAGTTATTAGACACTGGTGTTAAATGTAGCGAGAAGATGTGACGATTGACAGCTGGAGGGTAATTGGAGACGGAGCGACTGAAGAAATAGGTACATGACTGCTGCATGTGAAGGGCTGAAAGCAGAAAAAAAAAAGATGTGAATGACATGAGAAATTATGGGAAGTAACTGAAGAAGTTACTTGAAATTACCTCATTGCTGCAGTTATGAACTTTGCGGCCAAGTAATTGCTGGAAAAAAATCAAAACATTGACTCAGTCAAAGCACGTTTTGCGATGGTGAGTGTCTTTATTTCAAACAGATGCCACCAAGGGATGATAATTCAGCCGTGACGTCACATTTACGTCTCTTTAGGCACGGCAGTCAGCGGCTCGGTATTCAGTGCCTTCACGTGGGTGACTTTGATTAGACCCGACAAGAACTAATGGGAAAGCACAACTCCGAGGAGCCAGTTGGACATTTTTATCCTCACTGAAATGACCTCAAGTCATAACAGACCAACAAGATTACGCTTTAAGTTGATGATGGTAATTTAGACGAGGAGGAAACCTCAGGAAGCTACGAGGTCAAGGCAAAACAATCTTCAGGATAATAAACTTGAAAGAGTGAAGACTGTAAATTCCAATTTTTCAAACCAGACAAAAACAACACCCATGATATTAATAACCTGCTAGAACACGGATTGTCTTTTTCATGTCTTGGAAAGGTCTTTTGAGGTGCACCAAGAACACAGAGTGCTCCAC
This sequence comes from Poeciliopsis prolifica, assembly GCF_027474105.1. Lineage (NCBI taxonomy): Eukaryota > Metazoa > Chordata > Actinopteri > Cyprinodontiformes > Poeciliidae > Poeciliopsis > Poeciliopsis prolifica. The sequence continues at coordinate 6,381,342 of NW_026562392.1, read as the reverse complement.
TGTGGTAGAGCATGAGTGTTCCCAGACTGGTTTGAGCATGTAAAAGTGGACTGGTGAAGGAAATCATCGTCCTGGGTGCTATGTGGAGGATCTTGGCAGCAGGGGTGCTCTTATCCATGATGTGAATATTGGTGTGGCTTAGTCTTTAAGTAGTTTGAAGAAGTAGTTGCCATGCTGGCTTAATGTTAACCATATTACTTTAATTAATATAAGACCTTCTATGTTGAAGTCTTACCGCCGGCGGGAAAGACGAAGAAGACGACACGTAGGAGGAGGACGGCGAGGCATGTTTTTTAATGACTTGTCGCGAGGACTCACTGATTCACGTGTGATTTTGATTGCGCTTCCTGTTCAATGGAAACATAGCAATTGTGAAACCGTCTTTCTGAATTTGGCGGAATATTGACAAAGTTTCTGTGCACATTTGTAACGGAAACGCAGCTTTTCTCCACTGACTGTGGAGGCGCAGAGACCTTACAGATTTATAATGATGCTCCACAGATCCTGAAGAAGCAATTAAGACATGCTGTGTGTGACGACGTTCTGGTAAACTGGCTTAAAAAGCAGCAGCTAAAATTACATTTGGCGAGAACTAACAGCAGAGAGACATGGTTATTGCCATCATATTAGATTTTCAGACAGCAGTATTAAAAGAGACAGTAATGTGAAAATAGACAATGTTCAGTCATTATTTTTGTTGAAATAGGGCAGGATATTTGTTAGGTTTGAAATCTGAGTACATCAGAAAATGGCTCATCTTGTATAGGAAAAAAATAAGAAAAAAAAAAAAACAAGAATAAAGTGTAGATTTTTTCATAAAATAATCATCTTCTGTAAAGTCTTTGTAAATATGTCTCCAGCTCAGGCCTGCTTATGCTGGACATTTTGTAGCAGAAATAGTGCTGCGTCAGTCATATTTTGTTTTTGTTAAATAATAAAAAAAAAAGAAATAGTCATGCTTTGCTCGCTTTGTTTCCATAACACGAGTCAGCTGCAGCTGCCACTGAACAGTACATTTACCTCTCAAACATTCAGCAAAAAAATTCCCGTGCCGAAGCCAGCGTGCTCCCAAATATGTCCCACAACAAACTTTCCTACCACTTATTTTTTCCATTTTCATCTTGATCTCGTCTCAGATTTTACAGCAGAGCGTTTAGTGAAACCTCAGTGATAATCCTGTGAATTTTCACCATAAAACTCTTAGAGCAATATGGCAGTTTTCTTCTTCTTTTTTTTATTTTTTATTTTGATCAAATTTGGTTCCAGTTGGACAGCTGAGTAAGTCCTTGGGCTGCAGCACACATGGCTAGAAAAGTAAATCTACTGATGCTTAATACTTGTCTACTTTTCTCTTCAGCGTTCCAAATGAAAAAGAAAATATATATATAAGTATATATTTAAAGGGGTAACTTAAGTCAAAGCAGCTTAAATCATATATAAAAGTAAAATGATTTACTCTTTTATTCCTGCGAGTTAAAGTGTTAAACACAAGAATGCCTCAGACAGCCAAGCGTCGACCATACTCCCATAAGAGATGGTATATTGAGAGTACACTTGAAATGTTTTTTAAAGATGCTCTAAATGTCTCAACTCAAGATTTGTCTTTGGGACGTAAAAGGATGTTCTTTCATGAAAAGCTTTTAATTCTTGCTGATCAAAATATTAGCATTTGCTCTCCTTACCAACAGACAAGGGGATCCTCCTAAACTGATTGATGTCTCACGCAGGACCGGAGCGCTTATTCCTCCTTTCGTCTGAAAGCTTCCACATTTTCACTGAGATCTCCATCTCATCCATCTTTATTTCTGTTGGCGGGGACGTCTCGTTCTCCCTGAAGATCCGTCTTCGCTCACAAGGAGCCCCATTGTCTGCAGAGGAGAACGTGGGTTTATTGTCCACGCCGAGGCAAGTGGCACAGGCGGATTGCGTTACTTATTGAGACCTGGAATCCCATCACTCCCCACCTGCCAGGGCGCGCTCTCTCTATATCCACTGCTGGGTCTGATTTACTATAAATTCAGTCTGCTTGCTGTGTAAGAAGACCCCGATCGGCTCGTCTTGTATCACCATCGCATTGATGTAATAACAACATAAACTGAGGCCTGGATCTCCACTGTAGAGCCAAAACCTATCGAAACGTAAAGTGGAAGTGACTCGGGGCAGTCGTGGTTGTCAGTGTCTTTATTCATCAGTTTCATATAATAAGTAGAATATCGCTTCCCTTCTGTGCGCTTTAGTGGAAGCATCTTCTTTTCATTATGTCTAATCCTCCTTTTTCCCCCTCCTGTCTTCTCTGTTTTGTCATTTGAGACATTTGTGCAGAGTTAGTTCCTGTTACTAAGCCAGCTTTCTGGGAAGGAGAGTTTTCAACAACCTGAGTCGTTCTGCTCTGACCACTTCCTTGCTGTGCTGTATGGACGCACCTGTGAGTGTCTTTGTTGACTGCAGGATCACCCACAGGTCCCTGGACGGATCAGGAAGCTTTGAAAGATGCAGGGCCTTGCAAGTATTCAGATCTTTTTTCAGATTTCATGATGTTACAACTCCAGACCTGGGTGTATTTACTTTTAATTTTATGTGTTAAACACAGAATCCTTCCCTGCAAAGAAGATCAAACGCAGTCGGATTAGATGAAGAGACTCTATGAACATCGATTTTCAAGTCTTTAAATGTGCTTCAATGTTCAATGCAGTTTTTATCTGTTTACTGCCACATTATATCAATCAGTTCCTCCAGTTTCCTCAGTATTATTGTGGCAATTCACGCAAAAAATCAACAAATCCCCACACTTTTGTGTGCTACTACACAACTGGGAGTTCAAAAGCTTTTTCCCTTGTATGAAACAGCTGCCTCAGCCCTAATTGGTGTCAGATTATAGTCTGTGATCTATACAGCGAGTAATTAAAAAGTTGCATTTACTGGGAAGCATAAATAAGCGCAAACATTTCCAAATTACTACCACAAACACAGCTAAAAGTCCTGATAAGTATCCTTAATTCTTGAGGGACTGAAGAAATTTATTGATATTTTAACAGTATGTGAACAGGTTTCATCAATACATTCTGGCACCGCCGGCCCGGTAAGAGCATTCATGATCTTGATTAGGACCAAAGCAAAAATCTTAATCTATTGATGCCTTCAGAGAGATACAAATTGATAAGCTGTGTGAATCTGAAACAAATCCAGACAATCTGCCATGTCGCTTATCAAGCATACAGTATGGGGAGATGAGTAAATCTGGGTTAGCGCAGACAAAGCATCTGCATAGCTGGAGCATTAAGTGATGGCATTATTGCATGGTGGCACTTGCATTCAGTTTTTTAGCAGTGGCACCTGTCTGTAATACACTTCAAAACCTAAGGCTCATCTATTTAAGGTTAAATATTCTTAAACACAAGGCAGATGCACTACGGCGAGATGGAAGTATTTTTACCTTACTTTATTTTATTGGTTTTTGAAATGGAAATCCTAAGAAGAATGTTAATAAGCACAGAGTGTCCTGAGACCCAGGGCTGGAGAACTGCTGTTTGCTTTGGTTCGATCCATGACCATTATTTCCAGGATGTCAGGGATTGGTTTTTGTTAACGGGCTTTAACTTTCTAAAAGGTTCAAATTTTAATATTTAGAACATATCTGGAGGTCCTGCATTCTTTATTGTTCTCGTCGCCGATCAAGCTGATGAAACTCCGCATTCACCTTTTCTGTTTTTGCGATAAAAGGAAACCTGAACGTCCTCGCAGACTGAGCACCGCTGACGTGTCGCAGAGCGTTATGGAAGACATATTGGAGGAGGAGATAAACAAGCTGCTTGACTTTGAGGTGAAACACTCTCTGCTATTTTAAACAATCGAAAACAGGTTTTCAAGGAGTCACATACAGTAGGGCTGCGTTTGCAGGGGTTCTTCGGAACATTTAGAGATAAAGTCATATGCTCTCGTGCTTATAGAGCCAGACCACTCTCAGCTGGATCACATTCCAATATTCAAGTATCTGAAATAAGATATTGCACTAACCTGAACCTTTTTGTCCCAATTGGCCAACAGTGTTGGCCAAATAAATCTCTGCAGTTTCTCTGGGATAAATGAATGCCATACAAATGCATACAAGAACTGAGCCATTAAACAATAGGCATAAAGGTGGGGAGGCTTCAAATGGAAAGCATACCACTATAACAGCAGGAGGAGGCACTAAAGGGACTGGCAAACAGCTAAGGTTTATTGTTTTTGAACTACACGCTTCTGCTAACAGCGCTAATAATTTATACCCAAGCTCAAGCAGTATGATTGGACTTGTTACATTTTCATGTACTGTAAAATTATAAGTGTTGCACATTTGGAGTTTGGAATTTGCCAAATTACAGAACATACAGTGCAGTCGCTTTTTAATCACATAAATGCGCTAAAGTCCTATTTCTCATTTCGGTCCCGCCAGCACAGGATGTCCATTTCAGCTCAGCCTTTATATCAAAGATTAGATTTAAAATTTCCATTTAGACAATTTTATGCACAAATAAAATCTGTACTTCATGTGGTCATGTAATAAAGAAAGAAACTGATATTTCAGCTGGTTTCGTCCCAGTGGAATGGAGTGGACTATTTACAACTTTGCTTCCTCCATGTTGAGCTGCTTCCCATCTTTTCATATCTGTTAATCTGAAATGTGCTCTAATTATAAGGAAAATAAGCACATTTTATATAACAGCATGTCTAGAAAAGTGTGTTTGCCCCCCCTCTACTTATAGTTATTGTGCGTTTAGTTGAAAAGTGTCTAGTTTAGTGTGTAATGTGACAGGATTTACAGTTTTCACATTTATGTATATCTAATTTCTCCAAGTGCTCAGATATTTACTAGCTGAATAAACTAGGAAGTTGGTCAAGCAGCTGCAAGCTTGAGTGTCCAAGCATTCAGCATGCAGAGGTGAGTGAATTATCATCAGTCCAAATTTAACATTTTTATGAGATTAATTGTTGTTGTATAATAGCAGCCAGTTTCTTTGGAATATTTTGAAGTCTGCAACTGCACCAGTTGCTCTGTTTGTCAAATTTTAAGAAGCAAAGCAATAAAAAAGCAATAGTTTTGGTTGACATGGACAGAACCTCACTGAGTAGTAAACAAAGTGTTGCATGCAAGACAGAGACTAATACTAGTTGAAGAAAATAAAGAGTTCACCATTCGTAATTATTCCTTTCGCCTCAAAAGACGGTCCGTTGCAGCTCCAGGTGTTTTTATTTAGACAGAATGCTGCAGTAACAGCGAGCACTGACACATTTTGATATGACAAACTAGTGTAAAGTTTTGAGAAAAAAATATTTCATTCGTCTAATTAAGCATAAGTACTTAAGAGTATTTGGAGCTGAGGAAGTCAAAGTTTAGGGGTTGGTTTGCAACCCTTAAAATGAAAGACATTCTGTTGGATCACAGAAATCAAATTTTGGCTTGTTTATGGTGAGTCAACTGTATCATTACCATGTTGAGTCAAAACCTCAATTAAATCAGTTTCAATTTCGTGTTGAGTTTGAGAACAAACCTGATACCCTGAATGCATTTTCAGACATACCAGAAACCCCAAACATGCAGGCCACTGGGAGACAACAGCAATCCTCAGCTGAGCTGAGAACTCAGTCAAGGCCTTGATAATTATGTTCCAGCCTGTTTTTCCTAACTGAACGACGTGGAACTGGAGCAAATTAGTCAGGAAAGACTGGAAAAAAGTGCAACATCCAGATGTGCAATGCTGAAATTATGCATTTCAGAGTCACGGGAGTAATTGGTTCCAAGGGGTCCTTCCAATTTTTACATTCTTAGATGGAATATTTTGTTGGCCATAGTGCGCATGCTACTGCTTTACCTAGTTCAAAAAGTGATTCACAAGTCTAAAACGTCATCCAAACCAAACGTTGTTGAAAGTGCAAAAGACAACACTGCTTTCCACTGAAATGAGACTAAAACGTGGTTGAAAGGCAACAAGACATCAACATAAAGATATCTTGTGATATCTGTTCATTATCAAATTGTTGGTTGATCAAATAAACCAAATAAGAAGTGAACAGAATGCATCCACTTAAAAATATTTTTAAATGTACCCATCAATGTGGCCAAAGAACAAATAAACTGGAAAACGGGTGACGAGTGTTTGGAGCGTATCTTCACATTTTGTTTTTGTACTTTTTCGGCTTGGCAGATGAGAACCAATCAATAATCTTCAACTGATTTTGACATCTTTACAACCAGAACGTTTCACTCAGACAGCTGCGTGGACGCTGTGAATCAGCGGAAGGTAATAAAACCAAACATCCAGGAGCACAAAAACGAAGAGAGTCGGGATGACACGGGCGCGTAACGGAGAACCAAAAAAACTCCAACAACAGAGGCCATGTTACTGACATCGGTTATTCTCGACACACAATCATCACAGCCCTCCAATCTTCTTGACAAACCTTCACTGCAGCAAAACAGTAGCTTGTGTGCAGCTCTGGAGCTGCAGGCCAACTTTTTTATCATCTCCCTGAAGAACGATTCCCTCAGTCGTCCCGCAGTGACTTGCCTTGACACTGATCAATTTCTCCTGTTCTTTTATTTATTTATTTATTTATGAATTTCACTGGCTCCAGATCAGTACTAGTCAAAGATTATATATTTTACAAATCTCTGCAGCCAGGTTTGCATTTGTAGTCAGGAGCTGGAGTCGGATGGAACATATTGTTGTTATTATGAGCGGTGGAAGCAGTCCGGCTGCCAAGAGAAGGAGAAAGGCACACAATCGTCTGGTCAGAGGAGGGGGGAAAAAAAGCCACAGTGGTTACTATGCACTGTTTAAATCTACTCTCGTTCGCTCAGTCTCCTACACACACACACACACTCACAGCCCAGAACTTTTACATAAACAAATGGATGCTCACAAGGACACCGTGCAGGAACACATACAAATCATCTAAATGCACAGCACACATCCATGGACAATTAATGCTGATATAAATCAGCTGCCCAATTTCTGGTTGGAGCGTAGAGCAATTTCTCCGCCCGCCCCCCTCAAATTCCACAAAATGATCTGCGGTAATTTATGGTGTGTTTTCCACCGAGGGGAGTGATACGGGGTTCTGGGCTGTAAACGTTGCGCTGCCATGTTTATTTTCATTTCATTTTGCTCTGCCTCTACTAACACTTTACCTTGGTGATTTAAGAAGGTTAAGAGTGGTTTTGGAATCCCACCAGCTGGATCGGCGTGTGTGTGTTCGTCCTTCATACCAACAGCAGAGTTTCTGTTTTTTATGGTTCTTCTTGACTTAATTAGAAATATAATATCTTACACATCCAGTTCTTGTGATATTCGGCTCTGTTTTTGTCGCGGACGCAAATGTATTATTTATTGCTACCCATGTTCTGCCGTTCGCTTACAGATGGATGGATTAACTTGATGTGACATTTGAAACACAATTTTATGGCTACTTAGTGGCAAATCATCAGTTAATCAGCTTTTTGGATATGTTCAGAGTGATGCTTGCCTCAAGCACAAATGAAATACCTTTTTAATTGATGTACGTCTAAATCTTTGTTTTTCGGTGCGATTCAGGATGTGGCACACTGACACCTAAAAATTGTGAAGAAAATGTTTCTTTTTTATTTTCATAGAATTTTTTTTTCTCTACAATTTACACCTTCTTCATATTAAAATTGCCCCAAACACTGAAAGACCTCAAAAATCATTCGAACACGGCTGGTTTGCAGCAAATTTGGAAGGAACAATTTCAGTGTGAAAGGAAGGTCGGGGTGGAATATCTCAGAGAATAGGCTTTTCACAAAGCAGCCACGTGTTTTAATTGGAAGTGTTTGCTCAAAATTTATGGGACGTATGAGGAGATTTCTCGTGCACATGTAAGGGAAGTTTCTGCAACAGTTTACCCAACTTGCTGCTGCTTTTGGTTTTTTTCTCTTCTTAATCACTAAATACTTATTTGGGTCGAGTGATTTTTATATTTGAACTACCGGTATTGCCTGAAAACCTCCTTTGGTCTTCCACCGACTTGCAAAGCCTTGCTTATGGGCAACTTGGAGGAGTGTGCGATTCTTGCTATGACAGCGTGCTACTCTAGCAGAACTCCCACCACTTAATAAAGTGATATTAAATGCTGTATTAACTGGAATCGGACTGGTGCACCTAAAGAGTGTTTCAAAACCTCAGTTGCTGCCAACAGTACAGGACGGGAAGTGGGTTGGACTTGGCATGTAACACGTGTGGCCAACTTTATGCCTGATTTTTTGTTGGCCAATTGATTCATTTTCACAGATCACCCGTCATACTTACACATCGTTTTTGCTACTGTGCTGCTTCGCGCTGCACCTGGGATATGCAGCCATCATGATAAACTAACGCTATATGCACATACGGACGTTTTGTGCACTTATATGTTGTCAAGTGTGACGGGTGGTGTACTACATTCTTATTCTAGGCCAGAAAATGTTGTCAACACCTGGCAGCCCAAAAAATAATAATAAAAAAAATTCCCTGTTTAGTCTGAATCTTTTATGACACACAGCATTCTTAAAGGGGCCTTGGGCTAGCTTTTTGAATTTGACTGCCAAAGTTTCATCTACAGTACCAAAGAAAATCTTACTAGATTTACAATGTCCTTCTGCTTTTATATTTCTTGTAACAGGCAAGAAATATGTGCTGCAAGAAACTCTTGAAGCATATTTAGTGCTTCTGTTTGGAGTTCTGAATCAAAGTGTAAGTGAAGGTCAAAAGGAAAGCCGTACACCGGGGACACGCTATAGGACTGGTTGCCCAGTTTTACAGCCGATTCTGAGTCGGGGAAGGTTTGCGCCATGTCTGCACTGCGCCTACGATCAAATGGCCGGTGAGTTGGCACATAAACTCTGCTGGTGAGACAAGAGGCAAAGACTGGAGTGTGTGAGGGGAACCGACCCAAACTCAGCTGCAGTCAATCAAACATGCATATGTTTTTGGAACAAAAATAAGACATTTAAGAATAAAATGCAGTAAATTATGAATTATTATCCTTATAATATTATTTTAAATATGTGATATCAAAATTAATATTGCTCTGAATATGAAAGGTTTCAGTGGTTTAATTGGAGCTAAGTAAAACAAAAATGCTCTGAATAAAGTACTTTTTAACAAAAGTCATAAGGTTATTTTATTTATCATTAATAAAATTTTTTATGCAATCCAGTCCAGTCATGACAGTTCTAGCATTTTCCGAATACAATCGACATTAAAACTCCTTTAAAAAACCCACAATCTTAGAAGAAAAATGTAAAATTATTCAAACTCTCAACACCAAAAAACACAATCAACACTATCTGAGTTAACTTTGCATTGAAGAAGTTTGTCTGTTGCTTATCAAGTTTATCAGATTTTATTTCTTTAGGTTAATAAGGAAGTGAAAAAGAACCATAGCCAATCTGGATTCTCATCATGTCTTTGCTTACCCTTTAAAGTACTTCAATCATTTCATTTTTTATATTTTATTTTATCCGGTTTCAACTGGTTGAAACTGCTATATTGTAATCCCTCAGCAGGTCTAATTAGTAAGTGTGCGGTTTCACCAATGCTATTCAAAATCTGTGAGGACCAGCACCGTCGTGTGCTGCGTTTCTCTCCCAATTTTTCAGGGAACGATTTTCTCCTTTTCCTGCATTTCTGACTGACTGACAATGTTTTACAAGTCTCTTCTCACCAATAATAATGTCGAAAGACGGAAACCACTGTTTACCTCCCACAGCCAGTTACCAGTTTTTTGTGCAGAGCCTACTTTTCAGATCAAGTAGACAAATGCTTCACACTGATCGGAGATATGCAGCTATTTATTTAACCAGCTTGAATTGAAGCCTTTGCAATACCAATTTAACCTCAAGGAACATATATCAGACTATGAGCTGCAAGACGGCCACTGATTAGCTCCAATAGTTTGGACAACTACTGAGTGACATCAGAAAGTCACATATTTTTACTGACCCACTCTTTGCTCTTAGGTTCATGGAATTTATTTGAACTTTTTTCTTGCACAAAGTTCACAAAACTCGATGAGGAGACGGAGGGGAAAGGTCCGTGGGATTCGGTTTCAGTCTTACTGGACGGCGCCAACCTAAGAAGATGTTCTCTTTTCCAAGAGATTTTTTTTTTTTTTTTTCCGTCTTCAGAATATGTATCAGAAGGAAAAGCGGACTGATCTGCCGGGTTAAAAACAGGCCTGCATCACGCTGCGTAGGCCTACCGTATTATTGATGGCTACGACGTCAGGGTTCACATCCTACAATGAGCACTGATGTAAAAATATTAAGCAGACATGGCTGTTGAATGACTTGCAGTCTGCTGAGGCCCAGAAACCAACATTTGAAGAAGTTTTCTTAGCTCAGCTGGTAGAAGAAAGAGTTCATTAATCTTACACGTGCGGTACGATGCCAGCTGCCACTCAGCTCGTCCGTAATCGTCACTCATCTGTCAGCCGGTCAATCTTTCATTCTGTCAGCCGTCTTAGCCAGCTTGTCAGCACCCAACCGGTCCATCAGCTAGTCAGTTAACCAAACAAATGAGCAAAAGAAAAAACACCCAACCAGCCAGTAAGTCAAATCACATCCCGTCGTGGACGTTAGGAGTAGTTTTCCTCAAGCAAATCTGATTAAGCATGAAATAGAAATCGAGAGAAACCGGAAGATACATAAACCATGTCTGGAGCGCGCTCGCACACGAGTGAACGGCGGGAGATATGTATCTGTGTGCGCAGGCAGATCCTGGAGTTATTTTCTATAATACCCCCAGCTTCATTTAAGGTTTGGTCAGGGTCCAGGTGGTTGGCTTTAATGCTGTCCAGATGGGAGACACGGAGCGGAGAGTGGCCAGATTTTTCCAAAGTTTTTGTCAAAGCAGGATTCCTCTAATAAAAGCGAAGGAGATTTTCACAGTTCCGCAGACAAAACCTTGCATTCTGAATCTCAAAGGAGAAGGGAGAGCAAGTAGGACCGCAATGTTATACTTTGTTTTTATTAAGGGGGCTGATTGACAGCTTGGAGAGAATTTTCCAGCATTAAACCAAGGGTCTTATTGGAGAGGACATAGCAGTGAGCAAAGGGACCTGGCAAAGAAAAGCAACTCTTTGGCAAGCTGCTGCTGACTGAAGGCTTGGCGTCCTCTCTAATTCTCTTCTCCTGCCATCTCTTTCTCACTATATCTATCTATCGCCTGACAGCAGATTGCTGCGGGGTGTAGCTGATCTTAACCTTTGACCCACCCAAATCTCTCATCTCAAAGGCCAGATCTCCACTCGGTTTCAAATCCCATTGCAATAATTCTCCACATTTCAGGAATAGGCTGTGTCGTTTTTTCACCTTGTCCTTGAATTTAGGCACCCAATAACCACCTTTGATGCTCAGAGAATCACTTTGGAAACTGCGGCACAACATCACGATTTCATACTTGCCTGCTCAGAGCCTAATAAAACCCAGCGTGCCTCTTGAGTCAAACAACCTATAAAGGATAGAACGCTCTCTGTCCTTGCATTGGCGTGTCTGCGCATACGTGTGTCTCAGTCTCCGTCTTGTCTCCGTTATGCATCTCTCAAAGTCTGGATCCAGTGCAAAAGACTGAACCAGTCACTCAGTGTGTCACCTGGTCTGAAAGGCACCATCAGAACGAAGCAACAGCACGCCAAAGAGTTGTTGGATATTCTGTTATTCTGTTAATTAATGGAGAGGGAGCAACGTTTATTCTTTTCCAAAATGGTGCATTGATGAAGGCTAAAAAAATAGACCATCTAAAGACTTGTAAAACCATGTCAGTAAATCTTTTAGGTCTTTTTTACTGGATTTCTCTAAATGTTATCCTAACCGAGCAACTTCTTTTTTGTTTGTTTTATTTTTCAACATAGTTTTCTGTTACTTTTGCAATTATTTGGAGTCTAATTATAATTGATGCGTGCACACTCAGCCACGATGCAGTAACCACTGAGGCCTCCCTTGCACGGCTCTGTGATTGCGAGGTTGTATCCTTGTCGGCGGGAAATGTCTTTTTAACAACCAATTAAAGATGAGCCAGGCTGCGTGCCTGCGAGGGGAATGTTTACGCAGCGGACCTCTTGGACGCAGAAAGAGGGAGAAAAGATTTATTGTCAGGGAATGCAAGGAGAGAAAGAGAGAGACCAAAGGCAGGGGGGGCGGAAAGGGAGGATGAATGCTGAATAGTCCAAGATTTGGCACTTTCACAGGTGTGCCCAATAGGGGTTTTTAAGGAGGACAGAGTTTGTGCATGCATGCGTGTGTGTGTGTGTAACAGTGTGTGCGTGCGCATGTGTGGAGCTGCCAAGCCGGCCACCTGTCTTTCCCTCGTTGTAGTTTTAGTGTTTCCTTTCATCCGGACCTCGGCAGCAGAGCTCCCACTTGGAGCAGTTAGCCTCCTGCAGTGTGTGTGTGTGTGTGTGTGTGTGTGTGTGTGTGTGTGTGTGTGTGTGTGTGTGTGTGTGGGGTGTGTGTGTGTGTGTGTGTGTGTGTGTGTGTGTGTGTGGGGGTGTGTGTGTGTGTGTGTGTGTGTGTGTGTAGTTCAGGCCTCAGGTGGATTGAAAAGACTAATGTTCCTAAAGGTGCATTTCGCTCTTTCCTCCACCTTTTTATATCTTTCTTCTTTATATTTTATAGAGACAGCTCGGGTGGAAGCAGGAAGTTGGCCTACAGGGCCGCAGAGCAGAGGAGGACACCAGAGGAAACTTCTGCTCCAAAGTCAACAGGAGGTCATGCTTCAGGAAAAGTGCTGCTACTGATCCATCTTTAATTAATAGGCCTTATTCAGCTGGGTGCCATCAGAGAGCAAGAACATGGATGAGTTGGAAAAAGAGCAGGAAGTGCTTCTGTCTCCTTCACTGATTCTCGTGTTTTGACAGTTGAGAAATGATGAAATAACTAGTTTATGTGTTTGAGATGTGATCCAAAGGCCCGTCTGGCCACTTATTCCCGAATAATTTGCTTATTTATAAAAGCTGCGGAGGGCGGTTTGAGAAATTCCAGGCTTTATTTTCAGTTTCCGACTCGGCGGATCTGCAGCGTGAGAGGGATAACCGAGGTCGACGCTCCGTGAAGCCAAGCGGTGTGGAGGGGTGAATGTTTCAGCTATTTCAGAGGTGACCCATAAAGCGCTGCATTTTCACACACGTAGTGATTTAACAATGGCTGATATGATTTCGCTTGATGTGAAAAAAAAAACCCCATAAGACTCTTTGGCTCAACCAGTAACATGAGAGATGAAGAGGCAGAGAGCGCGCTGAGCTGCTCTGAGTCTGTCTTCACAGTGACATTATGCCAAAGACACAAACAGATGGAACCTAATGGAGAGTCGCTGTTTGGACAATACGATAAATAAACTCATAAATCATATTCGCTTCAAAATTACACATTTTTGTAGCTGCACCCACAAGCCGAGGAGGTCTTACAAATAATCAGACACTTTCTCTTGGAAGAAAAAAGATATTTAACTACCCTGTCTAATAATTATAATCATTTTTGTCTCACATAATGTATAAATGAGTAAATATCAAAAGTCGGAAGAGAGAAGGGGTTCACTGACATAGGTCAGCCATGATTTCCTTCATTTTGGGAAATGGATGACAGGTTGACACTCAGATGTGAAGCTGATCTTGTCCACCAATTTTATTTCCTCGCTAAAGATCTAAAAATCAACATCTCTGATGTCAGAGAGGTTTGACTGAAAGCCCCGCCCACCAGGTCATGTCTGCATTTACCAACAGTCACCTCACTGTTGCCAACTCGGTGACTTTCTTGCTATATTTAGCGACAAAACATAGCAAGAGGTTAGGTTTTTTTAACGATTGGTAATCAGCAGGCAGACATAAAACTACAACGCTTAGATTAATACAGTAATGCAATATGAAAAAAATATTTACTGTCTTTCCCATCAGGATGTGAGGAAAATGTGTTCTTCATTCACATCCAACTCGATTCCATAAGTGAGGAACCTGCAGACATTTATAACCGGTGCCAAAGCTGACGCCCTGCCAGCCTCAGAGAGAGCGCTCTGATACCAGCATGCTGCAGCAGAATCGGACTGTTCACATATCCAGATTTCTTGGCTTCAAACCAGAGACACAAGTTGGTTCTGTGGAAATTGGCCCAGAGTAAGGTCCTGTTTTCAGGTTCTATTGTGATGGTTCTGGTCCAGAGAGCTCAGCCTCCTGAGACTGATAAACTCTCAAAAATATTTGTACGTTCATTTTTTCAGCATGAAACCTTTTCAATTGTCGGCGTGTGGAAGAGAACTGGAGTTGTAATTTTCCATTTCAGATGTTTGTTTTTGTATTCCACTGGCTAAGTTAATCATTTTGTGAAAATATCTTGGTTTTAAAAGTTTGATTACTAACCCTTCCTATAATCTCAAATTGGAGTATTGATTACTCATTGCAAATGTACAGAAATCTCCTTCTGCTTCATTTTGTATAATAGATTTTGTTATGGAATGGAAAATGTTTTGATTTGAGATTAAAAAGAAAAAACTATTCCTTTTTGATGCAAGCGTGTGTTGCACTTCCTGTGCTCACGTTTGGTCAACAGTTTGCCCAAAATGAATGGGCTTCATCAAATCCACGTTACTCTTATTTGTACTCTGGATTATATGTTTGAAACCATGCTGTTGATTTCATCTTTAATTCCGTTTTCCTCCAAACCTAATATCTAGTTTTACAAAAGTTCACATTTTTATGCCAAGCGGGTTTATTTTTCATTCTGATTCTCTTGCGAGTGTGAGAATCCTCTGACAACAGCTGCTTTTTTGTAACTTTTGCTAACTGCATTAACACAAAGCATCCTCGTCAGGCCGTTGTGTTGATAATTAGAACCAGTTGATTCTCCAACCTCCGCTTCACCTTTTAGTCCAAAGCCTCCCATTTCAACACACCGCAGCAGGCTGCGTACTCAGCTGATCTGCTTCATCGATGTAAAATACAGAGATCATTATACGGCTAAGCTATAGCACAGACTCCCCTGCCGCAGACGAGTGTGAGCGCATGCAAATGTGTGCACGTCCATTCATAAAGTGTGCTCATCTATTTGTGCACAAGTTCATTGGCTCGCAAGTTGCATAAATGGTCATCTGTGTGTGTTCAAGATTATGTGAGTGTAGGCGTAGGGGGAACCTGATCTGATCTGTGTGGGTGGAACCGGTTCCTTTTTTCCCCCCACTCACAACTGTTCAGACAGACGGCCTGCTAGAGAGATCAGACTCTCAGACTAACTGGACCAGAAGCCATTAGGACACACTAGACACTGCACTTTTTTTTTTCAAAAAGCTGATACTTTCTCCTTGAAAAAATATCCAGCTTTTAAATTGTCAGGGGGCAATAATAAGAAAAAAAAAACATTTTAAAGTCAATTCACAACACTAACGGAATCATTTCTACGCGATCCGACGCACAGAGTGGGCCAATGACGGCCAACGTGCCCGGAGATTTTGCCCTTTATTTTCCTATGTTCTGTCTTTTTGGGAAGGAAAACAGCCCTGGCACATGAGTGTGAGGGTAGTTCAAGCATGACATGCCAGAACTACATTTTGTCTTCAATGCAAGTGATTCTCCAGACCTCACAACTATCTTTAGCTTGGGTTTTCTCTGAAACTGCTTTTCCAAAACTCTCCTGAACCAGAGAGAATATTGCCAGAAATGCTATTAGTATTAATGATATATTATTAGTTTTTTTTAATATTCACTTCACTTCTATTACCTTTGTGAATCATGTTCTAATGGCTGATACGACATCTGCGGCGTCCGCTCAGGAAAAACATTGGCACTAGATGTGGATTAAGTCTTCGGCACAGTTCAAAGCACTCAAAATGAGTCTGATTTGTTTCCTTCAGTATTTTTTTTTTTCTCTGATTCAGGGTTTATTTTAACATTTTTAATTGGCCTTTTTCACCAACACTTGTCACGTTGCAGAAGAACGTCAGTACAAACTCAACCAGATTCTTTTTTTTAAAGAAATTGTTGTCTGAAATTGTTGGTGAGTTAGGATAATATGAACCATTTCCATTTGCGAAATGCCCGGATGACGAGAAAATATTTCTTGAAAAAGGTTTGAAAGGCAACACCTCAAACACATTGTTTCCAATTACGAAATCATAAAAATAAATCGAGGTAGATGTCGGGGCAGTGATGTGGACCTAGAAAGAAGAGCTTTGGTTTGATTAAATGAAAACGAAAGTGTTTGACCGTTGTTATGTTTGGAGTCGAAGCGGATCAATGTTGCAACCGTGAGAAGACGATCCCAGCCGTGGTGGCAACGCCGTCTGAAGGAGGCGATGTTCTGCATAAAGAAACATTTCATACAGTTCATGGCATCACAACAAAAAAAGTCAAAGCAACACCCAAAGACATGCCAGATAACCAAAATGTTTGACCCAGTCCACACCGCGTTAGGCAGTCCGACCAGACAGAAACTGCATGTAAACCTCTTAATATAAAGAAAGATTTTTAAAAAGTCATGGAAATGTAGTTTAATTTAATGTGAGACAGTGAAAAAAAACATGTTATTTTTATTTATTGCTTTTATTAAACAGTGTACGTATGTAAACATGCAGTCTCAACCCTCCACACATCAGTCATGTGTATTCTCCCATCGGCCAGTCATGGTATTTATTTAGTTTGCTTTAGTTAGTCGTGTTGACATGTTGAGCTATTCACTCCATTGGTCCGACTCAAATTTGTGCAGAATGCTTGAAAGTGAGCAGCCCGTACAGTCAACCCCGACCCGGCCGCTTTTAAAACCCATTTAGACGTCAGCGGACCTCGACATGTGGGCGTTTCTTCACCTTTCGACTTTCTACCACAGGTAGATGAGAGGCACCACCATGCCCTCTACAGTCATCGGACCAAGGTTTGCTCGGATGCAAGACTTTGTCTTTCCCCGAGAACATCAAAACAGAACAACTAAGAAAATGCAAAGAGCGTCCCGTTTATTTCCACAAAGACGAATTCAAAAGAATGGAAAATAAATATATATATATATTTATATATATACTGTTTCTCGTGAAGGGAAGAGGCTGGAAAGGCTGGACAGACAAGGTTACGGGAAGGTAAGCACGGTCAGGATGCACACACTGGAAAGCCATCACCAACCAGATTCTGGCCAGTGGCACTCCAGGGAGACAAGAGGAAGAGCAGAGGAGGAGAAAAGAGAACAAGCATGTGGAAAGGTAAAGAAGAGGACAGCAAAGGGACAAAGGCAGATGTCCAAGTAGCCATACCTGCAGATGCAATTTTGCAGCCCACTTCGATCCTTCCTCCCACCCCTGCTCTGATGCTCGCCTGTTCCTCCGCTTCTTAATCTTTTTCTTTATTTCCTCTTTAGCGTTTCTTATTTATCTTTATTTCAACCTTTATTTTTTTTAAAAAGAAGCAAATATTGCTTTTTCAAGATCATTTTGGCAAAGAGCAGCAAAAAACAAACAAACAAAAAAAAACACCCAACAAAACAGACTTCATTGATTATGTTAAAAACAGATTGAGACGAAAGGGAAATCTAAACTGAAACGTTAACACAAAAGCAGATAATTGTTTCAGATAATTGTGCCTTAAGTTTGCTCTTGTAAAAGGCTTTCGTTGGTTCTTGTGTCTCCTGTAGCAGCGAAAGTGTCCCCCTGAAAAAAACCCCACAATTTGGTTTCAGAAAACATCTGCGTGCCATCATAAATTCAAAATGGAAACTTTATAAGCTTTATTGGTTGGAACTGGCAATTACTGGGACAAGATTTGAAAATACAGTATGCTCAGAAAAGTATGATTTACGCCCAGATTTACAAACATTTTATTGGTCAGCTCGAGTTATTTTCCACTTTCAGGGATGAATATTCGAAATAACCATTACCACCATAGTTCCAGCATGTTCTCTGCGATGCTACAAACTGAGTCATAAACCAAAGTCTGTACTTAAAAAACAATATCAAAAATGCCACAAGTCTGTTAAATAACACAGCTTCATTATATATTGTTATGTTACATAAATATACATTTTGTTTTTATATCAGTTTACATTTTAATAAGACAACTTTTAATGAATACAAATTTGTGAGTTTGGAGAGATCATGTGCCATATTTCTTTTTTTTTAGAAGTACTGTGTTTTTTTTTTTCTTCTTCTTTTTCTCTATAGTCTTGATATGCTGGTGAAAATCCATGGAAAGTCTTGTTCACGATTCCTCACTGTAAAACAAAGAGTTCGCATAAAGTAATAGAAAAAGGAAGCATTAAAAAATTCCTTGTAAAGGAAGTGGAAGTGCTACATAAATCCTTCAAAAGTCTTTAGAATGCATCACAAGTCTGGTTAGTCCTCAAGCTGCAGTGGTTGTAATAAAAATCACATGAAGCCCCGTCAGAGTCGTGAACATTTTGTCCGTGTGGTTTGTGCCCTCGGCGTTAGCTTCGGATGCTCGTCTTCCTGTCTCTGTCTTTGTTCTGCGGCAGAAAGAAAAACACGGCGTCAGATCGTCAGGAACGTTCAGCGTGGATTTAATGATGCAACGTTGCGAAGGCGACGCCAAGAAAACGCAGGGACTTTTCACATTTCTGGCGTTGATGCTGACCTCTCCGGGGGTCACGAACCTCCACTTCAGACAGCTCTACCGTCTGCTGTGGCAAGAGAGTCTGGCTTTCTGCAATCAGTGTGGTTTTGTAAGCGCTTCGCCTCTGGTTGCCGAGAAAGCAAATTAGCCCCAACTGGCTGCAGTAAACTCACTAACACATTCCACACAGTAGCAAGGCAACATTGGCTGCAGCAGCAGGGAGCAACACGTGTTTTGCTTAATTCGAACGCAGGCTGAACGATGACATCATGAGCTGATTTATAAGCGCAGCGTAAGACGATATATTCCTCATTTATCTGTGGTATCGGAACAGAGGAGCCCTGATTTCCTGGCTGGTGAGGAGCCTTTCTCTATCTGGCCAGGAAAATAACATCACTTTTTCCCTCCTCACCTAACCTCTCCCCGGCCATCCACCGCCGAGCCCAGCTCAAAGGGTTTTAATGAGGTTATTTTCTGAGTGATTTGCAGCGTGCTCAATCTTTGCCGTGTCTCAAAAATTAATGATATCTGATCTAATGCTGTTAATGCCTAATCCCTGGCTGTTGATAAATGTTTCCTAATCAAAATCTGTTCTCATTCAAATTGAATTTGGATGCGTTTGTTGTATTTTCTGCCAAAAAAACAGTTTGGAAGATTTTTTTTGGTGATTTTTTTATTACTCCTTGCTCCTTTTCCTTCCTCATATCATCTCAGCTAACTCCCAGCTTGGCCTCCTTCTCAACACCTGTAACACATTTCCTGTATTTTAGACGGAGCACAAGGTGTAGGTGTTTGGAAAGGTCCATGTGACTGACATCAGCAACGGCGGGTAGGTGTTTGGACGGGTATCAGGTGGTAATCGGAGGATGAAATCACAGGATCTGGACAGGAATCGGTCCTCCCACTGATTGGGGCGAGCGCCAGGAGACGCTGGAGCGATTATTGACGATCCGTCCTCCAGATGTACAGAGGTGAGTGTCGTTAGTAGATTGTGATTGTGCCGCTCGTAGTTGGCTGCAGAAGCAAGCGTGAGCAAACGCAAACATTTAGAGGTTGGCGCTTTGTGTGCAGGAATTTACGTTTTAAAAGAGCAGCTACTTCATGCGGCCTTTTCATGACATTAAATTCACAGGTTTTTTTTTGTTGTTTTTTTTTTTACACTTTTTTTAAGTTCACTTCCCAAAAGGCCCCGCTAAAAAACCCTAAAAAATGTAACTGTCACCCTGAGGCTTTCACAATATGCCGATGATCACTTTCTTTTCTGATACAATAGAATAATACAATCAAATTTTCTTAACTTAAAGACACAAGAAAGTCAATTGATAAAGATCCGCTGAACTTCAGTGCCTGAACTTCATCCTGCACTTGAGAGATCTTCAGGAAATACCTAAAGCTCAGATGCTGCACTTTCATCCTGCCTCATCTGGTCAAGTCCTCACACAGGCCTCGTTAAAGTCTAGCCCAGGAAACCGACTTTAGTCAAGACTTTTGGTCAAGACAAACCGGAGGATGTTGCACAAGAAGCAGAATTTAGTTTCAATGCACTTGGCTTCTTGAAATACAGATGGAAAAAATTACCGTTTCCTGCAGCTTGGCCGTAAAGGTCAAAGATCACTCTATCCGTCCATTTCTGTCATGTGTTAGCTTTGTTTGAATGTGATTTTTTTAAATATTTTTTTTTATGGGAGATCATTTTTACTACTAGTCTTTATTTAGGGTTTTTATTATCTCTGTTCTTTATTATTCTGAATAAACCTGCATGAATAAACCTTCTGCACCTGAAAAACTCTTACAGTTTGAGAGCATCAGATGTGCAATTTTACCCCTAGCAGTTTCAGCCCAGTGTTGAAGGCTTAATCTGAGTTTCATATATTAAATTAGATTAGTACTTATCCACTACCGCTGGATTTGGATGCATGGGGAATATTTAAGTTACATTCTGAAGTGCAATGACTGGACACATTGTGGCTAGAGATGGAGCGGTTCTTCAATTAGCTGATAAATCTGCAATTCTCACCGTTTCCTCATATGTGAACATTTGTGATCTCGTTTATCGCCTAACATACCATGAAAAATAAACATATGTTGATGTACGTGAAATTAATTAAGATTTTCATACTGTAATACTAAATAAAAGTGCTGAAGCAAACAATATGCTCTGCGGTTGTTCTAAAATAGCACTCTTTATATATAAAAATCTTTATATGTGCATGAGTTATATTAGTCTGGCTGCACCTACAACCCAATTTAACCTATACAACACATTTATTTTTCACCATGGCAACAGATCAGAAACTATCACTTAATTCAAAATATATTTCTTTAACAAATTAAATACATTAGTACACATGAAACCACAATAGTTCTTAAGACGGCAAAATATTTTATAATGACACAAGTATTCAGTACCGATTTATTTAAACACCAAATTACAGTGCTACCAAAAATACCAGTACATTTCAGAGCAGACGGCAAATATGCTACCATTAAAAATAAGTTAAAGAAAAGATGTTACAATTAAATAAGCTGAATTTAAAAAAACCTACATGAGTTGTATTTATTGGGTTCAGCCCTTCATGCACCTCTCAGTCGCTCGGCCCTCCACCGAATCGACAGAAACAAAGTGGGACGCTCCACCCCATAGAAATATAGAAACTAGGGCTAAGAAAGAGGGTTAAAGGGTAAAATGTGGTTCAGCTCTCAGACCTCATAGACTCCTTGAATTGTGGCGTAATCCAGCAATGTGCACTTCAAAACTAAGAGTAAGGCAGTGGGCGTCATGGGATTTTGGCCAAAAAAGTTAATTTTTTTTTTTTTTTTTTGTGAGAATGAATTTAACACAGCCTGGGAAACTGCGGCCAAACTGTAGCACTCCTGTTATCGTGCTCGCTTTCCCAACACAAACCATCAAACCAACAGCTGCGAGACACAAGTGCAGCCGCGCTCTCCGGTGTTTGCTGGAAAGCGCTTTGGAAAATTGCAGGCATTTATCAGTGGAAGGAAAAGTACTCTGGGTTGAAGAAAGAGGATACACCAAGAATTTCACTCAAAAACCTGGGTGTTGAAATTAGCCAATTTACCAAAATTACATGAAATTAGTACAGCGTCATTAGACGAACCGTCCCGCGTTTCGTCGTGAGCAATCGGTGACGGCTTGGAAGCGCAGCTGTAGCCGCCGAGGCTGGATCTGAACTGGCTCAGAGGAGGGGTCGCCTTCAGGCCGGCCTGGTAGTCAAAACAATCTGCTAAAGACTAATAGGTCACGGTCAGATGACGGTTCTGCTCTTTCTTCCCTCTTTCCACGCACACATACCAGGAGCTTCCCCAGAGGGCGATTTGTCCAGCCCTAATATGATTACCTGATGATGTTTGCTCAAGATACAATATGAAGATATCACCACCCCGAAACAATATTATTGTTCTATTAAGGTGAAAAGCAGCCTGATGTGAAGACACTAAGCGCTTTCATTAAAGTGTCTTATCAACTCACAAATTTAAACTTCTTTTTCTTTTTTTTTTTTTGCCAAACTCAACCCTGCTGATTCTTTACCTATAATTGTGGATTTTCCATACACTCTTCTTTCTTTTTTTTTCCTGTCTTAAGCTCAGACTGTCAAATAAAAACATCTAATTTAGTCCCTGGCTGCATGAGGACAGGACTGACTAGTTGGAAAAAATAATTCCACTTGGGCTCGGGCCTGCATTCATATAAGGACATTGGTATTTAACTATGAAATGAAAGCGACTTATATCCTTCTAGATTATTAAGTGAAAATATTTAAGACTGTGTCACTGTCTCCAGTGGCTTATATAAGCTGTAGTTACCCTCATAAATGACAAACAATTAAAAATTAATCACACATCAGACCTTTAAAGTGAGCTAACTAGCAGACCAAAATGTCCCAATTTGCCATTATGTGGCTTGGACGCAGACGCATACAGATTATCGGTATCAAGGTTTTAAAAAGTTACAGTTTCAAAACCGCTGGAACTTTCCTTTGTAGCGTTTAAAGTCCTGTCAGTGAAATACCAAAGAAAAAGTGGCGTTTTCTCTGGCTCTACAGAGGATAAAGTAATGCAGGGCTGCCCCTACCCCACATGTTGCTGCTCACCGCAATAGCTTACTTGTTATTGACTTTTAAGTTGTCCATGAAGTAAAACAAACACCAAACTTTAATAAAAAACAAAGCTATAAAAATGAAACAAAAGCCAGCAGTTTGGAAAAGGGACATTTTTCCAAGCCTAGACAAAGGAAAGTTGAAATAAAGATATTTGAAAGAAAAACAATCAGAAGAAAGCTTATTTGTAGCCACCAACATATTTATGGTTATTTTATTCTACTAATGCAACACACAAAAAAAAAAACAGCAAACATCATCACACTATTATAGTATGCAAAAATGAATAATCCGTAGGACAGTTTGCATTGCACGCCTGTTTGCTAAAATGCCAACCAACATGAGCTTCTAGTTTGCTAACAGACCTGCAGCCTTTTGGGTTAAACGCCTTTTTGCAGTGGATGCCCACAACTGGGCCAGATCACAGCGCGCAAGACGCTTAAGGTCAAGGAGTGCTGGACGCACAGCTGGAAAAGAGGAAAATGTGGACCCATCACAAGTGATGTCACTGCACTTTTCAACAATAATATCACCATTGCATCATTTTCTGATATCATGCGGCTCTATTTTTCACTGTTTTTTGGCCTCCTATGATGCTATTCCTCCGTTACAGTTAGAGCACATGAAAAATTAGTTGCTGATTTGGTTTGGCTACGTCGAGCAACTCGCAGGACCACCATATCTGCGAGAGTTGACAGCACAACGTTTTCTCTGCTTTGTAGGCCTGTATTATACAGCAAAAGACGCCTGCATTAAGGACCGACAGCCTCCACTCCAACACCACACAATGCGACGTCGTGACAACTCAGGTGTTAAAGCTATAGTTCCCAAGCATTTCTCTACCTGGAGAAACACAACTGATTAACTAGCTAATTTCACTTTGCTATGTTTGTGATGCTGCAGGAAAGGCACAAACACAAAACAGGAATGATATTCTCCATATTGAACGGTTCATATACTCCTAATTTTACATGCCTGCTGTGAGCACTTGAAAACCACACTTAAATTAATCACCCAAAAGTAAATAAAGCTTCAAAAATGACATTAATATAGGAGCAATATTTAATATGTTGCATTGTTTGGCGACAGTAGGGACAACTGTATCTTATCCTGTGACCTGACAGGTCAGAGGTCGTCATGAGAATCCAATGCCAGCCTCTGTTTTTCTTGGATCACAACATATTCGTATTACCTTCCTCTGTCTTCTTGATACATATCCCCTGACAAAACAACTGATTGGGTTTAGATTGCCCCGTTTTCATGTGTATTTTATCGCCAACCCGTTTTAATGCTGTAATGAGTAGAACAAGCTTGATTTTATTTCCACTTTGTTCTGCCCCATTATGCCGATAGCGTCACTTCATCATCGGCGCTAACATGTCCGCCCTCCAATAGCAGATTCGTCATTAGCTTCAGCAGGTATTGTTTTAAGGAGCGGCCTCATTAAAAGCGCCGACTCCAGCCTTCCTGTTCGCCATGTTGAACTTCTCTCTGCCAGGCTCGGAGCTCCGTGTTTGTGTTTTAATTTGCCCTGCGAGCGGCTCCGTCCCCGGAGGCCAAATGACAACAGAATGATAGTTTTGCTAATAGATTTTGTTATCGGACCCGACTTCTTCTGTTGGTGTTGAATTAGGGGGGTTAATTGCTTCCATGTGTGTAGACGGCTCTGCGTTTGACTGCATGACACGCTGGACGTGGGGGAGAATATGTTTGAAGAAAAAAAAAACAACCCCAAAAAACAGTCAGCCGCAGAATATGAGCCCAGCCTGATGCACCTCATTAGCATTAGCACGTAGGCGACGCTGCCGCTGATGAGGCACAAATCATTAACTCCCAGTCAACTCCGGCTTTTCATCTGTGACACTGAAAACGTCAGCTTCAAGCACGAGAGTGACGCCATGCTTTTTTCCAGCTAAAACAGTCTTTAATATTCCAAATAGCTGTGAGAACCGCAGCCATTAGCATTAGCGTGCGTCTGAACGCGTCCCAGCCAACGCACTATAGAGCCTTCTTTAGGCGCGCGCTTGATTGGGCCTCCATAAAGACGCATGCGCGCGGTTTGAAAGCAAACGTCCAAACCGGAGGATAAATGGCGGGGTTGATTATCCCCGCTGACTCGTTGGCCACCTTTCCTCCTCGCCTCCGTCTCCGCTTCCAAAAAAACTTCCTGCCCGCCATTAGTTTCAGAAAGCGTTGAAAGCGCAGCGGCGATCCAGAGCTCCTGAGCTATCATCCACGGTTTGTTTATGCGGTCTAGATAGACGCGAAGAGCTGCCATCTGGCTGACATGACAAGGGAAACAGAAATAAAACGCTTTTATTTAAAAAAAAAAACTCTCAAGAAAGGTTGCGCACCCACGCGTGTGTGTGCGCGCGCGTGTGTGTGTGTCATTTGTGGAGGTGTGAGTGTAAGCAGAGAGGGCGTTCCACAGAGCGCGGTTTCCAGGCTCCTTTACCATCACCATCAAAGCTCAGCCTCAATGTGTTTCTAATAGCAGCCGCTGAATTAAACACTGGCTGCACTGCCTCAGCAGAGGATAAATCATTTACAGAACAATTAGCTCATTTGTTGCTCTGCTCCGTTCTGCCAATGACTTCCAGACACAGAGAGCCAGCCGAGGGGGAGGGAGGACGCGTCTGTGTGTTTGTGAGGTGACTGTGTGGGCAAAAAAAAAAAAAAATGCAAGAGTCACCCGATTCAACTGAGTCATCCAATAAATGACACGACCCCGCTTTGATACGCGACTCTTTGCTTTCATCCTGAAGCGCAGCAAAACAGACAAATGGAAATCAGCTGCTTCGCCGCAGAGATTTGGCCTCTTCTTCTTCTTCGTGCGCCCGCAGATAACTGTGCGCAAAAGCGCATCAGATCAGCCGCTCCGAGCGGGAGCGCAGCACACGCGTCGTGTTTCATCTGCCGTGCCACTGACTTTGAACCTCTCTTTTTAATTTTGAGAAATTCACTCAAATCATAAATAAATATGGGCTGCGCCCTAAAATGCCAATAAAATTGGCCATTTCAAAGGGAACAATGGTCTATTTACAGCAACCACACCATAAGTACCGAGATAATTGGATTTTTTCCAGCGTTTTATGTTGTTTCCAAACATCTGACAGCTCTTTTTATGCCATAAAATGGAGCTGTAAAACCCCCGATATTGGGCAAATTGTCTCGACTTGTAATACAGGGATTAAAAGGAAAGAAGCTCTCCATTGCAGTCATTGGCAGACAAATTACCACTTTTATTTTCTTTTGCCATTAATTTGAGCTGACCCTCTTCCTAGTTCGAGCCAATAGAAATAGGCCACACTTGTGGAAAAAGCTGTAAAAATATACAGAGTTCTCTGCCCTTAAAACAGAAGTAGACAAATTAGCATGGTTAAAGTTGTTATGTACGGAAAGACCATCTTAACTACTAGCCATCACCCCGGGCTCACCTCGACCAGAAGCGAATGGAGCCTCCAGAACCTGCTCTGCTGCAGCACGGCTGCGCCGACCAGGATTTCTACATGTTTATGCAGCCTCCACGCTCCCGACACATCAATCTGATGAGATCTGAAGGGAGCAAACCTGATTCATGGGGGCCCCACGCGCCATCCGTGGAATCCAAAGGGTCTGCTAAACCTGACACTGTGAAGATCTATAAAGATCTTTTACTGCAGTACTATAATCGCACACTGAAAAATCTGCTGCAGCTTTATTGCTTGTGAGTTTTGAAAAAAAAAAAGGAAAATGTTCTGACCTCCCTTCTCGTGCTCATCATTTCGAGATGAAGTGTCCTGCTTTGTTTGTCCCTGCTCCTCTAAACTTCGATAACTACACTGATGGGTCAGCAGCTCATTTTCTTGTATTTATTTTCTGGCTAATGAAAACAAGCCAGAAAATGATGCAGAATCGCACATATGTTGTGAGATTTTTTTGTCCAACACATAAAGAAAATCTTTTCTAGGACCTCTGACGACCTCTCTGGTTATTGACAGTCAATCCTTGGTTATTAAGAATCTACAGCTGTGTGTTATATGTTGAGACGTCCTTCACGTGATGTGTGCATCAGTCGCGATTCAAGAGGCGGGCCCGGTTCTGCTCATTCACCTCACAACCATCAGAGGCAGGAAAACAGAAACTTTCTCATTATTGGCTCATCATTCCAGTTTTTTGACTGTTTTATTGTCTGGACAGCTTAAAATACTTCCAATATTCCAACATTCAGAATGAGCAATTGTATAATTATTTAAACTTCTTTCATTAAGAAATTAGAAGTGTTGATATTTTACACTTTGGAACAACAATGGTATTTTTACCTTCTAATGATGTTTCCCACATACTGTTAATGGAAATTAACCTTGTTCTACCATAACTCTTACTTGAGTGCAATTTTTCTACCCACCTCTGACAAAATTGTATTGCAGTGATGATGTTGACAAACGATACACAACTGAGTCGTATTTAGCAAAACCGCACATGAACTGGAGCAATTTCTACAGTAATAAAAAAAAAAAAAAAAAGACCTAATGTGTTTCCAGTCTTAACGAGTTACCAAATTGTTTCTAGAGTCCGAGTCACATTCGCCAATCTGCGCTCAAAAAGCTTCACAAAGACTGGAGCCCAGCTTTAAGGTTTAAGTAGCAAAAAAAGAAACCAAATGTACAACCTTTCCAGTTGGCAGACTGTACATCACATTGACTTGCATCCATCAAAGTGTGAACAACTGTGTTCCATATAAATGACAATGAAATTGTTTTTGTTTTCCGAGTGCAGCAACACAGATGGATTAAAATTCAGTCAATTTCCTTTCTCCCTGTGATATTGATAGAAAAGCTACTGATCATTCATTTGATTTCTTCAACCCTTGGATGGAGTCCAGCAGATGAATAAATCACATTAGTATTCACCTCACTGCATGCCTGAATATGTAACATGTGACGCCGTGTGCGCAGCAGTCATTAGTAGCAAGGCTGTTTGTTTTGAAACACTTACACCGTCATCACCCATAATAAGAGGAAATGACTGTACACTTTTCCCACTTTCACCCTCTGCTGCGTTGGAAATGGGAGTAACTGGAGCGGCAGGTTTAAGCAGACCTGACAGCGGTGATGAACCTCAATAACTATGAAAACATACGAAGAAAGAGCTCTGAACAGAAACTCCCCTTTTTACCTCTTCTGGCTCGCTGTCTGTAATCACCAGCACCAACTCTGCCCTCCAACACACCCCAACACACCCCAACACACAAACTCACTCCAGAAATTTGGCAAAGAATCACCCTAAATTATTGCTAATCACAGTTAATCGTTTACATTCCAGGGCTAGGTGGACTACTCGTTTTTTATTATTGTTAAGGTAATAAAATAAATTTGACTTTGAAAGTGTTAACAATATACATAGATATGAACTCTTATGTAAGCCGAAGAGAAACTCGGTCAAACATTTGCAATCCATCATAAGGCTTGTCATGAAGTCTCGTTCTGGGTGTATAAATGCAGATTGCTTGTAGTGATTTTAAAAGCAGCGGCGATTCAGCATATAAGCGATTGAAACTTAAACCTAATCTGCATTATTCCAGCTTGCAGTGAACAATGACACATTCTCTCTGCAGTAAACATAAGTGATGTACTTTATTATGACTCCGTCCCACAGGAACCCTCCCTTTGTTCCACTAAGCCTATCATAACGCTAAAGTTTATGCAAAAATACAGACAGACACGAGACAAACACGACCACGTGCTCCTCTGAACAATTACTAATCTGGTATTAAATTGTGTGATAATACACTTGGTTAATATTCATTTTAAGAGTGTATTAAGTTATGGAAGAAATCCAAAACACATTCAGTGCGATTCCACAGGTGTTATAAAAAGTAAAAATAAAGGAATTTAAGACTAATTTGTGTATTTTGCATTGGAAGATGAGCCTCTTCAATTGAGTTTGACAGATGATTATTCTGCAATTGCACAGGTAGATAAGGTATTTTCTGTAAGTAAATACACTGCAATTATAGTGAGGATCGGCTCCGGTACTTCTAGTGGATGAACGACACAATAAGTTTATAGAAAATAAGGGAGTAAATCCTCCAAGAGGGAGAGTGGACCCTGATCTTGAGCTGATTTTAGACACTTCAAACCACTCAAACTGAAAACATTCATATCCATGAGATACCACACTTATACGAAGATTATTTACAAAGTTGTTTTCTCAGCCGTGTCACTTTGCTGCTTCTCCTCGCCGGGCCTGTGTCTCTTCACCTCATCGAATCATCAGTCCTCTCAAAGTTCAGCAGTAAACTGTGTTTTGAAGTTATTATTTGTTCAAATGCTACATTACTGTAGATTGCAGACTGATAAACTGATCCGTCGAGTTGATGCAGCCAGTAGACACAGAAAAACAGAAATTTAGAGTACTAACATGGATGTATTTTGAATGAGAGGAAGTGCTGTCAGGGTAATATTTGCACATATAGATATAAACTGTTTGACTTGTTTTCCAAATGCTGCAAAGCTGGTTAAAACGGGCCTGAAAACAGGGACTCTGTTTGCTGCATTCGTCCGTCTCATCGACTGTAAGTTTTTGGATTTTGCAACAAGCTGCTGTGTTTACAATGGGACATACAGTCATTATGTTCCTGTGTTTTTCCAGAACAAGTAGCTGCTTAGGAATTAGCTAATGGGGCCTGTTAGCTGATCAGACAGAAGGTTTCAGACAGCTCCAGTCTATATAACCTCTCTACTAACATAGAGGACGTTTGATTGAGTAAACAGCGTCAAATTAATGTATGGGAGAGAAGGGTCGATATTTAATAATGCTTCCACTGTTTTGAGGCTTTCTAACATACTTTTTTTTTTTTTAGAAATCTCATTTGAATAATATAATAGGTCAGGAACAATTACAGCAGCCTGGCTCACCCCAAACTAGTCTCCTATAAACAAAGTAGGGCTTAACTTGTCATTGATATCTGGGATCATCTAAACTGTAGATCTGAACCGATGGAGGTGAAGCAACATGTTTTCATACAAACCAGTGAGTCACAACACACTATATCTAGTATGCTGCTGTTTTAGCCAATTGAGAAATGTAGTTTTGAAATAGTGGGGTATAAATTCTGTGTTGGGGACAATATTCCCGAAGCATCTTCCCGCTGTGATGGGATGGGTCGAGGGGTCTCGCTCAACACCCCTTACCCAGGGGTCTCTGCCTTTTTTTAATCTGGCACTGCTTCCAGAAACCTTATTTCGAAACACCCAAATGGCCTTAAGGTTACTGTAATATCATCACCAGTCTATATAAAATATATTTACTACAAATTGTGTTTTCATAAAAACTTTGTCTCTAACTAATCTCATATTGCCCTTCTTTTTTTTTCCTTCAAAACTTTGATAAAATAACCAAGAAATAAAAAAAAAATAGGTGATGACGTTTGTGCTCACTTCGTCATTTGAATGCATTTCACTCACAAAATATCCGGTTGTAAAGGGAACCAGTGTAAATGCGACTGACACCCGGTAATGAGCGACTTTATCAAAGCCTCCGCGTTGAGAGCTCCGACATCAGAAAGTTTCTAAACTGTTTTCCGCTCAGCATGCATTTACAGGTCGGTCATGCATCTGCAGCAACGGGTTGGCGGCCGCAGATAGCATTACGCATTTCTGACTGACAGCCTCGACCCGTACAGGCCTGATCGATACGCAAAGAAGTCGTTAAGGAGCTCAAACGAAAGGAGACGTGGGTGAGAATAAAAGAGGACGTGGGGGCCGAAACGACGGGACAGACGGAAAACGATTGGTGATGAAACCAACACTGGTTTCAGGCCAGTTGTCTCCCAGCTGAGAGCGTCTGGGTGTAGACACTCGGGACGTCTAGGCTTTCAGGCGCACAAGTTCAGAGGGTGAGGCAGAAGGGGCGGGGAGGATTTGTGCCGCTGAGACTCTGGTTATCCCTCAGCTAAAGGGTCTCTGGGTTTAGACATTGAGGAGGGTATTAGCTTTCACACACTGCTGGGGTAACTGGGGAGTCTGCCAGATGTCAGCTCCTTACCAATAAATCCTGCTAAATGGGCAGCCGGCTCGGTTATAGAGGAAGGCCTGAGTGGACGTCAACTCTCTATCATTCTCCGCTCTGTTTGTCAAAACCCAAACCGAGCTCGTAAATATTTGATTTCACTCAGCTGATGGCAATCCCTCACTCCCTGTAATTCCTCATCAGGCCGATGGTTTCTTATGGGAGAGTGTTCTTGATTATGACAATTTCCTGTGCTGGATCAGACAAACCAAAACTCACTCTTTTTAAAGTTCACCCCTGCTTTGTCTTTTAAAGAATGGCAGTTTTTCTTTCTTATTATTTTAGATTTTAAATCTGTATTCAATTTTGCAGCAGTTTGGATTAATACCTCGTCAAATCCTGGCTGAAGAATTTACACGCTATTGGACATATTTCACGCACTCCCAGTAATAAATCTCACTGTATAAACACGTATAAACTTTAAATTCAGATTTTTCGTGCTCATATTGACTGGAGTTCTGAGAGAAAAAAACCCTGACTCTGGTCCCCTGAGCTCTCGCTGAGCTCCTGTGACAGAGAAACACTCATTTATATGGAGTGCAGAAGATTTTTTTTTTAGGAACCACCTTGAACCTTCAAGCCAGCTGCTCCAGTAAAACCCAACCCCCAGCAGGACAATATTGCATGGTCGTTCACCCCAGAAAGTGGACTCTAAAAGAGGTTGCGCTTTTAAAGCCCCTTAGGGCCGGCGAGGTTTATGGGCACAGTTGCTGATCTCGGGTCAGGTATTTAACACAAAACTGACCCGGCCCAACAGCCCGTCTCTACGACCACCCTGTCGCTGTAAATGCGTCTTGATTTGACCTCGTACAGCTGATATCTCTCTGACTTATTGTTTTTCTGCTCACCATTTTCCGCTGGTTGCTGAGGCAGAAGGTACAGATGTGCTTGGGCTGAGCCGATTGGTCGGATCCTCGGGTGGGGGAGGAGCTGACGTGGAAGAATGGAGGCGAGGGGGCGTGGCACGGCTGTCCGTCGTGAAGCCCTTCGCCCAGGAGCAAAACGTTCCCCAGATGGCTTATGTAGCTGCTGGCCAGACGTAGCGTCTCAATCTTTGACAGCTTCCTGCAGTCGGATGAGACGTGAGTTGCAAAATTAATATGAAAACTGCAGTAGGACAGTCAGTAAAAAATGTCACTCCTTACCTGTCGGCTGGCTCAGTGGGGATCAGCGTACGGAGCGCCGTGAATGCCGTGTTGACAGAATTGGTGCGATCTCTTTCCCGTGCATTGGCCGCCGTCCTCTGGCGGACTTCGCCAGGAGGAGACGAGCCCGGGGGTCCAAGCCTGCCCGTCAAGTTTGTGACGCTCACCCCGGCGCCCCCACACATCTTTCTCTTCCTGTTCACCTTGATGTGGAAGGCGGACTGGGACGACGAGGACAGGCGAAAGGACGCAGAGTTGGAGGAGCTGCTGGTGCGGTCCTCGGAGCCTGAGCCCTCGCTGCAGTTCTCGTCGTCGTCTTCGGAGAGGAGGCCGATGTCTCCGTACAAGAAGCGGCCTGCTGGAGGTGGAGTGCGCAGCATGGCAAAAGTCATCTTTGATGGCTGTTTGATCAGTCCCGTTCAGGAGCTCTTCCAAGCAGGCTTTGCTCTCTTGTTGGATCGGGTAGCAAAAACGCGTCGATGCTCCCAAAGCACGTCGACTGGTGGCGTTCGGCAAAGCAAACTCGACTTATAACCTCCTTTACTCAAAGCAAAACATCAGCAGGTTGAGCTTAAGGTCAACGACAGAAAACGTCGGGTCTTCTGATCTGTACCCACAGGTGCATTCAGACTCCAGCTCTGTCTTGCTCTCTTCTGATCTACTAAAAGAAAAACATCCAAAAAAAACTCCACATTTCCAAAATCTGCTTAATCTTCAGTTACTCTGTGAGAGCTCAAAATGGCATCTCCAGATTAAAACTCTCTGTCTTTCTTTGTGTCTTTCCTTCCTACTTTCTCACTTGTTTCTACCTGCTTATCTTCCAAAAGTCCAACTAGAGTCAACTGGTCTGTGCCGGCAGATTCATTCTCTTTTGCTTCCAGCTGGTCTCCCCCCCTGGTCCTTCTTCCTCTTTGCCTGTTTGCTCCACGTGTGCGTGCGGTCTGAGTGTTTCAGCCTGCCTCTGGTCTTATAGTCCGAGGGAGGGCCAAGAGGACTGTCGCGCTCCTCCTCCTCTGAGCACTCAGAGTCCCCCGGCTGCCGTCTGAAAGCAGACCACAGAGACCGGAGGCAAGAGGCGAGCCATCAGCAGTAGTTTGTTTTGGCTGCATGCTGATGCTTTCCAGGGGAAATCCACCCAAAAACAGTGCTTGCATCATCCTCAGGGGCCCACAGCAGCTCTCCAGCCAGTCAACATCAGTAAGGTTTACAGATAGGAAGAAGTGATAAAGCACCGTCAGCTGGCAGCTAGAGGGGGCAATGAGATCATCTAACTCGATCTGTTTTCTCCAACGTTCCCAAAATCTTTTCAAGAAATCTTGTGTACCGTTTTAGTTTGTGTTCAAAAATTATAGTTTCCCTCTACGTTTCAACTCTTAAAACAACAGAAGAGGCTTCCAGGAATGGGCCTAAAATGTCGTGTTTTGCTCTGGCACTTTGTTGACAGTGATAAACTTTCGACTGCGAGAAGTCAAGTGGAACCTTGCTTTTCTAATTGGTGTTTTTCATTCACAATGCCGTCCCACTTGTATTTGTCCTTTCGTCTGGAAATCTGGACGCAGTGCAGCCACAGAGCTGGAAGATGGCCGGCCAGACTGAGCTTATAAATAAAAGCCACTAATGGTTTTACTGAGCCATGGCTGAAATCTTTTCAACTTCACAGTTTTTGACACTAGAGGGCCCGAAGTTTCTAATCCTAAACCCAGTTAATGCCTTGCAAAAGGATTCATGTGGGAAAATTGAACTTACAGCAACATGCTGTAAGTTCAATTTTATTGAGATCCACCTACACAGAGTAGAACATAATCGTGGAAGATACATGATAAAGTTTTTAAATTGATTGATTTTTTTCAGTATTAACCCTGAGTACTGTAGTTTAATCTGATTGTATATATAAAAATTTTTCTGTGAAGGCCTCAGAGTTTTGTGAGGGATTATAGAAAAAAAAAAACAACAAATAAAGGTTTGGAGAAGTTCAAAGCAAGGTTACTACAATGTCCTTATCTTAAAATTTACAAGCCACACCAGGAAAAGTAACATTTCTCATTTCCCTGAACACAACATTCTACTGGTGAAGCATCATTATGCTGTGGAAATGTGTTTTTGACAGCAGAGATGGGGAAGCTGGTCAGCATTGAGGAGGAAATGAATGGAGCAAAATGCAGGTAAATCGGAGAAAGAACACCTTTGGCTTCTGACATGGTATAAGTTGATTTCATTTTATGTCTTGTAACTCATTCTAGTTACATTTGCTTGGATTTTGAACTTTTAATCATGTAATTTCTCTTAAACTCATGTTTTGCTCATTTATCTTAATTCTCCTTTTGGTTCAGTACTTTAGTCAGAGTTTTGTAAATCCTCTTTAAATAAAATTGACTTGGTATATTCAAAAGACTCTAAACATGCAAATATAACACACTGATTCAGAACAAAACATATTCGTGTGTCACATTGTGAGAATCTCTGGTCAAAATGGAAATGCGTCCATCCATTCTGATTGAGATTCGTCAAAGAATCTCAATCAGATTGAAGAAATTTCACTCTTTGGACATGTAAAGCTAGTAGAGCCCAGATTAAACTCCCCTAAACAGGCGAAATGAAGGAGTGATGCACCAGGGCTAAATACATATGCAATGTCACACTTTTTAGATTTTCATTTGTTGAAAATTTCTTCCATCACACAGAGTAAGTGCTACTTCATTAATTTGTCTGGAAAGGTGAATGAGAGCGCATCTCAGGAGAAGCATATAGAAACATATAAAAGACAAGAGAGGAAATCTTGGGATTTTATTGATTAAGATCTCGACATACTTGGCTGACTGCCAATCCAAAACCAAGTTATGGAGTCCACAATCCTCAGTGGTGCCTTTGCGAAAACTCTAAACCAAGCAGCTATTGCCGGTATGCATCTTCTGTGTAGCTTGGCAGCACTAAGGTGCTGCTGAAAACTGATGGCATAATGAATAATACGCGAGTTACACAATGTTACAGTCAGCATTCATCACTCTCAATTTCTCTGTCGATTTTTCCTCTTGCGTCCACACTTCCTCCGCCCCTCCCCGCCTGTTTCTTTGTGTCTCAGGCGTACTGTTTATGCTGTGGTATTTAGTGAAGGAACAGAAGCCAATGTTGGTTGCAGCGGTTGATTTCAGCACATACACAAAGCGCTTGAAACACTGAGAACGGAAACAGTATGTGGAAGTCAAAATGAACCAAAAAAGAAAACTGAATGTAACAAATTTGCTTAGTTCTTGAAGAAAAAGAAAATATTATATTTGGAACCATCCATCAATCTTTTGTCACACCAGACACATATTTGCCTCTTCCAGAGCTCTCATTTGGTCGCTTGATGCGTATTTCACCATTTACCTGCAACAAACGAAGCAGTCAGGAATTCTTCTGATGCAGTTACATTACATTGGAAAGCAATCAATAATCAAAACAAGCTGACTGAAAGGTATTGGAACCCTGCACTCCAATTTAATGGCCCACGGCTATTAATTGTGGAAAACAAAACTGCAACTAATCCAGTAAACAGTTGACTTTGGGTTCAGGATGCATGTTGGATTTGCTTCCAAATAATCTTTCCTCTTGGTATGTTTGACATAAATTGATAGAGGCAGTAAAAGCAGATGTAATGTGATGCAGGATACGCCACAGAATGGACTGCGTCGATGAGGTTCTTGAAAATACGGCAAGTGAAATTTAATATGAAGGTTTTCAGCTCTGGCTCGTAGACAGCATGCTGTAGCACAAGCATGTTAAACAGTTTATTTGGATACTCCTAAAATATTTAGAGGGAAAATATCAAACCATCCAGTAGCCATCGCCCACTCACCATGATTCAACTTCCCCAACAGTCGTGTTATCTACGGACAATCTGGAGAAAACTCAGTATATATAGTTTTGAAATATTTTTCCAGTTCAGCTACATCCACTGTGGTCCATCATTACATGCAATAGCATGATCTTCCTCATATTTGCATCCCTCTAGAGAGTATGGCTGGTCTGACACAGCATCCATTTCATTCTGAATTACTGCCTCCAGGCTAAAACACGTTGGACTCGAAATAATGTCGACTGTTAGTTTTTTTTTTTTAGAATAGCACATCTGTATTTGGGCGAGGAAAGCTGTATGAGAAGGAAGGAGCTATATCACTGAGAAATAATGGTGCAATTTACATAAAAATGTTGACTTAAGTTCACAACACAGTCACAATGAACGGATTGGCTGTCAATCAAACAGCACTGACAGATTCTAGGGATAAGATGAAAAATACTAAAAATGGTTGCAGTGTTTTTATTGCACATTTTGAAATTATATTTTGAAATGGAGATGTATGATTTAGAGCTTTTGGAAAAGCTGGAGATATAAAAATAACCTAAAGGGAATAATGCTCAACACAGTCATGTTTGATGAGTCAATGGGTCTGAGAATGGCACTTTAGATTTTTCCAAATCGTGTCTTTACCTCAAGTCTTCGTAGGATGCATTTACACCAGCCCTGTTTAGTTTGCTTTGATCAAAGGCTCGAATCGACGGTTCGGTTCATTTGGGGAAGTGGGAATGTGCAATTCAACTCTGATGCTCAACAAAAAAGCGAACTCTGCTCTGCCTAAAAACCTAGGGCTTGGTTTGTTTGAAGTGAAGTCTCTTGTGGTTTAAGTGCTTATATGAATGCCAAAGGGACCAGAGACCGCTCCAAAGACAGGAGGCAGACTATTGCGCAGGGAATATTGGCTAATTACAACCAAAACAGATGAGCGAGACTCGCGCTAGTGGAGCAATGGCTCATGGCCTTTTACCAAAGACAAAAGAAAAATCCTACAACCGTTAAAATTTGTCATATTATGTTTTTGTTCATATTTTGTGAAAAAGGAAGATGCTGTAGGTGTCTTGTTAAGAGGTATTCGCGTTGTTTCCTTCAGTGGTTCTTGGTGCGGCGGGGCAACAGTTTCCTCAGAGGGCTTCTCTTATTTATTTAATTTCCTTTAGGGATCAATGAAGTATTTTTGTTTTGAATTGATTTGAAATAGTGCAGTCTGAACACAAACTACATCAGCTGAAAATGTTGCAATTTTGATCTCTAGCTGAACCAAGTTCAATGGACCATCAATGATTTGAGTTTATGTCACAAATAGTATCATGTATCACCATACATGATATTTTTAGATCATGTATGGTGATCTAAAAGTATCTCCATACATGATATAATGTTGAGTGCATTGTCTGCAGCTGAGATGTGTACCGTGAGCTTTCTTATTCCAAGAAAAAAAAAAATCTGCTGTAAGTAGAATTAAAGAGATCGCTTAGTACTTGAAGTAAGTGCATTGTAGAAAGAGTTATAGAAGTAAAGGGGCTTCTGAAAAAACCCCAACACTTTCATGTCATTGTGTTCATTCAAATTGGGCTTGGGAAAAACTGGATTCAGAAACATATCAGCTCCTTTCTTGCAGATGCAGCTTTGCGTCAAGAAGTCTAAAAACGTTGCTGTTCATGGGAATAAGATCAACTCTGTTCGGTCTACTCATCGAACTCTTTCTTCATTTGAGGCAGAGCTGTTCATTCTCACGCCGGTCGTCCCACACTTCTGGGGTATAATGACAATATACTGTATATAAATTGTAAAACCGAGTGGTTTTCTCCCCTTAAAAGACGCAGCAGCAGTAGTGGTGGCAGCAGCACAGTAGTAGAACACCATCTGATAGTCATTACCCCACCCGTCTCCTCCCCCAACCTTTCCCTTCCTCTTCTCCGTTTGCTTTATACTCTTTTCTCAACTCAGACATATTATTCATTAGTCTGATGAAAAACACCCACCAGCTTAGCTGGGTCCAATCTCTCTGAGAGACGTACACTCACACAAAAACACAACTGACACAAAGACAGATATACAACATACACCCACAGTCTCAACCCAGTTGAACCATTCTGGCATGGGTCAGGGGCCTGTCAAAACTCTGATGCAGGTCTGGAGCAGAACACTGGCGAATAGATAGATGGGTAGAGATACCCCAAGCAACCGAGTTATTTATTATAGTTGTCGGATGTTCTCATTTTACACGAAACGGGCCAGAAAGGGGGATTTGACCTTGTTTTGATGCAGACGTCTGGAGTGGTTCTTTTCTAAAAGTAATTGTTGCTCTTCCTCAGCAGGGAGCATGGCAGGACGACAGGAATAAGAACAGGAAGACAAGTCAAATAGAAAGGTTTCGACTAAAAAGACGAATGGGAGAGAGGTGGTGGCCGTCTGCCAGCGCTCCAGACTGCATGGTGTATTGCATCGGGAAACCGGTCGGAAGTGCTCGCCCCCCTACAACTTGCTCCCCACCCCATCCCCAATTTCAGCCTCATGCAGCCTCAGCGCCAGCCACACTCTACTGTGTTTCCCAAGAGAGCCAGACTCTACAGCTGGCCTTATTAAACCAAGAGAAGCAGAGAGACAGAAAAAAAAAAGAAGCAGAAGGAAAGAGAGGTCACACAACTGGAAGACATCAGTTGAAGCCGTGCTCGCTCTCTTAGGTTTTTCCATTCATATCCCGTTTTATGATGGAGTTTCTCACAAACACTCTTGCGGTGCAGCGAGTTCAGGCTCACAGTAAAAAGCTATTGTTTGATTCGACAACCCTCAGAATGCTGTAAAACAATGAGACGAATGCTGGGGAATTAAAAGTCTGTGTGACTTTTATCTCGTGTGTCTGAGTGCGTCTGAAGGCTGTCGTCATGCATGTGGCCCACGCCGCATGAGCGCGTCTCGTCCAGTTTGTGTGAATCTCGTCGCAGTTGTGAACACGGAGGAGCAATAAAAGAAACTCTGCGGGGTCGACGTCTGTTTCCAATCTGTTATCTGGAGCTCATTTAAAATTAGATTCATTTCTCCTGCGTTTCGTCCGAGCTGACTTTTCACCTTGAAATGTTTTTTTTTTTATTTTATTTTATTTCTGACATGCTCTTTGTTTTAGACAAACACAATTAGACAAATTCACACCTGTGCTCAGTGTCTCCTCAGACAACTTCTGGCTTAGGATGGACTCGACAGGAGCAACTGGAGGAGAAGCATATTGCTCAAGCCTCTCCCGCCTCCAGCTTGTATCGAGTGTCAGGAAGGCATTACACGCTCATTTTAGTGTTGAGGATTTAAATGAGCATCACGGTGATGGGCCTAAACTCTCCAAACTCCAATGATGCTGTCCAACCCCGTCCTTCCAGCACTTTTCTGGTTTTTCCGCCTCTTTATTGTGACACACACTGCCGAGGCTTTTCTCTTACATGTCCAATTTGTGCTTCAATTGACACTGAAAAACAGGCCACTGCTTCAGTTTTCCTGCAACCAAGCATCACCAAGTAAGGTGGAATTTACAGATTTACACCATTCTCTTGCACACTGCGTCGGCAAGGGGAAGACACAAGCGCCTCCTGCAGAATGAAAATTGAGAAGACAGCGTCTGGGTCTTCTGCTCTTCACGTGTATAAATCCCAAAAATTATGACCCTTTTCCAATAGCGTGTACTCAGCATGGCTCTATGCAGTTTTCCACTAGTAATGGCCACGTGCTTTCAGAGCCTGCTTTGCTGGTGGTAAAAGGTGTGGAATTGGGTTAAAAACAAGTCGAAAGACTGTAAGTCACTGATTACATCACAAGAATGAATACACGGCAATAATCCAACCCACCATTTGAAAAACTAGAAGAGCGATTGAGTGGATTTGGGGATTTAAACAACAGTGGTCGACTGAGCACAATGTTCATATCGTCCATTGTTGTGTTGTGTTTGTATGGCGTACAGTTCATGTCCTGGTACTTTTTGGATCCTGGGTTAGTCCCACCCACTAGAGCTGCTACACAATTGTAATGGAAAGCCATCCAAACTATGTGGAGTTGAGACGAGATTAGCTGTGCTGCAAGGCGCTAGCGGGAATGAGCCAATTTTCGCAGCGTGTCACCAAGTCCTATATGTTACTTGAAAGAGATCAGTTTGTTGTATTTGTGACTTTGGTAGTAAAACCCATCTTCATTTTTCTAAAGGTGACCTACGACAATTCAAATGTGGAGATGCAGCTAGCTATTATAGGTGATTTATGACATCTCATCTGTTATTTAAAAACAACTACATTGAAGTGATTTCTCTGCTTTATCTGAGTCTGCAATGTATTGTAATCATGTAGTACATATAAGTAGCAGTAATTCAGTCTATTCCTGTGGAGTTGGGCAGCAATACTGCAGTGGTATTGCTTCGAATCCTGTAAGAAATTATGACAATAGCCCTCCAAATATTAGCTTGCCTGAATCACATTTGTTTCTCTGTCGGAAAAGTTTATTTCCTGCCTAACTCTTCTGTTGCCATTTCTAGTATGTAGCAGTATTATTTTGCGTTCAGGAGAGAAAGATGTCTTTATAAATGACAGGGCCACTTATTGCAGCTATGTGCTCATTGAATTCACATTTATAATTCATAAACATGAATTTGCGAACTCAGGAAGTGGATTTCTCTGGTTCAAAACAGAGCAAAATGGATCACAGTGAGTACGCTAATGCCCTATGTGCTTGAATCTACTGGTAAATAATTTATTTAGCTTCTGTAAACCCAAATCTAGGCTGGAGTTTTATATTAATGTTGAGTTGGGTCAACCATTCACAGCGATCTACCGAAACCCCATTAAAAATGGGGTTTGTGGCCAGAGAAGGTGGGAAATAATCACAGCTCAATGTGACTTACATATGAACAGAAGTAAACAAGCTGCCTTTACTTCCAGATACCCATCTGGATTGCGTGACGTCGGCACTACATCATCTCAAACCCAGCAATGTAAAATACCATTTAGATCTCCAGGGGATTTCAAGATGGTGCAAATCTGCTTTCTGGTCCAATCTCAAACAATCCACTACATTCATCCACCAGGACCATCTGATCTGGTTTTTATACTGAACTGAGATACAGTGAAAGTTATTTACAGAAAGCATTAATCAGATAAAACCTGGTGCCAAAGCTTTAATTAAAATATCTCAGACATATCGGTTTAAAAACCATTTATGGATGGACCCATCACTTGTGCAATACTTGTTTTGTTTCTCTGTAATCCAAATGGAAAGTTCTGTAACTATTAGTATCGCGTATACAATACATGAAAATAATTTTAAAAAATTGTTAGAATCTTATTTTTAGTAAATTAGTTCTGGTAGTTCATTTCTGACCTGTCTAGTGAAATTACAACATAAAAAAGAAACATTGCTGTGATTAGCCTTCCTTTATAGACTACATAAAAGCAGTTCCCCAGACTCTGCTGCTTAATCTGGCCAGTAGCAGCTCCAGCTCTCCGCTGTGGAGCGGCGGAGAGCTGCGGTCTCAAAGAGAAATCAGCTGTGATGTCACTGCCCCTAATGAGGTGGCGGGAACCGTTTGACCACCTGACTCAGTCCTCCTCACCTCTGCCTGTATTTTTAACTTTCTCTTAAAGTCCTCTCTCACTCACTTTTTATTCCCCCTGCTGCGCGCAGCCATCTCTGCCTACCGCTCGTGTTTCATCCCCGGGTCATTCCCTCGGTGGTTACATGAGCTCAGCTGTCTTGGTCTTCTGGTCAAGTCCAATCATTTCCAGAGCCAACCCTGGATGCATCAGTCGGGTTGTTGGAGCTGACAGAGATAAACTAATGGCTGCTTCAGCCTTTAATCATTGGCAAATGATTTATGTTAACCGGGTCTGTCTACTGTAAAAGGCAACAATAAATAAAATCCTGCACACCACAGTTTTCCAAACTTTTAGGGCTTTGGTTGGCTCTGATATATTCCATGGTGTAATGACTGGCTGCCTCGGATGCCAGGGAGCTCACATCACCAGAGGACAGACAGGGGGGAACAAAAAGGGAGAGTTTACAGGGAAATGGAAATAGACATGGGTACAAAGTGATTATGATTCGACTGACTGAGACTTGCAAACCAAATTGCAGTTTTTATGCTAGAGAAGGAGAGAGAGAGAGAATAAAGGCATGACGCACAAGAAAGGCACTAACTGTCGCAGTCTTTCTGGAAAAATTTTTTTAAACCAAATATTCACATCTAGACATCCAAAAAGTAAACCAGGCTGTACACAGGCTATTTACAGACACGATATAAGCAAATAAGTTAACATTCTTATTTCTGTTCTAGAAATAAGCCAATCAGCACCAAGGAAAACAAACTCGAGTTCTGGATTGGTTGCTTCACAAACACCAGCCAATAATGTGTAAAGGTGCATCGTGTATCAAAAGCTGCATTTGATCCATATTTTCTAAAAATATTTCTATTTTCAGATTCTATATTGTTAATTTAATTGAAAGTGAGTAATTGTGTTGAACCTAGACTTTTATAGACTCAACAAATAATCTATCAACAAATACACTAATACATTTTAATATGTTTTAATAGTTAATTTTGTAAGGATGCAAATCAAAACATAAAACAAAAAAAATGGAAACTCATAAAAGAAAATTCTGATTTCTGAACAGCAAACAGAATGAAACTGAGTATCGCCATCTGATCAGAGGATTCATTTAATCAAAACTCTTCAAGTTTATAGGAAGAGAAAGTGCTATGAGGACACCTGAAAACAGTCTGAAATAAACTGTCTTGTTGTATCACATCTCAACAATCTGTACAGGGTTATTTGACCTTCCTATCAGTTTAGGTGGATTTCAGTCCGTCTGTAGTTTTACAGTTGGGTCATATTATTTCCAATTGCTCACTGAATTGGATCTTCAAATCTTGGAATATTGTTTCATGCCCTAGCTCTGCTTTAAAGTTCTTTGAAATTTCAACTTGGCCTCCATACAACACCAGCATTTAGAGCACAGGTGGATGACTACAAATTATACATTTTTCAGATTTTTCTTTAAAGCAGTGGGAGAAAAAACATCCTTTTTCTCCCACTTCACAATTACATTCAAGGTTGTATTGGCCTAAAATGGAAAACCAATGCATGTGAATGCTTTTGCATGGCACTATAAGTGTAAGTTTCGACCAGCTGGCATCACACCAGCTACAAATATAAACAATTGCTACATTCTCTCAGACTGCCGGAGTCTGCATGAAGTTTTTTAAATGTATTTTATTTAATGGAGATGCATTTTATGCCAAAATCAACACTTTCAAGATGGAGAAGGAAGACACTGTAAATGTCAGTCACCAAAGAAAGCTTTTGTTATGTTGCAAAACCTAATGTGGGTATGTTTTACAAATATCATAAAGTGTGAAGGCAGTTTTAAGGCAGGTCAAGTGCAAACATTTCATACTTCATACAGAGTTTTATGACGGCTCCACTGCTGCGCCTCAGTCAGGAGAGTTTCACAGAAATGTCCAGAGAGAGTGAAAAGTAATCCTTCTTTAAAAGTGTCACTGACATCACCGGGCTGCAGGGGGCGGGGGGTGGGATGAACAGACGAGGGTTCGTTTTTCCTTATCAGCTGCACGGCACGCACCTGCTGAGCCCACGCTGAATGACGGGTTTGTCTTGGATCACCGCCCTGACTATAGCCAGTCTGCATCTCTTTACAAAGGCCGCGTTTAAAAATGCTGCCGGAGAACAAACTGTATGCTAGGAATGGGTGAAATAAGATGAGCTCTTTTGATGAACTTGTTAAGGGACTCAGGGATCAAGTAAAAGATGTGTCAGACCCGCGTGCTAAACGCGCGAGAATGTGTGCGTTTGATGTTACACCCTTGTAAATCCGCAGCTGGAGAGGGCTGCACCACCTGGACCACCGCAACCTTCTAGTAAAGCTGACAAAGACGCGCACGCACACGCACACACACACACTCACACACACGCAGACCTTAATAAAGTTGTTGCTTGGGGAACAGGCCCAACACGTCAAAAATCTCGAAGTGACCTGGCTGCTATTGAATTCATATCGTTACAAACGATTCTTCACTTAGGGCAAAAGAAATAAACAAAAAAACGTTTTTTTATTCAAGCTTACAGTATATGTGCCATTAATTTAGCCCTGGTTTAAGTGTGTAAAACAGTACATTTACAGCAAAACTCCTCCATGCAGATGTGGAGTTATAAATACGAGCCTCACCAGGAGGGAACACACAGTCTTTAGAGAAGGGGAACACCTGGCAGACCACCTGAGCTGAGCACTGCACTGTTTTACAGTGCAAAAGTATTTACACTCCTTGTACTTTTTCACATGTGGTTACAATGTAACCACAAAGTAAATGTTAGTTTACTTACACCGACATAAGGTGGCATGTACTTGTGAAGAGGGAGGAGACATGTTTTGTTAGAATTTTGGACAAAAGTGTGAACATTGTGCCGTGTGTTTTGGATTTCAGCCCGTCAGAGTCGACGCCTCGGAGAACTTCCTTTTGCTGTAATTACAGCTGCAGGTTTCCTCGGCTCTGTCCGATTCTGACTCCCGGTTGGCTTTGACTTCACAATACCAAGAGTCATAAAGAAGACTTCAGGTAAGACTTCTTCAGAGATGCAAATGTTAGAGGATCTTCAAAGAAAGAGAGAAATGTCCATTTCAGGAAATGTTTATGTCATTTTTAAAGAAAC
The DNA here is from genome assembly GCF_027474105.1 of Poeciliopsis prolifica. Classification (NCBI taxonomy): domain Eukaryota; kingdom Metazoa; phylum Chordata; class Actinopteri; order Cyprinodontiformes; family Poeciliidae; genus Poeciliopsis; species Poeciliopsis prolifica. The sequence continues at coordinate 6,336,929 of NW_026562392.1, read as the reverse complement.
CCATTTCATTTTTGTTTTTAGGTTTTAAAACGAATAAACATAACACATTTGCAGAAAAGAAGATGGAGACTTATGGAAAATAAAAATTGGGGAAAAAAATGTTAAAAAGCAGTTTATTAGTAGCTTATTGACAAAAAACAAAAAAAGATCCAACACGATACCATTTGTACTTTCTAGTGTGATTCTAAAAAACTGCTTAAACTAGCATTTATTTCTAAATTTATACATGAAACATAAGCTGATTCTTTATCCTTTTAAGCCAACGTTACTAAGAGCCACTGTGGAAGGCTTGAGGAGCCACTTGCGGCTCCGCAGCGTCAGGTTGCAAACCTCTGGACTAGACCAATCTAACACATACGTATGCATCCTTTGGTTTTAAAAAAGATTATTATTTTTTGCCCATTAATTCTGACAAGTTTTCTTCCTAGAGAAAAGCTTCTCCACAACATGACGCTGCTGTGGCCATGTTTGTTTTGGTTCGCCAGAAGTTGTGCTACACTCTGTCCATTTTATGTTGATGGAATAATAAACATCATGAGTCATTCAAAGAGTAGCATGTGGCCTCATAACCTCCTTTATGCGTCTCCACATCGTTTTCCCTGGCCTGTACTATGTCTTCCTTGGTCTTCATGATGCTGCTTGTTCACTGATCCTCACTAACTAACCTCTGAGGCCTTCAGGTGGGCCGTATTCACTAATTATGCGCTCGTTGAACTCATTTGGGTGAACTAGACTTTATTTAGGTGTGTCAGAGTTAAGGGGATGAATATAAGTAGGAGCCACACTTTGGGGGACACTGGGGACTGAATAACTTTTTATAGTTTTCATTTTGGACAAGTATTAACACTGTTTAAGATGTTTGGTGGCTGAATAACGTGAATAATTTTGTTTTTGTAGCAGTTCATCCCACTCAGAACACAAAAGTCAGGTGCAAAACAAATTTACAGCAAGTCCGTGTTTAGACAAATAGTGGCTGACAGAGCTCTAAATCAGTCAACACAACAAAAATCTAAGACATTAAGTAAACCGCTGTGCTCTGCAAATTCACCCATTAAATATCTTTTATTTCCCCTGATTGTAGAAATTATATTGGATGAGGTCATGCCGCAGCTGACTGCGAGCAAACACTCCTATTTTAGAGCAGTGGATTGTTTCCAGGGTGATGATATAACGCAGTCCAGATGAGTCCCTTCAAGGATTGCCTCATTATCGCACATGCTGCAGCTGCACCCACTCTGTGTGTCTATGAGGAGCTCTGTTTATGTGAGAGCACGTGCATGCATGCAAGCCGAGCTTGTGTGCATGTGTCTCTGACTATTTAAACTCTACTTGCAGTCAATTACCAGAAAATGGCCTGTGCGGTTCGTTTTTTCCCTCCATAAGAGCTAATTATAGGGTTTGGGTTAAGGTTAGAATTGGGGTTGGGAGAGCAGGAAAGTCCTGCCTGGAGGAGTCTGGTCCATCCAGAGGACATGAAACCAGGGGGTGTAGCCGAAGGACCGCCAGGGAGTGACTCGGCACCAGACGAATCTGATAGCTGCCTCTATGTGGCACTTCAAAGTCTACTTTTAGCTGGGGTTAGGCTGTTGCCATGCTCGTGTTCTCAAAGCCAAGAAAACACATCTTCGTCCAAAACTGACATTGCTGAATCACAATAATAATATCCAAAGCAGCCGGAGGAGAGTTAGTCAAAATCAATGTCTTAAGATGAGATCAAAACTTTAAAGTTGAGAAATCTCTTTTTCAGCACACAAGCAAAACAAGTAGAGCTTTATGCCTGTAACTTTTACCTTATGACCTACGCAGCTCTGACTTTGTAAGGTAGAACTTAAGAAGATGTCTATAAAATGTCTGCTGATGCTGTCACCACCTCCATTGACACTTGTTCTTGTGTGATGGCTGGAGATGCTAATACCTAATTCATACCTCCCAATTTAATTTGCTGTCTGCTCGACCACAAAGCCCAGTGTGACTTAAACTACATTATTTGGATGATTCGTCCTTCAGGTACAGCGAGGACACTAAAGCTACCTTTTTATTCCGATGAAAAATCATTTCATTCGACATATTCTTTTATTTTTCTCCTCGTCTGAGTAGAGAGCTTATAAACCAGCGGATTAAGAGCCTGTAATAAAAAATTTTATACAGTGGATTTCTTTTTATACGTTCAATTCCCAGATCCTGTCTGTGCTTTTGCTGGGTGGAAATCATGATGCCCTAAAACTATGGTCTGGACTGGGTCCGGATCCGGACTTTCAGAACCGCTGAGTAAGTGAGTGTTTACAACTGTCTCTAAATGATGTAATTAAAACAAACTATAATCAGCCGCATCATTACTGAGTCATACTTTCCTCTAATAAAGTGCTAACAAAGATAATGTTTGTGTGAAACACAAGAAAAAAATAATAACAAAGACAACGCTATTTAATTATATTATTTAAGTTCCCTTTGGGTCAGTAAAGTATTTTTGAATTTGAAGTGGAATTTTCTGTACAACTCACCATTTTCTTCAGGGAGATTTTGAAAGATTTTCAACCTGCAATGGAAAGCCTGAAACCGGTCAGGTTGGGACCAAGTGATTAAATTACCTTCCCCGATAAATACGACTGGATAACAACAATACTTAGGGCCAATTCCTCACCAATACAAATTTAATGGCAGAACGGTAAAAAATTCTGCAAGCATCCAAACCAAACAACAAATCTATAAAAGAGTGGCTTAGAATGGAACGTGGCCACAATGTATTCAACATTGAGGGAGGGTGATCTCATCATTTTATTTAGTGATAGTTTCAGAAAGTGCAATGAGTTTAAAAGCTATTTATAAAGCCCAGAATGAGCAAGCAGAGGGAAAGGAGGACGTGGTGCGAGCAGAGGACGGATTTCCGACAGTAGCTCGGTCCTGACAGCTTCCGTCATATCCGACTATACTCAACCTCATGCAGGGACTCTGCACATGGTAAAACTATCACAGACAGAACACACGCACACACACACACATGCGTTGTCTCCCGCATGTGTGTGTGTGTGCGTGTGCGTGAGTATGTGTGTGTGCAGACACACATGTTCTCTCTCAGTCTCAGCCAGGAAACGGCTTTCATTCATATTTGAACACTGAAGAAATACAAACGGACAGCTTCAGAAACAGAAAGTCGTTCGGATCCCTGCAGGGAATTTGTGCCGCTGCAGGCCGGGATCAGGATTCCCAGCTGGGAATATTTAGGAAGTAGACAGTAGATGTGAACAAGGTGAGCCGAGTTCTCTCACACAACCATTTGTCACTGAACCTCAGATTTTCCTGAGACAGCTTAATTTGTTTGTGGCTGCAGAAAGGCTTCTCAATAAAACACGTGGTTGGGAATTCATTGCCATCCCTGCTGAAAAGGATCCCAAGCCGAACAGAAAAATCTAATTGACTTACACAATTACCTTTTTATTTTATTTATTCATCTGTTTATGGTGAGAATTTGATGATAACTGCGCGTAACGTAAGCACCAGCTCAAAATCTTCCAAAGTGTGTCCGTTTCTTTTGCTGCTGCTAAGAGGCACTCTGTGGAAACAAAGGCCGTCCTGCACAAATTAATATTATGTTTGGATTTGTTCGCGCTACCAAGAAATAACAGCCTGGGGTTAGTTTGTATTTCTTGGACAAGCGCTGCTGATGAATCAACCTGATGACAAGACCTTGGAAAGTTGAAATGTATCCAATATAATAACATAAAAATCATTTCAACAACTAATTAGGGAGAAGACTGGGGATGCTAATCGCCCGTTGCCTCAGAACGCAGTACGTACATCAATGAGTATATCAAAAAAATGTTTAACTAAACAACAGCTTAGCATTCACTAAAATGTTAAAACATTACTCTTTCTTTTCATGTGAAACATTCCTTACATTACCGTGAAGCCGATGATTGGACAATAATTTAGCGTTTCAATAAACAATTGCTGTTGAGCGATAAGACGAGCAATTTTCTACTTCACACAGCAAAAACATTTAATAAAGTGGCTGCTAACGTTGGACCCTAGAGGTAAAGTACGGGTTCCAAAGATCTTCAAGAAAGAAAACAAGGATTCAAGATGGCTGCTGCTAGTTTTTCTCACAATGTTGTGAGCAATAAAGAGATATCATTAGCAGATTTGGGAGTTTTGATCTGTATTTTATAAAGTTTGTTGTGTATTTTAAGGTACACGAATCCTTTCCACTTTAAATTTGTTTCTCTTCACTCATTTAGTCTTTTCCTCCTTTTGAAAGCTTATAAGTAAGACATTATGATTCCTACCATCTAAAACATAAACTGTATTGTGGAAAATATTAGACACGCTTAAGATGCTATTTGTCATTAGCCATTAAACTTGCTGTTTCTCAGAGACAAAAGGTTCTAATTTTAGCTCAAATTAGTTAAGAATTCAGTAAAGTTCTGTGTTTTTGTTTTACAAATTGCTCATTTCCAGGAAGCTCACTGTTAATATTTCCCTTTTTAGAGTTTGCGTTGCCGTCTTCGACGCTGCCCGGTATGCTCACATCACAAAGCAAAAATGCGCTCCTAACTCATCTTGAGTGAGAGACGCTCTTCGTCAGCTTAACTGGACGAGGCTCAAAAAACATCATGTAATTTTTGTCTGCTGCCACTAGACGGGGTGAGAGTCGGGGGGCGAGCCAAACGCCTGCCCCATAATAACCACCAGACATGACTCATTCAGCGTGGAATACCACAGCAGCCACAAACAGGTCTCTGGCAGACAAGGAGCAGAAACCCGACCCCACAGCAGAGTTTGTGAATGGGACAGGAGTGAGCAAAACCAGGCTAAATTTAATAGAGCTCCAATACGTTTCAGAGATTTAGGAGTTTTAAGAAATCACCAAATGTTTGGTTTGGCTTATTTGTAAAGTCAAGTGTGTAAGTGACTAAAGGCTGTGTGTTTTAGCTGTTGATATTAGTTTAACCGAGAGGAAACGCGGCCTTTCTCTCCACCTCACAGTTTCTCTTTATTTCCTTTCCTGAACTCCCTCGCCGGCTCCGTGATTCTTTTGGCAAAACGTCCTCTCATCGAGTCGTCAGGCGCAGCTTTTTAAAAGACAGCGCAGGGACGACATATCACCTTGTCAGATATGATTGCAGCTCTGATCATCGTCATTCTTGCCCCCACCGAGCGCGCGCCGCTCAGTATGAGGACTAACACATGTTGGACGGCCGAGTCGTTGTACGCGGCCGTGGAGCTCGTCCAAGCCTGGAAGGGCCTGGAGAGCTCTGAGTCCATTCCGCGGGCGTAAGGAATAACGCAAAAATAACATATTGTTCAGCTTAAAGTATGGCGGCCCGGGGGGCGAGCAAACTGTGAGTGGTCACATTACTTGAAAACAGCAGGCAGGAAGTGTTTTGCAACAGCGGAAAATCTTCAGGTCCAGTCTGACCACCAGACGGTCACACTTCATCTGGCCTGCGGTCAGTGGATGGATATCATCCCTACTGTACGGGGCTGGAGACGCTGCCCGGCGTTCGTCTTTTACCCTTTTTGCACGCTTTTCAAAGTTTACACCTTCTCCTTCCATCGCTTCCTCTGCCTCTCCTGCTACATCTTTCTTCTTTTACAATGACGTCTGATCATGTTTAGTGCCCCCCTTTTACCTTTCACCTCGACCCCTTCCCTCGCAACACCCCTCTCTCTTTCTCGTTCTCTATCTTACCCTCTTTCTCTCTCTGTTTGTGGTCAGTCACACTTAATCTAGCTCCATCCATCTGTTTCTCTTCACTCATTTAGTTCGGGCTGCTTTCGATTAAGATTACATCAGGCTTTGACCTATTAGTGTGCTATGATCCTTTTGAAGTCATGCTGTGGTTACAGGTTAAGCTCAAAGCCCACCAATCTTCATACTCAGACTAACACAGACAGCAATGGGAAAGTAAAGAAGAAAAAAAAAAGAGCATAGGTTTGTAAAAGTTTTCAGCCAGGGACCAAAGTCGTTGTTTTTTTTTTTTCTCTCTCTCTCTCTGGGATCTGGGATCATTAAACGGTATAAGAGTGGTGGTAATATGGACACCCAATAGAGACCCATTTTGGACTCTAACCCATAATCCAACCAACCAAGCTGTGAACTGGAATATATTGTTCATTTAACCCCATATCCTGAGGATTTTTGCGACTTTCTGTTCCCTATTATGGTTCCTGTTTAAAATTGGACTCACAGTTTCCACTAAACATAATCCAGACCACTTTCATAGCTTTAGGAGCCAAATGAGGAACATATTGAGGCCTATCTACTAGCCTAACCCTCCACTTATAAGTCATTTTAATAAAACACTAATACCTTTATTTTAATGATACAAAGACCTATAAAAACCTGCAGATGTGACGTTCTCCCAGATTAAATAATGTTTAAGTTGTGTCCCCTGCTCATTCTCATGATTCACTTCTTACCTGATCTCCACGAAACAGAATTAAACACGAGGCGTTAAAATGATTTACTTTTAAATGAGGCGTATTAGATTGCAGGCTGCACAATCGCACAGTTGTTAAAACCAGTGCCTAGCAGAAAGAAGGTTGTAGGTGTGAATCCTGGCATAAAGTCTTGATGTATGTATGTTTTGGGGGGGGTTTCCCAGGTAGCATGGCTTCATCCCACAGTCTGAAAAAGGGGATGATAAGAACTGGAGAACAAAACATATAAAAATCTCTCTGGAGCCAAACAATTAAAACACAAGACTGTACGGAGTCTTTCAAGACGTTGCATTTTCGTCTTCTTACGATGTAAAACATTTTGAACTGCCTTGTTGCTGATATGTGCAATTAAAATAAACCTTTTTTGAAAAATGCTCTAACAAACACGCAAGTTTCCATGGATACGCTAAATAAAATACATTAGCTATTTAATGTTACTACAACATTATAGCCCACGGCAATAAGTTTAGTTTGCAGATTTGTACAGCAGCGGGTTGATCTAGATTTTCTTCTGGCGAAAAGAGACTATGACATTCATAAAATGGTGATTGTCCAGAATCCTTGCATGCAATCTCCAGTTTTAGTAAGAAGCGCACATTTCACCATTGACATCATGTTGAAACTCTTGAATGTAATTAAATAAAGCTTGCACCGTAAAATACCTGCTCCTATTTTACCTGCATCTCTCCTGTACATAAACAAAATTCTCAAACCCACACAGCCTGTCAGAAAATCCAACTTTTGTAAAATACCTTTTCACTTTTTCACGAATACATTCTCAAAATATCTCTTTCAGAAAAAAATAAGTAATTGAGAGTGACTGCTGTATATTTTGTGACAGGAACGAATCCATTCGTTTGTGCCGCTGACTCACTTGACTTCACCAGGTTGACCATCTTATGTTGAACTTCTGATTCACATCGTGTGCACATATGACACAAAAGTGAGAAAAGACCATCAATATACTACAATCAATAATCACAAGGGACCTATAATAAAAATGCATATATGGTAATTTTCTGAATCCTGGGAGTTTACCTCTCATGACAGAAATTTAACTCTTCTCAAAAAAAATTATATATATATATATATATATATATATATATATATATATATATATATATATATATATATATATATATATATATATATATATCAGTTGAGCTGAAAGTTAATATTTTTATCTTTTACTTGGTTATATTTTGTCTTTATTGCATTTCTCCATTCATTCATGTCACATGGCTTGAGTTGACCAGCAATTAAAGCAGAGGACCTGCTCCATCTGTCAGCCTCCACCTGTAACACCACCAGTTTAGGCGCAGGAAGATAAGAGAACCCAATTGACAAAAAAAGTAAGCAAAAAAAATTTTTCCAGCTAACAATTTAAAATATGGATTAAACTGAGGTCAAATGTCAAAACTGTATATATATATATATATATATATATATATATATATATATATATATATATATATATATATATATATATATATATATATATATATTTTTTTTTTTTTTTAACCCTGTTGTATTTTCTCTTGTTCCACCTGTGAACCTCCACCTTCAACACCAACAGTGATTTTTTTATGCTTTATGTTGAGGTTGATCAGCATTTAGGAGCTTTTACTTTGGAAAGCAGTGAAATCCCATGAAGATGTAAGGTTGCCTGTAGCCTCTACCTGTGAACCCACTAAAGTAAGATTGAGCCTTTTTTGGGTGAACTTAGCTTTAGAAAGCATGTTTTTCCCACCCAAGAGTGAAGGAGCAGAAGGAAGCAAGTAACATCAAGTCTTGGAAAAAGGGGGAAAAAAACAACATAGTTTTACAGAAAACATCAACCATAGACAAAAAGAAGCTACAAAGACCTTTTTGAGTTCTTCCAACTCAGCATATCTTATTTACACCAATCTTGTTTGATTCGGCAAATATGAAGCAGCTGGTTGACTTTTGATACCGACCAGAAACTTTTAGTCATTCCTTCTAAATGATATTGGCACAAATGTTTGACACAAGTTTAGTTAGTTTTGGCCAAATGAAATTTTGACTGGCTAAATTCTGCCAGGTTACTTTATCTGTGCATCCACGGTTTCATTTTCGTGGAGGGCTTGTGTGCAGAGATTGACAGAAAAGTTAAACTGCACATCATCATTACTTCTGGGTCAGAGCTGGGCTAAGTAACCAATTGGCTAAAACTGACATCTATTGGCCAAGCCGCAGCAGGGTAGGATGTTAAAGTCATTTCGACTCATCAGGCTAAGTGGACACAGTTGACTGAAAGGTCTCGAACCTCCACACGTCTGGCTGCGGGTAGCTTTCATGGCCAACAGTTCTCAATTAGAGCAGAGGATAAGAGGACATCTGGGCGGCAGAGTCAACGTCTGTTTGACTTATGTATATTAATGTCCGCCCACAGGCCTGGTTTCATTTCATAAATAAACCTTACACAGAGCTACAAATGTCAGTCACTCTGTTTACAGCGTGGACCGATGCTGAGACGATATCCAACCAGAGGGAGAAGCCCCCGACTTTTACTATGATAATTTCCCTCACTAACTCCTTTACATGAACAGTCAAAGTATTTTTGCATAATAAACTAAAACGAAAACACAAAGCCTTCCAAAAAAGGCAGACGATCCAGTGGGCCCAGGTTTACAGAACCTTAACTTTTCAGCCTTTTTATGATTGAGATTATTTTCTTAATTACTCAAGAATTAAAACCTTGTTTTCCATTCCCATTAGATTATGTAGGCAAAAAAAACAACAAATTTTAACGTACAAAACGTTTATGTACAGTGAGCAATGATGGAACACTTTTATACATACAGTGCAGCAAACTCTTTGCTATTTTCTTTTCTTTGCATTTTGTTTGTTAATCCTTGCTGTGTCTTTTGCACATGACTCAAAGCATGTGCAAAAGATTCACATGCTTTGAGTCATGTTCAAATGTACCTATGTGCAGGTACTATGCACATAGAAAGATGTTTAGTGTCTGCATCTTTCTATGTGCTTCTATAAAAATAGTTCCAGGTCTTTTTGGATCTTAACACATTTTTGGGAGCTTTAGTGCCAAAACAATGAGGAAAATTGTTTTATTTCTCAAATTGCCGTGGCATGATCACACACTGATTCCTAACGTCTAGAAAGTTAGAAATCATGTGTAATAACTGATGCATTGTTGAATGATACTGAATATTACTGAACCATTTTTTTATGCTTTATGTTGAGGTTGATCAGCATTTAGGAGCTTTTACTTTGGAAAGCAGTGAAATCCCATGAAGATGTAAGGTTGCCTGTAGCCTCTACCTGTGAACCCCTAAAGTAAGATTGAGCCTTTTTTGGGTGAACTTAGCTTTAGAAAGCATGTTTTTCCCACCCAAGAGTGAAGGAGCAGAAGAAGACGGAATAAAGGACTGCTACGTAACAAGTGAATCAAACACGTTACTTCAGGTCAATGACATTTGACTTGTAGCACAGACATGCGCCTCTGAAACTGCAGAAGTGATGAGATCACATGGATGTCACAGTTTCTTCTTTTCGCTCATCTTTTGAGACGCATTCAGATGGAGAAGTGGAATAAAAGCAACAGTGGAAATGGGTCAAACAATGACGGACGAGGAGCTGATCGCTCTCAAGCTCACAACCACCCCCTCACCCCCACCCGCCTCACCCCTCCTCCTGTCTTGACAGACGCCAAACACTGAGCTATAAAACCTCCTCACCTCCATCACTGTCAGGGACATAAACATCCCGACGTGTCTGTGTTTATCTGACGGGCTGAGGTGGCTGCAGATACTCTGAGGGTGAGTTCTTGAGATTTAAATCGTCTGGTGACATTTTCTGTGATCAGTGAGTTCTTCGGCTCTCATCTGATTGTTCATTGTGACATAACAGAGCTCGTGTCAGCGGAGATGTTGGTAGGTGTGTTAGTTCTGGGCACCATCCTCACAGCTTTACCAGGTATGAGGCAAATGCTAATATTCCTTACAGTATTGTTTTTTCTTTGCATTTTTAAAACTAGAATCAAATAAGGCACATTGAGCTCACAGATTTCTTTTTTTAGGGGGGGAATTGTTCAGTTACAGATTAGTTTTCAATTTAGGATTTATATTTTTTACATTTAAAGTTTTAAAATCAAGAGGTATATTTTTAAGAGCCATTATGTCCACAGTGTCCTGCAGACAGGTGCCCTTCTCTTTACACTCCGATTTATTTATAAGTATTGATTGTCTTTTGTGCAAGGCAGTCAGCCAGGCCCACAGTCAGCAGCACAGGACGACACCACGGCTGCACATCAAGGAGAACGCTTCCTGCTTAACTTCGAAATGATGCGTTCTGAGATTTCACGTTTGAGATATATTAGAAAAACAATTGGCCATGTACTTGTTGCACGTCATCACACTTTCGCAGTCAAGAGAAGGTAATTCAGGTGAAAACTGTAGAAAATGTGGTGGAATATTTGCTGATTTTTGTGCATTTATACCAGTGGCACGCACAGACAGTTTGGGAAGGAGGCGCGCAGGTGGATAAAAAGTTCACATCATGTAACCGTGATTTTTATTTTAACATATGTATTGGTTTGCTTGAATTTTTTGTGCTTAGACTTTTAAATTAGAGCATTTGTCTCGTAGGTACTCAGAGCAGGTGGAGTGTGTCGTTTTCCAGAAGAGTGATCTGTGTGTGGGCAGGAACTACAGTGACTCTGCCCTGCCGTTATGAATACCCCTCAGGTTGCTCATTTGTTCATTTCTTCAAATGTTTGTGAAAACAAGTAAATGTACTTTGTTGGGGTTTTATGTAACAGTGTATAAAGTAATCTGAAAAGTTTGATTTTTTTTCCCCCCCACTTTACACTAATAGTATGTTGTGTTGGTGCATCTCATAAAGTATCAGTGAACTATTTTGTTGCTACATCTTTAGGATATGTTTAAGTGAACGACAACATTGTGTAAAACTCCACAGGTCACACTGTGAGGCGCGTTATGTGGTTCCGCGTTTCTGTTGAGGGTCGCAGGGAGTTTGCTCACCACACCGACCCAAACCAGATCAGCCCGTCTTACCGCGGGCGCACGCGGTGAGAAGAACTGCAAGTGCTTTTACTGTTACAGTAAAATTACGTTACTGAATTGCTGCCTGGGTTCTAGCTACACCGGGGGAACCTATTCCAGCTGCTCGGTTCAGATTCGGGGCGTGAAGCTGGGCGATGCGGGCCAGTATCACTTCAGGTTTGAGACAGACCAACCGCTGGGGAGATGGACCTCACCTGACACCATCACTCTGGATGTAACAGGTAGGCCAACAGAAACTGAAGCTGCTGAGACGTCTCAGAAAAGTCTCAGCATTTCGTGACGTGTGTTTGTCTCTGTGTTTCACAGACCTCCAGGTTCAGGTGCATCCAGCTCGGCCGAGCAACATGTTTGGATTTGGAGAAACGGTCTTTGTAGGTTGCCAGGCCAGAGGATGTGCCGCCCCAGGGAGAAGCTTGGCACTCTACAGGTAAGTCTGCATGATGTTATTACGAGCAGCCATCTACTGTGACTAGATAGGGGTCAACAGGACATGAAGGAGACACAAAACACATCGTTAAATAATCACTGGGTCAGAATTACTTTTTAAAAGTAGAGGCAAATATAAATTGGTAGCAATAGGTCAATCAATGGGTTTTATCCAGGAAAGAAGATGGAGCAAAAGCAATGAACCAGGAGTACTTTCTGTGAGAAAAACAAAGACAATACATACAGTTAATGTCAGTTCTATCAGTGACTGTGTACAGGAAAGAGGCACAACTAAACCGTGGTAAAGTGTATCTTTGGATGTGAAAAAAAGAGAGAAAAAGGTCAGAGATGGAGAAACAGTCCTTGTAGGTTTCCAGGGAGCACATCCTCTGGCCTGGCAGCACATAAACGACACTTATTTGACAGAACTAAAAGGTATCACCTTTGAGCTAGTTCAGGCCATCCACTACAGCTGCGCTTTCTGCCGAGCTAGCCCAATGCTAACTGGCTAACTAGCCCAAAGTTGCCATTATGTTGGGTTTTCTTTCCATTCCCTACCCCCATCTCTTACCAGCTAATGGAAAGAAATCACAGTTTACCATCAGTTCCATTATCATGTGATGTTTTAGGAACGGATTGAACCTCGGCTCGTATGAGAAAAAGATGATTAATCGCTTTGACCAGCAGCACGCAGGGGCATACACCTGCCGGCCAATCCCACCGCAGAACGTCCAGTCACCATCGATCTCTCTGGCAATGGGCTGTAAGTAATGTCAGCCAAGAAAAACAGAAACTTTTAGGATTTTTTAAGTTTTTCACTGTGGATATGCATCTGGAAGTAATGGACAGGGGATAATATTTCTTATGCTCTTGTTCATAGACGAGGACAAATGTCTTAGAATTTGAAGAAAGCACGAAGCAAAGAATTTAGGCAATAATAATCATGCCCTTCATTTCACATAATAATGTGTGATATATGTGTATGCGTTACAAAGGTTATTCATATTTTGTCATAATTTTGTCCTAAAACATGCTTTTCCCATTGTTTCTCACTACAGACAGTCCTCGCTCCACTTCCATTGCAGTGTTTCCTGAGGGAGAGTTGTCGGAGGGAGGTTCAGTCACTCTGACCTGCAGCAGTGATGCAGCCCCACCTGTTGAAAGCTTCGCATGGTTTAAAGGTAAACAGCAGGGAATGTTGGTCGATGTGGGTCCGTCTAATCCAGTGAGCAGTTGCTGAAAGAAATAGGCCGCTGTGTCACATTGTATTTATAACCGCAAGGAAACTTATTAGGAATTTCCAGAAACTTCAGCTACTCAGAAAAAGTAAAGTATAAAGAAAGAAAGTGCTTCAGTTGCGTATGTTTTGTTTAGATAAATAGGAGTGACAACAAATGTACCACTAATAATCTCAAAGTGAAACAATTACTTCTTAATCCATCCATCCATCCATCCATCCATCCATCCATCCATCCATCCATCCATCCATCCATCCATCCATCATATTTTACCTGGAAGGGATGGTTGCGCTTGATTCTTTGTAAGCCACACACCCGTTGGGTGGAGTTAGGAAAGTCTTTTAAACTGTCAGAATTTCTGGTTTAAAATAATTTTCATCACATTTTTTGTCCACATGTAAATACACATTTTTCTCCTTTCTTTGCAGACATGGAGAGCGGCAGCATTCCAGACAGCTTCCGTCCTCAGCTCCACCTGTCCTACCTAAAGCACACAGACAGAGGAGAGTACTACTGCGTCGCACGCAACTCACTGGGAACAGAGCGCTCCGGATCACTTCTCCTCAACGTCAGCTGTGCGTCTTTTTGCCGTGTCGCGGTCCAAATGTATCAGAGGGAAATAGCAAGAATATTTATAATGAAGTATTCCGCTAACCGGTTATTCAGCAGGACTGCGAAGATTAACATCAGAGGCTTTATTGTTCAACTTTCTGTTTTCTGTTCCTGTTCCTCCCGTGCAGACTCCCCCAAAAACACACATGTGTGGACGAGTCCTCAGAGAGACATCAGAGAGGGCTCGTCTGTAAACCTGAGCTGCAGCAGCCACGCCCACCCGCCTCCCAACAGGTAAAACATCACCTTGAATCATCCCTATACAACGTACTTTACTTTCCCCATTTTTTTTTCAAATGCTGTTTTTGCTTCTTCACCATGTCATGCATTTCGTGTCTTCTTGACCAACCATTTTACATTTCTGTTGATTTGATGATGTCAAAAATCTGTTAAAAGAACCAGGCCCAATGGTCACCATCATCATCATTTTCCTGGTTTCCTCTGCAGGTATGTTTGGTATCGAATCATAGGTGACCAGGTGGTGCCTAAAGGTCACAATCAGAACCTGACCTTTCCTGCAGTGGGGGCTCAACATGCGGGTCAGTACTACTGCATAGCGACAAACCGACTGGGGTCCCAATCCTCTCTTGTTTCTTCACTAACCGTCCTCTGTAAGTACAATACGCACTTTTCTTCTTTTATCAACCTTTTTTTCTCTTTTTTTTAAAAACAAATTAACATTCTTTTGCAAAAGTATTCATACCTGGTGAACTGCTTGAAATCAGACATGTGGCTCTTTGCGACGTTTCGGGTCAGTAATTCATGGAGCGTCCAGCAGGTTCTCTATGCTGGTTGTGGATAAAGTTTCTCTGGGTCAACATGTGGAAGTCCTTACCCACTGAACTGAAACTGAACTCTGACTGAGATCATCTCAGATCAACCTGAAAAAGGAATTTGAGCTTTTTCGTGAAAAAGTATTTAAAAAAATAGATGTAGAATTTAGATGTACAACATGGCAGACACAAACTAAATATTGATTTTTAGATATTTTCAAATGTATCATTTCCATTTTAGTCCCAAGACTATGTGCTACTTTGTGTTAGCTTTACATAAAATACACATCATTTTATGGTTGTAACAAGAGGAGATGTGACTAAATTCGAGGGCTGTTAATACATTTGCGAGACATTTGATCAGTTACTATAACGGTGTAATTACTGGTCTTTGCTTCGCTCTCTGGCTTCACTTGTGTTTGATTTTAAACAAGAACAAAACCAGAAGGATTAGAGCTGCATGTGAACTTCGACTGGTGTTTGCTTCATTTTTATGAAAAAATGATTCACAATAACATCAATCTTCTTTGCTTCCCTCCTTTGTGCAGATCCCCCTAAGAACACCTCAATTCTGGCGCGTCCGTCCAGCGTGGTGGATGCCGGCCGACCTCTGACCCTGACCTGCAGCAGTCAGGCCTACCCAGCCGTGGACAACTTCACGTGGCACCGACTCGCTGTGGATGGTGGCTCTGTACACTGTCAGCTCTGATTTTTAACTTCTTTTTTTTTTTTTTCCTTTGTGGTGAATGTTTGCAGTTACCGTTTGACTTGAATTAAAACTGTAAAGCTTACGCCTTTTTTCTTTCTTCTTTTTCTGTTCTTCGTGAAGCAGCGTGGGTCACCAAGTCTGGGCCCGTCTTCACCTTCTCCGAGGTCGGTCCCGGTGAGAGTGGTCAGTATTACTGCGAGGCCAGAAACCGGATCGGAGCCCACAGCTCCCCGGTCCTGACAGTCAGAGTCAGAGGTACGAATCAGCTTTGATGGATCGTTTTGAATGTTGCCAATTAAAATCTCATTTCTATTCTTATAAGATCTATTTTGTTTGTCAATTCCTCTTTTTATTTTCTAACTATTATGGGCAATCTTTTTCTTTTAATGTAATCTATTAAAATGCAACCAGCTTAGCATTCAGCATTCAAGTGTTGGTTTTGTTAAGTGAGAATGGGAACACTGTGTTTCACTGCAGTGAAACCCACCTGCTACATATTTACAGCCATGTTTCTGATCATCTCAGACGCTGCAGAAGAAGAAGAAGAAGAAGGCCTCTGAGTATTTGTCAGTGTTTATATCACTGAAGGTTTTCAGATATGCTTTCTGTTTGTCTGCGGCGATGAGCGATGAAGCCTCCCTGCCACCGTCGCAGTGGTCCGTCCGGCCTCTGGCTTTCATTGTTTTTCTATGATTCACTGTGAGTCATGTAAACCACTCTCACTATTAAGAGAGGAGGTGATGAGGTGCTGCGGAAAACTGCTATTCGAGTCTAGACAGCTGAAGAAATGGAGCTTTGGAAAGAAGAAGTGGAAATACAAGACTCGAGTCCAGACAGGCGTTTTCTGATGTGCTGATCTTTAGCTCTTCAATCACTTTCCTTTTCTATTTTTATGACTTCTGTTCAGTTTTAGCCTGCTGAACTTCCTGCTTTTGCATTTGGCGACTTCACGTTTCTGTCGTGCTGATGACGTTCACGATGTCGCCGACTGCAGGTCGTTTAAAGGCAATCGCCTTGGCTTCAGCGGTGGGCGTGTCTGCTGGTCTCATCACGCTGACGGTGGCCGTCATGATCAGGTGACTGGAAGTACCTTCGCCCCTGCAGCAGCTGTTGGGGTTTTTTTGTTGTTTTTTTATTTCCTGTTTATTCATCAATCTTGTCACTGACTGTCTCTCTCTCTGCGTTCGCAGCAAGAACATGCACAGAGTAGACACAGAGTCCGTAGACGATGTAAACAAGGTGCAGCTGTCTTTGTCGTTTTTAATCAGTCTAAGAATAATTCAGCATTTTGTGTTTTACTGAAGCTGACAGTAGGAGAAAACATGGGTTTGACGAACGATCCAGGTCACCGCAGTTCAGTCTGGAATGATTTTTCATGATTTGTGATCCTATTTATCTGGTTTACGCTCTGAGGTTTGTGTCTTTCCGTTTGACCCCAGCGTCCAGCGGCGACACCCGACACCGTGCGCTGTGAGTCAGCCGAACAAACCCTCCCTGTCAGAAAAGGCGAGATGTTCGACATCCCGGTGAGCCGCGCTCAACGTCACCAGGGGAACGTTCGCCAGTGAAAGGGAGGAGGAGTTAGATGTTTCTCATGTGCACACAGGAGGAGTCGGAGGATTTAAGTGACACTTCCCACCCCTCCATCGTTCCTCTGATGGACGCTACGCCAATCAAAGAAGTTTCAGGCCGCGGCTCCGCCTCCAACTTCATCACTGTGCATTACTCCAGGATGTCCAGGTAGACACTAACCAAAGCATCCTGTTGTTATTGCACTTAATGTTTTTTTTTTTTTTTTTTTGTCGGGGGGTTTGTTTGTTCTTTTTACAAAAAAGTAAGAGTGATTTTACATTGTGACTGAACATGTGCTCCTGTATTTGGTTACAAGTCACCAGTTATTTTTGTCTTATTTCAAGTATATTAAGATATTTGCACAAGAAATTAGACCAAAAAATACTTAGTAAGGTTTTGTGTTTTTGCAGTGTAAAGAAATGTTTGGGAGCATTACTAATTGTGACACCAGCGATCAAGTTTGTGAAAATGTCTCTTCTCCCACTAATTGAGCGTAATCACAATAAAGCTTGGAGTTTATTCAATTTTAGAACATGGCACTGCGATGTGAAAGCATTTCATGTTCAGGCATTTTGCGCTTCCTGATCAATCGCTGTAGAGGATTTTTCTTAACATTGTCTTTTTGTCTGGAAGATCGGGTTTTTTGTGAACTTACCGATTTGGTGGACCTCATCTGCTTCCTGCAGCCCAGATCAGGTCCAGGTGCACAACATGAGAGGAGAGAGGAAACCGAGGGATTCTTCCAAAGTTGTTTACACTTTACTGCCCCAGCCCAGGCACTAAGCAGGAGGAAACACCTCGTGAGGTACGACTCCTCACAGCACACACTGCAGAAGACAAAACCCTCTTCTCTGATGTTTTTAGCTTTGAGATCGTTTCATCGACATTTCACAAATACAGCAGAAATGGTAAGATTTACGTAACAGTGGAACGAGTTTCCTGAACGATTAAAGTGGCAGAGATATATTTTTTTAATATAAATGCATTCAAATCAGAAAAAAATTACGTTCCGAACACTGTGTTGGTAGGCCTTTTTGCTAGGTCTGAATCATTGAGGCAAAGGTTTCACAAGACCCCTGAAGAAATAAGATGTTAGCAGCCAGTTCTTTCAATCCAATAAGTTTTGAAAGGGAGCATTCATGCATAAGTTGTATGTGCAGCACATCCTGAAGATGCTTGATTGAGAACTCAGAGACCAAGTCAACACCTCATATCAGCCACTTCTCATTGGTTCTTCAAAAGAAGATCTGTTCCAGCAGCACAAGAAAAGTTAAACATATTACAAGAAAGCTGGTGCTTAAGAACTGATTTAGAAATGTTGTGCATAGATTTAGTGAACAATGACTGTATGTGGTTGGTGTTAGTGCTTCGGATCAGATTATTTACTTATGTTGAAGCTGTTTTTACTATGTTGTCTTGATCCAGAATAAAGGAGCTCCAGAGATTTAAACATGCCACCTTCGTAATTTTGATTGGTTGTTGGTCCCCGCACTCTCAAATCGTTACAGTCGGCCATTTTTTATGCTTCTAACTCTTTAAGGACAAAATGTCCACCATCTGCCCTGGGTACCACGAGGAAGAAATGTTCACTTTACCCGCCGTGTTATGTGTGATCAGTGTTCATCCTCCTGATATTCTGTCGCTCCGTTGTCTTTGTCCCACAGAACACCTGCACCGGTCTGGTGTGAAGTACACTTTTTGCTTTCATCACCTGGTGGCGCCAAACGCTTCCTGTATCAGTGGATCTTGTGACACCGTTCCAATTCAGGCAGCTGAGGACGTCTCGGTGAACCCGGCTCCTGAACTCTGCTGCATGTCTTCTCCTCTTTCCTTTCAGTGCATCCCGGAGTGGCATGCTGTCCAATGAAAATGCTTTAAAGTTCTTAAAGGGTAAAACACAAATATTTAAAAAAATGCACCTCACGCTGCCTGGTTTGCACATCTATTTTCTTTCTCCAGTGACATTTTGGCACAAAATGTACATTTGCTATGTCATCTTTTGCGTTCTCAGACCATTTAGGCTGCTGAATGTTTGTATTGTAATTGTCTGTGATAAGACTAATAGTGTAAAATTAGGAATGTTAGTGGAGAAAACCTCAAGAACAAGTCTTGATATTATGTCAACCTTTGGGGTACATTTTGACATTGCAGTGGTTGGGATCTGATCACTTCCTCACTGCGTCTTTGTTGAATGCAGATTATTTTAACTAACTGTGAGATGAAAGGTGAAAACAAGGATAGTGAGGAAATATTAAACTGACGCGACTTCTCACTTTGTTTTTTCTAGTTTACTACTGATTGTGAATTATAATTTGGCTATCAATAAACATAACCTGCTTATCGACTGAATTACTAATTATAACTGTCAATTTGACTTTTTCCACAACACATCTGAGAAATTCCTGCCACTCCGACTCGCTCGAGAATTTGTTGCCACATGGAGGTTTGTGTCCGTCTTACAACATGGATATGAGGTTACAAAATGTGGGGAAATTAAACAGCTACATTACTGCCGTTTTGCAGTGATGTTCTTTGGTTGGTCAAAAATGAATTGAGTAAGCGATCACATGCTTTCTCAACTGCTGTTTCCTCAAATTTTGCCTCGACCTGATCGTTTTACTCAAATTTCATACGGCTCGACGTCAAAACAGATTAAAGAATGTCAATTTCATAAAGTAGAAAAAAATATGAATTTTTGTTTTTATACTTCCTTTATAACTGCAATTTTTAGGACTGAAAAGAAAAAAAAACTATGTATGCGTTACTATATGAATATACAATTGTTTTTTTATTATTACACCAGGAATATCTTAATAGATTTAAACAAGTATAATCACATAAGATTTAATAAATGAAGATCATATGTGAGATGAAAGGTGAAAACAAGGATAGTGAGGAAACACTAAAACTAACTGAACTGAACTGAATAAGCTGTTGAGTTTAAGCACACTAAATAATCTTATATAGAGTTAAGATGGAAAAAAAACTTAAACTAGTGAGAAAAAAGCTCATCTTAAGGCTTTTTTAGGAATCTACATGGATTTCTAATAGCGGCTGTGTGGATCAGTGTCTCCCCCTAGTGGACACAGAATACATAAAGCTGGCATTAGTCAGCCAGCAGGTCAAAAGGGCAGGGAGGGAGACACGTGAGGTTTTGACTTCATCAAATCACAATCTTTACTCTTTTTAAAAAAAAGTAAAAAAAAGTAAAAGAGTCTTTATTGACGTGTCAGAATGAGAGATGCGCTTCATCCCTAATCAATTGTCTGTAAAACTTGAAAAATATTTGAAGTACAAGAGAAAATGAACATACAAATCATACCAAACAGCCCACATTGTTCATATTTTCCACAGTAATATTGACTTTGCGATGTCTTTGGTAGCGGCTCTTTCTCCGTCTTAAGGAATTTAAAGTCTAGTAGTAAAACAGTGCTGAAGCACACGTCCCACTCTGCAGACGGTGCAGCGGGCAGCTGTGGCCTGTCAGCAGATGAGTAGCCATAAACCTTCTAAAAACATGTCCAGTGGCCACATTTTACGTATGTTACATAAACATCTGCGCTGAGAAGAAAAAAGAAGAAAAACAGTGAAAACCAGTAAACCGTGCATGTCTTACTTTGCATAACCGCAGCATTACGCTGCTGGATGCTGAACATTCTGTACTCTGTCTCAAAGCTGTGGTTCAACAAATCAGCTGAATCAGTCGTCTTTCTCCACATCTCAACTCTCTGTGTCTTTTGCCAGTCTATTTTATCGTATGAAGGTGTTTAGCTGAAAGGTAATTGTAACTCAAAGTGTCCCAATATGATAAAAAAAAGGAAGTAGGGGAAGGAAGACGTTCCACTTCTGCTTTCCACTGACCAAAAGAGGAAAGAAAATGCCCCAGCGATGTACAGAGTGAGTTCCTCCTCCTGTCCTCATCCTGTACTCTACAATTTTATGATTTACTGGCTGATTTAAACTATGGGAAGCTGGATTATCGTTATTCTGGGATTAATTCCAGGTAAGACAATATGTTCTGGATTGTTTTTGCCAATGAGTTCACATTAATTGTATGTTACTTGGTTTTGAAAATGTTTTTTTTTTATATATATATAATATCTATATGTACCGAAGGTGTCTGGAGTGGAAGATGGGGAGTGACCTATGAAAACCAGTGTGCTTTAAGAGGGACGTCAGTAGATTTGAAGTGCAAGTACGACTATCCTTTCGGGAATTTGGTCACCAGGGTCGGCTGGTCTAAAGCCCAACTGGGCCCTAACGGATGGACTCAGGTTCCCCTCTCGCAGCTCCCTTCGCCGCCAAACCGTTTTACATACGTCGGTGACTACCGCCGCGACTGCGACCTGAGGATCAATAATGTTCAGCCTTCAGATCAAGGAGCATATTATTTCAACTTTGCCGCGACACTCGGGAGATGGACAAGTGACACATACGCTTTCTTGACCGTGACAGGTAAATAACGCAAGAACACATAAACGTATGTCCAAGACTTTGAAGTGACTGGTGTTTCTCTGTCGCTGTGACAGAGCTGACCGCGGTGGTGGAGCCGAGCGTTGCCAGGGAGGGGGACGCCGTCAAGCTGACCTGCAAGTCAGGCTGTCCCGAAACCAAGACGATCAACTGGTTCAAAGATGGGCGACTTGTTCGGAGGCCACAGTTCCAGGCCAGCAGAGAGGATGCTGGGAGCTACTACTGCGCCGTCCAGGGAGAGGAGGCGGTCCGCTCGGCCTCAGTTGCTCTGAATGTTCACTGTGAGTACATGAAGGATGTTAAACATTAAATGTGTCAACTTGACAGCACGTCTCGCAGACCCAGTTTCACAGTATAGTGTGTGTCCCAATTATTCCTGCTCTTTTGAGTCAAAAAAATGTTTCAGTGCTTCCCCTTAACTCCCTGAGTCATGACTTCCTTCTTGTACAAACACAACTGACTCATTGATGGCCATCTTCTTGCTTACTCCCAGACAGAATAGTACTTATTTTAATACTATTACCTTATATTAATAAGGTAATTTGAGAGGACAACATGTAACAAATATGAGAAACGCCTCTATTCATAACCTCACATCAGCACCAAGAATTGTTCTGTGTTGTTAATTGTAAAATGATCAATGAGTTTATTGCTTAATTTGTTGTATTTTATGGAATTCTTAGAACAATATTTGGTCGACTGCAGTTATTAGAACTAAAATAATTATTGAAGATTAAACCTTACAAACAATTTGTTTTGTTTTTGTTTTTTGGGGTTTTTGTTGGTTTTTTTTTTGCTAAATCTTCCCTTGAAAAATAAGGCGTTAAATTAGAACACCACTTTTATTCTTGGCATCCTAGTAAAGATGTACTAATGATGTTAGAGACATCACTAGAGACATCCCTAAGAAATTTATTTTATTGTTTATTTAACTTTTACAAACTTGATGGAGATTTACAGGAATATTAAATTAAAAACATGACTTCCTGCTGATCTGGCAAATCAATATGCATATTTAGACCCGTCTCTCTAAGCCACTTTTCAAAATGAAGACAATTGGAGAAACTACAGTTCACTAAAAGACAGATACTCGTTTCATCTTGCGAATCTCATGTAATCAAAGAAAACCTTTGATCAGGACCATCTGAAGTCTTTGCACTTGTCAGACCAAACTTCCTGCTCTTCTGTAAACCAGATGCTCCTTCAGACGTAACGCTGTCAGTGAGTCCATCTGCAGACATCGTCAGAGGAAGCCTGGTTACCTTGACCTGCAGCGGCAGGGCCAACCCTCCAGTGGCTCGGAGCGGATATCGTCTCTACAAGGACGCAGAGTATGTGAGTTCGGGGCAGGACCATGTCATCTCGGACGTCCAGCCCAGACACAGGGGACGGTACCACTGCCAAGCCTGGAACAACCTCAGCAGGAGTGGCAGCGACCTGATCAACTCATCGGCGGTGTACCTCAATGTCCAGTGTGAGTAGACGGATGACTGGGGCGGTTAAACAGACTTTGTGTTACTTGGGACGACCTGATGAGGATTATTTGGTCTAAATTTGTGAGTTTGCTCACAATCAACTCGCTCACCACTGGATTTCAGTGGCGTATCCATTCCTCTTGACATTGACAGATGTTTTTCTCCCAATAAAAGTTTCAGCAGGACCTACAGATAGCGTCTTCAATAAGCTAACCGACTGACTCCTATGGGGAACATTTTTATGCAGAGGATTTTCTGAAGTGAAACATCAGCAGGTTTCCTGTCATTGATATTGAGCTAGAACATGTGGTTTCAGTTCATCATGTCCATGCAAAAACCTATAGAAAAAGTTCTGCTTTTTAAACTTTTCTTAGAGTTTCTGCAGCTGTGTCCCTCACAGAGGGAGCAGAAACAGAAGAACTGCTGCAGCAAAAACAGTCTCTCTTCCATTGTGAATAATATTTTAAAGGCACTCAGATTGTGTTCAGGCCAGGGATCCAGCTCTGCCAGCCCTGAAAAACTATAGAAGAGCATTTTGCTAATATTATTTTTTGGATTACTCTTTTTCTCTCCAGATCAGCCGATGAATGTTTCAGTTTCAGTGAATCCAGAGCACATTGTTGGAGGCAGCGGCGTCAATCTAACCTGCATTAGCAATGCTAACCCTGTGGCAGACAACTACACCTGGTACAAAAGGACAGAACCGACCGGCTCCCATTCCCTGGTCCAAGTGGGTTCAGGACAAGTGCTGTCCCTTCCCTCCATGCAGTCGTCCCACAGCGGCCTCTATGTCTGCTATGTGAGGAACCGCATTGGAGAGGGCAACTCAACCGAGGTGGTCCTGGCCATGGCAGCAGGGCAGCCTGGTTTGTGGCATTCCTCACTCACTGCTGCTAACTATTAACTTTATTACAACCTAAAATGACTTTGTTTGCTTCGCAGGCAGCCAGTCCCTTCCCCTCTTAGCTGGAATTGGACTATTTCTTTTTGCGGCCTTTTTTGCCATGCTGCTTTTGTTCTGGTGAGTCATCAAACAATTAGTTTGGGCGACTAATTTGAGTCATGCGGTCATTACTGTTGGCCAACTTACAGCTTGTATGACTTCATTGTCTGGAAATCTCCTTTTCTGCTTGGGACATTGCCTTCCGACAAATTTCAACACACAACATAACTTCGTAGCATGCATGCATCATTTGAATTTCTATTTCTGACAACCAGCTTCTAGCCACAGCAGGCAAAAGGTCACTCGAAGTGCCTTGCAAAAGTATTGATTCACCTTGAACTTCTTGATTTGTGGTAATGTAAAAACCACAGCCACGCGCAAGTTGTTCTAAAAATCAGGAAGGGATGTGCAAAGCTGTTAGACATGTGTCCTGCATCTGGAAAAACACAAATCAGAACTTTAAAACAAACAAACAAAACATCTGTTTCACTCTATGAAAACATAACCTGATAATTCAGATGAATGAAAAAAAAAATGTTTTACAAAACTGTATTTCTTGTACTGATTCCACATATCACCTACAAGCAGTAAAACAACTATTTTTATGTGATCTGAGTGTCGACTAGTACTCGATGTATTTACCAATATTGCGTTATCAGTTAAAAAGACGGCATAAAATAAAGCAAAAGTAAGGAACACGCTGTTCAGTAAGGTTAAAAATGAACTTCCTTTGTTGTTTTTCCAGGAGGAAACAGAAGTCTGAGGCGGGTAAAAAAGTGAGTGCATCTACAATAAGCTGTGAAATAACATCTAAGCTTTCTGAATTCAAAGAAGCGAGCTGTGGCTTGCTCTTTTTTTCTCAAATAAAATTTTATGTGGCATTTTTGGAAAAAAAATTGAATTAGAATTTTAAAAAGGAAAAACAAAAGACTTTTCTCTGGTTTGTCCATCAGACTCATTTAGTCTCACGACTCCATGGAGGAGCATCAAACACTGCAGAACCGACAGGAACAGTTTATTCCAACATTCACATGCCTCCATGTCCTCCTCCAGCTTCACGCGGGACAAATGTAAATATGTTTGCATGAGTTTAAAAATAAATATATCCAATAGTGATCTGACTGAGATCGCTGCATTTGTTTGTTTTTAGACTCCCAAATCTTCTGAGGCTGAGATTATCTACACCACAGTGACGATCAAACCCAGAGACCGGAGCGCAGCACAGCACAAAAACTCCCGGTAGGTTTATATGTGCAACAGTACGTTTCCATCACGAAACAAATAATTCGCAATAAAATACACCCATAGACAAACTCTATCTGCACAGCAACAATAACGATATCAGCAGGTCTTAATCAGGGTTGATTGAGGGTCATGACCTTTCCTCAGGTCTAAAGGCGGAGAAGAAGAAAGCTCTGTGATTTACGCCTCGGTCGTCAAATCCAGCAGACGATTCGTCTCCTGACATCTTCATTTTAAAATACATACTCAACACGTTTTGGGAGAAAGAGACATTAAAAGCTAAATAATTCAGAATGTTAGTAAAATATAGTTTTTATTTATTTCTTTTGATATTAAATTTTGCAATAAAAAAATTGTTGCTTTTATTAAAACTCTAATGTGATTGTTACATTTTTTATGTCGCTTTTGGGCAGCACGACCCACATAATGTCTGTATTCTGCACAACTGTCAATATTGTATCTGAAAATAAATATTTATTGTGATTTTGACTCATTTTTGTCAGAAAACATTCAATGTAGCAATGTGTTTATAAAATTTGAACAATTTTCAGTGAAAGAAAAGAAAACTACATTCTGCCTTCATCAGTCTCAGAAAACATTTTATTATTTTTGATCAAAAACCATTTATATTTACAACCTGCTCTCAGCACACACACACTGATAATCCCACTGTTTGTTGTATATTTGGTTATGTCATTTTTATTTCTGAAAAGTATAAAACATTATATTAATGCATTATTTGGTAAATGAAACGCAAAGAGGAACAATATTATCTTGCTAAAAATATTTGTTTTGTTTATGGTTCAAGTTTAACATGACAGTTCTGGGAATATCAGTTCACATACAAACAAACACATGCCAGTATATTACAGTCACAATTCAAAAAAAAATTATTAGAGAAAGGTTTTATGAAATGGGAATTTAATTATTATTGCACAGATCTGTCAGCATCCTTTTTCCTTTCATCTTGCAATTATTCTCTGTTATGTCAGTCACATAAGGCTCCATTGAAATACTTTGACGTTTGTATGTATATCATGCCAAAAAGTGAGAAAGTTCAATAATTTGAACAAAGAAACTGACTAATATTTACAACAATACACTGATTGATTGGCGGGTTTTAAGTGGATTTAAAGTGTAAGGCACATACTGAATGTTATGTGGAAATATTATAAAAGATAAAAGAGCAGGTGCGTATTACATGCGTGAAAGAAAACTAACATTTCCATTGCAAGGCAACATCATAAAATAATTAGGCATTTCTTAAATCTTTAGGCATTTGGTTGTCTGCATTGATTTGTTAGCTTATATGTAGTGTTGAGGTGGACTTAGCATTTCTACAATGTGCACTGTGAGTGGTGTGTCCAGCACTGAAGACAGAGATTCATATAAAGAGTTGATAAAATCTCTCTTTTTTAAAAAAAAATCAAGTTTTCTTCCAGAATAGCTCTGATTGATTGACTTTCATGGAAGTTCATATGTCCAGTTATCCATACTTCAAGTCCAAAGTCTACTTCACAGATATGAGAGAAAAATAAACTCAACAGGTTTCTCAAAAGTAGAATTCAGTTTAGTAACACTATTTGTGTCTTTATAACAACTGGTTAAACTAGGTTCCTATCAGAAGACCTTCAGTGAAGCATACGGCTCAGGAAGTGAGGAATGTTTCCTTCAGAATAAATGTCTGAAGCCATGATAAAAGGGGAAGGTCACAGTTTTTCACTTCCCGGTCACGGGGTCACAGTATCAGCGACGTAAAATGTCCGTATTGTCATCCAAAAATAGAAAGGTGGATGCAGGGGTCTCATGGTCGAGCCAATTTATGAACACCTGGCGAGTTGTGATAGTTCTGCAGAAAGATGAGAGCAGAAGGTTTGTTTACAAGCTAAATGAACTTTCTGGTGTGCTGGTGTGAAAAAGCTCAAATGAATCTGTCGCTGGTTGCACTGAAGTTAGGATTAAACTGATTAATGTTTTTAGAAATTAGAAGAAACGTGTAACACTAAATAATTATTAGCATGTCAGATCCTGGTTTAGGTGCATTTGTGCCTAGAAGTGTACAGATAAGGCATGACTCTTACCCTCATGGCTGTGGATATCCACGGCAGAAACCTGGAAACTCTGGTGTAGACGCCTGGTTTTTTAGCCATGGCGCAGCCTGTTCCCCAACTCACCACTCCGAGCAGGCGATAGCGGCTGCTCTTAGACAGATCGTCAGCAGCCACAAAAGGACCTCCGCTGTCCCCCTAATGCCACAAATAATTACAGTCAAATAATCACATTAAAAAAAATCCAAAGTTGTCGACACGTTTGAGTTTATGAACCCATTGATGTCCGACCTGGCAGGCATCGATGCCTCCTTTCTCATAGCCAGCACAGAACATGCTGGTGGTGATCTGGTTGTCGTAGTAATCAGGAGCGTTACACACAGCATCACTGATGATGGGGACGTTTGCTTCCTGGAGAACGTCTGCCAGGTGACCTGTGGGGAAAAAAAAAAAAAGAATGGCAAGAAAATGAAAAAAAAATTGAATAATGTAACACTTAACTAAAAAAAGAAAAAATAAATTAAAATCTCAAAATATGTTAAGCGTTTAGACCCACCGTAGTATCCAACGTTTCCCCATCCTGTCACGGTTCCCATCTGTCCGTCTACCAGTCGTTGTCCGTACGCTGGCAGACAGACAGGCTGGATGTGCTCTGCAAACATGGACAAATAATGCATTATTGCAGGTTAAATGATCGTTTCCCTCATCTTTTATGTTCAATTCTTGTTTTTGTTACATCCCCTAAAAGTTTTTATTTTACTTCAGAGCATTTACTAAAATTAAAAAATAATTTCACAACAGGTCTATATTTAGCAAGGCTAGTTGTCATCCTACCCATAGTTTTATACTGAAACTAAAAACCAAACAGAACAAACTGAGTAAAAAGATGGATTGAGATCTCTTTACCTTTCATAAATCTTTTTTATTTACATATTTTGGAATATTAAATTTCAGTTCATTCCAGTTTATCTATGATGCACCAATTCAAAACAAGGCTTACGAGAAACACCCAGACCATCACTGTCTTAAGATTCAAATATTGATTTTGTAGTTTTCCACTTTGAACACTAGATGTCAGTCATGTCCCACTGAAAAAAGGGGTTGGTTTTCTACCCTGTACTGCAACAGTGCACACTGTACTCTCAAAGTAACTACACTAATTAGTCAGAAAAACGGTTGTTTTGACAATCTTTGCAGTGTTGACAGGTTAAAAAAGGTGTTAATCATTACAGACATCAACATGTTAAAAGAACATTGCTTGTTTCCTTTTACAATGCCTTACCACTGAAAGTAAGTGGCTGTGCGAGGGCCAACACGGCGATGTCTCTGCTGTTGTCATCAACATTGGCATCTACAAAGGGCAGGTAGCTACTGTGGTAAACGATGGTCTTCACCTCGACCACGTTAGCATTGACAGGTTTGTTGTAGATGGAGCCCAGCAGCACGCGCCATCGATTAATAAAACGATTCCGCCTTGGAAAAATAGAAAAACGTTTTCTTTTAAGCTCTTCGAAACAGACACATTAACTAAGCACATTTAAAATATCTACAAATTGTTTGTGAAACATTGTTTCACCATTTCCTAAAACACAAGATGTCCAACTGAGCAATAATTGCCTCACTTACTCTGGGAAGCAGTGAGCCGCAGAAACAACCCAGCGATTCGAGATGATGGATCCTCCACACTGGTGAATGCCGTCGTACTGTAAGCTGACCTGCCACGGCCAGCTGCCCTGCCTGGCATCCACACCCCCGACTATACGGTCCGCCGCAAAACTACGCCTGCCACAGTCTGCGAAGGAGAGAGACAGGAGGGACGAAAATAAATTCAACTTTTAGAGATAAAAAGTTTTCTCAGAAATGAGAAAGGTGTCTAAAAGAATAAGGTCAAAAAGAACCAGAATCCACAAAAACTTGGTATTCTGTTAGCGGTGTAGCGTGGCAGCCCTTGAATTGTGCCAGTGTGCCACACAGAGTGAGTCCAGGCCTGACCTCTCACCTTGGCATAACACTGTAAGAACTTCCCGGCTCTCACAGGCACTGAAACAAAGACAACCAGAGTTAAAGACTGCAGGACACTCAAAAACCTCTAAGCATCTCTCATAAATGTTAAGAGACCAAATTCATAAAAACACACAAGAGAACCACAGAGAGGGCACTGAAGGAGACAGATCAGGAGATAAACCAGCGGTGTGAGTTACCATGGGTACAATGAGTCTTTCATTTTCTTCCCATAGCTCAGCTCTTCCTGTCTGACACAGAAGAACTCTCCAACGTCACCACTGGCTTCAGGCACCGATACGACCGAGTAGTTCACCACGCTGAAACAGACACTAACCATGAGTGATGTCTTCTAATTTTTAATTACAACAAAATGCATTGGGAGAAAACTTTTTTTGAAGCAGGATTTGGGCCCTTTATTGAAAAACACGCAGAGGGATCAATCAGTCGTAAAGCCAGCAAATTAAATCCCCTTTATATTCATAAAACCAGAGCAAAAATAAATAAAAAAACATGACTTGATAACAATGATCTCACCTGACAAATCCAACTTCCTCACAACTGATGCTAGCAAGAAGCTCATTGGCTGACGAGGAACACACCTGGCGCCACCTCCTCTGAGCAGAGTCAAACACTCTGAGACGCTGGTCAGGTGAATTTACCTGAACTGCAGGGAGACAAATGACTTCAGAGATACTTCTTATTGTTCTGTGGTATTTTCTAAATAAATTAATTAATATCCAGATGCAATAGCTTCCCTGTGAACAATAATACAACATTTGACGGCATACTTATGTTTGTGACTTAGCATAACACTTTACATAAACTGTGATAAGTTGATTAATTCTGATAAATGTTCATATCTTATCCAACTTACCATCATACAGTCCTGTGTCCTCCTCCATAGTGCAGAACGTAACTACAGAAACACAATAAGCAACAACAGCAGGTCAGGACGTTCGGGTTGGGAATCAGGTGAAAGCATCAAGAAATATCAAAAGCAGCTGATTATTGTCGTCACATGCTTGGAGAAATGTGTGATATGATTATGTATGAAAGCAACGTAGTCTGACCTACGGCCCAGACTGCAGCGCTGATGGCTCCGATGGTCATGAGTGTTGCACAGACGCCCATCAACCTCCAGGGGGTCAACACACAGGTCAGAGAGATGCCTCTGTTCCCTACACACACACACACACACACACACACCAACACACACACACACCACACACACACACACACACACACACACACACACACAATGGACATATAACTTAGTTCTGATGATGATGGGCCATGGACTTCACAGAATGCGGGTCCAGTTGAATCAACACATAACTCTTTTGTTTCTCACTGCCTGACATCAAGTCAGATTAAATGTTTTCAGTTTCGGGTCAGTTTTAATTAAACAATTTGTACAACATTTATGAGAGAGGTCATTTTTGGGGAATTTTTCTTCAAAATCAGCAGCTTACACGCATTTCTGTGGTACTTGCCAGGATTAAACTGCATGAATTGAGTGACCTGGTCAGAAACACATCTTTGACCAAATCCTAGAGAAACAACTGGAATAAACGAGTCCACCGTGGTCACGCATACGTTTTCTGCTCTTCCCACACGTTTTCTGGAGTCTCTTCATTTTGTAAAAGAAGAGATGTAAAAGTTGTCATTATGGTCAAACAATTCTGTTGTAGTTTCCTCAAATCACTTGAATTGTCTCCAAAATTGTCTCTGTCCCTGAAAGCATTTCCAATAAATAACCTTATTTTTCATGCTTCATTTGAAACAATGTTTTATTCCTCTACAAATGACCTTCTGGCCCATGCAGATACAAAACTTGTTTTGCTGATTAAAATGACACTAATCAGCTTCAGCCAGCATCTTTTGCTTTTGTTCTGGAATCACATATTTTCTATCCAAACACTCTCAACCAGAACCCGACTCCTTCCTGTACAGGATGGCTGAACATGCCCCTGCTGTTCATATGTCTAATATATTTAAACATCTAGAAATTATACCAAAGGATGAATGATACAGTGCAGTTTCACATCCTGATATCGTGACAGATTCATGAAAGTTTCTTTACAATGTCTCTGAAGGAATCTCTGTGTTTGGACGGATGTATGTGGATGTGTTAGAGGCAGCACTTCAATTAAAAGAGATTTTATTGATTCAGAGCCATGACATTGTGCTCTGGGATTTCTCTAATCTAATTATTCAGGCATTAGTGAAAAAAATAATAACTTCTGTAATCTTAGAATATTTCTTATTCAAATCTTAATTGCCATATTGGTGGCTAATCTTTACCAATAGGGTTGAAAATTACACTTTCAGTGAAGTTGTACACAGACTTAATTCTCCTGTTGAAGTAAGTTTAGTCTGAATAGTTTTATTTTCTGTATCGAGGTCAAAGTGCATTTATTCCGAGAGACTGGTTTACTTTGTACTTCTGGAAAAATGAACAAAAAGGTCAGAGCAATGTTTAATTTAGACAAAACAATTTTTGGACTCCAAGCAGCCGTGATGGCTGCCCCGGTGTGAAGAGGCAGACAGTTCATGTGCTGGCACGAAGTGAAGAGTACAGATCTGATCAATAGTCTAAAGTCTAGCATTTACCCACAAAGCAAGAACAAACTCCTAAAACTAGGATATAGTGCCATGTCTGTCCCACCTCTGTACCCATGCTGTTCTCATCAGGCCCATTTTAGCTCATTATTAGCGATGAAAATATTTTCAGTTGAATTTTACATTTCAGTGATCAGGTTGGTCTGAATTTCACATTTTATGTTCCAAAATTGAATAAATCTTTTATCCCTCTGACTTCATTTGGGGCTAAATTGAATTTTCTAAATTGAAGTGTGCACACACACTTTCCCACACAAAAGTTTTTGATGTTCTATTGAATTTTTATATAAAATTTGAGTCTCCAGGACATGCTGTTTGTCTTTCAACACAGGTCAGCTGCTATCACTTTCCCACCTTACACCACATCCCATTTACACAGACCAGCGGCCAGTATCGTTATGAAGGTTAGAGCAACAGAGCAGTCAATAGCCGGGGCCTCGGGCAACACCTCCAAACACAGATGGACATTAAATCACATCACGCAGCCTGACCGCTTTTTTCAGCATCGCCACAGCTTTCTGCTCTCTCATCGTCTGGAAAGGATGGAGGAAGGAAATGTAGCTTCTTTGTGTTTCTTTAAACATTTAACAATCATCGTTTTACTCTTCTAATTATTATTTTTGGCTCTGGGAACCTCTGGAGACGATGGTGCAAAGAGGTATTCTTTATAAATTCATAAACAACCTCCTATTTCATGCAATAACAGTGTCTTCAGTCAGAGGCTTCTTCAGAACTGCTTTAAAACAGGCTGCTACAGCAGATCCTTGCAGCCTAAAGCAACTCTTTTAATAAACTTATAAAATATGAGTTAAAAAAACATTTAGCATATGTTTTATTTTAAGTTGAATTCATTGTTTAACTATTCTCAGTCGGTTGACGCTTTAGATGGAAATAAGGTCTGTCTTGTGAGATATTCAGCACACTTACAGTTGATGCTAAGCAAGTTCACTTTTGTTTAACAAAAGCTTTGTTTTCTTAGTTCTTTCTGTTTCATCTCTTTCCTAATCTTTCAACTTTCAGTCTGGATTCTAACAGCTCCATCACAAGGAATCCTCAGTAGTAACTTATTACCCTTAATAAATGGTAAGAACAAAATGAAAAGTAACTTCTGTGGTGAACATGCAAGATATCTGAAAAGAGTTTAAACAGTTCCTGATTGTTTCCACCTGACTGAGCAAATGTTGTTACAAGAAGAAGCTCAGATTGATTCACATCTAAATCCATATATACAAATCAGGGTGAGATGAACACATAAATCGCAGATTACAGCCGATATATCTAATATCCGTCTTCCGGATATGAAGAAACTAAAGCTAAAAAGATGAATTAAAATAAGTTACTATATCAAGACAAGTATGAGGAGAGAAATTCACAGAGTTTCAAATGTACACTTTCAAAATGAGAGAACAAAAGCACAAAAACAGTTTTACATAACTGGAGGAAAACATATAGGTTATGATTTTTTTATTATTATTTAAAGACCTGCAGCCAGACTAAAAGCCTAAATGCTCTCCTTTTGAAAAAAACAACAACACTGAATTATAGAAGAACAGCAAAGACAGAATCTCTCTAAACCCTGAATTGTTAATTTAAGAAATTGCACCAAGTGGCCCTCACTTGTTTGCAAATATCTATGATTTTAGTATTTAATGAAAGTAATCATTGTTCTTCAGATCAAGCCATTTCATTGGACAATCAGGTTTATTCAGTAATGTAGGAAACAGAAAAATGAAATCAGCATCTCCATAAAGTTTGTTGTGAGACAGAAAAATTAAATAATTGAACCTTTTTTGTAGACAGTTGTGCTGACTTTGCATTTTCAAATTACTTTCAAGTGAAAAGAGGATGTTGGACCACTGAGCCGTCGTAGCATCGTCTCTGGTTCAGGAGGCAACAAGTGCAATACAAGAGCTGTATGTAGAATAGGTAGGATCAGATATAAAACAAAATTTGATCAATAATAGTGACTCACGGCTCAGATTATCAGCAGGACGTCGTTCCTCGGCCTGACTGGAAATAACACAACCTTTCCTCCACACCGGCATATTTATTCTAAACAGAAGAGGAAAGCCTGCCTCGAATCAAAATGTCAATTTTTCTATCTGGCCTGCTTTTTTCTCTCACACGACACAATTTCCAATAACACAAAACAATCTATATTTTTTGTCTACCTCTACCTGAGATGATGTGTGTTAGAAAATATGAACCCACTGGTACAATCACGCCTTCAAACAAGGAATGTGATTTTAGTGTTACATGTAGAGTGTGAAATCAAAGTCAAATTAAAGAGAAACATACTAAAAGACTGGATTATGAGGTAAAACAAGAGCATAGATTTAATAATTTTTTGACAAAAACATTAAATTAACAAATATTGCCACCATTTCAACAAGATGTTAAAAACAAGGTGTCATGAGCAGATATTGTTCTACATCAGTTCTGAAAAGTTACTATGGCACTCTATATTTAATTGCTATAATTATAGTTGTATCACTGCAGCAGTGAATATAATTAGATTAATATAAGTCACATAATTTCCTGATTAAGTGGAAATTGGAAAAATTCTAAAATTCAGACACGTCTCAAACTTCACCTTAAACAATCAGCTGAACAAATGATTACAGAAAGTGAAACAGATGCCGGTTTAATATCACATAACCCTCACATCACTACTGATACACTTTAACAACATCATTCTAACTTACTCCAATAAGAAATATATGGTGATTTGTCTAATTTTTCAGCTCTCTTCACAACTCGTATCAATTCAGAAATTAATCTAGGATGAATAATCCCAGATATTTACTAAAGCTATTATCGCATGTTTACTTATTAAAAAGCATAAGTATTCATTTCAGAGGAGCTCTTATTGGCCAATTAGGCTTTTATGTTGCGATTACAAAATCCTAATCAAACACAGACTTTGTTCCTAAGAAC
The DNA here is from genome assembly GCF_027474105.1 of Poeciliopsis prolifica. Classification (NCBI taxonomy): domain Eukaryota; kingdom Metazoa; phylum Chordata; class Actinopteri; order Cyprinodontiformes; family Poeciliidae; genus Poeciliopsis; species Poeciliopsis prolifica. The sequence goes on along the minus strand of NW_026562392.1, from coordinate 6,302,348 downwards.
CAAATATTTTTTTAATGTAGGTAAAATATTTCACTCACTCAGTAACACAATCTTAAACGATTATAGGTGTTAGTTGTGAAAAGCTGTGCTGCATTGCAAATCTGATGCTAATTACAACTCACTGCTCTTTACTAACTAGATTAAAACATTCACTCTAGCAGATTTTAAAGCCAGTGTAAAAAGGAAAGAAGGAAATATTTCCATAAAAGTTTTTCAAAGAGTTTGCAACTTAATCCCTTGTAAATACTCCCCAGGCTTTCAGCTGGGTGTGGAAAGGTGGGATCCATCAAAGACCCACCACTGACACTCACAAATGTACAACAGAGTTAAGAACAGACTCTGTGAGTCATTCCTGCAGTCGTCAAGGAACAAAAGTAAAAATAAAAAACAACCATGTGGATGAGTGGTACTGCTCATGTCTGGGTTTCCCTGATTGCTCACACCCACGTGGTAAATAACTATGTCTCAAAAGATATAAACACAGATTGTCTCTAAAAATAAATAGCAATCCTTTTGATTTTAGCCCAGAACAAACAAAAATAAGCCAGGCGGTGCGTGCCACTCCTAAACGAGGCTGTTTTTCCTCTAATTACACGCAACATGATTCACTCTGGGTGGACGCCCCTCAGTCAGGCAACTAAGCATGTCGTTTCAAGGGCTCAGACCATTTGATGGCAAGCAATAGCAGAAGGAAAGAAGGAAAGGAAAATGAAGACAACTTCATTTCATTACGGATTAAAAGGTAAGCTGATTTATGTACATTTTATGGTTGCATGTAGCAAAAAATAGCTAACAAAGGTGTAAGTATCTCACTTATTCATACAGTCAGTTCTGGTTTTCAGTGCAACAAAAGTTTGATAAACATTTTTCTGTTAAAATCTGTTTAATAATTTCAGTTCATACAAACATGTACAAATGTGCTTCCTGTACATACAGAGGTCTCACTTCAATAATAGCCATTTATAAGAGTGAGTCTTAGTAAAACTAAAGCAGATTTTTGTTTCCTCCTCTGTCTTCCTTTGGGCTACAATGATGCTAGTAGCACTTGATGGAGATTATGAAGCAAATCATGTTATTTATTATACAAGATGGCCAACAGAGCAAAAACATTGTCATTTTCTTACATGGAAATCACAAATCTGTCAAGCACAACTGAACTTTGATAAATAAGCCAATGTAAAGGTTATTTAAAACTTTAATTGATTCTTTATTAAGTTGGTATCAGTTTGATTATTCAGTACATCCTCGAAGGCGGTCGAAGTCAAGCAACCTAGTCAGACATCCGCTGTATCAGCACAGCTGGCTGATTGTGAGTCTGTCTGGATAATTTTTAAGATAACATCATTAATGCCACAAAACAAAAGACCCAAAATCCAAAAGATCAATCTGTTCATAGTGAAGCTGAGGTTCACTGGCAGGCTGCAGATGATATGGAAGAACCAAAACACCTGGCAGCATCAACCAACATAACTTCACAAAGAAACATGGCGGCTGCCTGGCTGGAAACAACAGCATCAATTATAAGAACGACGTTGTGTAACGTTTTCATTTTGAATAGATTCAAATTGCTAAAGTTTGCTAAAACAGGCAGTTTATGCCTGACAAAAGAAAAGCTCACAGTGATCTGACATTGTTTTGCTTCAGGTAAAAAAAGTCTGAACTAACTCTTTAAGACTTGAAGCACAATCTTTGTAAAACTGTTTAGTCTAACTCAAAAGTATTTCAATTTAAAAGATTAACGAGTCACTCAGGTAAAGTGCACGGCTTCTATGTTTGCATACATGTTATTGTTAAGAGTATCATTAGTTGCTGTATTAGTAGAAATGTTTTTCTGTCATTTCAGACAGGCAGAAATTAGTTCCCTCACTAACAAACACAAATTATGTTGAGTGAAGAAATTACAGTCTGATCCAGCATGTGTTTCTCTGAGCAGAGTAGATACTGTTAGCTGCTTTAGAAATTAGTTTTTTAATGTTTTATTGTAAAGTCTTGAAGTTGTTTCCCAGTTCATCGTTTTTAGGTCTGCTAACCTCTTCAGGCATAAAGCACAAGGAATACTTGCGTTGTGTCCTTCTCAATGTACTAAAGAAACAAAGTAAAATCAGGAAGTCGTCCTTGGACAGCTACATGTTGCTAAATACAACTATATTGGTTATGTCTGATTGCTGACATACCTGTACTTTACTTTTACTCACTTCTGTTTGCATTTGTGGTGAAACCTCGAAGGCCTCCTTCTTTCGATGACCATTCAAAGACCCACAGTGGCCAAATACATCTTTAATGTTAAGTTATAAGCACTGGTGTCACATAAACATTAGCTTGGAAAGTTGAAAGCAGAAAAGAAAAATTAAACACAGATTACCAGAATGAGCCCAGTAGGAGGCACGTTCTATTCTTTCACAATGTTATCTTCATATTTCCTAAAATTGAAGTTCAGTCATGTGGTCTGAAAGTTTTTATGGTATATTTAATAGAGCATGTCATTCTTTTCCTAAATACGAGTACTGATATTAACAAGTGTTAATATATATTTGCTGTGATCATTATTATTATGGATCCAACATCTATTTGGACTAAAGAGATGACTAAATGAAGCAAATATTACAACTAGTCCAAGTATATGCTGACCCAGCTGAAAAACAAACGTCATAAAAAAAAATTCAGGGAACATCAAAAAGACAGCAAAGCAGTTTTGAACAGGCTGGTTAATCGTTAACCTTAAGGTGGACTGATGTCTGGACACAAATACAGAAAACAGGCTGCATGGGCAGCAGCATTGCACAGCATTTTGATCTGTGCATCTGCGTGTGTAGCTTTGGGTGTGTGCGTGTGTGTGTGTGTGTGTGTGTGTGTGTGTGTGTGTGTGTGTGTGTGTGTGTGTGTGTGTGTGTGTGTGTGTGTGTGTTTCAGGTATTTTGTTGGGAGAATGGAACGAAAACAAGCGTGTATTTAACCAGGCCACTCACCCATCTTCCCCTCTGTCACAACTTTCTCAGCGTACATCTGAATTCAGGAGGAAGCAGAAGGCAGCAGCAGACAATGATGAGGTAGTTCCCCCTTCCTCTCCTCTCTCAGCAACTACACTGGGCAGGTGGTCTGAACTTTTGGCAGTCCCCTTTTAGCAACAACCAGGGTCCTTACAAAGTAGAAGGATAAATCACAAAACATTAAATCAATAAATATTTACTGAATATATACATAAACAGACAAAGGATTAAGTGGGAGCTTTCATTTTTTGCTACATTGTTTACATTTTTTTCTGATGTAGAGTGAAATTTTATTTCAAAATCTATTTTGATGTGTATTTCAAATCATAAAACATAACTGTGTCCACATTCCACTCATCTGCCATCTATCACCTGCAATGATGGTAAATTAGCTCAAATGAACAGGAACAATTCAGGAACCACTAAGACTCAAGCCTGTCAGAAACAACAAGATGTTGTAACCCAATGTTGCTGCATGCAGCCAATCATGATGGAAAGAAATATTCTTGCAGGAACTGAGGTGAGATTTTTTAAAACTGTCCGGCATGGTGGTGGTAGCGTCACGCCGAGGGTCTGTTTTGCTACCAGTGTAACTACTGGACTGCAAAAAGTTGATAGAAACATTAACCAGATTAATTTTCTTCTAATCCTTCAACTTCATCTTAAATGAACATGCTGGTGGTGGAAACTTGATAACATGTTTGAGTGTTTCCAAGATCAACTATCCCGAGAACATATAAAACACATTTTAACACGAATAAAGAGAGCAACACTATCCATCTGGATCACATCACCCCTACTGAATATGTATGAACTATAACTAAAAGCAGTAAGGACTTAAACATGCAACCACAGCTACACTTGTTGATGGCTTCAGAAACCATATGGCCTGTTTGTAATTTGCCAATGGACTTCTATCTAAGTATTATTGGGGATGTAAGTATTTCACTAAATAATAAAATATAATAACCACTGAACAGATATTGATGGTGATTTAGTTCCATGTTAATAAGCACTAAGGAAATACAAATACATTGTCCACAGGAGGAGAACGTATGTGTGAATGTATGAGTATTACGTTTCAAAGCAGTTGCTTTCACTCATAATTTCTATTAAGTTTGTTTTAATTGGGGGATTAGCTTAATTAGACCAGAATTAGCTTAGTGACTTCATTGATAAGTAACTAAGTGGTACATGCTTTTTAAATCCAGTTCAGCGTTTTTCCTCAAGGTGACTCACCTGTACTCTCCTTAACAACAGGTGCAATTTTGTTGTCGTTTTTCTCTTTTGAAGTAAAACTAAATTGTGCTTTGGAAGTCCGGTTTAATAAAAAAACAAAAAAGGTTTTTAAAAAAATTATTTAAAAGAAAAAAAAAGTTTACCCCCCCGACTAACTCCGCTAAAGCCCCGCTGTCGGTAAATCCGTGTTTTTCAATGAATCCTCCTTGTTCTTCTCTTCACAGGTTACTGACCCCGGAGGAAAAAAGTGAAGCAACGCTTCCTACCAAAGTTTCTCCCGCGTGCATCAACCAAAGCCACCGGCGCGCGCTTCCAGCTGTAAGGAGAACAACATTTGAAGGTCACAAAAAACGAGGTTTTTGCCGGATGAGGTTCGTCGCTCCTTCGTGTCTCTGCGGTCTGCTCCTTCTTTCTGTGGGCGCTCAGCGGCGCGCGAGCGGGCTACGAGTGACGTCAACGTTCCTGAGTGGACAAAGTGGGCACGAGCTCTCCCTCTGAAGTGACCGCGTGGACTCCCCGTCCCACCTGAAAACATTTAACCAATTAGGCACATTTTAATGGTGACTGTCAGCAAATATCAGGTAGTTTTGACTTGGTCGATTCAACAGGTGCGCTGCCTCACACACAAGCAGACACGCGGGCTCTGCGAGAGGAAGAAAACCTAACTTATTTGGATCTGGTAATTTCTTTGTAATGACACGAAAGCACTGACATTAGCCAAGTTCCTGTTTGGAGACAGAGAAAATAAAGGGGAAGTTGAAGAGGCAGGCCCACCTCGTTTTGAGACAGAGAGCAGTGAAAAACAAACGACAAAACTGAGGTTAGTGCAGGTGCACTTTAAAGGGGGGTGAGCAGAAAACCACAGCGGGAGGAGAACCGAAAAGTGAAGTCATGGCGCATCATCAACAAAGCTGCTGCTTTCTCATCATTCTGTGCGCAAGAGGTAAAAACATTGCTAATGTACTCCAGCATTATTATCACAAGACAAAGTCGGTGAGACTGTTGCAGTTCGATGACTAACTCCTGACTTATCATTTATAGTAATGTAACACCTATTGTTTCTTTTGCAGGTATTCTGGGTGGTGATTGGTCAGTTCTTCTCCCCTCCAGTCCCATTTGTGCTGTGGTTGGTTCTTCAGTGGTTCTCCCCTGTTCCTATGACTACCCACTCGGCTCTGATGAAGCCCAGACAGATGGGCGGCTCTCCGCACAGGTGATAAAGGAGGCATTGTTTCTTGTAGCAGCAGAGATCACTTTCTGTGTGACCTTTCTGCGGTCAGAATAAGTAGATATCGCCATGCCGTGGTTGCTGACAAAACTGACAAAACAAATTGTCCTCATAAGCTTCCTGGTAATATTTAGTGTGGATATATCTGGAGCATAATCTGCTGCTCTTTATTAGACAGGAAGCAGTGAAAGAAACGTTATGTCTGAGATGTGGTGCCTGAGAGACAGTCGCTGCGTTACGGAACGGTACAGCACTACTCATCACAGAAAAACAATATGTCACAGGGTTTTCTGCAAAGACACACTCTCTAAGTTTGCGTGTCCGTATGTCTGTGTCAGCTATGTGTTCCACAGTGCCGGCATTTTCCAGGAGCCATCTTATCAGAACCGGGTGCAGTACCTGGGACAACTAGGCAGCAAGAACTGCTCTCTGAGGATTTCTAATCTCAAAGAGTCAGACAGTGGAACATATGTGTTTTACCTCATCACCAACCATAAGACGCAGAAGATGCCTCCACAGACTGGCGTGCAGCTCTTAGTGTCAGGTGGGCATATTCACTCCATTCTGTAAGATGCATGACAAACACAGTTTCATATTATTGCAAGACAGTTTCATCCACCTGTTTCCTCCTTTTTCTAATCTTTTAAGACTTTTAATTTGTTCTTACAGTGGCTGTAGTTTAACATAGGTCTATTGGTGAGTCTCACTGTTAGCGAACAATTTGGTTTGCCACAAAACTGATGCTGTAAAAAAATAACAACAAAAACAATTGTTGTTGCTTTATATCTAAAATGTATGCAAAGCAGAACATTGGTATGCATTTTTGTGTTGACATGTAACCGTTTCCCTTTTTGAAAGCAGAACTGAAACCTGCCAGTGGCTGCTTGACATAATAATCACTAAATATAAACCCATGGCATTGCATTACTTCAAAAAGAAAAAACAGCCAAAAATAAATTTTACAATGTTTTTTTATTCAGAATACTTTGGCAAAACTTGTGAAGCCATAGGATTTAGGGCAGGTTTTAAAACTGAAATTATCTCCTGACACAAAATGAGTCAGCTGATGGTGGGAAGAACTGTTTTCTGCTTTTGTCTTTCTTAACCACACATTAGACATTCCTGTCTAACTACATGTAAAAACAAATATACATGTAGGTAACAGCTTTGTGGCTTCCTCGTGTCTAATTGTTTTGTCTCCTCATTTGTTGGATTATAAACCTCAAGCAACATTTTTAGTCTGTATTTCTTTGGTGGAACCTAATCTTTGTTTTGCGATGTGTAAAATGCAAGTCATCGCCCAAGCTCTGAATTATAAGCAATTAATTTAGCGAAACTTCTCATTTATTCCAGAGTAGTAACTAATATGTGATCAAAATACATAAATGCTTCTTAAAAGATTTATTTCTCAAAAAACAGTAAATAGAACAATAAACATCTTAAGTGATGATATTGTCCTTCATTGTTTACAATAAAGTCAAAATTAATTAAATTTACTGGATACTTTCTGTGTCATATAGGTAAGCTCCTGAAACATGAGGTTCTTTATTTAGGTTCCTTTTCCCTCCCTTTTTGTCACTGCAGGTTCTTCCACTGCAGTTGCGGTCTCTGCAGGTCCGTCCCATGTCGTCCTGGAGGGGACAGCCTTGAACCTGGCCTGTTGCAGCCCAGCTGCCACTTCGCAAAGCCGCTTCACATGGTTCAGTACCAAAGGTGACAGGTTGGAAGGTGTCGGACCAGTGTGGAGTACCCACAAAGTTACATTGGGTCAATCTGGCAGCTACTACTGCCAAATGCAGACTGGAGACAAAACGCAACGCTCAAATGTTCTGGAAATCGATGTGCAATGTACGTGGAATGTAACTCTGAAACCAATCTACATCATCTTTAATTATACTGAAAAGATGTTGAAAGATACGTCTGCATCTGTCCACTAGCTGATTCACTTTTCATATTCTTTAAATCTTGTAGTATTTGAAGTTAATGACTTTTGATGCCAACCTCCTGTAGACCCGCCTAGAAATGCAATCATCTCCACCTGGGGAGCAGAGAAGGATCATCCTGTGACTCTGACCTGCAGCAGTGAGGCCAACCCACTGGTCCGCACCTACGTCTGGTACCAGGGTGCAGCATGTCTCCCAGCAGTAGACTTAAGCTTTCATCGAGGAACATCCACCCAGTCTACATTAACAGGAAGAGTCTCAAAACTCACCAGTGCCAACATCACCACAAAGGACAATGGACAGCACTGCTGTGTGGCACGCAACAGACATGGCTATCAGATAGCCAGCGTGACTCTGACCAGTTCCAGAGGTAAGTCAATGCAGAGCCTTGAGATCACATTTAAGGGATGTGTTTTTAAGTCAGGGGTGTCAAACTCCGGTCCTCGAGGGCCACTGTCCTGCAGTTTTTCGATGTGCCACAGGTACAAAACAGAGGAATGAAATGGCTTAATTACCTCCTCCTTGTGTAGATAAGTTCTCCAGAGCCCTGCTAATGGCCTAATTATTCTATTCAGGTGTGGTGCAGCAGAGGCACATCTAAAAGTTACAGGACACCGGCCCTCGAGGACTGGATGTTGACATCCCTGTTTTAAGTTCTCTGTTATGAGTACAGGATTCAGAGTATAGAATCCTTAAAAATGTGTTTTGCTAGGTTGAAACATAGCAGTGTTTACAATACATCTCAAAAGTACTTATTATATTGAAAATATATATTTCCATATATTTTAGTGAGATCTCATGTGGCCGATTAACACAAAGTGCAGTATATTTGTGACATAAAAATGGTTTTGATGCTTTTTGCAAACATAAATCTTAGAAATGATGAAACATTTTGACACCCTGTTCTTATTGGGTTATACAGAGTTAGCAGCATCATGCTATGGAGGTGCTTTTCTTCAGGAAAGCTAATCAGATGGAGCGATCTGTTAGATGACTTGGGCAGAGATTGAGCCTTCAGCAGGATAATGATCCTAAACATACAACCAGAGCTGCACTGGAGTAGTTTAGATAGAGTGAGAGTGGCCTAGTCAAAGTCCAGAGCTAAATCTAAGTGATAAGCTGTGGCAAAATTTGGAAACTCATGTCCTATTTATACAATCCTGTAGGCTTTTACTTTCATTGGAGAGAAGAATAACGTTCAATTTCAGTCTCAAGTTGGAGGGACGTGATCTTAAAAGACTGCAGCTGCAGTGTACGATGTTTCTGTAAACTGTTCACTTTTGGGGCTGATTGAAAAAAGCATGTCACTCTTTTCAGATTTTTATTTGTAAAATCTATCATTCTACTTCCACTTCACAATTATCCACCATTTTGTTGGTCTATTTCTTAAGATTCTCAATAAAATATCAAATTTTATTCTTGTATAATGTGACAAAACATTAGAGCTTCAGATGGTATGGATATTTTGCACATATGCACTGAGTTTTCTGTAATCTTCTGCTCTTTGCAGAGACACATCTGTCCGACTCTTCAGCGAGTACAATGGTGGTGATTGGAGTAACTATTGGCGTCCTTGTGGCTATTGCTGCAGTAGCTGCCTGTTTGATGACGAGGTGAGTGAGGCCTTTGCTCCTTTCATAATCAACAATTCATATTTTCAAGATGGGAACTGCTGCTTCCAATAAGCATCAGACATAACACAGTCATATTTATAGGCGATGTGCTTGTCGTTCTTGTCTTGATGAAAAGAAACAAATAATCTTTTGTAAAGGTGTGGCGTAGATGACCAAAAGAGTTGCAGGGTTTTATGTGCATAAACAATCTATTAGCTTAAAGAAAAGAAAAGTTACACTTCTGCTACGAATCTGTGTTTGTTCTGCTTTCAGAAAAAAGAAGTCCGCCAGACGACAGTCATATGTCCTGACTGGGACAACTGGGACAGAGTGAAAGAACCGCTTTGATTATGTGTGCCAACACACATGTTGGGTAATGCAGTAACACGATGTTGAGGCCCAGTGGATGCATGAGATGTCGGGTCATCTTACCCTGTAAACCCCCCATGTCCATACGGTTACACAATGCAACCTATTTTGAGATTTTTTTTAAACAAAAAGGACCAGATTTTCCTAACCTTGGTCCCCAAAGTGCACTGCCCAGCTCGTTTTAGAAGTGTCTCAGCTTTTAAAACACCTGATTCAGATCATTACCGTCCAACAACAGGCCTCTCAATGATATCCCTCTACAGAGGGCTAAAAGTGCCACAATTCCACCCAAAAAATGAAGACGTAAATGCAATTGGGAGATTTAAACAGAGCTTAAAATAGATATTATATTGAACAAATATACATATTTTACCCAGTCCAAGTGTTATCCCTTCTCAGTCTTTACATGAAGTAGATGAAGTAGGTCACTGTAAATAATTGTTAAATTGTCCTTTTAATTCTTAAAGTTTACTGACCTGGCATTTATCTGTATATTTTAATGAAATTAGATTTCCACATCTAATCACTTATTTTGAAAATAAACAGTGCAGCATATTTATTTACATGGGTTGTTTTTTTACATATCTGTATATTTAGATTTTTACATGAATAGATATTTCTTTTACAATTTTTTCATGTTTTGTATTTAGGCTGTTTTGGCCCATCATAAATATCTACTTGAAGGTGCAAATTGTCTGTGTTTGGAATTACTGCTGGTTTAGCATGTTGATATTTGAGTTCAACATGCCAAATATGAACACGGCATGTATGCCCAATCGTACTTGTAGAAAATTAATTTAAGTCTTGTTTCTAGTCTAGTATCTCCAGTCGCTGCCAGACAGGTAAAATATACCATCTCATATAATAAAATATTTGTCATAGTATCCTTCAAACCTTTACTGTGTTCTACATTTAAATTAACCTAGCATTTTAAACATTACTTCATGGCTAAAGACATTTAAAGTCAAAAGTTATATAATTATGTAAATATAAGTGTGCAGGTGCCTGTCTCTGATTGGTTCCCGGAAGCTGCAGACGCAGACTTCCTGCTGTCCATCCTCTGCTCATCTCAACCGGCCGCACTGTTTGTCACTATGTAAAAACTATGCGAAGTTTTGGAGTTTGTAGGAGTGAGCAGGTCACTGCAGTTTAGTGTTCATGGTTACTCAGACTTACGTAAAAGCAGGATAAAGGGTAATGGAGGAGGATGTGCCATTAAATAAAATTTATTCAGCTCCAAATAACATCAGACTTAGAACTTATTGCTATAGAAAACTGGACAAACAATGGGAATATTACAATAATAAATTATTACAAACAATAAGAAAAGTTAAAACTTGATACAATCCTAGAACACTGGAGGTGGAAAGTAGTTTGGTGTGGGGACTTCAATGCACATAGCACTTCATGGGGAGATAAAGGTGATTATAATGGAGGAATTTTAGAAGAGATGATTGAAGAAAAAGAATTGTTTGTCCAATATCGTCCTCTGGTGGTCAGAAATTAAAATACAGGTCACCAGGTGTGTTTTGGCAGGTGTTGCACCAGTTCAGTCTAAATAAGACCTGGTTCCAAGTGAATTTCATCGATAAAATGAATTTGTTTTTTATTGTTCATATGTTGGCACCTAACAATTTCAAATGAAAGTCACAGATCCAGCATGAACCGATGTTCATTGACCTTTGATGACCTCTAGAAACATTTCTTTATATCTTTAAAATGACAGCAGCACAAACGTCATTCATTGCTGCACAAACCAGCAAAAACGTAGCACAAACATTTGATACCACTTTTATCTGATCTGATGAAGGCTGGCGGAGGGGAGTTGTTGTTCTTTCATCCAAAAATCACATTTTCATAGTCATTGCTGGTATTCTGAGGAATAAAGAAGACTAGATTAGGTGTCACGTAACTCTGGTATCATTTTCTGCTTTCTTTGTTGTTTTTTTTGTTCAAAAACCTGTTCCTCTACTCACCTCTTCATTCTTTGCATCAGAACAAGACCGACGCTTCCTTTAACAAGAAAACAAGAAGCTTCTATGAAGAGAGTTTATTTCCTGGTGCTCCGATTCAGCAAAGCAACCAGAACCAACTCAGAATGATGTTCTGCGTTACCTACCAGACCCAGATTAGAATCGGTGGCAGCACAAGCAGAATAATCACCTTAATTCCAATTCCAAGGACAATTAAAGGATGGACTGGGGGGAAAAAAGGGGAATAAACCATTAGAAATAATTAAAATCAGCCACACATGTTTTTAAACAAACCCCCAATATCTTGAAGCGTTGAAGTTCAAATGAACATGAATGAATTGAAGCTTTAAGAAAACGAGTTCTTCCGTTCCTCCAGGATTCCTACCTGTTTCTTCCACCGCCAGCAGCAGCTCAGCTGAACGGCTCTCGCCCGCACGGTTCTGGGCCTGGCAGATATACGTCCCAGAGTGGGTCAGCTCGACGGAGGAAATACTCAACACCTGCCCCGAGCCCACCTGGAGCTCGGTGCTGGAGTTGGAGACGTCGCTGCTGTACCACCAGGTGTAAGTGATTGCAGCCGGGCTGCCAGAACCTCTGCAGGTCAAAGTCACGTTGCTGCCGACCAGCAGAGGGCCAGAGCGCTTCACCTCAACGGATACGTTCAGCGGAGGATCTGGAGAAAAAAAAAAACAACCACGGTTCCAGTAAAAATAGGTTGATAGTACGTACACAATGTCATCCAGAAGTAGCCGTGCTATTTGAATTTTTCTTCAACATTTCAACAGTAAGCCTCATTTTATTTGAGTATTTTCTGTGACAGACGTTCACAAAGCAGCAGATGGTTGAAGTTTGAGGAAAGTGAAAAACTTTCACCCCATCTGCAGATTTCTTTAAAGCCTCCAACAGGTTTTATTCCAGGATTGTCCAGTTTTCACTTCACCCATTTTCTGATCAACTCTTACCAGCTTCCAAAATATCCCCACAGCATCCTGCTGCCACTACCATGCTGCAGCATGGCTAAGGTGTGTTCGGGGTCACGTACAGTATAAACATCTTTTTAATATTTATATTTTTAATAACACTGAGGTTTGTAATTATTACGTTACAACATGCAAAGCCAAATACAATACACACGAGCAGAATACAATGCACATAAGCAGAATATTAGTGATTAATATCAAATTCATTCATTTTGCCTTGGTATCATTACAGAACTTACACCAAACATCCAGAGCCACAGGATCTGATTGTGAGGTTGTTACCCCCTCAAAAGCACATGAATAGTTTCCGGTATCTGTGGTCTGAGCCTGAAACGTTGGTTCTGCCACCGGGCGTCCGTCTCTGAACCAGGTTATGTTGCCGATTTGGCACTTTGTCCGACAGTCCAGGGTCACGCTGTCTCCGAGTCTCACTCTGTCGGGGCGGACTCTGGCTTCCAGCCCTGGAGATCAAGCAAAGGAAAAAAAAAAACAATAATTCAACCTGAAAACAGAAATCTGAGAGCGTAAATCTGTTTTACCTGTGACAGAGAGACTCACTGACGTCTTACTGCGCCGTCCAAACATATCTGTGTCAAACCAGAAGAAGTAATGTCCAGTGTCGTTCTCCTGCAGGTCGCGCAAAACCAGGCTGCAGTTGTGTGCGTGATCACCCCGATACTCAAATCGACCGTCGTATGACGGAAGGTCTGAAAGCCTGACGCGTTTCAAGACGCCATTCTGAATCATCCCTCTGTGCCATGCGGTCTCTCTGACGGATTCCTTGTCTGGGTATCTGTACGAACACCTGAACTCCACCGAAGACCCCCTCAAAGCACAAACGTCGGCGTCCTCAAAGGTCACCGACCAGGCAGCACTCACTTTCTCTGCTGATGAAAACACAAAATAAAACTTGTGACGGCCGTTTTTAAATCATTTATTATGAGGCCGTGGGGAAAGGAAACTTAATTGACTTGATGATTCAGCAGAACAGCCTTCAACAGTAATCATGTATGAAGTCACAGCTCTTGGCATGGCTTCCCTGGACTCTTTTGTGAGCAGTAAATGAAGCAGTTAGCAGCAGGTTTTGCTAGTTTCGCTCTTAAACTCCACGAATGCATGGCGGGAAATAAACAAAGCGAAAAGAAAACCACTTCCGGCCTTACAAGTCAAGATTTGTGCTTGGAGTTCATTTCGCTTGCTTGCGAAATGTTCACTCTGAGCCAAAAGTCATTTAAATAAACATAATGCTAATTTAACCCTTTCATGCATTAATGATTCTTTGTGTCAGGATTTTTTTTTCCTTTTTTTTCTGATTTTCTTATGGCATTAAAAAAGATAAGAAGAATAAAATTTCTTTTAAAAAAAATGTTTTTTTATTTTATGTTTTTTTTCAGGTGGTCAATTGTAATTTTCTCTCAATAAAAAAATCCACAAGCACAAGAAAATGGCTTTTAGATAGCTTTTCACATGCGTAGTGACCACTATGCATGAAAGGGTAAACATGACATACATAGCATTGCATGTGGGTACACTTTACACAGGAAGTGCATTTAAATAGTAATAATAAAAAAAATGTCACGTCATCAAAACCAGGGGGCAGATATGTGTGATGATACATTTGCAAAAAGGAGAAAAACTACATTTTCAAGGTGTTTCTAAGCCAACAGTGAAACTTTGACAGAAACGACGAAGAGCTCCCATCATCGTGGAAACGCTGAACCGTTGCAATAGAAAGCAGCAGCTCATGTTGAGGCTCAAACAGAAAACGCAGTTCCTCTTCGGTCTGTGTTTCCTGGCATTGGTGCTTGATTTACAGACTGCATTCAACACATTTAACCTGGAGTCAATGTTTTGAACAAATTCTTGGTCCAAGCTCAAAAATGAGGTTTGCAGTTCTTGCAAATGTGAAAGATTTCCAAATATAGAACAATGCATTTCATATTTAGAATAACTGTATATTTACTTACCCTGCTGCAGCAGAAGAAGAATCACCACTTGTATCATGTTCTACACGAATAAGGAACTGAGTTGATAGTTCATTTGTCAAAGCAAACTGTGGCGATCGAGGCCCAACCCAAGGCTGCACAGGACCTCTAGTCAAAAAACCCAGTTTTGAAGAAGTCTGAGGTAGAAGTATGCTACAAACAAGATCAGTAAGCATTATGTAAATCAGCCAGGGTGGGAAGGGAGCAGTTTGCTTGTCCCTGATCATATGATGAGTTTGAACTAGAATCTGACACTTAAGATGAAATTGGAAAATAAAGAATGAAGATCAGTGAGTGTCCTCAGCGATAGTCGAAGAGCGGATAGAGATAAAATGGGGGCTGCTGATGTTTTTAGGGTGGTGGAGATTCTCAAGTCTCTGGTTAAAAAAAAACTAAACAAAAGAAGAACAACCAGGTGAACTTGAGTTTTGTTGCAATCTTCAGTTCCTAAAACAAATTCCCTTCATTATTTTTCCTCGTGTGGTGTATGGGACGTAATCTTCTCTGTCGATGGCATAGCAGGACCTTGAACGCTGGAGGTTTCAGTTTCAGCATGGATGACTGGAGCCAAAACCAGCTCTCATCTTTCACTACTGAATCAGAGTATTTTTAGAGTTTTCGTTTTTCTACTTCAACCATTTTAAAGTGGCTGCCCAATGTGCCACTTTCCCCCATTCTTCCAACTTCTAACTTCAGGATGTCTAATTGGGATTTTAGAACAGTTTGACCCCGTTTCTCAGTTTTCCCAGCCACCCCTGAACTCATCGCTTACTCTCTCCATGATTCCCAGACTGACCACACCTGATCTGAGGTGTGTAAAGCTCACCTGTTTTCTCCTGTCATCTGCTGGACTCATCTGCAGCCCAGTCTTAGTGTTTCAGAAATTAGCTGAAGTCTCTGGACTTTGACTGGTCCATTCTAACAAGTGAATACTCTCTGATATAAGGGGTTTATTTATTTTTTTGCAGCTACTACAAATGTTTCCATTCATGACGACCATCTGCTCCCAGGCGTGAAGCTTGTTTCTCATTTACTCATGTGAAAAGATGTTTCCACCTGAGCCGTGGCTCTATGCAGCTCCTCCAGGGTCGTCTTGACTGCGTCTCTGATCAAGGCTTCCACGTTCAGTCAGTCGACCATGTCTTGATACGTTGGCTGCTGTGGCACACTCTTCCTGTTTTGGTGTGTTGAACACATCTTAGCTTTAGACAAAATGTTTAATGATGTTAATAGTCAAGTGAATTCATCTTCAGGCTGCAGCAGGATGATGAACCTGCGTATCAAGTGTGCTGGAGGCGTTTAGAGGAAGCATCGTTGATGTCGGGAGCAAATAAAAGTGAAATCTTTTCCTGGCAGACATGCATGTAGCCACTAATATAAAAGCTTTTTTCAAGGAAGGTTTTTATGTTTTCATTCTCCAGAGAGCAAAAGGTTTTGTGATGAAAGAAAATGGAGGGCAGAGAAAACGTAAACATTTTTGACTGTGTAGCTGTTCCTGGTTGAAAAGCCACACAGCTGCTCGACCTGTTTGTTGTTCTCAGAAATGTGCCTGGCCCGTCAGGAGCCCGTCCACATTCCTTCAGGTGCCTCGCTCGTCTGACATTCCTGTCCCTTTGGGGACAATTAAAGAGACCCAGGAAGTTCAGGCGCAGAGGGAGACGCGAGGCGCGCCGGTTCCCAGAAAGTGTCTGCACATTTGTGAGGTCAGTTTGAGCGAGAAAAGAAGAGATTATTTTTATATTTGCAAATAGGGAAGTTGTCTTCAGATCGAGGGAGGAATTTCCTATGTGTTGTGTAATCCGATTTTTCTGTTTCTATTTAACTAGAATTTATCTGTATATAAATGTAGACAGAATGAAGCCAGGATATGGATATGCTTTGATTAAACCTTCAACAAAAGCATATGTGCAACATTATGAGTGCCTGAATGTGTTTTTAAATATGATTCAACCAACAGTAACTTTGTGGTTGTTAATTACAGCAAATGAGTTTATGTAATTCATGTTGATTGATGAATTTGCGGCATCAGTTTAATATTTTTGAAATTTGCTGAAGTAAAACCCATTTCATTTACGTTTATGCCAGGGAGCGTTTGAGTTGGCAGAGGTGTCTAAAAACGCACACGCTGTTGTCACAGCATTTTGGCAAACAAATGTGAAACTTATTGCTGTATTGGTCATTTAACCTTCTTGAAAATAGCTGTGTACATTTCTCTAACTCTCCAGGGATTATCTGTATGGAATAAGGAGAAGAAATGGCAGAGAGGAGAAAAGTTTCTCAGATCTGCTGGCTGCTCCTGGCGGTGCTTCAAATCGCTGCACCATCTTCAGGTGAATAACAACGCGAGCGTCACAGACGCATCAGCAGCTGCCTGACCTGAACGCTTCGCGTTGCCTGCGTTCAGTCTGAGGCGCAAATCTTATCACCGGAGCAGATGTATTATTTTTCAGCGTAAAGAGTCGTGGTGCCAATTATTCACAGAGAATCTTCATTATTACATGTTAAAAGTAATGTAAGCAGAATGTTACATTTAGTGAATAAAGTGCCAAATGGGCTGTAAATCAGAGATTATTGTTATGACAACATATTTCACACAATGAAGCCAAAATATATTCTCATGCCTTAAATTACTATTATTATTTTTATAATCGGGGTTTCTTGAATGAAGACCTGAAAAAGCTTGAAGCTCTTTGACTCCTTTAGAAAACAGGCAAAAATAAAACTGTTTGGTGAAAATAGGTTTTCATTGTTAACATGCCATTTCCCTCCCCCACTAATTTTAAGATACATATCAATCTTCTAAATGTCGTCCTTTAAAACAAAATGTAAATGATTTTGTTTTTTCAAACCCAAACCTCATTTTGCATTTGATTTTTTCTTTGTGCCGGTCTCGTTTCTCCTCAAAAAAACCCCAAAATCCAACCCAAATGCAAATCTGCAGTTACATTTCAGACGAATCAGCATATTTTTGAAAAATGAATACAGAGCAAAAACACCCTTTATCCCTATTTTGATGTGCTTGCTTGCTTTTAATCTTCACCCGCCTCAGCACAAGACGCCACGACCTCGTCGGCTAACTCTACCAACACCTCAGCTGCAAAGAAGATCTCTGGCTATCGGACTCTTCCGACTGATGTCAAAGTGGCCGTGGGCGAGCCTGCAGAGTTCAGGTGTGGAGTCCCTGAAGCCTCCAAAAGCCTCACATTTACCTTCTACAGCTGCCGTGGAAACTACACCCTCACCTGCCCCAACGGCCAGGTGGAGGACATTCCCCAGGTGAGACGATCTCGACGTCGAAGCTGTTAGTTTACCTCGTACGGTCATGTTAATCTCATCAAATACGAGCTTTTTCTTCTGCGTCTGTCGCCTCAGGCTCTGTACGGGCGTTGTGAAGTGAAGGGTGGTGAACTGGTGGCAATCTGGACCCTCAAAGGGACGTCCTTCTCTGACAACGACACGCTGGTCGTTTGTCATCAGTCAGACGATCCAGAAGACTGCTCTGCTGTCCTGCATGTCTATGGTGAAGTTAGGAAACATTGTGCAAACTACACATTGCATATGTGACGTGATCAGTCGAAGTCATTCTGCTTAAACGCCTGCCTGCAGATAGCGGTGTCAGCTATGCCACCCTCGTTGGATGTGTGATCGGAGGATTCTTCGGGGTCATTTTGGTTTGCGGCCTCGTTTTTCTCCTGATGCCAAAATCCATGACGATTCAGAACTGCCTTGGTAAGCAGTGGTTTAATGTTTATAAGGCTAATGTACAAACAACAACAACAAAAGCGTAATCAGACAAACTCTTAAGAACGGATGTAATATGCAAAATCTTTGTTTTCAGGTGAAGACGAAGTCAACGATGACCTGGACTCAATCGTGAAAGAGTGAACCAAGAGAAAGGATTGAAATAAAGTTTCTCTGCCGATTTTTATTCTGATTCCAGCAGAGTCATGTTATACAGATGATCTTGGCTTTTCTCTACCTGCTGCACATCTTTCAGTCGATGGGTGATGGCCAATATTGCTCAAATGTTTAATAAAAGTAATATATAATAATATTGCTGAGCATTGAGTCACTTGCATGCAGTACCACAACTTTTCTGCTTGAGGGCAGCACTTTTATGAAGACAGTCTCGCAGCAAAACAATATATCGCTGCTTTTATGCAGTAATATTGGAGATGTGAATAGTGATTACTGTTTTTAATTTGGTTTATGTGCACAGCGTCAGCTAAGACACAAGTATCTGAACTAATTGGCCTTTTTTCTCCACTTTTCTGTATGAGTTTGGAGTTCAGTTCACAAGCGAACACATCAGTTTGACATGATCAGGTCGGCAGGCGGGTAGAAATATGTGAACTAAAGTGATCAATGCCCACTTACTGTCAAACCTTATCTCAGCGTCTTTGTTTAGGACACATCAGTAAGACAGAGGACACTTGCACAATTCTTCAAACTAAGAATCGTACAATACCTAACTCAGACCTGGATTTTTACTGTTCTGTTACTTATTTAACATGCATCCAACTCTCACTTTAAATCTATAAATCCAGATTTTATCCAGTGATTAAATTATCTGTTCATTGTTATTGTTGCGCCTGTCAACTCGCTCTTTTGTGGTTTAGGTGGCTTCTATGACAAAAATAAAATTGTTTACTGTCACAATAATGCCACTCAGCTTTTTGTCAAACCTTAAATCGTTGGGTAATAAACTGCAAACTGTGAACTCTATCACAAATTCATGTTGCTAAAGATGGCACAAAAAAAACCAAACTAAAAGTTCATCAGTGACAAAGTGAATTATGTTTAATATGTGAAATCTGAACTCTGCTGCAGTAATATTTAATCTTCACATAAAAAAAGGCCCACTGAAAACTGTTTATGAATGTAGTAGACTGTAAATGTGAAGGAAACAGAAGAGAGTTTGCTGCCCCCTAGTGGTGATTGGTGGATTTTTATATACGTATATGAGAGAAAGAGACAGAGAGAGAGAGAGAGAGAGAGCGAGAGAGAGAGAGAGAGAGAGAGAGTTATTATTCACAAATGGATATAATCTTGAAGTTTCCAGCCTACCACAATTGTTCCACAAGCGCAAAGACCTGTCTCACGTATCCCAAAAAACATCTAATATAAGCAACAAATATTCTATGAACTGCTGAGACACAAGCGAAACTTTTAGGAACATGTGTGTGAAAAATCTAATACAGCATCTCAGAAAAGAATATCAGCTTGGCAGCTGAACAAGGTGGTGGTAGTGTGGAGGCCTGGGCCTGTGTTTCCTCTTGGGGACTTAAACAACAAGTTGTCAATAATAGCAGCATTAATTTAATGCTCAATTCCTGAAGGATGCCAACCAACTATTAGTTGGGATTGTTTTTTTCCTAAATAATCCAAGTAGGCTTAAACTTAAGAACACAAAGTGCACCATCAAATGCAAATCAAACCTTAAACAAACTCTTAAATGTGGTTTAATGAATAGTCTAATTTCACATGATCCCAAATGTTGTTGCTGCAAAGGTTGTTAAGTTAAGGATGCAATTACCTTTTCACTCAGGCCCAGGTTGGTTCAGATAAAAAGAAATCATAATTTGAAAACTGCATCTTGTATTTTCTCTTTCTTATCTTTGAGTCGAAATTTGCTTGCCGAGACAGAAAGCGAAAACTAAAGCAACATTTCTGGGGGGCAAAAACGTTCTCCGAGTACCATATCGTGAGATCTGAGGTGGAGAAGACACACACACAGGAGAGAGTCAGCGGGAGAGATTCCTCCCTGGCCTTTTAGCTGACACAACGGAGTTAGTGTGGAGCAATGTGTTGATTCAGCTGCTCATCAACTTCTTGGTTCACTGTGTGCTGGATTCTGTTCCTCAAGTCTGATTCTGGTCAAATCACAACCACCGAATGGCAAGTCTGTGGTTGTTCCAGGACATGACAAAATAAAGGCATGTGTGTAGGAGTGAGAGAGGTCATGCTAGCTGCTGGGCGGCTCAAAGTCTCCTGGCTTTGACTGTGAAAAAATACAAAACAAAAGGCATTTTCAGTCTGCGTAAAAGAAATAAATGAAAAGGAATGGTTGAATTCCTGCATATCTGAATGGGACAGTAATATGAGATCAAGTCAAAATGTAGCTGATGTTCTTCAATAAATAAGTATATACCTATATTAATGCGGACAAGGGTAATGTTTGTGGGGTTTGTGCTACCCTCACCTCTTCCTTTCAAGGTTAATTTCTGTGACTTTTTTTTTTTTACCAAAACCTAGCAACGGACTCACTACAGTGTGACTTAACCTGTGCTTTGACCTTTAATAGTGCTGTTTATGGACAAACACACTTCAATACCACCATAACAGAGGTGTGTGTCAGGCCATGAGTGTAAGATAACCTTCACTGTTTCGTGTGTATTCATGCTGTGACCTTTTACAGACAGCAAATGACTTTGGGGACATTATGTTCACCAAATATCATTAAACAAAGGTTAAAATATTCCAGAGGATATTTTAACCTCTGGAATTAAAGGTCAGAGGTGGAGCTGCTCATTAGTTTTTGCAACTTTTCAGACAACTGTGACCTTCTACTGACCTCTGAATTTGTGTTGATCGTCGCAAAACAGAGCTCTGCACGGTTCAGAGTGTTTTATGACCTCAAGACATATTTTAGTGATTTAATGTAAATGACAAGTATGTTCATTTTCGCTTTAGTGTGTCTATAGCAATAATAACCTTTGATGATACTGTCACCAAAATAAGTCGTAATAAGGACAGGAGCATCAGCTAAAAGATTTATGGTGTATTCATACACCATAAATTCAATAATCATCAGCTATTCATCAAATATACTCATCAATATTCCAGTTATTATTAACTCTAAATTAATCAGTTTTTAGCCTTGATTGGAGGAAACTCAGCCTTTTTGTTTCAATTTTAACAGCAGTATTTATTCCTGTCTTCTGAACATTAAAGCAGTGATTGTGTAATTTAATCTTTAGCATGAGAGATGTCTTAGAGCACAGTGACCATTTTCTAATCATCTCATCTAATCATCTAATAATCATCTCATCTAATCATCTAATAATCTCATTTGCAGGAACACAGGAAACCAGGAAGCGGTCAGATAAGTGGCCGCGGAGCATTCAGATGTTTTCCTTTTCTTCCCCACAGAGGCGACACACACTGGACTCGATCTGAATATTCCAGCACTTAAAGCCTTCGATATTTGGTAGATACACCTGAAAATTGTGAACTTTTACGTAATAACGTGATAACAAACAGCAGCACTGACCAAACGACAACAATGTGACATGAGTAGCTTAGTGGAGGTGATTAACTCTGGGTTTTCTCTGCTTTTTTTGCTTCGAGGTCACCAGGTATCAGCTGCTAAATGAGTCTGATGTCACTTACACACAAACCTTGAGGTACGTGTCTCTGCGTCTCCATCGGCTGCAAAAATAAACGCTCTCTCCTGTTCGAGTAGTTAAAAGGAAAATGTTTGCCCCGCACCAGACCAGCAGAGTGAAAGGTATTCTACGGGGAGAAGGGCGCCGGGTGATACCTGGAAACCTGACAGAGACCAGAACTAAAACAATAGCACCTGTGGAGGAAGGAAAGAGAAAGAAGGAGTGGAAAAATACACAGTGCAACACAAACTCCCTCCCTTGTTGCAAGACCCAAATATTGATGTTCACAGTAGCTCTCCATCCAATCTGACTGAGCTTAAGCTATTTTGGAATAGCTATCTTGCATATGAAAGCTAGCAGGACTGTCCTAAATGATTGGCAGCTCTAGTGACCTTGACAGGTGACCTTGTGATCACCAAAAATACACATATATATTTACAAATCAACCATACATATTTAAACCCCTATGAGGCTCTGTTTCAGATGCATGACACGTTTTACAAATATTCTCTAGAATATTCTCACCTCCCATTTGCACTACTTTATGTATTTCTAGCGCATACAGAACATGTTAAAATACATTGACTTTGTTACAATGTGACAAAAAGTGACGTCAAAGGGTTTTTGCTACTTTTTCAATGGCCTGTAAAATATCAGGTGTTAGTAAAACTACATTTTCTCAAGTATAGCTTTCTGCTATGTAGTCATTCTTGCTGATGTTTGTGGAATAGTCCTACAACTGGCCTTCGATACACACTGTACACATATCCGTTCAGACGTCATGTCACGCTCACAGTGCGGTCGTGCACATCCAAATGTTTCTACCCCAAACAAAAAGGAGGAGCTGAGAGTACTTATTCAGGTAAAAAACAAAAGACACTTTTAACCTTTCACAGTCTTCACAAACGCTCCTCTGCTCCTGAATCGTCACCTCAGGTAAGCCTCAGTAGGGTTTGATGAATTGGAAGCTGAACATGGAAGGTTGTGCTTTTTTTTTTCTTTAGAACAGAATGAGTTTTTTTGGTCTTTTATCCTTGTTTGATCACAAGTGGTAATTAATTTGTTTCCTTGTTAATTTTTTTTTTCCTTGTTAATTAATTTTTTTCATGGACAACGCAAAAACGATTCTCCAGTAGACAGTGTCTGTCTGTGAGTATGGATGATAGTCAAGTGCTTCAATGAAAATGGAAAGTTTTCTTCCTGAGTTAAAAGGACAGATGTATATTCTCATATTTATTTATTTTCTACCCATGTACACTTAATTGACGTTTTCTGCTAGCTTGATTTGGCAAAATCCACTGCTGCTTTAGGTCGCGTGATAAATGTTTTCATGCTGTGCGAGGCGTTTTGTTTTTTGTTTTTTTCTTTTACACATTGCATCTAGAAGAGACAAGCCTTTGTCAACCTTGGCTTGTTGAGTGCAACCTGACACTGACATTGAAAAGTCACCTGACGAAGGTCAGAATGGAAGTGACGGAAATGGAGTCACAAAAAGCCCATGCAGACTTTCTTTTCAAAACGTCAGCTGACGAGGACGCAGAGAGAAAAATGTGTTGAGGTTTCAATAAATCTTCCAACCAAACAAAACGAGAAGCATTTCGTGAATTTACTTTTGCGTCTCCTGGTCAGAGTGACAAACAGGGTCCTTTTAATCGCAAATGATAAGTGCACTTTAGGCAGAGGGAAGATACAGAACACATTTGATTTCCCACCAGCCCAAGGTCAACACCAAGCGAGAAGAGAGACTTGCTGCAGGCGGGAACAGGTCGGCCATCTGGGCGCCAACCCACATAGATGGTGTCCAGGTGGTTATTCACCTGAAAATCTATTTAAATCTTTCAACAAAACTAATGCGTAGTGTTTTACTTCATAATGTTAGCACCCACCTTTGCTTTTTGTCATGTAACAGACATGATAATTAGCGTCAAATGCCATATAAACTGACAGAAAGCGTATTATTGAGCCCATGGAAAACCAAAAATTTTATTAACTTGTACTACTTCCTGTACGTATGCTGGACAGCTTCAATCACTGCAAAGCAAATTTACCAGTGAATATTGATCAATATCAAACTGCTACTGGTCAGTAATTGCCGAAATCACTTTGGTTCATTGGCAAGTTGAAAAACCATGTTACAAAACCTGTGTGGTCAATATTGTTTTTCATTATAGGCACCAACTTGACAGATACTTATAAAATATCAGCCTAATGAGAAGTAATTTTCTGAATCAAATGCATATTTCCCATGTGAAGTTCAAAATCAGATAAAGATCATGAGAGGTAGAACAAAAACTGCTCCGTACATCACATGACTGACTTGGCTGGATGCTAAAACACTTTCCCCAGTCAAGTGCGAGCCGCAGGAACGTTTTCTATAGACATGCTGGGTTTCGACCCATAACAAAAAGCGATCCGCTGTTTACTCTGCAAATACCCAGAATGCACCCCTGCTGCCGAGGCGCTGACCTCTCTCAGCACAAGGACGTTCTTCCCGAGGAAAGGGCAAAGTACACGGCGTCGCCAGTCTGCATGAGTCTAAGAGAGCGAGCAAAGACGAAGTGATGAGAAGAAATGTCTCACGATGCTGTTATGTCTCTCTGTGTGTTTATCTTCGTCTCTTTCCAGCTGCCTGTCTGTTGTGTTCAGGATGGGACATCTCAGTCTGGTCACTTTGCTAGCAGGTAACCTAAACCTGTGTGTTATTATTAGAACAGACGGACGAAGTGAAGAATTTTCAATCATTTCAAGTTTTTTTTTTAAATAACGTGCCATTTTTTAATTTTTTTTTTTTTACTTTCTTTCAGTGCTGTTCTCCATTTTTATGGAAACTGAAGCAAGTAAGGCCATAACTTTTCTTTTTGTCCCCCCATTAGCTTTAGTTGATCTGGGGATAAACCAGTTCAAACGAGGCCTGAGGCTCACATTAAGTAATACCCTTAGTATACCTTAGTAATGAAAACAGATGTTTTTATTTGTAATGTCGAAGCAGCATCACTAACAATGTAACATTTATAATGATGTTATTGCTCAAATTGAACTATTGTTATTTTTTATTTACTTTGGTGTGAGGCTATTTAAAGTGGAGTTTGCGGTGCAGAATATGGTTTCTTTTTTCTTCTTCACAGAGTGACATGATATATTTCTTATGAGAAAATGCTACATCTATTTCTACATAATGTAAACCTGTAACAATTACAGCTTAGAAAAACAGAAATTATCCAAAAGTGAAGTAATGGCAGGTCTTTGGTGAATAACAGAGCAAGTTTTTAATGGTGGGATTTTATTAACAAATTGGTTAGTCAGGTTATTTGTTTAAAGCTTTCAACCCTAAAAGAGAGACTCCTCAATATTAAAGCGTGAGAAGCTTCGTCCTGTTCTTAACTTTTTGCATTTGCGACCGACTACTACAGAAAACTCCAAACAGCTTCATTTGCCCTTTCTTTAAAGCATGAAAAAAGCAGAGCTGGACTCTTTCAGCTGGTTGACCCGTTGCGTGCAGCAAAAGATGGGATTAAGAGTCTGCAAACGCCACATGTGATGAGGAAACTTCAGGATTTCCTCTTGGATCTTGACGGATTAAAAACTGTAACTAAACGTGTTTCTTTCTTTTCCATGCGTCTCACTGCTGTCGTCTCCAGATCCGTTTGTTTACAGTAAGTTTGGACCCTCTTCTTTCCCTACACGCTGAAATATGAAACATAGTTTCACAGCATTGAATATTTGATCACAATTCCATTTGCGCACTGCGAATCACTGATTGCAAAAATAAGGGAAAGTGAAATTTATTAAGAGCTTTGATTCAAAATATGACATCCAACAAAATTTCTAACTCATATGCTGAATGTGTGTGCTTCGTTATCTGACAGACTATGAACGGCTAAGAATAGGAGGCCTGGTCTTTACCTGCTTGCTGATAGTTGGCGCAATCCTCCTTTTAACCTGTAAGTGCTCCAAAAACATAAACAAAAATGATTCATACATTTTCAGCTTTTCCTCTTGATCCAAACTGTCCAGATATTTGGCAATCATTTCAAAGAATCAACTTTTCTCTCCTAGATAATCGCTGCAGCAGAAAATCCAGGTGAGACATTTCTACGAATCTCGAGTTTGTCTGCGATTCAATTTGCTGTCCACACTGGCTCTGACTTTACCAGCTGCCTTGTTAACTGCTGCCACTCCCTTCTTCCTCTTTATCCAGTGGAAAAACGAATAATGACAGTGATATCTGATCGTGCTCCTGACAAACCAGTTCAGGAAGAGGAGCTGGGAAGCGGCTGGCCGGCGGAGAGACAATGGTGGGAAGAACATCAGCTCAGAAGATCAGGCATAACCTGAACAGACATAAAAAAAAAAAAAAATCAGCAATCAGAAACCCCAAATTTATATTTTTGAAACAGCACCATGGGTAATCAGCCATGTGTCATGGTTTAAACTTGTTGAATCTAAATAGCCTATGTGACATTTACCCCCAACACAAGACTTTATTTTGTCTAGATTAAATGTCTATTTAGTAACTATTCCCATCGATGTAAACATTGATTGATTAGACAGCATTGTATTTTTGCTCTTTCATAGACATCACTACAATGTCGCACTAAAATCATGCAGAATAATTATAAGCTTTATGAAACAGTACCAATTGCAATAAGGTGATATGTGATCAGTTACAGATGCATTTAGTGATATTTGTCCAAGTATTTAAAGCATTTGGGAAACAAATGTCACCAGCTTCTAATTCTAATAAACATCTATGATAAAAGTGAACAGATGAGTCAGAGTGTTTTTTTTATTATTCTTTCAATGCAGATCTGATCATTATTGTGCCTTTATTTCTAAGCAATTAAACGTGAATAGCAGAACTCTCCTGAGCTTAGCGCTTTATAGACCAGAAGCTGACTCTGGATCAGCTCCCACACCCACTCGTGTGGGGTGTGAAGCCAGCGGAAACCGACCGGGGACCAGCAACTCTTTGACAAAGCTGCAGCAGCTCTTTGAGCCCGGCGGCCCCTCCTTTTCTTTTTCTTTTTTTTTTTTTTTTTTTTTGTTGTTGTTGAAATGAAAGCCAACCTGTTGAGTGTCAGAGCGACGCGTCGAAGGCTGGGCGTGGGCGCGCGCGCTGGAGAAAGGACGCCGCTTCAGAGAGTCACGCAGAGACATCCGCAGCTCAATTTCAACGACTTTCACGGTGAGTTTTCGCCAAAAGCGACCCTTCGGCCTGAAATGTTCTCCTCACGTTGTCCGCGCTGTTTATTCCCTCTGACACATTGACAGTTTTCTCCATCTTTGGGAAACTGGAAACGAGAAAAGCAGCGTTACTTTTCTTCTTCTTCTTCTTTTGTTTTTTTTAGATCAGTCGCGTGCGCGAAAACCTCTCCCAAAAACTTGATGAAACGCGCAAATATCACGTAAAATTATTTTTATCGGTTGTTTGAACAGCAACAAAGACTATAGAGTGCGTAAATAGACACATGATTCAAAGTGAAATCTCGTCTAAAGCGATTTATGCCTCCAGTCCTGGCGACAGTTTGCGCTCGCGCGCAAGCAGAGGCGGTCCATGTACGAATAGGGACCGGGGCCCCTTCTCCTGCTGTAATGGTGCCTTTTGTCGCTCTGTTTTCACTATTGGAGTGAAAGTTTCAGAAATTCAGAATTTGTTGTGAGGAGTCTATGATTTGTGTTGGACAATGCTTTTAGGTTCATGTTTTCCATGTTTCACGGTTTACATGAGTTTTAGCAGCACAAACTTCTACAACCATTTAACGATTCAGGAGTTTTCGATGTTTGTCAAATTTACAAGGGCTTGAACGTAAAGGTTGGCTTTGATTACCACCTAAGACAGCATGGGGAGCTCAAGATCACAATTCATAAATCGTCTTTAACTGGATCCAAATCTTTTCTGTTCATATTCATTCACACTTTGCTGTTGTTGTGCACAATAAAAACAAAAGCCTTTCAATCAAGAATTTGATGAAAAACACAAACAAAGAGGGAAAATGACAGAATCCTGTTTGAGAGGGGACATTTTGTTATCTTGACTATATTGGAATTTAGAGCAAAATGTCAAAACAAATAATTAAAAAGTGACCTTAGCATGCTTCTCCTGTAAGTGACAAACTTTACTGTATGTATCGTTAGTTTGATTTCACAAAAAAGTCTAACTGGAAGTGCTAAATGTTCTCTTATTTCAATCCGAATGCATTAGTAACTATATAAAAATAAAATAAAATCTGATACAAAATGTGATCTCAAACGATTCGACCCTTTTGGAAACGTTTGGTTCCTAAACCTCCGTGAAGCTCTCCTTGTAGCCAAGCTGCAGCTTGGTTTCTCAAGCATATAGTGGCGTGTGGTGTGTTTGCCAGTGTGTGACAGACAGAAGGCCAGCTGATAAGAGCAATGGTGACTCTTGTTTGCCAAGTGTCACAAGGACAGGCTGGGAAAAGGACAAGGGGACAGAAACCACTGGTGAAGCTGGAGTGACAGAAAACTCTTAGCGGTTCCTCTGGCGAATGTTGATGAAGGATTTAGATCAGGATGTGGTCTGCATATCGGCGCATTCCTTCTGCATCAGTGGAAGTTGCTCAAAGTTGTCAGGTTCGATGTAATGATATTTACATTGCCAGTTCCCATCTGTGAGCCATGAGTGCTGCTACAAACTTTGCATTTGTAAAGAAAGAATTAAGAGAACCGCAAAGCAAGTTAGCGAATTTGAGCCAGAAATGATTAAATTGTATTTATAGCTTTTTCCAAGTAGCTGTGAACTTAACAGCAGGATGGAGTTTGGGATCCTGAACGAGGTGATAGAGTTATTTATTCTTTCACAGATGAGACAGACTTAGCTCTCCGTCTTCACCTCGCCTCTCGTGATCACAGAGAAAACAACAGGAGAAACTGAGAGAAACACTTTGGCTTTGGAGGAGAGGAATAGCGAGAGCTCAGAGGCGCCCGCTCCCTCCTCACCTCTTCACGCGGCACTTTGCGGGCTCACGAACACGGATTTAGAAACCCTGACAGGGAGGCATTGATCTTATATCAGCGTCATGGCTGTGACCTTCGCTGCTCTCACCGCTTGACCTCAGAGCTGTAAAAGCTCCACTCAGATGAACCACAGCTAATCCTTTCAGATTTAGCAGCCATAAACGTTCAAAAATGATGCTTTTAATTCTGTAACTATTGATTCAGATCTTAGACTGAGCGTTTTTTTCAACTGAAGTCTGGTTGAATGAAATTATAGAAATGCACTCCATCCCTTCTTCCTGTGAGTGTGGCGGCAGAGCTAGGCACATGAAGTTTGTTGTTAGCGCTTGTGGTTTCCATGTGTGACTCATGGTTGGAGTATGCTGCACTCCCTCGTGCTTTCTGCCTGCGTCCCTCCTTCTTTCCTCGGTTTCTCAACCTCGCTCTCCCTCGTCTTCCTGGCTGAGGCCTGGATTCCTCTCTCCTACTTTCCTTCTGCTGTTCACTCTTTATGTCCTTTGAAATGTTATGAGCTTTTCCTTTTCTTGTTTTATCGCGCCACCCCCACTGAGTCTGGCTTCTTCCTTTCCGTGTCTGTTGCGGTTTTTTTGTGTTTTTTTATGTCAACTATAAAAAAGTTGCTCCATTTGTTGGAGCTCATCCTCGGTCAGTATTGATTAGCTGGTATCCAGCGGATGCATTTGACAAATCTCCAGACATTAAGATTATCCGTTTTCACTTCTCTCTTTCCAACGATTAATGGGAACTTAATCATCAAAGAAATCGGAGCGGACTCAGCCGTCTTCGGTGTGTTCAGGCTACAACAGAAACCTTCCTCTGTGTATGCCTGCTCTCTGAGGATGTGTTGCACACTGGAATGCACTGATGCTAATTTAGGCATAAAAAAACACCCCTGAAAATAGACAGCTGCCTTTGTAGTGCAGGAACACAAACACGCGTGTCTGGGAGTTCAACACGTTGGAACAGTACTTCCAAGCTGGACAGTTTGCCATTTCACCAATTCATGCTCCCATTTCGTACTCTCATGTTGACTCTTTTTTTTTCTTATCTATTCCTAATCCCATTTCATAATCACTTTGGCCCCAAAGTCACAGCAGCTGTGGACTCCCACTGTCTGTTCTGGCCAGGCTGTTTCACTGCTACCCATTAGTGCGGGCGTAGTTTCTGTCGTGTCCAACTACAACCAACAACAAGATCAACGGTCCACTTTCTGTTCCACATTACAATATTTACAGAAACTGTGGTAATTTAAAGTATTAGTTGATAACTTAATCCTGACTCTGCTCTTTGAAAAAATCTGGAAACATCGAATCTACTGTGTTTTTATTCCCAGTCCTGAGGTGATCGACTACAGACACTGAAACATTTTAATCGCTCATTTTGAGTTATTCAACCACCTACTGATGTAATTCATCAGCTGAATCAACTGTTTTCTAAACTAGTTTACAATTATCTCACCCACAATGCACTTCATCCTGATCATTGTTCACATCTTTGCAGAACATGTCTAATTCTGTCTATTTAACGCAGTTTATTTAAAGCAGTTGTAGAACTGCTTTAAAGAGGACCCCTATGACCAGCGAAGGCAGTGAAGCTGATCTGGTTAAATGTAATAACACGATCAACTGCAGAGAAAAACAACGGCTCTATAGAAGTAGACCAGGCAAGTTTGTAAACCTTCCACAAGTTCCTGCATGTATGGTCTTGTTTATTTCAGCGTAAACATACCAGTTTTGCTTGCGAATTCGTGACCGTATAGGTGCGTCACGCCTAGATGGTTCAGCATCACTGATGTCAGAGAGGAGAAGAAGAGAGGCTGGACTGCAGAAACTGATTATGGGCTCAAGAGCAGAAACCCTAGAAGCCCTGCATCTGGGACTTTGTAATGTAATGGATAAATGGGTTGAAAAGGCTGGAGAGAGGGAGGGAAGGGGGAAAAAAGGTGAAAGTGCAGGGATGTGGACAAGTGTTGTTTAGGAACAGGCTCCAAGTAAAGGACAAGTTCAAACAGGGCCAAAGGGAGAGAACAGGAGCTCATCCAACGAAGAAAAGCAGTGGGTTATAGTGGTTTTAAACAAACAGGCAATTCTTTCAGCTTTCAGATTTGGCAGAAAGAAAAGTAGTGAAAGAGATATGCGAAGCAGGAAAGAGAGAGACAGGAAGAAAAGGGAAAAGTACTGCTGCGAGAGCTGAAAACAAAACCCAGTCAGAGACTGGCTTAGTAGCATGACAAAGCCAGAACAGAACAGTCTTTATTGCTGCAACAGGCGCGGCGTCGCTGCGCAGGGGGAATTCAGGCCTGGGAGTAAAACAAACCTCCCCATCAGCTGTGATTTCACAAGGTTCATAATAAAGAGGCAAGGAGGACAAAACAAGATTGGAAGCCAATGATGGTTTTTAAAGGATTCAGCATGCAGACAGCAGAGCTTAGATCTGCCAGGGGGGTTTGGTGTGAGAATTTGTCACATTTCCCACAAGGAAGAATCGGTAAGACGTCTGAGACATGAAAGGCTGGTTCATTGTAAAACTCCTGCAAGATGAATCCCTGAGAGATTGATGTTATTCCAATGGGAAAAGCAACTTATTTTTTAACAAGTTTTCCTTCAAACGCTCAAAATGATGTGACTGCCGGTTTGGTTTTGTAGTTTTCTTTGGATTCACGTCTTGATGTCGATGTGGGTGGTGCACCTTTGTTAATTTGTCATCAAATTTTTGGAGAGCACCAGAATGCCTGGGAGGCACACCCTGGACAGAACCGGTACCGGTGACGGCATTAATCTCACACACAGTGTTCCTGTAGTTGAGTACGTTGGAGCAAACGTGGTGGGAAGAATTTGCCTCAAGGCTTAAAAGTTCTTTTCTTGGACAGCTGCAGGTTTATGACAAACATGCAATCTGTTTTGGTTTTCAAATAATCATAATGTAGACTTGATTCCATAAGGTCTTCAGCTGGATTCATCTAAAAAAATAAGTCTGGCCTTTTTTTTTTTTTTTTTTTTTTTTTTTTTGCAATTATAGAACAAATTTGTTATGCCAGGTAATCAAATTCTACATGATGATGTGATAAAGCAGAAAAAATGACGAAAGGGGTCAGGGTCAGAAGGTTAAAAAGAAATTGTGTTTTAATAAGGTGAACGCAACTCACCGACTTGGGAGAAAAAAAAGAGGCAATGGATGTTTACTAAAGTTTCTCTCAAGTCGGTGCAACTTGATGAGGTTTGATTGATCACTGGGTGAAACCTGATCAAGAACAGGAGTGACTAATGACCGGCGTGTTGCTGCTGATTTAAGCAATCAACAACAAAAAAAGGCTTTAACCTTGCCAATACTAGGGTGATAATCACAGTTATGTCTTCCTATTGAGGACAACTTTTAGCACCTTGTGGTGAACTTTCTAAGATTTTTTATTTACTCAGTTTTGGGTTAAGCACCTAGTGTGAAAGCGCAGCTCTTTTCTTTTTAAACAGCTGCTTCATGACATCAAGTTGCTGGACTTTTATCTTTGCTTGAGCACAAAGCCTCCAGCACTTTCCTCCCATGCTCCACCCTGTACAAACATTTGCTGTAGAATATGATCGTGCTGGTGGAGGTGAGGAGGGAGCTGTTCCTCAGGCTCCTCTCCGCTTTCCCTGCTGCGTGCTCTTCATTGCTCTTTGTCTTCCGTCTCTTGCACGCCTCTCCCTGCTCTGTCTTTCTCCGCTGGTCGCCGGCCAGCTTCCCATCCTCTGCATTCCCTCGGCGTCGCCTGGGGTTGCTGTGAGGAGGCACCAGGAGAGAAGCGCTCATCCTGTTGTTTTCTTTCTCCCCTCCCCGTTGCCAAACTCCAGCCGGCAGCCAAGTGGGAAGAGATACTGCTTTAATAGCAGCCTTTATTCTGATCCAATCAGGCTCAGCTTTGGTTTGTTTTACACCTACAAACCTTGACAAATTCATTTAGCTAAGGCAATTAGACAGTAGCTGTCTTGGGGATTAGATTGGTTCTATACAGCCGACTTTCTGCCGCTGTAAGTGGTGCATTTTCACAGAAATCTCTCACATGTGACTGTGTGTGAATCTGGTCCTGCTCCAGTCTGCTCTTCCCTGTGATGCACCCAAACTCGGAAAAGTGCAGTAAGTGGAAAATCACTGCAGACTGAGGTGTGTCACAGCAACAAACAACCTGGGAGCTGATTCGCTCGGATGACGCGTGGAATCTAAATAGAGCGCCAGGAAATGAGTTAATAAAGGAAGATTTAAAATGTTCATACTCCTTGTATTTTCTCTTTTTTTTTAACTTGTTTTTTTAACATGGCTTTCAACGTTTCTGTAGATATAAAATGTGTAAGTCTGCATTACGTTTAACCCACTTTCAACCCGATAACCTTAAATGATATGATGATGCCGCTTTTCATAAGCTAACTAGAGTTAATTTGAAGATAGATGAAGCTGAATGTAGACCAATTCTGCAGAAAAACCCGATGGAGCCTTCAAAAGATTTGACACTGAGGTTGAAGTTCAGCGTCCAGCAGGACAAACACTATCTAGATCAAAACATATTTCTGTGTCATAATAACCGACGTTCAGGCGTAGAAATTAGCAAAATGAAAACTAGTAGCTCGCCAAGGCATTTCATTCCTGTTACAATGATTTATAGCATCTGGAGCTACATCTGAGAACACAGACTAAGAGCTCTTTTAATAGAATATCAGCATCTTCTGCTGTCGCACTGCAGAAAACAGGATTAATACATCACTTCAGAGCAAGAAAAGCTTTAAAAGCTTTTCTGGATAATAACAGTCTGACAGACAGCTGCACTGAAGCAGCAGAAACGATTACAGTTCTGAAGCTTTAACATGGGAACCTTGTAATGCCGTTACCACGAGGTATTTAAGGCCTTCATCCCTTTGTGACCATAAAATCACCCCAATTTTCAGCCCATGTGAAATAATTGGATTTCTTTTCTTGCGAGTGAATATTTATTCCTGCCGTTTCTGCCTCACTCTGCTGCTCGGCTCACAGCACAATGAGGAGTTTTTAACGTCACAAACACGATGCATGACATTTAAAATGTAAATATTTTGGCGTCCTGAAGCCATGTGACTAAACAGTCTGTTTGAAGCAGCAACTTTATGGGGACACGAGCTTCAATCTGATGTTCTGGATTATCAAACAAATCATCATTTCCACTCAGTTTCTCTGGTAGCAAATTTTGAGTATTTGCTACCAGAGCCTGACAGAGATCAACAGTTTGATCATAATTAACTTACTGCACCTTTTGTCTTTTTCAGATCTGAACAGAATCAGGCCTGAAGATGTCAAAGATCCTCACTTTGGCGTTTTTGGCTCGTAAGTAAAACAGAATATCTTGGTTTCTGCCAAGTGGCTTAAACTGTTTTTAAAATGTAAATGTTTTTCTTAAAATGTATTTTTCAAATAATGAATAGTAACTCAACACACAAAGCACCCTTCACTCTTTGCACCCCAGGTTGAACCTGCATACTAAAAAACACAGAAACTTTTCTTGCTGTTTTCTGTTTGTAGCCACCCAGCTGTTTGTAATGTTTCCATTTGTGGAAGTATGAACATCAAGCCGCATCCAATTTACCTCAGTGTTGTGTTCTTTTGTCTTTCCCATTTTGAAGAGTAGCTAAGACAATTTTAATTATCATATTTAGAGCTAGGATATTATAGACTCATGGATATAAAAGTTTCTTTAGCCTCTGACAAACTCAAAAGAAAGATTTAGTTTGATTTACTTTATAGGATTTATAGGAAGGTGTTTGTTAGAAACTTTAGAAATATTTAGTAATGTGAATCTTTCTTCTCAACATCTGTGCACTCTGTTCTGAATTGTGATGTTTTAATTAAATATATATTTCTTAAAGATGTATTTAAAAATTTATTTCTTGTGAACATGCAGATTGCTTTTATTTTGTTATTTGAGTATCTTTGTGAGAACTTGCCTTAATTGAACCATAAGTACACTAACATTAAATGTCAGCAGAAGTACTGATCCTGCAGAGGCTTGCATTTTCTGTGCAGCTCTTTTCCTGTCTGTGAAATCACGTGAGAGGTTTCAGGCTGTGGTTCACTTCACTGATGTGTATCTCTCTGTTTTTGTTTTTCAGTTTTGTCCCTGGTGTCTGTCCACGCAGAGGCCACGAACGACAGTAATGTTTTGAAAACATTTTTATGCCTTTGGATTAGGTTTTAAATTAGTTCAGGACAACAAATGTCTTAATGTTGTGACCTGTGATAGGTTCAGAACGAGGCCACCATGTTTGCTCATCTGTTTACATTGGGTCACTTATTAATGTTACTGCTCATCCTCTCTCTGACCTTTTCCCTCTTTTCTGCTCCAACAGACGGAGAAGAAGCGTTTACATTTGGTAATTCGCTGTTCTTCTATGACTACTGCATTTTCATAATAACAGAAGTTAAATTAGTAACATCAGCTCTTCGTATTTGAACCAGGATGTCTGGGGAAATCAGTTTATCCAGTTGGGTCCTGTTTGAGCTTACTGTTTAATGATGAGCGCCATTTGTTTGTGCAGACTACCACAGGCTGCGGGTTGGAGGCCTCATCTTGGCTGCTGTCCTCTGTCTCATTGGCATCACTATTCTGTTCAGTAAGATGCATACTACACACACACACACACACACACACACACACACACACACACACACACACACACATCTTGGTAAACATGTGATATTACCCAGAGATACAGCCATGGTAACAAAAAGAGCGTCTTTTCTCTTGAAGGTGGCCACTGCAGGTGCAAGTTCAACCAGAACAAGAGGTGAAGATTTTTTAAAGCACCGATATAAATTTGTGTGAAATCAGAGTGGAAACACTAAAACTCTGCTCTCTTTTCAGACGGAGGACAGGAAGCAACGCTCAGCAGATGCTCAACGACCAAGGTGCTCTAATTTACACTTAGTTACTTACCCATCAGCCAACAGATTAATATCAAGATGTCCAAAAATAAAATCATAAGTATTCCTCAAAACTGTAATCCCCCTTATTTACCTGTTTTACATCAGTATACCTTTAGACGTCTTCTAAATTAGGAGTAAAACACAGGATTTTTGTACTTAATATATTATCCTCCATCTTTATTTACAAAATTTTGATTGAGCTTTATGGAATCTGATATATTTTCACACAGTGACATGTAAACAAGTTACTATCTTTAATGTAATACAGTCTTGCAGAAATTTTATTAGGGCATTAAACGCTTATTTCCAGTGCAGTGTATAGTAAATATATGTCAGCTGCATTTATTTTGTACAAAAAGGCAGGAGAGTCATTAACTATAGCACTGCTGATTTTATATTTAAAAATATTTAAATTTGGATGTTTTTTCTTTTTTATAAAAAAAAATGTGATTCTTCTACGATCTGCCCTCTAGATTACATCCCAGCAAAATATTATTTATTTAAAAATAATTTTCCGTCTGTGTTACAGATGCCAGTGATTGTACATAAATTAACTAAAGCTAAAAAAAAAATATTGCAAAGAAAACATCTTTTATTGAAAATTGTCAGTCAGATAAAACAAGTATTTTCATGCAATATTGTGCATCAAATTTAATTCAAAAGGTGTAATAGTGGCTTAAATATTCAGTGTTTCGTTTCGTTTCCAAGTTAGTTTAATTTTTCCGGTTAAAAGCTGAATTTATTCCATCCATCTGTTTTGTCGCAAACACACACGCACACACACACACACACACACACACACAGCCATGCCAACACATACTGGTCGGCGCTCACGGAGCTGGCCTGAGATGCCTCGGACCTCGCTGTTCAACAGGTGGCGGGACGCCGGGCGTCCGTAAGGTGGAGGAGGGGCGCAGGGAGGGGACTGTAGCTGCTGGAGGTCACCACACTTGTGCTGCAGCAGCTATAAAAAGATTCAGCGGTGAACCCCTTGGAGGGCACTTTGCCTGATTGTGCATGATATAACTCTGTTTTATGTGATATGTTCACAGATTTTGGAAATTATTTATAAAATAGCTTCTCTTTCAGTGAAATAAGCGATTAAATAATTATTTGCACATCTCACCTAATGCAACATTACAGGGGTTTTCATCCCATCAGTTTTGATGACAAACATCCCAACAGTTATTGAAAAACCTTCACACGTCTAATAGAGTAAAACAAAAACTGGCCAGTCATGATAAATATATTTTCGTCACAGAAATCTACAATAAAGAATGTATTACATGATCCAGACATATTCACTGTTTGTTTTCTTCTCAAACATAAAAGTAAATTGTTTTGTTTTTTAAGTGTTCTGTGTTGAATTTCCTTTTAATTATGATTTGTAACATTGTTGAGTGTATCTATGTCTAGTAAGGACTTCCTCAAAATGAGATGGTACGTCTTGAGAGGGTTATCCTTGGATTAAATGAGCAAAAGATTAGTGAGTCGGTGAACCTATAGGCATCATGATGCAGTGACATTTAGAAAACAAAAAAAAAAAACTCTTGAGTGGTAAAACACTTGTACAGCCAGTGAGACCGACTCCCTCTATCTTAGAGTATTTAACCAACAACATGTTGCTGACCAGTAACTGTAAACACCTTCAAATGTATACATTGGTCAGCTGAGAAAACAGCCACAAAACTTATCGGCTCTCGTGAAAGTGTTGATCTTCAATAGCTGCTAAGATAACATTACAATCTCCTCTCCTCAAAGAAAACTGTCACTGACGACAGCTTTACTAACTAAAACGTAGAATGCAGAGTTATAAAAATGGATCTTCCAGATATTTATACATTCATATAACCCTACATGTATCTTTAAATAAAATGCAGATAGTTTATTGCTGCCTGTGCTTTGTGAGTTTAAGCTGACCTGACCAAAAGGTTGCATAGCATATCTTATGAAAATGTGTTTGGTAAACCATGCAATTATTGCAGCTTTGATGCAGACAAAACACAGCTGAGACCCACATGGAAACACCCCAGTAATGCGTTAACATCGCTTCATGGCGCCTGCAGGGATTTACTGCAACCATATTTTCCACTTGCATTAGCGCACCTATACCTGCTCTGTCTCTCCTCCTCCCTACCAGCTTTGTCTTATTTACACATTTGTTCCTTCTTGCAAATAATCTCATTTTAGAGTCCGTGTCGATGAACTTTTAAGTGAAGATTACGAATGGGGAAAAAAGTCGACTGGTCTGGTAAATGTCTCTGGTCTCAAACTTCTCTTTCCATGTTGTGCTTACAGTTCGTGCCTGCGACTGCTAAACACACCGACTTCTCAAACGTCCGACCAACAGAAACCACAGAGCAGCGGCGGCGAGATTTATAAGACCAAGCACAGGCTTCTGCTGTTATTTAGAGAAATCCACAGAGAGCAGTCGGCATGCACCGGATATTAGATGTGAGGCCTTCTGCCTGGCAACTGAACTACTGACCTGCACCCTGTTACACTCAGACATATTGTGCATAAAACTGTGCCGCTTTCATTTCACTCAGCTGAACTCTTGTGTATTTGAGAACCTGATGGGCTGGGATGGACTGAGAGACCCCAAAAGTTTGTGTAATCTTCCAAAAATACAGGAAACATTTCACAATTCGGCTTGTGTCGGCTGAAATGAAATGAAAGTGGCATCGATGATAATGCAAACATACCACCAAAAATGATCGTAAAGCTCCACATATACTCCAGGCTGTGTCTGTCGTCACTTCTGTCATGTATTGTGTATGTGTGAGGTGAACACTGATGTAGATATTAGTCACCAACCTAACCTGCAGTCTGTGTTTTGTGTCAAATCCGTGAAGTGAGTGTTGTTCTTTCCCCAAGTTTCATTTTGTGGGGGAGAGTAGTGGATTGTACTGTTAAATGAGTCCTGTTTCTATAAAATAACAGTTAAAACACATGTAGGAGTGGACCTTTTTTTTGTGTGTGTGTGTACAGTGATGCTGCGTGTGACGTACCTGAAATGAATTAAACTCTAAAGCTTTAGTGCAATGTTGGATTCTGCAGAGCACATCATAACCACAAGAGGGAGCTAATCAAATAAGTTTATCATGTATTTGGATCATAACACATTAAAAATGGTGCACAACTTAAATGAAATGATTGATTCAATATCAAACTTTTCATTTTGACTATCATAATTAGTTTCAATGGGAAAACACATTTAATTACCAAACCAACCTCATTTCACTGCAGAGTGTTTTGCTAAACCCAACAGTTCTCACGTCTTTCCAAAGAAAGAAAACGAAACTTGACTTATGAAGTAGAATGCATAAGACAAAGTCAAATGTTTCTTCATTCAGTAAGTCACAGCATAAATTATACAAGTGTTTTTTTTTATAAATTCTGAATTATAAAAGTGGTTTTGATGCTATCAGAAACATTACAGGTTGTAAAGAAGCAAGAGTAGCAGAACTGCAACACATTACTGAAGTAATAGTAAAAATATTCATTCACAGATGAGTTCAAAGGCTTAAAGTTGCTTGACAAGAACGCTTCTCAAGAACTGAGTGACTGATCATAACATATGCAAATGTAACAGTAAATATTTATGATAACCAGCACATAATAAACCTGCTGTCAAAGCCTGTCTCACTGCACATCATAGTTGTTTTTTTTTATAATGCACAGATGAAATTAAACTCTTTGTCATCATTTTGGCTGAACCAGCGATGGTTTCCTTCTTTCTCCATGGCTCCACTCATGTCACAGTCTTCTTTGTATCCGTTCGAATCCCAGCGCCGAAACTGCACAACGTTGTCATCAACCCAGAACCAGAAGTCCAGAGTGCAGGTGTAGCGCAGGCCGGTCCAAACGAAGGGACTGTTGGCTTTCTCAGCCTCCAGCTCAGCAAAGTTCTGGGTCTGTCCATCCAAGATGGAGGCCAGATCTCTGTGGTTATCCCTGCAGTAGTTCAGAGCTTCTTCCCACGTCTTGTTTTGGTCAATCAATTTAAAGGGAGATTCTGGAAGAGCAAATATACACATAAAAAGAATATTTAAAAAAAAAAATCAAGACTCGGCAGATGGTAAAAAAAAAGTACATATATGTTGTTTAGTCAGAAGAACATTTTTTAGCTTTCCATATATACTCTAATGTTTAGCCGCCATGTTTTAAAAAAAAGAAATGAGACGTGAGGATCTTAAGTTCTTTTGGAGTTTGATTTGATTTTAGTGTCATTATTATTCTGTTTTAGTTTCTCATTTTGATTAGAGGAGTCTTGTGACTGTTATTTTTCTTCTTTTAACATTTTTTTTGTCCCTCATTTGTTTTCATTAAATCACCCAAAATCTGCTCAACGCCTGCCGGCTGCATCTGGGTCCATCCGCACAACCTGCAGCACGACGCGAGAGACTTTAATCTGAACGTGACAAAGTTTGCCAACATTTAGCTTTTTTGACATGCTTCATGTTCACACTGATGCCCGTCAGCCAACCAGCCACATCTATGGAGGGAGACATTAATCATTACCTATCTTATGGCCTGTGATGTTCACTTCACATAGGACTAAAGGTTTTGCTGGCATGATGGTGACATAACGCCCCACCTCTGGCTTAAATGAGTAGGGATTGCTTTGGCTGACATTGAAGCCGGTGATGTTATGAACCCTGAAACAAAAAGAGGAGAGGTCGAGGATGGTGATGTGAGAATAATGCTGGCTGTGTGCAATTATATTTGGATCCTTTGCTGTAAAACAATTCAGACTCTATGATAGTAATGTTGGCAAGTGCATAAAGATATTTCCTGAAAATAGGAAATAAATTAAGGCTCTTACATCTTGTTGTCGACGCTGTTGTTCTGTGGAAAGTTCCCAATGTAGATCTTCACCCCATTTATTTTAGAATGGTCAGCTTTTTTGTTGTATATTGAGATGCAGGAAATGTTGTAAACACCCTGCAGGTCGATGCTCCACCAGGAAAGATCAAATTCTTTCGTGTTTGAACATGTTTCAGTGTTTCCATCAATGGCTCTGGAAGAGTTGTATTCGTCAGATTCGTAGGTGTAGGTTGTAGACTGAGAGGATTTGGAGTTAGTTAGATCTACAGTTTGAGCGTCACAGCGAGCTGCAGAGAAAAAAGAAATAATTCGATCCTAGAACTTCAAAATGTCTAGAACAGTATGATGTCTACCAGTGACGCATCTGCTGAATACATTTGGTCCTACCTGTCGCCGGCTGGGAAACACACAGCCTCCCTGCGAAAACATTTATTTGGAAATATCCTCAAACTGCACTTGTCACTCATTGTTTAAACTACAGCCTTCTTGGAAAGTAATGGAAACTTTTCATATACATGAAAAAACTAAGAAAAGAGGATTTTCATTTCTCCCGGTGCCCGAGGGGATCAAAATGAGCCACTTACCTATCAAACTGATGAGCATCAGACTCTGCAGCATGTCTGAAAGTACACTGCTTGCGCAGAGTTATCCCCCGTCTGTAAAAAAAAGAAAAGAAAAAGAAGCAAAAAATAGAGAATAAGAGAGTATCTGTCAGAGCAGGATCCCAACTGAGCGGTTGTCCACAGTAAGCCTCGCAAGTTGGTCACTTTCTGACCTGCTTCTGTTCCGTCCGCTTGTATGAAAGCAACATATTATCACAGATTCACCGTCAGACTTGTCGGTTCAGCTGTGGAACATTTGCATTTTTTCTGCCAGGGGATCTTATCAGTTTTCTTATTATGTTTTAGTCAACATCTAGTCAATTCACTCTTTGTGCGAGCTGCCCTACATATTCAAATATTGTCTGAGCTGCATGTAAAACAGATTTTTCAGGAAGCTACGTTTTTCATGTTGAAATATTTGGGCCCTGTGATGACTTTGAGCCGTCCTTTGCACCAATCAATAAAAGGCGTAGGGACGGCTGTGGAAAATGTGGTACCACTTGATTTGACGGGTTTGTGCATAAGACTGACATGACACTATCATAAACATAACACCTGAATAGTTGCAGTAAAAGTGCAGTAAAACTGTCAACTTTTCATTGTTTGGTAGGTAATGACACTTTTAATGCAAAGTTTTATTAAAATTTGTATTAAAGGTCTATTAACATGGTCAACTTTGCATTATAAGTGTAATTATGTAGAGAATGACCCTTAATGAAACAGTCGTAAAGATTCATGAAGACTCCTTCATGTTTCTGACAGTGTCATGTCAGTCTTATGCACAACTCGTTCAATAAAGTGCTGCAGACTGTTATGTAACAGACCCCTTTTCGTTGTGTCCAAGTGTCATTTAGTCGAATGTGTCGCCCGGTGCAAAGATGTTCTTAAATATCTGCAGAACTGCGAGGGGTGTGCTCACTTTGGTGATACGCTGTACATCCTGCTGCGCTTCTGTTATGAAAGTCGTGACAGGAACCATCTCGCGACCATTACAACTCCGCCGTCATAAACCTGGAGATAAGGATTATTTCTGACCCGACTCCCACGGACCGGCGCCACAGCTGCAGAGAACCAGGAGGGAAGAAAGTTGCCACACTCCTTACAGCCACATCATGGATTACGGCAAGTCGATGGGAGCTCCTTCCACCAACCAGGCGTCCGCTCCTCCAGTTTACCAGGGCAACTTCGCCCATCCTCCCCCGTACTCAGCACAGCCTCAGGTAACCACCAGCATCCAGCAACTCACCTGGGCCTCAGAATTTCACCCTTCTTCTCTGCCGACAATGTGGGTGAACAGATTTGATGAAAATGAGATGAAGTGGACAGTTTTCACTGTTTCCTTGCGTTTCGCCAGATTGTTTCTGCTGTAATCTGCTTTGGTTGAATTCATAATAATTAGGCTTAATCAGAAATATGTCTTAATTAATATGTACTTCATATAATATCAGTGACAAACGTTAATCAATGAACATTTATTAACATTAGTAAATTAAAGTTAGTTTAATAAATTAATGTTAGTTGAATACATCAACATTAGTTTCTGTTCATTTATTATTAACATAAATTATTTGGCAATTTATATTAATGTTAAATTTTAACTTTTTAACTTGTTGTCTGCCTTGACAGTTCAGTGAGAACTGAACCGGAACAGGGCCTGGACTTTGGACCGGCCTGACTCCTTTTATTAGAATGACAGGAAGCAATAATCACAGTGCTTATTAAGTGAGTACATGCAGTGATAAGGACAGGCAACGCAAGAAAATAAACATAATTCCATAACCTGAAACACTAAAATCCTGTAAAACTGGATATTTGTTCAGGCCAGAGCTTCATCTGTTTGTGTTAAGTGATCACCATCCATCTGATATTTTCACTGTTTTCAAAGTTTTTCTCCAGTGTCTGAGCCACAACGTTCACTTCCTCTAGACGGACAGATTTTCTCTAAGGAATATTAGTTCCCATATTCTTACGAACACGTCGGGTTTTTTTCATGATTATTATTTTGTAAACTGCATCCCAGAGACATCAAGATGTATTTCATGTTGCTTCCCTTCAGGGTTACGGATTTTCACAGCAGTATGTCCCGAGTGTTGACCAGCAGCTGAATCAGCAGCACGTCCAGCAGCATGTAAGCCTGGAGTCAGCACTGCAAGGAAGCCCCGTCAACGACTACTTCGGGTACTCCATCTTCACAATGGTCTGCTGCTTCTTCCCGCTGGGGGTATTTGCTCTCACCAACTCCTTAGCAGTAAGCACGTCCCGACTCGTACTTTGTCAACGTTCTTATTAGGAACTCAGAGAGCGAGACCCAGGCACAGGTCAGCCGCAGAACGTGTGGGGTCTGTGGTCGAGGCCGAAACTCTGAGCAATTTTCAATCAAACGTAAATAGACTCAACAAAAACGTCTTGATGCGAGTCAGAAAAGCTGTTGGTTTGTTTTCATTTGGATATAATTAATGACCTATAGGATATAGATGTGCTAAACGTGAGTTACGTTGAGTAATGATTGGATTGTGGCCTCAGGAGCTCGAGGAAGGAGGTTTATGTAGCCGCCGCTCTCTTGCATCTGAGATATTTGGTGTTTTTGTGTTTCAGCTGCATCTAAAATGCTTGCAGAACAGAGACGGAACAGAATAGATGTTGCACCTGGACTTTCAAAGACTAAGGGATGAAGAAATTGTCCAGTCAGACTTTTTTTTTATGCAGCCATCACAAGGATGAAAGTAATGTTCATTTTGCTTTCATTGCTGCATTTCAATCTCATTTTAAATGTGGACTGCTCCACATAGACAACGACTGATCTTTGGTCCGCCTTTCTTAGTGCATGACGATGACGACGCTCCGCCTGCGTTTTACAGGACGTTTGGGAAACGGGTGGGGGGAACTAAAAGATGAACGCCGTTGACCTTTTGAGACTCTGACCCTTGTAGCTGTTGAAGACAAATTTAAAACGCACAATGATTGATGGGGAAATACAGACTAAACAGAGCCTTCTGGTCTGGTTGGTTTCAAATAATTTCAGCACTGATGGGACATTTATTGGGATTTTGTTTGGATCATTGTTGGTTTGTCAGTCTGTCTGTTTAAATTGACTGAAAACCAAGTTGACTTTGAACTTCTAGCTCTAAGCTGCATTCACTTGCCTCTGAGTCGGCGGCTTTTTATCTTTAAATGATCGTCTTTTTAATATTGCTGACATAAATGAAGCATGACCTCACAGGTTTATTGTGCATTTGGTGTTTATTGTGGAGGCAGCGGTAGTCGTAAACTCACCGAAGCGGGCAATCAAATTTGTTTCTGTGATTTATTTTTATCACTGCTCTAATGTGCTCTGCAACCACAAAATATTTATCACCTAAGCAGCGTCCTCAAGTTTACCTTGACCATAGCTGACTTCTTGAAGGCCACACAATAGTTCATTGTACCAGTGCTTAGAGATTCACGAATCATTGAGCACATTTGCACACGAGGACATGGAGAAATACATCAAGAGGACCATAAAAATTGAACATTAAACACAAATAAGAACAGAAAAATGCTCATTTATGACAATTTCCTTTCAAATTTTACTTAAAATAATTTTGGCAAGTTTTGGCAAGGGTTGTAAAGTCTCAGGTCACGGGAATTATTTCCCGTAATCCAGACAGAGCCATTAAATACTCCCGTATTGGACAGGATCCAAGCCTCATCCTGCC
The DNA here is from genome assembly GCF_027474105.1 of Poeciliopsis prolifica. Classification (NCBI taxonomy): domain Eukaryota; kingdom Metazoa; phylum Chordata; class Actinopteri; order Cyprinodontiformes; family Poeciliidae; genus Poeciliopsis; species Poeciliopsis prolifica. The sequence continues at coordinate 6,257,617 of NW_026562392.1, read as the reverse complement.
CACGTCCTCGAGCACATGCGTCAAACTCAAGGTGCGGGGACCACATCCGGGCCGCCATAGCTTTTTGTGTGGCCCTTGAGACTCCAGATGCTAAATTACATCAGTCAGTCCACTCAGTTTTCTGTGATTGTGGAAATTCACATAAAATCAAAAGATTCACACATGTTTTACCCACTATTTCATAACTGTTAGTGTATTGCAAGTTTTTGGCAAAAATGGTCAAGAATGTTGGGTTGAATGAACACAAACTCATTTCTGTATTTTATACTTTTACGACTCCACTGCTTCAGCCCTATTTGGTGTCAAGTAGTTTGTGTGTCATCAATATGACAATAAACAAAGTCACAATCAACATCGTACATAAACGCAACTATTGCAAAATTCCTTGGAACTATTTCTAAATTAGTCCCACAAAATTTGTGATTTTATTTGCAAAAAATCACAATCGTAAAGTACTTATAAAATACGGTGACGAGTATTTATTAATTTTTTAACAAATTGTTAAAGATTAGCCGTACATTCTGGGACGTCCAGCCCATTAAGAACGCCCAGGATCTTGATTTGGCTGAAACAAAAAATGAGTTTGACTCCCCGTTCTGGAGACAACATGTAACCATGTCCTGTTTTGTTTTCTTTGCTTTCTCTGACCTTCAGACTCGTGACGCCATTGCCAGAGGTGACAGGCAGATGGCAGAGTGGAGCAGCAGACGGGCCCTCATCATGAACCACTCAGCTCTGGGAATTGGGATTGGAATGTTTTCCCTCTCAATAACTATGATTGTTATCCTGTTTGTCATATAATAAACTCTTTCCTCATGCTTTTCTCTGTCTGCATCAGGCAGACTTTAGGAAGTCATCTGGCCATTCAAATCTGACTGGAAGCTAAAAGTCATCCAATGAAACATTTATCACTTTAATGTGTTTCAGCATTTCTATCTTCAGCCTCCAAAGTCAGTCACAATCAGTCATGTATCATTATTATTTCAGCCATCATGGCATTTCCGAAAAAACGTTTGGTGGCTTTAATGACTGCTGCTCGTCTTCTCACCAGTGACGTCAGTAATGAGGTCGAACCACTTTTTTCAGTAACGAGTAATCAAATGCATTGTATTTCAAATCCAGTAGTCAGACTACAGTTACTTATCTAAATCACTCTATAATCTTTTGTAGTTTTATTTTATTTCCTCTGGGCGTCTTGGGGAATGACCATCGTTTCTATGCGATAGTATCAACAGGGACGGAAACGTTAACATTGGTGGGAAGAAGGTGATGCACATTTTGTTGCTGGAAAAATAGAAACAATTTTTAGTTGGTGTTGCCAAGGCCAATCATTATAGGCTTGTTTTTTTGCTAAAGTTGTTTGCAGATTGAATGAGTCGGTTTTTGGGCTCGGAAATAAGCAGACATGATGTCCAGAATCTATCTGACACCCAGTTAGTTTTAGTCAGACTCTGATTGTGCATCATTTCCCGGATGAGCCGTCCCGCTGTGTCTTTGTCAATGTCAGGTTAATGTGTTACCTCTGAATGACGTGGAGCTTCGCGTTACGATAAAACAAACTGCAAACATAGAGACTCGTATAAACAGCCACGAATGAACATGTCCGTAAAGTTGTGCAACTCAACGCCATTACGATTATCAATATCAATATTAAGATAGGTGTCACAGATCTGTGCAGCCAGGAGTTGCGGAGCAGCAGCAGGAGGGCTGTGACACCAAACGCAGAACCTGCAGGCTGGGCCACAAGGGTGTCAAATCCTATTTATAGTTTTCCAGACAATACTGGAACACACAAAACACAAATTACTAAAGATTTTTTTGTACTGTTGTAACCATTAAACAATCTCCCCTTCAGTTCAACCATATAAGTGGAGACACACTGTTGACGTAATCATTTTAAAATAGCTTACAGTTAAGTATTGGCAAAGAACAATGTGATTTTCACAGGCGGCGGAGCGTCGTTGTTGTTAGCAGCTGCTTTTAGTAATTAAAAAACAAGAAAAAGAAGAAATACCTTTGCTAATTTATAAATCAAAATCCAGAACCGAACATGGAGAGGCAGCATTCAGCTTCTATGCACCACAAATCTAGAACAAACCTCCAGTGAACTGAAAAGATGCTGTAACACTGAGATCCTTTAAATCAAGACTAAAATCCCACAGGTTTAGAGTCGCCTTTGATAAATAACTGGAACGCTGATCAACATAGTTGATGCATATTGGACTATGATTATTCTTGATTTATATGGTGGCATTTGAGAAAGTGCAATGTTTATTACTTGTTTCCTAATTGGTTGATGTGTTTTATGGTGTAAAGCACTCAAGTGCTTTGTTGCTGAAATGGGTCATAGTAGTAAATTAGAGTTGACTTTACTTTAATTGAGCATAATTATACTTGATTAAAGTAAACATGACTCTCCATAAAATGCGTATCTTTTCAATGACATGATAGGATCTGTTTAGTTCTGTGTAAATACTGATTATCATTGATCTTAATGTTTATCTAAAGTTAATGAACATGTTTTATATTTTTATGAGTGTTAATTTGTCCTTGTTCGTAAATTATTAAATGTTTATGATGTCTGGAAGGAATAAAACAAATACCCAGAGAAATGTGTGTTTTTTTTGCAAGGATCAGTTTGTAGGTTAAACAATAAAAGGAAATTAAAGTTGGAAAAATCGATATTTCCCAACTTTATTCCCCATCTATACATCCATCCTTCCATCCATTTATCCATTTATCCATCCATCCATCCATCCATCCATCCATCCATCCATCCATCCATCCATCCATCCATCCATCCATCCATCCATCCATGGATCAATGAGTGGTTCAGTAAGGGGCCTGGTTGAACTTTGATTACCTCTGGCAGCATTTATTAAGGTCTTTAAAGTGATAGCGACACAAGATTTTTGCTCCACAAACGCAGCACAAATGTAGCACAAGCATTTGACACCATTTTTGTCTCACTCATTTCACCAACGTCCCAGTGACTTTGCACGAATAGGTGTTAAAATGAGTTTCCAAATTGAAATCTAAGGAGCAAAGTCCCTGTTTTTAAAAAATAAAAATAAAACAAAGGCTTCCTGAGAGGTTCCATTATCAGAAGGATTCAGTGTGGTGTTAAGATTGATCAAAAATCATTCTAGAAAAAAGCCCGATCCACATGCGATAATAGGAAACACTCTGCCAGCAGGTGGCACACCAGGGCAAAATAAAAGACATTTTCAGCAGTGGACCATTTTTTTTGACATCTCTCCATCACTGATACTAAATAAACTAAGGTGCTGAGGAGAGACAACTGACAAACAGAACGGACACAAGATCTATACCAAAATATAAGAGCTCAATGGAACTGAATGAACTGCTATGAAAAGATGTTAATGGCATTTACCTTTCGTTTGCAACACTGATTAATGATGAGGGACAGAAGTGAAAACCAACAACAGTTTATTAAACGAGGAGCTTCTAAAAATCTAATATTGGAGAACAAGAAACTAGTTATTTGTTGATTTGGCTTTGGGTTTGAAGCAGGGGCAGGTTGGCCATGTTGAGGTTTCCCAAATGGCTTTTATGTTGTACTTGTCTTCTGACTCCATGCGGAAGAAGGAGAAGGTCCAACATTGTTGCTGCTAAATAGGAGACAAGGAAAGAGTCCACTGAGGCTGTGGAGTTGTGAAAGAGGGAGAAGATACTGTAAATCGAAAAGGGGTGACGAGGTAAAGGTGCAGTATGCTGGATTGAGTTGGCGTTACGTCTTCAGGATGATATTGTCCACTTTAAGACCAAAGGACTGACCATTTGGAAACAATCTAAAAATGATTAATTGCCCTTCTTCAAATTCATGAAAAGGCCTGAAGGCTGCTTGTTTAATTTTCCTCTAAAATTATGTGTGAACTTTTGTCTGGTTTGTGATGAATCACAGACTAGACTGCTCTGCCTTCGGTGTGAAAGTCACCACAAGGACCCTGTCGTTTTCATTACCCATTGCCGTCATAAACCTGTAGATAAAGACGATCCCGATGCTGCTCTTCCACACTGCCAGCCTCGCAGCACAGCTGTAAAGAACCAGGAGGGAGGAAGTTGTTTGATTCTTCACAGCTACACAATGGATTACAACAAGCCGATGAGAAATCCTTCTATGAGATGGAACGGTGAGAATCCCTCCATGATGCGTTCTTCTTCTCCGCCACCTTACCAGGACAGCGGCTTCCCGTCAGCACAGCCACAGGTAACCCTCAGCATCCATCTAAATACCCCAGTGTTATAATTCTATCCTGTTTTCCCTCCCACTGATGTAGATGAACAGATTTGAGACAAGGGTAAGTTGGAGAAAATTGCAATTTTATAAACTTATTTATAAAGTTATTTGCTTAGCCTAGAAACTCAATAATTCCTTGCTTTATCAACATCACGGTTATGGGGCATCATTATTCTGTGGGTGATGTTAAGTGATCGCCGCTCATAAGATGCTTTTAAAGTTTTTGACAGCTTTTCTCTCGTCTCACAGTGGGCAGAAACCTCTGCAGCTGCTTCTGTGTTAAAGTAGCAAACGTGCAGAAACAGCAGCACAAACAGAAACACCTTGCAACTTTCTGACTTAATTCGTTCTTCATTTATGCTCTGTTTCACCTCAGTTTGATTCTGTTCCTCCCTTTACACATGCACCCTATCCAGCTCACTATATACATCATCTATCATCCTCCCACACCGATTTGCTGCAGCGCCCAGTTCAAATCTTTCGCCTGTTTCCTATCGACATATTTGATTGTTCAGTCAGCAGGTTTTCTCTATATTTTTACAAACATGACAAATTCCTTATTTTATAACCTGTGTCAGTCGTGGAGCCCTTACCAGTATTATTGTCTTACAGGGGTAAATCACTGATAGCAGGAGAGATTATCATGTGAAGGCCAACCTTTATTGCAGTCTTACAACGTGTATTGAGAAGTCCGCATTGTTATCAGTATTTTAGTCTCTTCAGTTTGGACTCATGTAATCTGTTGTCAATAAAGAAAAAAATAGCACAAGTTATCCATATTCTCCCAACAGAATACGCTACAGGATTACAGGATTTGTAAAAACTTTGCACTTTTCAATTAGAAAAATGTCCTATTACCACAAAGCTACACCTTCGTCAAAACCCAGTGTCCTCCAGAATGCCCTCCTCTTCGCTGCACACATTGGGATTTGTTTTTTTCCCAAAATTAATCTAATTAAGATTCGCTGAAAATAGTCATAGCAGTTTCAGTATACCCAGTCACCCCTCTTTCAGGGTGTCAGCAGGCTGTCCTGTACCTGCAGAGAGCAAGATGAGGGTTTGAGGCAAGTACTCTGTCCAGAAGTGTTACGATCTGAACCAGTGACAAAGGACAACCTTGGTGGAGTCCAACGCTCACCATAAGCAAACATGGCTTATTTGTTTGCATCTGGTGCAAACAACTTTCAACAGCCCATGTCAAAGGGCCTGGTGCCTGATATTCCCATGGGAGTCTACGAGGGACATGGTCAAATGTCTTCTCCAAGTCCACAAAGCTCATGTAGACTGGTTGGGTGAACTCCTACGCATCTTCCAGGAACCGGCTGAGGGTGTACAGCAGGTCCGGTGTCCCATGACCAGGATGTAAGCCTCACCGCTTTTCCTGAGTCTGAGGTTCGACTATTTGACTGATCCCTTTCTTCAGAAACCCTGAATAGACTTCACCAGGAAGGCTTAAGAATGAAATTCATAAGCCTCCCTGTCCCGAGATCTTGAGGGACTTTATTGGCTTTGTCCCTCTGACCGGTCTCTAAATTTTGACTAACATTAATCTTTACATTTTGAGCTTACTTAATCTGTACATCTATTACTTATTTGAGTGTGTATTACAGAATCTTCGCCTATGCATCCCACAGATGCATAAGTGTTGTTCTTCTATCTTTACTTCCAGGTGAGGGATTGTCTCAAAGAGATTAAGGTGTATTTCCTGTTGGTATTTTTCAGGGTTATGGAGCTGCACAACAGTATGGCTCAAGTTTTGACCAGCAGCCCAACCAGCAGCCTTATGGAGAGCCTTTTCACCCCCAGCAGCCATTCAGGCAGTCTTTTCAGCAGCCCAACCAGCAGCCTTACGGGAGATCTAACCAGCAGCCCAACCAGCAGCCTTATGGGATGTATAAGAAGCAGCCGAATCAGCAGCCTTATGAGATGTCTAACCAGGAGCCTGACCAGCTGCCTTATGGGGAGCCTTTTCACCCCCAGCAGCCATTCAGACAGTCTTTTCAGCAGCCTAACCAGCAGCCTTACGGGATGTCTAACCAGCCACCCAACCAGCAGCCTTATGGGATGTCCAACAAGCAGCCAAATCAGCAGTCTTATGAAATGTCTAACCAGGAGCCTTATAGGGAGCCTTTTCAGCCCCAGCAGCCATTCAGACAGTCCTTTCAGCAGCCTAACCAGCAGCCTTACGGGATGTCTAACCAGCCACCCAACCAGCAGCCTTATGGGAGGTCTAACCAGCCTAACCAGCAGCCTTATGGGATGTCCAACAAGCAGCCAAATCAGCAGCCTTATGAAATGTCTAACCAGGAGCCCGACCAGCTGCCTTATAGGGGACCTTTGCAATCCCAGCAGCCATTCAGGCACTCTTTTCAGCAGCCCAACCAGCAGCCTTACGGGATGTCTATCCAGCCACCCAACCAGCAGCCTTACGGGATGTCTAACCAGCCACCCAACCAGCAGCCTTATGGGAGGTCTAACCAGCAGCCCAACCAGCAGCCTTACGGGATGTCTATCCAGCCACCCAACCAGCAGCCTCATAGGGGACCTTTGCAATCCCAGCAGCCATTCAGGCACTCTTTTCAGCAGCCTAACCAGCAGCCTTACGGGATGTCCAACAAGCAGCCAAATCAGGAGTCTTATGAGATGTCTAATCTGGAGCCTGACCAGCTGCCTTATGGGGTGTCTAACCAGCACCCCAACCAGCAGAAGCCTTTGTCTAGGGACCAAGAGCAACCAGAACAGCCAGGCATCTTCACTGTGGAGCCAGCAAGAGAGAATCCAGAATCAGGACCTGTCAACGATTACTTTGTCTACTCCATCCTCACTATGATTTTCTGTTGCCTGCCAATGGGAGTTGTTGCCCTTATTAATGCCATCGCAGTAAGTATATCTATCTCATACTTGGTCTACTTTCTTCTTTTACATTAGATTTTCACCCATAAGTCAGTCAGCTGAAGATATGGAACAACTTTCGCAGCAACAGCGGCGAGAGAAGCTTTGTATATATATATATATATTTGTCAAATATTCATCTTCTTACACCCTTGTCCCTAGTGGGGACAGGATCAGGCAAATACAAATGATTAATGAAAATTCTTAAATTCAGAAGAGCTTCTCATTCATATTCATTATTATATTTAGCATTGGTACATTGTACTAAGTGAGGGCAATTATGAAGATGATGGACAACCTTTACAGTCTCTAACTTCATGCCAAATCAACAGCTAGATAGCGAATCTTGAACAGAGTTGGGTTTTCCGACACTTGAATTATCCCGGACACAAATCAGAACTGGTTTTGGAAGTGCTAAAGCAAGATGGCAACCTTCAATGTCTTTCCCAAAGGTCGTATCTCAACCACCTCCAGGATTATGTCCTGAAATGCCTGGATCATGAACTCAACAAATTTAAATGAGCTCAACAACTCTTTGAATAAATAAATTCATCCAGAGTATGAGTGGTCATAAACCTCTTGGCATGTTAACACATGGACACAAAACGTGAAACACCAAGTGATAAAAAAACAATATTTGGATGCTTTTTATGGCATTCTTCTTTTGAGCTAGGGCTTTATCTTTTTTATTGCGCATCTGTACTTGTGAGAGCTGCTGGTTGTAAAGTAATTCCTCCCCACAGATAATGACAACTGATCCTTGATCCCCCTTTCTTTACACATAGTGAACCATTTTGAGCACCAATTATACATCTTCAGCTGTTGAAGACAAACATGTTCCTCAACAATTCACAATGATCAATGAGTGACTACAAACTACAAACGGCCCTCAGGTCTGGTTGGTTTGAACTTGTGTCAGCATAGATGGGACATTTATTGGGACTTTCAAGTTTTGACCGTTACTGGTTTGTCACAGAGAGAGAAGTCATACACGATGAGATCAATTTTATTCGCTGTTTTCGAACTGCAGTCTGCCTGTGGTTTTAGCAACGGGAGCGGAAGAGGACTAAGCCGTTCAGTCCACGCTTCCAAAGACCGAATTAACGTTAACAGCTGCCTCGTTCAGCACAGATCTTCTGTCTTTGCAGTGAGGAATGCCTGTTTAAGCTTCTTAGCGTCAGAATGGTGCGTTACCAAAGTCATGGACAAGTGTTGCATTGGGTAAAACTTCAACACAGTCCCTGCCTCAAGGAAGCAATGGTTTCTCTGTAGTCGAAAGCCCAAAGCCTTTGAATGAAGCAAATTACATAAGACAAGGTGTTAGTTTTTACAAGGCTCATTCAATCTTGGTGAAATAAAAAAGCACAAGTTTATTGTGTATATAGTGTGCATTGAAGAGTTACTGGTAGTTGTAACCTCTGACAATTAAGCTCCAGTTTAATTTGCTTTTGTGGTTGTTTTTTTTTTTTTAAAGGCTTCTCCGATGTGCCGTAGAAACATGAAATATTTATCACTTGAGTAACAACCTTTTTTCCTCATCAGAGGTCAAAGTCCTGATAAACACAGTTGAGTTGTTAAGTCTGAGGAATTGTTTTCCGTAATCCAGATATCCAGAACCATAAAATACCCGGACAGGGCCAGATCCCCATCCTGCTCAGGTCCTCAGCAACAAAAGGTTCTGGAGAATAGATATAACCATGTCTTGTTTTCTTTTCTTTGCTTTCTCTGATCCTCAGACTCGTGATGCCAATGCCCGCGGTGACAGAGAGAAAGCAAAAAAGACCAGCAGACGAGCCAGGATAATGAGCCACGGGGCTCTTGGAATTGGGATTGGATTTTATGTCTTAATGATTATATCTGTTGTTACATATGTAGAGTTGAGAAAATAAGCTGTTCATCTCACACTTTTTCCTGTCTTTTGTCTATCTGAATCAAGTGTGCATATAATCAGAAGACACGTAGCCAAGTGTTGTCAAAATCTGTCTGCTGCTAAAAAGTTATCCGTCTCACTGACGAAGATGTATCCACTCAACATGTTTCTAATTTTTGTCTTCACATTCAATCACAATCATTCCTCTATTTTCACTCTCATCAAAATTACGCAGTTATTTGTTATTATTTTATTATTATTTTAGCCAAAGTAGTATCTATGAAAAACCTTTTGTGACTCAAATTGAATGCAATACACACTAATATGTGAAATATGTTTCTCATTAAAAAAAAAAAAAAAAAATTCTTTCAATATCTTAATATAACCTCTTAGTTTTGTGTAAAATTCTTATCAGATAATGAGTATGGACATTTGCATTTCTCTTAATAACTAAGTGAATGAACATGTTTTCTTTTTATGTGCGTTAATTTAATATTATATATTCCATATGCAAGTATGAAAAAGTAAATAAAACAAAACCTACTTAATTCTGTGCTTGCTTGACCTGTATCAGTTTGTATCAGCTTCCATCCATCATCCATCCATTCATCCATCCATCCACTCACTCACTCACTCATCCATCCATCCATCCATCCATCCATCCATCCATCCATCCATCCATCCATCCATTCACTCATCCATCCATTCATCCTCAGATTTTGTCTTCTTTTCATAGTTCCATATTTAGAGTCTAATCACTGTAGGAATTGCTACACATCCGTGGTTTCGGTTTCACATATCAAAGTTTTTTGATGGAGGTATATAATTTATCAAGTCGTGGCTCCCTCTGGTGGACATATTTAGAAATGCTCAGCTTTACACACTAGTGATGACTCCCCAGTGAACCAACCAATTTAAATCTCTTGGTAAAATACAGTCAAGAGTCATCAAATAAATTAAGTTGAACTAAACTTAGGTCGACTAAGTTTAGTCGTCGGGACTGACGATTTAACCACATCACTCCCCAACCTGAGATCTGTCAGTGTGAACAATACTGGCTGTAAACCAAAAGGCCTTGAAGTCTCAGTCTCGTATTGCTGGGTAACAGCAAGTTTTGTTTTCCTGTCGATGAGTGAATGTTGCCAGGGGTTTAACTTCACCCATCCACCTGCTGGTTCCGGAAACAATAGAGAACATAAAGGTGTATAAAGCAGACCCAGACAAGAACTTAATGACTTTAAGGAAATGCAATGGATTCAGATCCATCCATCTATCCATTTTCTGACACACTTGTCCTTCCAAGGATGTGTGAAAAGTCTTCCTGCATGTCCCCTCCATGTAAAAAAAACCTCAGGCAGGGACATTTGCCCACTCATTACACAAGTGACTGACTGGTTGACCGACTGTAATCAAACAGAAATCTAAAGCAGTTTCGAAAATTAAAACAGATTTCAACTTCTGTAGAGCACAATTGCACCAAAATTGCAAATCAGCAAGCATGAGGCTCCAACTCCTGATTTAACCGGTCCATTTACTTCATTCTTGAGAAACTATTTTTGGTTCATGTTTGAGATTGCGCCATGTTTGTTTTTGCTTATCTGTAGATTGTGTGTGTGAACAACCGGCAGCAAAGTAAGTTGCTCAGCACGGAGAACGACAACTGATCTTTGATCTGCGTTTCTTAGCGCATGACGATGACGACGCTCTGCCTGGGTTTTACAGGACGTGTGGGAAATGGGCGGGGGAACTTAAAAGATGAACGCGGTTGACCTTTTGAGACTCTGACCCTTGTAGCTTTTGAAGACAAATTTGATCCTTGACAATTTACAAAATGTGTCACAATGATTGTCGGTGGAATACAGACTAACCACAGCCTTTTGGTCTGGTTGGTTTGAATTTCTTTCTCTATAGGTGGCACATTTATTGGGACTTTTATGTTTTGAGTGAATCTGAAATGACTAGCAGGAAACTCAGAACTCCAGTCATCAACAACCACTTTGTTAAAATAATAGGTTGCTAAACTATGAAGTGGAGCCACTAAGAGTTCGCTCTTTTATTATAAATGAATGTATTTGGCTCTGTGAGCGTCACAGACACAAATGCAAATCCAGCCTGGTGAGTTAAACTGGAGCAGCTGCGTCAATATGCGGCCTGATAAAACAAATTATTAAAAAACAACCAGACTGGAAGAATAACAAAAAACAGTCTTGATGTTTCTGTTGGGGAATACTTAAACTCTCTTTTCTGACAGTTATTGTTTTATAACTTAGTTGCATTTATTCAATTACATTTACTTGACATTTTTGAAAAACAATATTTTTGCTATGTTGTACTTTTTAATTCTACTTTAGTAATTTCATCAGGAAGTATCTCTACTCTTACTTGAATTATAACGACTAAGTAATTTGGAACTGGCTACATATTTAAGTTTTTTTTATTATTCCTCCACCGACTCTTTGCATGCGACGTCGCTGTCTTTGAAACTCGACCCGCTCCGCCATGACGGAGTTCAAAACAACCTATCCGCGCTTCTAAAATCTGTGGAAAAAAACGCACATGGTGTCGCTTTAATCAAGTTGATTTTGCAGTGAAAATGGCCACAGGGTGCTGCACAAACAGACAAGGATACAAACCAAACTTATCAGTTTATTGTGTAACTTTAAATGAGGAAAGATTAACGGCTGCAGCAGCTTTAATCACAATCACCGCCATCCCTGCAGATTTGCAGCAAACACTATTTACAAGATAAGAAGATGTTGTATTATCTTGCCGTCTTATTGTTGTGTTCAAGTATTCAACTCCGAAAGAAACTTATCTTGATTGTCTTTCAGCTGTCTTTGTCCTCGCAGTAAAATCACTGCCAACACTATGATATTCAGCTCACCGTTGAATGTTGAGTCAAAACCAGAAACTGCTGCTGCGCCAGCGACGCAACGGGCTGTTGCTAGGTAACCAAAGAATGAGTGAGTTGCTGGGTAACAATACCTGAATACCAGCAGGTTTATGTCAGGCAAAGAACGGCACAGACCTTCATCTCTGCAGAAACCCTCAGCCTCAGATGCAACAAATTATCCAGTGAGCCGACACTGGCCAGAAAGACAGTCAGAAATGGTGGCTTCCAAATGGTGGCTGGGTTTCCCCTTTTTCTGTTTTCAGGCACCATTTGACCGTTGGTCCTGCCACCCTGCCGTGCCAGTCCATTGTCCTCAAGAGCCGCTGTCTCCCAAGTGCGGATTTCAGCCTTGGTGATGTTTTACCAGCTGAACTGTCTCCAGTGGCCATCAGCTTCAGCTGTAAAGTTTGTTTTTCTTCAAACTTCAGCAGTTTTCTAGTTGTCCTTCTGAGGTAGTGACATCAATTTGTGACATCACGCAATTTGATGTCACAAGGAGTGATGCACCCTATGTGGAGATATAATGCATCACTTCTGAATCTACGGTCATAGCTATTGCAGCAGTTGGAGAGAAAGCACAAGTATTGTACTAATCGCACTAACGAACAAATAGTCAATTTTCGGATCAATTTTCAGATTTGTCCAGAGAGAACAAATTAAAAATGAGTAAGAGCAATAACATAAGTAAGCCTTCTGATTTCAAAGGCAAGGAAATGCAAGAGACCATAGCGAGACAGACGCAGCAGCTCAATGATTTTGTAGAAAAAGTAAGCGTGATGTCCATCGAGCGAATGTCTCTGCTGAAAGCGAATGAGGAGCTGAACATCCAAGTTCAAAACATGAAAAAAGCTGCGCTGGAAGTAGACGCTCTGGTTCAGGAGAAAGAAGACGAATTAAAGAAACAGTTGGACGCAAACAAAACTTTGAAGAAAAATATCACTGCTCTGGAGAAGAAAAAGTCCACTCTGGAGAAAAAAACAATCACCTTGGGTCAGCAAAACACAGCTTTAGAGACTGAAAAGATCACCTTGGAGAACGAAAAGATTGTCTTTGAAAACGAAAAGACCGTTTTGGAGGAGAAAAATACTCGTTTGGAGAAGGAGAAGGCCGCTGTGGAGGAGAGAAACACAGCTTTAGAGATAGAAAAGACCGCCTTGGAGAGAAGAAAGACTGCGTTAGAGGTTGAAAAGAACGCCTTGGAGAAGAGGACCTACACGCAGCAGAAAGAAAATTTTGCACTGCGACAGAAAAACAGGATCTTGGAGAACCAAAACACCGCCTTAAAGGAGAAAAACACTATGCTGGAGAACCAAAAGACCGCCTTAAAGGAGAAAAACACTACGCTGGAAACACAAAACACTGACTTGGAGAAAAAGAACACTGCTCTGGAGAAGAAAAAGACCACTCTGGAGAAAAAAAATAATGCACTTGGTCAGAAAAACGCAGCCTTAGAAATTGAAAAGGCTGCCTTGGAGAAGGGAAAGACTGACTTGGAGGACAAAAACACAGCCCTGGAAACACAAAACACAACCTTGACAAAGAAGACGACCGTTTTGGAGAAGAAAAAGACTGCTCTGGAGCAAAGAAGTATCACACTGGGGCAGAAAAACGCAGGCTTGGAGATTGAAAAGACCGCCTTGGAAGAGAGAAACATAAACTTGGAGCATGAAAAAACTGCCTTGGAGGAGAGGATCACCATCTTTGACCACATAAATACTGTCTTGAAAGAGGAAAACACCGCCCTCAAGCAGGAAAAGACTGCCCTGAATGAGGAAAACACCACTCTGAAGGTGAGAAGCACAGCTCTGGAGCAGAAAAGTGCAGTCTTGGAGAGAAAAACCACTGCCTTGGAGAAAATTAACACCATCCTCAAGCAGGAAAACACCGGCCGGGGGCAGAAAATCACTGCTTTGGAGGAGGAAAAAAGCTCGCTGGAGAAGGAAAACACCACCCTGAAGCAGAGAAGCACCACTGAGAAGCAGAACAGAACCATCTTAGAGAGGAAAACCACTGCCTTGGAACAAATAAGAGCCATCCTCAAGCAGGAAATCACCACCCGGGGACAGAAAATCACTGCTTTGGAGGAGGGAAAAAGCTCGCTGGAAAAGGAAAACACCAGCCTGAGGCAGAAAATCGCTGCCTTGATGAAAATAAGCACTGACCTGAAGCTGAAAAGCGAGACCCTGGAGAAGACAACCACTGCCTTAAAGGATAAAAACACCATCTTTGAACAGGAAAACATCGCCCTGAAACTGAAAAGTATCGGAAGTGTCTTGGAAGGGGAAAAGCTGACCAGGGTCAGAGTGGAACAGCAGAACCAGCAGCCGTCTAAAGAGGAAACCCACGGAGACAGCCAGTCGGATTCAGACCAGCCGTCGGTAATCGCACGTGTGGTCGGAGGTATCCTCAATACATACCAGAAAATGTCCGAAAATGGAACTCTGAGATATTGGATTGAATTGTGATTTGAAAAGTGTCATGATGACTGAAAACTTCAGACTTGATTATTTGGGGCAGAAAAGCTTTACAACAAATGCACTGCAGTGTCAAGGGAGCTTGACACTTAGGAGCTGATGGCGGAAGATGTTGGAGGGAGAGCTTGCGGCCCGCAGGACTGCGGTGCCATGGGAACTTGAGGCCTCAAGTTCCCAGACCATCAGACTCTAATCCCATTTGTCGCCAGGTCATCAGACACTCTTCGGCTGACCTCTGGGGCTTCGTATGGATTCCCGTTGGTCTCTGGCTGACCTCCGGGTCTTTGTGTCGAGTCTTTTTGCATGAATATTGCATGTTCTCCCCATGCTTGTGTGGGTTCTCTCCGGGTACTCCGGCTTCCTCCCAAAGTCCAAAAGCATGATTGTTAGGTTAATTGATTTCTCTAAACCCATCCGTAGGTGTGAATCTGTGCATGCACGGTTGTTTTTCACCTGCCTGTCTCTGTGTTGCTGGCGACCTGTCCAGGGTGAACTCCGCCTCTCGCTGGAGCAAGATAACTCCCAGATCGTCCATTTTTGGTTTGAAGGTTTTCTAAATAAATCTTTTAGCATTCGTAGCGGGAGCTGAACTCCAGTATTACACTAAGCCCTATAGCTAATGCAAAATATTAACAACATCGTCCTAGTACTGAAAAGTTATGTCCCGAGCCCTCACATGAATAGTCCGTCATTTTGAACAAGAATATGCAGCAGTGCTGAGGCATCGTCTGCTGTTCTGGTTTAGCCAAGTAGGATTGACGACCTCTCCAACGACGGCCGTGTTTCCTGCCTCCAAGCAGTCAATGCGGAGCCTATTCTTTTTGTTATGTCTGTGGGTTGAGCGGTTAAAGCTGCTTCTCAGCCTACATTTCCCAGAATGCAGTGTGGTTCTGGATCAGAGTTCAGTAAATATTCTTTAATACAGTGGACCAACCGTGGTCCTCAGGAACCGCTGTCCTGCATGGTTTTGATGAGTCTGGACTCCAACACAACTGATTCAGATGACTGCATTTCCTTCTTTGCGTTCCTGAAATTGTTGCAGTCGCTGGTTAATCACCTGTTCATTTAACCCAGGTGTGCAGCAGCAGGGAAACGCCTAAAATATGCAGGACGGTGGGCCTTGCATATTTTAGGGCCCACTGTGGGGCCTAAAATGGGTGGGGGACTACTGCTTTAACATATTGAATATTTTCTCAGATATATCATCTATTGATATATTTGTAATATATCAATAGATATATCTATTGATATATCTATCCATAAATATATTGTAATATATATATCACAATATATATATATATATATATATATATATATATATATATATATATATATATACATAGCAATATACAGGGGTTGGACAATGAAACTGAAACACCTCTCATTTTAGTGTGGAAGGTTTCATGGCTGAATTGGACTAGCCTGGTGGCCAATCTTCATTAATTGCACATTGCACCAGTAAGAACAGAATGTGAAGGTCCAATTAGAAGGGTAAGAGTACAGTTTTGCTCAAAATATTGCAATGCACACAACATTATGGGTGACATACCAGAGTTCAAAAGAGGACAAATTGTTGGTGCACGTCTTGCTGGCACATCTGTGACCAAGACAGCAAGTCTTTGTGATGTGTCAAGAGACACGGTATCCAGGGTAATGTCAGCATACCACCTGGAAGGATGAACCACATCCAACAGGATTAACTGTGGATGCAAGAGGAAGCTGTCTGAAAGGGATGTCCGGGTGCTAACCCGGATTGTATCCAAAAAACATAAAATCACGGTGCCGAAATTACAGCAGAATTAAATGTGCACCTCAAGTCTCCTGTTTCCACCAAAACTGTCCGTCGGGAGCTCCACAGGGTCAATATACACGGCCGGGCTGCTATAGCCAAACCTTTGGTCACTCGTGCCAATGCCAAAAGTCAGTTTCAATGATGCAAGGAGCGAAAATTTTGGGCTGTGGACAATGTGAAACATGTATTGTTCTCTGATGAGTCCACCTTTACTGTTTCCCCCACATCTGGGAGAGTTAGGGTGTGGAGAAGCCCCAAAGATGTGTACCACCCAGACTGTTGCATGCCCAGAGTGAAGCATGGAGGTGGATCAGTGATGGTTTGGGCTGCCATATCATGGCATTCCCTTGGCCCCACACTTGTCCAAGACAAATTGATGCTGCATTGGCCGCAAAAGGAGGCCCTGCACCATACTAATAAGTTATTGTGGTCTAAAACAAGGTGTTTCAGTTTCATTGTCCAACCTCTGTATATTGCAATATATATCGCAATATATATTGCAATATATATCGCAATATATATTGTTAGCCCTAAATTATGGTCAACATAATCAAGGCAAACACTGCTGACTCACCGAACAGAAAATTATTGTAAAATTGAGTGGAGAGAAAAAATGCAGTAGAAACAAGGATAAGATTGTGAGTTTTGGACAGGTTCATAAGGTGAAGACCCCACACAAAGACAGCTCTTTGTGTTCCTAAATAAATCTGTTAGCATTTATTTAGGAACAGAAACAGAAACGTTATTTCTGTTTCAGCCACTCCTGAAACAGAAATAACATCATCTAACTTGAGATTAAAGTAATGTTTGCATTTCAAGAAGAGGATGAAATGCAAACCAACAACCCAGAAGATCCTTTTTAAGGTGACTCAGTATAATTCCTTATTATAAAAAACAAATAAAAATCGATTTATGGGATATGCAAAACATTTTTATAATATTTTTTGCACAAAATCATTATTAAATAATGAGACTGAAGTTCTGCTCAGTTCTGTCTGTTTTCAGCTATTCCAGTGCTTCTGTCACTTTAAATCCAAATAAGCTGCTGCTGGCCACACCCCCCAACTCATCATTTAAACTCACAAGTGAAAATGGCTGCAAACACATGCGCAATTATACAACCGTAGATCTTTGAAAAGCAGAAGTGGAGCCTCCTGCACAACCAACAAGAACACATTTTTGTTGGTTTCTGGATGGTGAGTCAACAACAAAACATCTTCTGTCTTTTCCAGCAGCCACTCTGCAGCGCATACAGTAGTAAAACCAGCTGACCAAATATGCTGGAGCTCTGCCTGGGTTGCTAGGTAACAAGCTAGGTTCAGCTGGGGTTGCTAGGTAACGGTGCAGTGAAATGTGAACCAACCATCAGGAGGTTTTTGAAATTATCCAGACACCAAAAAAAAAATTTTTCCCCAAAATTTTGCTTTATCTGATGTGTGGGTGGCGCGTCTCTGTTTAGCGAGCCGCATTCAGTCTGCTGCTGCGAGAAACTGATGGATTCATTGTTATTATGAGAGAACAGGTCAACTCCAGTGTTTTATTTATACATTTTAAACCCTAAATGAGGGCTTTGGATCAGGGTTCCCACTGAAAGTCATGAAACAAGTTTAAAAACTGACCACTTTTGACACACTCTGCAAGAATAACAAGATAATATTTACAAATATATTAAACATAATATACTAGCTGCTGGTTTTCTGAGTCAACTTTTACCATTTTGGGCAACTTTCCATTCTGATGATTAATATTTTTTGAAGGGCAATTTTGTTTACAGAGACGTCACAATCCATTTTACTTATGGTTTCAGTTTTGTTTTCGGTTGTTGTGTTTTATTTTCAATATTTAAATATCTTCCAGTTCTACTGTAGAGATTCTGTGTGAAATTGAGAGGGCAAACTTGCATTACTTAAACATGCTCTCTAAACAGCAAGATGATCATTTATCACAATAATTAATTGGGTAATTAATCATACTGCAATATTTGTTATTTAAAACTGCTATAAAATTAGTCACAAAACAACATAATGGCAAGTTATGGAATAACTTGATCAGTAAAAGACAGTTTGTTGCTGAACGTCATTCCCTCTGTCACAAGAAGAACATGTACTAAATTGAAAATTTAAGTTTTCACAAAACTTAAATTTAATGCCATTAAATTTAATGAGCATTAAATATCTTTGTACTCGGGATCAGTGTTTGCTTTAACAATGAATCAAATGTTGTCAGAAAGAGTTTCTGCTTCATTTTGCTCTCGAAAATATTAGGCCCGAGCAGCTAAGCGCTGCGAAGGCCTATTGTTTTCTTGCTGTTTCTTATTATTGCCCTTGTGCTTTTTTTATCACTGCTGCAGAACCAAGAAATATTTACCACATGCTTACGTTTACAACAATATAATGCTCAAACCTGGATTATCTAGTTAACTTACACAGAAGTTTATTTTAGCAGATTTTCATAAATTATTGAGCACAACATTTGCACACCAAGCTGTTAAATTGGTTAAATTGAGACAGGAAAGTGGAAGAAGGTCTAACTAATTGGCCTGCTCTATTATAGCCATTGAATAAGGCATGTTAAGATGCAATTGTTTGTGCTGGATTTTATTTAGGTTTTGTTTGTTTTCTCTCACCCTCAAACTCGTGACGCCATTGCCAGAGTTGACCGGCAGGTGGCAGAGCGGAGCAGCAGACGGGCCCTGAACTGGGATTGCAGGTTGTACCACCATCACTGTTGTGATTGTTTTTATCTACACAGTATAGTAAACTTTCTACCCCTCATTTTGTCATCAGTCATCCGTCTGACTACTACTACTTCTTCTTTCATTCAGTTTGTCTTGATATGTTTCTAATTTCAGGCTCCTCAGTCGATCACAAACTCAGATCTTTGTTTTGTTTCATTTTTATCATAGTTAGACACGGTCATTATTTTATCAGTATAGTTTCAGCTGAAGAGCACAGATGCATACACTTTTTGCCCACAAAAGACAGTCTTTTCATTAATGAGAAAAGATCTGAGCGTACTGTTGCCAATAACTTAACATTTATTTATGAACCAGTATAATCATTGGCTTTTCTCAACTTTTATGACGTTTTATGAATGAAGATGTTTTATTTTTTTTCATGGGTGTTAATGTAACTTATAGACATTCTAGTCACAGATGTGAATAATTGAATATTTAGGACGAATGGAACAATAAAACATAAACCAAATACCCAACAAATTCTGTTTATTTAACTTACAAATAAGTTTGTAAGTGAAAGACTTGGATCTGCATGAGAAAGTGCATTTACCAACCTGTTCTATTGCACATCCATCCATCCATCCATATTTAGAATCTAAGAACTATATAAAATACCTAGAAACAGTAAAAATCAGCTCTTATCCAGAGCCATTAAAAAAGGAGAATATTCCTGATAAGCCCATTTAGTTCAGGAACTTTAGCTGGCAGACGCATATATCACCTAAATTGATAATGAAAACACAACATTTGACATTAGAACATTACATCATAACAATGAAAACTTCTTTATTTAAACAAAAACATTTGCTTGATAAAATAAATCTATGGCGAATAAAGGCTGTTATTTTGCAAAAGCGCTTTTAATCTGACGAACGGACCTCGTCTGAACGCATATTCTAATTGATCAAATAAAAAAATTTTTAAAAAGTTAGAATTCTGGAAATTCTAATGTTTCCAAGAGGAAACATTTCCAAAAGTTTCCTCTTGGAAATGAAGAATTTCTCGGTTACAGAGGCTCTTGGTTCCCCTCTAGCGGCCACGTTGAGCAGGTGCTCCGCTTCTCAAAGAGATGTGGATGAACCAACCAATTCCAGTCTGTCTTTTCAGATACAGTCAAAAAGGGCTAAATAAATCACGCCGAAGTAAAATGAATGAATACGATCACTAAAGGAAACAATACGGTGGCTGTGAACTAAATAACAGGGTTTTGTCTGGTATTACTGGATCATCTCAGGTTTTCTCCTGTCAACGTGCGAATGGCGCTAGATGGCCCGCTTTGACCCCGCCCACCTGCTGCTGGTTCATCCGGGCTTCCAGCAAAAACCGGACCGCAGGAAACTGGGGTCAAATATCAGCGGACCCAAACAATGGCTAAATCATGAATGGATATTCTCAGAACTCGACTGTGTTCTTGGCATTCCTTTTGAGCGTATTTTGAACAAATGTGCAATAGGATAAAGTACAAATTTCACGGGGAATAAAAAAATGAAACTCTAAATGTCGGTAAAAGTGTTCATATCTGAAGCTTAAGTTTAAAGTCTGGGGCTAGGGAAGGAGTGTTGGGTTTGGAGAGCGGACATTTTTGCCCACGAACACACCTCAAAGGCGCAACATCTTTGACGTTGAGTTCACTCCATAACCGCTCAGCTGCTCGAGTGGAGCGAAAACCATCCTCATACATCTTCACCGGGCGTTTCGGACGCTGCTTTTCTTCAGGGACAATCACTCACTCACAGTTTCAAAATAAAAGCAGAGTTCGGCTTCAGTTTGATTTCAAATAAGAAGGATTTGACTCCTGGTTTTACTGGTTCCTCCATTTCATACTTGAATTAATATATATTTTTCTTAGCTATTCAAAGATTTGGGAAGAAGGCGAACTTGTTTTTGTTTTCAGCACCACTGAGTAAGACCACAACCCCGAAAACGGCTTAACGTTTTTGTGAAGGATTTTATTTTTAAAAGCCGCACCGGAAGTGTTGCTTTGAATACAATAAGCTTTGATACAGATTGTAATTATCATTTTTGAGACCCCCCTCTCTCCCTCCCTAGTTTAGCTCATTTACTCCAGGTGCCTTTTGTGAGGAGGACATCATTGGTGTCCGTAGAGGAAGTGTTTATCAAACTATTCGGGAGGGAAAAGGACGTTCCTTTTTGCTTTTTTTTTTTTTTTTACAGTGAAATTTCTGACAGGTGCACTCTGTTATTCCATGGATTCTAACAAGTCAGCGGCTGTTCCAGACTGGGACAACGAGAAGTCCTCAATGATCCAGAACCCACCTCCACCTTATTACGACAACCCGGGAGTCGCTCCGCCGGGCCAGGCTTGTCCCCAGCAGGTAAGGAAAAAGAGAACAAAAAAGTACTTACTTGACTTTACGACTTTGTCTAGTTTATTTGTACATACATACATATATATATATATATATATATATATATATATATATATATATATATATATATATATATATATATATATAATATATATATATATATATATATATATATATAATAATTGTAAAGTTTAACAGAAATTATCTTTGCTTTACGCATTAATTCCTTACACTTTCTCTGTCGTGTTCCTCCTACTAAGTCTTACATTTTTTTCCTTCTAAATCTCAATATATATATATAAAGTAAACTTATCTATATATATATATATGTTTATATGTATATAAATAGAAATTAGTTTTAAAAACGTTGCTGAAGGAAGATCCTCCCTAAATGATGGATTGCTTAATCGAGACGGTTCGCTGTAACTAAAAAAATATATATATATGGCCTATACTTTTGCTTTCAGTTAACCTGAAAGTGCCCATCCCTTTTTTTAACCGTTTTCATCTCATCTTTCACTGTGGGCAAAAGGCAGCACGGCGCCTGGGCGTGGCCGTGAATGATGACGCAACAACGTGACAAAGCTCAATTAATAAAATAAAATAAGCTTCATAAAATTCAATCTATAGAGATTCCTCTTACTCACAGAAGACAATACTACATGGGAAACATGACATAAATGCAACCTTGTATGAGGAAACATAAAGGAGTTATATATATATATATATATATATATATATATATATATATATATATATATATATATATATATATATATATAATTTCCTTCCTTTTTGAAGGTAAAAGTGTGCGTACACAATGTTCAGTTACCCACTCATCCTTTAGTTTGGTGCCTCGCCCAGCTGGACAAGCAAACAACCATCAACCATGCACACACGCATTGAGCAATTTAGAAACAGGTCCAAATAGTTTAGAAGTCCTGGTTTGTTTGGTTTTTTTTTTTTTTTTGTTTGTTTTTTTGGACCAAGGAGGATCGAACCCACCCACACATGGATGGAGTAAACATAACAAACTCGACACAGAATGAGGCAGAACTTGGTCGCTCCAAGGCAAAGGTTTAAACCGCTGCCTGCTCAGTGGATGGCAAAGTGATTAAATAAATCATAATAAAGACAGATGTTTTCTATCCTTCTTAACATCCAACTTTTTTTTTTATTTGGATCCTCCTCCAGTTACAGAAATGTTCTCTTTCAGATTATTAAATAAAAATAAAATTATATATATATATATATATATATATACATATATATATATATATATATATATATATATATATATATATATATATATATATATATATATATATATATATATAAACCTGGATAGGTGTTTTGTGAAATTTTAAGCAGGATCGGGGGTGATCGTGATAAATAATGACGACACGCTGTTCTGCTAGAATAAATGTGTCCTTTTATTCCGCCACAGATTACAGCAAATTCATTCACACAACAAACAATGCGTAATGCTTAGATTCTTTCAATCTACTCACACAGTGACCTGGAGAGCCGACAGTTTCGGGGCAGAGCTGCAGCAACACGTAATTGGGCGTCCGTACGTAACCCACAGCAGAGACTCTACTCTGACTCTACCGAACAATGGGACTTTTCTGCCTTTTACACTCATTACAAAACAACCTGGAATGAAAGAAGGGAATGGCCATTTCCCCTCTTCCAGACGGGTTTAGCCAATCAGAATGCTACTTCCCTGCCCACAATTTGACCATGAGCTCAGAGCGGGATCAATTAGCCAATCAGAATGCTACTTCCCTGCCCACAATTTGACCATGAGCTCAGAGGGTGATCAATTAGCCAATCAGAATGCTACTTACCTGCCCACAACTTGACCATGAGCTCAGAGCGTGATCAATTAGCCAATCAGAATGCTACTTACCTGCCCACAACTTGACCATGAGCTCAGAGCGTGATCAATTAGCCAATCAGAATGCTACTTCCCTGCCCACAATTTGACCATGAGCTCAGAGCGGGATCAATTAGCCAATCAGAATGCTACTTACCTGCCCACAACTTGACCATGAGCTCAGAGCGTGATCAATTAGCCAATCAGAATGCTACTTACCTGCCCACAACTTGACCATGAGCTCAGAGCGTGATCAATTAGCCAATCAGAATGCTACTTACCTGCCCACAGCTTGACCACGAGCTCAGAGGGTGATCAATTAGCATACAGTACTCAGTCTCCCCTTGTCCATGGGCTCCAGAGGCGACGAGCATTCCTTGATTCAATCAACATACAGCACTCAACTTTGTAAAATGTGTTGAAAATGTATAAAATGAGCATGAAACATACAACTTATCAAAGAACATATAAAATTCTCATATCAATAGGTAATGTGATCGGATTGAAGTTTTTATCCGTTCTGACAATGATTAATTGATTTTTAGTTTAAATCTTAAACTAAAAATCAGGCAAAACATTAAAAAAATGTTTTATGTTTTAACTGTTAAGCAAAAAATAAATACAAAAACAATTTGGGGCTTTTGGCAGCATATAATATGGAGTTTTTTTGGTCAACTGAAATAGTCAATGAGATGTCTCCAAGCAAGTTTATCCAATTGCCGATTTGCAGCTCTTAATTTTGTATTTCGTCTCTGCCATTTGCATACTTCCTTTTACCCCAAGCTTCAGTTTTGTCTGAACATGGAAGATATTTTGTAAATCTAAACATTGCTATGTTCCTTGACTTACTAGTCCTGGAAAGAAACAGGTTTTTTACATCTTCTTTTTCTCACTTTTAAATGAGAAATGTCATATTCTCTGACCTTCACTCCTCTTTAAATGTTTGAAGTATGGGAATATTCCAATTAGGTAAAACCACCACAGCTTTCACCTTTTTCCAGTCATATCTGATCATGGGAATTCCCTAGAGATGCTACTGCATTTTTATGACTGTAAAATATTTCTCTCAAGTTACTCAGGAAAGAAAGTGACAAAACAAATTTTTGATGAATTCTTGTGTAAGAGCTTTCTTTGGTTTCTACTGTGCAATGTTGTAGATTAGAACACTCCTGCTGTCCCAATTTTGCATATTTCATGGAAATCCAATTTGCAAACCAAATAAACAAATGATAATGCATGCATTCAACGTCAATAAGTGGCTCTGACCGGAATTGCCTCCTGGGTAAGTGTGCTGTTTGTGACCACATTTCCTCTTTCCTGTTCTGTACACAACCCAATGAACACACACACCCTCCACCCAACTTACTGTGCTGATTTTTGTCTGTTAGGCAGTCCTGATGTTGAAAAGCATTTATTTATTTTTTGTGTGTTTCATTGATCCGACCCTTGGTTTCAAGAAACTCTGGTCGATGTGTTCGACCACAGTTCTATACTGTTTTTTTATACCTCAGTATAAAATTGTGGTTTTAAACTGTGGTATAAAACCGCAGTTTTATACCGCAATGTTCCCCGAAACATTATGTTTCAGGGAACTACCAACACCGGTAGTTCCCCGAAACATAACAACGAAGAAATGTCCCCCTCCATTGTCATCCAGAAATATGATTCAATTGGATTTTATTCTTGCTGCCTTCAGGGTTATGGGTACCCCCCGCAGCAAGGTGCCGTGTACAACCAGCAGGTATACACACCGGGCCAGCAGTACCCGTTGCAGCCGGGCCAGCAGTACCCGTCGCAGCCGGGCGCCATCGTCATGCAGCCCACCGTGTACGTCACCCAAGGCCCTCTGACCGACCCCGTCAACGACTACATGGGCTACTCCATCTTCACCATGCTCTGCTGCTGCCTGCCGCTTGGAATCGCTGCCCTCATCTACTCCATCTCAGTGAGTTTCTTCCACCTGTAATCGTTTGTTCTCTTTGATCCCTGCCCCGCCGGTGAACCAATATCTGACCGTTTCACCCCAGCAAGAGATGAAACGCCAGGCTAGCCCCCGGTTGCATGTTAGTGCAGGCTTGTGCATGCAAGCTGACGTTCCTGCACTTGTTCAACCACATTATGGCAACAAAAGTGGGATTAGAAGGAGGATTCATTTTGTCTTGTAGGACAACGACAAAAAAACGCTGTCTGCTCTAGCAGGTCCAGTTGATTTTTAATTATTTTTATTAGGGTATTTGTTCAGTGTAGTTAAAACCAGACACCTTTTTAGTGTAAATATTACCAAGCAGAGTCAGTTGGAAGATGGGTGTAAAAGAAAATGCTGTTTTGGCTGTGGCTTTTAACTTCAATGCAACAAAATTGGATTTTCAGTTTAACTGCTAACTTATGATAATTAAATAGAAACCAAAACGTAAAGACGTTCTGAGATTAATTTACTCAATTTACAATACAAGTACGGGGCTTTATTGTAGGGGTGTTACTGTTTTAAAGAAGTTTTTGAAAACCGTGTACCCTTTCTTCTTCTTTTCTCCCAGTTTATGATTTACCACTTTATGTTATGAATTCAGTAAGTTGTTTTGGAGATGTAAGTGGCATTTACTGGAAAATTAGAGTGGAAGTGCACAGAAACCAGAAGGTACTTCTCTAAGGGAGAAGTTTTTTAACTTCTCCATTAGATGACTTTCAAATGTGTTTAAATCTATGTACGTCTTTTGCATCTGCTGAAGGCTTTGTGAAAGTTGAGGGTGTGTCAAAACTGCGAGTTGAACTGTATTTCTCCTGCAGCAGCCAGCTGGCCCCTCTGTGCTGCTGACAGGCCCTTTCCTCAGCAGCAGCAGCAGCAGATGACGGTCCGCATATAGACCTGCAGGCAACAATTTAAAATGCCTGCAGGTCGTTGGGAGTATCTGAGGCGCTCTGTGGGATACTTTGACCTGCAGCAGTCATTGTCCTCAGGTGACTACTTTCTCAGTGGTATTTAAGTAATCATTAATCTAGAGATAAACATGAACTCATATACTAAAACATTGTGATAAGTAATATTTTAACTAGTTTTAACTGGGGGCACTCCTGTTAAAAGTGGACTCTGAAAATGTCGATGCGTATGTGACTTGTAAAAAATACGGCTTTTTCATTTTTATTCAAATTTTTCACCATTTTGTGACAGCTTAATATGAGACAGACAAACGCCCTCGCCTTTCCCTCGTACTCCTACTGCCATCAGCAGGAATACATCGATCCGTCAGGAACAACCAATCACAGCCAGGAGGGACTTAGTGCAGTCAATCATTCTTGTGTATGCTGCTCTCAACATGTTTAAACACAAAAAGCATATCTGACTCAGTAATTCATTAACAAATCAATAACAGCGCATATAAGAATAGCTTCTAGCAACATTAATTAGCTTAACATCACTGGGCTGTTCCTAGCATATTAAACAATTCCAAGCGACTCATAAATACTAAGATACATGAACCATTAGCAAACTTTTATAAATATTTTGGACTGTTTCTTTACTGTTAAGCCAATACTCACTTATGACCCACACTGACAACCGCACCTCTAAAACAACAGTCAGCTCTCAACCAGGCTTAACCACAGTAACGCTTGACTGACAAGGATGGCTGTCAAACAGCATAGCTGGAACGGTTCTAACTCTTCATCACAGGCGCTAAGATAAAGATGTGTGATCCTTGCTCTCTTGTGTTGATTTGGTGACGATTTGGGGGGAAAAAAGAGAACAAAGCCAAATCTGACATAAGTCTACAAGTCACATTCCCATTTAGCTTGAGTGGAGCTTTGTTGAAATCCCCATTATGATTTTTGTGTTGGTGTATTCAGTCAACATCTCATTCCTCAGCGTCGGATGTTTGTAGAGATGCGTTGAGAGTAAGCCCCAAGATGTTTAGACCAATCGTTGAGTCACTTGATTCGAATTCTTCCTTTTCGGGAAAGAGTTTGATAAAGTTATGCTGAGACTCTCACCTGTTTGGGCTTTTTTCACATGTGAAGTCTCAACAACCTTCAAGGTTGGCTTTTCACCCTCAATAAATAAGGGCTTTTTAGTTTTACTGTTCCAAAGCAGACAAAAAAAGTAACGTTGCCCCGGCCGCTCCATGTTGCGAACACAAAAAAGGTTAATCTGAACCTTAACTCTGAGGTATCACTCAGATTAAACTTTTAACCCCCAATGAAGAGTTGTGTTGATGTGATCACATTACTCCACAATGACCTTGTTGCTGGTTAAAGAACATTACAAGTTGAGCAAATAATCTTCAACACAGAGACACCAAAGAAAGAGAATTGCCCAAACCTCGTAGAATAACACTTCCTGTAAAAAGAAAATGTTTGTATTGACTTTAGAAGTCAGTTGAGCATATGTTTCAGAAAACCTCTGGAAATATCAGCTGAAGTAAGAGTTTGGTTTTACTTCAAGAAAAAAAAATGGAAGTCATTTAAAATTACTGGTCACATTTTCACTGTGAAATCCATTTTAAATCGCTTTAGAAACAGATCATCTTTAGATCAAATGGCATGCATGGTTTTTACATTTGCTGATCTATTTACTTACAAATTGCTGCATAACAAGGTAAAATCTTTTCTCCCAACGAGCCCCTACCTCTGCTGACATCACACAAGGCTACAGGTTAGAGCTCGTTGGTGGTTTTTCTTGCTCTTTTTCCCCTCTTTATTTGAACAACTATGAATTAAGTAATACATTTCTGCAGCATATGGCGACATTAAAACGCATGATGGACGTTCATATCACATGTAACCCACAAGGAAAGTTACTTCAAATATACTTGAATAATAATTGGCAGGTAAATGAATTTACTTCAATGACTAATACCAATTTCATATAAATAAAAAGAAAGTTGGGCCGGATCAGAAGACTCTAAATTTAAGGGAGCCTAGGTGTAACAACAGAGGAGAATACACAGTGTCTATAAGAATAGAATTTAATATAATGAACAATTGTGGATCCACATTTACAATTAAACCAAAATTGTACATATTCTATTGAAATTAGAATATGTACTAATAGAAAAATAAGTACAACTACATAGAAAAAACACAACATACACAATAATAACAATGCAAAATCTTACAATACAATTTTATTTTTTATTCAATTGGATCAGTTATTTGGTATTTTAGCCAATTTTCGACGACTTTACTGAGCCAACTGCCGAGCGCGTGCGGTCACTCACCGATGCTCTGACGCTACACGGGCATTTTTTTCCGGCTTCAGCTGCTCACGAGGGAAGCTTTCTGGGATTTAATAAAAACAAATTTACTATTTTGAATGATATATTTTGCGAAATTGTATTGACATTGTTTTCCTTGCCGACTACTAACGGAAGTTACTGTCAGCTCTGAGCTCTCCAGCGTGTCCGACGCGTTCTGAGCAAAATCTGAGCACAGCAGTCAAAGGGGCGGGACAATCAACCTTATTGGCTGATGTGAAATCATACTATGCCAGCTATTGGCTGTTTAATCCGTAACTAAAGGCATATTTCACAGTTTGTAGAGATCTTCAGCACTTTTTATCTGTATTTATGAGCATATTTGTTAACCTATTTTTAACTTTATTACTTTTTAATGCTTATTGTAGAATAAGACATTAAATCAACATCATTAAAATTTTACTTGTGTTTTTAACACTGGGTTACACACGGGCTTTCATTTCCAGAGATCCAGGCAGCTCCATAGTAGACAACACTGTTGCACTCCATCAGCGAACGAGAACGATTTGTCCTTTGTAACTCAAAGTGCATCATCTAGTCTCTCAGAATAATTGGGTAATTACTTATGGCATAATGATGTTTATTGCATCTCTTCTGGGATCTGCAGTCTTATCATCTTACCTGAAGTGCAGCTCGACAGGAAATGTCTTCCTATACAGAACAATTCTTGAGGGAAGACAGGCCGCTGAAATGCTGTTCAGAATGGAAAAACTGGAGTTTGTTTGAAATAAACAGCATTTCGAACAAACTGTGTCTGCTTTTGGGCCCATAAACAAACTTTATTCTCTTGCATGTTCCAAAGAAGAGTTTCCTGTTTTGGTTTATGCGTTCTCCTAAGCGTAGTGATAAATATATTGTTTAGAGTTGATGTAGGCTGCCTTGCAAAAGTATTCGGGAACACGTGAACTTTCCTCCATTTTCGTTGCATCACTGCCACAAACCTCCGTGTCTTTTGTGAGAATCTCTATACAGGACGACTAGTTGCAATGTGCTGCACAAATCTAGCCTAGGAAAGAGTAGCGAGAAGAAAGCCATTACAGATGTTAGCCTGATGGGAGGATGGATGAAGTAGAGATTCACCTCTTAGTACAACAATGATACTGAGATGCAGTCAGATCTGGGATCAGTTGGTTTAAACTTTTTCAGATTTTTGTGTTTATTAAACAGCCCCATATTACTGAAAAAGGTGGAGGAACTACCAGCGCAGAAAGTTAATCACATGAAGAGCCACTTGTCAGCCAAGACTTAATCATTTATGATCTGTTTACATTCATTTGTGAAGACGCAGTAAACATAACGTGGTTTGGGATTTGACCATTAGCCTTTTTTCCTTATTAGGACTCACATCTGAGAATCGAGATAGCAGCAGCTGGAGACGGCAAAAAGATGCTGCAAAACAACCTCTTAATTCCACTGAACCCACAGCGATTAAGATAATGTCCTGAGTGGTTTTCACTCAGGCTCCTTTTTTTTTTTTCTCACTATCCAGCAAAGACAATAAAGTTGTTTTACACTGGAAAAGTAAAATAATGGCAGAAATGTTGGAGGTGGACAAAATCTGCAAAAGAAGCTCAAATTCACTTTCATTTTCTATTTTTTTGGGGGGAGGTTTTAAACTATTGTTTTGAACAAGTCTGATCTCAGATTTGGGTCAGCGCAGTTTGTGTGGAACTGTGTCGACACACAAAGACAAGCAGCGTTTTGTTGGGAATCAGAGCTTACAGCACACCACTGTCCGCCTTTGTGTTAGCCCCGTGAAAGGGTTGCTTTATTCCTCTTCAAATCAGCCTTTTATTACTGACGTTGGTGAGCATCAAACCGTTTCGTAAACGGTCGTTGCGTGCGAGGGTGAGGGTGTATTTCACAAGGGGAGAAACTCCAGCATGGGAGCATTTCCTCTCATCAGTCCCAATGTGAAACCTGTGGTTTCACTCTTGATGACAAACAAATGCAGCTCTCCTTAAAATTACTGGCAGCAAGTGTTCAAGAATTTCAACATTTGCAGTATGTTTCTTTTATATATATATATATATATATATATGATGCAGATTTAAAGATTAAGTTTTGCAGTCTGGTAAATTGAGGCTTGAATGTTCATGTGGGATCAGCTGTTTATTCTCTCTTTCAGTGTCTTTGAATGTTTGTGAATAAACAAACTCAATTATTGTACATGTTTGAACGAGTATGCTTTTCCCTTTCAGCTCTCCACAGTGTTTCAAATTACCAAAACGCACAATGGGAACTTTAATCTACAATCTTGACTACATGTGGCACCTTTCAGTTCCCTCTCCCAATAACGACCAACCTCTATTAGTTTCTCATACGGTCCTGAACTTGCGTGAAAATAACAGATTTTTTTTTTACAGCCAGTGTAAAGTTAGATAAGCTTGCCTCCTGACGTTAAGCGCCTGGGAGCCATTATAATAAAAACCAGAGATGAAATTTGACGAGCGGAGGTGTGTCGTCATGTTTTACATGATATTAAAGTTTTTCTTTCCTCTCTATTTTGACATATTGCAACCACAAACCTCCATGTTTTATTGAGATATTATGTGACATGGCCAACAAAAATTAATGCATTATTGTCAAAGTGAGAGAAAACAATTTTCCAAGGATTTTACAAACCTGACAAATGCACTGTTCCTATCATAAAAAAACAGGATCCATGCAGAGAGGTCAGGGAGGGACTTTAAAACGGGGTTCGATTACACTGCTCAGGCCATCATTTCAACATGGAAAGATTTGTGTGGCGCAAGAGGAAACCCACCAAATCTGCTAGTAAGTGGGGGAAAATAACCTTCCCTTTCTGTAATAAGGTTAAAGGAGACGCTTGGAAATTTCAAATAATGGTCAAAATTAGTAAAAACATATATATACCTCAACCTTATCAGTCTGTGGTTGTAAGGGCAGAGGTTCGTGGGTGAAAGGCGTTATAAAATCGTCAAACTTGCGTCATTGTGTTGGCAAAAATGAGAAATAAAAAAATCCAATTGACTGTCGCCGTCTGTAAGGACACCATGTTTTCTTCTGAGGACAACAACAAGCTCAAAGCTTATATCTTTCTGTCTTATTCAGATATACTCCTGTCTGTTTTGTGCCTTTTTTCTTGATTTATTTATTTTTTCAACGAGGAGATCGAAAGCAGTGAGGCACATTGCAAAGACATGGATGAGTGGACCGTCACATGGCCTAGCCACTTGTGAAATCTGATTTTCTTTGAGCTCTGTCATCTTTCATTTGTTTACATCTCCTGTAATGGTCTTTCCAGTCAGGCCGGCCTCTGCAGACCGACAGAACAATGGCAGGAGCAGCATTAACAAGGAAGCATTTAAAACTCAATTTTGTAATGGAGCTGCAATCAGACCCAATGGCTGAGAGTGGTTTGGGTTGCTTTTTTTTTATTTATTTTTTTAACACCGCATGCGTTCAAGCATGGTTCTGGCAGACCGTGAGAGTGCATTAGAGTTGAGTGCATAGCTCTGTGGATGTATCCTTACCATCTGATAACAATCCTCCAAATTCAAGTGCAGCAAACTGTTGGTTTAGATTGGCAGGTTTAGCAGGGTATTCTTAGAAAGACAGTTACCCTGAAGCGAAATAGCCTTCATGTTGTCTTTGGCCTGTTAACTTTAAGAAAATAGTTTCAGGCAAAAGAATGTACCGATGAGGTTCTGTGGAAAGCCTCCTTCCCTCCCACACTCCCTCACAGAGTCCGTCTGGGGTTTTGTTTTTCTTTGTTCTTTTTGGCCACACTTCCAATCATATCAAAAGTAACCAGAGTAACTCAAAAATGAGTTTATTTGCCAAGACTGAAATCTGTCCACACCAACCTGCACCCATGGGAGAAAAGTGAACATGACAAATGCGATGACTGTCAATGAGTCACCGACGTTGCCATGGGGGAATTTTGGAAATTTTGATCACAACTGCTTCAAAATCGTATAAATCCAGATTGATAGATATCACTAAGTTTGTTTCTTAGTAGAACTTTAATTTCTGAAAATCGGGCCGTAATCTGTTCCTTTTTCTTTTTTTTAACTTCATGACTCTGGCAGTGATCAGGATTGGATGTTTGGATGCTACTTCTGAAATTAAACTCAGGTTTTCAAACACTTTGGTTATTTACCTATATTTTACAGCTCATCAAAGGAGGAGATTACTTTCTCACACTTGGATAGCGCCCTCTCCTCTGAAAGGTTAAGCCATTTAGTGTATTTTGTGTTTTTTCAGGTTGTTCTTATCTTCGCACGTTTTGGTGATTTGACGGAAAATTCATCAATTTACGCAACTGCAGGCAAACCTGAATGTGTACTTTTCATAAGCAGGGGCACTGAATTTCCCGCCCCGAGCCAAAAGTTGAGCATTTCATATCTTTAAATACCAGCTGGGAGACATAATGATCAAGCAGGCTTCATGAAGGCTACAGAGAGACATAACTCTAAACGGCTCAGGCCACGTTTACTGTCAACGCAACGTTACTTCCTGGATTCAGTCTTTCTTTGATCAACCTACATGCATTTTCTCATGAAATGCAGAAGTGATTCACACGACTGCGGGTTTTTGAGGGGAGTTTTTTTAATGCCTGGGCTCATGTACTGTTGCAGTGCAGCTTGTTGCAATTGGCTTCATGAGATCCATGTGACAGCACTGCAAGAACGAAATAAAATCTTACCTGACTAGTTTAGCTTCCTGTACAAAAATCCTTGCATATTTGTAATAAGATGAAACTAAATTACAAGTTTGATTTAAATCAATAATTCCTTAGCATTGATGAAAAAGTACTTGTTCGATTAGCAGATTATTTTACTGACAAGACATTTTTTCTGTTCTAAGTGATGTTATATTCTATATTTGCACTAAAAACTAGACTAAAATTACTTGGTATGATTTTGTGTTGTTGCAGTAAATTGCTGAAGTCAAAATGCCAGATTGCTTTTACTTGTGCAGATGGTGACCTTTCAGTCTTGACTTTTTTTTTGGTTAGATTATATAGACACTGCAACACAGACGACCTCGCCAAACGTTCATGTTTTGCTCTGTTTTAGTTCGTCTCCGCCTAATCTTTTTTTTTTTAACCCTCTTGAAACGACTGCCTGAGCTCATCCATTAGACAACGGAGAAGAATGTTGACTCGGACCGAGCAGACCATTGGAAGGGTGCTTGCGGTATTTACAGCACTTGAGCAAACACGGAGGCAGGCTCATCCACGTGAGACGAGTGCAGAGGCAGGAGAGTGACGCGTGTTGCAGAAACATCCCAGGAACGAGGCGCTCGCTGGAGACAGGAAGTCACACCACTGATGGTAGAAAGTGGAAGCTGCAGCCGCGCCGGGCCATTTTGCCGTCTATTTTGCGTTGTGTTTTTGCCACCGGCTGGCAAAAACACGACGACGTGGGCGGACGGAGAGGGAATCGAGCCGGCAACCCATCAACTGGGGGAACGAACTCCTACCACCGTCTCAACAAGACCAAAAAGAACATCTTTCAGTCAAAATGTTCCCAGATGAGAAATACTTGACTGTAACTGTTTGAAAACATCTTGCCAAAAATCATCAGAGAACAAACAATGTAAGAACAAAAGCTCAGTAGTTTGAATAGCATTATTAAAGGCAAAACAACAGTTGGTTTTGAACCAAAAAAAAAACTCAATATTTTGAAAAGAAGACTTTTGCTAGTCACACATGCGCACAGTTTAAATTTTGAAATTGATTTCTGGTTGAGCTCACTCTGGCCTGAAAAGAAGAAAATGTAAAATCCATTAATAAAATCAATGGCATTGATGCCCATGGTGTGTGTGTGTGTGTGTGTGTGTGTGTGTGTGTGTGTGTGTGTGCGCGCGCGCGCGCAGGGGGAAACCCTGCTTGTTTTTGTTCCCTTTTATACCCACTGCTGGAATAACTTTTCCTTTTCAGTTCTATAAGGAGCAAGATGAATCACAATTTTTTTTAAACCTAAAGATATGCTGCAGTTGGAACAATAAAAAAATGAAAATAAACAAATGGGCCTAAAACTCCCGTACCAATCAAATCTGTGGGTTTTCCTGCAGATGTGTGCTGGGGCAGAGCTGCAGATGTCCACAGTGCAAACATCACATGCATGTAATGTACTGTAAACAGCTGTGCACTGTACAATTACAATTTTTACTTACCATTTAAGTTGCTATATTCTTCCCATGAGGAGCATAAGTGCTGCAACCTGTTACCTTTTTTTTCCCTTCCCTACACGAGCATCCATTTAATTGTACACCTTTGAGATCATGGAGCCTGAAGATAGAAACGTGGGTTCGGTGTTTGTTTTTGTGTTTGTTGTAAGCCGACTGACGGTAACTGAATGCGAACTGCTGGTTCGCATCGTTTCCAGATCAAACTCTGGGTTTTCTCGTGGTGAACGTTTGTCCGCCTTCCTCTTGCACTTCTCCACGTTTGTGTAGTTTCAGTGGCTGCGGTTCGTAGGTGTTGAGCATTTCAGGCGTTTTAAATCCGTCGCCTGCACTCTGCTGAAAAGCACGAATCAAGGTTGAGCTTTTCCCCGATAGGCGTGTCGTGCGCGTGTCTCCTGTCCAGGCAGCTGAGGCGAACGCTGCGGTGGGTCTGGTTCCCTTGCAGTGTTGGGAACAGATTTTCTCTACAAAAACGAAACGAGATGTTCCTCCAGTTGCATCATTAAACCCACTGACTGAATAAAGCGGCAGTTTAATATTCTTCCTTCGTGTAACGTAGACATAAGATTGTACTGCGTCTGTATGTGCCCGTTTTATTTTATTCATTACTTTCTTTTTGTTTGTTTTTTTGCCTCCAGGCCCGGGAAGCCAACCACGCCGGTAACCGGATCTCTGCAGAGAGGAACAGCAGGACCGCCAAGACGCTGAACAACGTGGGTCTGGGGATCGGGCTCGCATCCCTCGTCCTTTCCATCATTTACATTGTGGTGGTCGTCATCATGGCTTCCGGACATTAGTGTCTCCATTTCATACTTTTACTGTGCATGGCTCGGTTACATAACGAGAAGCTGCCCTGTGTTTGCATTATTGAATAATGGTGTTGATGAGAATGCAATCAGTGTTTTTTGTTTTCTTTTGTTTTTTTATCATCTTTTTTTGTAATCAAAGTGATTAAATACCTGCTTCTCTTCTGGCAGTTTTATTTTTATATAAAGTAATGTTTTTTTTGTTACATTATTATTTCAGACAAA
Organism: Poeciliopsis prolifica; assembly: GCF_027474105.1. Classification (NCBI taxonomy): domain Eukaryota; kingdom Metazoa; phylum Chordata; class Actinopteri; order Cyprinodontiformes; family Poeciliidae; genus Poeciliopsis; species Poeciliopsis prolifica. The sequence continues at coordinate 6,222,053 of NW_026562392.1, read as the reverse complement.
GTTGGACAATCGGCCTCTAAAAAAAATCAGCATAAATGTAGAAGAAGTGGAGCTGCTGTAGCGGACGCAGCTTCCTCTTATTGGCTCCGACTCGATCTGATCGCGCTCCGGATCAAACCGAACCGTACCGACTATTTGGCAATGACTTTGTTTTCCAGTTTTCTGCTTTTTCCAAACCATGCTTAAAAGGCTTTGTTTCTCAATAAAGAACATCTTTATAAATAAAAGCGCAACGCAAACCATTCTGAGTCCTTTTCTTTCTGTTTTGCTTATCCAAATGCAATAAACAAAAATGAAAAATTGTTTGATGTGAATTTAAAATTGCAGCATTTCTGATCTTGTCCTCTGATGTTCTTGCTTTAAAAGGAAGATTAATGCTTTTCTTTTCTCTCTTTTTTTTAACCCCTAACATTGCAACAAAAGACGCCCATTGATTTTATTTTCCCTCAAGCAACATCAGCAGCAACAGGATATGACTCAAGTCTTCAAGAGGCCTGAGAACGTCCATGGATCCCTTTCAACACGTCGAGTCTGTTCCAGTAAACGTCTTGACTGCACCTCCCCGTCCCTGCCCCCGCTTTCTCCATTCCTTCACCACACGAGTTTGTGTCCAAACTGATATTTTAATAAACTTCTGTATTTTTTTGGTAGGGGTTTTTTTGGGGAGGGTTCTCGCCTTCTTCAATTTGATTGTGCAATACAGTGAACCGGTTTCTCCACCATTGACTTTACTTGGTTCCATTTTCTCAAATCCTTTCGTTTTTGAGACCATGGGAATCTGCATCATTGCCTCGGATTTTTCTCAACGATCCCTCAAGAATGACAATGCAAAACTTAAGTGTGCATTCAGCCGTAGAAGCTTTTTATATATATATATATTCCATCTTCAATGGCTTTTCTTTTATTTTTATGTGTTGCACCTCCCTGCCCCCACCTCCTCTCGATAACTTTGCAGATCCACACCTAGAGACTGACATTATTGCACGTCAATTTTTTACTTTATTTCGTTTGTAAAACTGTCAAAAACCGTCTTGGTATTGTAGAGATCAGCGACCCCTGATCTAAACGACCCCACTGTATGTTTAAAGTCCTGCTGGAAGGAAATCTACGCCTCGGTGTGTCTCAAAAATGTTTGCATGTTGACTTCCGTATTTAACTCCAGTTAAACTCTGACCGACAGATCGTCCACCTGCGGGCTGAGTTTAACGTGGACATGCTTAGAGCGGTCAAAGCCGACGGTGCAACTTCACTAAATATCCAGGGGAAGTCTTTATAAATCAGGGAACTCATCCATTGGAAACCACCAGTGTTCATATGTGCTTTGGCACAGACGTCCGACTTCATCAGCACAGAATCTCAGAGAAAAGAAACACAGAGAAGAAATAGAAATCGGTTCGTGACTCCCTATCCCAACTCCAAAATGTTTAGCTCTGAAGAAGAGATGGAGAGATTAAAATAAGGCCATAAAATTGACACTCTTAAGGGGCAAACTGAAGATTTTGATTCTGCCTCTTGTCTGTGGCAGTCAGACTTTCCCGTCTTGACCTGTGAGAAACGCTATGTATTTTTTAGCAGCTTTATTTGCGACGTCCCTTCTCTCGTAACGCTGCCACCGTGTCTCACTGTGGTGAGTGGTGAATTCTGGGTGGTTTCCAATGCAGGGTAAAGGGGCCAAATGCAAGCGTGAAGTGCACAGTTCAGAGGCTGAGATCCAGACAAAAGTCAGGGGGCAAATTAATCTTTAATGCATGTGCAGCCGGAGAACAGAAAATACAGGAACTGAGAAAAAAAATCTGTCCTCTCGAACTCAGAGTTACATAGTTGCTTTATTCACCTCTCTCTCAGCTAACAGAGGCGGAGATTTAACCTTCAAGGGCCAAACAAAGGAAAAAGAAAAAAAAAACAGATGGAACAGTTCAACATCTTACGCTCATTCACTGTCATGTCTACACTGTCTAAACCTAAACACCATGTCCGTGCAGGGAAGGCCACAGGAAAAATAGCAAGTTCCCAGACGATCGGCCTGGGAAAGGTCAGGAGGCCCGTCTTGTTCAATTAGTTTGCACACCCTCTGCAGCCGCACAGAAAAACATCTTGACTGTGATACAGCAACATTACATTCATGTGATACACAAATAAAACATTTTCTCCTTCACACAAGCCACACTGTGTCAAATTGTACTAGTGAAACACTTCCCTTCCGCACCGCTTTGTACTAACCTTACAGCATCGCGTCACGGAGGTTCATGACATTAATGATATCAAAAAAAAAAAAGAGCTGTGGTTGTGCATGTCTGACACCTCTACAGCTCTACAGGAGTCAAGTTTCTGCAAACATCCTCCAAATTACGAGATCACTGTCAGTGTACAGCTTCACTCAGCTTTTTTTTCCGGGACGCATGTGGTGGGCCCCTCAGACACCCCCCCCCACACACACACACACACACACACGCACACACACATTCTGTGAAAGTGGGACACTATCGCAATAAACATGGTCTCAGTACTTCTCACTGAAATGTTTTTGACATGGTATTCAAGCAGGTATTTTTCTGAAAGTAAACAACTATATGTGTTAAGGCGTAAACAGGTTGTGACTTAAAGAAATCTCCTCAGTGTAATAATATTATTCAGACATTTACTTCCACTTTTGAAATTCCAGAAACCAGAACAAGTCTAAATGGGTTTAAGAAGAGTGTGTGTGTGTGTGTGTGTGTGTGTGTGTGTGTGTGTGTGTGTGTGTGTGTGTGTGTGTGTGTGTGTGTGTGTGTGTGTGTGTGTGTGTGTGTGTGTGTGTGTTTTGGCGGGGTTGTTGGTGGTTTTGTGACTGCAGTCACAGCAGACGCTGTGGGTGCAGAAGTGATACTGCGCCGCAGGAACTTGCTGATGTCTTTCCCCTCGTGAGAGACTGGGCTGAAGAGACTAAAGCTGAACTCTTTGCGAGGTGTGTGTCCCATTAGATCTGACATAGAGGCAACGCAGCGCTTCAGAAAAAGAGCATCATACCAACCACCGTGTGATGCTGGCATGACGCCAGTGTGATGTTCTGGTTCTGTTCTGCTGCTTCGAGACCTGGAAGACTCGCTGAGATAAATGGAGCTATGGATCCTGCTGTCGACCAAAACATCTTGGAGAACGACCTTCATGATCCAAACACGCCAGCAACTCCGCTGCTGAATGGCTGCACTAAAAGAAAACAATAGATAAAGTGAAAAGTTTGGCCTAGTGAAAATCCTGACTTGAATTCTATTCAGATGTTGCTGGTAAAAGTGGCTCAAGCAGTGAATTTAGTGACAGTTTGGTCTTTCTGCTGACAGGGTGACCCAAACTAATCCACCCATATCTCTGGCTGTGTAGGGCCCCCTGCTGGGTAATCTGAGAAACATAAACCTGCCGCACCTGTAAACAATGACAAAAAAAAATAAAAAAAATAAATAAAACGAATTGGTGGTACGTTTCATCATTACACACTTTTTAATGCAACTAAAGAATAATAAATAAAAAAAAAACACAAACCCTGCAACGCCTGATAGATTGTTTTCCGAATGCATTGACGTATTGCGTCGTCTTTGGTCGAGAAAAAATAAATGTTAAAAAGTAACTACAAAGAACTTCATGTGAGCTGTTACTCTGGTATTTTCTCATTTTTATAATCGTCATTTGAAGACGTGACAAAGTAGCCATTTCCCCTCTCAGTCCACCAAAATAAAACTTGCACATAGCCGCAATTTTTAGTTGACCTCTTGGGAAAAAAACGCAACATAATTTCGGAGATATTTAACAGTAGAAAGCAAAAACGTTTGACTTCAAAATGAGTTTAAAAAAATGAAGTACCCATTGCTGTTTTTCGTTGTCGCTTTTAATTCCACAAGGTAAAACAAAGAGCTTTTGATTCTATGCATGGCATAAACTTTATTGAATATATGAAGACAAATACAAATGGGGGGGAAAAAAGAGAAAATAAAGTCACTTTTCCACCCCTCAAACAAGAAAATAACTTAAGTCACCCTTTAATCAATTCAAAACATAAAGATCAATGCGTTTCATTTTTTTCTGAACCGAGCTTTTCTTCCACCTTCAGATCCATGCAGACTTCCTGGGTTTGGATTATGTCTGTTCAGGTGTAATTCAACCCCAGACATACGCAGCTTCGTTCTGTCTGTTGAATGGAAGGAGCGTTTCCCCTTTCGTCACTCTGACAAAGGCACTCGCTGACCTCTTGTGCAAAAAGTCCTCGGAGGAGGACAGCAGAACATGCAAAGTTGTCCTTGTTCCATCAGCTGACATGTAAATGTGGTTAAAGATCTTCAAACTGCTACTTTTGGTTAACATTTTTACTGACACAGATACAGAAAGCTGAAGCTCACTCAGGACTTTTAGCCGATTTGTTGCTGAACAGAAGCCGTGTGCCGATCACACACCAGTGACCTGCAGATGATGGATGATGACGGGTGCGTACGGCTAAGCACATCGATTGTAGATTTGTGAAATATTTACACTTAAAACCTTCCCTCTCGTTCAGCGGCGTGCGCGCGCCGACTTACATTCATCCCCACTGTCTTAAATCGCAGAGCTACTTAGAACGACACAAGCGAGAGAAGATGGCGTCATCACAGAAAGCAGAGCTTGGCTACTGAAATTTGTTCGCTGTTCATTTTTTTCTGTTATTTAACATTAGTCAGATTTAGCTCGAATTTCTGATATGGACCAGAACCGAGAGCTCCGGCGGTGTGTGAGAATCCACCAGACCTTTGCTGAGATAAGTCGAGGCTAAACAGGCAAGAAGGACAGAGGCAGGAATGTGACGCCAACGTCTGAAAATGGCAGTTTTTATGATCAGCATCGCTAAATGGTTACAGATATGCAACATGAACCATCTTCTCTGTTGAAATATATTGTGTTTTTAAATAGCAGTTTATGATCCTTCTGTGTGGGGGTGGGGGGGAGATCTTCTTAGTACGAGCGGATGGCAGGAGGAACGTGGGCGCAGTCCTGTTCGTTCAGAGAGCTGTCGATGACACGGCGGTACCTCAGCGTCACCTGGGATTGGTCGGAATGAGAGGCGCGTTAGACATCGCTAATGACGGTGAGATGACGACAAACCAGAGCTGTGATACCTTTCCGGTCTTGGGGTCCACGTATGACATGGTGTGCTTCCTCCAGTGCTGCTCGAAGGGCTTCTTCTGCTGACCCTCCAGGGGCTTGGAGTAGTCGTACTCGTCAATACGATCCTGAAACACAAAACGAGCTGATCAAGTCGCCATGTTGACAGACTGGGGTGAGAACGGAACCACAGGTGCAACAAATGAATGAAATTTTCACAGTTTTGTCGTCCAACAGTGTGTGTTTGTGTATCTGGAAATGCTACATTCCTGGCTTTAAATATCATATTGAACATTTTCTGAAACAAACTCAAATATCCAGAACGTGTGTATCGCCCCCAAGTGGTCAGAAAATGAAACTACATTTTTCTAACAAATCAGCCTGCTTTGCATTTGACCATGCTCAACTGATCATAGTAAGATGAAAGTATGCAGTCACAATTACTTTAAATGAGCGAAGAAACGGAAATACAAAGATCAGTAACGTAAAAATATATATATATATAAATCTAAGGACTAACTTTGAAGTCCTCTCTGGCGTGGGCGCCCCTGCTCTCCTTTCTTTGCTCAGCAGCGTTGATGGTTTGGACGGCGTTCAGCATCAGGTTTTGCAGCTCGAGTGACTCCACCAAATCTGTGTTCCACACGATGCCTAACACACACACACACACATACACACACACACACACACACAAAAAAAAAATAAATAAATCCACCTCAGTCCATTCCCCACACAGCCACAGATGGACCCAGAGTGCAAAGACGACGGCAGACGCCTACCTCTGTCAAACGTTTTGATCTTCTCCATGCTCTGGTAGACGTCGGCCATCTTATCGCATCCCTCCTTCAGAACAGAGCCGGTACGGAAGACGGCGGCGTGGTTCTGCATGGTCTGGGCGCGGGGAAATAAAACAATTTTAGCTTTTGGAAGAACACGTTCTATCAAATCCACGGTGGACTGCTGAGTTTGTGTTCAAAGTGTTCACCTTCTGCATGTTCAGCCTGATCTCTGATGTTCTCAGACTTCCATTAGCAAATCTCAGCTTGTCCAGGTTGGCCACAGACTCCTCTCCCGCGCTGGGCTTCAGCGGGGATAGCTTCTCTCCTACAGCGACGTAAACAAGCGTTAGCAGTGATTTCGCATGGAACACTGCTAGTTTAACACATTGACCCATCAGTCACGTTGTCTGCCGCAGAAGCAGAGAAGTCTTACCCGGTTTATGCTCCTCTGCGATCGTTAGCGCGCAGGCTCTCCCGAACACCACCAGGTCCAGCAGGGAGTTAGCGCCCAGCCTGTTAGCGCCGTGCACGCTGGCACAAGCCGCCTCACCGCAGGCGTACAGCCCAGGAACCACCTTGTCCTCGCCGTTGGTGTGATCGATCACCTGAAGGTGGGGAAAAAAAGAAATAAATTCACCGTTAACGGTCTGAGGAGACCATTTGAGAGCGGCGAACGGGATCAGGGGGCGTACCTGTCCCTTGTAGTTGGTGGGAATTCCTCCCATGTTGTAGTGAACCGTAGGCAGGACGGGGATGGGCTCTTTAGTCACGTCGACTCCAGCGAAGATCATAGCCGTCTCGGAGATCCCGGGCAGCCTGGTGGCCAGCTGCTGCGGAGGCAGGTGGTGGAGCTGCAGGTACACGTGGTCCTTGTCCGGACCCACACCTCTGCAGAGAGTGGGGCGGCCATTTCATCGACCGCTTCATGCTTGCAGCCACGAAGCAGAAAAAACTGTGTGCGTCCCTCCCTACCTGCCCTCTCTGATCTCTATGGTCATGGAGCGCGACACCACATCTCTGGAAGCCAGGTCTTTGGCGTTGGGGGCGTAACGCTCCATGAAGCGCTCGCCCTCGCTGTTGATCAGGATCCCTCCCTCGCCACGGCAACCTTCTGTGATCAGGCAGCCAGCCCCGTAGATCCCTGCACACATTCACGTGTTAAGCTGCTGAGAAGGCATCGTTCGTACAACAACTCCAGTAGGGTTGAAATGAGTTAATAGTGATTAATCAATTATTGACCAATTTAGTAATCGGTTAATTGGAGTATGCAAACTCTAAAGTTGCCCATTTGCTGAAAGAATAAGAGTCAGAGCACTAATTGAGCAACAACTGTATAAAGAATATATGTTTTCCATTTATGATTAAACAAAAAAAAGTCTATAAATGTATTCTACCCAGAATTTCTCAGGTATCATTTTAGCTTCACCTGGTTCAAATTCTGCTACATCAGTCTTCTGTTAGGCACATTTTGCTGTCAATTTATCAATTCAAAAATAATCAACACAGTAGACAGTAAGTTATTGTTGAAGATGCAGCTTTTACTACAAATAATCAAGCTTTCATTAAAGGAATACTATGTTTGTTATTGCACTGTAAAAAAAAAAAAGCCTAATTATTTGTGTCTTTTAAAATATGTTAAATATTGTGTAAAAAGTGGCTTATGTGATTAAATGAAGAATTGGAACAATGTGGCAATTTTTTAAAAATCCGATCAGTCATCAATGTAATCAATAGAATAATCGACAATGAACGTAATCATTAATTGCAGCCCTGAATTCCAGGACTTACTTCCAAGAACTAAATACCTTTTAGTGTCATTTTTAAAACGTGAGACACTAAAGGTTTGGCCTGGACGGGTTCTCTACCTGCAAGTCTTACAATACTATTTAGATTGCCCTGTTTTTGTAAAGTCTCTAAAAATGAACTCGTTTAGGTTCCATGTAAGAAAAACAATAAAATCAAACAATAAATTTGAATATTTATGTCATCCTTCGAGTCAAGTTGACGCATTCTGCTGCAACGTTCCTCCACGAAGGTTTTTATACCCTTCAGTTCTGAGCTCAAATCTAAAACGGCAGGTTGTAGTGGTGGCCTCAATTATCTACGCTCATCACTGTAAATCCAACCGTAACTATTTTTGACCCACACTATTTAAACTGTGCTTATTTAGCCAACAGGTGAAAGTAAGAAGATCAGACTATAAGAGAAAAGACAAACACGCAGCCTTCAATACGGTGGAGCACGATTGTGAAACGTCACCGTTGAGCCTGGTGTTAAATGTCTGGCTGAAACAAAAACAAGGATGGCCTTCAGTCACACACATCTGTCACATTTTACGTCTGAACACAGAAACGGTTCAGTCCATGTCCGAAAGCTGGACACCGATGATCAGAGGGTCAAAAATCGAGCAAAATGTAAAACTACAACACGCACGGTGAGAGTCGTTTGAGTGAAAACATGCAGAGTTAAGACTTGTTCTTTTCTGCAAAACCTGGACCAAGTCACAATTTATTTTCACAGTTTTTCTTAATCTTTTCCAAAATTTCAAGTTAAAGTAGTTGTGGCATTACGTCTGTCCGTCTGTGCGTCTCTAGCTTCACCTTCTGCTGCAGCCTTTGGGATGAAGGTCTACAACAATCAGCCAACAACAACATCCAGCATGAAACCAATGTTTCAGCATTAATGCAGTTCAATCTCAATAAAGCAATGCTGCTTTTCCTTTCAATTAATCAACAAGATTGTAACTCTTGAGTGCTTTGTTCTCAACTCTCTTTATGCCGCTCAGTGAGATAGGAGGTGCAAAGTTCCACACATGTAAACATTAACACTTTCTCACAATATTATGCCACATTTCTGTGGCACTTTAAAGCAGTTTGTCTCTCCTCTGACTCTGGTTGTGACTTTTCTCACCAGTGGGATGGAACTGCACAAACTCCAAATCCTGGCACGGCAGGCCGGCTCTGGTCACCATGGCGTTTCCGTCTCCTGTGCTCGTGTGGGCAGACGTGCAGCTGAAATACGTCCTTCCGTAACCACTGAGAGACACACACATTAAAATTGTATTACGACTGACTCCCGAGCCGACAACACTGAGCCGCGGCCGGGTTCCTGCCGTACCCGGTGGCGATGACGGTGTTCTGGGCTCTGAAGCGGTGGATGGAGCCGTCCTCCATGCAGAGAGCAATAACTCCTTTGCACTCTCCGTTTTCCATCAGCAGATCCAGGGCAAAGTACTCCACAAAGTAACTGGTGTCATAGCGGAGTGACTGAGGGAAAGGCAGGGAGAGTGAAATGCAGTTCGAGCAAAATGAGCTTCTCGGTCTGAGCTGGAGGGAGAAGCTGATGTCCTCACCCTTCCATAAAGCGTATGCAGCAAGGAGTGTCCCGTCCGGTCCGCCACACAGCAGCAGCGGTGGGCCTGGCCCCCCTTCCCGTACTTGAGACTCTGACCCCCGAAGGCTCTCTGGTAGATCTTCCCGTCTTCGGTGCGGCTGAACGGCATGCCAAAGTTTTCCAGCTGAGAAAGATGAGCAACACGAGACTCACATTGATCACTGTGACTCATGCCTCCTCGAAGGCTTTCTTATAGAGTTAAAGAAACTAACACTGTAGCACCACCTTGAATAATTATGGTTTCTTTGGGAGGAGTCAAATATATGCAAGATTTAAAAAAAAAAAAAGAAAGATCAAACAAAACCCCATCAAGAGACAGAGCTGACCTCCACTACGGCTGCAGGAGCCTGCTCTGTCATGTAATGGATGGCGTCCTGGTCTCCCAGCCAATCGGATCCCTTCACCGTGTCGTAGAAGTGCCAGCGCCAGTCATCCTCCTCCATGTTTCCAAGAGCCGCGTTGATCCCACCCTGGAAACAAGAGGAATACTTTACCAAACAGCGCCGCTCCAAAAGAACGAAAGACGCAAGCGGAGTCGAGGCAAAACTCCTCTCCAAAATGGCCGACGGTCCTGTTAACATGCGCCAGCGTGTGGGGGTACCTGTGCAGCGACGGTGTGAGACCTGGTGGGGAAGAGCTTGGTGACGCAGGCGGTGTTGAAGCCGGCCTCTGACAGGCCAAAAGCGGCCCGAAGGCCGGCTCCTCCGGCTCCCACCACCACGGCATCAAACTCGTGATCCACGACAGGATACTGAGTGGAGATCTGGAGACAGTCAGATAAAGAAGGTGTATGTTTAAAACTCCTGATAAAGAGGTGATCTGCAAATTGGTGAAGGAGGAAGTCCTGATTTTCAACACACAAAAAGAAGAGCTCACATCATCTGCTACTTTGACGCTTTTCTTCTTGCCGTAGATGGAGAAGTGAAAGTTCCTGGAACCCTGAACTGCAGCAGCAGGGACCTGAGAGAGAAGAAGAACAGCTAAAAACTCACATAGATTACATGAAATCCACTGAAGGCCGTGCTCCTATCAAAAAGACTCCAGAAGCAAATGAATTCGTGACCGTCTCGATGTTGACAACAGAGGAAGGAATCCAGTTTGTTAGTAAATTATGACACAAAGAAATGTTATGCACTGGTTGAACAAAGCAGAACTGCAGCTCAATTAAATATTTTCCTACAACTTCAGTTGAGGAAACAGACAGTAGATATTATTAGGAATCACTTAATATATAATAATCAAACTCTTACAGCTGCTAAAAATATGTTCGTTATCTCCCTGGTTACATCAGGAAAGCACTAGGATCAGAAAATTTTTCCAAACTGCCAGATATGTTTTGATCGGATCTGACCAGTGACTGGCAGACTAAACACTCTGACATCAGATATTTTATTTTCTGCTCCATGAAGGACTGGACACACCAAACTACCATGTTAGTAAACGACAACATGGAATTTAATGCACTGCTTTGAGTTTAGTTTAAAAAGATAGATGTTAAAAAAATACATTTTCAAAGGACAAACGGGGATGACCGCTTATTCCTACTTTTGTTTCAAAACTACCGTCTCTGCTACTGAGCCAGTAGCAGATATTTTCCTTCAAATCTCTATAAATACTCTTTTTTTAATTAAAAAAAAAAAAAGCTGACAGATATTGTTTCACACAAAGATGCTGCACTTAAATGTTTAGCAAGTCTGAGTGTGCTCCCCATCATCTCTGAAATTGGCATCATAATTTATCCCAAACAAACCGACATGGTCTTGTCAGGATCATAGCATTGTAAATAAGCAAACTGCATCAAACAGCATTTCCACTTCGAAAACAAACCAAACAAGCAAATTATGTTCCTATTAATATTTTCACTAAATACTAATTCAGTTTTCCCCTTTGAAATGCTTGCAATCAAAGGCACAACGTTGTATAGAGTGATGCATGTGCAAGTGTGGACCTCTTCATAGCCCATCATTGAGGATCTCATTTACTTCATCGGGGTTGGGTCCAGTAGTTTCTGGTAAAAAGTCAATAAATACCAACAACCATCATCTGAAACCAAAAGATGCCAGTTCTGAACACCATGTACAACAAAAATAAATCAGGAACAAGCAAAAATAAAGACAATATCTATAATGAAGCCTGACCCACGATAATGAAGCTTATTGAAAACAAGAGATGTGGTATAAGGGAATAGAAAACTGCATTTTAGTAGCTCTTCACAATGAGAGAGGAGCTAGCAAAAGAGAGGGCAAATATGGATCCATAATGCATAACACTGCAAGATAACATAGTAGAATTATTTAAAGATGCTTGAAAATGTGTGTTCTATGCCAACATTTGTTCTGCTTCTTGTCGTGCATGTATACATTCACTTGGAAAAAAAATAGCATGTCCACGAAAGGAGCTAATTACAAAGTTGTTAAATAAATAATAATAATAAAAACAATGGCCCATAAGGTTCACAAATATTGCTCTAAATTGATCATCTGCAAGACATAAACATGGAATAGTTCGATAATAACAATACTTTTCCCCGGGCTGGCGATAGTTGTATTCTTTGAGGTGTCACATTGAGACACCCTACGCTACATAATAGGTTACGCAAGCAACAACTCGGCGATTATGAAAGCAGTACTTATTTGCTGCCCATCTAAAAACGATGACTCAAATGTACACACATAGTCAAAGTATATCGAGATAGAACTGTGCCCAATCATTTTTGAATGTCCGGTTGTGGCTACTAACCGCTTTCGTGTTAGAGAGCACCCTCTTGGAGAGGAGACGGGACGCAGCGCGTACTGTCGCCATGTTGTCGGTTGAAAAACTGTTGCTCTGATGTCGGGGGAAGAAATATGCTGTTGGACTGGACGGAACCACTGTACGAAGAGGGGGGAGCTATCTAATTTATGCCTAACATATTTTACTTACAGAACAAATTTAGCTTTTTGTTTCGAGAGGACGATACATTCAGCAGTGTAAGAAAATTAAAAGACGAACAAAATTTGTTGTTTTGTGATATTTAAATAAAGTTTTATTCAAGTCGGTTTAACTCACCCACCCTCTCCAGCGGTGTGCGCGAGGAAATGGTTATTATTATATAAGCGGAGTATGCAGGAACAAATGCATAAGTGACCTAGGCATTTCATTCAAGGTGAGAGGCGGCTGCATGCACAATGCAGAAAATAAAATAATGGTTTGATTATAATTATGACGCAGCTACAGTTTCCGTTGTCAGCTTGGGGTTAAATACTGTGGCCGCAAAGGCAAACCTAAAGGTTAGCCAGCATGCTAGCTGATGCTAGCGGATGCTAGCTTTGTTTTTGGTCAGCTAAACTGCCAAACCTCCTCAGGTGTCGTCACCACAGTCTGTAAAAACACGTCTACAATATACGCAGACCTATTTTTTTGGTAGTCACGGGCATGTTGTTAATGCTAAAATAAATATTTACATCTAATGACGAATACTGAACTTAAGTTTAGGGTTTTAAAGGCAAACTAGCTGTCAATAATCTAAGCTACCAGTCCACACGTGTCTGAAATCTGCTGTGTTTATAACTGCAGGCGAATGTGCAAATCACATCGTTAGCTACATAAGGAATGAATATAAATAAAACATTTGTTTTCGTTGGATTATTTTATGCGCTTGTCCTTCCAGCAGCCTCCATGAACAACTTGAATGACCCCCCTAGATGGAACATCCAGCCAGACCAGGGAGGGGGGGATGCAGGGCCCGGTGGGGGCAACCAGTGGAACTACGCCCTGCTGGTCCCCATGCTGGGACTGGCTGCGTTTCGTAAGCTACACAATTATATCCATCTGGAAGTGTTGGGATTGGGCGTTTTAACTCTGGATTTAAAAGTGGGCAGAGTTATGCGGTTTCCTGACTTTAATGGCCATGGAGGCCTGAAGTTTGGAAACTGCTGCTTTTACACAGCTGTGTGGTTGTCCAGGGAGATTAAAGGATTTCTCAAACATGCATGAAGGATTAAAGGCAACACTTAATGTATGTTTTTGATGAGAAAATATCATAACATGACAAAAAGTTTTTTTAAAAAAAGCCAGTTTAACTTAAAACCACCTCTTTAAATAAGCAGTAACTGTTTTTATGAAGTTTTATAACAATACACTTAATTTCAATTTCAGTAGGACCAGAAAAAGCTCCTCTGGCCGTTTTACTAAAAACTGTTATCTTTAAAGGCTGGATATGGACCAGGGACTCTCAGAATGAGATCCAGAAGGTCAAAGTCCAGTACGACAAAGACGTTTCCGTGATAAAAAGCGAGATGGAGGCTCGCTACCGGGACACGCTGACAGAGAGCCGCAGGGCAGTGGCTACGCTGGAGCTGGAGCTGGAGAAGGAGCAACAGAGGGTGAAAGGATACCAGAAGGCTCTGGTCTCTCACAGCCAGCATCTAATCCAGGAACGGAAACAGCTGGAACAGGTATGCTGCCTTCAGCTCGCCCCGCTTTTACATCATTCTTGTCCATTTCTTGTTCCCACTAAAGAAAAACGTTTTTTTGTTTTTCTTTGACACAAGGAGCGACAGGCGCTAAACGACGAGAAACAAAAGCTCGTCAAATCAGGCGCCGCTGGTGCTGCGCTGCGTGACGCCTTGGAACGGGAGGCAGAGTGGCACCAGCGAGCCACAGCCACTCTGAGGGAGCTGGAGGGCCTGCTCATCGAGCGTCAGAACGCCTACTGCTCTCTCATCCTGCCCCGGGATCAGCGACTGGAGATGGAGAGGAACATGCTGCTGAAGATGGTCAAAAACCCCGTCGCCGCGGAGCTTGATCTGGAGTCTGACTTGAAGGATATCTTCAAGAGAGACAAGCACTGTGCGGATCTGATGAACATGGACAAGAGGAAGAACGGAAGCCTCATGTGGGTTTACTTGAAGTACTGGCAGCTGCAGATCACTCTGCAGAAACACAAAAGAGCAGAAGAAGCCATATTCGACGGGAGAATCCCAGGTCAAGGAAAGTGATCTCCATAAGCTGCTTTTGTTACTGTTTTTGGCTTTGAGTAATGTTAAGTTAATGTGGGACAGGGATCATCTGATGGGAATGTTATGCAAATACCTAAAAGGTAATCTTATGCGGATGTTTTTGTCCATGTCATTCATGATCTCTGAGTTATGGGAACATGATGAAAGTAGGTCTAATTTCTGAGGCCTCATTTAAGACTTGGCAGCTTTAATTTAACCACGGGGTAAGTTAAAATGCACTTAGATACATCAGGTGGAGTCCGACAGCACTTTAAATCGAAGACATTGAGATGTGAACTTAATTTTTATTTCCCTTTTATCTCATTTAGAAATTCGGATTAACACTCACATCTGATTTAATTTATAGGAATGAAGTAAAACACATAACGTTATGTTGATAGAACATAATTTTCTTCATATTTTAAGTTCTGGGTGGAGGCAACATTGGGACACAGTTTCAACGTATCACCGTTTCCTCAGTTTTTAATCATTTATAGTATTTTCCATTGGAATTGAAATACTTTTAGGTCTGACATGTTTGATTTGTGAGATATCTTGGTGACAGCACTTTATTGAAGCTGCATGTGTAAGTAAAATAAAACTTCAATAAAAACAAGAATGCTCAGATGGTTCTGCACTGTAATGCTCATGTAAAATGAATTCACATGTATAGCCTTTTTATTGGGAAACCAGGCTTTACGCTTTTCTTGTTTGTTTGTTTTTTTTTAAACTTTGTTCAAGTGATGGATTTTATTCCGTGAGCACACATATATTGATAACAACCACTATGTGCAATCTGAATATATTTTTTTTCAAGAACTGAACATGTTTGTGTTGTTTTCTTTTCCCCTCGAACTAAATACCGGTGTCCACAAGGGGGCGTTCTCAACTTAATTGTTTCCAGTGGTGTGCAAACTTTTTGCAACCTGGGCGAGAATCCCAAAGTAGAAAGTACAAAAAGCTTTTCCAACTTAAAGTCAATTCTGTTCTAATCTTCTCAACAATAAATTAAACAATTTCTTTAAGAAACAAAGAGCTGCATTTATTAGATGAAAGGCAGACAGTTTCTTTAGTTTTTGGGTAAATATTTTGAGTCCATTTCCTACAAATGAAAACTTTCTCCAACAAAAAACTCTCATGTGAACAAAGTTTAATAGAAGAATTCATCTTTTTTTTATTTTAAGTAATGCTTATAGCCCCACTTACTGTGAAATTATAAGAAAAAGAAAAAAATACTATGTGCTCAACAATTTCCACTAAAGAATAATGAGATATGTCATTAAAACTCTTATTCTAAAAAAAATGACAAAGGTGGCCATTGGAGGGTCACAATTGTACAATTCTTGAACTACAGTCATGGGCTGCAAAAAACATTCACTTTGGACAGGGCAACCCTGCTTTAATCCAAGACAGAATATGTTTGGAAGCTCATATTGCACAACTATAATGAACAATTCCAGTTACAATGAGTCCAGGTCTTCATGTGAGACACATTACACCGTTGCAACCAGCTTGCGTTCATATCTGGAGTTTTATTTCAACAGCATTAATCCATTATTGAATAGATCTAAATATGAACCCACAAGATGGGACCTACTGACATCTTTGCCATTACCGTCACAATTCCAGTTTTATATAAATAATAACAGCACGTGGCACTATTTAGACTCTTCAGCTGCAGTTATAATCTCATTTCACTCCCTCCTCTGCTCTCGATGAGACACTTCTCTCGGAGAGGACATCAGCCTGGAGGCTCTGAAGTTCTCTCTGGCCGGCTTGCAGGGGCCCCCAGTGATGGAGGGGGCTTCCTCCCTGTCTGCTGCGAGAGTCGCCTTTCCTTCAACGACGGGCTCTTCTGTGTCGGAGGCTTTGCTCCTGTTGGAGGACGGCAGCTGGTACTCTCTCATGACTCCCCCCTCGATGCCCAGCTTCAGGATCTGGCTGGGGCTCCTCTCAACCATTAGGTGGACCACCTGCTGCTGCTTGTAACTCTCTCTGCGAACGCTGTCGGTTTCTGACAACGTCAGCCTGGAACACAGCACAAACACACACACACAGTTAAACTTTATGCTATGCTTTAAGATGCAACAGACAATAAAAACAGGGAGATGTTAAGGCTAAAACCTATTTAGGATGATAAATTTCACATGACAAAAAAATGAGTCAGTTTCAGACAAATATAGGACCAACACTGTTGAAGGATGTTATTCTAGCTATCTTGTAAATATGTAATTTATTGAATTACATTTGGTTCATGATGAAAATATGGCTTCTTATTTCCAACACTCTGATATAACAAAACTCTGATCATTTTAGCTAGAAGAAGGCCTTTCGTTAAGTTTTTTTAATTCTTTTAATTTCTTACAAAAAAACAATGTATGAGATTGATGAGAGCAGATTTATGGTTCATCTTTAATTTACCTTCAGATGAAGAGCAAGTATTGTTCATGTTTATGCATTTGGCACATGACAAATGAGAATATAGTGATTCAGTCATTATCAAAACCAACGTTGAGCTACTTAGACCAATAATCCAATTCTGTCAGAGATGACAAAGGTGTCTGCACGGCATCCAATTTCAATTTCTATGATCTAACAACATTTTTTTTTCTTTCAATCTGTAAAAACAGTTAATATTTACAATTGAGCCCAAAATGATCCATACCCCTCTCTGTTTTAGTTTGAAAATTGTAAATCAAACCAAAAATTTGGATTGTCTAAAACATATAACAACATGAAGGTATTGTTTATCTTTTATTTGAATTAGGTTTTCTATAATTTTATTAAAAACAACACGTCAACAACTATTTGCATCCATATTCCAGTTCACATTGCTGGTGAAAAAATGTGTCATTGGTCGGATGTCTGAGCCGTTCTGAGCAGCTTTTAACATTCTCCCATTGGTATTTTAACCATTTCACTTTGTTAATATTAGTTCCAGTCAGAAGAAACCTGTTGCTATGAAAGATTGCTGTAAAACTCTTCTCTGTGTGGTGTGAATTGGACTACGAGGCCGTGTCTCTGCAGCTGATGGAGCCGTGCTCGGCACATCGAACCGCTCACCTGTACTGAGGTCTTGTCTCCAGCACCATGTTCAGCCAGCAGGCGCTGTAGCTCTCCTTCTTGCACAGGTCGTCCTCCTGAAGGTCCGAGTAGGACTTCACCAGGCAGACCCTTCCTCTGCTCACACAGTGCATAGTGGACGTATGTATGCAGACGTTTGTGGTTCTCGACGAGAACTTAAAGGAGATCGGACATTGAGTCGCCTGCGATGAGTTTCTCTGTGTTGCAATGTCTTAAATGTCCCGTCTTGTTGCTATATTTACTCCTCTGTGTCACATTGTTGTGTATTTGGTGAATGCCCCCCCTCAGGCTTTCTGCAGGTTGGTTTCCATCTGAAAAGGAGCTTTATGAAAGCCTCCATGATGTCAGCCAACTGGATTATCGGAGTGAATTTAAGCCTTGATATTTGTAGCTTTACAGACTTTGGAGCAATAAACAGGTTGAGCTAATGTGGTTTCAGATGTCAGCTTAGTGTCTTCGTGTAAACAGGTAGAATTGGTATTCTAATGGAGAGGATGTTCTTGGTTTACAAACCTATATATTTATGTGTGCAGACAGAAATATTAAATGGATTAGTGTGATCCCATTTGACCTGAGATCAAATGTCTGCTGGCATAGTTGAGGAGAGAAAGAAGCTCTGACTGGTTCTCTAATCGGGCTCATTAACTCAGAGCTGCTTTCCAAGCAGCGAGGCGGAGCAAAGGCGTTTTAAACATCGATGTTAAAACTTTTTTTCAACATTTTGTCTCATTGCAAGCAAGAAAAGTTCAACTCGTCTTATTGGATTTTTCTCCCCTTCGTATTGGAGTGTGATTATGAAGTGGAAAGAAAAGGACACATTTTCAAAGTGTTTTTACAAATGAAAAAACTTGAAACTCTTGTCCTGCGTTTGCATTCAACCCACTCCAGAGCTCGAGAAACACAGCAGAGATGTCAGGGATTGAGGTGTGAAGTTGAAAGTAGATTTAAAAAAAAAAACAACATGTACAGGTGGAAGGATATTCCGAAAGGCTCAAACACAAATCTGGTGTTTGTGGAATAATTTTGACGAAGAAACAATTGTTGAAGAACGTTAAAAGGAATCTCTACCACCAACAGCTGTGCAAGTTTGGTCAAATATGTCAGAATGACACAACTTTAATTTGTTCCGTCACTGCAATGGGGTGCCAAAAAAAAAAAAATAATAAAGAAACTGACAAACAAACCGCCTCTCAAATGGTTTGAACTATTAGGAATCGCAAATGTCATGTAAAATGAATAATAAAGTTTGCTCAGAACACAAAGTATAGAACTAGATGGGATAGATCTGCCCTTATGGATCAGACACATTGTCATCGATATCCAAGCTATAATTCCGATATCGGAACCGATGCAGATATTAATATCGGGTCGGTGGAGGAAAGCTATCTGGTCAGATGGGACCAAAATTCAACTTCTTGTCTTTAATGCAAAAGGCTACACCGCTTTTTACATCATCACCTCTGGGAAACATGGTGGTGGTAGAGTCATGCTGATGGGAGTCAAGTGAAGCTACAGAAGAGTTAGAGGATAATCCCGTAAAGCTGCCAGAGGCTATTGAAGACTTGAAGTCGATTTTTACCTCACCAGGTGTTTTAAAAGACATTCTTCCAGCAGGAGAACCCCCCAGCAACCTGAGTCTGATCAGAATGAAACTGAATCAGAAAGATCGTGACGCTGTGATGCGGCGGGGGGGGGAGCATGCTGGACTCCAACCAGCAACACCCGGCTCCGTGACACCAGAGTCAGCACCGCATGACTCCAGTTCAGGCACTGGTCCGAACACGTGTTGCTCTGGTGACAAGGACTCACATTCCCCCAAACAGATTAACCTTTGGTCACGTCAAAGTGGCATTAAAAGTCCCGAGAGGGGAGACGTATCACTTCATGCGGTTTCTATATCCGAGAAGAAAACATGCTTGTGTCTCTAACAATGTTGTTCTCTCACTGACCGCCCTGAACTCGCTCATTCATTTGGATGTTTGAAGTGGAAATAATTGGATGATTAACAAGAACAGCAATTATTTATTATTATGACGATGAATAGGATTACGATGATGGCACATTTTGCAGGTCTTCACTAAACCAGTTAAGATTTTTTTTGTTACTCAACACTTGAATTCTGTGATAAAAATGCAAATCACAGAATTGCTGTTTTGAATAAGAAAACAAAGGTGATTTTGCCAAACATCCAATAGCACATTATTATTCCTCTAACGAAATACCGATCGTTTGTAGTGAAGGCTGCATCTGCAGTTAAAAAGTACTGACTACTAGACTGTTTATTTTTTTATTGATAAATGGACAGCAAAATGTGGTTAAGAAGATTTTTTTTTTTAACAAACTTTTAACAAGAGTAAGCTAAAAATGCCACTTGAGGAGTTCTGGTTAGAACATATTTACAAAGAAGCTTTTTCATCTTAAATGCAGTAAACATATTTTTGTACAGTTTTGGCTTAATTACTGCTCTGATTATGTTAATTACTGCTCTGATTGGCATCCTTAAGAGTCTGTGTAGTCCAGTTAACAATTAACTGATTACAATTATGTCAATGATTTATCAATTACATTAACTGCTTCAGTCCTATTGTGAAATAAGAGACAGTTTATCACTTTTAATCAAAGGCTATAAAGAACAGATCCAAAACAATGATTTTTTTTTTCTGACTGAATGACTTTACTTTGTTCATTCACACATCATGTTCCTCCGACACTTTCATCTGAAAGAACTTTTTAAATCAGGGAAAAGCAGAAACACATGAGAAATGTCTGCATTTCTTTAAAAAAATGTACTCATGAAAAACAAAAACAACATACACACGAACACATGTCGTTTGTCTCCGTAAAGCTCATATCACCGAGCCTGAGCATCAGTTTCTGAACCAGGCGGGCCGTTTCCTGGACCGCTCCACTATCCTCTTCCCTCCGTCCTGCTCGCTCGGCGTCTCCCCCTCGTACAGGATGACCGTCTCCGCGGTCGGGGCCCTCAGGGGGCCGCCTTCCATTTCCTGGATCTGCTGACGTATCAGGGAGGTCTCCCTGCAAATCTTGGCGTAGCAGAAGCCGCAGAGGATGTGGCTCTGCTTCAAATGACCGCACTCTGGACACGGCTCGATGTTTCTCTGGTTGAGCAGACAGAAAGAGCAGAGGGAGTTAAAAAGTGATGAACCGCATAGAACACAACTTTTTTCTTACACCTCTTTAAAAGTAGCATTAACTGAAAATGAATAGGTTCATATTTAAATATTTTATGCTTTGGAAAAAAATACTATAAAACCATATCATTACTTTACCATAAATACTGAATTCAATGATCTTTTCAAAGCAATAGTGGGAAATTTGATAGGTGTTGTTGTTTTCATATAGGCATGACAAAAGCGAGCTACACAATTTTTAACGTTGAAAACAAAGCAAACACGCTCAAGATTTTTTTTCCTTTTTCATAAGGTAAAATATTGCTGAAATATGTACAGTTTTACTTTATGTATCATATTGAAGCAGTTCAAGCTGCGTCTTGTCTCAGGCTGTGGAGTCACTAACAATTGTATCTAAATAATCAATAATGAGGGGAGCAAAGGACAACTTTGCTCAACAAGCCAAGAGAAATTGGGTGCTGAACAGTCTGGTGGAGGACAATGGCACAAGGCAGAAGTGATGACTATAGATCCTGACATATCAGAACCTTGAGATGGTGGGTCCAGAGCCAGGAAACAAAGATCGTATCTCCAGTATGAACATATTAACGGTTTAATTTATTAAATTTGTTGTGTTTCTTCAAATGGTTTAACACAGAAACACTGTACAGCTAAAACGTTACACACCACAAACCTTAAGCTTACAGGGTGTGTGATGCAATAGGAGCTCTACTAATAATAAGAAACTGTGGCAGCGAAGATGCACCTTAACTTGGATCAGCTTTCTCTCATTTCTCCTTCTGGTTCTGTTGACCTCTATGGTGCGTCTCTTCTTGGGGGCCGCCATCCACAGGATGCTGTCCAGGAGGCCAGGTGTCTGCTCCGGGCTCTGCTCCTCGTCCTGCGGAGGGTCCTGCTGGATCTGGGGCAGAAGGCTGGGGCCATTCACTGCCAGAGCTGGGGCTGGGCACGGACAGAGAAACGGACACGCGTTTACCGACAGCTTACGACGTGGACGAGCGCCAGCACGGCGACAAAACCTCACATTTGTTGTTACAAAAGGAAGTGGAGCGACAACAACTGAATTGGGTTTAAGCAGCGGCCTTAATTTTTCTAATCTCACCCAGCTGCGTGTCCAGTCCGGATATTTGGAGGAGTCTGCTTTCAATGCGCAGCAGAGAACATCTGAGGCTGTGCACCAAGGCAGATAAGTTCATCATTTTGTGTCAGCACGTTTCTTCTCCTTCAGACATTACAAACGCCTCACGGTCACCGGGGTTTCTTCTTCTTCTTCGCTGATTTCATGTGCGACTGCCATCTAGTGGCAGTCGCACACACACACACACACACACACACACACACACACACCACACACACCACCACACACACACACACACACACACACACACACACACACACACACACACATATATATATATTTTTCATCAAAACGGCTCCTCTTTCATCAATTCAGTATCCAAATGTTTTCAAAAGGTCTTGCTCGGTTAGAAGAAACTGATATCGTTCATTCTCTGCTCGGCGGACCGTCACAGAAAGAATGACAGAACACCATTTAAATTAAAGTTGTATGAGTTACATTATTATGAAGCATATCCCATTTTACTAAACTAAACTAAACTAAACTAAACTAAACTAAACTAAACTAAACTAAACTAAACTAAACTAAACTAAACATTCTTCTGCCATTTAAACGTTAAGTTGTAATATTCGTATAATGATATAACACAGGCGTAAAGAAGGGAAGACTTTCACATTTATTTTATGACGCTTCTCCCAGAGGGCGCTGTGCAACTCTAAGTGTATTTGGAGTTTCCTGTTCACTTTTGCATAGAAGAAGAAGGAGATCAAAATGGCGGAGCGTGGCTATAGTTTCTCTCTCACCACATTTAGGTAAACTTTCTGAAAAAAGCAAGATAATCCTTGTCAGAAATTTCAAGTTGCGACGTGAAAATGTTTTCTTGAACATTAGTATTATTTAGAGTTTCAGTGTGGTCCGTTTAAATACTGAGAGGCGTTCTCGCTCGCGGCTGGAGTTGATGCACTGTCATTGTCGTCCAATGAATCGGCTATTAGCTTAACGGCTAACTCTTAAATATGAACTTTTAAGATATTTTTAGAGTGAAATTCCATCGGTTGAAAAAATAATATTAATAATTATATAACCAGTTGGTGATTGTAAAGAGTTGAATATCGCTGTGTTGGTAGTTTGCTTTGCTAACATTAACAGACATTAGTTTCTGGTGTTACTTTCAGTTTCGTCTTTGTCAGATAGTTTATTGTTTAATTCTTTAGTGCATCGGGAGGGAATAGTTTTGCTCGCACGTGGATGAGCTTCACTCCCTTCCAGCCTTCAGCATAATATCTAAACGTGATGTTTGTGCTCCTGCAGCCCCTCGGGTAAACTGGTCCAGATTGAATATGCGCTGGCAGCTGTAGCAGCAGGAGCTCCCTCAGTTGGCATCAAAGGTAGGAAACATGGGAATCTGCTGCTGTAATGTAATTTCATTCAGTCGAAGGGGACATTATTGCTTCTCTCCTGCACAAAGAAGTGTCGTTGAACTAAATTTGTGACTTTTGAGTCATATTTTCATGTGGATACTCTGCTACTTTGGATGTGATCACACTGGTTATCTTATTACAGCCACTAATGGAGTGGTCCTTGCTACGGAGAAGAAGCAGAAATCCATTCTGTATGATGAACAGAGTGTCCACAAAGTGGAACCCATTACCAAACACATAGGCATGGTCTACAGTGGCATGGGACCTGACTACAGGTGGGGAGACTTTGCCCATCTGGATGTGAAATCTTAACAACTTGAAGCCTAACTTGAATTTAAACATAAAACTACAATTCAAATGAATTTCCAGTCTATGGATTATCATGCTTTTTATAACTGCACAAAATCAAAAAATATTTCTAAAATGTATTTTGTTAATTTGCTTTGTGAGGTTAAGGAATTTACTTTATCCATAGACGATGACATCATTGTTTGGGTAATAAAATAGCTCAGTCTTGACCCACAGATAGACTAATATGTTTCTCATCATGACAGGGTTTTGGTGCGAAGAGCCCGGAAGCTGGCACAGCAGTACTATCTGGTGTACCAGGAGCCAATTCCGACAGGCCAGCTTGTCCAGAGGGTGGCCTCTGTAATGCAGGAATACACACAGTCTGGGTACGTTTGGGTGAACAGTTCGTATTGCATACTCTTTCACTGTGAATGTTGCTATAAAGCATGAGCTATAGACTTGTAAATTTGTCTAATGTATAGCTCATAGTTTTACCTGATATGCGCCAAAGTATTCACTTTCTTCACTTGCTTCCTGTTTTGGAGAGGATGCAGAACGAATTCTTCACCATTTAGTTCATCCTTCTGAAAATCTTTCTTTGTCAGTTGTGGTACTTCACGGACAGGAGACAATTTTAAAATTGTATTCCTAAATAATGTGTTTTTCTTTTCTCACCTCTAGCGGAGTGCGTCCATTTGGTGTGTCACTGCTGATAGCTGGTTGGGATGAGGATCACCCCTACTTGTTCCAGTCCGATCCTTCTGTAAGTTGATTTATTTTCTCATTGTCTGATAAGTTGTTTTACGCTTTTGCCATCAGTACGTTTAGAAAAATGAAAGGTGGACATTGGATTATGCTTGTATATATCTGTCAGAAACATGAAAGGCCCCCAAATATCAGTATTCTGTTTTTGTATTACAGGGAGCATACTTTGCATGGAAGGCCACAGCCATGGGAAAGAACTATGTCAATGGAAAAACATTCCTTGAAAAAAGGTACAGGTTGAGAATTAAATATGAAAGTTATATCCAATACACTGTCAATGGATATACATTATGAATTTATGTGTGGAGTGTGGCCACACATAAATTCATAGAACTTATGTGTGCTTGCTGTTCCTGGGCTCTTTGTTTTTTCTTTTCAATCCAGAAAGAACTGGTCATTTTTAAGGAATTGTTAAGTCATGATTCATTTTTATGTTATTTTCTATTAAGCTCTTTAAAAGTCTGAATCTTGGAATACTGTTTATAAATAGATTAATCCTAATAATGACTGATTTATGAGTAAGCATTTTGTGTTGTCTTTTTTTTTTTCCCTTTAGGTATAATAATGACCTGGAGTTAGAAGATGCCATTCACACAGCCATCCTTACGTTGAAGGTAGATCAGATCTTATCAGCATTACTGGAAGCATTAAAACATTTTTGTTATTGTGCTTACTTTCAAATCCATTATTAACATTTGTTTGTCTTTGTGCATTAGGAGAGTTTTGAGGGTCAGATGACGGAGGAGAACATTGAGGTGGGAATCTGCAATGAGGCCGGGTTCAAAAGACTCACCCCTGCAGAGGTGAAAGACTACCTGGCAGCCATCGCGTGAACACAGCCTCTCTGAAGGGCCACTTGGCTACATTTCAAAACAGATTTAGCAGCACAGTGGCCAATTGACACAAGGAACAGAAGAGTATGTCCACAACAACATAATGAAGACGTACACATCCCTATTCACAATTGCGACTCAATGTCTGCACAAATGTTTATACTTAAGGAGATAAGAAAATAAATGAGCTTCACCCTAACATGTACTCTTGATGTCATTTGTGACAATTGGTTCGTGTGCATTCTGAAAAGGTTTTGAGCTCTGAGAGAAATCTCAGGTCTTCCACTGAATCTGCGCCGAGTTTGAGGACACACTTCTTCTGCATAATACATTTAGCTAAAAAAGCATATTTGCGTAAAAATCAAACTTATTAGAGGTCATGACAAATGTTTTTCTTTGCATTCAACAAAAGATATTTAAATCTTTTAATAGATTTGAGTTGGTTTAAAAAGTAAGCAGGTTTTGGAGGATTCAGTGGCGAGGCTTGAGATTTTACAGTCAAGATCTGATTGCTGTACTACCGTTTTACATTATGTACTTTTTTTCAGGCTTGATACAGTTCTTAAATTTGTATTTTCTCCACTGTTATGTGTCACCTATTCAAATAAAGAATGGTGAACTGTTCACTTGTTGCTTCGACTCATTCAATTTTTATTTTGAAAATATTTTAAAACGAGTGCGCTCTAACGTTTACCGGAGCACCTTGTCAAAGTATGTATGTATCCCTCCGCTTCTGTTTTTGTTTCTGTGTTTTTATTTGCTGTTAGTTGTACGGTTGTGTCTGTAAATCGTATTCAGTCGTACAACAGAGGTGTTGTGTTCGAAATTAAACTGAAGTTTTTGATTTGATTTAGTGCGAACGATTAGTCGGCGCTCTGTTTGTGTCAGCGGAGGAGTAGCCCCCCAGTCCACATAACGCCCTGATGACGTTTATGGCGCCAGAAATCAAGGGCTCAGAGAGGAGTGAGTGTGTGTCAGCTGGAGAGAACGGCGCGTTATTTGTATTATGTTGACGACATTGTAAACGTAGCGATCGTGGACGGATTTCTCCTTCATTTGTGGTTGTAATAAAGTCAAGATGGTGGTCCTACGCAGCAGCGGTGGAGTCGGAGCTGAACCGGTGGCCACAATTCCAAAGAGAAGGTCGACGGAGCTGGAAATGAGCCCCGACTTTCTGTCGCTGATTCCCGCGTCGCAGAGAAAGTCTGCCCGGGTGACTCGGTCCTCTCGGTCCCTGAATGACAGCTTCAGCAGCCCGGAAACCAACTCGGTGAATGTAAGAACATGCGAGGATAGCACTTATTTGGCGGACAAGTTGTCGTTAATGGCAACTTAGGTGTGTGCCGCTTCAGCTAACGCGCCAAGCTAACTAGCTCAGCCGCTGCAGCTCGAGCGCGTCGCTGCTCCAAACGTCAGATTTAATAGAAACTTTCTATGCGCTGTTGTTGATACCAGGGTAATGATAATTAATAAGTCATGCGGTGTACTTACACAGTAACCTAGCGCTTTTAACCTGTTTGTTTCCCGGTTCTGTAAATACCAGACACTTCCTTCATCCCTCACTTCTCAACCTGGATCTCAGACCTGAGAAACTGATTATAATCAAGACTGGTACTTTCTATAAAGTTTGAACTATGGAAAAAAAAAATAATTATATATATATAATATATATATATATATATAATATATATATATATATATATATATATATATATATATATATATATACACTTTATACCTTCTCATATTCTAAATATTGTATTCACCTGGTTCTTTGCCCATTGTCCAATGGGCAAACTAATCTATTTTTGGGCTTTCATAAATTCGTCCAATCTTACTGTTTTTTTTTTTTTTTTTTGCAATATTTGTACTTTTGCAATATTCTCACACTTGTCTTTCAAAACCACCAGCCACTTCTTTAATTTCATCCTCTACCAAACTTGACTAAATGCAATAGTTCACTTCTTTCCTTGTAAAATTAATTTTACTTTTCTGTCAGTTTACTTTACTTTATTTCTTCTTCCTGATCCTTCTTCCGTTGCCGACGTTCCTTCAGTTCTTTGTGTATATTAATATTTCTTTCTTTCTATCCATCCTCCCTTTTCCTTTTTATTCTACGCCTCTTCCTTCCTTAAAGTAATTGCTTTTTAATGTTTTATTCTTCAAACATTCTAGCTGTAGCAATATCTACCATAAGTTAATACACTTTTTGTGTTTCAGATCAGAACATAAGCACAAACAGTGAAAGTTGTGAATGGAAATGTCTCAATTTGCAGGAACCCTGATTTCCCAGGCTGTGGAAAATAAGGGAATTGCAGGGAGTCTACATATCTTGAGTTTCCTTTGAGATTAAATCATCAGTTTTTGGTTTAAATATTAACTTGTGCTCTCTGTATCTGTCTCAGGGTCACAGGGACATGAAGCAGGACAATGGAAGTGGTTTGGGTCATTCCCTGAGGAGTCGAGGACAAAGAGTGAAACTGGAAGTCTCTTTTGCTGACATGGAGCCCAAGACCAGCTCTCCTGTGGATGAGGACAAAGCAGACAGCTGCTGCACTAGGTGAAATGTTTGTTTATTCTGCGTTTGAATTCTACAGACACAGTGATCTGACTTTGTGTTTTCTGTTTCTGATGTCCAGGAAGTCCTCTAGGCTGCAGAGGGAAGCAAAACCCTCTGGTGAGGAGCAGCATAACCCCACAGATTGTGCGAAAACGTT
Source organism: Poeciliopsis prolifica (assembly GCF_027474105.1). Taxonomy (NCBI): domain Eukaryota; kingdom Metazoa; phylum Chordata; class Actinopteri; order Cyprinodontiformes; family Poeciliidae; genus Poeciliopsis; species Poeciliopsis prolifica. The sequence continues at coordinate 6,194,458 of NW_026562392.1, read as the reverse complement.
GTGTTTACTGGATAACTAATGCCCGATGTAATCCTTCCTGCCAGACGTTCCAGATGAGGCAGAGGGGTCATCCACCCCCAAGAGGAGTCGTTTCAATCTGCAGAGCCGGGGAGTGGACGAGGAGGAAGAGGAGGAGGATCACTCGGTTCGAAGAAGCTCCAGAATCACAAGATATAAACTGAACTCCCGCAAACAGTCAGCGCTCTATGATCGCCTCATTACCAAGTGAGTCGAGCAACATCCAAACCAGTTCAGTCAATTCAGCCCACCTTCATTTCTCTGATTGGATCTATAACATTCGTATTGATTTATAATTGTACTGAATGTTAACTTTACAGTGCCATTCTGGAAGCATTGTTGGCATTTTATGTGATGTACACAATCAACTAGTTTTTAAATAGACATGTTTTACAATATTTTTACAGTTGTATAACTGTATGTCTATCATTTGCTTTAGACCCCTCCCCCCGTTTTACTCGGAAGGTGCTAAATAAAGTTCAGTGTAACTGACAATGACAACTATCGAGTTGTGGACTTGACAAACCTGGATTGTTGTGGAGAAATGGCATTAAAAGAGGCAAAAGTTGTCTCTTTTGCAATTCGCCAAAAGTAATTTGAAGTACAAAAACTAGATCTATGTCTGTCGTCACTACAAACTTTGCTGGAAAAAAAAATTATTGCAAAAAGTGATAATATTGTCGTTTTCCAGACTATTTTTCAAGAACCATTTTCAAGGTAGTTCTTCACTACCACTAGTGAAGAACTACTGCTAACGGGCAAAACTGCCAGTTAGCAGCTTTGTGATTTTTTCTTCACTACCACTAGTGAAGAACTAGTAGTAGCAATAAAAATGAGCCTACTCCTTTTTATTGTAAATTATTGGTTTGCAAAATAGTGGTTTATTGTGTTTTCTTCCTTTGTAATGTTGTAAATTTATCAAAATAAAACTAATCCTGATCTAAAATATAATAACGGCATACTGGTGCAAGTTTGCCCTCTCAAAGATGAATAAACTTTTAATTTCTAAAGAACAGTTAGCACTGGAACTGGAAGACATTTCAAATATCTAAAACGAAACCACTGGCAAAAACTGTAAATAAAAACCAAATGTTACCAAAACCATAAATATAATGGATTATAAAGTCTAATGTAAACAGAATTGTACTTCAAAATATATCAATCATTTGGCTCTGATGGGGGAAAACGGGCAAAACTGCCAGTTAGCAGCTTTTTGATTTTTGAGCTCGTTCCAACTTATCAAGCAATTTTTAATTTGAGAAGACTTGAGATCAGGAAGTTCACCTTCCAGCTGGAGCTGCGATAAAACGGTTTAGATCAAAGCATAGTCATTTGTTAAATAGAATCAAAGTCTAGATGTAAATCAAATGAAAAATAGAAAGATAGACTCGAGGAGACGTCGTTTTGTTTTCTGAGTGTTAAGAGACGTTGCCCCACAAAAAAAAAAAAAAAATCTTTGCTATGATTTCTTCTCAGCACCGCTGAAGCAGTTCTCCAAAAGATGGACGACATGCAGAAAATGAGACGCCGGCTGAGGAGCAGAGACAGAGAAAATACAGAAGAGGTGATGTTTTTTTTGTTTATTTGTTTAATTTTCATTGTTTTGTCTTTCACATTGCTCCTCCAGTTTGAGCTTTCCGCTGTGTCAGTCGTTTAAGGTTTATGTTTCGTCCCGGCAGGTTGGAGTTTACGGCTCAGGCAGAATGAGGCGGTCCCTGAGGACAAATACTAAAAGTAATAAAGCCGAGGAGAAGAATCAAGGTGAGGAGAGGAAACGAGGTGGAAGTGCTTCAGAGACATGCCGGGTTACAAAGATCCGATCGGTTTCATTTACTTTAAATGAACCTCAACTTCCTGAAGACTTTTATGTCCTTATTTACACGGTCTGTTTGTGTTTTCATTCAAAACTCAAGATGATGAGGAAGATGATGACAACAGTGAAGATGGAGAAGATGAAGAGGAGGACGAAGAGGATGAAGACGGCGAAGATGACGAGGAGGAGGAAGAAGAAGAAAACCACCAACGATACGACTTCCGGCAGAGGAAGACTGTAGTTCGCTACCAGGCCCCGTTAGATGGTACCGCATCTGTTCAAAGAAATCACTTCAATCAATTATTGATCTCTGAAGCTTAGATGAATGTCTGTTTAAAGAGCACAGCTTTTTAATAATCAATCTAAATGAGAGACACAACCACTGCTGAAGCTTACCAACAAGCTTTTTGTAATAAATAGTTGTGATGATCTTCCAGAACCGCGGGAGCCCAGGAAACGCAGCATGTACTTCAAGGAGCACTCGTCTCCTACGAGACGGAGGTTCAGGTTCAGCTCCACGGCCCCCAGGAGCCCCTATAACCAAAGGAGAACCAGCAGGTGGGTTTTCCATTCGTCTGGACTTTTTTCAGACTTTTAAGTTGTCAGAATGGTGCGACGGAAAAGTGTAGTGGTTTTTAAACTCCTGTAACCTCTGCAAAACCAGAAACAGGTAGCTGACCCATGCTTAGATTCACGTCGCCTTAATTATAAAAAGTTAGCCCAACTTTCCTAAAGAGCACTACCAAAAATCTCTCCAATTTCTATTTGTCTTTTTTTTTGTTTTTGTTTTTTTTTCCTCATTGGCTTCCCTCCCAACCTCTGGAGTAGTTCTGAGAGGTAAGACTTTTACTGTGTCTTGGTTGGGCTCTTGGTTTGTCTGTGGGGTGCTGGATGGGCTTGTTAGCGTTGTAGGTGTTGGTGATTGGCTCTTTCTTCTTTTAAAGCACTTCTTAAATACTAATGCTATCTTAATACGGCTGAAACAATTAATCGCGAAGATTAGATTTTTGAAATGACCATCAACTAATTTAGTAATAATCGATTATTCGTTAACTATAGCTTACAGACTCAAAAAAAGGCAGTTTTCTGAAAAAACGAGCAGCAACTGTTATATTTTGCATTTAACATAAGATGAAAACGCCTGTGTTTGCAATTATATTTTACCCGAAACATCTTAAGAGGTATAGTTTTAGCTTTGCCTGGTTCCAATTTACTACAGAAATGTTAAGTTGTTGCATTTTAGGTAATAAAATGTTTTTCTTATTTAAGAAAAAACTGAGCTGAATTACTTGTTCATTTGCATTTTTTAAATAACTAGTGTTGCATAAAAATGTCAATGAGAAACTGTGCCAGTTTTTTTTTATCTGTTTGATTATCAGAATAATCGATTAACAAAATAATCTTTAATTGCAGTCCTACATGTTAAGCTGTCACTGGAGTCCAAGGCATGATATTTACTGTCACCCAGGGTTGCACAAGACAAGGAAAACGTACAACACAATTATGCTGGTGAATGTTACGATGCCGAATATGTTTATGTATAAACGGATCTGTGTTTTGTTAGCTTGAGCCAACAAACTGGAATTGTTGGGTCCAGCTGAATGGGCTGTATGTTGCATCGTTACGGAGTGAGGCAGGAAAACTAATTTAACCTCTTTTCTACCCGACAGGAGACGACACGCCATCCACAGCAGCGACTCCACATCGTCTTCCTCGGACGACGAGAAATTCCAGAGACGAAGGAGCAACAACCGGAGCAGGTCGGTCAACAGGTGAGAGAAACAAAAACTGATGACTTGAATTCTTGAGTTTTTAGCGCTTGGCAATGTGTCACCTGTGACTCTGTGATTACATCAGATAGAATCACTAAAATTTTGCGATTTAATGTTGTTGTTTTTTTTATTATTTTTATGAAGATGCCTCCCTATGAACCTTGTGAAAGAAGACCTGCTGGGGATCCAGAAAGACAGGATGAAGATCGGAGCCAGCCTCGCTGACGTTGACCCCATGCACATCGACAAAACGGTGAGCTGCAGGAAGGACGAAGTAATGCATCCAGATCCTAAACTTATTTAGGTTTGCATGTATTGTCACAGGACGGTTTTAGTGTGAAGCATAAGTAAATATCCATGCTCCTTGAACTTTGTCACATGCTGGCCACAAACCTTAATGTATCTCGTTGTGATTTTAGTTGACAGACTAACACAAAGTGATCTACACCAAGGAAATATAAATGAGATGTACAGTTTTTTTTTTTTTCTAACGGATAAAGCATGGAGATGAAATCTTGACAGAATCTTGTTTCTCCTGCTCCAGATTCGCTTTGACAGCATTGGAGGGCTGAGCAGGCACATCTCGGCCCTGAAGGAGATGGTGGTGTTCCCTCTGCTCTACCCAGAGGTGTTTGAGAGGTTCAGAATACAGCCACCGAGGTAAAACACACGAGTCCTGTGAAAATGAAAACTAGCGCTGTTTATTGGCTGAATAAAAATGCTTCCAGACGGAAGCAGTAGTGAACTTTGAACTACATTTTCATTGGAAAAACTACTCTAAAAAATCAATCCAGATCCATGAATTGTTCCAGAATGGTGAACTCTGGGGTTTATGGTCTGTTCTTGGTATGTTTCATGTGCGTGTCAATTGTTTTCCTCATTCGTAAAACGTTTTCCTCTGCGTTACTGCCATCATATCTCCTCCACAAGCATCCTTTCTGTGGTCCCTCTTGTTTCCAGGGGCTGCCTGTTTTACGGCCCTCCAGGCACCGGGAAGACCCTGGTAGCCAGAGCGCTGGCCAACGAGTGTAGCCAGGGGGAGAGAAAGGTGGCCTTCTTCATGAGGAAAGGAGCGGACTGCCTCAGCAAGTGGGTAGGAGAATCGGAGAGACAGCTGCGGCTGCTGTTCGATCAGGTAAACCCGAGCTCTTTAAAAGACGTTCTCTTTTCATCATTTATAATTAATTAACAACCAATTAGAAAAGAAAACATTTATCAGTAATTTGTCATGTATAATCTGACTAAATAAAACCAGTTTGTCTCCTACAGTTGTGAAGTCATGGTGTGGAGTCAGTGACTGTTCCTGTGTTTGGTTTAGGCCTATCAGATGCGTCCGTCCATCATCTTCTTTGATGAGATCGATGGTTTGGCTCCAGTCAGATCCAGCCGGCAGGACCAGATCCACAGGTTTGGGTTCTTCTTTCGATCCAGCTGCAGGTTTGAGCGGAACCAAAACATTCAACGAGATGCATCTCCATATCCTGCTGTTCCTACGCTTCTTTATAGGGGAGGAGTTGGAAAGCTGAGCATTTATCGTTTAAAGTTTGCTCCTGTCTCTGTACAGCTCAATCGTGTCGACCCTCCTGGCTCTCATGGACGGGTTGGACAGTAGAGGGGAGGTCGTCGTCATCGGAGCGACGAACCGCCTGGACTCCATCGACCCAGCTCTGAGGAGACCCGGACGCTTCGACAGAGAGTTCCTGTTCGGTCTGCCAGACAGAGAGGTGGGGAAGTTTTTCATCAAGCAGAAAATGTGCTGGGCGATAAATCGGTTTTATCAATTAATCAAATTTGCTCTTTCTGAAGACTTACATTTTGGAAAATTGAGATTTCCATTTTGACTTGTACACTTGTAGTTTTGGCATCCTTGAACCTGGACTACAAAATCTTAGTGAGAAATAAAAATTGTGGGAAAATTGTAGATTTTATTTTTAAGTCTTATTAGTCCGATAGTGACAGCAGCAATAAAACAAAAAATCAACAACCTGTGTCTACGCATTGTAACTTGAAATAATTCTTGTAACATTTTCTGCTTTGTAGATCATTTTTGTTTGTTTTGTAAAAATCTTTCTGCTATGTAACATTTAGAAACGTAGATCATTTCAGGTTTTGTGGAACGAGGTGCAACTTTTGTTAGAACGATCTGTTTAAATAATAATAAAAAAAAACATCTTGAGCTGATTTGAAATGTATTTTAAGATGTTTCGAAAGAAAATGGTTAGTTTTGAAATTGTAAAAAAAAAAAAAAACACACACAAAAAAGAAAATTATGTTCAAAATGTGCTGTTAAAGTTTTGTTTCTGGACACGGAACATCTTGTTTCTGCATAATTCACAGGCAAGGAGGGAGATTCTGAAGATCCACACCAGGCAGTGGAGCCCTCCACCCTCTGAGGCCTTCCTGGAGGAACTGGCAGAGAAATGTGTTGGTATGTTTTTATGTAGAGGCAGGAAACCTTTGGAGCAACAACAGAAAGAAATATTCTATTTTTTAAATACAGTAATGATTTACAAGTGTCATCCATTTCCATGACTAAGGATACTGTGGAGCAGATATCAAGGCGGTTTGCTCTGAGGCAGCATTGTGCGCTTTGCGGCGCCGCTACCCACAGATCTACTCTTCGTCCCAGAAGTTGGTTCTGGACGTGAACTCCATCGTCATTGCTAGCAAAGACTTTAAGTGCGCCATGTCCAAGATGGTACCAGCTGCCCAAAGGTAGAGCAACAAAATGTTGGTTTCTCCTGCAGGCATTTGTTGAATTCTTCCTCGTGGTCTTCAGGGCGATGGTGTCACCAGCGAAGGCCTTGACACCTGCCATCCGGCCTCTGCTGAACGCCACCCTGCAGACGGTTCTGCACACGCTGAGGCGAGTCTTCCCGCATGCAGATCAGGGACTGAAGAGGAAGAGAGGACTAGGTGCCCTGTGTGGTTCTTTTTGGTATTTTTTTTCCACTAAAGAAAAGATCATCAACTTTATTGTCAATCTGTGTGGTTCTTTGTTTACAGATGTGGGCTGTGGGTCGTCAGATGAAGATTTGATGTTTAGTGAGGAAGAGGAGGGTGACGTCGTCTCCAGGGGGCCGACCTCCCAGTCTCAGTTAAAGCTCCCCGCCGCCAGCGGCCTGCTGGACCTCAGCGGGTAAATCAGTCACTCTTCCTCAGAAATTAACTTGAAAGTATTTATTTATTCTAGTTTTGAGTTGAGTAAAGCACAAGGCTGAAATGATTAATCTGATTAGTAGTTATGAGTCGATTACTGAAAAAATTGTCAACTAATTTGGTAGTAGATCATTATTTGAAATTTACACACTAAACGAAAAAATGCCTTCTACTGAAAAATGACCCACAAAGTAGTCATTAAACTAAAACTGTATCAAGATAAATAAAAAAAAAAACATGTTTTGTCTGTAAATATGTTTTCCTCAGGATTCCTGAAGTGGAATAGTTTCAGTTTCATCCAGTTGAAATTGTGTAAAAAGGCATTCATTGTTTAATCCAAAAATTAGTCATTAGATTATTCCAACACTATTGTGCATGTAAAGTCGAGCATAAAGCCTGAGCTTTTCACATGTTGAAAGTATCTTTTAGCTACAAATGCATCCTTTGCTATAAATGATCAAGCACTTACTAGAGAAATAATGCATTCTTGCATTTTATGCACTAAAATATGTGTTTTCATATTTAAAAAAGAAATTGAATTAGTTGTTTGATTTCTTCTTGTGTATTTTTAATATTGTATAAAAAAGCTTTAAGTGTTTGTTTTTTTTAAATCAAAATAATCATGGTGTTGCAGCCTTAGGAATATTTAATTTAAAAATAAATCTTTCCTACAAACGTATCATATTGGATTCTCTTTAGTGTAACCTTTAATAATAGCCTTGTATGATTTTTTTGGTTAAATTTCTAAAGTTACTTCCTCTTGCAACCCGTCCTCCCATGTAGGAGTGTGCTGAGTCAGCCGACGTCGTACCGTCCCAGGCTGCTGCTGGAGGGCCGGCCGGGCTCGGGTCAGAACTCCCACCTGGGCCCCGCTGTGCTCCACGCTCTGGAGAAATTCACGGTGTACACCCTGGACATGGCCGTCCTGTTTGGAGCCAGTGCGACGGCGCCCGAAGAAACATGCGCAAAGGTGAGATGGGAATTTTCTGAATGCACTCTGATGTCAAATATTATCATGAAATGTGTCTGCCTTCTCACATTCAAACATAACAATATGAACAACGCACTAAAAGTCAAAGATTCTTTCTTTCTTTTTTTGATCTTTTTGTTCTTCTGCAGCCTTGTCAAATTCAGTGTGTCTCTTTGGTAGACCTCACTGGCCAAAATGGCTGCCACATAAACTGTAGTTCATGGGCCCCACTTCCTCTCATAATAGCAAATGGGGACAAATCTGTACTACAGACAATCTCGTCTTACATTCATCTGAGTGCTGAAAAGGTGAACTTCATGTTTAAACTGTTGTCTGATGCTCCCCAGATTTTTGTTGAAGCCAAGCGAACCTCTCCCAGTATCCTGTACATCCCTCACATCGGCCAGTGGTGGGAGACGGTGGGCTCTGCGTTAAGGGCCACCTTCCTGAGCCTCCTCAGCTCCATTCCTGCCTTCTCTCCCATTCTGCTGTTGGCCACCTGCAGCGTCCATTACGACCAGCTCAGCGTGGAGGTACGCCGCTGCTGCGTTTCCGCTGAGAAACGTTTATTTTATGAAAATTAGATGTCAATGTGCCGTCATGTTCCGCGTTCCAGGTCCAGGAGCTGTTTCGGGTCGAGTATGGAGAAGTTTTTTGTGTGCCAGTCCCCACCAGCCGAGAGAGAAGGGACTTCTTTGAGGATCTCCTCCTCAACCAGGCTGCAAAAGCTCCAGCCTCTAAAAGAAAAGCTGGTAAGAGATTTACCTGAAATCATAATTCTGTTTAAGAAAAAAAAAGAAAGTGCTTGAAAGGTTTGATTAGGTTTGGAAAGCATAAAATGCTTGACGGTGCTTAATATTCAAACTGCACAGTTTAGTAGTAAAGTGGAATCTAATGGGTTTTTTTGGAAAATGTTATTTACAGTTAAAACCTGATATTTTCATACATCCAATAAAAACACGGACACATTTTTTTTCTCACTGACTGAAGTTAAATCAGACTAAACTTGTGGACCTGTCCACGGTCAACTTACTTTGTTTTGCATCAGTTAGAATTACCAAAATTATTTCTATTTGCCAAATGCCGACATTTTTTGTTTCTTTGTATGAAAGCATTTAGTTTTAGCTGGAAGGTCATTTATCTTAACACAATTTGTTTGGAGTGTTTCAATGTTATATTTCTAAAGACTCTAACAATCGATTGATCGTTCTTCAGTTTATACATTGACAAAGTTTAGTTTTTTTTTTTGCTAAATTAGTATTTTGTTCTTGGACCAGTCCAGTGTATAATGTGAGTGTGAAACTTTTCAAAACTTAAAATTTAAGACCTTAAATTAAATGTTGAATGTGGAATACCATCACAAAAATCAACAGTAATAAATGATATACAACAGTGAATCAAATGTCCCTTTTTAGTTTTTATCTTCAAAGTGTGGTGCTGGAAAAGTTTGAATTTCACATCTTAGCTTCATCTCATATCTTCTGAATCCTCGCTTGCCAGTGCTTCGTGCGTTGGAGGTGCTGCCGGTGGCCCCGCCGCCTCCGCCTCGACAGCTGACGGAGGAGGAGAGTCGGCGGCTGGACGAGCAGGAAGAGGACACGCTCAGGGAGCTGCGGCTGTTTCTGCGTGATGTCACGAACCGCCTCTCTCAAGACAAACGCTTCAAAGCTTTCACTAAACCCGTGGATTTGGACGAGGTAGCCGCCCGGGCTCCTCTCCTCTCGTCACTCTCAGTGACACTTTTCTCCCCAGACGTTTAGCTTCCTCTCTAAACAACCTCATGTGTGTTTGCGCAGGTTCCGGATTACGCCGAAGTAATCAAGACGCCCATGGACCTGTCCACGGTTCTGTCGAGGATTGACCTCCATCGATACGGCACGGTCAAAGAGTTTCTGCAGGATGTTGACCTCATCTGGCAGAACGCCCTGGAGTACAACCCAGACAGGGACCCTTCAGGTACCAAATACACACAACATGTGCAAACCAACTCAGAGCGTAGGAAAAAGGAAGCAGAATAATTCATCTTTACAAACAAAAAAAAAAGTGTGGCACAGATTTTTATTTAGGGGCAATCCAGTCCAACCAGTAGGCATCAGGAATGAATGATCCATTTGAAAAATAATCCATCTGTGTGATTTAGACTCTGTATGAATACAGCTGTTGTGTGAAAGTCTCAGAGGTTTTTTTTAGAGGCATTAATGAATAGTTCGATCCATTATGGAAAAAGAGGAAGAAAGTATGACCCAACTGCAAGCGTGTCGAGACATGGCTGCCCACTTAAACTAGCAGAGCAAGCTCAGAGAGTAGCAAAAAGAAACAGACTACTGAAATGCTATCAAACATTTTTAGTAAACAAAAATGCTACACTATTTCTTTTTCTCATAAATGTGGAAGCAGCAGCATGCAAAACTCCTGAACACCATCTGGACAGTGAAGAAAACTACCCAAAAACTCTGAGACTTAGAAATGGTGTAAAGGTTTACCTTCGACCTGGACAAACGCCCTACACATTAAGCCAAAGTGATTTATATCAATATTTTTTGTGTTTGAGTCAACGCCTGAAACTAACCGAGAATCTGTTTTGAAAACTGACGTTCTTGTGTCGACTGAGCTGAAGCGTTTTAGGAAAGAAATATTGCTAAAAAGGGACTCGTTTAGCTTCCTCTCACGGCAAACATGCACAAAGCTGTAATTGCAGAAAAATGTGGTCAAACACATTTTTGCCTCAGGATCTTCTAAATAGAGCTGCTTTCCATTTTCCTTCTGAATCACGCACTACTTTGTGTTGCTTGATCAAAGAAAATCCTGCTGAAATACATTAGTTTACTGCTGTGAAAGTGAAGTTTTCCAAGTTTTTTTATTTTTTACATGAGTGCACTCTTGTGCTACTGTGTTTCCTGCAGATCGGCAGATCCGTCACAGAGCATGTGCGTTGAAGGACACCGTCCACGCCATCATCCGAGAAGAACTGGACGAAAACTTTGAGAAGATTTGTGAGGAGATTAAAGAGTCTCGCAGAACAAGGGGTCAGTATGTTGCTGCTTTTCACCCACAAGTTGTCACTTAACAGGTGGATATTGGATCTTTGAAGTTTCTAAGAATTGCTAACATGTGAAGTTATGATTATTAATATTATTTAAAACGTGCTAGTTTTAGTTACTGAATAAAGGTGTGATTCAGGCAAGCTACAGACAAAAAACAATCTATAGTTCAAAGCAATTGGCCCATATTATAAAAAAAAAACAACAACAAAAAAACACGTGAACATCACATAACTTTTTTTTTTAATAAAGAATTGTATTTTATTTTTATTTGAACCATTTTAGGTTGTTCCACGGCCCGGTTCGCTCCCTCTTTCTACCACGTCCTTCCTAAACATCCCAGATCTGCTGCAGGTCCCAATAATTTCACCCCTCAAAGTGAGACGGTTGAACCCACTGTTGCTGCTGCCAGCAACACGACAGTCTCTGCTGTCACTACACCCAAAAACACGGGTAACAACATGCTTAACAAAAGGGAAAAAAGTCCTGCAGCTTAAAGGTTTTCTGTGATATTTAAACATTTTTCTGTTGCTTCAGTGCATAAGAAGAAGCGTCGGAGAAGTCGCTGGTCCACTGGGTACATAGCAAAGAAGAAGCCCTCCTCGTCCCCCCACGTATCCAAGGACGGCGGTTCCGATGAGGACGAAGACGATGGAGATGATGAGGGCGAGGCTGGGAAAGACGGAGCAGTGGCGAATCCGAACAGAGGAATTAAAGAGGGTCTAATAGCTGTCGAGCCAGGAAGTGCAGCAGATCAGGAACGTAGTTCTGAGCCGAATGGCCAGGAGGAAAAGACAGAGAAGAAACCAGGTGCTGAAGAGCAGCAAAACCGGCACGACGAAGACGGACCAGAAAAAGACGGCAAAGCTGCCCAGCATCCGTCGGAGCAGTCTGAACCTTTCACGGGAGAAGATGCAGGCAAGGGGGTCTCTGTCTGCACGAAAAGGGACGACTGCGTGGAGGGAGAGGGAGACGCTCAGAACGCCATCACGGCAAACATGAGTCCTGCCTATCAGTCAGAGATGCAGGTGGAGAGGAGTCGCTTCACTGACAATCGGAACAGAAAACGGGTCACAGGAGATGAAGCAGAGCTGGACAAACCTGCTAAGCCCATTGTAGTGGATGCAACAGAAACATCCACCACCAGGAGCGAGACGGACACAAGTGCAGGTTGGTTATTCTTCGTCATGTAACAAACCGCTGACCAATCTGAAAAGTGTGTCATGCATTTGTATTCTGCCCTTTCGCAGACGATACTTGGTAGAGCCATCTTTTGCAGACTGTTTCAGCTGCAAGTCTTTTAGGGAGTCTGTATGGCAGCTTGGGACAATTATCTGGACCTCCACAGATTCTCAATTAGATTTTGATCTGGACTTTGACTGGACCGATCTTTATGCTTTTATATAAACATACGGTGTCCAAACGTTTTGGACACCAAATCAAAAGTACTGGGGCCAATATTCTCTTTTTATTCTGTAATGAAAAAAATTAGACATGCAATATCTAATAAAACCAAACTAAAAAAAAAACAGAATGAAAGACAGTCTCAGACGTTTCACGTAATAAGACAGGCGCACAGATTCATAACTTTTTGGATCACATCTTTGGTATTTATTTATTTATTTTTATCTACTCCCAGCGACAGAAATTAGAACTTTGTTTAAAAAACCTTGCTGTATTCAACCTTGCTGTTTCCACTCGCAAGCTCAGTGAGTGGGTATATCCACGCCTGTTTTTACGTCAACACTCACTTGATGTTTGTGGCCCCATTCAACTATAATAACAAGAAAGAAAAAAAAGTGGCAAATAAAAAAGAGGCCATGAAAGGTTCACAGACCATCTGAATTTATCCAAATCCATCAGTGTGTGCATCTCTCGAAAGCACACACTGATGAAGTTTGTAGGCTTCACAGTAGTCTACTAATGTAAAATATATTGAAACAATGTAAAACAACAAAAACGTAAATCAATAAAAACAGCTGCAAATACATTTAGCCTAACAGCCAATAGATGAGCAGATGGAATCAACATCCTATTTTCAGCCTCCCTCTGCCCCTTCACTCACTCATCTGTTTGCCTTTGGGACTCCCAACACAACTGGCATCCATTGCCTCAGGTCTTACAAATAGGATAGTGATGTGAACAATAACTACTGTGAGATAACAGATTCATACAGACTGATTTGGTCTCTGTGCCTGAGTTTTTTCTTTCCGCTGTTCTTGCTTCCTGAAAGCAGCCAAATAAACACGCAACGTACTGTCTCCAGATATTGTTAGAAATCAAGGAGGAGATGAAATGGTGCGTATCAGTCAGCGTGCCGCTCTTGTTTCTTGCCCCAGAGAGAAACGTGAGACGGATGACCCGTGCCCTGAAAAACACGGTGCTGCAGCAGCACGTGATCCCAGAGGACAAAGCTCGGCAGATTCTCAACGAGGAGAATCCTCCTCTGGTCGTGGACCGAGACAAGTTAAAGGTTTGCGACGTCAATAAAAAAAAAAACTACTCTTATTGGGGGGGGGAGCTTAACATCTCTGATTGCCTTGATCCGTTTTTTGCTTCTTTTCTTTTTAACCAGGAGCTACTAGATAAAGTAGTGGCAAAGACGTTAGACTATGAAGTCTGCAAACTGGAGAAACTCTACGCTCTGCTCTGCCAGAGCATCTACAGACACAGACAAGACTACAACAAAGCAGCACTGATGCAGGTTAGTTTGTTCTTTTTTATTCATCTAAGAAGAGCATAGTAGGTCAAAACCTGATATTTTGAAGATTTTCCGATAAAATTCTGTTTTTTAGTTTTATTTCTAGTCAGACTTCTGTGATGTTCATGAGTCAACATATTTTATGCTAAGTAGTCATATGTGTGATTTATTTTCTTGTTTTCATCAGGAGTTGGAGCAAGAGATTGAAGACTTCTGATTCTTCAGAAAAAAATAAAAAATAATTTTCATACATGTAAATATTCAGACAACGGTCCTATTTTTTGTAGAAAAATGATTATAGCTGTGATTTAGCTCAAACTTTGTATCACTTCTTGTTTATATGTAATTAAAGGGTTTTCCACCTGTTGTGCGCTTTTCCTTTGTTGCGTGACAGAACGTTTGTTTGAACAGACTGTACTGTCACTACTAACAATGAAGCTTTTCTCAGTTTCTAGAAAATGCTTTTTTACACTTTACTCAAAGCAAGTCTGAATTACAAAGTATTTGTTGAGGCCACCATTGTGTAAAGTTTGATTTAAATGTGTATTACTGGCATCACCATTTAAAAATATTTACAGCATTGCAATAAAGTACATTAACTTCCACTGCCAATTTTGAAACATGTAGCCTTTAATTAGAGTACTTTTAAATCTTTGAAAATATAAAATGGATCATTCTGGAAAAAACTGGGTCATTTTGGGTCTTGAGTCTTTGATTTCTATTTACCTTTTTTTTGTCTTTTGTCACATGCAGTGACGACCCAAATTTCAGTTTCCTGTTGACCTTTGGCACAGGAGCTGACCCAGAGATCCTCCTCTGTACTTCAGACAGCATCAAGCGCTTTTCCACATACACATTCCATGCTACAGATACAAGGATGACTGTTTTTGTCTTGGCTTCATCTAATCACAGCACATAGTTCTACTAAAAGCCAGAGCAGAGTTAAGTAGATGTTTACGTTTGTGATGGTAACACAAAAAATAACTAAGCAAGCAGCAGCATCTAATGGACGCTATGGAAATTCGACAACCTCAAGATGTCACTGTATTGAAATTCACCAAAAGTAACCTTTGTTTTTGTTTCAAAACTATTTTTACAGACTTGAGCAGAAAACCACTTTTAAATTCCACTGTGGGTTTATCTATCTGTAATAAAATTAGTTTTACATAAAGCTGGTACTGTAGCACACATTTCTGATAAAATGACTAAGAAATAACTAAACAGCCATGAAAGAGGATCTATTTCATTGGCTTAAAGTGTAAAAGATCAAAATGAAAACATGTCTAAAGTTTAGTAAGGGATATTTTCATTTATTTCTGTCAGAAATCCATGGTTGCATCAGGCAGTGTTACTGTATTCTGGTGAAAGTAGGTCAGCAGACTGGTGACCTATCTCGCTCTGGGCATGCTCAACAGAGACGATCTTAATAAAAAAAAGCAAATATCCTCCACCTGGTCAGATCACACAGAACAGTTCCTGTTGGCCCCTTGATCTTTGTCACATTTGATCAGGTATTGATCTAAATACGGACCCTATCGATTGATTCCAAGGTGAATATTATTAGTATGGGATGGATACGAGCAAGATGAAATCACTACTTTTGTTTAAAGTGTATCTTCCATATGTTCTGCAAATAACTCCGAGTGTCCTGACAAAATGCATGTTGGTATATGCAGGAGTCAAAATACCAAATATTTGTATTTTTACATTTTTGACCTTTGGAGTGTTTGCTGTCAAAATATCTGCTTAAGTTCAAACACAAATTGTTTAATTATCTCATAAATGCAGTTTAAAAAAAAAATCTCACTGCAGCTCAAAAATATACACCTATGAATATTAAGTATTGATGGGAAATATGTTCCTATTAAATGCGAATTAAGGACTCAGTTATTCTAAGAAACATTTATATGTAGTTGAAGGTAATCAGGATGTTAAGTCATTTATATTCTACTACATTGTTGTCTACTAGTGTAGTTAAAAAAAACATTTGCATAGTCTCTAAGCACATAATGGTTCTATGCAAATCTTTATTTTCCTTAAAGATCTTAAAACCATAATCAACAAATTTGAAACTGAATCAAGTTATTAAGTTACTTAAGATTATTATTTTAAGCTATTATAGTCAATAAGTATTGGTATTGACTATAATAGCCCTGCATTTATTTGAATCGGATCAACACCAAAACAGATTTGTAAACTTCTACCTCCAAAGCAGCTCCAAATCCCCCCACCACCATGTTCAACCGCAGCACAGTGCAGCCAAAAAGGTTAGATCTCGGTCTCAACCTTTCAGATCATCTTCAGAGCGCCAGAGACGAGGAGGCAGAATAGAAATGCGGGCCACACTTTTCAGATCCCCATACTTGTTTACGCTTGTCTCTCACTTCCACTGCACAACAACGCTGCACGTCGTGTTGCTGCGTCACGCGAAACATCTTTCACGAGACACAAAAGGTTCGGTTTGCCGAGACGAGAAAAAGTTAAAGAGGGGTGTGAATACTTTTGCCGCACACTAACTTCGGTGTACTCTTTGTGTACATAAACAGACCGAGGCAGCCAGCCTAATGTAATGAAAAGCAGCAGCCAGGAGAATCACCTTGGCTGGAACTAGCAGCGTGTCCTCAAGTAGCTCTCATATTCCCTCTCGCGGGTCATTTAAGGACACTTTGGCACGCAGCCGAATCGGAAACGAACGCGTTTACGACCCTCTGCGCTGATTGTCCGACACCCAGCCCCCTCTGCGAGCCCACTGCGACCCACTCATCCTCTAATACGGTCCGTATTTACATTAAAACGGGTGTTTTTTTCCCCCCTCCATTAATTGCTAACATTTTTAAGATCCCCCGAAAGTCGCCGCGGAATGACGTCAAGACGTATTACATTGAATGATGACGCTGTTTGATCATTAAAAAAAAAATCAGCCGTTAAAATATTTGAGAAATAGGTCATCAAAATAGGAAAAAAAATCACACACTCGCACACACACAAAGCACCGGGCGACCCTTTCTATGAACAGCCGGGACGAGCCGTGTTGCGGCCGGGTGGATTTTTATGAGGAGCCGCTTTCTGGTGGGAGATAACCTGCCCGGACCGGCGGAGAGATGTCCGGTGTTTCCAGCATCAGCAGAGGAGGGCTGTAGCCGTTGAGGCGCTCCGTCTGGCTCTATTTTTTTATTTTTTATTTTTATACGGAGCTCCATCTGCTTTAATAACTCACGTAGACGCCGCAGCCGCCCCGGCCGGGCTGAATGCTTAGCCCGAGGAGAAAGCAACACCGACGGATACCGACGGGAACCACCTGGAGGCTGCTCCGCCGAGACCCAGGAAATCACTCCTCGCTTCGCCTCTCCAGCCTGGTAGCGACACAGCGCACATTACTTGTAGTTCGTGTAAGTTTACCGCCAGACCTCATAATGACCGGCCCCGGCTAACGCGGGCTAGTTGGCCCGCCGCATTGAAACGCTCCTCTGCCGCCGAAAAGAAGCAGCCTTTCGCGTTGTCTTTGTGACATATGGCGGTGCTGCGTTACTTTAAATAATAACAAGTGAGCTAGCTGACACCTCCACATTTTCGAGGTGCTGGTGTTAAAACCTCACAGTGGTAGCAGAGCAGTGGGGACGCACAGTAGTCATATATTTATAAGCAGTGATACATTTTAACGCCGTTAAGTGATAAAAATGTGTCCCAAAGCACTTTGCAGTGTGTTTATGAAGGTATTGGTTTACACGTTGGGCTTGTGGATGAAGCAGCGAAGGGGATCTGCAGTGTTTCTCCAAACAGCCTCCTAAACAAATATCTATGCTTGTTACTTAGGCTATGCCACACTATCCTGAAGTGTACCTATAAAACAATTGAATTTTGTAAAAAAAAAAAAAAAAAAAAAGTTGAATATTTTATTGCCTTTTCATGAAGTGAAAATCATATATCACAAAGATTTCTTACACAAGGTTTCAAGACTTTGTGTCTGATTTTTTTTTGTTTTTTCTCACATGTCCCCAAAAGCTAATATTCGATGTCTCAAAAAATTAGACTACAACATTACAAGATCAACAGAAAATTGTACATTAAATAGAAATTTCTAAAGAATGTTCGTTTCTATCCGCTCAGTACTTGGTTGGGCCTCGTTTTTTCATAAATTACTGCATCGATGCGGCGTGGAGTGGACGGAATCAACCTCGTGGGTCTCCTGAGGTTTAATGGAAGCCCAGATTACATCGATAGCCGCCTTCAGGTCATCTGCATCTCTTGGATCTGGTGTCTCTCATCTGTCTCTTGACAATAACCTTACACATTCTTCACAAGGTTCATGTCAGACAAGTTTGCTGGCTGATCAGCTACAGTGACACCACACTCATTAAACCAGCTTTTGGTAAACTTTACACTTGACCTCAAGTGACGTGGATTCTGTGCCTCTCCACTATTCTTACAGATTCTGGCATCTTGATTTCCAAACGAAATGCAAACTTCATTTCCAAATGAAAATAATACTTTAGATCACAGAGCAACAGTTCAGTTATTTTCTCCTTAGCTCAGGTAAGACGCTGCTGACCCTGTCGCTGGTCCAGAAGTGGCTTGATACGCAGCCTGCAGGGGTCAGCTGTGCGGAGCGGCTCTTGCTGTATCGCCAGCCTCAATTCGCTCCTATGAAGCTACCGTATTTTCTTGAATAGATTTTGTTTGACCGTCCTCTCAGAGCTGCAGTTATCCTTCCACTCAACTTTCTGTGAATAGGCTTGGACACAGCAGTCTGTGAACAACCAGCTTCTTCAGCAGAGACCTTCTGTGACTTACCCTTTTTCATTGACGGTCTTCTGGAGTGCTGCCAAGTCAGCAGTCATCCACTAGATTGTGTTTCCTAAAAAAATATTAAACTTTATATTTTTTTAGATGTACCTTTAGATTATACTCAAGGTGCAGCTTTGGCACTTTAAACGCAGGCGTGAAAATCAGGTTTTTTGTGCAAAGAAATAACTTAAACCTAATAACATGAGGATATACTACAGTTTTGATGGCCTACTCAGTTTTCCTCTATGCTGTCCAGCATGTCAGAGGCTGAAATGCAAGTTTAGTGCAGATTTATGGCCAGTTGGCTGGACGGTCTTCATCTTGGCCAATGCTTCACTTCTGTTGCCAACCTATGCAGTTTATTTATTTACAATTTCTGTCACGGCATAGTTCTGAAATTTCATTCATAATAGTATTAAGACGGTGTTTAAAAAAAAAATCTTCCATTTGAGTTGGTAAAACTTGCAGAAACTCTGAAACACCAACTATGTTACGCTCACGTCCACTCCCACGCAGTTTCCAAGCTGCTGCAGAAAATTAAGGAATCATGAATTTGATTACTGCATCTCAGTGAGGGCAGGAATATATACGACCTTAACATGCCTCTTTATTTGTGTTTTCCTTTCAGAGAAGCAGCATTCCAAGAATCCAGTTCATCAACTCGCTGACCTGCAATATGTGAACCTGGACAGCTCGGCCGCAACACGAGTACGAGTCAGTCTGAATCGAAGATGTCGAGCCGCCGGAAGTCCACCACGCCTTGCATGGTGCTGCCTTCGGACGTGGTGGAGCAGGAAGCCGTAGAGGAGAAGCCGGAGAGAACAAAGGAGGACGAGGCAGGGGATGAGGAGGAGGATAGGAAGGGGAAAGAGGCGAAGGAGGAGCTTGGTCAGGCGGTGGTAGTTGTTCCCGCTCCACCGGATGCAGGTAAAGCCCTCACAGACATGAGTGGCTGTGGAACTTTGTTACTCAGACTTAGAGAATTAAGATGCGAACGTGAGCAGCGTAGAACAAGTCAAACTTGTGGCCTGCGGGCCAAATCCAGCCCAACATGGCTATTTTCCGTGGCCCTCTAGATCAGGTGTTTTCAACCTGCGGATCCAGAAATATCATGTAACTCTTAATAAGTTTGCTCAAAAATGCTATAAAATTGGTGTTTTCAAATATAAAGTTAATTTAAAAAATACTAGTTGTTTTCATGTGACAAATACAAATAATTTTCAGTAACAAAGAATATTCTCTTTTTAAAAAAGTATTTTTTTTTGTTGCCAACTTTGAGCTTTTTTTTATTAAATGTTATACATACTATTGAAAAATTGTGTTCATTCCTTTTGTGTGAAAAAAGTTTTAAAACTTTATTTTTAAACCTAAAAACATGAACAATGCTTTTGTTTCAACCCATTTTTTATAACCTAAGCTAAATAGGCCCCAAATGAAAATAAGTGCAGAACATTGTTACTCCCCGTGCAGATGAAGCCGGCGTCTCCAGCGCCGAAGGCGTCAAAGTTGTCGGCTCCACGCCGAAAACCAGACCGAAAGATTCGCCGGAGGACCCGAGTTGTGATCAGACCACACAGGAGCCGCAGAGCGACTCGGCCGGGGCGGGAGGAGCGGACTCGGCCGCAGCTTCGGCCATCTCCCTGAGCAAGACCCCGATCATGAGGATGAAGACCAAGTCCGAACCCAAGAGGATCGCCGTTTCCCTCAAATCCTCTGATGAAGGAGCGGGAGAGGGCGTGGCAGGAGGAGGGGGAGGAGACGGGGAGCAGGGAGGGGAGCAGGAGCCCATCGAAGCCCCGCTCGGACCCATGACGCCCGTGGAGAAGCTGCTGCACGACTCTATGAAGTTCGGAGGAGGGGGCCTGCTGGTCAGCCCACCATCGGAGCAGCTGAGAAAATCTTCCATTTTAAACCCCACAGTCCTGCCTGCTGGTCTGGCACAGGTAGAGAAAACTGCTTCTGTATTTAAACACGAAGTGTTAATGCGGCTTCAAATTTATCAATTTACATCCACGCCTTTATATTTACTGAGATTTTTTTCTAAGCACCTTTTGCTATCCAGTTATCAATCGGTTGTTTAAAAAAAATAGTTAACAGATCATCGCTGCACTAAGTTGTTAAGTCAAGAGGAAAGAGCAGAGCGTTTCACATGTTGATCTTGGAAGTGATTTCTTTTAGCTGAAGTATCCTTTGTTGTAAATGATCAAGTGCACCCTAAACAAATACTGTTATTGAATTGTAGGTAAAAAAATATTTTTATTCCAAAAAGAAATTTGATTATTTAAACCTGCAAAATGTGCAGATTTTTTTTATCCGATTAATCAGATAAATCGATAGATTAACCGATTACTAAAATAATCGCTAGTTATGGCTCTAAAATTAGTATTTTAGTATAAATAGTTAGTATATGTGTTTTGTTTCACATTGAACCGTTCCATGGAATCCTGATCAAATCTATCAAAGGACAGACAATTCACAGTATCTTGTTCGGGACGTTACCTTTACCTCATAACTTTGATACTAAATGGCAAATATTAGCAGCAGCTGCTGTGTTTAACGGTTTTCACCTTCTCTGTCCTCATGCCAGGTGCTCTCAGCGTTCCAGGCCCAGCAGAGTGCAGCAGCCGCAGCAGCGGCCGTCTCTCAGTCCCAGCTGCTGATTCCTTTGAGCAGCATCCCCTCCTACAGTGCAGCTATGGACTCCAACCCTCTTCTGCTCAACACTTACAGGAAGTTTCCTTACCCCTCCCTGGCAGAAATAAGCAGCCTGGCATCACAGACGCAGTTTACAGAAGAGCAGATCAAGGTAAAGGATCACGTTGTTTGTCATAATCAAAAAGGTTTTTTTTTCTGTCTTGCTTGAACTGGAGACACTCCATCTGTGTGCAGGTGTGGTTCTCGGCCCAGCGTCTGAAGCACGGCGTCAGCTGGACCCCAGAGGAAGTGGAGGAGGCCAGGAGGAAGCAGTTCAACGGGACCGTGCACACAGTGCCTCAAACCATCACCGTCATTCCCGCACACCAACTGTCGGCTGCGGCGAACGGCCTGCAGTCCATCCTGCAGACCTGTCAGATTGTGGGCCAACCTGGCCTTGTGTTCACACAGGTAGGCAAAGAAAGAAAGAATGTTCCGCATGTCAATGAGCGGAGACGAGGTTCTGGATTTCAAGCTTGCTGTGTGAGCATTGTCTCAGTCGGACTGAGCTTGAGCTTGAAAGAACATACCAGGAGTTCTGCCTTGATTCTTTCATGATTCTTTTAATCTCCCTTGGCAACCATTCAGCTGTGCAAAATGCCTGGCTGGACTGACCGCCTGCTTGGAGCTTCACTTTCCAAGTTTTCAAGCTTCCGCCTTTCAGAGTTGCTCTCCCCAACACGGTTCCTTCAGACTAGCCAGCAGAAATTAGTATCAACACCTAGTGGAAATGCAAATCTGCGGAGCTCAGCATACGAGCTACTTCTCAGTGAAATGCTGGTAAAAACGTTGCTAAAGCTTTAACAAAGGAGCCATTTTGTAACGACTTCCTGAATGTGGAAATTCAGAATGAGCAGGAGTTTTCAAAGAGACATACATGGAACATTTTTATAACACAAGGTAATGTAGTTACTTGATTTTGTTACAAAATGGGACCGTGTGATAGGAAAACACATAATTCTGCCCATTTAGTACATGCTCCTTTCACAGTTATATCAAACTACTTTCGGTGGTTTGTGACATTAAATCCTGCTAAAACATCACGTTGTTTGTCGTTGCAAAGTCGTAAAACATGCATAAGAACCAGACACAGTGATCTCTGTCTGTGTTTACCACAGGTTGGTCCAGGTGGGAATCTTCCAGTGACTAGTCCAATCACGTTGACTGTGGCAGGTTTGCCCAGTCAGTCTCAGAGCTCCAGCAGAGTTTCCTGTCAGTCCACGGCGACAAACAGTGAGCTAAAACGGGCTACCACAGTCCAGCCTCCCTCTCTGTCTCCCCAGGTTGGGACACCTTTCACATCCGGATGTGCTTGCTGTTTTAGTAAATTTAGGATTTTCATCATCTAATTGCACTGATGTTTCTTAAATGTTGCACTAACTCCTTGTTTAGAGTTTACATCCTTTGCCTTTTTCCTGGTTGCTTCCTTATTGTGCAAAATGACACAACAGGAACACGGTGTTGATGGCTAACTTTTTTCCCCCCTCCCTCTCCAAGGAGAACTCAGCCCTCAGTGCTGACTCGTTCAGTCTGAGACCGAAGAAATCCAAAGAGCAGCTGGCAGAGCTGAAAGCCAGCTATCTGAAGAACCACTTCGCCTCAGACGCGGAGATCGCCCGGCTGATGAAGCTCACCAATCTGACGAAGGGCGAGATCAAAAAGTGGTTCAGCGACACCCGCTACAACCAGCGCAACTCCAAGAACAGCCACGTGATCGTTTTCCACGACGGAGGGGGCCGAGGGGGCAGCAGCTCAAGCAGCGCTGCCAACACCCCCATAGTCATCGACTCGAGTGACGAGACCCCCGCATCCCCTCACCCTCCAAGCACTTCCCCTGTGAAGGAAAAGGAGAAGGAAAAAGAGAAAGAGACCCGAGTTAAGACCTGGAACCCCTTCCCAGACTTCACTTTGCAGAAGTTTAAGGAGAAGACTCCCGAGCAGCTGGTGGTGCTGGAGGAGAGCTTCGAGAAGAGCAGCATGCCGTCGGACGAAGAACTGAGTCGTCTGAGGACAGAAACCAAACTGACTCGGAGGGAGATCGACGCCTGGTTCAACGAGAGGCGAAAAGTCCCCACCGCGAGTACGTCTTCCCCGGAGTTGTCCGAGGGAGGGAAGATCGAAACGGATAATTCGAAGGCGGAGGAAGCAGGAGAACTAGGAGGTTCAAGCATCTCTCCTCCGACTGCCTCCTCATCTCGAAAGGGGAGTCAGACTCCTCCAGGCGGTCGCAGCAGGCAGCTGACTGGCGGCGGCGGCAGCAGCAAGAAAGACCTTAAAGAGAAAAGCAAAAAGACTCCAGAGCAGCTCCACATTCTAAAAAGTGCCTTTGTGCGGACGCAGTGGCCCACGCCGGAGGAGTATGACCAGCTGGCGGAGGAGAGCGGCCTCCCCCGCCATTACATAGTCAGCTGGTTCGGGGACTCCCGGTACTCCTGGAAAAACGGGAACCTGAAGTGGTTCTTCCAGTACCAAAGTGGCAACGTCGAGGGACCGAGCGAAGGAGGCGGCGTCAAAACGGGGGGCGGCGGTCGGAAAAGACGTGGTCGGAACCGCGGCTGGGGGCGGTCCAAAACCAGGAAGCAGCCAAAGAGGTCCTCCTCCTCTTCCAGCGCAGATGTCAAAAGATCCCCGCCGTCAAAGAAATTCAAGACTGGGCGGGAAATCCTGAAGGAGTACTACCTGAAGCACCACTTCCTCAGTGAGCAAGACTTGGACGAGCTGGTCACTAAGACCAACATGAGCTACGAACAGGTGGGTGATGCAGATTTTAAAAGAAAATGCCCTGAAACTAAATCCATAAATAGGCTGTTTGCTGTGTCAAAATGGGGTCTGTCTTTTTTATTACTATTTTTTTTCCATTATGTTGCAATAGCTTTAATTGGTAGTAATGAATGTTCAAAAATCTATACACACTAAATCAGTGGTTAAATAATTGTAAGGTGAAATAACCCAAGGTTGGTTAGAGCACCATTTCTATCTGTCTCCATCTTTCCCCTTCCTGATTCAAACACTGGAAAACCAAAACTTGTTAAACTAGTGCTTAACTATGCAAAAACAGGATATGACATTTTCATTTTCATTCAGGCAGTATGAGATATTATACACCTGGTCCAAATGAAAGAAAATATTTTGCATGTCTTATTTGATATTTCAAGCTACGTCTCTGATTTTAAAAAGGTGAGGGAGTGGTTTGCTGAAGTCCAGCGACGCTTGGACTTGGGGTTGGATCCCTTCCTGGAACCGGCTGCAGGGAGAACGGGCGGGGACAAAGCAGCGCGGGGCGACGAGGAGGAGACGCACGGAGAGAGATCGGAGAACGCCGAGGAGCCGGCGGGCGCAGGAGCGGGAGACGAGGAGGACGACGAAGACGGGGAGGAGGACGACGGCGACGAAACGGACGACAGCGAGGTTTGGGAGCCGTCACGCAGCGTCAGGAAAAGCTTGTCCCTTTCCGAAGACTAAAGACTGACATTTGGCCTGAAAATTGACTTGCGTTAGGCCGACTGGTCAGTTAGGTAAATTAAGTTTTATTTGTATCCTTGTTTGTTTGCCACTGACGTGCATGAACAAGAACTATTTCACTGTTAAATCAAGTCCACATGAGACTAATACATCAATTATTAGCTTTAGCTCAACCTTTGAAGGAAAGGTTTAGATCAAGATCAAACTTTGACAGAGGACATAAAGCAGCTGCTGCAAAATGAAACTTGAGGGGAAAAAAAGTGTTAAAACTGAGCTGAAAATAAAATCTCCCACTATATATCATTCATATATAACAGATAAAAACAAAAACTAGCTGGCTAGGAAACCTGATATAGTGGAAAGCACATGGAAACTCTTCTTCAGAATTGTGAAGGTCGTCAATTTATCAACTACAATTATCTGTTTTTGATTACCGATAATCAAGTTTGAAGACTGACAGACACATTTTTACGTTAAAGCTGACATTTTCTGCTCTCTGAAACTGACAATAATTTCGTCACACTGACGTTAAAGTGTGTTCAATTTAAAGTTAAGTCTGAGTTGCATCAAAATGTGACATTAAGACTAAATCATGAATCTAAATGCAGGATTCAGCGTGGATATTCATTCCAGCGTCTGAAATTCAGACGCTGGAATTGTTTGCGCTTCACCAGGAGTTGCAGTGACATTTTAGTCCGAGGCTGAGGCTTCACTTGGCAATAAAACGAGTAGCCAGATGCTGCATGAATGCAAATGCTAAAATGCTTTTAAATAGTACGGAATGTTTTCCCTTTATACCGCCTTACCGCTTCATCGATATTAACACGTTTTTAACTGAACATCTGCAAATTTGATGGCGGAAACGCCACTGAATGTGTGTGAATTGAACTGCTGATGATGTTTTTAAACTTTTTCCGTTCTTTTTTTCCACTTTTTGATAAAAAAAAAAAATATATATATATATATATATGTTACGTGCTTTTTTGACCCTTTTTTAAAAGAGATACTGAAAACATGCTGTGCCAAAGCTGAAAGTGGTGCCTCCCATGCAGACGGCAGTTTGTGGCAGGAGACACTGGAGAACAAAGCAACGCCCACTGTGAGGTTTAAATCTGCTGAAATCAGAGAAAGAAAAATCATGTCACGATTCTAATTAGAACAAAATGACTGACTCTTTGTGTCCTGACCCATACTGTAAGAGAAACATGTTTAACAGTATTTGAAATTGTAATCTGAACCCATTCTGCACTGACCCCCGCCCCAACCTAAAGCACTTAAACTCACCTTTCAAAGTTTGCACTTTTTCCACTTGATTAGGCACCTTAAGTCTCACATTATACCATGAAATGGCTCTGAGAGACCAACCCTGTTTTTTATGACTAACCAGTATTTTGCCTTTTATATTCCTTCTGTTTTCACATGGAGGGATATAATCATTGTATTGATTTTTCTATTTATATACCACATGTTTTAAAGAGCTGGACATTTGTAACTGCTCAAAAAAAAAAAAAGGAATAATCATGCACCACTTTTTCTGCACTAAAAATAATGTCGTATCAGCCCTACGTTTTGATAACCTATCGATTTGATGAAGCCTAAAAGGATTTTTTTTTGTCTTGCTTTAAACGATGGGAGCTTGTTTTGTTATTGCTCCATTCGCCCCTTAATGACATTTTATGCCTTTTATCGAGTCTTTTTTTTGTCAGACCCATGACTAGACTCATGATGTGCACGTCCCAGCAGCGTTCGGTCGGGTTCCCTTTTTATCGCCGACTGACACGCTGGGGGAGCCAGAAACCAAAAGACTGAAAACTGCTCCAGTAAACAAAGAGGACGGTCTGAGTTGTGATGAAGAAGCAGGACGGCCTCCTCTTTTCTGGGGGAAATCCAACCAAACGACGCCCCTGTTTACTGCTTTAAAAAGAAACGGTACGACGATCTAAAAGCTATCCCAACTACTGTTCTTCGGCGACTCCGATGACTATTTGTTGCTAAACCTTCGTGCCTAAATGGCTCCTACACTTGTTTGAACTCAAGTTCATGAACTTTTCAATGTGAAAAATAAATAAAAAAAACCTTCTTAAAGACATTTTCTTCAGACTAAATAATGTTCAAACTCTGCTTTCCTCCGACATTAGAAGATGACCGGAACCTGAAACGGATTTCAGACAGTCCACTAAATACAAGTGGCTTGCTGAAGCTACTTGTATTTTGTCGCCAGGCACTTGTCACAACCAGACATGGAAACGTTCAGTTTCCCTCACAGCGTTTATATGATCTCGTGTTGAACACTTTTGACTGCTGGCTGTAATTTATCTTGATTTTAGGAACTGACAGAGAGCTGACTTTATGCATTTTGTCGTCCAGTGACAAGTGCCTGTCCATGAAATGAATAACCTGTAATGTTGAAGTGTACTTTTGTCATATGTTGCATGCGACAGCCAGAACAAACATCTCATGTTGTACATACAAAATGTGAGGTTGGTGGACTTGGGACAGGGCTGAGCTGCTTTTGTGTTTTAATAATACCTGGTACATTTTTCTCATTAGGTTGACTTCACCAATGGGCTAAATGTCACGAACATGATTAGAGATATTTGTTCAAGGTCAAAGTTAACTTCTTTGTTGAAAACATAGAAAGGGACCTTTCCACTGTGTTACCCTGAACCGTTTACTCCGAGTACTTGCAGTATTTTCCAGGAACCTTTTAGATATCCTCTATCTTTTTCTTGAGTGCGTTTCCAGCGACGAGTCCAAAAGCTTTGTGTTGATGTAAACGAAGCCTTTCGACAGCAAGGGTTAATTTGGTACCATATACAAAGAGGGAATACTTGCTATTGAGAGAAACTCAATCGCTGATTCAGATTTGTTCATTGGTGGATACAGATACCGACTCACAGCAGCAGCAGAGGCAAAAATGGAATAAAGAAATTGTGACATTTAACTCAATTTGAAAATACTTAATAAATCCTAAACAAAATATTGTTTTTTTTTTTAAATAATTCAACTTTCCAAGGTTTTGGAGAACAGAGTCGGCTTGTTTAGCTGTTTAAAGTCCCTGGCTCTGATGCTGCTACACCAGCAGATGTTGGCATCAAAGATTGCATTCTTCACAGGAAACTTATAAAGTAAAGACCTTGAACATATTCCTGTTTTTCTATAAATCCACAGGCATCACATTTTTTGTCCACATTTCAAGGTGAGATGGTTGTTAGCGCACCATGACACACGTTGGTCCTCCAGCTCTCTGAGCTCAGCTTCTTGTCCATTTCTGATCCAGCTGGTGACAACAGCGTTGTCTGAGTATTTGCTTCTGCAGACGACGGGAGTCTGACTTGAAGTGGAAGGATTAGATTTACAGAGTGATTTGAATGTTTGCAAGCAAAGATGTATAAATGATTCCTCATGTATCATTTAGTATTAGCAGCAAATATTCACTTTCAAATTGAATATACAAGCAAAACGGCTTTTTCTTATCCAGTCCAGATGATATGGATAAAGTAATATCTTCATGAGAACAGAATCTGCTGAGATGTTAGCGCTCTGCCAGCTGCAGGATCCAGCTGGATTCGGAGCCATTGCTATGGAGACTGCCAAAATAAAAACACAGCTTTCTCCTTATTTACAGACGTACACGCTCTGTGTTGGTGTACTCGCTGCCGTGAATCATTTTGTTAGCCAAGAAGCAAGCGCAAAGAGGAAGATGGCAGTGGTTACAGCCGTTTTCCAGCAGGCTACAACCCGCCGTCTGTCTCCATACTTGCTGCATCATGTGACTTGACTAATTGGTTCTGAACACACAATAAGAAGTGCTACCTCTATACCAGGGCGGCGTTTTGGAGTGAATTCCAACTCTGGTAATGTGATTCCATCCTGGTTCCCTCAGTGGAAACGGCAGAGGTAAAAGGTTCCTGCGGTGAGAATAGGCTATGAATTACAGTTTACAGCAGAACAAATTTATCTACTTGGAGCTGCCGCGTGTCACGCCAACAAACACCTGGTACCGCTTCAGAAGTGTTCGGCTCTCTAGACGTTCACACAGACAGAGAGCGGTTTAGTCCACAGGTCCGGCCTCCTGCTCCCGGGTCTCCAGCCCTCACCGTTTTACCGTGTGCTATTTCCTTTTCATAATAATCTGTTCCGAATGGCTGTGTCCGTTTCTGTAAATACATAAAATATTGCCGTCACGTCGCTATAGACATTCAGTGAATAGATGTTGAACAGACTGACTCCTGCAACATTTGGTCTGTCCAGGTGCCATATTTGTTCACGGCGTGGTGATTCTGTCCCCGGCCCGCATCTTGTATCCCAGTTAACTTTGTGCTGATGATCTGAGAGCGAACATTGTGATCCGAATTGTTTACCTGCTGTGTCATATCTGTACCCTTTACTGTACTTCTGCTGTAGTCTTCACTTGTTTTATTTAGTCGGCTAGATGGTGGAACGATCCTCACTGCAATCAGTCATGTTTAGACGAACCAAGGGTCCATCCTGTCAGAGGGTCAACGATGTACAAACAAAGTAAAATGTCTTTTTAAAACCATTTTGGGTGCTGTTTTCTTTCTCTGTTTGCTCTTTAACCTTTTCAGTTTGCTTCTAACCTTGATTCAGTTCATCATTTTATTGCACTTTGAACTTAAACCTGCAATTTATATATAGAAGTATATGAAATCAATCAAGTCATATTAGTGAATCCTAAACTTATGCATTCCCGCAGCAGATTTAGGTTTAAAATTAATTTGGTTTCTTGGAAAATACAGCAACAGAAAAAGAGATTTTAACATCCAGTCTTCTAAAAGCCTGAACAGATAGAAGAACAAAGGTGAGGATGAAAAGCTTATTGCGGATAAGTTTTCCGTGAAACCAGAGGACATAGATAACATTTCTTGGAATAGAATCAAAACATTAGAATCAAATCAGATGCAAAGATTCAGGTTAATCTCAGTTATTAAATTAATATTTGCAGCACAACATCACATTTTACGTTTATAAAGCCAACCACAGCGCTGTCTAACTTTTACTCTATTGATTACTGAGAAATGAAGTTTTATAGGCAATTTTTTGTGCTCCATTTTTTCATTTCTACCTTATAAGAGATGTTTGTGTGGTTTTCTATTAGAAACCAGCCTTTTGGTATGAATGAAAATCATTTAGAATATAAATTGGCCAATGTTATGAATACATTTGGACTTAATTGTAATGTCTTGTTAAGTACAAAGCTTGAATTTAATTATCATCATTATAATCTGGAAAGAATACAGGAGCCTGCAAATCTGAATAAAAAATTAGACATGTCCTCTGGCTCCCTCTAGTGGTTGTTTCATCGGACAGTTGGTTTCTACTAAGAGCTCCACAGATGCTCTTTATAAATTAATGTTCTGTGTTACAACCTTCAGAATAAAATCTCCTCCTGAGTTTTAATAACCAGGAATCCAGGTCTATTTATATAAATAAATGACTAATGTTATCATGTAGAATTAGAACCTGGGTTCAGTTCTTTAAAGTTCTCTTTGATCAAATTAAATACCATTAAACTGCTTTCATTCACATATTTCTCCATATCTGTCTACAAAGTGGATCTGTTTACATGTGGGGCTGCAAGAAGCAAGAAGGTTCTGGGTTCGATTCCCAGCCTGGAGTCTTTCTGCATGGAGTTTACATGTTCTCTGTGTGAATGCGAAGGTTCTCTCCATGTTTCCTCTCACCATCTAAACACTGGACTGTCAGGTTGATTGATCGATCGATTGATTGATCGATTGATTGGGTTGATTGATCGATTGATTGGGTGTGTTTGTCTTTTTGTCTTTGTGTTGCTCTGCTTTGTTGTCCATGGTGTCTCTTGACTCTCATCTAAGATCATGGATGAATATTTAAATGTGATCAAAAAGTAATAACTCAGAAACAGGAAGAACACAGTGAGTGAAAGTCTTTATTCATACAATCCATCTGCAAAGAGCAAAGTATTTGCATCTCTTGACACAACAACAAAACAAGCACAGTGCCACATTTCTTACTCTTTTTTTGGGAGCTGATGGAAATAAGATGCAAAAGTTTGTATTTGACTGAACTTTGGAACATCTTTAAGTTTCTATTATGAGCATCAGCTTGTAGCCAGAACCATCTGCTGAGGTTGGTGTGATTATTATGACATAAACCTGAACTGAGTTATTTTTGTTTTGATGAAGGAGGATGCAAATGCCATGTTTATTTTTGTTTGTTTTTTTAATCTTAAGTATAATATTAGAATATTTTCATAAGTTGAGACGTTTCAGTGAGACAAATAAGTTGGGACCTTGTTGCAGCCGTCTGGGCTCTGATTTCCAATTTTAACATCATATCTACATCTTTTCTCCAATTTTCTCTCTACTTCCTGTATAATAAAAGCTCAACTGTCCTGTGTGTGAATGTCTTTGCTGTATTCCCTAACTATTGTGTTATTACGTGGATTCTACATGCAAGTCCAAATGTTTTATTATAGTAGATCATTTATTTAATGATTATTATTTCTTTTCTTAAATCCTGCATTTTAGAGTTGACATGTCTCACTTTGTCCCACACAAGCTCTGTCTGTCCCAGTTATTAGGACGTAATGCAAATTGATAGAAAAACAAGCAGCAGTATCCATGGAGAGGAATATATTATACGTTTGTGAAACGCTTCATTGCGAAGGATGAGAAACTTATTCAAATTTAGGTGTAAACATGAAACTGGATCTTATCTATATGAGCTTAGAGAGAGAAACATCCTGAAGCTACATCAACCCAAACTGACTCGTCTTTTACTTATTTGTAGAGGAGGAGGCATCAGGGAACATCCTCTGATCTGAACTCAGTTTAGTGAACAAAAAGTCATTTTTGTGTATTTGTCCTCCAAAGATGCTGTGGATTCTGTTCTTCATCTGTCTGACTGGTAAGCTGCTCATTTGCTTTATAGTTTGATGTTTTAATGTTACAAATATTAAAATGAACTAAACTCTATGGAGAGTTTAGTTTATTATCAGTGACATTCTACTTTACCACACAGAAAAAAATAATGTCACACATCATAATGAGAGTTTAATTTTAGGGTTGAAGTTTAATAACAATTCAATCTGAAAATGGTTCTGACATTTTCCACTGTAAAACAGATTTTTCCCCCTAATTTTTCTCTGCATGTAGGCTGTGTGCACATGAGGTCACAAGTAGGTCCAATGTGTTTTTCTTTGATATCCATTTAATGTTTAACTTTTTATGTGACTTTTCTGTATTTTGAAAGGTTCATCCACAGAAAACTGCAACACACCAAACATTAAGCTGACTGACAAGACAGCATACCAATCTACAACCTACGATGGGTTACTAACAGAGTACCGTGCTGACAGAGCCTTTGATGGGGATCAATCAACATGTTCTTACACCCTGAAGCAGGCTAACTCCTGGTGGACTGTAGACCTGCAGGATGTTTACAACATCACCTGTATCTCTATTTGGAATCGTGGCTATTACCATTTAGCTAGCTATGCGGACATATCAGGTGCCAAGATCTACATCGGGAACTCTCGTCAGGAACCCTTCACCAATAACAAGCTGTAAGAGTTTCATGTTACCTTAAAACTAATTTAATTTACATTTTAAGGCTTTTTCATGTGTTTCATTCAATGCAATCATTATGTTGCTGATCTTCAAAATACATATTTAATCATTTGGTTGTTATGATCCGAAGAGCCAGAAAGTGAAAATCAGCAATGAGAATAAAGTAGATTAACAATATTTATTGTTTCCCATTAAATGTATTCATCTGTTGTTAATCCTCTAACATTCGACCTGATTTAAATCACCAGTTCAGACAGAAAAACCCTAAAATAGTTCACTGAAAACCTGCATGATGCAATTGATTCACTGCAGAAAACATGCAATCTAAACCTAACATAACACTACAAGCAGGATAAAGTCTCAGATATGTAGGGCTAAATATGTGAGTGCTAATCTTGAGCAAAGTCACCCGAAAACAGAAACATGGGACATACAAACAAAGCAAAGAAAAACAGTTGGTACACCTTCACAAAGAAAAAAAACAATTGAAAAGCTGAAAAGAAAAAAAAGGACAGCAGGCAGCATTGGCTGAATTTCCATTACAAATAATAGAAGTGAGTGAAATAAGTCAACACTCAGTCAAGGTCAGATTCAAAGGATCAGCATCCAATAACCAAATGCATTTTCATTGGGATAAATATGAAGTTACATCTGATGTCCAGTTTCTATTTCATTTATATTGATTAGTTTATTTTGTCATGTTAACAATAGGTTTCATTATCTCTCTCTTATCCAGGGTCCAAACTATGACAAACTTCAAAACTGGCCAGCTCAATGTCTATTGGTTTCCTCCATCAGTGTTGGGGCGATATGTCACTGTGATCATACCAGAAGAAAAATACATGGCTCTGTGTGAAGTGAAAATCACTGGAACAAAAATGGGTACGTGATCCATGTTCATTAACTTTCACCATCAAAACACCACATGATATGTTGTGATAATTTCAGCTTCCAGAGGAACTGTCAAGATGTTGACTAGTTCAGATATATTGAGTTACTGTAACATTTACATGATGCTGCATAACATCACTGATAGGATTCAATGTGGTAATTTTATTGCATTTCACTGGCTGTGCTTGACTTTAATTAATTTTCTTTTTTAAGTTTCACCTTTTCGACTGATTAACCAAAACAAGACGTGGGAAGAAGCTCTGAACTACTGCAGGGAAAACCACACAGATCTGGCCTCCATCTTGGATGAACACATGCAGACGTTTGCTGTGCTGGAGGCTGAGAAAGCCAACAGTCCCTTCGTCTGGATCGGACTTCACTACGCTGATACGCTGGACTTTTGGTTCTGGGTCGATGACAGTGCCGTAGAGTTTAAACACTGGGGTCCCAACGAACCAAATAAAAACTGTGACACCAGTGGAGCCATGGAGAAAGAAGGAAAGCATTTGTGGTTTAGCAAGTCTGAACATGATAAGTTTAATTTTATCTGTGCTTTAACCTAAGAGCTGTGACTTATGAGTTACCATTGCTTTACTTTTACTGCAAAATCATGTTTTTGTTGTTGAATCACTTAGCATGTTTGTTTTACTATATTGTTCTATATTGTAGACCTTTTGTCTAATCTCTGAGATTTTTTGCGATCTATGTAAATTTGACTAGTTAATTTAGGAACTATTGGATAAACTAACTATGTTCTCATCCCTGGCAGATTTATTTATTATATCCTGGTTGAAATGTAAAATCTGGGTTTTTTTCAGCTTCATATTATGTTATAAAGTTATTCCCTCATCAGAAACATACCTGGAGTGTTTATTTGATTCTTTCATGCATGTTTGAGGAATAGATGGATATTCCACAGGTTAAATCTCCCATGGCTTGCTCCTTCCGCCTATTTCCCTCATAGGCTCTGGCAGGGCCCCAAATGCTGTTTTGTATATTTGTGAATATACAAATATATATTCACAAATATACAAAATATATATTTAAAAAACTATTCTTGTGAAAGAATAGTGAAAGAATGCCTTAATTTTATCTTATGTATCATGTTCAGCAACAAGCCAGAGCTAAAAAACCTTTTAGAGTTTTCTTCCAGACAAACTGAGATAGTAACATAAAGCTGCTGCAGGGAGATAATGTATTTCAGGAGGATGATGATGCAGGACCTTCCTGGGTTAAATGAGCATTACAAATCGATGAGAGAAAAGAGAAGGGTTGCAAAGGTTACGTGGAGCAATTTCAACTTTATTTTGTCAGACTATAATGTTGCAAATATAAAGCTGAAGAAAATCTGCAACTTTTTGAAAAAAGGTGATGCAAATTCAGTCATTTTAAGCTGCAACGTCATAAATAGGAATTCAAATCAAATCTGCTTCATTCAAACATTTTCCTACTTTATTATGTTTTATCATTACATTTACTTTTTGCAAACAAGAGAACAAGCAACCAGTAAGACAGAGGAAACATGTGCGTACATAACCTAGAACAAAATAATTTGTTGAACAAAACGGAGTGGGAAGAAGTGAACATTCATTCAGTCCTGCCCCTTCCCTCAATTTAATGAACTTACCAATTCAATAATCATTAACATTTGTAATTAAAACCATTTCATAATATTAATGTGATTGTTCAATATACAGGGCTAAAAAACCAACAAATAAGTTACATTAAATAGACAAGCTGGTTACAAACTAACTATCCTAACAAGACAAGAAAATCCCTGGATGATAATCATGATAATAATGATAATTGTAAATAACAACCAGACAGACAACATCAGAGTAATTACCAACTCTTTGCCAAAGTACATCTTTAAAATGTTCTTAATCTGTTTTATATAACAACAAATAAAATAAAATAAAAAAGCACAGAGGGGAAAAAATTATCTAATAATAATAATAGTAATGTAACAATAATAAGGCATCAATAATGGTAACAGTAACACAGAGGAATTTATAAAAAGCAAAGCAAGTTTTAAATTTTGATATGAAATTGTCCAATTAAGTTCTGAATTATTTCTTGTTTTCAGCACCATGTGGTTGCTGTTTTATATCATCCTCAGCTCCTGGGATGTTGTTTTGCATAATATATGATATAAATGAAAGTTTCCTAACAGTGTTTGCTCCCAAACAGAGCTCTGTCTAATGAAGCCAGGAAGGAGGAAGAATCTCAGAGTGGAACAGCAAAACCAGAGAGGAGAGAACATCTCAAGGATCAGGAGATGAGGAGCTGTCCACGTCACACAAACACAAAGAACGAAGACCAGAGACAGAAGCTTTTCTTTCTGCATGACAGTAAATAATATTTGTCTGCAGTTTTAATTCAATGCACAGATGAAATTGAACTTTTCATCACGAGACTTGTTGAACCAGCGATGCTGCCCTTCTGTCTCCATGGCTCCATTGGTGTCACACTCATTATATTGGACTTTACAATCATCCACCCAGAACCAGGCCTCCAGCCTGCAGTTGTACTGAAGTCCGATCCAGACAAAGGGACTGTTGGCTTTCTCAGCCTCCAGCTCAGCAAACATCTGCATCCGTTCATCCAAGATGGAGGCCAGACCTGTGTGGTTTTCCCTGCAGTAGTTCAGAGCTTCTTCCCACGTTTTGTTTGTTTCGATCAGCTTAAAGGGAGATACTGGTAAAGAAAGGGGAAGAGAGGAAATGAAAATATTTACCATTTTGTCCATATTAGAATAATAAATGGGACACATTTGGGACAGGATTAGGTTACATCACTGCATTTAGAGAAGCTGCAGTTCCATTAACTTCCATGTTAGCCTGATTGTTGTTTCTGCCTCTGTTGTACTCAAGCAACCCAACCAGTCTCCGTTCATTGGAGGAGAGAGTTTGACACAGCTGGTTGCTCCAACATCAGAACGAAAGCAGCCGACCTTCAGGTCTACTGAAAGTCAGAATATCTGGCAGAAAACCAACCAGCTTGATAAAGGTCTACTGTTTCTATCAAGAAGAGCTCCAACCTTAGCTATTTCAGACAGGTTAATGCAGCACTTTAAAGTGAGAAAATGAGTACACACAAAACATGTGCAAATACATAAACTATGATCTATATATTGTGTTAGTACATGTGACATAAACTGAGACCAAAACATTTTTGGTAATAAATGGAGAAACTTGAAAGTGTCAAATCATCTCCAGCTTCTAATTCACTTATTTGCCCTAATTTATGGCTGAGAACTAAATGAAACATACCTAGCTCTGTGCCAGTGATGTTCACCTCACAAAGAACCAGGAAGAAGTTGCCTGGTCGTATCACAGTGACGTAGCGCCCAGACACCGATGTGGGAAATTTGAAGACGTTTATCTGATTTGTTTGGAAGCTTGTGATGTTGAAAACCCTGCATGAGAGGGAGAGAAAAAAACACATTGCTGAGATGACATTGAATACAACTGAATGGTATTGAAAATGGAGATGCAGAAGGTGGAACCAATGGAAGAAAGCAGAGAGTTTGTTATGACTCCATATTGGGAAGAAATCAAATTAAATCAAAATGAAAATTTTGAGCTTTCTGGAACTGTCAGAATTTGTCAAAGTATTGACACTATTGCATATATGCCACTTTATTAGGTACACCCGTCCAACTGCACTTTAACGTAAATGTTGAATCAGCCAATCACATGGCAGCAACTCAATGCATTTAGGCCTGTAGACATGGCCAAGACGATCTGCTGCAGTTCAAACCGAGCATCACAACGGGGAAGAAAGAATGTGCAGTGAGCATTTCCATCCCTTTATGACCACAGTGTATCCATCTGGCTACTTCCAGCAGGATAAATCGCCATGTCATAAAGCGCCAATAATGTCAGACTGGTTCCTTGGACACAACAATGAGTTCACTGTACTCGAACGATCTCCACAGTCACCAGATCTCCATCCCATAGAAAACCTTTGGGATGTGGTGAAACGGGAGATTTGCATTTTGGGTGTGGAGCCGTGATGCACATTCATGATACGCATCACGCAGCAACAGCATGGCAAAATGGCATCAAATTTATCGTTAAAACTATTATTTTTTATTTTGAGATGTCAAATTTCAAATAAGGAAACAAGAAGACCTTACAGTGTGTTCTTGGAGTCATTGGTCTGTAGAGAGTTCCCAATGTAGATCTCAGCACCTAACATGTTAGTATTAAGATAATTTGGGTTGAATACAGACACACAGGAAATGTTGTAAACAGCATTCAGGTCAATTCTCCACCAGGAGTTGATGTTCTGCAGGGTGTGAGCGCATGAGGAGCGATCCCCATCAAAGGCTTTGTCACTAGAGAACTCTATGTTAGCAGCAGTGTAGGTTGAAGACTGAGACGCTTTCTTGTCAGTCAGATTTATATTCTGTCTGTCGCAGAGATCTGGGGATGAAAGAGAAGATCTGATCTGTACTTTTGCCATCCATGATTTACAAAAGTTCAGTTTCTACAGTTCAGCGATGTTATCTCAGCCTCACCTGCTGCTTGATCAGTTCCAGGAAGCCTTCCTGTGAAGTGCCAGAGACATACGTTTTTATTTATCGACCAACTTGATGTTCATTTTGAAATAATCATAACATTCTCACACCAGTTCTACTCTTTAGTGTTGTCATGTAGTTATATGTTGTGTTTTACTGTGAGCTCATTAACTTTTGCGATCACTTAGCTTACAACTTTATAATAGTTTGGATCATTAGTACCAGATTAAGTTGATGTTTTAGTAAATAAAATGACTTACCAATCAGTAAGATGATTAGCAGACTCCACATCATCTTAAGTAGATAAATATTTTGTCCTTAGTTTTGTGAAATCACTTATGATCAATTTACTACAAATAATTGCATTCAAATTAGAAAATACAGATCTTTTGTACAGATTGATTATTTTCTCGTTAGCTCAAATTCCCTCCACTCACCTTGGCAGGAAAGTTGCTCACTCTCAGCCAGTGTACATCTGATGCTCTCTGCCAGCCACACCTCAACATTTATTTAAGATTAGGATAAACCCTGATGCAAATTTGAAGTTGTTTCTGCAGAAGTCAGTTTTCTGCATCTGATTTTCATAAGTGAAACAAGAATATAAGGCAGTAACAACAATGTTCTCCATAGAAACATGTTTACATGTTTATTTTGGTGTAGAGAGAGAGTCTCTGTAAAAAGTTGAGTTCTTCAACAGCAGCTCTGATGAAGAGCTCACTTAAACTCTAACGTCATTCCAGATGTCTTTGTTCATCACCTTATTTGCCTCTATGAAGGTTTATTCTGATGGGCTTACTGTGTAAATTATGTAATCTGAACTTTCACAAGGACTGAGAGTGACTCCCGATACCATAATGAATGCAAAAAAATAAAAAGAACATTGAAGAAAAAACAAATAAAACTTTCTCGTGAGCACCGTGTGCAGCCATCTTTCTCCCATTCACTTGAATTCCTCCAGTAGAATTTTTTTTTTTTTGGGCCCAAATGTTTACTGGGCCAATCACTGAATCTTACATAAAGAACAGGGATTTCTTTGTTTCAATTGAAAACTTCTTATCAAAGAGGTCAAAGGTCACATGTGGGGTACCCCAAGGTTCAATCCTAGGACCCCTCTTATTTAATATTTATATTCTCCCACTAGCTCAGGTCATAACAGGAAATAATATTAGCTACCACAACTATGCGGATGACACACAGCTCTACATTACGATGTCACCAGGTGACTCTGAACCCATCCAATCACTGAATAAATGTTTAGAACAGATAAATGTGTGGATGTGCCAAAACTTTTTCCATCTGAACAAAAACAAAACTGAAGTCATTATTTTTGGACCTAAAGCGGAACTATCTAGAGTCAATGCACAGCTTCAGTTATTACAACTAAAACCTAGCGATCAGGCCCGAAACCTGGGAGTAGTGATGGACTCGGACTTGAACCTCCAGAGCCACATAAAGACAGTAACAAAGTCGGCCTTCTATCACCTGAAGAACATCTCCAGGATTAGAGGACTAATGTCTCAGCCAGATCTAGAGAAACTCATCCATGCGTTTATCTTTAGTCGCATTGATTATTGCAACAGCATCTTCACAGGCCTGTCCAACAAATCAATCAAACAGCTGCAACTGATCCAGAATGCTGCTGCTCGCGTTCTCACTAGAACCAGGAAGATAGAGCACATAACACCAGTTTTAAAGTCCCTCCACTGGCTCCCTGTAGCTCAAAGAATAGATTTTAAAATACTTTGTTAGTTTATAAATCCCTGAACAGTTTAGCTCCACAATACATCAAAGATCTGCTGGTGTTGTATCAACCTTCCAGACCTCTCAGGTCTTCTGGTTCTGGTCTGCTCTGCATCCCCAGAACCAGAACCAAGAGAGGAGAAGCAGCTTTCAGCATCACCAAAACTTTGGAACAAACTTCCAGACAACTGTAAAAGAGCGGAAACCCTGACTTCTTTTAAATCGCAATTAAAAACACACCTGTTTAGAGTTTCATTTGAAATGTAATATGTAACAATTAATTGTCTATTATATGTTGCATGACTTTGTGTTCTTGTGTTTATGATGTAAAGCACTTTGAAATGCCTTGCTGCTGAAATGTGCTATACAAATAAAATTTGATTGATTGATTGATTGATTCAATTGAACATTAAACTCTCAAAAGTGGAGCAGAAGAGGATTTCCTTATCAAACCTGAACAATATTAATGTGTATGTGTATGTGCATGTGTGCGTGTGTGTGTGTGTGTGCATGTGTGTGTGTGTTTGACATGGGTGTCTGCTGCAGGCGGAGCTGCAGGGAGGAGTGAGGAGCTGCACTCAACTGGAGCTCAGCTTCAAAATGGCACTGTCTTTTTCTCTCGCCATCGCTGTGATGTAATACAACAGAAAACTGTTTTCCCAGCGTCAGATCTATAAATAATCTCTAACTCAGCTGCACAGTGG
Source organism: Poeciliopsis prolifica (assembly GCF_027474105.1). Taxonomy (NCBI): domain Eukaryota; kingdom Metazoa; phylum Chordata; class Actinopteri; order Cyprinodontiformes; family Poeciliidae; genus Poeciliopsis; species Poeciliopsis prolifica. The sequence continues at coordinate 6,154,612 of NW_026562392.1, read as the reverse complement.
TGATGCTCTTAGCAGGAAGAATAGCTGCTATTAAATCAGTCAAAAACCGAGTCACTGACTCAGTCACGGTGCATCCGGCCTGCGAGGCTTTGAATCAGCGTCATTACAATAAACCACGATAAGCGCTTCATAGAAAACCTCCTATGACAATCTCCCTATGAATCTCTTTGTTGCTCAAGATTTCTCTTCCATTTTTGCAGAAAACTGCATGTGGAAGTTTCAATGGGATTAAAATCCTCAAAAGTTTTATAAATGTCTTGTTTTCACTGTGATTTCTACAGCAAAGTCAGCACTCACTTTTAAAAATGCCTGAAATTACCATCATCATCAGTTAAAGTTGGTTTGGTGATACATGTAAAAATATGAGAACCTCTGCTGCAGATGGAAAGATATAGTCTACCAAAGGCTCATCTATCAAACAAATAATCTCAGAAAAAAAAATGAAAAAGAGACTGTTCAAACAGTCTCTTTGTCAACCAACGAGGACACATTTACATCTCTTCTTTATGGAAAAAGGCAGACGAGTCACAAACAGCCGTACAGTTTTTTTGGCTTATGGAAATCAGATGCAAACGTTTGGTTTTAAATATACTTCCAAAGTAAAATATCTACATTTGGATCAGGTTGGACTAGTGGACAACATTTCGCTCCAACTTAGAAACACTGACAAATGAAAGCTGAGGTGTGACTGAGAGAGAGTCATAAAACCAGCAGAGAGTGATTGACGTCATCCCAAAGGTGAGTGAATTCAACACGGCCAGATGAGACAGTCGTTCTTGGACTCATAATGGAAAAGATATTTGTGCAAAATAACTATTTTTCCTCGTATCTCATTCAGTCGTCTGTGATTCATGTACGAAGAACAAATTCAGAAACCATCTAAGACGATGTGGAGACTGTTACCCGTCCTACTGATTGGTGACTTGCTCATTTCATCCATCACATTTCTACATTTAAAATGTTTTTAAAAAAGCATTTGTACTTTGCCGAAGTCCACAACAGGACAGACAAAAACATGTGAATATATAAATGAGACAGCTAAACAGAGAAAACCAGAGAAGGATTTTGTCCTTATTAACTAAAAGTTGTTAATTCATTAAAAATGACACTTTTTCCATTCTTCATAGGAAGTCTGTATGTAACTCAGCAGACAACAGGTGAGACCAAAAAAATCAAGTTTTTTTTGTTTTTTTTTAAATCATGTCATGAAAATTTGAAAGGACATGTCTGATCGACTCTTTCTATTTGTAGGTTTCTGCAACCAATCAGTGATAGATCTGACTGACAAGAAGACATCCCAGTCTTCGAACTTTGCTAATAAATACAGCCGACTAACCAACGCTGACAAGGCCATTGACGGGAATCGCTCCACATGTTCTCTCACCCTGATCAACTCTAGCTCCTGGTGGACCATTGACCTGCTGGGCGTTCACAACATTTCCTGTGTCTGTATATACAACCAGAACTGCTCCAGTCTGAACTTAAAGCCTGCCCAGATCTACATAGGAAACTCTCCGAACAACGTCAAACTGTGAGAACCTCGTGTTCCCTCGATGTGTTACAGTTTACATGCTCAGGCTTTAACATGACAGAACATGCAGGTGCAGTTCGAAACAATTGTATTTTTCGTCATTTCAGAAAGTGAAACTAATGGAAAAATATAGATTCATTACACCAGTGGACTCTAAAGTGGTTATGTCTTTTGATTTATAATTATGGCTTGTAGATAGTAAAAAATAAATGTCTCAGAAAATGTAAATATTGTCAAAAAAATTTAAATATATAGCATATTTTTAGACAGTTCAGTGAAAGAAAAAAAATCAATTGGGAAAAGGTCCCACCCCCAACACTTGAAAAAAGGTTTTCTAGGTTTTTCTGCATCATTGTTCGGGTGTTTCATTGTTGCTCAGCTGGTTTTGATGTTGGTCAGCTGATGTATTTCGTCTTTTTCTCAGAGCCTACAACATCACAAATTTCACCGCAGGCCAGATAAACGTCTTCCAGTTCCCCAAATCAGTGATTGGGCGCTTCGTGAAGGTGATCAGAGAAGGACAACAAGCCATGGTTCTTTGTGACGTGAACATCACTGGCACGCCGCTGGGTACGTTCACACGGAAACATGGTGCCACTCATTGATAGCAACACTGCTAATCAATAGCTGTTTTTAATTATTATTATTTGTATGTATTTCCCATCACTACTCCAAGTGCATGGTGTATTTTATGTTGACTGGATTTACATGAAGAGACTTATTTTCTTTTTCAAGAACCTCCATATTGTGAAGACTGACTGTCGTGACGAATCCCTGAAAAACCGAGGAGAAGATCAGAGATTGGATCAGAATCCTGGCTGGGCAGACGCAGACAGAACGGCCCTCTGTTTGAAACGTTCATTTTTATTTCTGCCTTTGGGTGGTTGGTTTGATTTTCCTTCTTTGAGTGAAACGTATTATGTCATAGTAATATTTATAATGTTTAATGCACTAAAGCTTGCTGTGAAAGGCCGCTGATGATCATTGCTTATTAGGTTGTTTAATCAAAATAAATGGAGAAGTACAGTAAATGTTTTCTTTTTTCAAACATCACAAAATAATTGAAATAATTATGCAATTTTTGAAATACTGTAGTCACTCATTGAGAGAACTGATTTGGCAGCTTTGACTGCTTTTTTAATGGTAGAGAGACGATTTCAAACAGTGATTTTAGAAACCATTTCAACTGCAGTCAAAATGATTTTTGCTATCGGTTGGGGCTTCGGGTTTCTTGTAGGAAAGTTTCTGGGATGTAGGATTAAAGATGACGTTTGAGCAGAGACAGATTTAAATACTTTGGTTTTGACATTGTCGCCAAAGACGACGTGAAAGATGATGGTGTGTTAGTAGAAAGCGAAGAGGACTGGAGATGGAAACACTTTGGCTTTGAAGACATTGTCCCTGAAGACCAGTTTGACAGCATGGACGCCAAAGACATGGATGTTTCCTCTAATAACATTCATTCTGGAAGAAGAATGGTCTTCAGAAGAAGAAAACTCAAATTGACCCAGGAGCTTTGAGGAAGCTCATTAATGACCTGATCCACCGGCGGGACCCCAAGAAATCGGGTGTGGCGTTCGGCCCATCCCTGCTTCTGCTGCTCACCAGTGTCACCATCACCTTTCGCATCTATCCAGGCACGTGGACACCAGACTGACCCACATCAACCAAGCCCTGAAGCAGATGAGCCGCCTGTTTTTGGTTGAGGACCTTGAGGATTCTCTAAAGCTAGCTGTGGTCATGTGGATGTTGACCTATGTTGGAGCAGTTTTTAATGGAATCACCATCCCCATCCTGACGGGTATCCTGCTCTCTACTCTACCCCCATTGCTTGGACCCAAGACATGCCAAATCCCTGTTTTTCAGGAGACTTGCCATGTTTCCCAACAGCTGCAAATTTCCAGGGCTACCACTAGCCCAAAGGCCTGCCAGGACTCCCCTGCATACCGATACAGGAGGATGCGAACGAGTCCTTCTCATTCCTAAAATGTACAAGCTTTTTCAGACACTGGAGGATCTTCAGGATCAAACTAAAATCCTGAATGACCAAGCAAAATATTGAGCAGACATTAGGAAGGACCTGTCCGAAACAAGGTGTGAAATAACTTCCTCGCTTTCCGAATTCAAAGAAGTGAGCTGTGGCTGGCTCTTTTTTCTCAAATAATTTTTTTTTTTTTTTGGGGTGGGGGGGAAATAATTAGAATTTTAAATAGGAAAAACAAAGACTCAATGGAGTCTCCCAGACTCCATGGAGGAGCATCAAACCCTCCATGGACAATCTACATTCTCATCTTTGTCAGAAAGTCTTCATTTCTGCTATCAGCCAGCTTCCACCCTCTCATATCAGCAATGAAAAATTATAAATACACACAACATGTTGGAAAACTGTGTTTGTTGACTGGCTTTTATTTGTCAGGCTTGAGTGACAAAAGTTGGAAAAAGGCCGATTCTTAAAATAACAACACAAATCAGCGTAAGAAGACCCCGCTTATTTATTTATTTTAAAATTTTATTATTGATTCTTAAAAAAAAAAAGCTTTCGGTTAAACTGAGAATGTTACAACCTTGACATGATTATATAAGTTGTTGATGTTTTTTTATAACCGAGAAATCGCTCAGATCCGCCACATCCATCCGCCTCTCTGGCTGCAATGCGCGCTCCCGTCGCAGGGGGAACAGATCTTCGCACAAGACCGGAACTATAGAGTTATCATAGTTTTCCATCGGAGCCTCTCACGGCGGACCGAGTGGCTGTCGGTCGCAAAACAAACCGGTGAAGTTGAGTTGACGCATTTGGAGCATCTGGATGGAGATACTCGGCAGCACGTTTGATGACTCCGTGTTTTCAGAGGCCAGGCAGCGGGTGTGCGAGTCTCTGTCGCCTTACAAGGCCAAACTGTGCGAACCGGAGGTGAGACTATCATGATTATTAACTGTGTGCTGACATTTAGCATCAGAAAACCCTCTATCAAAATGACTGGTGAGCTCGGACAAATACGGAAAAAACAGATGGTGGTTCTCCTATTTTTTAGTGTATTTTTGTTTCCTATAGTTTAATGTATCGGTCACGTCCTCCTGTTTCTGCTCGCAGTGGTTTTGTGAGAGCGCCGCTCTGGACACGGACGATTCCCTGGAGAAGCAGAAAGTGTTGAAGTTCAGAGGTGACCTGGCTTTGAGACGAGGGAGCTACCAGGTGACTGGAGTCCTGCCGTTTTCTGTCTCTCTAATGTGAATTTCTCTGCAGAGTTTGCAAAACCGAACTGCAACAAGATCTGCATGTAATGTGACACAGCATACTGATGAGGAATTTACCAAAACTTTATTTTCCTTTTTTTTTGGCCCCTCATTTGATCAGAATGACAGAAAGAGGAGAGATATTTCCATAATATTGAAATTGTGTGTTTATGTACAAAAATATTCTGCATTTAACCAGGACAAAATGGTTTGCAATCCTTTAATCACACACCTACAAGCTTTAGATGTTTCACACGTTTCATGCAGTGACACCATCAAACCCAGCACCTGTTTAGGTTTAAAGCCAAATCATTGCTTGACTTTCTCTGTGTCTCACGCCGCCTCGCTCAGAGAGCCCTGGATGCCTACAGCAGCTGCCTGCAGTGGATCGCAGACAACAACCTGACCATCAGGCGCGACGTCCTGGAGGGGATGGCTCGATGCTGCACCAAGCTGGGACAGAGGGAGCAGGCGCTGGAGTTAGCTGAATTACTGGTGAAGTTCTTTTCCTGCTGGTTTTTATCTAAAATTACCTGCACACAAAAAAAACAAAAAAAAATTCTGAATGATCGTGGGGTTGGTTTCGATGATTTAAGTCGAGAACCGTAATAAAACACAATACATTTTTGACAGAGCATAAAAAAAATCGACTAGTTTGAACTTTGTATGTGGAGAAGTTTGAATATAAGTTCACTGGATGAAAACCATAGCTGATTATTATTATTTTTTATCTTTTAAATTACGGTAGTTATGTCTTCCAGGCCATAGAGAAAATTAAACATCGACTTGTCTTCGTCGGTCGAAAGACATTTTTAAAAGATTATTTCATGTGCTTCGTCACGCATCTACAATTCCTACACTCTGGAAGGCATCAAACATTTCTAAATCTGAATGCTTTATGACCCCCTGCGTTAACAGCGTCCCTCGCATTGTGTCCACTTTCTGCAGAACAAAGAAGCCTCCAACACCTGCCACCTGACCGGCCTCCTGCTGCTCAAAGTCTGTATCAAATAAAACCTTTTTGTTCATAATTCAGATTGGTGTGAATGCCAACCTTAAATCTGAACATATCCTAAAGGTCAGCATCTACCAGCACTTTGGCTGTGTGGGGCCTCAGATGTCCTGCCTGCAGCAGCTGTGCAGCCTGCTGCCCTTTAACCCCTGGCACTGGTTCAACCTGGGCCAGACGTGTTTACGGCTGCTGGACTGCGACTCGGACTTGGGTACAATAAAATATTTTTTTATCTGCATGTCTTTAGTTCATTATATATGTACAGACTATGTGCTTCTGTGACCAAGGACGCTCATCAGAGGCTGTGAATGGAGAGTCTGAGGAGGACCAGGAGGGGGCAGCAGAGCTCACTGAGGACCGGGTCTGGCTGAGAGCTTGCATGTGTTTCATCAGAACACGGTAAAGCTTTCTGATGGAGCTGCTGCTTTAACATAGGCCAAATCACACCCAGCTAATGAAACATTAACTTAGGGCTGGACGGTATGGCTGAAAAACAAATCACAGGATAAGCATTTTGTATCAGTCGATATTGATCATCATTGATCAGTTTTGTGCTAAATGCCGTGGTTTTCATTCCACAGCGTTTATTTTTACGCATTTGTGAGGCACGGTGGGGAAACCTGAAAATGCTGCTGTGCACCTTAATCAACAGGTTGTTGCTAAATAACCGGAGTGAGTGAGTTAGCTGATCATAACCATTTTGCTTAGCTGGCAAAGACTTTGCTCTGCCTACATCCCCCAGAATGCTGTGCGGTTCTGGATTGGAATTCAGCAAAATGATTGAATAATCTACCAGTATTATCTATTGATGTTGATCCCATGTCTGTCACAATATAGTTATCGATTTATTGTTCAGCCCTACATTAAACACATAAAAACAACCTGAAAACAAAGCCTTTTGTTGTGTAGCAGTTAAACATTCCTCGACGCAGCAGCAGGCGACATAAAATGACAGATTTCCTTGGTTTTTGTTTATGTGTAAATCATACACCTATTTTGTTTGGTTTTTTTTCTTAAAGGCTCTTGTTGAAAATCCTGCGGCAGCAGCAGTCCTCCTTTGTGTTGCATCGCAGCAAAAAGACTCTCCAGATCACAGAAGAGGCTCTACAGCGACTAAATCCCAAAGAAGCAACGCTGCAGGCTCTCACCGAGGTGAGCGGGATGAGTTTCCACTTTGTTCTCAGAGAGTCTAGCGTCTGCTTCAACCAGAACCGTCTGTTGTTGCTGTGATCATCCAGGTGATGTCGGAGGACCTGATCCCAGAGAAGATGAGGGAGGACTACCAGGACGGGGAGAGCCTGACCTCGGTGAGCTTGCAGAGCTTCAGAGAGCGCTGGTGGAGCGGCGTCTTACTGGCCGGAGCGTCACAGATTAATGGACCACAGGCGAAACCTTAACGCTGCTGGAATCGACGTTCGCAACCAAACTGGCAGAGGATTTCAGATCAAATGCTTCAAACAAATATAGCATTGTTGCAGTATATTTAATTGTTTGTTTTTTTTTTGGCTGACCAAAGAATAAGTAATGTGTTGCCAGTAAGAGTACCGTTAAGTATTACATGTACAACATATTGTGCTGTCTGAACAGTTTTGTTTATATTTTATCTGTCTTTTTTCTTTTTTTCTTCAAAATTTTGTTCTACAAATTAATAAATGGTTTTTTTACAACATATTTTGTCTAAAATACTACATTCAAGTGTTGCATAATGCATAAAAAATAGAATCAAAAATGGTCCAAAAGAAAAAAATTCAGATGTTTTTGACAAACTTTGACATTTCTCTGTGAGGCGCCTTCAGATGACATTTATACATAAACCGAACTGGATTGGATTTAATCCGGTTTGTCCTCACAAACACTAGATGAGACGAGGAACTACAGCCTGGCAGGTTATTCAATATTTAGTATTGAAGAGAAAAAACTCAACGCAGCAGAATATTTTTAGTAGGAAAACCAACTCATGTTTATAACAGACCAGAAAGGCCATTCAAAGTCACTGGAACTGACAGAATCAGACAATCTGTCAATTTCAAAAGACAATAGCTGAACCAGAAAAGCAGAGCTTTGCAAATCAGTTCATTTCCACTCACGTTTTCCCAGTTTTTTCTTGCTGTAAGCTTATTCTCTTCAAGGTTTTATGTGACAGTCTGACACAAAATAAAATGAAGTGGAACCTAAATAATGTTTTTTTTTTTTCTAATTAAAAATTTGTTTGGCAGTCTGGCAGACATTTTGTATTGCTTCCCTTCAGTCAGTTCATTGAATGTCTGGAGATGGACTTTGTTTTTCTGCCAATCATTCTGTCTAAAAATAATCTTCCTATCAACTCTAACCAGCTTCCTTGTTGCTGTCACAGAAAGCATGATTCTGCCACTACCATGTTTCATCATGAGAATGAAGAATGCAACCAATGGTCTTTGGCGGATGTCCAAAGACCATTGGTTACAATAGATTTTATCTAGTGGTATCAAAGTAAAGGGGCAAAAAAGAAATGCAGCATTTTCTCTGTTTTTACCCCTTACATTTCTTATTGAATTTTGAAAATTACATACAATTTCTCTTTGATTTCAGATTTCTGCATTGCTTTGTTTTTGGTCTGCTTCTTGTTCGCTGACTGACTCTCATTGCAGTGGAGCTCTTGCTGCATGGGCTTTTGATCAAAACCGTGGATGCATTCATACAGGGTGCAGTCCTGCTCCTCTGTATCCTGCTGGGCTTCTCTCCATCAGGCTCAGGCTCCTTCGCAGTGATGCGCTGCTGCTGCTCTGCAGGGTTCTCCAGCCTGCCCGCCCCATCTCATGTGCACCGCTGAAGGAGTTGTAGCGACCCACCGCTCTGGGTGCCGCAGCCTGTGGGCTCCAGTGCAGTCTGACGGGATGCAGTTGCATCGTGCCCCTTACGCCTGACAGGAACCTCTGGGTCTCTGCCTGCTGCTGAGGACCGACAGCGGTTCCTGTTCCTGCCGGTGCTCGTGTAAAGCAGGAGGTCACTGTGTGAGAGGAGGAGTTCAGACGGCCATGATGCCATTCCATGAACCCTTCCTGCTTGCTGGTTCCTCTGAAGGCGTTGGGTTGCAGGCTGGGCATGTACTCCCAGGAGCTCCTGAAAGAGACCTGACGGCTGAGGTTTGGTCCCGTTTTCTGTGACGACGGAGGTGACAGGAGTTGAGGTTCATCACGCTGAAGTTCCACCTTTGCGTGAACAATTCGCGAGGAGTCCAGTTGGTCTCTTTGTGCTTGGATGTCTGGTGTGAACCCTGTCGACGTGTTTCTGTTCCTTTGCTGAGAGGAAACTCCTTCACTGGTCCCATCTGGGAGAGCGAGGCTGTTTTGCTTCTTTAAGCCTGACTGACGGTGAACATTTTGCGGTGAACAGTGCGTCAGGGACAGATCGTTCAGATTGCGCGACTCTTGGACCTCGCCATTCTTCGTCACAGTGATGCTGTGAAGCTGAACATCTGAGAGGGTCTGATCGGGAAGGTGTGGGTGACAGCGAATCTGGTTCTGATTCTGCAGCTCTGCCTTGGCTCCTGTCCCGCTCTCTGCTGCCGTTTGAGCCGGAGGCTTCAGAGGTAGATGCGGAGATGTTTTCTCTTTGAGCTGCTCATCGCTTTCAGGAGGCTGTAGACCAATCTCTCCACGTGAACATGCTGCTGTGACGGTCTTGTGGGGTTTCCAGATACAGCTGTCTGGATGCACATGAGATCCAGAGTAAAAGCAAAGACACCGTGGCAGAGAGATGAAAGTGACAAAGCCAGGGACCGGCTTAGAGCTGGAGTGAAGTCTGAGGAACTCCTGATGGAAATGTGAGACCGAGGCGCCTTTAATGAGGACCAGAAGACTCTGATGGACCATACTGGACAGCCATGTGAAACTGAGGGAGACACCAAAAGCAAGAGTTTTACAATAATAGAAGAAGAATTAATAGAGAAATAGAAAACGTTTCTGGAAGCAGTATGCTGCAAAGACACCAAATATTACCAAGTCCTTTTGCCTAGTTTCTAGTGTAAATATCTTACACTATTTTGTCTTTTCCAGACACATAATGCTATTTTATAGCACAATCAAGTAAATCGAGGGCTGCTCTGTGAAGCGGAAGCTTGGAAAGTCGCTCGGTGCACCAAGGCGTTTGGCACAGCCGAATGTTTCCCACAGGAGATTCAAGGATTCCTCAGACATGAATAAAAGAGTCAAGGCAACACTCCAGGTATGCTTTTGATGAGGAACGACATTATAACATGGTCCAAAGCTCACTTATAAGAAGACATTTTTCCCGTGTTACAAGGGAAAAATCTTCCAGATTAGCTCCGACATCAAGCTGAAAAGTTACTTGTTAAGTTAGTTTTCGTCTTGCTTAAAGTGTCCTAAGATATTTGCACTAGAAACTAGACCACAAATACTTGGTGAAAATAGGTGTGTTTTTGCAGTGTGTGTGTGTGTGTGTGTGTGTGTGTGTGTGTGTGTGTGTGTGTGTGTGTGTGTGTGTGTGTAGACGTACCTGTATGTACCAGTCAGCACCTCATCCCAGTCGGCGATGATAAAACTCTCCGCTATCTGACCTGTCAGCTTCCTGCCCGTCTTTGCGCTGTAGGTCTGACCCGGGACGCTTCGCACCGACACCTTCTGTACACACCAACACACGCCAGCTATCACAAACATGCGGCAGCTTTTTTTCTTCTTCCCCCTCCCCCCCGTTTTAAATATACTGACCGGGAAGTTTCTGCTGACGAGTCTGAGTTCCTGCCACATGCTGACAAACTCCTCCAGGTTAATGTGGTCCAGCAGGAGGTGAACAGACACGTTTCTCTTCCTGCTCGCCTCGAGAAGATCACACAGCAGCTCCGGGTCGCTGAAGACGTCCATCACTATAGCCAGGGCCTGAACACACACACACACACACACATTCACGCACCCGCATGCCTGTCAACTGTGGCAACAGGGATCCATGTCACACAGACACACCTCCCATCGTACCAGTTTAGTCTTTCTGAGGAACTGTCTGACCAGATCTTTCATGGCAGCCGCTGTCCTGTCAGCCTGGAGAAACACCTCAGGGCTGGGATCTGGGGCTGAAACGATTAATCGTGTCGAATCGATAACTGAAATAATCGTCTGCTGATTTAGTTATTGAGTAATCGCTAACTTCAGAACACAGACTCAAAAAATGCAATATGCTGAAAAAAAATCCCTACATATTCAGAGCTGTAATTAAATTAATTAGTTTTGTAATTAAACTGTAATTAATAACATTTAAAAAGTTATTGTGAATATGTTTTATCCAAAACTCCTCACGTGGTGCAGTTTTAGTGTCACCCGGTTTAAATTCACTTTTGTTGTTGCATCAATACTAATTTTCTTACTTAAATAAGGAATCTAAATATTTTCTTATATTTTCATATTTTATATTTTAACGTATTTCTAATATTGTTTATATAAATAAAAAATCTGTACAATGTGCCAATTTTCCTTATACGATTAATCGTCCGAATAATCGGTACATTAATCACCGGCTTTGCAGCCCTGCTGGGACACATCAGACACCGAAAGCGAAGAATTTCACGTCCGGTGAGACGGAGATTGGAGGCTGAAGCCTTTCAGGCAGACATGACTGCAGCGAAGCAACATTGTTCGGTACCTTGATCGATCTTCTGGACCGAACACTCCACTGCGGAGTCGCTGCTCGTCTGGGACTCGCATTGGGAAAACAGGTTGACAAACTCCTTGTCCATGTCATCTGTTTCACCTGCGTCATCTGCTAACGACACAAGACAGCAAAAGAAAAAAAAAACCCTGAAATTACAAAAATAATTAATAAAAAAACAAAGAACTGAGGAAATCACCCGACCTGTGTTTGCGTCCCTCCCGTTCTGCAGGACGTAAAGCTTCTCCAGCTCTGACAGGAAGTCCACCTCCCCCTCAGCCTGCAGCACCTGGCGGTATCCGTCCAGGCCCTGGGACAGCAGACAGTCGGCCGCCAGCCGAGCGCTCTCGTTGTGGCTCAGGTCCGGCTCGGTTCCGCCGACCGCGCGGGCGCAGTGACGAGAGGAGGAGGGGATCCGGAGGCCCTGAACCCGCCGCCTCACCTTCCCCACCGGCCCGGGCCTTCTGCACGGCGAAACAAGGAGGCCGCTGCATCCGTCCATGGTAGAAGAACTTTAATCGAGGCTTTTCTGACTGGAGCGGCTCTGGTTCTGAAAGTCTGGATCAGGGGTTCTGCTGCAGCTGTGTGGGAGAACCACTGATGCGGAAAGACAGGAGGAGGCAGGCCCGCCTCTGCTGAGAGCCCAGGTGATTTCCTCCACAAGATGAGATGCGACAGGTGAGTTTGTTATGCAGGACTTTGCACAGCTGTTCACCTTGCTCAACTTTTAAGTGCCAGATCACAAGTAATCATTCCTATAATTACCATTTGATGGTAAACATTGTAATGATTATTGTGCTGTTGCAATAATGACATTTTGCTAGTTTTTCTTCACAAGCTGAAAGATTCTCACTTGGATTTAGATAAGGACTTTAATTATTTGAGGCAATAATGAAAAAAACAAAACAAAAAAACAAGTGTGGACTAATAGTTTTCTGGAGTTTTTTTTTCTTTTTGCCTCCCTGATCTGTAGATTTGCAGCTGTGTCACTCTTTCCAATTTTGGATAATATATTGAACTATTTTTATTATTTATTTTTACATGAGATGGTTAATAATTGGGAAATTGTTTCATAAATCAACTGTTTTCAAATTTACATTCTTCTGGCCTGTCTGCTGTGTTCCTTGTTTTTTTTGTGATTTGTTTTCTAAAAAAAAACCAAACACCTAAAGCCTTCATAACAGCTGCACAACGTCATAGTGATGTGGTGCTTTTTGTTGCTCAATCACATTAATAATGTAATATATTAAAGTTTTGTGGGGTTCAGGAAGCATGCGCGCTCTTTCAAGGTTCCAAAACAGTTCAGGATGATATTATGTATGTGAAGTTTAAAAAAAAAAAAAGAATAGAGAGGAATGTATGTCTATGTGTAATTAAATGACAGAAACGCACTACTGACCGTTTTCTTACAAGCAGTAGAAAAACATTCATGAGTGTCTACTAATGCGGTTGACAGATCAGCACAGCAGACGTGTGGTTTTGTTCCCGGGCCTGAAACAGCTTGATGAGCGCAGATACAAGCCGGATTGGACACGAATGAGTGACAGGAATGAAGACGGCTGTCACTTCGGCTCCTGTCAAAGAACGGCTGATTGGCTTTTGGCTCAATGGTAAACACACCCAGACGGGGATTAGGAGCAGAGACACAAAAGCCGAGCGAAGGCCGTTTCTCACACTGATGATGACACATTTAAGCAGATCTCCAGCTGACAGGCATGTGTTTTCGCCTCTGTCTTCAATGCCGTTTTTTTTTTTTTTTTTTTTTACCCTTTTTGGAGGTTTTTCTGGTTTGGTTTTGCTTTGCATTGACGCCACCTGTCAGGTTTAAAAGTTAAACACGAGTCTTTGCAACTACTTCAGTGGATAATTGTAGCTTTTCACTGCGCCGCCAAAAGGAGGATGCTTTGGTCACTCAGTGGCCGCTTTTGAAAAATGCTCAGGTGGCATATTTTAGGTAAAATGTGAGTAAATAATTATAAAACGTGTCAAGATGAGATGTATGGGAATCAAAAGTAAAAAAGAGAGAATACTGGCGTCTTTATCAAAAATGACTTTAAATGAGACAAATATAAAAAAACATCTTCGATATAATACAAAGAATAAAATATCAAATGAAAGCACTGGTGCTCTTACCAAAGAAAATATAAAAATAACTAAACCATAGTAGTTACGTCCACTTATTTGTTCTTCTGGTTACAATGGCTGCAAGAGTTCATACTATACAGTTCACTGCAGCAGAAATCTGAAGGCAGAGTGCTCACTGTGCCCCTAAATTATACTCCTGCTTAAAATCGTTGCTCCTTCCTTGTCAGAGGGTTTCAGTCTGCACATTACGCACACTGAGCTCACAAGTACAGAAAATACCAGAGAAGTCGAGAGTGAGGAGACGCTCTGGTGAGTAGGAAGTGGAAATCCTAAATTCAAACACAGCACCAATCTGACGCTGCTCAACTTGATCCATCTGGACGGTTTGCTCTTTGAAAAGTCCATAGTCAGCAAAAAACCAGCAAGAGCTTCAACAAAGACCGTGAAAGATGCAGGGAGACGCATTTTATCGTTTGATCACAAAATGCTTCCCAGAACTGGAATAAATTAAACTTCTAACCACGCCCAATGATGTTGTTAGAGAATCTTCTCATGCATGAGTTCATCTGCGTAAAGTAAACCCATAACCTGTCAGAGATGGAAGGGCAGATGGTTGGTAAACACGCAGCAGCCAGTCGGCACGCTCCGCGCTCTGAGTCACTGTTTGTGTTTTTCTGCAGTGAGCTTAGGTTCAGAATATGTCTCCGTGAACGGGCCAGACGACAGAAGGCGGCTGGTGGTCACTAGGACACAGAGGACGGCGTGGGCACAGACGGTGAGGAGGACGAGGTGGACTGTCTGGCTCGCGCTGCCAGCTTCTGTCGCAGCTCCCTGATTTCCTTCAGCAGCTCCCTCTCGCTGTTGTCCAAGACGGCCCGGCCGCGGTCCAGGGAGACTAACGGGACGCAACCAGAACCCTTAATCACTATTAAATAATCATTACCACACAAAAACACTGAAGAAGTTAACTAAAATGTAGTTAATGTAATGAGTTTTTACTGCTTCAACCGACTCACAGTTGGTGGTGGAGCTCCCTGAGGGTGAAGCGCTGTTCAGACACACCATGCTGGCGCCTTCCTGCCTCTGGGTGGCGGCAGAGCTCCTCGCTCTGCCTGTATTTACACCTTTAGCTGCAACAGAAGCACCTGGTCTGTGAAGAGGTAGGCCTGTCGCGATAAACAATAAATCAATTAATCGCAGGATGAATTCAAACTATCGACTTCATTTTAATTATCGGCTTTATTGTTTCTCCCGGCCTTTTTCTCTTAATGTTGATGACAACAGTGAGAGAAATGTTTTTAAATCAATTTTGTGCAGTACAGGACGTTTCTGTGGTAGCAAACAACTGGATATGACACTGCCACCTTGTGGTAGGAAGCAGTCTGAGCAGAAACAAGCCAGAGCAAAATGAAAGGGTGAAGCCTGAACATCACATCGCCATCTAGTGGCCTGACATGACAACTACTGCTGACTCGAGGTGTCTTGAAGGTGGAGTTTTCCCCCCCATCAACATTCGTAAACGCAGGCAGTTTCCGGGCAACTTTCTCGGGTAAATTTAAAGGCTGTTTGACCATTTATTAATGTCCACCTCTACTATGAAGTGTGTGTGGTGTGTTACCTGGGTCTGCTGTGGACCCGGCCAGTCGCTGCTCCTGTAACTCTGCTCTGCTATTCATCACTTCATCCCACTGCAAAATGAACACAGCAATCACTCTCCATGAATAAAAACAGTAAAAAAAAAACAAAAAAAAAACTGAACAAATCCCACACTTCTCAGAGACGAAGCCTATTTTGAAGTCTGAGATAAAATGACACCTGTATTATTTGTTTCTGCTAACACTGTAAACACTGACAAAAAAAAATAAAATCTCACTTTTCTTCCTGCCACTTCTCTCACGGTGTGAGACAGTTTTTCTTCCTCTGCCAGAGTTTTTCTTTGAAGCTCTGCCAGCAGATCCCTCTTCCTCTCCTGCTCAGCTTCGACCTGCTGCAGGCGCCCCAGCACCTCTCTCTGCCAGTCCGCCTCTAGGCTTTGCTGGTACGCCTCTGCCAGCGACATCTCCAGGGCCTGTGTGAGAATTTATGTCGCATGAACAGAAGGTAAATATTGCAGAAACTTGGACCAGAACCCAAGTTATGATGACTGCTTGGTGCTTTCCTTGGAAAACTGTTAGGTGCTAAATTTCCAAGGGGGTGTGCTGCTGACCTGCAGGTTGCTCTCTGCGCCGTGCGGCAGCTGTGGGCCGGTCTCATCTGCTCTCTCTGCAGCTCTCATTTTCAGCCGCAGCTCCTCTTCAAGCTGTCGTCCGACGCGCTCCTGCTTCTTCAGCAGGTCCTACAGCAGCAGCAATTTTTTTCAGGGTTTGTTTGCTATTCCCAGTAAGACATTGAGCACTTTTCAAGCATTTTCAAAGTAAGTTTTCAAACCCAGCACCCCACTGGAGCTGGGTTTGAGGAGGAAAGCTGAAATATGACATTTCATGATTTGAAACGTCTCTGTAACACGCACCCTATACACCTGACTGGTCCAGGAACAAAACACCAATTTAACAATTTTTTTTAATTTTTATAAAATATAAGCCAATCTGTATTTTAGTTACACAGATCAGCAAGTAATTGAGTCATTATGAATAATAAATACTCAAAACCAAAGTAAAAAAATATATTCTTGCTATGTTTTCAGGTATTTAGCACATTTTTCTAATTTTGGTCATTCCAAATCACTGTAAAATAAAAAAATGTTCAGTCTGAGCCAACTCCAGACCTTGAGAAAAAAAGTTTGTCTGTCTTTCTTCAATTGTATGAAAAAATCTGGTTTCAACTATAAAATAAAGGCCTCTAATCAAACTTTAGACTGCAGTTTATTACAGAACTGCGCAGTTTGGACTCAAGCACTCCTTCAAGGATTTTACAGAGAAATTGAGCACTTTCCAAATGGTAAAAATACCCAATTGAAATTCAAGTGTTTTTAAGGATTTCGAGCACCGGTCCAAACCACACAGAGAACCATTAATCTAAGTGTTTCCTGACGTAAACGGCTTCATGTTCCCCATTAGACCCGAGTGGCTCCCGTCACCTGCTCAAGCCGCTTCCTCTGCACCTCCAGCTCCATCTGTCTGACTTCCAGATCCTGAACCGCTGCGGCCGTCTCTTGCTCCCGCTGATCCATCTGCAGCAGAACGAGGTTTAAACAATAAAGCTCAACGTCATGGTGCACTCAGACGGAGAGAAGTTTACCTTCCTGCTGATCTCCTGGTCCAGCTTCTGTATCTGCGAGAACTGGAGATCCTGTTGGTGCTTCATGAAGCGCCTTCTCGTTGCGTCCAGCAGGTGTAGCTCCTTCACCTTCAGCTCTCTCTTCATAGCTGTCAGCCTAAACGCCATCAAAACTTTAAGAACTAATGTTGCGTTTCTTCTTTTGGTGGAAACAATGAACACGGGAGAGCGTTATTGGATACTTTGTCCTCTGCTGTGCGAGCTTCTCCTCCTCTTGTGCCAGGATGTTTCTGCGCTGCTCCTCGGCTTGCTGAAGCAACTCCTGCATTGAAATGGTTTCATTGTATTTTTAAGCAATCTGACTGTTTCAGGTGCTTTGTATTCAAATCTGAACACTTTGACACAAAGCGGTCTTTGCTCGCGAGGAAGTCGAGTGAATAAATCCACCTGCTGGGCGTAGTAGTTTTTCTCTTCAGCTTGGCGGCGCACAAAGTTAGCTCGCAGTGCCGACAACTCCTCCCTGAAGACGACACAAAAGTCGCTTTAGGGTCAGACTAGAGACACAAGCAATTAGTCAACTTAATTAATTGTCAATTAATAGTTAATTAGTTCCAATAACGGTCCAAATGTTTTGCATCGAGGGCCAAAATAACCAACTTGAATGTCCTCAGGGGGCAAAATTTGTTTTCTCCTCCAATCAATAATGCACAACAATAATTTAAACAAGTTAAAATAAAAAATAATTAAAAAAAAAATTAGGATGTCATTTGTCAGTGTTTACGGTTATTTAACTTTTTGGGTCAATTAATTTCTATAAAATATTTTTTTATGACGATAAAATAAAAATGAAAGCATTTCAGATATAAACTTGGAAACAATGAGTATCCATCTGCTCCATGCGTCAGAGGGCTAAATCTGGACATTCAAGCCCTTCCTGCTAAAGACGGTCAAGAGAAAACTGGCTTTAAAACAAAAACTCCCGCTTATTAATCATTAGTCAATCAACTTCAGATTAGCTCGTTAATCGCTGAATTGCGTCTTTAGCTCAGACAGGATAAATTGTCCTGAAAATGTAAATATATTAAATGTAAAACGGATGAAAAAAAATCTCCAGGACAGAAGAAGGGGGGGAAAAAAAGGTCATTCAAAGGTTGCAGTTGGAAAACATAAAAATATGTTTAACTTGCTCTGCTCACACGTCTTTACATCGTCATGCAGCTGTGATGATGCAGTTATATTTCTGCTATAGAGATTAACTCGCCTTTCTTTTAGATACTCCATCTCCTGCAGCCGTATTCGCTCCCTCTCCTTGCTTTGGTACTCCACTATGAATTCTGGGTACTGGTTGAAGATGGGGTACTGGCCGCTGGTGAGGGGCGTAAAGTCGGAGAGCAGGGTTCGGGGGTGGATGGCAGGCGGCGTGCTGCCAGTAATCCTGTAAGCCTCCTTTATCATCGCCCCAACGTCCAGGTTGTTACGATGGTGAAAAAAGTACTGAAAGAAGAGCAGGAGGAAGGGGCATTTGTGAAGCGAAACAACAGATCGGAGCGGTGATGAAGATGGAGGGGCAGTAAGTGAACCTCAAAGTCCTTCTTCTGGGAGCACAGCAGCAGAGGTTCCCGGGAGGAGATGATGTAGGCCACACAGGCCATCAACAGGAAGGACGGATGATTGCAGAATACGTTGTCAAACAGCCGGAGCCACTCGTCGCGCGTCAGAACCTCGGAGAACATGGTCTCCAACAGCGGCCACACGTACAGCTGGGACACACGGCGAGACGGAGGTCAGGCTTCTTAGAAATGTGGATGAACCCGTCTGGTAAAGATTACAAACTTTACCAGATGGAAAATTCTGAGTGGCTTGTGGCACATTTTGACAGAATGAATTAAGAAGATGAACAGATTATCAAATGGTGGATTATGGATCATCAGATGGACTGATGATCTTAAAATATGGACGGACAGATGGATATTGTGACATTAATTAAAGTCTAGGAACAGTAGAAACTATTTTCCATTCCATCCTGTCCAGACCTTAAACAGCAGAAGTCAGACTGTCTCTCTGTGTTGCTGCTGCTGCCATTACCTGCGAGGTGATGCCGCAGTCCATCAGGTGCTGCAGCAGCTCCTTGTCGTGATGACCCAGAATGTTTTCCGCCATGCTCAGGATGTTCAGAGGAGGATTGGGGAAATACTCGAACCAGTGCTGGCACCAGTTCACTAAACCAGCACACAGTGAGTCAGTAGAAATTACAGAGGAAACCTGCATTAGTCTCATCTTTGAAACAGCGACACAGTCAAGACGTACCGATAACGGTGGCCACCACCTCAAAGCAGAGCATGGGGTTGTTCTGGAAAAGCTTGACAAAAGGAAACGATAGCAGAGGAATATATTCCACCTCTGCAAAAATGGCTGCCCAGTGAGCTAAGGCAGACAGAAGCCTGCAGAGGAGACAGAAAAAGATTTGCACAATTAACCAGACAAAAATCACTCCTGCAAACGTTAGTAACATTTGCAGGAGAAACGGACCTTTGCAATCCTCTCTGCAGTTTCTGGCTCTTGATTGGGTACTTCTCATGCAGAGTGAGGAAGGCTGAATGCAGGCCTTTGTCAGTCAGGCTGCTGTACGCCGCGTGGTTCTCTGGGAGACACAGCAGAGACTTCCACACAAACATCCTGCAGAAACCACGCAGAAAATGATTGTAAAGTATCAAAATGCCGTCAAATACGGCAACAGAAAGAGGTTTTCACCTGTATTTAGCTGGAAACTCCCCAAAAGCTTTCAGCAGAGCTACAAGTCTCTTCTTGTTCAGACCAGCAGGAAGTTCGTTCTAAATCACAAAATGAGAGAAAAGCAAATGATCAGTGAATCTTCTTGTTTGATTGGGGAAATATATTGGATGATAGACATTTAGTCATGTTACAATCAAACTGTGGTTTATCATGCGTTAGACCATTGGAAACTATTTTATAACTTTGAAAATAAAGAATAATACAATTAAATGCATAAATATTTCATAAAACTCAAAGGGAACCAGATTTCTTCTGGGTTTTCTTTTTCTACCAATTGCAACTTTTGTTTATGTGATTAAATCATTATTTATTCACATAAAATAATGATTAAATTAGATTAAAAATTAGGGGCTCGGCGATCCTAATTGGACGCACCGATATCTGAGGTTTTGGTATCGGCTGGTACTGATAACGATCGTGCTGAATTGACGGAGAACATTTCTTTTTCTAAACACAGACATAACTGTACTGAGTTGCAGTCTTATTTGATGGCTCTGCATCAGTCCAGCACATTTAAATTCACACTTCACAAGCTTGGTCAAATATGACCTTTAATTTGTTCAGAGTATTTAATAGTAGAACAGCCACAGTAAGATAAATAAAGAAGAAACTGAAACTGACAAAAGCAATAGGTTGACTACTTTGGTCAAACGTAAAAATAAACTGCAACAAGCATTTGAAATTGTTCAAAAAGTGTAATTAGAAATATAATATAAAATGAATAATAAAGCAAGACGTCGCTCAGAGCACAAAGCGTAGAACTAGACTGAAAAGATCTGCCCTGGTGGATCAGACCCCGATACCTGACCTAGAATTTTTTTTGTATATCAAGACCAATACAGATATTAATATCGGATCCGTGTGCTTCTGGTAAAAACAATGGCAGAATTTGCTGTATTGTAATAAAAATAATAAACCAAACGTGCAACAAGTGTCAATAAAAATAATTACTTCTGTTTCTCCTACCTCTTTGTCATCAGCTGAAGGCCCTGCAGGGGGTCTCAGTATCTTCACCTGTGTTTCTTTGCCTGATCGCCTGGCTGGTCGGACCGCCTCTGACCTAACCTTCATCTTTATGTTGGAAAAGTCGTGACCAGTTCCGCCGTCAGACACTACGGCTACCCGAGACGGAAGAGGCTGCAGCGAGGACGCACAGATGCAAAACAAAACAGCCTTCAGTGACCCGGTAAGAACATGTGTTCTGTAGCAACGTGTTTTACCGTCACCTTATTCAATGCCTGCGTCAGGCTCTGGACGCTGTAGATGTTGATGCTGCCGTTGTCCATGATGGCTGCGATGTGTCGACCGTTGGGGCCGACGGCGACGGCGGTGATGGCTTCGTCCACGGATCCCATGTGGAAGAGAAGTTTGCATGTGTGAATGTTGATGAACCGCATCACACCGTCCTGGCTCAACACCCCTAAAGTCTGTGGAGACAACAAAAAAAAAACAAAACATGAAAACTGCAGAGAAGATACAACAGACGGTGAACACAAGCACAAAAGAAGGAAGCCATTCTCTCTAGTTGATTCAGGAAACATAAGACGGCCGTTCCGAACATCAAGCCAGAATTATTTAGTTCTCCATTTGGCTTATTCCCTCCATTCTAATACATTCATGCTTTTTGTGAATCTGAGCGCCTTCAGCACAAGATCATATCAGAACATGCAGCTCATCAGCGTTTCACCTTGAAAATATTTCTTGAAGGGAACATTTTGTTTTCCTGTCTAGAAAAATAGAAACTGGAAAAGAAAGAAATCCCACAGGAGGTGAAGCAATATGAACAACAAAATTTAATTTGTACTTTTTTATATGTGTCCGTGTGTGTGTCCGTGTGTGTGTGTGTGTCTGTGTGTGTGTGTAATGAGTAACTGGTCAAGAATGTGGAAGTTTGCCATGGAATAATTTCATTATGCTGTGAGTTTCTGTCCCTCTTTTCATTTTTGTCTTTAGATAGTCTGAGGTAGGATAGACTGAGGTTTATGACTGAACAATTTGAACATCTTTTTAATAAATGCATGTCAATAAAACACATATTGAAATATATCAGCTTGAATTCACATTTATTCACTGCTGAATAGCTTCAAAATAATCTAGAATCTACAATATTAGTGGATATTTATGTCAAATGCTTAAGTTGTTCATTTCCTGTGATGTTTTTTGTTTTTTTCTCAAATCTCTTCATTTTTAATTAGGACACGATGTGACAAGCAAACCCAGAATCTAACCTGGTTTCTAATTGTGGAAGCAAAGTGAAGAACGTTGATTGTGATGGAGGATGACTTTCATGTCAAACTCAAAGTCAAAAAAAATAAAAAAAAAGGAAGATCTTTGGAAAAAAAAAAAAAAAAAAAGTATTGTTGTTGGTCTACCTGGCTGGCTCCTCCATCAAAGTTTTCAGGCAGGAATTCCAGTTGCCTGACAGTTCGGACCTGAGATGGCATCTGGATCACCCTGACCAGCTGCTGGCTCTCCAGGCACCAGAGGTGCAGCAGGTTGGAGCGGCCCCCGGCAGCAAGGCTTTTACCGTCTCTGTCGACACAACACCCAAGTTAAATCCTTCTGAACCCTGCAGGGTTTTACTGACGTTCACAAGCAACGCTGGAGAGGAGCTCATCAAATGGGCTGGAGACCCACCGTGTGACGGCAAAGGCCTTGTAAATGATCCTGGGTCCGGAGTCGGGAACGGGGAGCTGGTACCGGCAGAACAGGGTGTCGCTCTCCCACGCAAAGATGGAGTCGTCGCTGAAACAGCTGAGGATGGTGTTGCTGAGGGGGAGGAAGAAAACCTGAAACACAGGAAACAAGAGCGTCGCTGCAGAACCGTCAACCTCACAGAGAGACTCTGAGTTGCACCTTAATGCAAGAAATTACAATTGAATTAGCCAAAGACAACAGACCACTGTCTTAAACTGCTGACTCCTTTAAATCACCGCTGGACATTAATTGCTTTATCATTTATCTTCAGTTTCACACTAGAATTTCCAAAAAATATCCAATTATGTCGCATGACTTTATGCTTTTATGTGATTTTGTATCAGATGTTGTTTCCTCCTACGAAGCACTTTGTATTACAAAGGGTCTGAATGGAGTCACACAAATAAGCTTCAGGGGTGTCCATAAGACTAACATGACACTGTTATAAACATGAAGGAGTCTTCATGAATGTTTATGACTGTAGTCGTGAAGTGTGATTCGGTAAATAATGACGCTTTGAATAGACTTTTAGAGTTTCAAAACATTTAAGGACAAGTTTAAGACCATTACTGAAAACTTGTTTGAATCATCAAAATTGTTGATTGTGATTTTTTATTTAAATCTAGAAAAAAAAAAAAAAAGACTTTAGAGTAAAATCTCAATCTGCCAGAGGTATGAGTAACTTGGGTCTAACTATGTTTTGCTGCATCTGTTTGTTTACCTTCTGTATGGCGACAGACTGTTTGATGTTCAGCTTCCTCTTCCTCTGGAACGTGTCCAGGTCCCAGAGCTGAGCCGTGTCTGATGATGTTGTGATGGCGTATCGGCCTGAGCTGTGGACGGATATGGAAGTGACGGCTCCCTCGTGACCTCTCATCCAGCTGACCAGCTGCTTTGTGTCTGTAGAAGTAAACACATGGCACGACAGAGAAAAAAAAACAAAAACAAAACATTGCCGTGTTGAAGAGATCCTTATGACATGTTTCGGTCTTTGCTTCAAGATAGTTTTGCTGCTGGATGTAAGATTCAGAAGAGTCCATCTCACCTTTGTCAAAGCATTTGATGGTGTGGTCAACCAGAGCTACAAGAAACTCAGTTGTCCTGCGGAGGCTGAATGCCAGAGCAGTGCAGGCTTGTCCTGTCCTCTGCACCAAGCGGAACCTGTCCAGGAACGGGGAGGGGATGTTTAGACATCGAGTTGCTAGGCTCTAAGAACTTAGCGTTATTGTTCTATAGAAAAAAACAACAACAACAAAAAAAAAACACACTTTCATAGCTCCCTCCAGCGCAAAGCATCCCTCCAGTTGTGCTGAAAGGCATCCAGCACAACTCTGGGTGTCTTTCAGTGGGAATGATGCATTCAGGGTAATGTTCATTTGCATGCAAACCAAAAGATTTCAATTTTGATCTCCTCAGACCAAAACACCTTCCTGCTGCTTGTGGCCACCTGCAAGTGGCGCTGACAAATCTAGCGTGTTCCTTGCACACATACAGCCAACTGATTACTCCTAATGTGACACAAATGCAAAGCATTTCAAGTGGAAGGACTGATTTTGTGAGACGCTTTAAATGTTCCTTTGTTTCACGTTTTACTCCGCAGCATCCCCTCCCTCCCTATCAGGTGACCCAGATAGTCACCTGTTTCTAGTGATGTCAAAGACGTAAATGTTGCCATGGTGATCTCCGGCCAGAAAAGAGTCCCCTGTGGTGTCGAAGGCCACGTGGAGGAAACGCACCGTCTTGGACTGATGAGCAGTGCGGACCACTGTCGCCAACACGCTGAGGAGGGGAAAGATAACATATGAATGGAAATCGAAACTTTGCCACGTTAAACCGTTGTCATGTCTGCTTTAACAGCTCTCTGTGAGCTCAGTGGCACTTGAGCGCTGCTAATGAAACAGGTGTTTCAAAGAGGCATCCTAGGTAGATTCAAACTGACCTTTTGCCGGGCGGTGGCTTACGATGCCACACTTTCCCTTCCTCTTTGTTTCCAATGTCCGTCACCTCCATTCAATAATAATAATAATAATAATAATAATAATAATAATAATAATAATAATAATAAAATGTCTCCGCCGATTAAAGAACCACTGGAACAGAATCCACTCTCACTTCTTTAAGTTCCCGGCCTGACAGGGAACCGGCCTCCATAACGCAGAGGCGGAGCAAACAGCGCCAAATTTAAAACCAAAATCTACAGTCGAACTTTATTCTGTAAGAATATCGACAAAAAACTTTGTAAATGTCAGGATAAAAACCTAAAGCTAACAGAAGCTCAACCTAGCTCTACCAAATGAGCAGAAGTACAGCCAAACAGCTGCTCGTTGGTCAGCTTTCATGTTTGTTTTGAAGACGGTTACTCGTCGCTTAAGGATGACGTCATTGGCGTTGAATCACGGGAGTTGAAGTTCAACGTGTGGTTCTTTGAGGCGATTGGCTTGGAAGCCTGGAACAAAAAGGTTTCAAAAATATCTACATTATTATTGAGCTTTCATAAACATCTGAACACTTTAATTAGTTGAACTATGCTAACATAAAATGTTGAGTTTCAGTTTTATTCATTGTAATGTATGTTTGTTGCAAAACCTCTGCTTTCAAGATGTTTTCTGTGTTAGCACATATGCTGTGGCATATTTAAAGATGTTTTATATCTTAAATATATATATTTTATATATATATATATATATATATATATATATATATATATATATATATAATATATATATATATATATATATATATATATATAATACAATTATTTTGTTCAGGGGGTCTAAACAAGAGTGGGATTTTATAAATGTGTGAAGGATTTGAGATGGTTTTGAAGCTCTCGTTCTGAGGTGATGGGAAATTAAAAGTGTTGGCCAAAATCGTGACCAGTAAGCGTTGTTGTCAGTAACATCACAATGTAGTTTTTTTTTTTTTTTTACATATTAAAAGGTGAGGATGTTAAATTCCTTTTCATTTACGTTACCCAAATTATTGCATTAATGAATATTGCATTGCATGAGTACCTCTTGAAATTGAGTAACGTTAAACTTCTCTTCACACTGATGTAATTTGACACTAGATAAATAAAACAGATCGAAAAATATTGAAAAGAACAAATGCAACTAAACTAAGGCTGCGTAACGGAGAGCAAGTCTCGTGTTACAACACATTTCTACGGACGTTTTCTTTACGATCTAGATCTTGTCCATATTTATCGTCTTCTTGCAGTTTAAAATACTTCTCAGTTGCTGAGTCGACTGGCACCGACACGCCTCTTTCTTTTGCTGGCATCCTCTGAATGGTCAAGGGGGCGCTGTGCAAATTTGACAGGAAATAGAATATAAACAAAAATCTGGCATTATGTACTCAAAAAGCATCCGGTTCTACTACCCTCTTTACATCCAAATTAAGAGTGGTGTCATGCCTATTTTTCAGATCCAAGTATTGTTTTTTTGTAGAAAGTATTTATTATATTTATATTATAGTATTATATATATATATATATATATATATATATATATAATATATAATATATATATATATATTATATATATATATATATATATATATATAATACAATTATTTTGACAATAAAGGTTTGAAAATTTCACAATCAGTATTTTCGAGTAGACTGAATATAATTTGTTATGATTTTGCAGGAGGGTATTATAGGTACAGTTGGTGCCTTTTACTATGAAAATCTGAACCGGAAGCTACCGCTCGGAGTTTTTTTTCTTTTTTTTTGACGTCAACAAATGCAAAACTAGCTCATGAGTGATTAGCCACGTCATGTTAACTTAGCTGTGGAGCAGCTGTCAAACAAACCCAAGAAGGCTTGTACTTTAAAGCGAGTTTGAGTTATTTTTTAAGAGCAAACTCTGTTTCGGCTTTATTGGTTGGCAGGAGTCCTATGGAAAGATGTCAGACATCGGGGAATGGTTCCGAAGCATCCCTCTGATCACCCGGTATTGGTTTGCTGCTTCGATTGCTGTTCCCTTTGTCGGTAAACTAGGACTGATTGATTTTAGGAACCTTATGCTGTTCCCAGAGCTGGTCTTTAGCAGATTCCAGGTGAGTACAATGTGGTTGTCTCTTTGAGCTAAAGCGTTGGTTGTTGTTGAGGTTCTATTTATGTGTTCGGATTGTTAGCAGCTGGCTAAACCTCATAGGCCTTCTGCTGCAGCCAATCAGAGGTCGAGACGTAGGTTGTAACTTCCGGAAGCTTTGAAAGTATCCCCTGACTTGCTCACACAAAAATACTCAGTGAACCGTCTCATTCTAAAGTGTTATCAGTAGTGAAGTTAATGTTTTAAATTTTCCACGAATGTGATAAAAATGTCTGTTTTAGAGGGCTTGTAAATATGTTTATTTTTAGGGTGTTGTTCTGGTGTAGTCCACGAGGCGGCGACTGTACGACAGTAATCACAAAAAACGTTCTGCTTGAATTTGTGCCCGAGACAGAAAATGATTTTTAAACGCAGCATTAAAAACAATTAATATCGTTCTTCATAATTATTTTTGTTCCGTAGAAAAAAAATATATCTAGTAATAATTGTATTCACATATTCTTTTACATGATGGACATTAAAAGTAAACTGACACATAATTTACATATTATATACTACAAGAGACTATATTATAATACATGCTTTTGCAAGAAAATAATAAACTAGAATCATAACTCAGACACTCTGACGTGTGTGTGTGGTGCAGTTTGGTTTGTGTTATTGGTTGGAGTTGCCAAAAGGTCCCATACATACAACACAAAAATCAGACTAACATATTAAGATCTCACCATATTTTTTATTTTTATTTTTTTTTTTATATTAGCTTATGCATCTGTTTGTATTCCACTGTCAATAAAATAATAATAATAAAAAAATACTCCCTAGATGGTTGTAAAATGTTTATAACAGGTGTTACAACCTACTCCAATGCTGTCAGCCATGGTTCAGCTAAAGAATAGTTTGAAACTAGCTTGGGGGAAAATGCATTAAATCTCACCCATTAAGCTGCAATTTGATTCCGTGTAAGTCATGTGATTTTTATCAGTTGTATTGCTACCAAACAAAATTATAAATATGCATATTTTTATCTCATACTTTGGTTTCCATTCTTTGAGATCAAGTAGGAAATCAGTAAAACCTAAAATGACCAAAGGGCTGCTGCTGCCTCATCCCAGATTAATGGAATTGTCGGTGCGACAAAGAGAAATCATTTTTACAGGTTAATAGCTAAACCGATTAGCGACAATTGTTCTCGGATTGTTCACAGAGCTCTGTCCTTCCAGCATATTTTAAGCGCTGCGAAAGATCTGTTAACACGGATAGAGATGAAAGAAAACATATGATTTGTGATCCGCCTTGAGTCCACATCTCTTTTGTTTTGTTTTGTTTTTTTTTCAGCTCTGGAGGCCGGTGACAGCCACCCTTTATTTCCCCATCACCCCTAACACTGGCTTCCTCTACCTGGTCAACCTTTATTTCCTCTACCATTACTCCACTAGGCTAGAAACAGGTGAGGCTGTCGGGCCGTTCACACTTTCTGTCACCCTTTTTCTTTTCTTTTTTTTTCTCTTTTTTTTGATATTTTCTTTCTTCCCAATCCTTAGGAGCGTTTGATGGCCGGCCTGCAGACTACGTTTTCATGCTCCTTTTCAACTGGATCTGCATTGTCGTATCCTTTCACCGCCGTGGCCAAATGAAAATCTTAAAGGACTGAATGAACGCTGAAAGTTGCAGCGCTTTGTTGGCCTGTTTTCCACAGGTCCGCTGATGCTTTTGTTCCTCCTCTGTACCCCCTCTCTCTCCCTCTCTCCCTCACTCTGCAGCAGAAGCATGCCATGTCAGGGCGGCTCTGCGCCAGTGGCCCAGTGTCAGTCTACCCTCTGCAGAGCGGAGAAACTTAATCTAGGTCACACGCAGCACCCAGCGACTCTGCAGTCCGGCTCGGTTTGTTTTGTCAGGAGATGAGTGATAATTAATTGACACCCCAGACTGAGTCACACAAGTCAGGAGTATGAATTTTCCAGTTTTGATAACCTCAGGTAAAAACAGCAGGAAGGCGTGATACGTCAAGGTCAGTGTGAGTGCCAGGTGCTTTTAGAGCTGAAATGGGGATTTAAGTGGGGGATTTTTTTTTTCTTTCCTCTCCATGAGTACCCTCTCCCTAATCCTGAAGCTGCAAATGAAACCGCCTAGAGCTTGTTGTCCTTGACTTGGCGTCTCTAGATAACTGGACTGCTTATGGACATGCGGGTAAGAATCCTCGCTGTATTTACACCACAATGCAGGTTTGACTGTACCGAGTTGTTGAAGCATGCAGTGCTTGTTTCCAGGTAACACTGAAAACCGATTCGCTGCTCGGTATCGTGCAAAAGTATGCACACCTCTTGAATTTTTCAAAATGTTCTTGTAACAATACAGTCACAATCTTCATTGGGTTTGTTTGTAATTGGATTTTATGTGATACAAATCTGAAAAGTGTGGCATGCATGTTTATTTAATCTCCTTTGATTGAATGCTTAGAAGAACCCAATTTGGCTCCTTTTACAGCTGCATATCAGACTTGGGTACATTTTGTATGTTTATTGTCATACAAAAATAACCAACAGTTATTGTAGTAATTGATTATTTTGACGATTAATCGATTAATCAAATAAAAGAAAGTGCTCATTCTGCATATTTTTCACTTAAGCTCTGAAGGCTTTTTATGCAATCTTAGAAATGCGCTAAAGGATGCGAATAAACAAATGATTTGATTCCTTTTTTAAATAAGAAAATCAACATTTTATTGCCTAAAATTCACTGATAGAGTTCCTTTACTGTACATTTG
This sequence comes from Poeciliopsis prolifica, assembly GCF_027474105.1. Taxonomy (NCBI): domain Eukaryota; kingdom Metazoa; phylum Chordata; class Actinopteri; order Cyprinodontiformes; family Poeciliidae; genus Poeciliopsis; species Poeciliopsis prolifica. The sequence continues at coordinate 6,125,582 of NW_026562392.1, read as the reverse complement.
ACATCAATAAGCTTGAAAGCTCAGGCATTTCTGCTCAACTTAACATCAACACACCATACTGCTAATCTGTTGGGTCGAATAGGTGTTTTTTTTCTTCTTCACAATTTGAACAATGCTACAATGTTTTCCGGGTTGAATGCATTTAGACAGCTTAATTTTTTTTCTTAAATACAAAATGTATACATTTTCATACAGTTTTTGGCTTAATTACTGCTCTGAGTGTTTGGTTCTTTCAGCAAACAGCCTACTTTTTTTTAAAATCTGCATATTTTAGTTAATGATTAATCACTTCCTAAATTAGTTGACAATTATTTCAATAATCGATGAATCAGATTAATTGTGTCACAGTCGGATGTTCTCACTGGTCACTCAGACTCCTTTATTTTGGTCCCAGTCAGGAAATGCTGCAGCGTTTTCTAGATCAGGGAACAAACTGCGAGCTTTAGTCGTGAAAGTTTACTTTGCCTGACTTGGCGTCGCCTTTTGTTGACGTTTTCAGCTGCTGATGATCCCGCTGATCATGTCGGTGCTGTACGTCTGGGCTCAGTTCAACAGCGAGATGATCGTGTCTTTCTGGTTTGGAACTCGCTTCAAGGTACGCGTCTCCAACCTCGTTCATGTCGGACATGAAGCTGATTGTCGAGAGGGACTTCTCTCTCACGTTGGCGCACGCATGGACACGTCCAGTTAAATATGTCTGGCGCTCTGTTTGTAGGCACATTACCTACCTTGGGTCATCCTGGTCTTCAACTTTATCATCGGAGGATCGTAAGTACCAACTTACCCGTTTTATTGGATCCCAAAGGGACGAGCCGGACGTGTCGCAGCGGATCGGTGTTGTGAGGTCTCTTCAGTCTTCCTCTCTTTTGCGTCTGTGCAGATTTGTGAATGAGCTGACAGGCAATCTGGTCGGCCACCTCTACTTTTTCCTCATGTTCAAATACCCCATGGACCTGGGCGGACGCTCCTTCCTCTCCACGCCGGAGTTCTTGTGAGTGTTCAAACAAAAGATGAGAGCAGAAACGCGCTGATCCGTAACGTTGCGGTTCATTTCTGGTTTTTGTTGAAAAGGGAAATTCTTTATCCAATTTCTGCCTGAAATAAAATTGGGTGGTAAAAGGTTAGCGGTTGAAAACCTGCTGAAACAGTAAAATCCTCCAGGTTGCGGGTCAGCTGGATGAGCGAATTCAACTTTAAAGGACTGTAGCGCTTTTGTCGCAGCTTCCTGAAAATATGCATCTGACACTGCACAAACACAAAATCTTTCCAAGTTGAGTTTCTGGGGAAAATATCTTAGTACAGTTAAAATTAGACAAAACTAACTTACAGATAACTTTTCATCAATATGTAGGAGTTTGTTTTAAGTCAAGAATTTCCTAATATTGATGTGTAAAGTACTAGTTATAAGTGAAGTCTGCAGGTAGAACAAGAGGAATAATATGGCAGATTGTTTCACTTTTGTTTTGTACTTTTTTCATTAATATTCCTCCTACTTCTTGCTGAAAAGTTACTTCTAAGTTAGTTTTGCCTTATTTCAAGAGAAGTAAGATATTTGTACTGGAATTAGACCTGGTAAAATGTTGAGTTTTGGCAGTGTAGAGTAACATGAGTCATTTGCATCCTTTCAAAATCAAACATCTTCATCTAACGCTGTAATTTATAATGTGTCAGATTCTTGAGTCACAGTAACGTTTTACCTTTTGATGATTCATTTTCTGATGCTTCTCTGAATAAAATGAATAAAAACGGTTTGTCTTCGTCTTAAAGCAACAGTGAACCAAATAAAGTCCGGGATCTGTTCTGACCTCCGTCTGGTGGCGGAGGTCAGGAGGTTGTTCGTAGCAAAGGAATGTTCAATAAATCGCCTCTTTGTTTTCCTCCTCCAGGTATCGGTTCTTCCCCAACACGAGAGGAGGAGTGTCAGGGTTCGGAGTTCCTCCGACCAGGAGGCCGGTTCCCCAGGAGCCGCCAGCGGCAGGCGGGGGAGGAGGAGGCCGTCACAACTGGGGACAAGGCTTTCGCCTCGGAGGAGAATGAGCTTCACCCTAACAAACAACTGAGCAGTCGACTTTTTTTTTTCCTTTTTTCTGCCTGAGATTTTTGCTTTGTCACAATTTTCTGTTTTGAGAAAGAGAGAGAAAAACTTTACCTCAAGTTTGATTCGCGTGTGTGTGTCTGTTTTGAGAGATGCTGCAGGATGAAACCGGAGGAAGTGTGCGTATGTGCTTTAACCGGAACTGCTCCGCTCTGCACTGCAGGACTCGAACTCTGACCGTAGGCTCGGTTCAGCCGCTTCTGCCGCTGCACGTCTCCAGCAGAGGGAACTTACGAAAATAAATGTCTTTTTTCAGTGGCGACCCCGAACGCCTCCCGCTCATTTCCGTCTTTCCTGTCCTCTTCCGTCGTTCTCCTCCACGAGAGATGTTGCAGCTGCACACTGTCGGTTCGGACTCCTCCCTCCCTGCGATGCCATATCAGATTACATTGTAATTATCACTGCCGAGTGCGCCGTCAGCCTTCCTCCAGCAGAAGAGAATGGAAGCTACGGCGCATAAAAAAGCAAGTATTCACCTCCTTGGATGTTTTGCCCTCTTTATTGCTTTTACAAATCAATCATGATCAACAAAAGTTGGCTTCACTAAAAAAAGAAAATCAATCTGTCTTCTACACTTAACATCCCCATGATATCGGCTGGCTTAATTTGACAGATTTGGTGCCAGCAAGTAAAAGTACAAGTCAGGGGATGGATATAAAAAAGCCTCAGCCGCTGAAATGGCAGACTCCGCCTGTTGCCTGTGCTTTTCATCACTTAAAAAGCACAGGCAAGCGACGATGAGGAAGCCACGGCTAAAGAAAATTCATATTTGGGCTTGAATAGAGTTTGCCGAACAATAGAAGAGCGACTCCATGGTCAAGTAGAAGAGAGTTCTTTAGACTGATGAGTGAAAGTGGATTTTTTCAGCCATCAAACAGGACACTGTTTGGAAGATCGCAACACCTCACATCATGTGCATGGTGGCTGGAAAGCTAGTAATGGCAGAAGGTAAAACAAATGTAGAAAAATGACTGAGAAATGCCAGAGAGCAATTTGTTTTCATCTACAAGAGAACTAAGAAGCTAAAGCGACACAGAAATGGTTTGAAGATGAACAGAGTGGCCTAGTCAAAGCCCAGACTTCAATCTGGTAGTGAATTTGCGTCGGGACTTGACACACGATCCCCAACTGATCCTCAGTATCCTGACGGAAGATTGAAGAGTTTTGAAAAGGCGACTGGAGTAAAACTGGCTGAGTCCAGCAAAAATGACGTCCACGAAATAACGACTTCAAGTGGTGAATATTTATGCAATCAGCTGTTTTGTAAAAAGTCAGTTTCCCACAGTCAGTTTATTTCCACTAAAAACATTTACTTTGTTTTTTTTCTTTTTGTCAAAAAAGTAAAATTTGTAAAACATCCTAGGGGGTGAATACTTTTCTTTTTAATAAATAGAAACTGTATTTAACTTGTGTAGCTCCCAGGTCTGAGCTTGTAACATATTTTCGAGCCTTTGGTGCAAAGAGCTGGAACTTTTTCTGACATGAGACGATTTAAATAAGGTAAAAAAAAAAAAAAAATAGAAAAAAGAGCTATTGCTCTTCTTTTTGTAAATACAGCACATAATTAAAAAGATGAGTCTGGGTGTGTTATTTTTATTGTTGCCTTAATGCAAAATAAACTATTAGAATATGTACAGAAGGAACAGTTGAGAATCATTTTATTATTACTATATAGGTTTCTCTGCCTTGGGGCATAAGTGCTCATTTTCTCCTCTAAAAGAGCAAACACTGACATTTATTGCCCTCTGAGTTATCTTGCATTGTTGCATTGGTGTGGGCTGAGTATCAGTTTTGTATCAGTACATCAAGTAGAAGAGATCTACTGGGTCATGTTGGTAACTGGTGCTGGAAGAAAACCTAAATATTCTCAAAGAAGCCTCAAACTTAACGAGTGAACAGCAGGTTCTCCATTATGCTCAACATGGCTCTCTGTCTGGGGCGGCATGTTTTTGGGGGCGGCACAAGAGACCGTAGAAAAGCAAAAGGAATTAGTTTCGTCTCGACATTGCGAGGTTTCAGTCTGTGGGTGAGCAGATTTACTTGATTGACGTCAGAATTTCACACCGAGGAAGGCAAGAAATTAGACGAAATTCATCCCATTTAAAATGATATTTGCATTTATTTTACACATTCCATATAATCTCATTTTTCTTTTAGTCTAATCCAACATTTTCCTTTGGTGTGCACGTTCAGTCTAAACAATTATGGATTTATTCGCATTACATTTCTTATTTTATGGGTTGAAACTGGTTTACCCCCAGTTACGACTCGTAAGGCCGACTTCATGTTCCAATATGGCCGCTCTGCAGTAGTAAAACTTGGTGGAAACATTTTACAAGACATGCATGTGAAAGTGCAGCTAGAATCAATCTCATATGTAGCGGCTCAATCTCCACTGCTGGTTGGACCGCTATAAGATTGAACTGTCTGCTCATTAAAAGTGAAACTTAAAATCTTTCTAAGAGTTACTATGAACAATGCCTCCATTTATCGCCACGTTGAAATTCAGGTTTAACTTGAAGCCGTTACCTCGAGATCCCAATTCATATCTGAAAAGTGCGGCAAGCATTTTTAATCGATCTCATGAGGTTAGAAAAAAAATGAAAAAGTGTTTAAAGACTTCTCCAAAGCACTGTGTCGCTGCTGGCAGAAAATAATCACAATGAATTCAAATGTCTAGCAATTTAAATCCTTCTGAACTTGGACAAAAAAAATATTCTCCATGGCATTTTGCAGTCAACTGTGTTTTTATTGAATTGCATCAGACTTAAAAGGTAGAAAATGAGAATGCAAGCAGTAATCCTGTACACGTCAGAAACAAGATGTTGAGTTATTTGAGGCCGTGAACCCAAAGCAGCAGGAACCAACATGCAGTCAAGCATACAGTCATACACCTGCTGATGCTAAATTACAGCTCTCCTCCCTCCTTCTGCGATTGAAAGAAAGAAAAAAAAACAACACAGATTTCATTCGTGTAGCAATAAAGAGGTCAATTTAAACGACACTCTCCAAGATGAGTTTAAAAAGAGAAAAACGCCCGAAACTTTGCGACAGCTTTCGACTGCCGTGACATTCCAGCCGCCTCTTGCTGCTCCGTTTCTGTGTCTCCGACGTTCGGCGGCCTCCGTTCTGAGCGTGTGTGGAAATGAAGAGGGGAATTAATCCCACCTTGACCCTAAAGCGAGGAAGCCTAGATAACAGGCGAGACGTATTTACAGCTAAACGAATGGAAATATGTGAGAAGGCTCAGATAAAGGTGCTCAGGTTATTTAGAGTGCATGTAGCATTTTCACAAAATTAAAACACAAAACAAAAAAAAAAAAGAAAAAAAAAAAGGCTTTTGGCAAGTTTGGCCGAGAAGATTTACAACACAGAACTGTGAAGCTGCTCCACTCTGCTCCCTTTTTTTTTTTTTCTTAAAGTATACAGGAAAGAACAGGTATGAGCTGGAAAGGCAGCATGGTGTCCAACAGACCCTGCATTCTCCGGGATTTATCAGTTCTCTGTAGAAATGTGCACATCATGCTCCGCATCAGCTTCGAGAACACGCCTGAAAAAAAAAAAAAAAAACTAACTGCTTAAACAAGCTGCGGATATTTTCTTTTTCTTTGTTAAAGTATTTGCACCACTGCTGCTAATCAGTGTGTGTATGTGTGCTCACTGCAGTTTGTTCCCTCAGCTGCACACTCCTCCTTTTCGCCGGTTTTGCACATCTGAGTCAGCATTGTATCACCGTAAAGGCATTTGAAAAGCAGCCTGATACGGAAATCTACCACTACGACAAGAAAAATATGCAAGTGCCATCAAAATCTACTCGTAATGAGCAAAATGCAGCTAGTTTTTTTTTTCTTCTTAAAAAAAGGAGATTTCCAGCAAATAGACTATAATACATTTTTGTTCTTATTACAGCAACCAAAAACATTCCAGGTTTTGGGGCGACATTCATTCATCTTGAAAATAAAAACGAAAAGAAAAGCTTGCCGCTCTGCACCTGAACAGACCGCTTACTCTGTATGACAAGAATATTTACAGAAATGTTACAAAAAAGAAAACAAAGTAGTGGTGGGAGTTCTGCATCAAGTCCAGCTTTGGCACTCCTCTCCATGTCGGCGTGCGTTCTTCACCTCAGTGCTGAAATCGTCCCTGGCGCTTTGTGATGACGTCACAGACATACTGCATCTCTGATTGGTCGTCTTGACTTGCCCCAGGATGGCTGGAGAATCAGCATTTAAAGATTTGCCTTTCCTAGGAGAGAAAGAGCGTCATATTTATGATATTGGCCAATGTCTTTCTGATAACCGTTAAGAAGTCTTGCTCTCTTTTTGGAGATTTATTTTTTAATTTTATCCGTCACACTCTTATTTACATAAACAAACCTTCTCTTTGCCCTTACGTGACCATAATTATCTGCTTTTGTCTGCACATTTGATGCTAATGGCGGTGCATGCCATCTTTTTGAAGGACCAATCAGACGTAATTACACACCACCAACTTCCTGGACGGCTGCTGAAGCGCAGCTGTGCCCTCTTAAAGGAACAGTTCACCATTTAATTTCAGCCAAGTCACAATCTGTTCCTGCCACCCCTTTATTCTCTGCAGTTCGCCCCGTCAGGAGTCACAGAGGGCTGGAACGTCTCCCAGCATCCACAGAGGGAAAAGCTTGGCAATGCAGCAGCAGCGGCATCAGCAGTAACTGATTCTGAGGGCTGCAGACTAATGCAGAAAACCAAAAGTTTGGTTTAAAAAGTGAAACAAACTTAGACTTACTGGTCGATTAGATCTATTATGTTCAAATTTCCAGACATTTAAGGGGCGGTATTATGTGTTTTATATGTAGTCCCATTTTATAGCACTTTCTAGTAGCTATTTTTCCCTCAGTTGTTAGAAAAAATTTATATATATATCAAATATGACTTTGTAATTTAACAACTTGAAATTGGGCTTCTGTCTCTTTAAAAACTCCTGCTCTGTCACGTTCCGAAAGTCGTCACAACACGGCTCCTCTTATTAACCCTTTAACAATGTTTCTGTCAGCGTGGCACTGAGAAGTAGCGCCTATAGAGCAGGCGTGCAGCTCCGCCAGGTGTTTGCTAATTGCTGCTGGCTAGTCTGCAGGAGCTGAGTGCAGAAGCTCTGAAGTCTCTGCAGTACAAACTGCTACAGGACATCCTTCCTGCCCATAGCCATCATCATGCACAATAACTCTTTGAAAAACATCATTTGATTGAAAACAAACATTTAGTTTGCCTTTGGCATCAATAAAGTATTTCTGAATCGAATTGAATAAATAAAACTCAGTTAACAAAACAGACTTGGATGTAATTTAATGTCATTGTTAATCCAGCTACTCTGTGCAGGGGTTAGGATGGAAAACAAATGCACCCCACACTTTTCAGATTTTTATTTGTAAAACCACGTATCATTTCGCTTCCAGTTCATAATTGCATACCTTTTTTTTTGTTTTTGCTCAAAACACAGATCTATGGCTGAACCTACCGTCACCCGGTCACTCTTCCTGGTTGCTCCACAGTCATAACACCAGTGTCGGTGGCCAGTCTCTGTCTCTCCGCTGCTTCTGTCTTGTCTCCAGCAGCAACAGTGACCTTGACCCATCTGGAAAAAAAAATACATGAAAAAAAAAAAAAAAAACTTAATTTAATCTGTGCATTATTATATTTTATTGACATGAAGAATAAATTCAGGCTGAAGAAATGATGGTTCACAATGTCTATGAAGAATTACCTGATCTGCCTGTTTTTTATGCAACCAAATGTGGGTCAAGATATTTTTCTCCAGTATGAAACCAATGTTTTTCTTACCTTCCTTTGTCGGATGCGCCGCAGCTGTTCTGGTCCAGCCCGGTTCGGCTCAGATCGTTCACGCCCTGCGCTAGTCGCTCGGCCAGCCGGCGCCCTTTGTCGTGGCCGGGCAGTTTGGAGTCCTCCACAGCTGCTACATTCCCATCAGACTCCTCCACTAGGATCAACAAGATTAAATTTTTAGAGCCTCAGACTGGAGGAGCAATAATGAATCAAACAGAGAACAGGATGTCCTCCGGCGGGACTCACCATTCAGAGCCTTGACTTCCAAGGAAACAGCCTGGTTGTCGTCGGAGATCTGGCCGTTCTGGTGCTGGCCCGCGTTGTGTTCCTCAGCGAGGCTTTGCTTCTGGACGGCGTCCATCCAGTCCAGGGTGTCGCCGTTCTTCAGGGCCGAGCGGTGATCCTTGAACCAGCGGACGATGTCGGTGCGGCCCAGTTTCGTCTGGAGCTCCAGCTGGCTGTACTCCTCGGGGGAGGGCCACTGGGTCCGACAGAACATCTGTGGGTAAAAGCACAGCATGTACATCACTAAATAAGGGAGGCATCTTTAAGCGTCGACAACAAATGGGCGTCAGTAGCTGCGTTTTCATCCGCAACATAATTGCGCAAATGGGAATTGCGCAGCATGATTTTTAACGACTTACTGCGCCAGCAAGTAAAATAATTTTTTTTACTTAACGATAACATGGATAGTTAAAAAAACTTTCAATAGGAAGATTTTGACTGAACGAGAAGATTGTTCAGTCGTATTGAAATACGTTCAATAACCGAATGCTAACACTGGCGGAGACGACAAAGTGGTAGGGGGTGATGACGTGGCATGTTTTTAACGACTTATCGCAATAATTCAATACCCCACAATATTGCAATTGTGGGGTCAGCGGGGGAGGTTTGACATTAGTGGAACATCAACAAAGGTTTTGCACATTTTATTGGCGATAACGTCACACTAGTCATGTGATCGTGTGACAACTGGTAGAAAAGACAAAGACGACGATGGGAAGTGGTAGGAGGATGACGATGTGGCATGTTTTCTAACATATTAACAAATTTATTTGTTGTGACATTGTGGGGAGAGGCTCTGACATTAGCAGAACATTGACAAAGTTTTGCGCACATTTTTAAGGGAAAAAAAAAAACAATGAAACACCACACAAGTCATGTGATCGTGTTTCTACTGGCGGAAAAGACGAAAGGGGCGACAGGAAGTGCTAGGAGGACGATGGTGTAGCATGTTTTTAATGATTTATCACAAGAACAAACATGTGATTTTAAATGCCTTATTTAAGGGAAACGCTGCAATTACAAAATTGTACCTTTTTTGATATTAGTGGCACATCAACAAAATACTGCGTACATTTTTAATGTTTTGACTGAAAAATAAACACAATCTATTAAAGACATGCTTTCACTGCTTCTCACCTCCCTGAGAAGGGCTAGCGTGCGACTGGAGATGGGCGTTGGGCTTGAGGAGACTGGCAGGAGGGGAGGATGAGGAGAGGACGAGTTGAGTATGGGAGGAGATCTTGAAGAGGATTGGGCGGGTGGTTGAGGGGAAGATGCTGCGAGCACAGGGGGGGAGGTAGAAGACGAAGAAGAGGAGGAAGAGGAAGAAGGAGGCGGGTGAGGAGAGGAACGAAGAGCATTCCCGTCCTGCTCTTGGTGAGAAGCCCCATTCAGCAGCGCCCCTCCCGCCCGCTCCGGCCTGTCCTCCGTGTTCCTGCAGGCCATGGTGAGCAGAACCTTCTCCATGTTGTCTCTGAGGGCGCGGCGCTCCGAAAACCAGCAGTCCACCTCCGTCTTGGACAGCCTCGTCTCCTGAGCCAGCTGGTCTGCAGCAGAAACAAGACGGTGAGGAAAAGATGGTCGTTCCCCTTTCGACAAACCGCGGGATTCAGTCACGCTTCGGGAGGACTTGGAAAACGGGGCCTCATTAAAATCATCGCCGCTATTCCAGTCATGGCTGGAGCCACGAGGGAGGAGCGCGCAGCTCCTCCAGGGTGAAAGAAAAACCGAGTCACATGCTGTGGACTTGTGTAAATGAAAGAAAACAACCTGATTCATTTTAGTGATTTAAAAGTCTAATTCATAGGCAGAAATGCCAGAGACGGCGGGAGCGTTACAAGTTGCTAATTAGGCCGACCGGTATGCAAGAGAATAGAAACAGAGATGAACATGTGTGTGACTGGCTAAATGTCTTTGATTAGTCAGTGAAACTTAACACTGTTTCAACCAATTACTTGATTTCTCCTCCTTCAGGGTTTCCCATGAGGATGAAATCATGTAAAACTAAGAGATCTGTGTCAGACACAGATCTCTTTGAGGACTGTGTCCTCAGAGAGATCTCAAGACACTTTAATGCAGCACATAGCAAAACTGATTCATTTAACACAAAAGTATTCACACTTTTTAAATGATTTCATATACTGTAATGTCATAAGAACAAAATCAGGGTTTTTGATTGTATGTTCTGTGTGTCTCTGTCGCCCAGTGATGGACTGGTGATCTGTTAAAGACGTACCCTCCATGTATAAGAGGGTATAGAAAATGGATGGATGGATTACAGTTTTTAGTTTTGCAAAGGTTCCCAATTGGATTTAGATCTGGACTTTGACTAGGCCAGTCTGGAGTTAACTATATCTTTCCCCTGCAGCTCTGGCTGCATATTTAGTGTTATTGTCCTGCTGGTAGGGATTCTTCTACCTGAGTTAAAGATCTCTGCTGCTCCTCCAGAGCGTCTCTAGCCTCCTATCTCACCTTCTAATTATTATTACTCCAAAAAAAATTTAATCTTCTTTTCCATCTCACAATTATTCAATACTTTCGTATGAAATCGTAACACATTATGTTTGTGTTTGTAACGTAACTAAACGTGGAAAAATTTACGAAGTGCGACAACCAGGAAGTGGAAGTAAAAAGATAAAAGTTTACGCGCCGGTTTGGGCTCCTTACCGAGCTCCTTTTCCGTCGGAGAGCTGCATCTCTGGAAACTCTCCTCCAGCGCCTTGAGCTGCTCCGATGACTTCCCCTTCACTCTCTCCAGCAGGGGAAAGTGACTCGGCACGGCTTTTTTAACGGGGCCGCCCAGAACGGCCGGGGCCGCCTCCGCTTTCACCAGCACAGGCGGAGAAGCCACGCCTCCAAGAAGACGCACAGAAATGAACATAAGATACATTCACAAAAAGAACTTTTTCATCACGTATAACAAGAAAACGCAGATAAGATGTTGTATAGAGTGAGTTTTCTATGCTTACATACTTTTGAGATTGAGCAGCCTCTGTTCACTGAACCACTTCTTTATCTCTCCCCTGGACAGTCCCGTGGTCTCTATCAGCCTGTAGATCTGCCACAGTAAACAGCGATAAGTAAACAGTAACTGTGGTTTACTGCTACTGATAGGTGTGGATTTAAGAGGAAAAACACTCAACTGGGACTCCAACCATTGGAGAAACAATTATGTTTATTACTGCACAAAAAGATGTCATTCCACTCACTTCTTACCTCATCTTCCTCGGGGAAAGGACACTGTGTGTAGCTGGAGCGCAGCACTGACAGCTGCTCGGCCGTTTTGTTCGGGTCTGCTGTGAAAGTCAACATTTTGGCCGAGGCCAGCTTTGACGTGGCCGTCGACGCATGGACGGTCTGAATGATGGACGGCCGCTTACTCTCAGTTGCGATCACCGGAGTGGCCAGCGTCCGCTTGAGAGACTGTGCCACCTGTAAGAGTCAAAACGGCTTCTCTCACTGATCAAGTCGCGACAAGATACTCCTAACGGGTCCAATCAGAATCTGCTGTGAACAATATTCACATTCCAGTTTTGACGTTTAAATGTCCTTTGCACTGTTGGTCACGTACCTGGCTCGCCACTGTGAGCGCCAGTGGTGCGCATGTGACACTGGAGCCGTTGGCTACGGGAGTCAGCAGCAGGCTGTTCTGGCCCAGGATCTGACAGGGAAGGGACTGCAGGACAGAGGCACCCGACGGCAGAGGTTTGGAGGCGGTGCTGCTGGTGGATGAGCTGGAGCCCAGCTGTGAAGCCACGACAGTCAGAGTCTGAGGCACTGATGAGATGGTGCCGTTGAACATTTTCTTCCTCGCTTCTTCTACCTAAGACATAAAGAATGAGATCATTTGGAACGTTTTGGATCAAACTGAGCACGGTCAGCAGGGCCGGATTTACAAGAACCAGGGCTCCTGGGCTAAAGCCACAATTAGCAGCAACACAAACAGCAAATTAAAATAAAAAATGATCATTTCACCTCTTCAGGTGACCAGCTGATGCCCTGCTTGAGCCGCTGAGTGGTGAACCAGACTTTGATTTGCTCCTCCGGGTGTTTGGAGGCTGCGGTAAGCCAGGAGAGCTCGGCCTGCGTCGGGTACGGGAACTTGTTGAAGGAGGAGATGAGCGTCAGGTTGTCGTCCAGGGACGGGTTGTATTTGGTTGTGTTCAGGGGCACTGCGATCTTCGGCACCTGAAACAAAAACGAGTGAAAAGGGAAACCGGAGGATTTTTCCTCCTTTTTTGGTAAACTCTCACTGTTACCAGTTACAGGAATAACGACTAATGAAATACTATTACCTGATTCTGGATCAGCTATGAAAATACCCCCATCACATCAAATATATGTTTGTTTCATTGAATGACTTTCTGAGTTGGATGGTGGAGTGCAAAGTTTGCACCGTTCTGAAATTTCCCTAAATAATTGCCAACATTGTTAGGCAATATTTTCACAAAATAACTTCACAGACAATTCCAAACCAAAACATGGTCAAGTAAAATCATTCACACACTATAAACCTATAAACCTTATCTGATCATGTCACAACCTGAAACTTAATAGCACTTTGCTTGGATTCAAAGTGATACACAAACTAGAGTATGAGGGGAAATGGAAGGAAAGTGCAAGAATCTGACAAGTGAAATGTGCATATGTATTCGCCCCTCTTTACTCTGATACCCCAAAATTAAAAAGTCACCTATTTGGTAACTACGGTCTAATATACTAATTGGGACAATTGAAAATTCTGCAACTAAGCCATCTACCTGAACGGAAATGCAGGGCAGGGAGAGCATCAACTCTGGATCAGCACCAGGTAGAAGCTGTTCGCAGGACAACTATTGGCTGGGCACTGCACAAATCTGGCCCTAGCAGAAGCACGGCAAAAGAAAGCAACACTGTTCCATATACAAAGGTCCTTTTTAATGTACTAATTTATGGGACACAGTTAATATTTCACATAAGCTGCTCTGGTCAAATGAGACCAAATTGAAGCATTTCTTGGCATAGTCTGACTATTATTTTATACTATAATCCTCCCTGGAGCTTTCACTTACTCTAGCCAACTATTTTGGGGTCCCAATTAGAACCAGTGATGCCATGAGGTAAGTTCTACCAGTGCAAGAGAGTCATCGAGGTCGGCAACTGAGTGTGGCAAAGCAACTTCCCAACAACAATGATTTTCAACAATAAAGCCATAACCAATGATTCTACCACAGCGACTACACTTTACAACTAAAAACTCATTAGTTGTTGTAAATTTCTGGCGATTTGACGCTCTCTGTTCATTCTGGCTGAAACTGAGCTACTTCGTAAAGAAGAAGAAAAAGAAGTACAGTCTTTATGTGTACAAAGATGGGAGAAACATTCATATCCAAAACCACTTGCAACTTTAAAGGTTGTGAAAGTTAGTCCTACAAAATACTGACGTTTGATAAATGCAGAAAAGGCAGAAAAAGAATGTATTTTCTGGTGGGACGATAATAAAATCCTACTAAACTATATGGAAGTTTGTACATTCAACGTGATAAAACAGCAGATGTTTTCCCTTGGTCCTACCTGGGTATAGTTTATAGGCTGCTGTAAAGAAGGCATGATGTGAGAAAGGCTGTCTGCTTTGAGCAGAGTCGACTCTGGGATGATAACGGTCCCGTTCACATTGAGCGCCGTTATTGGTTTCTTGGCGAGCTCTGGGGTCAGTTTACCCATCTGTAATTCTGTCCGTTTGGTGTCCGTAGACAAAGTTTTTGGTTTAGCAGTTTTTACTGTGTTGGTTTTGCTGAGCGAGGAGCTACCCAGCCTGTCCCCTTTGCCAGGAAGCGAACCCAACGTGTTGTAAATGACTGCGCTGTTGCTGCTGCCCTCTATTGTCTGTTCCAGGATTGTCTGGTTGTTCATTTTGATGCGTTTGAATTTGAAGTTGCTCTCCCCGGGGTGACATCTCTCGTTGTGCTCCGTTAGGATATCGAACTTCTTAGTGTTGAAGTTGCAGACAGCACACAGGTACAGTGGGTTGAGGATGACATTTGGATGGTTGGAGTCCACGTGTTCCTTGAAAGTGTTAAGATTCTGTGTGGAAAAGGTGCAGTATTTGCACTCGTAGCCCCCCTGCTGTTTGCGCTGAGGTTTGGAGGGGTCTGGCGGCTCCTTTTGTGGTTTGTCAGGACCTGTGGGAGCGTCTGAGGCTTTGCCTGTCTCATCTGAGTCTGTTGGTGGCTCTGCTTGTATTGGATGGTCTGTATTCATAGGCAACTCCTCCTGAACATGGTTTTCTGTTACCTAGCAGAAAGAGAAGGCAAAAGTCATTAGATTAGATTTTTAACTTGTATATAAATATTTAGTTTAACCTTTTGCTTTATAAATGACTGTAATTAGGATCTTCTTCACATATTAAATCCCACCAGCGCCTCCAAATGTGTAGTTCATGTTACAATAAAAAAAACAAAAAAAAACACAATGCTCCTGCCTCCATATTGTGCGATTCCTCCTCATCGTCATCCACTTCCAACTGTGTCTTCTCTGGTCGGATCATGCAGGGAGTGGAAGCTTTGCGTCGACTTGACATGATGTTTTCAGGTTGCGGGTCAGGAATGTGCTTCGAGTTGCTTTTGTCTTGGCTCAGGATTCCAAGATGGAGGACCACTGATTAAATACAGAATGACTGTCTAAAGCAGAGCCAGACAGATCAAACGCAGACCAGAACGGGACTTTCTGGGACTGTCACAAAGAGACGTCAAAGAAATGTTTTGGTATTTGTAGACAGATCAAATACAATAATGGGAGATGCAGAACTGTTTGTAGAGCAGCGTGGGCTGGACTCGTTGACAGTGTCAGCTCCAACAATGGCAGCTCTTCTGGGTCTTCATGACAGGATGCTGCCTGGATGGGAGACAAAAAAGTCAGCAAATGAGAACTGATCGTTCCCAACTCATCTACAGTTCTTCAACCTCTGTGCGAATAAGATGAAAACTTCTGCATAGCACAGGCAATGACGATGCAATCATTGGGAAGCAAAAGCCTAGATTTGGCTTTTGCTGATATTGTCTGGTGTAACAAATTACCACAGTTTTCAAGTTTCAAGCTGAATGTCGACGGGTATAAAACAGTAGCTGGCAAATGAACGGCACAGCAAACAGGCGGTCTACAGGTGGTCTGCTTCAGAAAAGTCTTTGAATTATAGAACAAAACTGCAACAATGCTTTTTTTTGCACTAACTACTGTGCAGGCAACAATCTTAAGGAGTACCTGCAGTGAACCACTGGAAGATTAAACAAAAGGTAGCATGCTGCTTAATGAGCATTTGTTGTTTCATGCTGGGAGACTGGTGGAAAAGAACGTGACAAAAAAAACAAAAAACAAAAATAGAAACACTTTTGACAATACTGTCAAAACGCCACAACTTAAGGCGAAGCATGAGCCAGAGATAATACTGGCTGTAAAGTGTGAGGAACAAGTGTCAGAAAACATAATGTGTCAATTGAATGAAAAATTATTAAGGCTGGGAAAGGAAAATACAAATTGAGGGTATCAACTAGTTGAACATTATAAATATTATTGTTTGTAAATCAGATGATGAAGATGATCTTTTGGTCTGCAAACCTGCTGCTGACTCTCATAATAACTCTGTTGTGGTGGCAATACAGTAGCTGGGATGCAAATGTATTCAGATCTGCTGCTGTCAGGAACAAGAGGACTGTCCAGAGTAATGCTGAATACTTATTCAGCTGATTGGATCACAAAGTGTGGATAGAATGACAAATCAGAAATTAATCAGATTCACATTCGCATCTTGAAGAGAACAGCTTTATTGTGGAAAATAACACCCCATCAAGAAGGAACATTCAGAAATATCAGAGGAAGTGTGAGCTGAGGAAAGTTTCTTGCAGGCTAATGAGAGAGAAGCTTATCTGACTGAAAAGGCCCATTGATATTCTGGAGGTCTCTCAGCTTTACTCTCATATTCACATGAGTAAAAATCAAATGAGTTCATGCAGCTGTGGTGCTCTTCTACCGGGACTTAATGAGGTCCCATAAAACATGGCACAGAAGAACGAGTCCTCATTCCAAATTAAAATCTCACTTACACAACAGCGCTTTATTGCTCCAGTAATAAAGTAAAAATAAACAAAGGAAGTCTAACGCTTCCAAGCAGAGACGACCCGAGGCAGTTTCATCAGCTGTGGATTTACTTTGTAATCACCTCTCCAACATCGTCTCCATTTAGAATAGGGCTGTAGCCTTTGAGGCCCACATACTGCCATCGCAGTCACTGTCCCAATGTCCCAATGGGTCTCAAATCTTCCAGCGTCCCACTGAAACATTGTCAGGATGCAGCTGCATTGCCGTGGTGTCGCTATGACAACAGTGAACGTAAAGTACCACAAGCTGTACAAAACATCATCGTCCAACTGCATTCAGGTTTGTTTGCCGTATCTTAGAGACAGAGGAAGAGTTGCACTAATGCACCTGTTATGAGGATGGGTGGTTTGGGAAATCTGGATGGTAAATTTAGCAAAAAAAATAAAAATAAATTCCATAAATGATCATTATCAAATTAAACTGTACACACAGTGGGAACTTCATGATGTGCTTTCAACCCAAAACGAGCATATATCTTTGAAAGGAAGTCAACTTTTCATTTCTGGAGGCAGAAAGGTTGAAAGTCTTGATTCATGTTTGTGTACCAACAATCTCCTTCCTCTACAACTTGTGTTGATGTTCCTGCTGTGTAGCAGGTAGATTTTCTACGCAGAGACACCTACAGTTTAAGAAAAGAGGTGTGGCAACTGTGGCAACCGACAAATTGCTCGCACTAAAAGCCAGATTTGTAATTGGCTGATTACAGCTGGAAGGTTTGCAGCACGCTGATTCAAAAGCTTAGACCTGCTGTGGGCAATATGCAGACAGGTTTATTTATTTGTATACATTTTTTAATAAAAATTGTCGATAGGAGTGAAATGCCAAATATTATGAAACGTTCTTGGCACAGACGCTGTACAAAATGGGCCGGTAATGAGATCTTGTGTCACAAGATATTTTTCACTTTTATTAGCCACATCCAGGTCTGGTTATTGCCAAATAATTTAATCAGAACCTGGATGAAAACGTGAAGTAGGCAAAAAATTTTTAAAAAGCAACACATCTGAAGAAACGCACGAGAAAATCATTGATATCTTTCATTCTAGGAAGGGTTGTGGTGCCATTGTTAACATTTTGGAACATCAGCATGGTGGTGACTCTCTGTAGCAAGTCACTACCACTGACTAACACCTGTGTCAAATGAGCTCAGTGGTCATAATTCAAAAAATAAGAGAAGAAAATTTTATCCATAGTAGAGTTTCAATACCAAAACAACTGTTGACCACAAAAAAAAAAAAAAAAAAACATATGAAGATCCCCAAGGTATTTGAAAATTGCTTTCTGGGCTGCAGAGACAACAGCGAAACCTTCTGGAAGATTTGTGTCCTGTAACAGGTGGTGCATAAACTAACAGCATTTCAGAATAAGATTTCAGAATGAGCCAAACAAGGTGGAGGTTCTTTCTGCTTCACGGCTTTGAAAACTTGTCATAAAATCCTGAATGTCCATCCTCCAGTTCTCGACTTCAGCGTTGATATTCAGCATGACAAAGCACAGCGAGACTCATATGCTCCAAAGAAACCGACTGAAGGACGAGGTTGAGTGGCCTAGTCAAAGTCCAAACTCAACTTTAATTAATATATTGTGGGAAGGCCTTAAACAGGCTGTTCATACGGCAAACCACTATTGCGCATCACTTAACACAATTCTGTGTTAAGTGGCGACGGGACGTAATTTCCCATTGCCACTGGTTACAGTATATAGTACATCATATAACTCCAGCATAGAACTGCATACCAGTGCACCATACACCATTTGCCCCTTGAAAAGTTTGATTCGTCTTTGCTGAAATCCAGTTAACATCTGATAAGAAGGAATGGAGGGATGCATCTGTCAGCTGCGACTGAAAAGCCACTTCACATGACCTCCTGGACTTCAGCTGCCACACTGCTGACACAGCATGAGCTCTCCTCAAAAGTCATGATGGGAGAGATAGAGCAAGAGAAGAGAAAAGTCATCGTGCTGCAGCCAAATTTTTATCTCCTATAGTGGATCTATGCAAGCTGAGAGGGAAGATGAGCCATCCCCTTATGCAACATCTTTTAGTCAGAGGAATTTATATGACAAGCACTTAGTGTCGTCAACAGGATGCACGGAGGAAAACATCAGACACTGCTTTATGTAATAAAGACGTTGCTGCCGTGCCACTTGAGTAAAACAAAAAAGTGTTCAAAACATGTCAGATTTTGAGCAGAAGTCAGAAAGGCAGACAATATCTGACACAACGTAAATACAAACAACTCAGCCAGTTTGAATTGTGGCAGTCAAACATGTGTGCCCACCATATCAAACAGGGAGAAAAGCCTGAGCAAACAGATGAACACTGGAGATAGACCAACACTCTTCTTCCTTTCTCAACATTTTCACTGGAGGAGGGGCAGCCCTCCTGCTGCTTCACCGAATGCCATTACAAAGAATCCATGTTGTTAATCATATCATATCTGCAGCCTTTATCTAATTTAATCTTCTTTGTAATACATTAACAAACAGACTTTCAGTCTCAAGGTAAAATAACACTGGGGGTTTCTTGTCTGACGTCCTTGAAAAAGGATTTTTTTTTTTTGGACTCTGCAATCTGTTGCCTGAGTTTTAAACACCAAAATAAGCCTCTGTTGTTCAAGCTAGAAAATGTTTATTAACTGTGATCTTTTCTCTAAAACTTGAGCTGCTTTCATAAGTTAGGTCAGACTGTCACCCTCCCACCTGTTTCATTCGTGTGTCTAACCCTGTCAGCCAATGTGTGCAGAGTGAGCTCCGTGCCAGAGCCACAAACTCCCTACTGTCTGGATGCTCATTAAACTTGTATGAATACTGAGCTTGGCTGCCTCTAGCCTGGCCGTCTGTCAGTTTGTGCTGTCCTGTTGTTTGGCTGCCTGGCTGGCATCATAATAGTGGAGCCATCTACCTGAAAATGTTAAGTAATGCAATGAAGATGGACAGACAGTAACAAGTTACGCTACAGACAGTAAGACAACAGGAATCAAGACCGTGCAATCCGGAGCTGCTGCTCTGACGTATGAAGACGGACAGATGATCCGATACGTCAGAAACACAAAAGGGCTGAAGGAAGGATGTGCTATCAAACAGCACGGAGAGGCAAATGACACAGAACAGATGAGTCACAGCAGTACGCTCGACTCCGTCCCTATTTCTGCGCGCCACTAAGGTAATCTCACACTGAGGATAGGCAGATGCTTCTCACTTGCCGCATAGATCTGGAGTTTCAAAGAGGCAGTTTAGCTGAACTTGTCATAAAAATACCCATCATAGCTTCTCTGTGAATAAAAATATACGGCTTGTAATGAAAGATCTTAATGTTGTTCTTTATGTCTCAAAACATTTTACTTAGGGATCACTAAGGTAACTGCTGCCAATATGACTGAGATGTTCAAGGAAAAAAGTTGCTAGACATTATCTTGCAAACTTGTGCTACAAGGTCTCAAAATGTTACAAACACCCACATTTCCAGTCAAAGTCAAGTCATCAAGTCAAGGTTGTTCTCTTAATGCGACTGTCTGGTGAAGTAAGCGTCAGCCAATATGAGACACAGATATGAAGGCGTTTAAAAGGCTTGTATGAAGTAAAAAGGACGTACTTCTCAAAAACCCTAGTTGTGTTGAAAGTCTAAAAACACTCAGTTGAATTAGAATCGAAGAAATCGCCCGCATGTGGACATGATCAATCCATCTGTCCATCGAACATGGCACCACGGGGGTAAAACATCCAGAAGAGAAACTCACACATCCTCCTGACATTCTCCAATGCAATCTGGAGGATCGCAAAGGGTTTCTAGACCAAAAGAGATATATAGTGCCTCCAGCATGTTCAAGCGCCTCTTAAGGGAGATGCCCAGGAAGCCTCCTGATCAAATGCCTGAACCATCTCAAAGTTTTCACAATCATTTTCATGATGGCAGCACTCCTTTCCCCATCTTTAGGACTGGATCCAGCCACCCAGCAGAGAAATTTTTTTTCTGCCACTTGCACCCAGTATCTTGTTCCTTTGGTCGAGATCCCCATCTTATAACCAATAAGTAAACGTTGGAACATAGACAGATCAGAAAATGAAGGAATGCACTTTTGAGTTAGCTTATTGCTCAGCACGACAGATCTGCAGATGAGCCCCAATTCTCCTTATTTATCCCCTGCTCCATCATCACTCCTGTACAAGACACTTCAACTTCTTGGCAAAAGGCGAGGGCAGATCCATGACCCAAAGGCAGCAATCCACCATTTCCCAGTTAAGAATCAGTTGTTTGGCAGCAATTTGTGAGCACTGTGAACACTCTGACTGGGGAACTGTGGAAACAATGTTTAAGTTGCCTTTTTTTTTGCCATTATCTACTGGCACAAAAATAAAGGGGCAGTCATAATTGTTTTAATCATTTCTAATTCAAACTCTAAAACCCAGAAATAAGCATTTTATGTATACAGTATTTGACAGTAGGGTCACCTTAGAATTAGGCAAGCACAATAATATCTGGAAACCAAATGGCTTTCTTGGTATTCCAATAAAATATTACCAAATTCATCCTCATGAGTGTAAATACATTCCTACACCCCTTGTGAACAGCCATCCAGCTGAAAATTTAGTTGGGTTGTAAAAATCTCAATGATGAAATCAAGGTGGAAAATTAACAGTAAAGCAAGGATTAGGGGGTCAAGAAAAACAAACACAAAGGCATTCAAGTGAAGCCTCTCTGACTCCTGCGCATGAAGAACAAACCAGCAGGTCACACCAGACCACAGCGCAGAGGAGTCAAAATCCTGAAATGACTCCTCTCTTTCTTTAACAAACAAACAAAAAATATATAAAAAACCTGATAAGCTTTAACGTATCAGAAGCCATTTTTCTTTCTACTACAATCAGAGGGCGTGCCCTCCCTGCTCTGGTAGCTGGGCTCGGTGGGGCGTGTCCTCCCCCCCATCTCTTGTCTTTTTTTTGGAGCGCTTTTCCCCTCATGATCCACAAGTGAGCCACTGCAGCGCGGAAGTACAATGAGTGTGTGTCGGCAAGACTTGTGTGGGTGAGGAGAAGCTCCGGCACAAACGCAACGCATCCCAGAAGGAGGGAGATGGAGGCTGAATTTCGGACTGTCGCAGAATTAATTTAAATCTCATCACGCGGCTCCTCTGGAGCAAAGCGAAGTGCTGCACTGTGTTTGAGTGCTCGCTACGTTCTGCATAGCAACAGAGCAGTGCTACTTTTTGCAGGCCTGCTATGAAGACTACTGTAAATGTGGCTCAGTAGCCAAAAAAAATTATTTTCCCAGCAGAATTGAGTCTGCAGCTGGTATTTACTCCATTAATATCTGAAATGACAAATCAAAAGATATGAAAGATAAGAGGAACATGCTGTACCAAGGGGCATGATTCTACAGCACAGTGGTCTCACTAAGATGAGATGTCAAAACGCAAAATAATCTTCAGCAAGATAAGCTTGTCTGGTGTTCATATGGATTATTCTCAGATACATAACATCTAACATTTACTGCTGCAGATCAAACACACATCAATGGTTTTCTCCAGTGGCAAAGTTCTAAATACTGCCAAAAACCCCCAGTTTGTTCTGACGTCAAACATCCCAATCTTTTGAAAAGCTTATTAAACATGAAGAACAATCCTGGTGCCTCAATCCAAAATTATTTTGTTTTCCCCTTATTTAAAAAGCTGTTTAAATTTGACTCAAAACTTTAGGGAAAAAAACAAAAAAACACCCTGATTATTGCTTCACCTTGACCAAACCAACCTATATTCAGTGTAGAGGAAGCATTTTCCAAAAAGCTGCTTCGAATTGGATCCACAATGTTCGCCTCTGCTTAACCTGGCTTACAAAAAAAAAAAATAGAAATAACAAAAGAAAAAAACACCAAGAACAGACTACTTCTTCCTCGTTTCCCCTCACTACCTGTCTCCGTACAGAACGCACAGCTACACTGGGACGCTTATACAGGCCAGGCTATAAAAATATCCAAGTGCGGATGGTTGGGTTACTATGGCAACGCTGTAACCAACAGAGAGCGTGGTGTGCGAGTGTGTGCTTGCATCCCGGAGCAGAAACCCCGCAGAGGTCAAAAACCGTCACGACAGCTGCCATGTTTGAAATCCAGTTCAGCTGCACGTTTCAGCGCGAGAAACCCGCAGCTTGCTCTGAACACCGACAACTTCATGCCAATCTGACTAAAGAACTTGATCGCAGGTGAAGAACATCATGTTCAACAAACCAAGGCCACAGCCATGATGTTTTGCATTTTGCTGTTTTACAGCCACAAACATCAGTGTTTTACAGTGGGATTAAACTGCATCATTACGAAGTGGAAGGAAATGGTTCCACTTCATAATGGTTCTGATTTTTGTTTTCATACATATCTGAAAAGTGTGGCATGCATTTGTATTCTGCCTCATTGAGTCAAGATTTTAACACAGGATAATAATAATAATACACTTTAGCTCCCATCTGAAGCTTGAAGAAAAACCTCCATCCCGGTTTCAAATATTTAGCGAAACCAAAACTATTTACACCCTTTTTTCAAATTCCTGATCATATTTTTGCTTTTCAATTTTTTTTAATTTTTTTATTACAACTATGACTTCCAAGTCTTTGAAATTTGAGGACCTCCTTACCAAAACCCAAATCTTGAGTTCCCTGCAAAGTTTCCCCATGGGATTCAAATCAGAACTCTGACTGGGCTTCTCAAAAACAACATCACTTCCAATCAGAAGAAATGTTGATCAAATAAATAAAAAATAAAAAATACCTTCAACAAAAGCATGCGAAGAATATTGGACTTAACCTCCATATTCCTGTCGACTGACCCACCTTAGCTATCCCTGCTGAAGCAAATAACCTTTGCTCCCCTTACAGAAAATGACCCTGACGAACAAGGTCAGCATAAGAAAACAAGACTGGAAAGAAGACAGGAAAGATTTTGTTGCTTTGACATAGTTCTGCTACAACAAATCCAGAAATACTGGATTAAAGCATCCTTGATCTTTTTTTTTTAACATAAAACATGGGGTCTCCAATATAAAGACTCCCCCTTGACAAGGCTCTGCAATCTTATTTCCACCTCCTGTTGTTTAGTCGAGCCACTCCTCCATTCTTCTTTTCCTCTCTCTCCCATGGCCTTGTTCAAGACCAGCCAGCCACAGCAATACTGCGTTGCTCTCGCTTGACGGTCTCAAGGCAGTCTTTTTTTTTTAACTGCATAAACCATCCGAGAGTTCTCCGCAGTGTCTTTTTCCACAGAGAATCTGACTGTTCAAGTTTGTAGAAACATTATCTAGCTCATTTCTATAAAATGAGAGTTTTACAGAACTTCACTTACACGTTTCCAATAGTTGAATCCCTGACATTCAATCCTTTTTCACTGCAATACGATCCAGTGTTTTTGGATTCCAGGTAAGCCTTTGTGTTTTCCATGAACCTCAAACAGCCAGCGTCCCCGGGGGGCCGACTTCCCCACCTGTCAGTCTATGCCTTCGCTGCAGTAGGTGGGGCATGTGAGCGAAGGTTCCCGGCAGCTTCTTACTGGCCTCAAACGGACAAAAGGGGCACCTAAGCTCTTCCAGTGGCACACAGAGTGAAAAGCTCTATGGCTTGGACCCTCCATTTTCCTTTTTACTCCCACAAACATGAGACTCAGAGGAGACAGCCTATTCCACACGTGTTTATGCATGAACCTCTTTGTGACACGCAGTGCTGCAGAAATTATTCACAACCCTGGAATGTTTTCACATTTTCTCATGCTACATTTTTTTCCTGAAACTTTATGTAATAAACTAACAAAATGTAGTATGTATAAATATATATAAAGTTGAAGGAATATTGATTAGTTGTAAGTTTTTTTCTTTTCCACGTAGTCCAATTTCCACTTATTTGGTCAATTCTAAAGACAATTTGATGCCAGTTTTTTTTTTTATTATTTAGGGTATGAGTAAAAGCATGTGACTTAAAGACTTGGCCTATTGCTTTGGGATACGATTGTGAGAACAATAAAAATTGACAATAAGAACTATTTGTTACTTCTTTTTAAAGTAACTGAAAGGCATAGCAAAAAACCCCAAAAATACTGCTCTTGAAAAACATATCCATTTGTTTGGCCTGTCACAATAACACATTTTTCTGGACAAAAAATTGTCCCAGAAGTTACTGTGATAAACGATACTATTACTATTTTGAGATCGTTTTTAAGTGATATAATGATCATGGCATAATAATAATAATAATGCAAGAACACATTCTCAAGGGTCAATAAACTTTAAATTGATAACAATCTTAGAAAACACAATATGATTAATTTTGTAATTGACAGGGCACCACTTTATTTAATTTCTAGGAAAAAAAAATTGTTAGGCCTCCTGTTGGTCAGGGGCCCTTAGAATTGTCCTTATTTTGGAAATTATTAAGTTTGTTTTGATTTATCATGCCATTCATTGTGACAGGCCTAAACGATTCTGTCTTTTAGGTGTTTATTCTAGCACTCTGTCTACCTCAAGACACTGTCTTTTTATAGCCACACATAGGAAACATGAGCGATGCTTGGCTGCCAAGATGGATGGTAACCTCTGTGCAAAGTGACTAGGATTTTCTGTCGGCTAGTCTGTGGTCTCTCAAGTTTAGAAAGTGGGCAAACAATCGGCAGACAGCTCTAAGATCGTGTCGTGCGTGCTGGGCATTACGCTAAGGAAATGAGGAAGGGAGGGTCAGTGGAGAGCCCCGGAGTTGAATCTCTTTTCATTCAGCGTCATCAACAGTAAGAGAAAAAAGCCAGAAGAAACAATGAAATTTGAAATTTATTCGAACATGATACAAATATAAAAATAAAATAGTGCACAGTAACAAGAAGTGCATAAGAAAGAAGAGAAAATACAGATTTTTTGTTTCATATCATGCTCAAAATGGGGTAGGAAGAAGTGAGAACTTATAAACTCCTACCCCTAAAACACTTGAGACTGTAGAATCCTACTGTCATTAAAAAACAAAATCAAAGTGTCAGTCAGAAGTAACAGTTACTAATATTTACCTATTCATTTTCCCATTTTATGCTGGTTTGTCTTTCTTAACCCTTACACCAAGTTATCTGCAATACACACCTTATTGCTTTCTATTACACGTATGTGTATCTATTGAAAATTACCTCTTTGTACTTTCTTTTGAATTGCGTTAAACTGTTGCTTTGTTTTAAATCTTCATGTAACTTATTCCATAACTTTACACCTGTAATTGAAATACAGAAGCTTTTCCTTGTTGTTCTGAAATTGCGGATTTTGTAGTTTGAGTGACCCCTCAAGTTATACCCCCCTTCTCTTTCAGAAAACGTGCTCTGTATGTGCTCAGGTAACAGCTGTTTAGATATTTTGAACATAAATTGAGCCATTTTAAATTCTACAAGCTCGTCGAATTTGAGAATTCTGGATTTTATGAAGAGCGGATTTGTATGGTCATAAGAACCGACATTATGGATGATTCTAATGGCTCTTTTCTGTAGGACGGTTACTGGATGTAAAGAGCTCTTGTAATTAACTCCCCACACTTCACAGCAATATGATAGGTATGGTAAAATCAGGGAGTTATATAGAATATGAAGTGATTTAGCATTCAATACATGTCTAGCTCTAGCCAATATGGATACTTCTACTGAGTTTTACTCTGTAAATGTTTAATATGAGGTTTCCAACTGATTTGAAGTTGGAAACGAAGTTGATAGTTTTAATTTATCGTGCGATTAATTGATGTATTGTTTATCGCAAGAGGCCGATCCATTTGAGATACGCTTCTTTAGGACGCCAGTCACAAAAAGACTGCACAGTAATTTGATCATATCTTCAAATGTATTGATGTTCTTGTTCAGACAATAAGTAGTTGACTCAACATTTAAATTGAATTTATTGTGGCAACAATAAATCAAGATTCTTTTGACAAGAAGTTTTCCATAGAAATAATAAACGATGCAATAAATGCTTGCCCCGATTACATTCCAAAGAACATACATTGCAGTTTGTGGTTGAAATTAGATTGTGGACAGTACCAAGCGTACGCTTCAGTCACAAGGATTGCTGTGATGTTAATGAACAATCTGCTGGTTTGGTGCAGACAGCACAGCAGAACATCCACAACACTGCAGTGAATATGGTGGGAAAAAAAAAAGCTGGTGGGTCATGTACAGCGGGGAAGTTTAATACATCACTACACAAGCATTTTGCTGTGCAAACTCCTCTGCAGCCTCATGCTCAAATACAACCCAACCCCACGGTGAAGCTGGAAGGATTTTTAATGAATTAAGATGCTCCATTGCTGATGAAGAACTCGGCTCCAAACACTGAACCCAAGTGGGCGACCGTTCTCTCACAACAACAAGTCTCAGTTTACTCTTGTATCTCCTTCATGCTGCTCAGACATTCTGACTCCGGCGTCTTTCTTTGTCCCTCCACGGCTCTCTGAGAGTCACCTTTAGCTCGGTTTAGGTTTTAGAGACGTAGATCTGCTTCTGTAGCAGGAGACGGAGATCCCAACCCCAGTGAGAACCGAACTGTGTTCACGGACATAAACTGTTGTGGGCTTTTGTGCATTTTACCTGGAAATGTTGATGTGATGGGGGACTTCAAGGAAGTCTGAAGCCAGCATACCTAAGCCATTTACACTGAAAATTGACACCAACATGAAAAACTGTTTTTAAAGGTTAAAAGGACATTAATCCACTTTTAATGTTTCCCCGTTTACCACCACGCCTGATCACTTTTACGAACAGCAGTGTACTTGTCTCCTCCTCGTTTCTCTCACTCTCAAACATCATACCTACTCCCAGTCGCAGCCTCCACCGTTTGATCCCCCTCCCTCCACCCACCCCTCCTCCGGCTCCACCTACAGGTGATGAGCTCATCTCTGCGGTTGCCTTAGTCACCTAACAACACGTCTGAGAAGCTGGCAGAGAGGAAGACCTGAACCAAAAAGCGCAGGAACAAAGGCCCGTGTTAGACGCCAGTGATGTCATCACGAGGCCCGTGTGAGCACGGCAGGCCATGGTGATAACAGCCTCCGTCCTCCGAACCCGTGATGACTCACTCCGGCGTTCCACAGAGAGAAGGGGCAGCCATTATACGGCTCGGGTTGAGATGTGGAAATCTAATGTGCGGTTATGAAACAATGGATGGTTCTAATCAGTATGCAAAACAAGAAAACATGTTCAACACCCCACCACCCCCCATTAGTTAGACAGCAGATTATACAAGCACACAATATTTCCATCAGTAATATCTAAAACAGGAGAGAGAGAGAGAGCGAGAGATAGAGAGAGAGAGAGAGAGAAAAGCTCTGTTATAACAATCTCTGGATGTGCTCTATTGCTGTAGGATCAGAGTTCTGGATAAACGGTTTGAAGTTGGAGACGCTCAACTTTTCACCCCAATCTACAAAAATAGAAGCTGGCCTTTCGAACTATGTATAAATGCTGTTTACGTCAAACAGAGTGCAAAAATGAACACACCAAGCTCCAAAGTAAGGATGTGCAAGAACAGATGAGAAACAAAGTCGCTGACATTTATCGGTTCCTAAAGAGCTACAAAACAAATTCTAAGAATTTTAGTTACCAGAAAAACATATAGATTATTATACCGCAGTATAATAATCTATATGTAACAGAAGGTTACAAAATAACCAAGAAAAACATCTAACACACTCCCAGACTTTCTTCAGACTTCACCAGCTCAAAGTTAATCGATAATGGTCTTAAAAAGGTAATATGTTTAAGATCTGCAGCCATTATACAGATCTTATAGCAAGACAGAAATGTACAAATGAAATTGCATATTTTATAAAGTAGTGCCAAGCTTTTTGGGACAGCATGCCCGTGGCGTCATATCGGTTGGTAACAGAAGTGAGACAGTGGCAAAGACAAACGTCGTCCGGCCAACTGGCGATAATTCGCACTTACCAATGATGGATGCAAAAGCTATGAGGCTAGCAAGGGTTTATTAGCAGCCAGATAGCAGGAGCATCGACTGCCCCAAGTCACAGAACATAATAAAGAGTTTGAGTCTGCATGCGACTGAAGTGTTTGCCTGATGGAAAAGTCGCACAAGAGAAATAAACTGCGCAGATATAATAAATAAGCAAAAAGTCCTGAAACGGCCAAATTTTACACTTGTGATCAGCG
Organism: Poeciliopsis prolifica; assembly: GCF_027474105.1. Taxonomy (NCBI): domain Eukaryota; kingdom Metazoa; phylum Chordata; class Actinopteri; order Cyprinodontiformes; family Poeciliidae; genus Poeciliopsis; species Poeciliopsis prolifica. The sequence continues at coordinate 6,097,093 of NW_026562392.1, read as the reverse complement.
TATTTAGGACCAACTTGAATTTCTGAATGAATTTGAGACATTTTAAGGCTTTGTGAATTTCAGACTTTTTAAGGACACATGGACACCCTGACTGTGTGTGTTCACAGTTAATGCAGGACTCAACAGCAAGCTCCCCAAGACTTAAAGGAAAATATTCTGTGGACTGGCAAGACAGATTTACAGTCCAACGATGGTAGTGTAATGCTCTAGGCCTCCTTTGCTGCTTCAGGACCTGGATGACCTGCTAAACAATGAAGTCATCAATTCTGTTCTCTAGCTGAAAAATCCTAAAGGAAAAGGTTTAGCCAGCTAGGTCACGCTTGGTTTTTGCAGCTGAAAACTAGTATAAAACATGCCAGCATTCCACCTCTGAATGATTCAAAAATACAAAACGGTGATTTTGGAGTGGCTTAGTCAAAGTCAGGCAATGAATCTGATACAAATCTTGTGGAATGACTTTAAACAGGCAGGTTATGCTTGAAAATCATTTAGAAAATATATTAGAAAACCATTCAGCAAAGACGAGTGATGGTATTTTACTCAATCGTGGCTTTAAAAAGTGCTTCTGTCATTTACATCATCTTTGATATTAAAATTTATTTAAAAATTTGAAACATCTAAGTGTGATAAAAAAAAAAGAAATCTGACAGGAAGTAAACTTTTTTTCACTGCATATTTCACAATATTCAAAACTGAATAAACAGACAGGAATTGTTTAAAGTACATAAACATAATTCTGTTTCAGGTTTTAATCTATACCCGGATAGAAAAAAAAAAATCCATTATAAAACTAATCATTTTGACGTATTAATTTCTGAAGTTAAAAGAAAAGAGTTTTTCATTAAAGTTACTAAAGTCACACTGATTGTATGGATGCTCCACTATTCTTTGCTGCCCTTTGGCATTCACACAAATACACACGTTGCTGTGTTGGTTCTCAAGAGGGATTTCCCCTCTCATTACCAACTTCTCTGTTTAAAAATATGTCTAGCAGTGAAAGAAACAGCTCGACCACCAGATGGGAACCGCTCACTCATAAAGACAACAATGTTATGAAAACGAACAAATCCGCCACAGTGTCTGTCCGTAAAATAAGCAGCTCATTGCAGGGCTGCTAATGGCAGCTTAAAAGTTCAACCAGTTTCCTTTACCGATTCTCCTGACAAAGCTAACACATTTCAGAACATCAGAATTAAAAAAAAAAAAAAAAAATTGAAAAATCAGGATGTTTTTTGATTGTTTTCTGAGAAATAATAAAAAGTGACAAAGGAACATTTTTTTGTGCTGAGCGTCTCTAAATCTTTCTGTAAATAGAAAATGTAATTTGGACGAAGTAAATAAAAAAGCAGACTTGTGGAAGCTAACAAGCTAGTCACATGTGTTCTGTATGAACGTGCCTCATTACTCAAACTAATCACAGTCAGTGCTTACAAGTACAGGATGCTAAAGTGAGATTTAAGTTGTTGAAATCACTTCTGACATCACTTCTGCTCCTGATATAAATATGTTGTGACTTCTCAGCGGATTGAAGACCAGAAGAAAATGCACCTTCACACATCATCCGAAGGTTTTAAAGCAACAATTCAGGACGAAGCACTGCTGCAACCAGTGGTACTGTAGGAAATCGGCAATAAAACTGATTTTTCATCAAACATGGTCAATGTGTTGCATTATACAGTTATGTAATTTACACTTGCAATATAGGTTATCATCTGATCAAAGTCCTTTGAGTTTTCTGGACCCAGTTATATGCATCCCAATTACAGAAAAATTAAACAATTTGCCCGTTCTGCATTTAGAATACATTTCACAATCGTAAAATGAAAGCAGAGCAATGAAAGGAATTGTTATGATACAGTTTTCAAAATAAGCAAAGCGCTTTGGGAAGCCATACATTTTAAAAAGCTGTACTCAATCTTGTTAACCTTTTCTCTACACCAGAAACTTATTTTAAATCTCCCTTGAAAACAATGTCGGATGTCTAATCGATCTCCACACGGGTTTCAGCAGGTAAACTTGCTCAAATGATTGACGCGCGAAACATCCGGCTGCACGGCAACCACCAGTCATCTCCTCTGCAAATCACACCGGACTGGATCGGACCTAATGTCCTAGCAAGAGACGCAAAAAAGTCTTAAACAATAAAAACAAAGCAGCTCTGATCACTGCGGGAGTTTTTACGAAACACGATTCCTCTAATCCACTGCTGTCAAACACAATTCCAACTTTGATTTAACAGCTTGCCTTTGGACTGCCTGAATAAATATGCCTAAACAGAACAATCTCTGTGTTTTTCCCCTTCCTTCCGCTGCTCAAGTCTGACACGAGTTTTTGAAGCCGTTTGATCTAAACAAATGTGACAGAGCGAGTCTTGTTCATTTTCCACCATCTGACTATGGTAAACGGATAAACGCCTCTAGGAACAAATAGAGTAGATAGCTTCACAGCTGGATGTTTTCACTGTGACATTCTGAAAGAGCACAATGTGTTGAGAAAGACCACATGGTTGGCTACAACTGGGAAAAAAAACAAAACAAAAAAAAAACAGAACATTACAATAAAGCAAGAGAAAGATTTATTTTTACACTGCTTCAAAAGGAAGCAACCTGATGTAAGTAAAGCCGGCAATTTTAGGATGCATAAGGTACTTATATTCCCTGCATGTAATGAATAATGATTAAAAAGGTCCAAACAGCACAGACAAAAAATAAAAGTGAAAACAACAATAAAAAAAAACATACAAACAAAATACTTAGCACTGCTTTCTCATGCACAGAACTTGACACTGAACAGATGGTTCTCCAAATTCTGCAAAACGAAAGAAGCTTGGAATTTTTTTTTTTTGCACAATTTCAAAGGGAGCCATCCGATTTTTAATCAACCGAAGCAGGTACACGCTTTTATCGTTTGGCCACCGCCTCCAAAAAAGAAAAGAAACTTCAGCTATCATTCCACATTACGTAACATCATCTCTGATGTAAAGACCAAGCAGAAACCATGTGAAGAACAAACACGACCCAAATTTCTCTTCACAATTGAGGGGGAAAACACACACACACACACGCAATAAAAAAATACAGGGAGTTCAAACCTAAGCGAGCGCAGCCAAGTTTATCCTCAAGGGAACAGCTGGTAACGGGCCTGACAGGAGGGTTAACTGCGCTGTGATCAAAATCACTTTACATCTTCTAGAGGGAGGGGGAGGAGGGTTGTTGATCAGAGAACATAAAAAAAAAAAAAAAAAGCAAAATACAGAAGAACATCAGGTCATCCAAGACACGACAGGAAAAGAAAAAAAGACATTGGATCAACAACAGATTTCGTATGACGCACTGGATGAGAGCTAAGAGAATCAGAACTACTATTTTTCCCTCCTCTGTCCAAGTGCAATGAATCATCATAACCGTCACGCTTAAAAGCGCTCCTTTAATTTTACTCCCACAGGCTGATCGAAGCAGCATTAAAGGCCATAGCTGACGTCCTTGAACGCCTCGATTACCGTTTTGTTTTCATTTTGTTTTGCTTTACATATTCTTTACGCAAATAGACAGATTCCAAGTGCAATAATGGAATATAGATTTCAATTACATGACGTCACAAAATGTGTTTAGTAAATAAAAAATGTTTTAAAGTGTACCGATAACGTAGTGTGTGTATTAACACTACACGCCACAGGAAGTTTGATGGGTTTCCCAGTAAAGTCTGCTCAGGGGCTTTGTATATATATAAAAAAACCCTGTCACATCCTCCTTATTGGAGGATGAACGGTGACAAACCTGTGACCTAAAGCTGCTCCAGTTGTTATGGAAAACACTTGCAGGAGGTGATGGGCGGGCAGGTGTTGTGGCTGTTCATGTCACCTCTGTGACCTTACCTAAATAAACCCCTGATGGATGCAGAGGTGCCACCATGACTCCGAAACCTGTCAGTGGGTACAGTGGGAACACTGGGAACAACTCCCCTCCCGAGGAGGCTGAGTGGCGGTGAACATTATAAGCTGGCGGGGGTCAAAGTTGACACAATGACGGGAAAACACAAACCGGGGGAGCTTTACATCACCGCAGTGAGAGGAGCCACACTAGCGGCGCCGTGCGTGTCGGTGGGGAAGAGGAGGCATCACCAGGGGCAACGGTCCGCCTACATCACAGAGCCTCCCAAATCAAAGTGGAGAAACAAGCTCGGAGTCTAAAAGTTAAAACCTCAGCACCTCCAGCAGAGAGCGGCTGCACCCGCCGCCTCGCGGACTTTGCCGGGTCCTTTCCGCCGGGCCCAGGCGAGACGTGAGAGTGGGGCGCAGAGAAACACGTTCCCTCTCTCTCTCTCTCTCCCTCTCTCTCCACCACCCCTCTCAAATGTTCCCCTCTCGCCACCGACGTAACAACATGTCGGCAGAGACGGCCATGTTTTGCTGGTTATGTCGACACGGGGGAGGAGGAAAAGTCGACACGATGTTTCTCCTCTCTGCCCGCCGCCGCCACAGCATATCGGAATCAAACTCCCACACCGGGCTCGAAAATGTCCGCCGAACTTCAGGAGGGGACACGTTGTGCCCCCCCGTACGCAGGTGTAAAACGGCAGAGCCACGCAAAGTTCATGCGGCGAGACAACTTAAAATGTTTACGCGGCGGCGTGTGGACGTCACGAAGCACCGAGAGGGACACAAACAAACAACAACACGCAGCTTCAACTTGGGGGGACTTTTTGGTCCGCGGAGCCGCGGCGAGTCGACAGAAAACCAGGGGAAGAGTTTAGCCGTTTCTTACCTGCCCACCCCCTTCTTGACGCGACGTTCAGGTAGCGCGGTACAATCCAGAAGCGACCGCCGGAGCAGCGAGCACGCCGAACGGGTTCGAGAGTCTCGCGGCGGCCCGATAGCCGACGAGACAACAGGCGACAGGGAAGGGAAAAAATTGGCGATCACAAGGAGGATCTACGCCAAAAGCCACATGATCGCCGACGTCAGAGTACGTATTTGCATGTCGTACCGGAGCGCCGGTGTCCGTCCACAGCGGCTCCATGGCGATACGGCCGGGAAAAGTTTGGCCGCCGGAGGAGAGAAGTGGGACAACTCTGCATCCCGATATCAGGAGGGAACCTGAAGTGTCCACCAAGCATGTCCGCGGCGCTGAAAATGAATGAACTGCGTGTTGTTGCCGTCAAGTTGCCCCTTGATGATGTCCTCTGCTCGGAGCTCATTGAATATTACAGCCAGCGATGGGGCGTTTGCTGCCAGCCAAAGTCCCACCCACCGTCCGCGGCCACGCCCACCAGCCCCATCCCTCAGAAGCAGAGCTGCTGCAGTGCTTCCTCAGCTGGAGGCGGTCTCTTCCAGGATGCAGCAGGGGAAACCCGCATTTCTGCTCTGCCTCTGCTTCATTCAAAGTTAAAAACGCTCTCCCTGCTGAATCTATAGGGGTTAGTGTGAGGTCAGGGGAAGTGACTTGAGGTCACAAGCAGACACGCAACACTGACCTCCTCTGGATTCATGCAAAAACTGCTGACCTGTGCTCAGGCACAGTCCATTTGATGACACGTTTTTTCTTACAACCTGTGTAAGAAAAAACACAGAACCCAAACAGCGAGGTGTAATATTACAGTAAAGTTTGAAACCTGTTATCTTTTTTGCAGTGTAATGAAGGTCTTCATTACTTGGGTGAAAACACATTAAATGTGTGGGTGAAGGATAAAAGAGACAGATGAAGATTTAACTTTTTTTATTGTTTGTGTTTTTGTGCAGTGGCATCTCAGCTGGAACTGATGGTGTCCTGTTAAACTAAAACAAACAAATGGAAGTATTGTTACTGTGGAAATGCATTTAAATGTTTATATGGTTTACCTCTGTCTTGTCCTCTGCAGGGTGTTCAGGCAAAAAAGACTCCCCAGGTGCCCTGAGCACCTTTTAAAGGTTCCAGAAGAGACCAAATACAGATGGAAGAGGGGAAGCAAAGCACTATGCATTTTAGAAGTTTAATGATTGGATTTATATTTATAGGAGGATATTTTTAGAAATGAAATAACTGCTTAAAATGAAGAGTGCTTGTTAATATTACGTTGAAGATTTGGTTTATATGTATTTTGTCCTACATTGTTTCTTGGTGGGTTAGTTAATCGGTGCAGCCAGGGACTATCAAAGCCTCCATGTGGCCACGTTGCAGATTCGTAGGTGTGGTTGCTGCCGGGATCCATGGCTGTTGCAAGCAGGGACGTCTATTTGTTAAATGTCGGAGATTAAACACCTGGTTGTTCTGCACCGTTTCTCTGCCTCAAGACTCCTGTTTAAACCTGCCGCTAAGGGGCATTCTACCTGTTCTCCAGACAGGTCTGCAGTAACAAGGTGTGTCTGAAAGTAGTCTTTAAGAAATGCAAAAAAAATAAAACAAACAAACAAAAAATTGTCTGTCAGGTGAATCAGGTTTAATATAACAATTGGAGCTTGTTAACGCAGGAACACTTGCATGAAGTAACTCAAATGGTGCTTTACCAAAAGCACCAGTTTATTGCACCCTTGCTGTTTTATTTAATTCGAACAGATTTGCTTATTTTCTAGTTGAATGGCACATGGAAAAAGCTTTTTTTTTTCCTGGCCTAATTTTGTCTACATAGACAAGACTTTATTGTCCCCAAAGGGGAAATTCTTTTCCACAAACCAGCCCCCGCACTCCCATCACCAATGACAGCCAACAGCTAGGTGGACAATAACACGCAGCATGAGACAAAACATGACGAACAAGATCCAACGTAAAATAATATCCTTAGCGTGTGCTATTGTTCAGGTTGGCTTTCATCAAAATGACTATGAAAAAACAAGTCAATGGGTGAACTGACCCACATCGGACAGAAGCATGTTTATGCTCAAGAAAGACAAAAGTATCATTTTTTAAATAACCATTGTTCTGAAGAGCAACAATCATTCAGTTTAAAAATCTCTTAATACTGATGCTTTTTAATGAAGATCACGGGAGCCTCAGATGAATATTTACAAATGCAATAAAAGACAGAGGGTGACTTTTATTTGAAAGAATCGTATTTTGTGTCAACAATCCAAATGAGGTCAATTATGGTTACATGCACCGCTAACCCAAAAAGTAATTGTGCCATATCTTTTTTGTGAATTGAACAGAAACAAGGCCTCGTTTCAACTATTAGTTTCAGAAAATGTTCTCCATCAAACATGATTTATGTGTTCTTTGCCCAGATTTTCAATGGAAACTAAATGTTAAAAAGAGGACAGTTTCTTATTTTGTATTATTATTTACTTCTTGCATTTACACGTGGTGAGACAAAACGTATACTCTGATCTGTGAGTTAAATAAAAGGTCACTAGATGGTGCCAAGTGGCTGCATTGATACACACTGCACTGAACTCCACCTATGTTTTCTCAATGGATTTGGATCAACAATCATAAGTATGAATGACAAGTCTAAGGCAACTTAGACTTTTTAATTAACCATCGCAGATATCTTGTTTACGACTTTTACCACAAGCTGACTTCTAAATACAACTGATTCCAGGTCATGTAGGCAATAGGAGGTGAAAAATCAAAAGACTGAATGGGATCAACCTCTTTCATAAAACCATGACAGAGACAGCATCAAATGCTGTTTGAATAACAAAATGTCTTGCTGCTGTCGCTTGCTCCGAGCTGAAACGACAGTGTCAGCATGTGGTCAGATAGAAGCCTGCAGGCTGGACATTTTCCTCTCCACTTTTCTCCTGTTAAGTGACCTATTAAAGCTTGTTTGCAATTTCAAATGTCACTTGGCTGTTAACATTTTTAAAGGCTTTGGATTTCCAGGAAACATTCAACTGGACTCTGTGGGTGAATGTAAGCATTCGTGTGCCTTTTTATTTAATTTACACAGAAAACATGACACCAGCCGAATTTCATTAAGGTTTTGTTCTAAAACTATAAATAATAAGGCATGTGACTTCCTCTTGTGTTTATTCAAATGCACAGTTTTCAGTTCTCAGTACAAGAAAGCAATTACAGCTAAGGCCAGATTTATTCATACCACTGGCAGAAACAGACAAACAGTAACATTTTATTTTAACCGACGAGTTTTAAAGTCTGGGAGTCCCAGTCGCTTCACGGGTGATAATCTATACAGGGACCTACATATGAATCAACCTTAAAACTTTTATGTCATTACCAACAATACATTTTTATAATAGTAGTAGAAACATGTGGAAATGTTGTCAACAGTTACAAGCAGTATTTATTGCTGTAATGCCAGTGAAACACTTTCCCACTTTGATAAGGGTCTAAATAATTTTTAATTATTACAATTTTAACAGCTAAAATTGTAAATAAAAACATATATATGGTAAAAAAAAATTATTGTTTGAAATAATAATTCTCATAGGTCATAAGACCTATGAGAAACAAACTTTTTGACTGAAGGGACATCATTTAAATCTAACTCTGCTGAGTGTATGAATAGCTTTGCATTCAGATTCAGATTCACTCGCTGTAGTGTTGCCCTGTGATAAATGTATGTGATAGCTGTGCTGTACTTGAAAATATGAATAATGAGCATCTGAGGATTTTAATTTTGGTTGCTTGGAAACAACAACGCAAGAGAGTTCACAAAATCACCCATGTTGGTTCTGATGAATGGCTTGGGCTCAGTTAGCTAATTTGTTACCCCATTTAGTAGAAATGCACTGCTCTTTTATTCCTTTTTACTTTCTTTGAAATCTGAAAACACACCATTTTAAATACAATAACTACTGTGAATCAGTTTATTGCTCTGAAAAAAAAAGACTCATCAAACTGGTCAGATCTCTGTTTTACAGTATACTAGTTTTTTTTTTTTATATATATATTTTAATTAAACCCATTTCTATTGACTGACAACCGCAGCCCTGAAAAAAAACATTGCTGTTTATTCAAAGAACAGTTTATATTAGGCAGGCAGAGAATAAAGCAGAAGAGCAGTCTTTTTTAATTCTGAAGAAGTTGCGTGTCACAAACCTGGCCTTGCTAAAAGAAAAAAAAAAAGGTAATTATTAAAAATAAAAAGCTATGAAATGTCTTGTTCACAATTTCCCACAAGCTAAACAAGAGACAGCAAACATGTGCAAGAGCCACTCAGGTCAGATGAAACCAAAATTGAACTTAGATGCTTACCTGCAAAATGCTATGTGTGCCAGAAAGCCAGAAGCCTCCTGAACACAACATCCTATAGTAAAACACAACAGTCGTACCGCGCTGTGATGTTAAACATATAGAGCTGCAATACGTTCACGTAGATTAAAGCATGTTTATTTGTTTGAATTGCCCAGTCAAAGTCCAGATCAAAATCAAATTAAGAATTTCTATTTTGACTGAAAAATTGCTTTTCCCAAACACTTTCTACCCAGAATGTGTGTGCTTGAACTATTTTACAAAGAATAAATGAAAAATATTTCAGTCCTTAAAAGAAGCCCCGAATGCGATAATGACACACTTTTAGCTTATTTGTAATAATAATAATAATAATAATGATAAAAAAAGTTAAATTTTTATTTTAGCATCACAATTATCTGCTTTTCTAATATGTGCAGAAACATGTTAAAAGTCAATGGATGTGGTTGCTTTTGCAGGTCAGCGAGGCTGGTAATATAGCTCAATATTCCTATTAGTAAATCTTTTTACCAGTTCACTTCCTCCTAGATGTGCTCTGTTGCACCAGCTCTTGTAGCTCTGATGAAAGCAATTGCTCATGATGAAATGTGTGTGATTGTCTCTTCTTCTTCTGCATTTGGATCCCTGGTGAGCAGAGCTGGACCCTTTCAGACAGCAGACAGTTGGAACACGATCAACAGACTGTTTTGGTAACATTTCATTGAGAGAGCACTGGGAGCTATCAGTCCTGTTATCGCCGTAGCCTCAGCCTGACTTCTCTTCCCACGTTCAGGTTCAGCCGTGACACAGCTGTCGGTTGGGGCCATGATGGTGCAAACAGAGCGGAGTGGAAACAAGCTTCACAGGAGTAAAAGAACAAGATGACGTTTTAGATAAATAGCTCGTCATGTCACTATTCTTCCATTTGTTCTTGTATAGTAGTTTTCTAAAGTGTCTAAAATGATAGCTAAGGAAACAGCATGAAGAGTTTAATTGTTATATATTATATTTAAAAGTCCTGTTAAGACATCGGTTTTTAGACAGAATCCACTTGGAGACTCTTTACATCACTTTACATCACTTTACATCACTGGAACTGAAGGTTTTGTAATTAGGACAGAAATCTTTAAATGAATTATTTGAAATGAGGCCCAGATTATAATCCAGATTAGTCAATCCGACAGGCTGAAGCTACTGATAAATCCAAGAGGGGCCAGGACTAAATTGATCTACTACTGTAAATCTTTATGTTTTTGTTTGCAATACGTGATTATTTACATGTTCCTCTCATTATGTGTTTCACAAGGGAAGATTAGTGGTACCTCACCTCTTCCTAAATCCATTTTTTTGTGTCAATAATATTTTCCTTCCAGATAATTAACCTTCCACTTCAAATTTCCACTTCTGCTTTGGTCTCGGTCCATCTCGGATTAGTTGTATTCTCTGTCTCAGGGCTCAACTACATAATTTGAAGTTATAAAAACTGAAGATGCTAACACAGATATTCTGTGAAATACCAACTGCATGTTATCGTGATTATTTCTTTATGCCTTTGCCAGCAAATTCCACTGTTATATTATGTTTTTTATGCGTTGCTTTGAAAGTAAAGGAGAATCCCAACCCCATCAAACTCCTTTGTACAATACTCTAGAAAGTATTGAACAAAAACCTATATGTCCTAATGTACACAAGCATCCACTCAATTTGATAAATTCCTGAAATTCAGCAAGTCATGATTGTAAAAAAAACAAAAAAAAACAAAGAAACATTTCAGTGTTCCTTCTTATTAGCCTCTCATCTTTCTTTGATTAAAAACGTGCGTAATTCCTTTGTTTTGCAGGACAAAACCAGCATTCTTTTGAACTGAGAAAGGCAACAACACAATACACAAAGCTTGGCATCGTCATGATTTCCCAATGCTCACAGAAAGAGTGGAAGAGCGAGCGTTTTGTTTTACGAGCAAATCCTTTGCTCATTTCCATTTCTGTGAAACACTTATCCTTTGCGGTTCAGGGTACTGTCACTTCGTGAGAACCATGATATGAGAATATTCATCGCAGCGATATTAACCGGGAGGAGGTATGAAACTGCTTCCACTCCGTGTTTCAGATTGTGTGTCTTTAGTCTGTAGTGGCCCCAGACCGGCTGCACGTGTGTGTGTGTGTTTTGTGTGTTTGCATGCACGCATGTGCACGTCGGTGGGTGCCACCTTCCTGCGCTACAGTAAAGGTTCTCAGAGTCTGACAGAGCTGCCACTGTAATGATCAAACAAACACATGGTTGCAATTAGCCCATATGGCTTCCAGTGTCTAAGTGAGGAGAGGGGAGGGGACGAAAAATGGAAAGCAGAGATAGGAGAGGCAAAATAAGTGAAATTACAGTAATGCATCCAAGAGAGAGTGAGAAAGAGGAGAACAAAGGGATGGGAAGGAGATTGAGAAGTAGAGATGAAGTGGCTGGAGTTGGAGAGAAGATAACAAAAAGCAAAAGAGTAGAAGGGCGGGGAAGGCAAGGGGAAGTTGCAATGAGAAATAGGTGGCTGCAGCCAAATTTTCATTCAGATTCACTTTTGAGAAGAGGCTAATTAAAACGTAGAGAATTTGCTGATCTAAGTCGGCTTGGTTTGAGTTGACCACAGAGGGGGTCGAGAGCAAGACCGTTTGAACAGAAGAACCACGCTCTCGTGAGCTTTGTTGCACCATTCATTTCGACTTAATCTCTTCCATAGAGACATAATCTGTTCCAGGGGTCTGAATGCAGTTGGAAGACAGGGGTCAATGACGCAAATCCATCTTCTGAATAAACCATAACTTTGCAACTTTTGGGAAAAGACCGCACATGGAAGAAGTTTGTCCTCAGGGCTTTCTGGCAGAACGCCTCTTTGTTTCTTGTTTTTTTTAAATTTGTTTTTTAACAATTGTGAAGTTGTGGAATGGTCTGGATCTTTTCTAAATCACCATCACCCTACACAGTTCACAAGCCCATTACTGTCATTTGGCAATAATGGTAAAGAAACACCATCCTAAACTGCAAGTTAAAAATAAGTCAACAGTAACTGGACAATATAATCTCATTTATATAAGAGCAAAAATTGTTTTCTTTGTTACTCTCTATACGGCATAATTGTTCATGCAATATCCTTTTCTAAATTGTTATTTTCTAACCGAATTTCATGTTTTACTTTTGTTATTCAGTTTTGACTGTATGGAGCAGAGAAAGCCAGCACTGCTGCCCAGTCCCTCCAGTTGTTTGCAATTCTGAGATAAAGGAAATTTATGCCAAATCAACAGATCCTCGCACTGTTGCGAGCTATTGCTTAATTATGGGTTTATTGCAAATTTTCCACACAAATAGTTAAAAACGTTGCTAACCCCCTGGAGGTATATCTGACTTCTATTGCACAGCTCCCTCATCCTTCCTAGAAGCCAAGTTACAGTCACTGATTGACATACCGACTAACAACAACAAAAAAATCACATTAGCTGTTATGTATAAGTGCAAATATAGGCAAATTTATTTAGAATATTTAAAGCAGCACCACAAAATCAGCATAAAAGAAAATAAATCACCATAAAATCCTAGTTTAACTGCTTGGTCTAAGTGAATAAAGGCAAATTTGGCTGCTAGACATTATCATCAGTCATGTTGTGGGAACTAAATGAGTTCTACCTGTTATTCCTTTCAAGGTATAATCAAGATTATCTTCTGTTTTTATATTTTGCTGCTCTTTTGGCCTTTATTTGCATTAGTTAGACAGGAAATGTCTGACTAATAAAATAATTCTGGTCTTCACGGTACCCTAAATAAATTACCCTAATGGTTGCCATAAACTTTTTGCGCTTAAGATTAATGTTCCATATTGTGGTGAATGTATTGCAGCAATAAAAAAACAATCAAAAAAACAAAGACAAAACAAAACAAAAAAACTGGTCATGACTAGCAAGAATCTGTATCAAGATAAATTATAATGCAGCAGTTTTACTTTTCAGCGTGCCACTGATGCTTTCACTTACTTCGGTTTTAGTGTGTATACACTGGGTTTACACATGCATGATGCCATTGGGTTGTTGGTCTGTAATCAGAGTATACAAGGACAACTTTATGTTCTCCGCTGCAATGTACTCGCGGTTTATGGGGGATGTTTCCCCCTTTGATTTTGTTGTGTATAGGATTTCAGAGAGAGTCCCTCGGTGATCTGGCCAGAACCCAACATACATCCTGCAGTAAAAGTTCGACAGCTATAAACAGAGCCATGCTAGTATTTAGTAAATATGGAGCTCAATAGTTCTTTGAAGTTTTATTGCAGGCCTTAAGAATCGGGGTATAATCTCCCGAAGAGCAGTACATCATCACAGCATTTATCTTGGTAGTTTCTGACTCTTTTTATACACAGTTCTCATTGAGTCATTTAACCGTTTCCTGCTTTCGCAATTCTCCTTTGTTATTATCATACCTCCACATTTTTCAGTAACTCTGTGTATTTTCTTGTCTTTTTTTTTTGTTATGATGATATTCTGCAATAAAACATCACAAAAAAAAATACTAAAAGCAACCTTTCAATTCACTGTTTAAGCCTTGAATTATTTTTTCTTTTTAGAAATCCTCCATTATGGCAAAAAAACAAAAACAAAACAAACACACGCACATATATATATATATATATATATATATATATTATATATATATATATATTATATATATATATATATATATATATATATATATATATATATGTAAACCAATGAAAATATGAGATCTGTCACTCCCTCAGCATATTCACTCTCGCAGCATTGTCCTTTCTTTGTCGTCACATTTCCTTTTCATCTATCCCACAGCATCAATTGTGGTAACTTCTGCAACAAAGAAATGACATCTCAGTCTTTAATTAGTAAGCAAACACCACACAATAATAGACCTTGCGAGATGAAAAGATGAAAATGGTCAAATGTTTTTGAAATCTTTCCACATCTTGTTCCCCTCATCCCCTTCTCCTTCTCTTTGACTCTTTGTCAGAACCCAAACATGAGCCTTCCAGCTGAGCGTCTTGCGTGTCAAGGAGGAGAACTAATGGGGCTAAAGTGGCTTAATGAGCCTGTGGGCTAACGGTGTCCATTTAGGGCAGAGAGAACCAAACCCAGCAAACGGGTGAATGGAGGCACTGCTGCGACCACAGCCTGAGCCGGTCAATTTGAATTGGGCTCAGTGCGGAAGCAGGATGAATTCCAGCTACACTGATTCAGATTTGATGATTTAATTGAATGTGTGACCAATGGTCGAAGAAGCTAGGTTAAACAGCTCGTTTGAAGCGTGGACAGGAAAGGGACTGAGCAGACTTGTGGTCACTGAGGGGGAAAATTGTTTGAACCCTGTGAACACTGTTTGATCTCCAGTATGGGATCTGGAGTGTTACCTGGTCTCATGCTGTTTCTCTTTGGTGTTTTGTGGAAAGTTCAGCTTCTGGCTGGTTTTTAAAAAGGTGGCAAAGTTTTGAAGGGATGCACATGCAGCACTGTATTTTTTTGCAAGTGCAAAGCTAATTGTTTCAGAGCATATTAAAGACACACAGACCGTTGTCCATAATAAGTGATGTCTTGCTCTGACTTCACAATGCTTCCAACATGAACGGTTATTAAAGTCCTGCATTAAAACTATATGCACAAATGCTTTTAGGAAGCTTGGTAATTCATTATTTTGTTGACGTGTCATGTACACGTCAACAAAATACCTTCACTTTTGAGATTATATTGTTTCATGCATCACCAGCTAGTCTGTGAAAGTAAAGTAATGGACTGCATGGCTAAGCTACCCTCAGTGTTTCGTATCCTAGCACCTTTAGTTAGGAAACTCGTTTCTTTATCTGGTACATTATGCTAGTGCCAGGTTGGACCTCCTTCTGCCTTTATACCTGCCTTAATTCTTCACATAAAACATTTCAGGATTCTTCAAACAGAGCTGAATGATGAAGGAGTGTGGCAAGTTGATTTCCTTCAGTGGTTCAGCAGCAGCCTGACCCACTGAATTCAGGGTTTATCCATACTGTTATGTTGACCACTCTAAATTCTGACCTTACCAGCTGAAGGTTTTAGCTAAAATCAAGACATCTTTTTATTTTCCAAACTGTGGGTGTGTGTCAGAAAGCTTTAGCCTCAGTTTCCTTTTCTCAACTTACACTAGTGGCACCCAACGTGGACCTAAGACCTGTACGTTCTCAGTTAATATGAAAAAATTTGGTTGTTTCCTCAAGCTGGCAGGAAAAAGAAGAAAGGTCCTTCTGGTGGTCTTCCTGTTCATATTTCCCAAGACGTAATGCGTAGACTTACTAAGAAGACCTCCAGGTCCCTCAAGCTTTGGTCTGAAGTCTTTGGCATTCAGAGGTAGAGTCCACATTTGTTCTAAAAAAATATTTACTACTTTGCGTAATATTGTAACATTAGCTTTTGATCTAAAACTTGGCCAATGTTTATTTGCCATTCATATTTTCCTTTGGAGGGTAATGTCCCATTCAGCTTGGGGAGATTAAATATCGAGGTACAATGCTACTTAACCTGCTATTGGCCAGCTTTTGCAAAGCCGTCATTTATTTTCCTTGGCAGTCATTGGTTGTGCCTTAAGAGCGGAGCTGCAGCAGATTTCAGCTGTTAATGTGTTTCAAAATATACTTGGTGTTTGTATTTTTGGAATAAGCATTCATTGGTGTTTTCATAGGGGATCTTGAGTATTAATGGAGTTGCATCATGTTCTAGATATTGCCAATATGTTATGCAGTAATTATTTTTATTACTGAAGTGCAAGATTTTTGTGTTACATAGGGAATTATTGAGAGTGAAGCAAAGTTTGTATGAACTAAATCAGATTTAAATAATCTCAACCAGTTAAAAATTTTAAAAAAGTCACGATTATTCTGTATTTATAATTTACAAATTTAGCTAAAGGATATTTTAACAGTGCATTCTTCCAATAGCTACTTTTTCTAGACAAAGACAAATTGGGAATCCTTAGGCTGCCCGTTAAATTAAATAAAACTAAAAGCAAATACTACTGAATTAAACTCAGTAAAAGTTAGCTTTCCAGAATACATGTCAAACTCAGGTCTCTTGTGACTTTTCCGCTCTTCCCTGGAGGACTTTGCTGCCTTTTCCTAAACAAACTCATGCAGGCTGGAGCTTTGTTAAAGAGGCTCTGATTGACTTCCTGAGAATGAGGAGAGTTTGCCAAAACCAAATTTTATCGTCTACCGTGCGGAAATCATAAATCTTTCTGTAACTGCGGTGGCTCCATTATGTTTTACTGTCACTCATGTGAGCTTGCATTTGTTTTTTGACAGGAAGCCAAAGCCGGACGTTGACTTTTGTCCACTTCATGTCGTCCCGGAGGACAAACCAGGGACTTTTTGAGATTCAAATTTTTGTCAGGTTTAAGTCTTGAGTTTGAGGTGAGTCATTACAGCTAGACCCGAGGTAGGAGTCAGTGATTCAGACATGGCGATAAAGGTAAGTGTAATGGACTGGGGAATGTACACTGTGTCTGCGTGTGGGTTAGAAAAAAAATGTACTTCAGAGAGATTCTGGTTTCCTTTCCCCTGCTCTATAAAAGTTGCGAGACCATTTGTTAACTGTCAGTCGGTTAGCCTCCATTCCCACTCTAACCCCAATATAAAAACCATTGAAATCTACACCAGCTTTTGAGGAAGTGAACTTCCCCGATGTACCCTCACCATCTGGAGCCTGGAGCATTTTATCCCACAAGGTGATTTCTTTGATCCTAAGTGCTTCCTTAGCAAAGAGCAAATGTCCCACTCTTCTTGCAGAGATTGCAATGCTAAACCAGAGGCAGAGCATTGCAGTGCAGCGTGAGTCACATCCTCGTTTGGTATTTAAAATACATTTTTTGAATGTGTCTGGTGTCCAAGCATTCAGATTACTAAGAAAACATATTTCAGAGAAAGCCAAAAATGTCTCTAGACAGCCAAATGACCCAAGAATGCAGTAGTAGTGGCTTTAGGCAAGTGGTTTATAGTTTATTATGGCTGTTAGAGGCTTGTGCATTGCAGGCTCTGCTTTCCCTTTGCTGACTCTTTGAAACCTTACTGTGCTTGAAGAGGTGTTGATGATACACCTCAGGAAATTGGAATATTTGTACCAATGAGGCTGGTTTGTCTGATTAAACGTAGCATTTTAAAATCAAAACTTTTAAGCATAACTTAAAGCCCACATTCCTACATCAAAAATATATTTTGCTGGTCTGATGCAACATTCTGTATTAACAAAATGTCTTTTAATTTGATTCAAAGTTAGGTGTTATGCAAAACTTTTACACTTTTACAGTTTTTACAGTTTTATGTCATGTTTTAATGCCTTTTATTTTTTAACATGAACATACCCAGACTGTTCTTTCGACTTATTTATGCGTGTTCGATGAATCTTCTGTCATTTGAAGGTGCCTTCATGTCTGCTTTGTCGACTTCCTGCCTATGTACATCTACCTTCCTATTCAGCTTCTCTGTCCCGACTAAAGACAAATGTTCACACAGCATGACGCTGCCACCATCATGTTTCATCATAGGCATGGCGTCTGTTCAGTGTTACTTTTTCTTAATGTTAAGTGACATTTTTATTACAAACTGCAGATCATTTGTGGCTCAAATAATCATTTTGAATACATTCTGAACAGACCTCAGTCCTTAAACCGCATCTCTGATCATCCTAAGGTAAAAATTTACTGACACGTTTGTAACAAATGTTTTTAAAGCTTTTAAAATTTTGACCTGGCGCCTGAACACATTCCGCCTGATCAAGTAAGTTGAGATAATCTAATACAGACAGGAAGGCACACATTGTGGAAATATTCAGATTCAGACAGCCAAAGCACGTTTACAGGTGCTATGGATGAATTGTGACATTTATTACATAAGTTTCAATAAAAATGTGTCCTCGGCCACCACAAAGAACTTTTGTTTGACCCCTCATCTTTTAATGGGCCTTGGCTCAGAAATTCGGAATTTATTTGCGCATATCTCTGGTTTTCACAAATGAGCCGTACTTATTCATTTCCAAAAAATCCCACATTTAATCATTTCAGACAGAAACACTGATTCCATGGAGAGGCCTGACATTTTTGACTGAGTGCTCGACTGATACGGAGCAAAACAAATAAAAAGATGGTCAAATAGTTGATAGAAAGTTAAGTGAATCCATCCTAAAGTAAATCAGTAAACCAAAGTAACTTGAGAACTATTTCAGAGCTTAAAAATATGTTTTTTTTTTAATTTTTTTAACAGAATTCTGATGTTATTCGTTTTGGCATCGATGGCCAACAAAATGCAGAAATGCATCCCTTCAACAATGCAATTACTGTTTGTAATCCAAAAGTTGAATAACTAATGCATTACTGCATTAAGCCATAGTACAGAACATAGTCAGTAATAATTCTGTTAATCTATTTTTCTGTCTTTTGCACACTACTTTGACCTAAAGTAGTGTTTGAATGAGTTTGAATGAGTTACAGATGTTCAGTTCTGCAGAGTTTTTATTTCTCATATTGTGTTAGAGAGCATGCAGATAGGAACAGCGGGTGTAGCAGGTTTGAAATGAATGCAATACGCTGGACCCAAGGAGTGACTTTGCTTTGACCAGAGACGCCGCGAGGAGTTTGCAGTAAATCTTAAACCGAGTCCCATTTGTTTGTCGTTCTGGTCAGCTCTGTGTCGCCTTGATGTGTAGGCACACCAGCAGGGATTTAATTGCAGTCTGAAGATATGAAGTGCTGAGGTCTATTAAGCAACACTCCATCTGCATAACTTCTCTGAACTCTCTATGGCTCTCATAACAAAAAGAGACATTTTCCCTTGACAACAACTTTTTCATAAGCTCTTATCTTCTCGCGTTCAGTCCTCTTTGATGTTATGTCTGTGACAGCCTTTGTTTAAACCAATGACTGCAGGACAAAGTGATACAGCAGACAGAAAGGGTGGGATGCTCATCCCAAATGTGTGGTGTTGAAGCTTATAATGAACATTGGGGTGGTCTGGTGGTGTGGAAACTGTAAATGACTCATCCCCAGGCGAACCTTGGCCAATCAGAGTGAGGGGAAACACCAGTGACCAGGAAGAGAAAGCTGAATTTAATTAATGATTCATAAAGGTGCACGTGTAGGTTCGCTGTGATGTCACCGCGATGCGAGCGGTCATGGCACAGCAGTAAGAACAACTAGTTAATGGACATCACAAAGTCAGGTGGGGTGACAAAAACACATGCTCATCTGCTCATGGTGAAAGAAATATCAACTGAGACAATTACGTCATTAAAGATCCAAACCTTTCAAAACCATATGGGATGAAATATAATTTGTAACATGAGGTTCTTCAGTTGTTTTGCGTCACAAAAAATTCTTTACTTATGTTAAAATGATAAGGATATTTGAAGACCCTAACCCTAATCCTTTTTTATATATATGTACTTGTATGCATATATATGTGTCTTTGTACTGTCAAAAATTGACAAAGTTGTTAAAGATGAAAATTATGCCAATCAGCATAATTAATTTTTATGCTGATTAGAGTAGTTACTGTAAGAAGAGTTTCATATGTTCTGAGTGTTTCCTGCATGTCGATTGTTGTAGCAGCACCATTTCCATCTTCTGTTTTCTATGTTTACCATCCTTCCCTTTAATCAAGCCCACAATACCAATGTGACAATGGGCTTAAGGTTAATAAAAAGTAAAATAAATAAATAAATAAATAAATAAATAAATAAAGTTATAAATCTATATGATAGTGAGACTGGAGTTTAGATGTAATCTAAATGAAGATGCATAAAACAATTATTCACTTCAGGTGAGATATTAATTGCTTATGACATTTAAATTGATCATCCTAAACTACCCCTTTAAAATGAATCATCAACGGGGCAACTATAGATCCAGCATTCATTCCGGTTTGGGCTCATTACACCCATTCAGTAATTTACAAAACCCCAAATCCCATGTGCTTCAGTGGACTTTCTGAGTAACTATAGGTGCTTTGTTCAGTGTATACGTCTGAAAACACATGGGGAACTACCTTGGAGGTGGCATATTATAGACAGGGGCAGTGGGAGGCTAGGTACACACACACACGCACGCACGCACCTAAGCACACACACACATACATAGAGTCCAAACAGAAAGGTTACAGGAGGTAATTGTGTCAGCAGTGTTTGGTGTTAGGAAGCTGGGTGAAGAGGGGAGCGGTGAAGGGAGAACAGAGGAGGAGGGGAAGGAGGGAGGTAGATAAAGAGGAAGCCAGAGCCGGAGGGGGTTGCATGCTAATTGGAGCCATATGGGCAACAGATGAACTAAAGTGGTGTGCAGTGTCGACTCGACACACTCTCGATCTCCCCCTCTATTACTCTGTCCTTTGAAATGTCTTTCTGCAAAATTAATTTGTTCTTTTCATTACCAGCCTTGGTGAAAATTACACATTGCAGCCTGCGAGGACATTCAAACGGACAAACTCATTCAAATGAACCGCAAATAAAAGCTCAGTGGGTTTGTGGCCAGGTAATAAGTACAAGTGGCCGAGCATGGTTTTAAACCCATTTTTGTTTCCCAGTGGTTCAATAATTCTATAGCTACACAATGATCCACTAATTTGCATGTGGCTGTTTTTTTTTTTTTTTTTTAAAGTCAAGACGGAAATTAGGTTTACTGGGGAACTGTTAGGTTTGTTCGCCTCACTTGCAGGGTTATTGCTCAGTATTACCACCCATGCTCATGCATACCTACAATGCAACCTCCATCAAACCCAGTCAACTGTTGGAAATGCAGTCTAATGGCTCTGGGTAGTGCTTCACACAGACACGGTGCACATTGCGCGCGTGCGTGTGTGTGTGTACCTAGCCTCCCACTGTCCCTATAATGTGCAATTTACACAGGAGGAAATGAATCTATTACTAAAATGCCTGGAAGAATTCTGCATACGGATTTTAGCCACAACTTACTGTCGCTTTTACTTCCCATTGCTGCCAATCACATAAGAAAAACACCTGCCAGGTAGAAAATAACTTAACAAGTCCATGAATTTAAGACTCGTCTCATTCTAATTTGCATTTTGTGGCCTCCGGGAGCAAAACCACCAAATGGTTATTTTGTTTTATGAGTAATAATGTGTGTAGACTTGCTAAGTGTGAAAGTAACCTGAGCTGACTTGATTTTGCTCACAGTTCATTTTAATTTCCATTATCTGCTCCTTTTATTTGTTGATGATTCTTTTTATTGCGTTGTTTCCCTCTTTTCATTCTTGTGTGACTTTTATGGAGCAAGAACATTTCAAAGGTCTGTGGTTGTTTTAAGCTGTCAGTGTATTTGGGAAAGATTACCACCACAATAATGTCTGTCTGAAATTAATAATGTATGGTACACGAGTTACTAAGAGGCGTGCATATCGGATTATTTCCTCTGGATGCTGCATTTGATATTTAATTTAGTCAAAAAATTAATTACTGGTTGTGCTATCTGCTTCTACATAATGGTAGTCTTGCAGAATGGAAGAATACTGGAGTACCTGGCTCACATGCCAAACCCCAGGTGAAATTTGAACCAGCAAGTCTCCTAAGCTGCAGAAAACAGTTTTAACAATAATGTCACCATGGAGCCTGGTTCTAAAATACATTTATATATATGAATATATTTAAAAAATATAATCTTAATATAGGTAAAATTAAGTGAATTATTGAGGAATAATTTGTGACTTTCCAATCAGGATATTTTTCCAATACCAATCTGATGTGGTGTCAAACTCCAGTCCTCGAGGGCCGCTGTCCTGCAGGTTTTCCATGTGCCACAAGTACAAAACACAGGAATGAAATGGCTTAATTACCTCCTCCTTGTGTTGATCGGTTCTCCAGAGCCTTGCTAATGACCTAATTATTCTATTCAGGTGGTGCAGCAGAGGCTCATCTAAAGGTTGCAGGAGTGATAAGGTTGTACAGGGTGAAAAAATACTTTGATGAGCAAAATAATGTACACAGCCCACAATAAAGCTTTGGCAGTCCAGCAAATCAAAATAAGCAATTACCTTTAAAAAGCTGTGAAAAATCTATACACATGGAATTATGATAAGCTTCATCAGGGATTCCTGTCATTTGAAAAATACTTCATTAGAAAACCTCTTGTTACCTGAGATTATATTTTTATTTCTCCTTCTGTGGCTCCTCTTTTTGCAATCAACAGTCGAAAATCTTAAGAAAACATGTAAATAAGGGTAAAAATAATTTCCTGCAATGCACGTAATTTTTTTTTAGTTCTAAATCCTTTATACTTCACACAGAAAATTGTATACATTAAAGATGAATTTAGAAAATTGGACACAAATCCGTTTGGTCCGCAATACCGCAATGAAATTTTAGCTGGAAAACAAGAAACTTTTCTCTATGCTGGTTATTGCGTGACATGAACACTACAGGCACATGCGGTTTTAAATGTCTGTACATCTGCTAGCATAGATTTGTGATAAATAGTCCTGCAAATGAATTCATTGGTACAAACCCTTGACTCTAATAAGAATGTGACTAATTGTGTTGATCCAATTAGGGCCCGGCTTGCAGTGTCAGAGCCAATCAGGATGCAGAGCACCACGGGATCATTTGTGAAAAAGCAAAGGCCAAACAATAATTAGCCTGTTAACATTTAAATCCATCAGTCTGTGTTTGACGAGGAAACATGGAGAGCAGAGCAGCCACACAAGCATGAGAAGTGCTTCCTCTGTCTCGAACACAGACACCTTCACCTGCTGTGTGATTTCTGAGAAACACGCATAATCCACCCATTAACGCTTGACTTTGCAGTCGGGGTAAGCCACGGAGGGCAGTCTCCAATATCGAACAAAACAGTCACACAAAATATCACTCTGAGTCTCAATGAAAAGTGTCAAAATTATGAGCAAAGAATCATTTTGCTCATAGGGGGTGTTAGCAAACATTAAAGTATTTGCTGATCCAGCAGTGTGAACCGCTGACATCCAGCAAACTGAAGCTGCTGTCACGCCGATTCTTGTTTTGCCATTCTTGTTGGTGTGTCTCGGAAAGTATTTGACCTGTGTCTAAGCACAGAGACATAAATCACATTTTTGTCAGACATCTATGAAGTATGACGCATTTCTTTTTATGCATCTCGCTTGTACGAGGATGACTGCGACATTTCTGCCTTATCTTTTGTTTTTAAATCTATTGATTCCTTGACCATCTTAGGCTAAAAGTTTAATGCTCCATACATTCTCTGTGTTGATCTAATGCTGTATGCTAGTGTTAAATGCGCAGAAAGTAGGGACTAGTGTGACAAAAATACAATATTTGTTAAATTTACGACAAAGTGTCAGATGGTGCTTGTATCAAAAGCATCTCTATAACTATTTATGTGTGAAATTTCACAGTAAATTATTTACAATTAAACTACTACAACAGATGCTTCATAAAGGGAAGCAGTAAAACATATTTTTCCTTCCAAACGTTGCTCCTGCATCAGTAAAGCGGCAGCTAGAGCCCATTAAATTAATCACTTAAAACAATTCTTACAAGTAGTCATCACTTTACAACACAAACATTACTAAAACAGCTCAGTGTTCACTCACTGCCTTGGCTTGGAAGTGAATTTATTGCCCGACCGGCCTGCAGTAACCAGCTCATTCATTGCCGTGTTGTTCCCACATAGGTAAACTCTGCGTGAAATATTTCTAATCTCCAACGCTGCTGCTTGTCTTCTCAGGTGGGGGAAGTCTCCGCTCACACGTTTCTTTTGTGTTTATTTGTGTGTGGGAGTGTGTGTGGTCCTGCCTCTCCGTCTCACTGTGGCACTTCCAGGATACAGAGGTCATCAGCGGCCAGACCAAGACAAATGATCTATAGGCTGGTTATTTACATTGATGGCTCTGTGAATGACAGTGTAAATATTTTTCTTTTCTTTTTCTCGATTGAAGTGATAATTTTAGATTGGATTTATATACTGCTGAAGGTGATACTATTTAGGAGACAAAAAAAAGGGTAAATAATCGTAAAATAAAATAGATTTTTTTCTTCTATTAAAACATGTTTTCTTAAATATCTAATGTAAAACAGAAAAATAAATACAAACTGCTAGCATTTTTCACAGCGTCATGTAAAATAACTGAGGCTGGAGTTCAAACAAAACTCAGTGATTAATAGACTTGATAGAAAAAGCCTGGTAAAGCCGATGTAAATGGATACATGTGCAACAAATGGACAAGCTTCTTGGCGGTATCCAAGCTTTGTTGCTCTCTGTTTATGTTGATTCCCAAACGTGTGTGTGCGCAGTGGAACAGTGATCACCATTAAGAAGATCTGGACGGACGCCTAGTCTGCAGCTGTGTGTGTGTGTGTGTGTGAGAGACAGAGAGAGAAAAGGCCAAATAATGGGAGGGGTTATATAAGGGATTACAGACAAAGTATTGGGACAGTGAGGAAACATTTGGCTTCCTAGCAACGTTTGGGTTAACAGCTCTATTACTTTGCTATAATCAGGGCACTGCTGTTCTGCGAGAAAATGTGACCAAGATGATTGTGCAATATTATGTGTAGTTTGAAGAGCCACTGCTTTTTCTTCACAACTTGTGACTCGGTTTCAAATAGCCTACAGCTGAGGCGTAAACATCTCTAACGTACGCTCAAAGGAATAAGTTTTGTGTTTTGCATGTGAAGAACAAGTTATGTGTTGCTGTGGATTTGCATAATCAGTCACATTCAGCACTACTGAAAAGTCTGAAATGGATATTGACATATCATATGTCACACCTAACATATCTGCTAATGAGTTCGACTTTGCTCTAGTTTTATACTCTGCTCTATGTTGGAGGAGATCTCCAGTTCAGTTCTCAGACCTCGTCGTGTTGAGCTCTCTATGTTCTCCTCAAACATGAAACAATGTTTTCTTTTAATAGTTCTTTCCCACAGCACCAAAACACGCATGCTGAGTCAGTTGCAGATTTTTCATTTGACAATAGAAATGCATTTTTGCTGTGTGATTGCATTGTTGTTAGCTTTCCCCCCCCCTTTCTTTCCTTTTCTTTTCTTTTTGTCAGATCTGTAAAGAACATGCTGCCGTTGAAGATATAAACTGTGTGTCAGACAAAAAAACAGAATAAATAAACATTTTAAATTCTTTCTTCTGTAAAACCAAAGATTCCAGTTTCTTGACTGTCTTTTGAAAAACGAGGTCCTTTTCTCAGAGAGCCAAACCCAAACGACCTCAGCAAGTTATGACAGCAAGGTGATTTCAGGCCAAGAACAGGATTATTGAAAAATTACTGCTGTTTGCATATAAAACATAATCCTTAATCACCTTCGTTGCACAGACGCCCAACAATGAAAGCACACCTACACATTTTGCAGTAATTCATCGTTCCACTTCAAAAACATTTGCTTGTTTGTTATTCATTTTTTGGCAATTACAACTTTTATATCATAAGTGAAAATGTTAGTGTGCGTCAGCAATATCTTAAGCAAAATTTTCATGTTCATATTTTGTTTTGGAACATAAAATGTCCTGGCTCTCTGCTGAACTGTAACTGCTTCCATCAGCCAAGTATTTTGTCACTTCATGGAACGGAGACAAAAAAATGTCTCATTTTATTCTTTTATTGAAGTCACACTCTGTCAACTGGTAGTTTAATCAAATTTGCATTAATGGTGGTCGTCCTGAGGAGTCTGTTTTTGGTTAGCGATATCAAAATCTGTTTTGTAATTTTACATGTTTTAATACAGTAAAACACAGTAAGTCTTTTACTGTATTTACTATGCAGGACCTATGTGAGTTCCCAGCAGAAAATTGCAATTTTGTTCTTCTTCATGGTGTGGTTTGGGCCCATAGTGCGCATGTGTGTTGATCACTTTACTTCACCTTCTACTTCTGAGGATTTTTTATGCGATGGCAAGTCCCACAATATTAACACAACAGCTAACAATCACCGCGCACAGATAGGGTAGAACGGACCGACATAAACAGTTTAGGAAGTGTACTCTTTCTGCTGGCAGATCTTCTGAGTGTGAATTTAAACCATGAGGAATTGTTTGGCTGCGATTGCCCAAGGGTGATGAATTTGTGCAATCACACACAAGGCCCCTCAGCCGCCTGGCCCTCATGACGACAAATGCGCAGACCCAAAGTGTCTCTATACTGTTTCATTGCCTGTGGGCTGAGAAGACTGTAATCACATTGTATATACAACCCACTCAGAGAGCCGGCGCAGTGCAGAAGTGTGAGGTAAAGGAGAGAGTGAGAGCAACAGGCAAAAACAATGAGAGCAAAAACAGACACAATGATTTTTATAACAAATGTCAACACTTTAGTAACTGTGTCCCTTATGCTAGTAGGGTTAAAGTGTTTTTAGACTATTTACTTCACAGGAGTTTTTATTTTTACTATCTTACTGGGACTACTTGTGTTGTTCCTGCTGGGTGTTTGTTATTAGGTGCTATGTAAATGAAGTTGACACTGACATTAACGAATCAATGTTCTCATAAACTGCTGCAGCACTTTGAGACTTGAAATGTTTCGAGGTTAAAGAAATGTGCTTCTGTGCTGCTTTACACGCTTTTGGTTGCCGTTTGCAAAGCAGCCAATCCAAGAAGAGACATTAATTTTCCTTGGGACTGATTGGCTGGAGCCCCAAGATCAGAGATAAGGAAGATGGTAGAGATTAGCTTATGTGGTACTGCTCAGACGGTTTCCAACATTATTGCATATTAAGCTATATTTGGAGTTTGAACTATTAACAAAATGCAGTGATTTAATTTCCTGAGGGAGTCTTCCCAAGGGATCAATAAAGTCTAAGTCTAAGTCTAAGTCTGTCTAAGTCTTTAAGGTGTCTAAAGTATGTGCTAAAGATTTTCGCTATTTGCAAGTGGTTGTGGTCCTTTACCCTCTCCGGAAGCAAGCGATCACAATAAATTTGATTAAATATTAAGATGATCACATGATTATTAATCAATTCAGAATCCTCCATGTCTGTGATGTTTTGAAAATTCGATTTCATCTCCAATCCTTATTGTGCGAATGCAACGTGACATCTGGGAAAAATGTGGAAACACTGAGTGACCCATTAATTGGCGTCGTGCCAGCTTTGATTTCCTCCTCAGGAATTTAAGAAGCAGAAATATTCAGCAGGAAGCAACAGGCCAGACTAATTTGTCTCCAACAGTCTCTGTTCCTCACCACCGTCTGCATCAGTGAGACATGACTGCCGAGTCAGTTGTGGGAATCTCTTCAGACGCTTGATGAGCTTGACCACAACAGCAGGACCTGAAGTAACGTGAGTGAATTTGCGGTTGCCAAGACACTTTGCGGGAATGATGTGCATTCGAGCCTCCTGCGAATTAGCCCACACACCGGCACATGTAAAGACCAGCGGGAGAAGTCTATTCAAACAGTTTGTTTATTTGTTTTCCGATTTGGGTAATTCTTGTCATGGAAAGTAGCACACAAAAGCAACATGAAGCCTGCAGGAACAGTAAGAACTTGGAATAAGCGAGGACAAAGAGAGATCTGTGTATGCACATATACCAAGTGAAACGATTTAAAATCAAATGCCTCAGGCCGTGTAATTATTTTTATGCTTTTAATTTGTGACTTAAGTTTTACTCAGGGTGCACTCCTGAAAGGCCCCATATGCTAATAGTAAACCAATGTCTTGGCACAATGGTTTGTGGCCAGGCTTGTTACTTTTTCCTGATGTTGTGCAACATAAACACCTAAAGAGCACACAGCGGCTCCATATGCGCCTTCTGCAGCTTCGGACTTGTCATTGACGGGAACCGAGCGACGGAGGAGGTCAATAAAATTACTGCTGTCTGTGCGTTTGTCGAGTTTGGTTTGTGGTTTAACAATCTGTGCACAATGTGTCGGTTCTCCCTTCAGTTTTCATTTGTACAAAGCATTTCTTTTTTTTTCTGAACATAAAACTGAAATCTTGCTTTCTTGTGTGTGCTGAAAAAGTTATTTTAAAAAAGACACGGTTCACATAATCTTATGATCAATTGTAAAACATTGCATGGGACTTGTTCCCCTCTCCCCCCCCCAAATGTTCCACATAAAAATTACTCTGGTCTAGTTGGGTGGCACGTTGCACAGTCAATGTTTTCTTCTTTGGATCTTTCTTGATCTAAAAACTGGTGAAATTGACTCAAAAATAATAAAAAAAGCAATCTAATTTCAACCAATGTGTATTTTCCCAGGATAAATCATCAGCTGACAAATCTGACTCCTATCCGTATGAACTGTGCGTCCGTGACCAGACTCCTCGTCCCAAAGCTTCCTGTGAGCCAGCCTTAAGGATCACTAATAACGCCATGCTATTAGTTTGACCAGGATGAATAAGATCCATGGGAATTTAGTGACGTCTTCCCACTGCAGTAAATTTCACCTTATCAGATGACAGCTCAGCCTGCGTTTCCATAGATCCAGCGCACTGTTTTCCTGTGTTCAACATTAGATCAAGATAATACGACAGCTTCCTGTGACTCAAATGTTTATGCACGTTTCGAAGAAGATCAGCCAGGATGCAAAAGAAACTGATAATGTGTTCATGCTGGAAAGGACAAGCTGGCCTGTAAGGAGCACTGAAGAGACCGCTTGTGGAAACTTTAAAATGTTTATATTATAAAACATGTGCAAGTATGTAATGAAGGTTTAGGTTAAATTCCTAGTTTAAAGAAAATGTGATGTCCACGTCTGACTCCAGGTGCTGGGTCAGGGTCCTAAATGCCATTTACAAGTGATTTTATGTCGATGCCTGTTGGGTTTGTGCTCTTTTCACTGTTGCTGATGTTCGGAATGGTTTGGACGACAAACCTGAGAGTTGGCGTTTTTGAAATATTTGATGGTGGTTTGGCCCAAAGCTCTCTTTCACAATACTAACCCAAAATGCTGTAAAGTAAATCAAACACCCTGAAGCACAACACAATCCAAGGGGGCTCCTGAAAAAGCACAAGAATCTTTTTGCATGGAGACTGAGCTTACTCGCCTGAAAATTAGGAACATGCACCGTATTGATTCGTTCCAAGTGCTCACTGAGGTCAAGAAATTCTAACAGTACAAGTGTCTGTGGTCAGCTCGAATCCAGATCATCGCCGCTTGCGGCGTTATTTCACTTTGAGGACTCTAGAGGAAGACCTCCAAACCTCTCATTTGAGCACATGTCAAACAGGAACGTAACGAAGATTGACATACTGCACATGCTTATTCACTGGACTTAACGGTGGATGATGTCACCTGCCAGGTGTTTCTTACTTACAGGATGATGGGAAACACCTGTACCTTAAAGCTGCAGTATGTAACTTTTGCAAAAATATGTATTTTTTACATATTTGTTCATGCTGTCATCAGGTCATGATAGATAATCTGTTAAAACAAAACAAAAGAAAAAACAAGCTCAGTTCTAAGTAGAAACAACCAATCACAGCCTGGAGAAGGGTCTCAGCACTGTCAATCACAATCTTGTGTGACGCTGCTCATCCCTCTTCCTGTCTTGTTCTCTGCAGTGGTGCAGCTTCATCCTCACTCTGTCATGAATGCTACGCCAGTGAGCATGACCACCAATGACGGAGGATAAACGATTTTTCTGTAATGTTAAGCTGTTTTTCCACCATTACCGAAGTGAGTTGGTACATGATGCTGATTGGCAGCGCTAAGGCCCGCCTACTGGCTCTGATTGGTTGTTTTTGGTCGAGAGTGGTGCATTTCTTCAGACACCAATAGCAGCTTTGGGCGGCGGTAGAGGAAACCGAGCTTTTCACTTATTATCTGTCTCATATCACACTGTCAGGACAAGGTGGTAGTTTGAACAAATATGTAAAAAAAAAAAAAAAAAACTATTTGGTCAGCAGTCAGTGTGTTTGTATATCATAACAGATTTATTTCTATAAGACTCAGAAAACCACAAATGAGGAAGTAAGGAATTTATAACACATTACTGTCAGTATGCAAAAACTCATTTGTGCTGCAGTGCGATCATCTGTGTTTTTCTCTTTTTCCCCTGAATTCTCAGTTTGATGTGGACAAACAACATAATGACGAATCACCTGTCATTTTACATCCCGTCAGGTCCGCAGCCTGACGCACATTTGGCTCAGAGTGCTGTTGCTGTATAGTGCTGAAATGTTGCTCAAGCTGTTTCTAGAAAGAGAAAGAAAGAAACAGAGGGAGGAGGAACAAGATATTTTCCAGGCTTGTTCTGTTTACTTGCACTTTTTTTCTTTTTTCTTTTTCTTTTCTGCTTCACATGGTCCCTGGCAGCGCTGGGACTTTCTAACTTCTTTAGCTCGGCCTTTCATTAAGCTCCGTGACTCAGACAGATACAGAGTGCTAACAGACATCCAGGGTGAGAGTTCATTTCACGCAACCTTTTTCATGCAGCCGTTCAGAATCACTCATGGGCTGGATGAAAGGACTATAAGCATGCTGCTCATAAATCAGTTTGAGGTACTGTAAAGGCTGCGGTCTAGGAAAGGCGCATAATTACATAAACAGGAAATGTCATATTATCCAAGAGTTTTTTAAGAATCTTTGCCATTTCTCGAGGAGGTTCGGGTAAGTTTTAGTCACTCGGGATTAGCTTGGTTTAAGTTTCACATCTTAGTTAGCTTGTCACCATCCCCGGCCTCACATCTCAAATATTAGATCTTTGCAAACACAAACAGAAACTCAATTAGTCACATGGCAGCACTCCAACGCATCTACACATGACGACGTAGAGAACGTCACTTTCTGAAGTTCAAAGAGTCTGAGAATGAAACAGAAAATGTGGTTAGTCACTTTCTCATGCTGGTTGGTTTGATTAACTTTTGCCATTAGAAGTTAAATCACAAGCTAAAAACTTTTTTGAATTTACTTAGAGTACACTTGTCTGATATCAAGATTAATGCAGTGATCTGAAATACTTAGGAGTATCGGTTTCAGCAGTCTCATTCTACACTACGCATACTCTCTGTCTGAGAAATATTCACTTCATTTTGGATGTTGAAACCTTTAAGTGACTCCAGCTGACAGCAGTCTGGCCTGCTTTTTTGATTAATTTAGCTCATAATCATGTTGCCCTTTTGGAGGACTCAGACTGTGCATGAAGCCATAAATCGTCAGCCCAAAATGGTCAGGAAAAAATGAAGTTGAAAGCAATAGCAAAGTGCAGCAAAGTGTTTGATGCACCTGAGTGTCCACATTTAGGTCCATGTAAAACCTGTTTTTACTCAGAAACATAACAGACTTAGAGACGCTCAACCAAAAATCTTTAAACTCTGATATCGTCTTTCCAATCTTCCATGTGCATGTGTGCAACAATTTGAAGCAAAGTCTTTTATTTGTCAAAATATGAATTTGAATAATACATTTTTCCCTTAGAGACAAGAATATCACTCAAATATGGACAAATGGACCGGTGCAATTCAACCCAACGTTTTCCAGCTTTCCAGACACATACAAATACTCCCGCTAAGCTAACTGCTGTCTGCTTATGATATTTCCCTCCTCTATTCTTCAGGGTTTTCTTATGCTATGTCCAAAAGTCACATAAATAACAATTGGATCTTAAAACACTCAGCTCACACAAGTGATTTGTGATCATGAGTGAGATCAGACCTCTGGGTGGGTTTGAATGTAAGAGCCATGAGGGAAAGAAGTGCTGCAAACAAATTAATCACAGAACCTCGAGGAGCTCAGCTCCTTTAGACTTTCAAGTTTCAAGTTTATTTGCATAGCACATTTCAGCAACGAGGGCCTTGACGTCATGAAAACACAAAGTCACAGAACGCACAGTCAACAATTGAAGCATTACGTTTCACATTTCATCAAGTGCCATCGTTAAACATTTGTTTAAATGATCAGAATGTGGGTTGTTGCGGTACCTTTCAGACTCAAACAAGGTCACTTTGATTTCAAATCATACTTTTTCGACGCTTCACCACCTCATGCATCACAGCAAGAAAACAAAAACTAGTTTAGCAATATTCAGAAGGCTTACAGTGTGGTTGGATTTGGACTGACATTGCGGTAAGGTGTTTTTTGATATCAGAGTTATTATTTCTTTACCAAATGTGCCAAGGAAGAGGTGAGCATAGACACTGAAATGAACATATGTACATTTAATTGCTTGGTGGTTCAAAAACCAAAACAAGATAAGGTGATGATTTTTTTAGGGCGTCTTCGCACCTGATAGCAACTTATCCCCCCTCTTTGGGGGATAGGGGCACTGCACCAAGAACCACTGAAGGAAATGACATAATAACCTATGAACAAGACATTGAATGTCACTTCCTTCTTTATGAAATGGCCTCAGATTTTAACGGTTGTAGGATTTCTCTTTTGTCTTCTGCAAAAAAGAAAGTAATTTTGCTTATTACCACTAGACTCGCGTGTAAATGTTTTGGTTGTATTTACCCAGAATGCCCTGTACAGTAGTCCGCTTCCTGCTTTTGGAGCGGTCTCCGATCTGCTTGGCATCCTCATGTGAATTCGAACTGCTCCAGAGTTCACCGAACCGAGACGTAGGCTTGTAGGAAGAAAAAGAATGAGTTTGTTTGGTTCACATTAGAGCTTGATTATGAATTCACACCTCCCCATATTAATTGGACTTTTCAGGGAAAAAATACCTTGAATTTTATTAAAGTTGACGAAACAGGACTGGTGTCAATGCACCCTAAGATACAACGCTATGAAACAAGGTTGACGTATACATTTATTTCAAGCATAAAATAAACTATCAGATGGTTTTCTGGGAGTATTGTTTACTCTACCCATCGCTTCCATGTGTCATTAATTAGAACTAAGTGATCGGGAAAATACAGATATAAACAGTCACATTGTGATTTACAGCCTGAGATTGCTGTGCGATATTCTACTTGTCTCTCATAAACATTGTAACAGCAGACAGAGCAAGAACAGATCAGGTCAGACACGGCTGACGACAGCGACACAGAGTTTTTCCACCCAGCATCTGGACCTCAATCAACCCAGAATTAGTTGTCTTTGGATTAGCTGCTGGAAACACCCTTTGACAAAATACTTTGCAGATAGAATAGTGACATGTTTTCTTCATGGGGACTCTTGTTTGCACAAATCCTTTAATTGATAGTGTAAGCTCGTTGTAATGTTGTGTGCTTAAAGATTTTGACCTTGACTGAAATGTTTAAAAGATATCAATTTTCTTTCAGGAAGACAAATAGAAAAAGCTCATTTGATTTTAGGGTCACTGTAGGTGTTATGGGGGCCGTATTTGGTGGTGCTAATATTCACTAACTATTTACTTTCTACACATAATTTTGATGGTATATATTGTGAAGTGCAGCTTCGGTTAATTTGCATTATTGCAGTAGAAGAGCACATGTTGCAAAGGTGGGTCTTTCATTCACACTCTGTTGGACGAAGGGTCTGTGTTTTTGGGACACATTACATCATGTCACAGTGACGCAGGTTTGAAAACAACAAAGGTTTGGCAGCTCGTAAGGTTTGGCCAACTTTTCTGAGGAAACTAAAACATCTCGACATCAGATCTGAACCCACTAAGGCAAGTTGTTTGTTCTGTGCTGACCCAGATTCTCAGAGGAAAAACAGAGCAAAATCAAAAATGATGAAAAGCTCTTTCCACCCTGTGCACTGGTTAGTATTCATTCTCCTGTTGTACCCAGTGTGGTAAAGTTCTCTCAGTCCAAGGGATTAAAAAGGACGACCTTCTTCACGGGTAGTCCACCGTCAATATTGCTCTGTTGCAATTTCTTTCTCTTGTCTCAACCTGGAGCACCATATTTGGTCTTCGCCTGTGTTGCATATGCATCATGCAAAAAAAATTTCTCTTCCGAAAGATGAGATCATTCAGATTTTTAAGGTGGAAAAAGAGAGAATATGGTTAGTCAGTGTAAAAAAAATCCTCCATCTTTGGTGTGAAAGATCATGGTGAAATAAGTAAAAAGCTGCTTCATTACATCAAGGAACCACAATCCATCTCACTCAGTGTGTTGTAGATTTGATTATTTTTACATTTTGTTGCAAAGAACACTTTTGGGAGCCTAACCCTACACCAAATTACATCACCCATCTATATACATTGCATGCACTGTAATAAATACAAATATACACATTTCTAACATTAACTTTTTCAAGCGTTTAATATTTTAACCTTACATCTCAGCAGGCTTATGAAAATACACTGACAATGCAGCCATCACATGCAGCCATCACTTTAATGAGGAGCAGCTGTAAATTGTCTGTAGCAAGAGGAGACATGCGCAATGTTAAAATACTCACATATTCAATAAATACTTAAAATTTAAATATTCATGAACTTCTACTTGAAGAGCAATGCTAAATAAAGGGCTAGTTAAAGTGTTTTTAATTAAGTGAAAAGTTACTCTTAAAGTGTTGTGCAGTTTACCACAAAAAAAAAAAAAAAACGGCACCGATAATGAAGAGCTCTTCATTACAGTTAGTTTATGATAAAATACATTTGATTTATTTTCAGTGTAGCCCCAATTATTTGGTTCTCATTGCCACTAAGGATTATTTGTAAGTTGATTTATCTCCTTTTGGCCTTTGACATCTCCTAGTTGGACAGAAAATTATTGTTAAAACTTGTCAAAAGCTTTTTTTCTTTCTTCTGTGTTTTCTCCTACGTCAAGTCGCAGGAATGGAAAAAAAAATATATTAAAAAATGCAGTCAAAAGTGACACACTTAAGCTTCACATAGCAGAACACTGAATTTCATACTCAGAAAATATGACATAATAGGAAATCTTAACTCATGTCTCTCTAATCAAGTGTTCAAATACCCCAATCAGACGTTTTCCCATGACTGACCCAAAGAAAGAAAAGGCAGGAAGCTTGGAAGGAAACCAAAGTGAGATAGACGCAACATTTTTAGGCGAGGATCTGAAAAAATTTTACCCGTATTGATAAGGGCATGAGAACATAAATGTCTGTTTTTATATTATCTGATTGTAAGTATTTGTTGTAGCAACTTCAAACAGAATGTTTTCTCTACGAAGATGTAATTTGGCAGACATCTGTCCACAGAAAATGTCCCCCAAACCTTTCTAAACATTCTTCCCTGACATCAGAATGACACGACTTGTATTACAAAGCATAACGGGAGAAAGCAAGAAAGAGAGAAAGATGAGGAAAACATTTATTTGATCAGCTTTTCTTCCGTAGTGGCTGTGAGTGATTCATGTTGAAGCCGTTTTACGCCTGGTTGTTTGAGTAAAATAAGCTGTGGCACCGCATAAACATTGCGTCATGGTATGGCCCCTTTAGTGCAAAAACAGTTGACTAAATAGCTTTTCCACAAAGGCACTCACAGGTGTGTAATATACACTCTGATCGCTGTGTATATGTTTTAACGAAGACCCCGTGCTGAGGCCTACTCTGGCTAAAACAAGAATAAGCATGGTTTATTTAATCACGCCAACTTGGAAAAAAACTTATTTTTGCAGCGTGTCAAACCACAGTCTCAATTAGGATTGGAAATTTTTGTGATCCTACAACTGTCTTAGCCATTAGCCAAATGAGTCGAATGCAGCCAACAGAGGGTTACCAGACGCACAGCCACAGTAAAGAGCCCACTTTACCCGCCTTGGCATGTGATTCAGAAATGACCAAGAGGAACTCACTGTTGGAGCCAAGAGCAGGAGGCAGGCTGGAATGCATTTACAGTACTACTATATTACAGATGCATATGCCAGTGTGAAGCTGATGTGTCATGCTGACTGTAGGATATAGATCAGAGCTCACAGGAGGTCAGTTCTATGAGCTGGCTTTAGCGAAACACCCTTCCTGTAATAGATATTATTTATTGGAGTCACACAATCTCATTTACTTACAATAGACCAAAAACACAGTATGAAAATCAGTTTAATTAATAAGGAGTAAGAGTGGGAAACGTCCTTCCTAATTGATGCACAGTTGTTGCAATCTGTGCCCCAGCAGACGCCACCAAAAGGTTTGTGCAAGAAATTTGCACAACTACTACATTTCTTATTTTTGCATCTCTGACTCTTGGCCTTCCTTGGGGGTTTTATGTCAATGTCAATGTCAAATTTATTTATATAGCACTTTAAAACAGGTATAAAACTGCACCAAAGTGCTGCACAAATAGATAAAAACAGAATATCAGAAATTGCTTCAGTTAAAAGCCAACAAATAAAAATGAGTTTTCAGTAATGTACCGTATGTGTTTTGGGTCATTATCCTGCAATGGACACTCAGCTGACACCTTTCTCTCCAGAATACCTTGATAGTCTTGCACCGATTCGAGGTAGCTTGTGCCAGATGTAGCCCTGGAACGTGACCGAG
Organism: Poeciliopsis prolifica; assembly: GCF_027474105.1. Classification (NCBI taxonomy): domain Eukaryota; kingdom Metazoa; phylum Chordata; class Actinopteri; order Cyprinodontiformes; family Poeciliidae; genus Poeciliopsis; species Poeciliopsis prolifica. The sequence continues at coordinate 6,060,668 of NW_026562392.1, read as the reverse complement.
GTTCCTCCATGTATGAACTGCGATCTTGTCTCGGTATTTCCTGAGAGCTGGTGCCTTGTCAGAAAACTCCAGCTTCACCTCATCTGTCGAAACGTCATTCTCCCTGAAGCTTTGTGGCAAATTCCATTATTGCTTTATCATAATTTCCTTTCAACAGCAGAGTCTTCCTTGGTCATCTTCCATGAGGTTCCCTTCGGCTCAAACAACACAGATGGTGCGATCTGACGCCGATATACCTTGACCTTGGAGTTGACTTTTCATTTCTTTGGAGGATATTTGGGGCTCTTTGGGTACTTCTCTGACAGTAAACTAAGTTCAATCTGGATGGTGTTTGGGAAAACTAATTTTGAAGAAAAAGACAGAGAGGTGACATCTGGAAGGAAGAAAATGATGGCAGGTTATCAAACTGAAATATCTATGCATGTGTGTTCAGTTTCTTGTTAAAATCCTGTATTATGTTATAAATAGATAATGGATAACCAAAGGTTTTTATGAAAGCAATGGAAAAAAAAACTACTTACAAATTCATAAGCAATTTATTGTTTAGCTAAGGTTAAAATAAAAGGCTCTAAATCATACTACATTGAAATATAATACTTATATTTTTTTAAATCTAAGTATTCTCTTATCAGTGTGGAAATGAAGGCATTATTCATCCACCATCAAAACTTCAGAAGGGCCTTTTACTGGTGAGTGATCTGAACAGGCATCCATCTCGTTTCATCTGCTAATACTTTTACCAAGTCCCTCACGGCTTATCCTTTTGATTTTTCAACCGGTGCAGGCTAACGAGAACATGGTGTTGCCTCTCTAACCCTTTAATATCAATCAGTTGTTTGGTAAACCGACAGCAAAAGCAAGTGGGACTGAGGAGACAGAGGGATAATTGACCCATCTTCAGGGTGAGTGGGTCAATCCCTTGATTCTCCAGGTCAGACTATGTGAGGTCAACTGAAAAAAACTCACAGAAACAGCAATGAAACGTGATAGACACAAAATGTGATAATACTCCTCTGTTAAGGTAAAATAAAGCTGCTTACTTTAGTAGGGACTCTGCAAATGTAACTTCTTAACACCATTACGTTAATATGTGCTTATGCTTCACATAAAAATGCATCCATCCATCAGCTTCTGTTTTATCTAGAGGCAGGGTAAAAAGCTTAAGACAACTGGAGGATAAACCACCTTTTATTTCAGTTTTTAAAGGTTTTATTGCAGGGGTGTCAAACTCCAGTCCTCAAGTACTGATGTCCTGCAGTTTTTAGATGTATCACAGATACAAAACTCTGGAAGATGGCTTCATTACCTCCTTGTTGTGTAGATAAGATCTCCAGAGCCTTGCTAATGACTTGATTATTCTACTCAGGTGTGGTGCAGCAGAGGCACATCTAGAAGTTGCAGGACACTGGCCCTTGAGGACTGGAGTTTGACACCTGTGTTTTATTGGCTCTAGTGGCCTTTATTTGACAGTGAATTGATAGGAAAGAGGGTAATGAGAGAAGGGGGAAGACATGTGGCAGGGCAAGAATCGAACCCGCGACAGCTGCGTCAAGGACTAATGGCTTGACCCCTGTGCCACCGCAGCGCACCCAGGTAAATGCCCTTTTAAACAGCTTTTCTGTTTGAGGAAAATATTTCAGATGCAAAAGTTGATTTCATATTCACTAAATAATAATAGCATGACTCTATTCCATGTTACCCTATGCAAATGCTTTGTCTGCGCTGATGAAGATTCACTGTTAGATAATGGAAATGGCAAATGTCTCATATACATATCGCGCCTTTTCTAGTCCAGAGGAGTCTTAAGTGCTTTCCTCTACATTCAGTCATTCACACACACACACACACACCCACACACCCACACACACACACACACACACACACGCACACACACACACACACACACACACACACACACACACACACACACACACACACACACACACACACACACCCACACACACACACACACACACACAGATGGTGACAGGCTACTATGCTGTAGCCACTGCTGCCCTGCGGCTGTCTGACTAAGTGAGGTTGATGCACCAGACACAAGTGCATGCTGTAGAAAACCAGGGAACATCATTCAGTGTCTACATTAGCATTTATAGCTGTGTTCATGGCGTTATGCTGAATTGAAGCTTTCGTCTGTTTTTAATCAGAAATGCTTGCGGTTTGTTGAGCTTGTAATTACTGCTGTGTATCCCTTGACTTGATCTACCTCTTAAGAGGACACAAGGGCCTTCAGGCATCTCTCATTAACGTGCCACGAGACAATAAGTAAGTTCAAAAGAAAGAGACAGGAAGGACCAGTCGGGGTCACAGGTGGGTGGACAGTCAGCCAACCAGCACGCTGTGCAATTACCAATCCAGGCTGCCAGACAGACAACATACCCTGATACTGATCTTTCTCAAGGTGAAACGGGTCAGCGGCTCATGAACGTGAACTCAAGTGGAACGCTTAATTATTGGTGGTGCCTGAGAAGCACACAGCACCGTGTTGTGAAGGATATCCCCACCATCTGTCCAGAAACCCATCCTTCACTTTGACTGAAAAGATTGCTTTGAGTGGCTGCAATCAGTTCATTTTGTTCAGTTTCTTTAAATACCTGCAATCTTTGCCCCTGAGCCACATCTTCACATTTGATGCGTTCATCGTTGTCTCTCTTCCTTTCTTCTCACTGAAAAACATTTGACGGTGGTTTGACTTGGAAATAAAAGTCCACCTGCTGCCTTGAAAATGCAATTAAAGTCAACAAGAAACTTGTACTGGTTTTAACACAGAAATGAAAGTTCACAAAGTTGGTTTAATAAGAGGAGACAATTTGTTCAAACATTGTTCTTCTTAAGTTCTTTTTTCTTGAATTATGAGTTTTAACTTAATGCTGCAATTTAAAACAATTATTTTACAATATGCAAGAAAAAGCTGCCCTCGCCTGGTTCAAGAGCTCATATTTGTCTAGCATTTTCATTCACAATGTCAAGTTATAATATTATGTACTTATTTGACTTTATAATAATCTAAATTCTTGTTCCAAATTCCATAAACAAAATTTCTGATCTGATAGTGAATTTCTCTAAACACCACAATGAACTCAAAAAGTTGAGCATGTTGATGCAACCAACAATGGCGCTAAGCACTCTGGGAAATAATTCACATAACTTGTCTTCCACAAACTCACACATTTAGGTTCAAAACCTAAAACTTAAGGAACAACAGATGGTGGACACAACTAAATGCAGCTCAAATGCTTTACAGTCCAAAATCCTGGCCCGTCCCGTTCATTGGCATCGGTTAGTGAGTGAACAATTAGGCAGCAAAGTAGAACTGCAGCATTTCACTTTAAATGTGATATTACAGGACTCACATAGGAGGTATGATGAAGGAAAAAGCATGCTTTTAGTGATCTTAAACGGTGGCTATAAATGTACGGCAGTATGTGGAAAACAATAAATACCCAGCTGCACAATGCTGTCAAAGCGTGATGCCTCTCTCTAAGCTGCACAGTTGCTGGCAGGGCGTACTTAAACATGAAAAAACATAAATGAATGTGAGCAATTGTTCTGCATTGTCCCTGTGGACGTCTCCTCAAGATAGAGAAAAAACAAAACAAAACAAAACAAAAAACAGTCACGTTCCTCACACCCAACCTGTCAGGCTTTCTGGGAACTTAAAGGAGATGCATTCCATGCAAGTGTCTCTTCTGCAAATCGTTTGGCTACTGCCGCCGCCAAGTGTGATCCAGTGGTCGGTTGCCATCTTCTGATTCAACCGTCGAGGGGTTAAGCCAGGAAAGCAGCTGGGATCTGTAGAAGCTTTGTACGAGGTTTTTCCATGAGTTCACCAGCCAGCAGAGGATGAAAGTCTTCTGTGAACCTTGTTTAACGCTGTCACTTCACTCTGGGTTTTCTCTCTCTCTCTTTTTTGTTGCTGTCCAAATGTTATGATCTATCAAGTGATCAGTGTGATGAGGCAGACATGTCTGTAAGTTAATTTGAGCTCAGAGTTTTTTCAGAACTCAACAGCTCAATCCAGACAATGCTTCCATTACTTCAGGACGTTTTGCAACTTCAGAAGTAAAATCGTCATCAAATATAACTTTTAAATGTCTCCACTTGACAACAGGAATCTGTTAACGGACGTTTCACCTCCATCCAGTTTTTGACCACCTTGCATTATTTCCATTGATTGTGCATGTGTTCTCCCAGTGTATGCAAAGATCGTCTCAACCACACTGGAGATGTGACCAGTGCATAAATATTGATTGACCTATGGAATACATAATCAACTCACAACCTGGCGGACAACATGAATTTTGCTAAAACGTCTCACAAACAAGACGAAATGGCCTGATATACAAAGAAATTCAGAAACATTTGAGAAACAGAGTCACTGGCATTATTCCCTTTGGGTTTCAAAGAATCATTATCTGCCAATAGAAAAATATAATAAATGAAACAGCAGTGAACCTCCCCAGGGTTGGCCATTCTACTAAAATTACTCAATTGCTGACTCATTCAGGAGTTCAACAATGAATCCAAAATGACATTTAAACCACAGACCTCCCTTGTGTCACTTAAAAGTCAGTGTTCATGATTAAACTATAAGAAAGAAGTGGTTGCAAAGCCACAACCACTTCTTTCTTCTTCTTACGGAAAATATATAGTGCAGAGCCGAAGCCAGAAGGCAACTTCTGCTGCTTCCAAGAGTGGAATTAACGAAATAACAAGGGACACAAAGGTAAATGTTTCACTCCAGTTATCGTTTCAATGGAGACAATGAGAGCGGCTCCGATCCCTCCTGTGGCCGTCCAGATGTCTGCTGTCTGTAAAAAGAACTTGAGCTGGTAATGAGATAATGACGCTGCCATTTAGAGGCAAGATTTGGCAGTCAAGTAATCAGCTCCCGCCTGCACGAAAGCTGATGTTGCATCTGTTTTATGTCCTTACAAACTGCAGTGACCACACTCAATTGTTCCTAACTCCCTCATTTGCTTCTCTAGATTGTCCCGACATGCCCTGTGCCAAGGCATTCGGGTTTCGTCTTGTTTTCTTGGTCCGTGGATGATGGTGCCGTTAACGGCACCATCGTCTCCTCTGCCTTTCGTTGGGGATCACTAATTGTGGTGGTAAGGCAAATTTTGACAAGTCAACATGTTCACTGTAAGAGCCAAATAAAAGACAAACAGGACATTGCATCAACTTTCACTGGTCTGTTCCAAGTAATTTTGTCATTACTTTCAGTAGGAGAGTAATGACAAACTCACATTACAGACCGGAGATGCTGGAGCGCAGTCCTGGGTGTCAGATTGTCCATGTTAATCCACAGAGCAGGAGGCTTGCAGAGTGGCCCATCCTGCTAATAAAATCATGCAAATTGAAACACATTTGCTGCCCTATTATCCCACCACACTCCACTACACGTTGTGGCTTGTGGGACAGCCTGCTTATATTTTTCATTTATTTTTATTTAGATGGGACTCAAAGTTGCATCTGTGGTCGTACAGATGTTTTTTTCTTTCTTTTCCCTTTGTCTCCTGTGAAGTACTGGGCAGCTTTAGATATTTATTCAAATTAATGCTGACAAGACGAAAGCATGACTTGGGTTATGTTATCTGCACGAGAACCTGACATGGCAACCCAAAACTCCAACATTTCTCTAGTCCATCACCGTTCATAGCCTTTTTTGACCCTGGTTCCCATGCCGACCTGGTTTAGATGTTTCCCTGCTTCAACAGACCTGGTCACAACTGATTTCTGATTGATAAACTTTTTCTGAGCTGCAGTTATCTGAATCAGGCGTGTTAAAGCAGGGAAACAGATGAAACATGCAGGGCAGTGTGCACAGGTTAATAATAATAATAATGCATTGTTAATCTAGTCTTCTATTATCTTCTGTTATTAAGAAAGTATTGCTGCGCCAGAACACAAATTTGAATTTTTCACCATATTTACAGATGTACATTAATGATTTAACCAATTTCTATATTCTATATTCTCTATCTGTATTGCTCAGGGCTATGGGGCAGAAATATGTTAGTCTTTTTGTTTCATATCATTCAGAAAATTTCTGTCTCCCCCAACCAAATCCTCAGTAAAAGTTTTCCAGCTGCACCAGTGCTGTGTATGGATGGAGAACGTCTACACCATCATTCGCCGAAAGGTGGGACAAACTCTGGACAGGTAAACAGACCGTCATAGAGTGAACTCAAGACAACTCACAACACACACACAAAATCTCACCTCATCCATTTGCAACACTAATTAACCTAACATGGATGTTTAATAGCCTATAGGGACGAACTGCAGTACCTTGAGAAAACCTAGCTGTTTCACATTAGCACTAACAATGTGCGTCCCAACCCATAAACCTTTTTAAAAACAGCTTTACTCAAACCTCCTTGAAGACTGTTAAATCATCTTGGTTTTCTGCTCTGGCCGTCCAACTATTTGTTCCACCGGACAAAATAATCTGCCAAATGGCCGAAGATTTTGGCAGCTGCAGCTCTGACTTCCTCTCGTGATCCCTCAACATTAAGTACGTGATGAAAAAAGGCACAACCGTGACTTTCTCTTCTGAGGTATCTAAGAGTCATGGCAGGCTCATGAAACCCATCACAGACATCTACTGGTCCACAATGGAAGCCATCCTCACTAGACACATATACTTTTTGGCACCGCCGCAGCAGCAGACCACAAATTACCGAGAAGGACTGGGAAATAGTGCTTGTAGGACTTATTTTACCCCAGTAACAAGACGTAGCAGGCTTTAGACCGACAGCAGAGTTTCAAAAGATTCGCGCACCATAGGAAGCAGAGTGCCATGGAAAACTAGTCAAATATATTGAACTTTTGTTTCACATTTTGTCATGTTACAAAAACAAATTTTGTGTTTTGACTGAGTTTTAGTGACGACCAACAGAAAGTTGTGCATAATTGACAAGATTTTTTTTTTTTAAATTGGTGAAATGACTATGGCTATGTTTACACCTCCTTCACCCGGATACCACAAAATAAAATGAAGGGCAACCAGTTTCCTTAAGAAGTCTAACTTTTAAGAAATGGAGATGGTTTAGTCTATTTGCTAAAGCATTTGCTCTTCTGCAACCACCTCAGATTCTTGTCATAAAAAACAGTAGTGAATGAACAAACAGCACGAAGACCAAGGAACACAGCAGGATTAGGCTATGAAACAATCTTCATAGCTTCAAACATCCCAATTAAATAATCTGGCCGAACACATTTTTACACCAATGAAATTAAACAGGATAGAAAATAACCCTTATTGTCCTATAGTGGGGAAATTCAGATGTAACAGCAGAATGCATGTTCATACAAAGGTTAAAAAAAAAGTAAAACTAAGAGCAAGAGACTGTATAGGAAAGGCAAAATTAGCACCTGCATAATTGAAAGAAAAGAAACAAGATAAGCATACATCTTTGTGCTTATAAATGCAGGAATGTCCTCCGAAATTAGCAAGAAGTTTGTTGGGCGTAAACTCAGCGTGCTGAGAGGAAGGATCTGCAGTGATGTTCCTTTGAGCACGTAGGATGGAGCAGTTTGTCCAGTAAGGAGCAGATCCAAGACTTTCACATTGCAACACACTCTTTCCATTGGGGGGCAATTTATTCATTCACTTCATAAAATCTGACCTTTAAGAGTGAACATTTTGACTTTTTGAAAACATTTTGATTGGCAAGAAAAATCTGTTCAGCACATCATCCCCACAGCGTTGGTGGCATCATAATGTGTGGCTTCTTTTCTGCAGCAGACATAGCGAAGCCGGCCAGAATTAGTGCTGTATTGTGCTGTATTTGGAGCTAAATGCAGCACAATCACAGAGGAAAACGTTTTCAGGCAGCAGAAGACCTCCGCTTCTGCAGCCTTGCGATTTTGGGTCGACTGCGATTCCAAAGTAATCTGTGTTCGAATGTGGCGAAATGTCATGGAGTTGTTGTGGATTTTTTTGTTTCGCCTGTACTTTGGAGACGTTCTTCTATTGCATCACTGGATTATTTATTGTGACTTTAATGTTGCTCGACTTTCTGAGAAAGGCCAGAGTAAAACATATTTCATGTAGATTCCATTTAATCCATTTGACGAGCGAAAACTAATAACAGTTTGGACTTATCAGGCTATTACCTTTTATTGCGTCCTCCATAGCTGCAATAATCTTGTTGGCCTGAGCTTTGTTTTCTCCCCATTTCCATGGCAAAGCTGGGGGCTCCAGAATATGAGAACCACCTATAACCCGTCTGACCCCACCACACCTCAGTCCCGCAGCATCGCTGGCTCCCTTCAGAGGCATCACACAATGAGATTATCTTAAAAATTAAGTGTTAATCGAGTGATAAGTGATAAATCCAAACACATGCAGCCTAAACTGAAAATTGTGCTGGCTTGCCTCAAAGCATGCTCGTCTTCTACACTCTGGCACACAGAGACACGGTCACACACTGATGAACCACACCTACACACATAGAAATCTGAAAAGTTGTTTCTTTTTATTTATCTATTTTTTTATTCAGGTGTTGTCATCGAGAAAGACACAGGTGAGGTCATCTTCAGGAGGGAACAACCCAAACATAAAGTTGGAAAACAATCTATTTGGGGGTTAACAAAAAATTTAAGAAGCCAAAGTCACTCAATTTAAAATGAGAAATTTGAGACGACTTTCTAACAACAAAAGAATCACTTGTGATTAAGCAAGACATATTGCCTTGGGATTTAAAACCAAAAAAAAAAAAAAACACTTTCTCAGAAGTGATGCACTGTTTCCTCTTTCTTGGACGGTGGAAATGCAACCATGGAAACATTTTCTATTTGTTGTGTCAAGCCTGAAATGTCAGAAAAAAAAATACAGAAAAAAAAGAGAGGGTGGAGGAAAAATAAAAATAAGATGAAAACGAAAGCCAGAGATACAGCGTACAGCGAGTCGGAGTCAGCTGAGCTTCAGACACGTTGCTGTTTGCCTCCAGATGGAGGCTTCGCCCTCACCAGACTCGTACTGCGTTTTAATTTGTTTTTACAACAATTTTCAGAATAAGTAACAGAAAGTGAGAGTGTAAATGATTTAACATGCAGCAGATGTGTGAACTGGACGTTCGTTTTCACTGCAGTTTCAATAAGCTTTAAAACTATTAACCCAAGACGACTTGGGGGGCATTTTGCTGTGAGAAAATGCCTTAATTTCCCTCGTTAAGCTTCACCCTGTGGTTTCATGATTTCGCTTGACTCCTCAAGTATAGCTGGAGGTTTCAGAAGGTTTATGAATTTAACCACGTAACAATTATCAGGGGATCTTCTCTGCCATTTGAACCAAAACTTGTTGAACAGAGCATTTTGGACTGTGTCCGTCCAAAAACACAGTGCCTACAAAATCAACATGTCGTTAGTGTCCAATGCTTTACAGCCAATAGAAGAAATCCAGGATCCATGTTGTTGTCTTGGAGCTTGAGATTATTTAGAAATCTGCCCGTAGACACTGGCTTCTGTCTGGTCCAGTACTGAACTATCATGTACAACGTTTTTATTGCAGCCCAACGCAGCTGCTTCTCTCACGGCTCCTCTTTCCTTTTGATAGATTGTTGATCTCGGCAGACTCTCATGTTACAATGATTCTCTGGGTGATGTTGTGAAACGTGAAGGCTAGAAGAAACTAACGCGACTTTCTAAATGTGTTTTGATTGATTTTCCCACACAGGTCCAGATTGGTTTTGGATAACTTTTTTCCTGAATAAATGAAAGAATCATTAGAAAATTTCTAGATTGTTGCCATGGCAGTAAACTAAGACCTGCCCATCAAGGTATTCTCATTTGACCCAGCTCAGTTGCTGTGTGTGCTCTGATTTATGTGTGCAAGTTAGAGCACACGTAGCATGACCGTGTGCACACAAAAATGCTACAAAGATCCAGATGTGAAGATTTTCTTGCGGGGAACACCCACTGTAAATCAAAGAAGCTTGAACAAATGAAAGGAAAAACAAAAGGAACCTAATCAACAGAAATCAGGCACAAGGAAAAAACAAAACAAAACAAAAACCCACAACTCTCGTAATTTTTGTAAATCACCGCTAAAGTATTCAAACTGTTTCCTTTCTGTCAGTTTTTGGCGGTTTTAAGTGATGGACCAGGACAAAAGGCTGTAGAGATGGGAAGTTGAGGGAAAGTGTTTTCAAGTATTCTCAAAGTCACATTAATTTTGGGGTATGTCTCTGCCAAGGTGGACATTTTGAACATTTCCTTGAGCTCAGTAAGACACCAGAGAACAGAAATCTTCTGTTCTTGCCACAGATTCTGAATTTGATCTATAGCGTTTATGGAGTTTCACCTGAACTGCGATAAATGAAACACTGACCAACGTATTTGATGTGTGTTGATGATTTTGATAATGGCACACATCAAAATGTGATGTGTGCTTCTGGTTTTCCCAGTTCTCGTCCTTATGGTGTCCTTTATGACTTTGTTTTTTTTGTTTTGTTTCATGATGCAAAGCACTTTGAACTGCCTTACTGCTGAAATGTACCTGGATCGATTGATTAAATTGGCCTCTCTCTATATTGTCCTTAAGTGACTGTATGTGTTGTTTGTCCTGCTGTCATTCAGCTCGTTTCATGTCTGTTGCCCTGTGATGGACTGGTGATCTGCCTCGGATGCATTCTGCCAGGGAGAGGCTCGATCGTGCAAGGACAAGCAGGTACAACCAACTGATCCAAATGTGCTTGTACATCATGTAAATTGCAGATGTTTCATGTAAAAAGAAAAAAAAAAGAAAAAAGAATTTGATAGAAAACAGGAAGTCATCTCCGTTCAAACAAAAACTCAGTTTCCCTCTCACTGTCTGTGTGGCTTCCTGGTGATTTTACCACAAGATCATAAGAGTGACGCTAAAACCTTCTCCTGTTAGTCTATGGAAACTTTGCAGTTCAGAAAAAGTATACAATCGAATCCACGCAGGAGAAATTACACGGTGTGCAACATAAATCAGAAACTATTAGGAAGCTGTTGTTGAGCTTCTTTCATGTACCTATTTTGGCACAGAACTACAGAAACATGAGTCCATTATTGTTCTACAGTATATGGGGAATTGTTCTGGGTCCTAACCTAGATTCCTGCTAAGAATTACCACGCACTACTGAATTGGATTGTTCTTATCTGACAGGCAGGATGTTGACCCTTTTTTCTAACAAATGAATCTGATTACCTTTAAGGGGGTCCTTCAACAGTGATCTGTGTGCAGCCCAGTGTTAGTTGCAGACTTCCACATGTTCCTAATGCATTGATTTTCATGCCCTGAGTCCATTTCAGAGGCTTGCTTGGACTCTAAACCGAGCAGGAGTTACGGGATAGAACAGTGGATTATCTCACGGATGCTGGTCATGGTGTTCTGTGTTACATGTTGGCATGAAGATCATGCCAACATGATCCCCATGTGAAGAACGACTTCTCTTTCGTGCAGTGCATCGTGAATTCACTTAATATGACTTCAGCTGGAAATACATGACTATCATTCCAACATGTTGCACGTTGTTGGTTCTTGGAATTGGATTCGCAACACAAAAAACCCCAGAAGAGACACTGAGCCTCAACCTGTTAAATGGAACCAAACTGGGTCAAATATTTTCCTATAAAAGACAATAAGAATTTGATTTGGCTACTGGACCAATGCTAAAGCTGTGCATCTTGACGAACTGGTCCGTATGGCTCTGTGATAAAGTTCAACTTTAGTGGCAGCCTTGCAAAAAGGATTTACTCTAGTCGCTGTTTTCCCGCACAGCATTCACACTCCAACTATTTCACATTTGATCAAATTACAACCATAGACATTGTATTTTTATTTATTTTTTTGGTGAGTCAACACATTTCAATTGTGAAATGAAAATAATTTCATAGATTATGTTGATGTCGTGTGTATTTCTACGCCCTCTTGTATCAATACTTTATAGAACCACCCTCTTTTCGTGTGGTGCGTTTCCACCAGCTTCCTCATCTTTGCCCATTCTTCTTTGCAGAATTGCGGAAACTCGATCACGTTTGATGGATGCGCGCTGTGCTGGTTCTGCTGTAAGACAAACCTCCAGCACAGCCTCAAACGGCTTTTCTTCCTGGACCGCCCTGTATTTTTTTGCTCCATCCATCTCCATCCCTGTCCGAGTCGATGACAAGCATCCTCACAGCACGTTCACCACAATGGAAAGGCTACAATCAGGATGATGTGTGGTGCATTTTCTCCACAGTTAGCTGAGCAGACGTCAGCTGAGCTCAACACCTTCTTCCAAATGTTTAATGTCTTGTGTCCTCGGTAAATGGCAAACCAAACAAACGATTAAATGCCTTGTGCTATACAGCAGAGAATTGTAAATAACTAAACATTTTTAGAATTAGTGAAGGCAAACTAAGTCATTACAGGCGATGGTTAACATGGTTTACATTTTTAGATTGTTTTACACTGAAATAATTAAATCCAACTATAACAGAAGGCCCAGCGCTGTCATCACCACTGGGGACTTGTCACACTGATAACCGAGTTCATGCAGAGGAAAAAATTAATAAAAAATGTGCTTCTATTGTGCCAGCATGAAATTTTTAAACATTTTCTGCCTCTGCTGCATAATCAAGCGGCATGAGGTCATGATTTGTGAAGGATCTGTTGCACTATATATTGAAATAAACAAAAAACTATTGTTCCTCCTAGAAAAAAACAAAAAACAAACTTCCATTAAAACAAAAACAAAATGAGTCACTTAATGAATGTTTATTCTATTAAGCAGTGCCCATGGCACTGATGGATTATGGTGATATTACGACAAGATTCATTGCCAAATGTTTTGTTCCTGGACAGGATGCTGTGACAATGTGGGAACAATAAAAAGTAAAGAGGAAGTATTACTGTTTGCACTTGTAGCATGAAAATATTACTCTTCCCTGCATTTGAAAATTCTGTCTGGCACTACAGTACAGGGGTGAGTCATTGCGCTATGACACATAAAAAATTTACTTTAAGTTGAATTAACAGGACTCTCTATTCACCTATACCTGTGATTGCTGTTCAATAAGTAGAATTATATGCAAGAATATTCATGATGAGAGTTTCAACCATCATATCATTCATTCAGTGAGCCAGAAGTGAAAGCGCGTTGCCGTGCAGAAGACTTCATCAACGGTAAAACAAGTTCATTACCAATTCTGGCTGGGAAGCAGCTCACAAAAAAAATTAAGCAATTTTTCCGAAAGCAATATAAAAAGCAGGATTACCGCAGTTACACTCAGGACTCAGGGTTTTAGCGTTTTTAGATTTTGAGGAAAGACAGAGAAGATCTGACAACACCATCCCAGCGGCAGAGTAAGGGAGTGGGAGTATCATGTTGTATGGGAGCTTTAGTGCTTTTCATAAAACATATTGCATCATGGTGAATAAACATTATGTGGAAATACTGAAGGAACATCTGAAGACGTCAGCCACGAAGTTAAAACTTGGACACAAAGGGACCGTTGAGATGGACAGTGAGCCGAAGCGCGCAGTCAAATTAGTCAGGTTAATTGCAGAATCGCAAAGCCCTGATCTCAGTCCTATAGAAAGTTTGTTGGGAAGAGCTGGCGAAGTGTGTGTGTGTGTGTGTGTGGGGGGGGGGGGGGGGGGGGGGGGGTGTGACACAACCTACAAAACCCCACTCAGAGGAACACGGCAAAGTCATGAAGATTTACATAAACGTTTGTATTCAAGAATATTTTAAATATGTATACTAATCTCTGAAAGGTTTTAAGAAATATTTTGGCAATTCCAGCTGACTGAAAACAGAAAAGGTTTAGTTTGGACAGTAAGGGGGAGAAGAAAAAAAAATCTCTTTGCAACATAAATGTAAATATCTAGTTTCAGTAACACTGTAACTCCTGCTTCAACCAGAGGCTTCAGTTTCTTTTGCTGATTTTTATTTGTTTATTTTTCTAACTCAACTTTTCTAATCCAGAGTATGTAAGGATATCACGGTAAAGATTTTACTAATCGAATTTACAGGTACAGCACTCTAAAATTCATCTTATTACCACATTGTTTGGGAGAAGAGCTGGATGATTTTCTTTAATCTGCTTAATTGTGTAAATTGTGAAAAAGACAGAAATGCGTGTCAAAGATCTGCTACTTAATTTTGGAGTCCCCCTATAATATTTTGCCAGAAAAAAATACATTTATTCAAATATAAATAAATAATATATATAGAAATATATATATACACCAGTCAGCTTTCACATCATGAATTGACAAATTAGCAATCATAGCTAAAATATGATTGCTATATTATCAGGACAATTTAATCACAAATACAAAAAAACAACAAAAAAACAAACAAACCTGTGTCGATAAGCATTCTTGATATGGTGAACAACAACATAACAACATGCCGATCTGGGTGAGAGACGTAGCTGCAGGATGGAAAGAAGAGCGTCTTTGAAGCTGTTTTGCTGATGTTGAAACCACGCACTGGTTTCTGGAAAAGCATTTCGATCCCACAGACTCTCAGACAAGCACCGTCACATAAACGCACAGATAAAACATCCCAAAGCTCTGCTTCATCTGCTCTGTGGGTGTTCCGGTCACTGACTCATTAAGAAGCAGAATCTCCCAGGGCTGATGACGAGCGCCAGTTGCTCCAGCTGCTGTCATGTCATGGCAAACAAGGGCGAATTCAAATTGGCGCCAATCCCCTGGACTTGGTTGTTAATCCTGTGTACTCTTCAGAAGGGACATGCCTTCACAGCCAAACCTTGCCAGCATCCTCTGGAGAGGGAACAGAGAAATTATCTAACTCAAAGTAAAGCTCAAAGTTTCATTCAAACATGAGACACATATGAGCAATTAAGGTAATAATTAGGAGCTCTGCGATGCATTCTGCTTCTGGGACAAAATCACCTACGATCCAAGACGAGTCAAGGTTTTATGAATAGCTTTAGAACATATAATATTCTCCAAGAACCCGTAGTTGTTTTCAAAACTCATTATTTAGTACCACATTTGTGCCTGTCTACTTTTAAGGCAATTTCGCCAAATATAATCAAAGGTTACTGTTAGGTATTTTCCTCGAACCTACAATAAAATAACCACAGACAACGTATATGAATTAAATATGGTCAGGCTTCTGCAGAAGGAGAAATCTCGATCAACAGCTCCTCCGGGCTGGTCAAAAGAGAGTTCTGATCTGCTTTCACGTGAGCTCCCTCTTTATTGTCAAAGCATCAAACAACAGAGGTCGTAAAACATTTAACACAAACAGACCAACAACTCAGTTCCAGGTGTGATATCTAATTTACAATCTGAGCCCAGTTCAGCTCTGGGTCAAACTGTCACCTAAAACTGGGTAGATAAACACCAGAGAAAACTTTAGGGTCTGAGAACCATAAAGTTTTACTATCTCGCATGAAGACAGTTGTAACCTCCAGGTCAGTTTTACTAAATCACAATAATACTTTAGACTGAATATAAACTAAAGTAACAACAAAATGATAATGTTAAAAAAATATCTAACATTCCCCCCTTTTTATCATTTTACTATGTGTATAAACTGCTATGCAGAAGCCAAATATAGAAAATAAAGTAAAAGAAAATAATAAAAAACTAATCTAAACACAGAGAATACATAATTAATAAAAGTTATATAATGAAATACATAAAAAACAAAAGAATAAACAGTAAAAAATCAAATGCAGTTTTCTCATCCTAAACATCACTTGTTCCCACATTTTCGGTGTAGGAGTCATTCAGCAAATGAATTCATCTGTTTATTGATTACAGAAATTCATCATTGTTCAGAAAATCGTCAGAAACTTGGAACAAGTCATCTTCAGTTGTTTCATAAGATGCCTTTGTCAGCTGATATTTAATAACAGTCGTGTTAATTGTTTTAAATATCATATTTCGTAGACAAGGAATAATACAACTGTTTTAAATCTTCCAGCACGTTGGGCCAATGATTTTGCAGACCCCTCCCTGAGGGGCAGTGAGACAGTCCAGGACAACACGGTTTTGCATAACCATGTTTCTCAGTTCAGTCAGTTCTTTCATGGTGCCATTGGCCAGCTGGTATGTGATGTTGATCAGTCGTAATAATCCGTACCTGTTTATCTCAACATGGTCTCGAATCTCTCCTAGACCAACCCACGGAAAAAGACCTTGCATAAATTTTTTCTCCGCCGTTCCAAATCCTGAATTCCCATGGAACTCCAGTATGTGTTCTTAGGCCCCCATCTTTTGACCTCTGGCATAGCTGTTCGCTTGGAGCGGGTGTGTAGATCATTTTGCTTTCCAGTCTGCTAATATCTGAGAGCCATAATCTCCTGGCATTATGGCGCTACACAGTGTTGTCATTTGTCTCCTCTTAGTCTTATGCGCGTGATGTTGAAACTCCTCTCCTGAAGCAGGTTGACAATCTGGGTTTTCCTTCCAGACTTTGCAGTGTGGAGTCGCCCTTTGACCCCTGCAGGCTGTGCAGTCGATGAAATCCTGTGTCGGTTCGCAGTAGGTGTAAACTCTGTTACACAAGTGCCAGGGCAACATCCCCAGAACAACATGTCCATTATTATACACACAGTTCCTCAGAGATCCTGGTTTGGCTCCTGCCAACGAAATGATCTCTGGTATTTTCCATACAGTTTGTTGAGATGTCGAAAAGGAAGTACATCGTCTGCCAGTGAACAATTTAAACATTGAAACAGTCCTTGCACTGCCTCTCCCATCCGGAGGTCAGCTGAATAGTCCTTCTCACGTGGTCTGTCTCCCCTTGGTGGTGGGATGCGCCGCGGTCTAGTGCTTAGAACATAGAGACACATCTGTTTGTCGTCAGCAATGTTACCTTGTCGGAGACCTGAGTTGTGTATGAAAACCGGCAGTTGCGCACACACGTAGCAGTTCACAGCATGTCCCTCATATGCAGTTCTGTTCATCAGTTTTCAGCCAAAGATTGGTACTGTAGTCATGTGGGTGGAACTCAGGCTCGCTTCCTTCACCAAACATCAAACATACAACAGTCACAGCGCAGCAGAAAATCCATCTGTCATATGGAGTCCCCATTGCTGCTTGACGTACAGAGATGTCAGAACCCCCAAACTAAAGGAGTGAGAATCTTAGCGTTTCTTCACCGGGTTTGAGACGAACTACAACTATAATGTAGCTCCCCTTTGTAGCCCGGAAGCTCTCAAAAGAGCTCTCCTTCCTCTCTACTCCAACTTTAGGGGTTTAACACTCTCTGCAGCTTACAGTGACTGAGATGTATCCAGCTGGGTCTTTCAGCAATCTTTACAGCTGTTGGTGTGGTCATCAGCATTTGAACGGACCTTCCCACTGTGGACTCGCCCAGTTTCTTTCGTTTGATGACTTTTATGTAGACCCAGTCACCTGGCTCGATCGGAGCGGCCTCCTGTGCAGGAAGAGAATCAAAAGGCAGTAAATTTGCACTGGACACCTCCTTCAGTTTAAGGGTCCTGATCATATAATCTGCTAATGTCTGTTCTTCATCAGCTTTTTGTAAATCTGGAGCAAACAGAGGCAATCTGTAAGCTCTCCCATGAATTATTTCAAAAGGTGTTAGACCATCAGCTGTCGGGGTGATCCTCATATAGAGTTTCACCAAATCTAACCATTCTGGCCAGAGCCGGCTAGTGTCTGCCGTGCATTTTCTTAATCTGCTTTTCACAGTACTATTCGTTCTATTAAGAGTTAGCGCGATGCCATGTGTTGGGATAATAGTTTTACAAATAGCCTTAGCTACTGTCAAAGCATCTGCATGCTTTGCTAGAACTATTTCAACCCATTTAGGAAAAGCATCAATCATCACTAGACAATATTTATATGGCCCACTTTGTGAAAGTTCAATAAAATCCATATGCATGGTTTGACATGGATAAGATGGTTTTGGGAACCTGTCTCGTTTGGGCCTTATGTTCCCTGAGACTTATGTCTAGCACATATAGACATGCCCTACAAAAATTTTTTGAATAGGAATTTAAAACCATAAAGCCATATGGCATTCCTACCATCCCCCCTGTTGAGACATGAGATTCACCATGGCTCAATATTGCTGCTGCTTTAAATAAAGATTTAGGAAGGACTGGTTTATCATTAACCTCAAAACTTTTCTCATCATTAATTTTCGCACCCTTAGTTATCCACATCCTTTTTTCAACTTGCGGTGCGTTGTCCTGCATGTCTTTTAACACTGCTTTGTCTATCATGTGTTGTTCTTCTTCAGTCTGCGCTGAGAAAGTTCCTTTCCCATGTTTCCCTGCTGCAGCTTCTTTTGCAATTTTATCAGCTAGTCTGTTCCCATTTGAAACTTCATCTTGTCCTTTGTGTGAGCTGCACATTTACATACCGCTAGTTTAATGGGAGTTGTATTGCTTGCAAAAGATTTTTAAGCAAAGATGCATGTGTTACTGGTTTCCCAGTAGATGTTGTCATTCCTCTACGCTCCCATTGTTTAGCAAAATAAAACAGTGTAGAGAAAACATACTGGCTATCTGTGAACACTGTCAAGTGCTTATCCTCAGCCAATTCACATGCCCTTGTCAAAGCAATCAATTCAGCTGCTTGTGCAGAATAAGCGCTGGAAATTCTTTCTGCTGCTATTATTTCATTTGGTAAAGCAACAACAGAATAACCTGTCTGGTTTTTACCAATAGGGTCCTTTGAACATGACCCATCAACAAACCAGACTTCTCCCGTTGCTAATGGGGTGTCCTGTAGATCTGGCCTAGGAAGCTGCAAGTGCTCTGTAGCTTCTAGGCAGCTATATGGTGTTCCATCACAAGGTAATGGAAGCAACGTAGCTGGATTCAAAATTGTACAACGTTTTATCACAATATGTGGTTGTGATAAAAGTATTGCCGTGTACGAAAGGTGTCGTGCTGGTGAGAGCAAATTCATTTTGCTCTGCAAAAATAGAACATCTACAGCGTGTGGAACCAACAGCTCCATTTTATGAATAAAACTATGTCAGCCGACATGCTTACTGCTAATGCTGCTGCACATATTGCTTGTACACAGTCTGGTAAAGACTGTGCTACTGGATCTAACCTTTTTGAATAGAAAGCTAACGGTTTTAGCTTATCACCATGATTTTGTAGTAACACAGAGGTCATAAATCCATTCCTGCAGTCTACAGTTTGAACATAGGTTTTTTTTTATAATTTGGCAGAATCAAAATTGTTGCCTGCATCAGTTCTTGTTTTAATTCAGTAAAACTTTTTTCAGCTTCTGGATTCCAAGTTATTTTATCAGTCATGGCCATTGGGGTGCCATGAATCAAATCTTGTAAAACCTGAGTTTTTTTTTTTTCAGCATAATGTGGAATCCAGGCTCTGCAATAATTGCAAAGTCCGAGAAATGACATCATTTGCTTTTTAGTTTCTGGTTTAGGTGCTTCAGAAATTGTCTCTTTCCTTGCTTTTTGTATCTGCTTTCCCTCAGCAGAAAGTGTATGTCCCAAATAATTTACTTCTTCTCTCACCCACTGCAGCTTATCTTTATAGTCCTACTAAAGTATTTTATTAGGGGATATTCTTTGTTGACTTAATAATTCCTGTATGTTAACAGGTCAATAAGCAACACAGGCTCACTTTATAGTTTAAAGAACATCATAATTAGTTTCTTTTCAGTTGTGAAATGTTTAAAACTTCGCTTATCTTTTTTATTACACCTAAATCATTTGCTTTCCCAAACACAGAAACAAAAAACATTAAGAGCTGTAATGTCTTTTGGAGAATCCAATAAATGAACTTTGTGGCCAGTTTGCATCTTAACTCCTTAAGAGGGGCCTTTGTTTCAAAGAAAAGTCATTAAGGTTTCTCAACAGATCCACTCCCTGAATTTAGAAACTAAAGCTGCATCAAAACCTGCCTTATGTGAGAATAAGCAACATCACTACAACATCCTATAACCTTTGGTTTTGAACAAAACTATAAGATTTAAAAACAAGTTCTATTCCTTACGGAAAAAGGTTATTTAAATCCTTTGCAGTTTTAGTTTTCACAATTTACATTTAAGGTTATTCCATTAGTCTGAGTAATCTCTATTGTCAGACCACAAGACAAATCCACACCTCCACCTCATGAACTTTCCTTCACCTCTTGGAGGGGGTGATTTTATGGCAGGAAAGAGAGCTAATAAGGATTTCTGGAGAAACTCCTAATTGTTCTGTTTTCCTACAGTCAAGGATGAAAACCTTACACATGTGGAGACTCATCTGTTGCTCCATTAGGGTTGTACCATAGAATATGTTTTTATTTCATCTAATTTTAAGATTTGGGAGTCTTCTATTGCTTACTTCTAAATTTGTTACTCTCCTTATCATAGACTAGTGTTGTGATGAGTTTCATATGGTGGTCAATTGGATCTGGTGGGGGTAGAAGTTGCAGAGCTGCTGCTGTAAACGGGGATTGCAACTCCTCCCTTCGGCTTCATTATTCTCTAGTCTCAATAAACATACTTGTTGCTTTTCTGTTTTGTTCTTATTATTTCTTATGTTTATTTTCTTATTTTATTTGCAACCCTTTCTTCTTTCTGTAGTTGCTTTTAATCATAGTACCGATTCTCTACAAGGTGTCCCACATGCACCATAGTCAAACAGAGAGTCATCTTTTTCCCATTAACCAATAGGTTAATTTCAGGCTTAATGTTATCTAGTGATAGGAAATCTGGTAAGTTTTCCTTTGTTTGATCAATTTCCATTTCATTCTTTTCATCTAATTTGGGACGCAAAGTCTCATTATATGACTCTGGTGCACTTGTTTATTCATATTCTAACATCTTCAGATCATGCAACGCATTTTTTTATTTTATTTTTTTTAGATCATCCTTTTATTTTATTTCATTTATTTACTGAACCATTTATTTATTCAGATCCTTGTTTATTTATTTGCCAATACTCTATATCTTCCTAACCTTCTTTTCCCTCACTTTTTTGGACTTCCTTTTGTTTTACTTATTTATTTAAAAGTTTTCAATCACACTCTTTTACGCCAGCATGAACACAAACAGAAACACAGAACACAAAACGATTAGTCAGATATGTAGTCAGTCAAAATTTTTATCAGTCATCGATTATCAGTCAGTCCTCATCTTTTTGCTTTTCTCAAATTGTTTAGCAAATTATACTTAATTTTATTAAATTTTACTGAAGCTTCAGAAACTTTCCAATATTTTTGGTTAACATTTTTCATGTTTTAATTTATTTATTTTCTTCCTTTAACCAGTGTTCTTCAGGATCCTGTTTTAAATAATGTGCACATTTAAAAAGAGATATCTCAAACTTATGTTAGGCTCTAACAACAACCAATATTTTCCTGATGTCTGGTACCACTTTTCGAACTAGTGCTTGTTTCCAATTTACACACCACATTTTTCTATTGTTTTACTTTTAACACGCCATCTATACCGTATTTCTTCTATTTAGTCAAGTACTTGGTTGATTCCTGCTCTTTCTCGGTTTGTATTCCGGCAATCTGCTGCTGGCAGAAGGAGGTGACCTAAAACGCTGGCCCAGCGAGGAAGTTACCCCCCGGGACTTTTCAAAACAGGTCCGCAGAACCTGACTACCGGTAGATTTCAGCGCGTCATACTCCTTCCGTCAGCGGCGTGTGTGTAAGGAATCCCGGACGAGCCTCCAATTTTTTTTCCATTTATCAATTTTTTATTTATGTATACCATGCTACCAGGAAATCTGGACAGCATGTATTTCTCATCCCCATCGGGGCCCTCAACGAGTGAGGAGTTACACGAATTTGCATTTTCCATTATACAAATCACTTGCAGTTTTGGCTTCAAATTTTTATTTATTTAAAATTTAGTCCAGTTTTGCTAACTCCTAGGGAGTTCTATGAACTGGAGATCTTTTCAGTAGGCCAGCAATTAAAAATACCTTGTTGTGGTATTCTCCACTTCAACTCTTTCGAGTGGGAGAATCTTGCCTCTGCATCCACAAGAGGTTTGCTGCTTACCCCCTACTGTTTTTATATGAGGTAAAATACAGAGCCGTATTTAAACCTCCACACAGTCTTTCACGCATACGCACACATCAACAAAGCAGCACACAAACCAGCAATGACATATAACAAGACAAAACTGAGATTTTTAGCCAAAATACCATTTGACAAGGAACCACTCACACCTCAGAGTTTTAGTTAAAAACATCGTTTAACAAGGGCACTCACACCTCAGAGTTTTAGTTAAAAACATCGTTTAACAAGGGCACTCACACCTCAGAGTTTTAGTTAAAAACATCGTTTAACAAGGGCACTCACACCTCAGAGTTTTAGTTAAAAACATCGTTAACAAGGGCACTCACACCTCAGAGTTTTAGTTAAAAACATCGTTTAACAAGGGCACTCACACCTCAGAGTTTTAGTTAAAAACATCGTTTAACAAGGGCACTCACACCTCAGAGTTTTAGTTAAAAACATCGTTTAACAAGGGCACTCACACCTCAGAGTTTTAGTTAAAAACATCGTTTAACAAGGGCACTCACACCTCAGAGTTTTTAGTTAAAAACATCGTTTAACAAGGGCACTCACACCTCAGAGTTTTAGTTAAAAACATCGTTTAACAAGGGCACTCACACCTCAGAGTTTTAGTTAAAAACATCGTTTAACAAGGGCACTCACACCTCAGAGTTTTAGTTAAAAACATCGTTTAACAAGGGCACTCACACCTCAGAGTTTTAGTTAAAAACATCGTTTAACAAGGGCACTCACACCTCAGAGTTTTAGTTAAAAACATCGTTTAACAAGGGCACTCACACCTCAGAGTTTTAGTCAAGACGCCATTTGACAAGGGCACTCACACCTTAAAAAAAAAAAAATAAATAAATAACCATTTAATTCACCTACGTTTTCGTAGTTCTCAAGTTGTCCAGTCGGATCTCGTCACTCCGCCGTTGACAGACAAAGTCGGACATGTGTCGCTGGCCCGCGAAGAATTCACTTCCTGGGTCCTTCTTTCCAGGTCTCCAAATGACTCTGGCCGTGCACGGATTCAGCGCGTCTTCCTCTGCCTGACAGCGGGGGGTTGAGAGATCCCGGGTTTCGGCACCAATAAATGTTAGGTATTTTCCTCGAACCTACAATAAAATAACCACAGACAACGTATATGAATTAATATGGTCAGGCTTCTGCAGAAGGAGAAATCTCGATCAACAGCTCCTCCGGGCTGGTCAAAAGAGAGTTCTGATCTGCTTTCACGTGAGCTCCCTCTTTATTGTCAAAGCATCAAACAACAGAGGTCGTAAAACATTTAACACAAACAGACCAACAACTCAGTTCCAGGTGTGATATCTAATTTACAATCTGAGCCCAGTTCAGCTCTGGGTCAAACTGTCACCTAAAACTGGGTAGATAAACACCAGAGAAAACTTTAGGGTCTGAGAACCATAAAGTTTTACTATCTCGCATGAAGACAGTTGTAACCTCCAGGTCAGTTTATACTAAATCACAATAATACTTTAGACTGAATATAAACTAAAGTAAACAAAATGATAATGTTAAAAAAATATCTAACAGTTACAAAGAGATCTTCATTTATTTAATCAGTTTAGTGTCATTGTCCAGCTCAAGAATGTTCAGTCCAAGTATTTTAGATTTTGAAATAGAAATGTTTAAATGCTGTCCAGACTCATTCACTGAAATTATATCTGCAGGTTTCACAACAGCGTCTTCTATACTCAAACTACATGGAGGGGAAGAAGAAAAGAAATGAAAAGAATAAAGGGATTTATGATGCTATTGTGTTCTTATTGTTCCAGAGAGGATCTGAAGGGAATCACTTTTTGGTGTGCCGTCCTTTAACTAGGACTCTTCTTGTTTCTGTTTTATACCCACAAAATCCACACAGACAATTTCAAAGTGAGCACTGTGTGGTTTTGCGACAGAAATTTGTCAGTCAGACCGTTGGTAACTTTTATCAGCTGTGTCGTCAAAGTGTTTGTCATTTTATTTGACTGACGATTAACAAAATGCACAGACATGTAACTGAAGGAAATTGATACATTTTTTTTCTTACAAATAGAAAATGCTGAGAACTCTAAAAGGTCGAGAGGATTGTGTTGAAGGAGCAGCCGGTGACGTTTGAAGCCTCGTATTACGGCCGCACCACATGACCTATTCAAGAACTGGTTGTTTGCTTGTGAATCGAAATAAAAGACGAAGAGCTTCTGTCTCACCCGTCACATTTTCTTATTTCAGGATTTTATTGCGTTTGCAATTAATTTGAGCACCTTTTTGCCATGCACCCTCTCCTATGGTTCACACATTGTAATAATAAATCATCGCTTGTCAAACAAAATTATCACAGAGGATTCTGTGTTCTAATTTCCTTCTGATTTCTGATGTTTTAGAAAGTGAAGTGTGGCGTACAGAAGAGCTGTGACTCATTTCTGACTACACCCGTACTCACAGGAAACATATGAAGCGCTTCATATGCTGACTGGTGTATATATATATTTTTTAAGTTGTAAATAAATTTTAAAAATAAATAAATAAGCTCCCAAGGTTTTTGACAAGACTGGGGGTGACGGTGATATGAACAATTTAAGACTTTCATCAGAAGTTATGTTTGTTCAGTTGAAGTGTTCACATGTTTTCTCATTGTCTATTTGACATACATTGTTCACTTGATGTTGCAATGGCGTAAACGAAGCGGCGCGCCGGCTCATGAGTCGGAACGCCCCGATGCTTCTTGAAGCTTCGTCTCGCCATTGCCACGAATAACTCTCAAAATCAAAAACAACCAGCGTCACAGGGAGGGTTGCTGTTACCAACAGGGTTGACCGTCAGGCTCTGAGTAGGTTGACCTGTTGCCCTTTGAGTCCCCAGCGGCCTGATGAGGGAATCACTGGCAGGTGTGCAGTCTGCCAGGAGTCAGACACACACACCCTCCAGCAGAGATCTTCTCTGGAGGAAGACTCACACAAACACGCTCAGCCTCGTGTCATGACGGTTGAAAGAGATTGCAAAACAAGGTTAAAGATTACTTCATAAACACGGTTTACGATGTGCTCGTTGCTCAGATAAGTCCTCGACACGTGGCTTTCCGGTCAGACTGACATTTAATCCTCGTCGGGTGAGTTTTATAACGCCATCGCGTTTGTGTCGCCGAGGCTCAGCTCGGTTTAAGTGTAATCACAGTTGCTTCGACAACATCAATCCATCTGTCAGCAACGTTCCATAATAATGTCCACTCATTTATGGCTGGGCAGTGTCTGTCAGTGGAATCTCAGCGAAAGAGACATGAGCCTCGCTTTGGCTGTCGAGCTGAAAGCGGGTTTACAACTCACAATGAAGTCATCCTGGTCACAAAAAGCTGTTCGCTTTCTCTCTTCCTTTCCTTTTCTCTTCTGGAGAGAGTTATAGTTTGGCAAAACCTGC
Organism: Poeciliopsis prolifica; assembly: GCF_027474105.1. Taxonomy (NCBI): domain Eukaryota; kingdom Metazoa; phylum Chordata; class Actinopteri; order Cyprinodontiformes; family Poeciliidae; genus Poeciliopsis; species Poeciliopsis prolifica. Next base: position 6,035,264 of record NW_026562392.1, on the reverse strand, counting down.
CGTCAGTTTCTTGGTCTTTAATGTTAAACAGCTCATCTGATTCGTTTAGCCTTAAACTGGTGATTCATTTTGAAAGGTAGCTATTAGACAGGTTTCCTGTCTAATCTTTCATCTTTAGACAGGAATATATATATACAAACCCTGGGTTTGTCCTACTTTTTAGCTAAGACCTGGCACAAAATCAGAAATGGCGCATCGTTCTCTGGGGACGTTGAAGAGTAAATATTCTGCTGAGATCTCTGTCAGCAGAAGGTGATCATAACCCGATTAGATGTTTCATCATTCCCGGATTAATATATTTTCCAGGGTTACCATTTTTCGCCACAGTCAATTTGAACACCCCAAGGAAGCATTATGTCTAGTCTCGCAATGAAATTTCAGCCCACGCATCAGCCATATGATAACAAGGACATTCTTTGTGCTGCACTTTGTTTTAACGCTCCTGTCAGAAATGTTACTGTAGCTCCTAAACTGTTAACATACAGCAGAGGCACCTATGAGGTAGATATATAAATCTATCCCTCATTAATACGAGGTCATCAAAAAAAAAAAAAAAAAAATCCAGAATGCCATTATTAAAATAAAGAAAGAGGTATTTCAACGGGGGTGTAAATTGTCTGTTGGAAAAACAAAGGCTGTAATGTTTACACGGAGAAAACATAGTATTTATTGCATTGCTTTGTGTTGCAGCCATGTTGTCAAACCATACAACCAGCAGCGTTCACAGTGAGTCTACAGGTCTGATCTCAGACGCGCTGAGACGGGGCGCCATTCATTGGAAAAAAATATTTTTGTTCATAGGTCAATGACTTCTCATTGATCAAAATGAAAATTTAGGATGGACTGGGAACTGCAAGCCATTTGCGTGGCTCAGGTCTCATAACAAATGAGTGTTGAGATTCTCAGCTTGTGTCCGACCCACATCCTTTAATTCTTGGAGGTGCTCAGAGTGACAGCAGTCATCTGGGTCTTTTGTCATCCAAAAGGTTTCACTGCACTGCTCAATTCACTTTGATACCGTGAAAATAGGAGTGATGCAGGCGTTTTGTATTTGGAAAAGAAATCTCTGCTCCTCAAACACACGACGTACATCATCGTCTTGTTCCTCAAGCGTCTGGGCTCAATTTCACACTTCAAAGCCACCAGAGAAAGTGCCAGAGACATGTATGTGCATTTGTTGGACAAACATTACTCAGTTGGAGAGAGATTTCACTGTAGATATTTTTCTACATTTCATGGACAGAGACTGTCATTGGTGATGCCATGGATGGAGAATGGCACTGGGACTTAGACCAGGCGGGGCACAGAGGTGTTACCAGTTTTTTGTATAGGAAGGTATACTGACTTAGGTGTGCTGCGCTGAGCGGAAAGTTTTGAGAAAAGAGCTTTTTCCCTGATGCGTTGACTATCAACTTTATTTTTCATAAGCAATAACGTTCAGATTTGAAGATAGTGCCACACAAACACCCAGTTATCTGATAATATCCACCATAAGACAAAAAAAAGTAGCTTGCTTAAGGTCACCTTTACAATCATATTGTAACTTTCCATGGTTATATAGCATTACTCGTAATCACTGCGCAACCATTGCTTTCATGACTGTCCCCTTCAGTTTCTATGATTCCTCTTTAGAGTATAAGACCTTCATGTGATCAACTGTGTGGCTCAGGAGAAAATCCTATCAAAATTACAACAGGAAGCGATCAGAAGACGCCTCCCTCCTTCCATCGTCTTCTGGATCTTAACTTCATCAATCATTATTATCAGTGTCATTTCCTTTAATCACTTCTAGTTTGTTGGTCACAGTAACTCATCATAAATGAGGCCCTTCTAGTCCACTCTTCTGCTATGCCTTGAACTCACCTGAGACGGTGGGGACTACGTCTAACTTTTTTCGACACTTAGAAAAGAAGCTCAAAGAAAGTCGGGTTAGGTGGTCTGGACTACAACACTGTCATTTGAACACCCACTTTCATCCACTCTGCGTTTTTGCTGACATTCACTTGCGACCTGAAGCCAAAAACTTTCTTTCTTTTGTTCCTTCCTTCAAATTAAACCAAATTAATAGAAATGTTGTGTTTTTTTACTTTTAGCCAAGTAATGTTATTTGAAGAGACAAGGTTGTTATGTTTTAAGAAGATTACCACAACCTTGCTCTACAGGAAGTTCAATAAATTAAACCCTATTCAAGTCCTGACACTAGATATAACTCAACAAGAATCATGCCTTTCACTTTTTGCTACTTAATTACTTTATTTACACATCAAAGTATTTCTGTTCCACACTATGTGACTGTTTAATATCAGACTGAACTTGTGAGGCCCAGAAAGATTTATGTTGCTTCTTGACAAGTTATTTTAGAGGTGTGATAAAATGAACTGGTACCGGTTTTCTGGCTGTCCTTGTTCTGATGGACACCCACAGAGTGGGTCAGACCCATCAGGGTTTGTTGGGGGAAGTGCTGCTTATCTTCTGCTGGACACAAGTAGATGCTGCAGTGTTTCAGTTTTGCTCCCAGGGTCGTTATCAGCTGCAGGCGGTGGGAGGAACACCCAGACTGACCGTCAGCTGATACACCTTTAAATCCAAGGAGGACAAATTAGGACTTTGTGTTTAATGTGTATTTCAGAGCATGTGATGTGTGTCACAAGCACGTCTGCGTGTGTGTGTGTTCTCGTTTGAGGGATATTGGTGATATGGGTATTTTTGTTAGCACACAGTAGTGAGCGCCAGGAATAGTTTCAGCATGTCCATGGAAGCTTTCTGGGAGTTTGGCAATGTTGACTCCTCCCCTGTGTCTCGACTCAACTCTGTGGTCGGCGTAATGGCTGTTGGATGCTTGTGGATTTGCTACACACACTTTTAACAATGAGATATGGAGCTAAATTATTAGGTGAGCTATTATTACTTTGCTCAAAATCCTCTACATGCCCTCCTGCGCTGTGAACGCTATAGCATGTGTTCAGCATTTTGAGCTGCTTTTAGTGTGAGGGGTACTTTATAGATAAAAATTGATTGGTTGGTTGATTGACATGCTGTTGCTGAAATACATACTGGCAGGAGCACTAGTGTTTCCATAGTGAAATGCTAAGTTAGCTTTTTAAAGCCAGACATGCATAAAGAGGATATAAAGCGTCGAGCCACAACTCTCACAGGACCTACATTTCCTGAAAGCAGCAGGGCAGAGAGTCTGCTTCCCTCTGTGTTAGACTGTCACTCATGATATCACGTCCTGTTCAGCTGAAACGGTGACCCACACGCAAAATCAGGGCTACAAGTATAAATGAAATCTGAAAATGGAAGAAAAAGTTAAGCTGTAAAAACATAGAAAAACTTAAAAAAAAAATGCTCATATATCAATATAGAAAGAGGAGCAGAATGAAATGAATTCAATATTTTATTTAGACTGAAGAGAATTCATACTTGGTTTTAGTTTAGATAAAAGCTGAAGTTTAACCTTAAATTTTACCTCTATTTTGAATTAAACATTTGGTCCTAAATGAGCTCCTTACAAAGGCCTGTTGATCATCAGTTCGTTAAAGTGAGGCGTGTGGCAGCAGGGAAACTCTTATAAACCTTTCAACATGTTTGAACTTATTCACCTCTGGCCATTGCACCTCCTTCAACTAGCTTTTTAACAAACTAGCTTCATCTCAACAGTGGCTTCCTAACTGCTGGTCTTCTATTGTAGGACATTTGGTGAAGAGTCCCACCTGAAGTTGTCAATACTTTTTAAGGCTCTGTGTAACTTGAGTCATACGACATTATGAAAAACATAAAAGTGACTCTTCTGCATTATCCAGTTGGAGCATACAGGTTGGTTTGTCAATAGCAGATGGTGATAATTGCACAATTGCCTAAGAAAGAGCAGGGCAACAACTTTCCATTGAGGTCTTTCAGTGAGTCATCTGAACATCTGGAGGATCTGGCATTAAAGTTTTCTGTGGGAAGGCTCACCAGGGTCCATTTGTGGTGATGACCAATAACCAGAGCGACAAACCTCACGGCATCAGTGTTTACACATCGAAAACACAGAGAGACATAAAAGAGGCATTGAGTTGTTCCTGTTTGCAGGGTGTCAAAGCTGCGCCAAGGCGCAGGAGTCAGACGGATCGGGATATCTCCAAGATGTCCGGGAATATTTCCATCAACCCCCTCAAAGTTTGTGAATGGAGAGTCGGCCTCAGCACACTCAGTTCACAGAAATCCCCGGTGCTCTTTCTGTTGTTGGGAAGCCTTAGTGTCTGGCAAATGATGATGTATCTTTATTTTTAGCGTGAATCCCCACTTTGGGAGAAAAAGTGATCCCAAAAACAGGATTTCACAAACCTGAATGGGAACATTTACCGACTTGAGGATTGTAAGCCTTTGAATTCAGGCCCTTACATTCACCTTCAACAGAACAACTGAACCTCATCTCACTATTCACAACACTTTCCTGTTGACAGTATTGAACGATAACCGATTGTGGGATCTATCCTCCCCCCCAAAAAACTTGATAGAGTTTGATGATAAAATCAGTGCGGTACGTCCCCAGGAATTTAAAGTTTGGATGTTCACACGGCTCTTCAGAAGCTTTGTTTCCCCCTTTAATTTAGAGACCAAACTGCAAAGAACAACATAAAGCTCTGAGGTAATTACAAACAGTGCTACCGTCACCATGTGTTCATGATCTGTCTGCAAGTCTGTCTCTGGTTCACAAGCCAAGTATTAAAGGCACTAATGTCTCCAGTGATGGGATGTTTAGATCTCATTCTCGCAGCTGCTGCAGTAATCAGCACAGCATCAGCTTGATGACAGAGTCAGTAACCAAGAGGAAACATGAGTTTAGCTTTCCAAAACATGTGATTTTTTCATATTTTTTTTTTACCTCAAGATAACCACAATGGCCTTTTTCCCAACAACGGCTGCATTTTATGTGGATTTCAAAAACATACGCTTTAAAGATTTATAAAAGTTTGATTATACATTTGTTTGTTTCTATGCGCTTATTATCCTAGTAATATTACACATTGATCTTTGCTGATTAGTCGCTGCTTTACAAAGTCGCAGCCACTTTATTTGGTTTCTCATTTAGTCAACTTTATGATGTAGAAACATAATTCACACAGTAGATCCTTGACAGCGACTGCTGTCAAGGGGATTTTTATTTTATGAGATCATAAAATAAAAATCCCCAGCTCTTCTATTCACACAGTTTCTATTTGGGTAAATTAGGAAGATTAAGAAAATGGTGATAGACATGCAGACTAGAAAATCAAGACGGCTGCTATTGAGGAGGGCAACGCACGCGAGACGCACATAACCCCAAAACTGCAGTCAAAGCAACCGATAAATCCATTTAATCCCCTACTGCCAAGCGGAAGATTAAGTGAACGACTGGTAGGTTAAAGGCTTTAACAAGTGTTTGAATTACTGAAATGAACGGATGAATATATAATCCTTGTGATTCTGTGTTTTCCTATGCAGGCAAAATGGGCAGCAGCGTCCAAAAGTGGCACAGAACGACCTCAGAGGAAATTAAGACCGGGTTTATGGAAGCGGACAAGTTCTTAGCCATCAAGAATTGGCTTATTTAGGTTTCCAGCTCGGTTAAATGATTTAGTGCTAAAGAAATATTCAATGAATTACATGGAAAAACAGCTTAATGAGCACAGTGTTTGACTCAGGCAGGATTTTAGGCTATTCTTTCTCTAAAAACTTCTCTGAACTCCTGAAAGTCTTTAATGTGACATTGCACATCTCCTCCAACTCATTTCTGGGCTAAAACATGCATCACTGTTTGCTTTTATAAAATAAATAAATATATAAAAATCTTCATTTACTTTTTTATCAAAATAAAATAAATAAATATATACGCTTTATATCTTGGCAATAATTTTGTAATGCACACTCTTGATGCCAAACAGTGGGAACCGCAGAGAGGAAAAATAAAACTTTAGGCGTGTCTGGTGTAAAACATGCAAATTGGAACATTTTAATCATTTAGAAATTATTCAGTAGCTTGTTAAAGCATCAGTACACCTGATAGCTGCAGCATTCGTTAGGAGTTTGTGAAACCGCCAAAAAGTCATCTAATAAATTTGTAAAATACACAGAAAATCTACGAGCCTTAAACGTTTCATACCATAAATCATCACAAAAAAACAAATAAATATCTGTACACCCATAATAAAACAATTTTAAAGCCCTGACATCACAGTAAATCCTGTTGAAATCGACAGTTTTATCTTGTTAAAATGTTTTTAATGTGCGTCTGCGGTCTGTTTTCACTATGTGCGAAATCTGTTAAAAGCATGAAGCTGGGTCTGAAAAAGCAATCTGTCAATCTGCCCAAGGCATCTGTACCAAGCTAACGAGGCAAGAAATACTATGTAGCCAGTGTCCCATGAAGGGGTTCAGCTAAATCTACCCCACGGACTGCAGAACGGCAGGTGGACAGGAGGATGTGAGGCTTGGTGATGAAGAGGACTTGAGAGTTATGGTCTCCTCTGCTGAGCTGCTGACTTGGTTTGAATCCAGTCCACATAATCGATCAGAGAATCTGTGTGGCAGTTTTTCAGCGCCCATGTTTTCCTAACAGTCGTGGTAATCAAGTTTGTTCCCATGCAAAGGTGACAATTCAACGTTTTGCATCGTCAAACTCTGCAAAGTTAGTGTGGTGGTACGCGGATAAACATTGGTCTCAATAAGCCAAACAGGTGAATTGGTGTTCAGCAGAAAGAGGGACTCAGGTATTGGGGTTAGAACAGAAACCCCTTTAACCTTTTGCGTCTGCAAGATTTTGCGTCTGCAAGATTTTCTTTTTGATCCAAATGCAAAGAGGCAGAAGCAAAGGTTAAAATTATGGCTATTGAGAATCAGTTTGTATTTTGAGGAAATCAGCATCCCTAAACGCGGTCAGCAATGTTTCAGGTGTGTGACGAGAGTTCGTGTGACCTGGTTCATGGTTGCTCTGGGTAAATGGAAGAGGAGAAGACAGACAGGTGTTCTAGGTGTGTTCTTTAACCACAAAGAAAACACGAACAAAGAGATAATAAAACATTATAAAGCATCCCGGAGAGCTTGGTTACCACGGCTGGAATGAAAACGTAGTAGAAAGCAAACTTGTCTGGGCCGGCCGGCCTTACCGCCCGTTGACACAATGGTGCTCAGGGCCATACATCTCAAAATATCTGCTGAACATTTAGAACTGATGTTGGTGCTGTTTCAGTGTCTCTTTCAGGGGCTTTTGTCGACTGGAACAATCACACCGGCGTTCTCTGATTGTCATCAGTCACAGTTAGTTTTTTTGGTAAACAGCAGAGTTTCTTCAAAATGATGTTTTAAAGGCTGCTTCAGGCAAATCAATTTGACACAACATATAATTCACCACAAATATTAGCGCCACAAATCAACCGTTTCACTCATTCTTGCATCACTGCGAACAATTGAACTCTCACTTAAGTGAGCACAATCACCGCTGTTGTACCACGAACAAACCCTGCCCTTTATTACAATCAACATGATCTCCCGAAAGCCGAGTTAGTGCAACCGCAGCAGCGTGACCACTGATTTCTCTTTAAATCCCTCGCTACTTTGTAATGCTGCGTCCAGACTGTTTGGTTGGGCGAGCTGCCATTCAGAGTGAGCCGTTTTCAGGCTTCCTGCCGGAGACGGGTGGGAAGCTGCTTATCAGCAGTTTTAGCTCGAAATGAAACGATCAACTTAGTGTTGGCAAAAATTTCATTTGTTTTTGTTTTTTTAATCTCCACTTGATTAGATTAGTTCTACACGTGAACTGTAAACCACACGAAAATACTCCAAGGCTGGATTCAGTGAAACTATATAGTTGTGGATTTAATAATTAAAAAAAAGAAGCCAAGAAGCTCCTGGGCTCCCGAGACCCGACTCCCCTGTGTCACCTCTGGCTAGTATCGGTCTCTTTCTCACGTTTATTTATCTTCCCAGCTCTCTTCTCTTAACCCCGTTATAGCAGCCAGCGCAGAACGGAGAGGCCAGAGGAGACGAGGCCAAATGCAACTCTTTAAACCTCAGTATCTCCTCCTTATCTTCACAGCTAACTGTTTGCTCTCCCAGCTGGTTCTTCTGATAAAAGCTGTTTTTCCAGCTGTCGACCTTTTCGGAGTTGCATCTGCAGTTTTTAAATCCCCCTTTTTTTCTTTTTGACAAACAGGTTTTCAATATCTAATGTGCAACGTTAAATTCTTTTTTTTTTGTGCATGCAAAATACTCAACATGTTTGTTGTTATTATATAGGAAAGTTTAAAGATGCAAACATCTCGTTTTAGTCACGAGGTCAAATAAGCTCCCTTGTGAGATTTCCTAGTAGTTTGGAGATTTTTCTGGCGGGGGGAAAAAAACCCAACCCACCCTGCCGGTCTTTAACCTTAGAGAGATGTCTGACAATCTGCTAAAGGCTTTCCTACTCGACATCTGCAGCTCTTGTAGATAACAGCAATAGATGGGATGTCATTAACCCACACATGCATCATAAGATCTGAGGAATACTTACACAACCATCAGGTTGGCTGTGTAAATGAAACTAGTAAAGGTCCATTTGTGCAGAGTAAAAAACGCTCCAATTAGACGGCCGCCTGGCAGGGTGTGGTGGATTTGCTTCCACATGTACTTGTGTGTGTGCATGTGCGCTTGGCCAATGTGTGTGGAGTTCTGGCAGAAAGAGACTCAACAGGGTGTTCCTTCACGGACAACCGTGAGAAAAATCCCAAAATCTGCAGACTGTCAGGGATTATTAAATGGTGGATCAGGTCAGAGTCTGTCAGGTTTTTACCGTTATCCGGGTTTTGATTTACGTCGGACTTGCACTCAAGGACACTCCAGCTGGGTGGATGTTTAATGCTGATGAGGAAAAACCTCCAGTCGACGTCATGAACGTTTTCTGGTCATCGTTTTGGAAGTGGTGTATGTACTTTTAGGCAACGTTTTGCTGTCGCTCAGACAACCGAGATGTGAATAAGTTTTTTATTCCCTCCTCACCATTTTGTATTCCTCATCAGATCAAAACACAGACTCTTGCTCTGTACTTTTTGGTTTTCCACATGTCGCAGCATTACTTATGACGTTCTTTCAACTTTAGCTTCCTCCTCACTACCATTGTACGCAGTCGAGATGCAGCTCCTCCAGAGTTTCTGTTTATCCTGACTGTCGTTTGCTCAGGCCTGTAAGTTTTAGAAAATCACCTCTTGGTCGGTTTGTAGTTCTCCCATATTCTTTCAAATATTGATTTAAAGAGTTCCCCTTTGAAATGTTCAATAATTGGGGGATGTTGGTTTATGACCTAACTCTTGTGAGTGGCTTTCACTCCGCCATTTTACCTTAAAGGCCAGGAATGTTAATGTTTGTGAAAACCCGCCTTCTTTATTGGAAGGCGTCCAATCAGAAGCTGAGAATTCACTTCTGTTTCAGCCAAACTTTGAGACTCTCATTCGCACACAGACCATCGTTACCACAATGTAATATATACAGCAGGGAATAACTGCTGTATATTTCTCTAAACCTCTAAACGTTATCACTATGCCCTGCTTTGTGTGGACATAAAATTATAATCCCTGGTTGTTATGCAGCAAAAACAAGAATATATTCAAGGGGTATGAATCCTTCTGCACGGCACTTTGCTTCGGATGTGCTACGTCATAAACAATGACCTATTTAACTTGACGAAAAGAGACACAAAGTTTGTTTTTGGCCATAACGGTTATTAAACGGTCACGGTGCCGGTAAGATGTCCCAACTTATAGAAGACTTTGTTTGGCCAAGGCAGAAAGAATGACTAAAGGATCTGTCAGAGTCCATCTAGGCAAGGCCGGACATGAGGAATACTTTGGAAGAGTGTCAAGGCAGCATTTTGGGTTCAAAACACCAGATCCCAAGTAGAGACGGTAAACAACAGACTGAAAAAATCAGGAAAAAAAGTAATCTGTTCTTCTGATGTGAAGTTGGTGCCTTTAAAGCGCAACAGAGCTGCTTCTCAGGAAGCTTTGGCTCTAGGATCATACAGACAATGCGCAGCAAACGCTCCTGCTGAGGTTTTGAAATCAGGATTGTCTTCTGAATCAACTTTTCTCGCACTGGGATTTTAGAGCCATTCTTTCTATGTCTATTCAGTTACATGCTCCTCTTTGATTTTCTTGATCTTTGTTCCTAATTATACAGTTGTGTGTGTGTGGGTTTTTTTTCAATCTGCTTGTATTTATGAACCAACACCACCAAGAAAATATTTTCAGAAACCTGAACAACAACAGAGCTCAGAGTAAGGGGGCTAAGGGAACAGTGTGAGGAATTTGTAACAAAAAGAATTAACGCCACTGCATTTTTTCCCCCTAATTTGTTCACTATGAAATGAAGACAATGTATTTTAGACGCTTTGGAACAAACAAAATTAAAGCTGACTATCTTCAGAAGAGACGTCATTAAGTAACTGTGGAGCTGCTGCAGACTTTCCACATCTCAGGTAGACGAAACTGATAGTGGTACAAAAAGTAGTACTGAAAAATGCAAGCAAGAGGGCGAAAAGAAAGTCAGTTGAAGAAGCCTCCACAATGTCCCAGTTGCAGTTTCACACAAGCCATTTGGAAGAAGGTGCTGGGGTCAAAGGTGAGCAAAACTGAACATGGTGGTGGGATGCTTTTCTTCTGAAGGAACTGTAAGGCTCATCAGAGTGCAGCTAAAAATAGAAAAATCTTAGAGAAAATCCTTTCGATAATGGTGGTCCAATATGGTGGCAGTCCATCAGTGGCCAAACACCTGCTTATTTTGCATGTGTCCTTTCTCCAACACAGTGGGTTGGAGCAAGTCTGGGTTCCTCCCACAGTCCAAAAACATGACAGTCAGGTTAATTGGTCTCTCTAAATTCTCTCTAGGTGTGAGTTTGTGTGTGCATGGTTGTTTGTCCTGTTTGTCTTTGTGTTGTCCGCCTCTCGCCCGGAACGTTAGCTAGACTAGGGACAAGGGTGTAAGAAAATGGATGGATGGGTGTCGGAACAGGAGATATAAAAGGCAGGGAAACTCAGGCCCAAATCGTTTCATCTGGGGACTCTAGAAACGATCACTTTTGAAACCAGGTTCCAGAGTGGATGCATGTTTCTATGCTGTTCTATCTCACTCTCTATCACTCATAGCTCCTCAGTCTTACAAATAACAAACATAGTGCTGTTGGTTTTGCATGAAAAGACAAAACAATTTCCAGCCCAAACAGGATGCAAAACAGCTAAATCTCCCACCCAACTCCAAAAAAGTCAGCGCAAATCTCAACCCACCCACATTCATATTTATCCCTCTTGATCTGATACTTAAAATAAAAAAAATGAAGAAATGTGATTAAACATATCCAGGATGTTATTTTTTATTTTATCCATCTTTTCTATCATTGAACAGAACACTGAGGTTGTGTAAAATCGCATGCTGGTATTTAAATTTTTTTGTTGCAACAGTTTCAGTGAAATAAAATAAAATAAATAAATAAATCATTGGTCAACATCTAAAACTATAGTCCAGAGCAGGACCCCCAGCAGCTGTGTGCATGTGTAGCTCCATTGCAGTGAGTGAAGTGAATGGAGGGTTTCTACTCTCTGCTCTGCTGTCAGTCAGGCTGACAGTGGAGGTGGGAGGGGCTCACAGCAGCTCTCACTCTGACTGCAGCGCAATAGGTGCTTCCTTGTCTCACTGCCGAAGTCGGCAGTAATCCAAAGAAAGTATATTTGTAGATGGTCGTTTAAAAAAAAAAAAAAAAAAAAAAGCCCACGCTGGAAGGTTTTGACGATGTGTTTTAGTTAACGACGATTAACTGCTTCAAAGCGTCACAGCATAATCTGGAAAACTTGCTGAAAACTGCAAAGCAGCTGCAATCCAGTTTCTCTAAAATCAAGGCTGAAAACATTGATAGACATGTTGGATTTGGATTTTATGACATTTGACACCGTAATGTCTATTGCTTAATTTCATAACTAATGACTGTACAATGTTTTTATGATGTTTGAACTGCATTGTTGCTGAAATGTGCTTTACAAATAAACTTGACTTGAGTTGAGTTGTAAAACAAAATATCATTTGGCTCTCCTAAACTTATTGTTGCTCCTAAACGAGTTTCAGGAGTCCCTCATGTTCTTAGTCCTCAGGGAAACGTCTGATCATTACCAACAGAGAGCTTTGCAGCTAAATCTCCTTTTTCTCTCACGGAAAAAAAGATTTTACCAGGATTATGGAGACTCTTTGTTTTTGCATGAAAAGACAAAGCTGTGGTAATTCTGGCTGCTATGTTGGATCAAACTACAATGGGTTAGTTGGAGAGATCTGATGGATTTTTCTGCTTTCCGTCCTCTACACGTCAGCCTTCATCACCTGTGATGAGAGGATGTACTGAGAGTGAAAGTATTGTAGATACATAAGCAGATGGACTCTGCTTTGTTTTTTTGACCAAAGCCTGTGGGGTCAACAGGAACAGAAAGCACAACGCTCAGGGTGGAACAAACGCTGTTCTGACCTCCCAGTTGTCATCACACTTACTGAGAACTGGGCAAGATTCAGAGTTAAACCGAACAAAAGAGAGAGCACTTTAAAAAAAACTGATACTGATTTAAGGAATAAAGCAAATAGCATTAATGAGCTTTAATGAGCCACACTACAAGCTAACACAATAAAGCTATGTAGATGAATTACACTGAAACGCGACTACTCTTAGTGGTTAATGGTGACATTGATCCCATAAGGCCAAAAATATAGATGCATACTTTCCATCTTGCCCTAATCTAAATAAATTATTTCGCTGCCACTGTGCCGACCGCTATGCATCTCGCGGGATTGACCTCAGTTCTAAAAGTCTCGTGAAGAAAATACACAAAACGACCTTAACTGTTTTTCTAAAACGTCAAAACTAATGCAGCAGTTAGTGGTTTCACTTATCAGCCTCTTTCACAGAAACAGTTCAGTTTCTGTCTGTTTTTCCAGCTTTTGTGACGTCACTGTTTTTCTGACAGCGTCCCTGTGAGCTGCCTCAGGTTGAACAAGGGTCACAATTAGTGGCAGCTTCTTCCCACACAAATGGGATTTATTTTTTTCCGCGAAGTCGAATCAGGCAAATCACTGGAGACGTCAGGGTGTGAAATGTCTCAAAATGTATGACTAATTATTACAACAAGCACGAGGAGCCTTTTGGTTGCTGAACGCCGGCTAGCACTACTGCAGTCCAGTGGTCTGTTTACAGGCCTTTCTTCTCCATAAACCATGAGTTTTTAAAATCTAGACTTAGCATGACACTCTGCACTGCGTCCAGGTGTGGTTCCACTCCACGTTCTAATGCTGACTGATCTCATGAACCGTCTCAACCTGCAAATTGGTCTTATTTTTACAATTGGTCAGCTTTTAAAACTTCACATGTGGTATTTTTCCACTGCAGTGGGGCTCGACGCGGCCCCACTGAACAGTTTTCGGTACAACTAAGTGGCTGCTGTATTGGGTGGTGCCATCACAGGCTGGGCGACCCGAGAGTCCAAGAAGTGATGTTCAGAGCCAAAAGGGTAAATAAGTAAATTCGCAATGTAACAGGAAGTATCAGTTTAAGTGGCCGTGCTTTCCCCAGGTTCACTGACCGACACCAACAATAGAGGTGGCGGCTAAGCATTCCCTCTCCCCTGACGCGGCTGCGTTTGTCCGGCTTAAATGACGTCATTTGGACACACAAAGTTCATGATCTGAAAACCTCTGAAACAGCCATATGAAGCATGTGTGGTGTTTTTGTGTCTTTAACGCATATTTTGAAAAATATGCCATCCAAAATTGATGGTTTGTCACCGTTTTGCGTTACGTTTTTAAAACCAGCATCTGAAGATGTTGACGTTGAAAAGCATGTGGAGTTTTACAATTTCACCACGCATCGTTGGTTCCACGATCCCGGCTGCGTGCGTTGAAAGCGCCGAGTCGTCATCTCACAGGCTCAACTTTATTGCCACAACGGTAACAGAAAGAAGTGCTTGTGGTTAAGCCAATCGTTTTTGGCTAACCAAATATTCCTCATCTCTGGGTGTTTCAGTGCGGCATTACCTTGCCGTCGCACCGCATTGTGATGCCATTAAAGAAACTTTAGGAAGAGTGGAGAGAGAAATTTTAGAAAAAACATTTCTGACTGAACTTTCCCAGAACAGCCACACGAAGTCGAACATAGAGCCTTCCGCTACAGTGTTCACAATATTCTTGAGTCAGCATATTTCTTTTTTCTTCTTTTTTTTACGCTGTTGTACCAACAGTGTGTTAAGTGGAACCATGCTGTGGAACATGGGTTTCCTTCCATCTCGTCCCCCTCAATAACCCTCAGAAGGATCAGTTAGTATAAACCACTCTATAAATCTGGGACTCTGAGCTGTTATTGTATCAAATTATTTAACCAACAGAGAGCAGAGGCAGAGCGAGAGAAAGAGAACCTGGCAGAGCTGCAGGCCGAAAATGAAAATGATTCCCCAGTTGCTTCAAACTCGTTTACATATCCGCATGTTTGAGGAAGCTGCCGCTCTCGATGCTGTGCAAACACGTTCAGGTGCTCATGTGCATGATTTCCTCTGTAAACACAGAACCAAATAAGAAGTCATGCAAATTATTATTATTACTATTATTATGTTTCATTCAAACACAGAGTCCCAGGCACAAAGGGAAAGCTTTGTTGGTGTTGGCTGCTGCTGTCTGCTGTGCTGAGAGGGGACCTCGGAGCGCTGCCTGTGTTGCAGATAGCAGAAAATACTCAAACTCATTTAACCCGCACAGCTGCAACTGTGTGCTGATAAGGGGATCGTTTTTGAGTACAACTCTTGCACACAAAGCTGTATTATTATGTCTTTTTTTCAGTTCTGGCAAAGCCGATGTTAGAAAACAGAGTTTGAAGTGAAACTGTACTAACAAAACCAGCTTCTTTCGCATTCATTTACGCCAGTTACCTCAAACACTAACACATTGTTTTTCCTGTACCACAAGATTAGAATGTATATATATATAAATGTATATATATAAATTGCAGTGGGTTGTCTTGGCACTGAATGTTAAATAAGTCATTTCTCAGACAGATAATGCAGACTTTTCTATTGTTTCATGTTGTGCAAATTTTTCTATACCCGGCTTTGTGTTTCATTCACCCTGAGTTTCCTGGTTTTGCATCAGAATGACTCTTGGGCCTCCTTTGCATTGATGTTTGTGGGTTGCCTTCTAACGCAAAGTGTACACTTTAATTCAGGAAGTTGTGTTTGCAGAGACATGTTCAGATGTGTACATCTGTATGCAAATACCAGCTGTCAGGTTTGCAAGGGGATATGCACCTTTTTGTGGACAAGACATTTTTGATAAATATGAAGGTTTGCTTGTACCACATGTAAACAAGACTTGGTGTTCATTGCACAGTCCATCATACAAAGATATGAGTTTAATTCAACAAGTAATGTTTAGCAGTGAGATAAATGTTTAGTAGAAAAATGTCGCCAGCTTGTTTGACACAGATTTACTGCATTAACGTATGAAAATATCTCTCTGGATCCCCTAATAAAGCTGAAAACTTTAACATTTAAAGAGAAAAAGCCGTCTTCTCCTAATGAACCGTGTCTACGAACCATGACTTCATGTCCAACATGATCGCATTGCGTCAGATTCGAAAAGGAGAAGCACATGTTGGTCTGGTCTTTACGGGTTAAAAGATGTTCTGGCACAAACAGAGTGTTTGCAACACAAGCTTCTACTCTTCTCGTTAAGTACACAGTAACCATGGGAAACTTCTTTCAGACACCCTAACTACCCATTCTGGCTGTAAACAGTCAAGGGGGAGGTTTGTCAGAACTACATTTTAGCGAAGACCTTACTTTGCAAAAAGGGATCTGTGACTAAGGGTGGGCGGTGTCTGTCAAACGTGTGGATTTGAAGGGTAACCAAAGGTGACAGTTCTCTAACTAACTATACATATATATATATATATGAATGCAGTATCTCAACCATAAACAACACGCAGATAAACTCACTCACACATACAAACAGAACAAACTCTCAGAATGTCATAAACTTTCCACCAACATGAAGACATTTTCTTACAATGATGGAGAAACAGCAACGTTTGCATTAAGAATTAAAATCTTCTCTTATCATTAGTGATTACAGAGCAAACTTTTATCATGTAGCACAGTTTCTATTCATTTTATCACTATGTGCGTTGAATACAGTGACCCGGGCTTTCCAGTGCATATTTTATATTGGGCTGTTTTTATGAACTCATCTGCTCAGAGACTACGGATGGAAACGCGCTCAAGCGAAACCTGGTGCGAAGCATCTTTTTATTGCAAATTGGGCTTGTTATAAAACCAATAAACCAAGAAGTTTACGGCCTTGCCTTCTCTCCAGTGTAGAGCGGCTGACTGATGTGAACAAGCTAATCAATACAAGATATCTTCTGCCATGCGTGTTGGTTTGATCCCACCCACTCCAGTTCAGCGAATTGAGACATGTGTGAGTATCAGGGTGATTTATTGTGTACAATGTGCTCCACATTTACTGCCACCCATTTTGTTTTATGATGATTTGTATAAGGGTGAACTGAGCTGACAAGTCCGTCCTACAGACCATTATTGTTTGTGATTATTTATCTTTTATTGATGTAAGTAAATTGGTGCCCAATTGGTGCAGCTTTGAGCAAACCTATAACTCACATCTATATTTATGCAAGCATTCAGTCCATTGATTGACAAAAAAAAAAAAAAAAGAGAACACACACACACCCAAAAAAACACACACGCAAGAACATCCCATTGCCTTCACATATAAACATGCACGCCCAAACAGATAGCTTATTTAAACTATACACAGTGTGGTGATTAATGATCCACGGATTTATGATCTTGGCCTTTGCAAGCGTTACTTTGATGGGTTTATTTTTACTGGTGTAAACAAATGCACATGCAGTTTTCATAAATGCAACTACGCGAAATAACGTGTTCGACCAGATGTGTTTTATTGTGCAAATGTTGAAGTTGGCTTCGCGAGCAGCATCCGAGCTAAAAAGCCCGCACTCGTGTTGGAGCGGTAATTGCGCTGTTTTGCGTTGAAGAGGTGCGGCGGACGCTTTGTTCTCAGTGCGTCAGATAATGCGGACTGATTAGGTATAATGATGGATGTGTGTTTACATCAGGGCAAGCAGAGCGATTCCCGCGAAATTAACTGCTCACAAAAAAACAAACAACAAAAAAAACTCGACTCTCTTTTTATTGCTGCAAGCCCAGATGAAACTGTAACTGATTAAAAGAATTGGAAACCATAACAGCACAATTTTACAGCTTTTAACTGCGTTGCTCAAGAAAATCTGACATCTTAACTCATTCTCTTTCACTCTGTCCAAACGTCTCCAAGCTGTAAAGTAATCATAAGGGCTTAACATAAAAAAAAAGACTTCCTGCTTTCAATTGGAGCACATGCACTTCTCTTGAATCAACCTTTTCCCAAGGGAATTCTAACGTTAATATAAACGATCTATGAAACACTTGTGGACCAACTCTAAGTGAAACTTATCATTAAAACCATGTTAACATAGATTAAGAGGAATTAGTGAAATAACCACTTTAGCTCTCAGAAAGGCTCCGATGGTATATTCCACCTCAGAAACTGAATGCTGGGAAAGCGGGACCAAAAGAGATCCAAGAGGAGATCAGAACAGCCAAAGATGCCGCTAACAGGTAGCCTGTCATACAAAGCCCATAGCAACGGCAGGATGGCATTGGCTACAGCCTGTCATTCACCCATTAAGGGATCAAGATGCTGGAGAAGGTGGGCGAAGTGTTTTGCTCATGGACACAATCAGCAAAGTCCTGCTGGAAGATGAATTCAGAATATCAATAAAGTTTGACAGCAGAAGGAAGCATGATGTCCTCTAAAATCCCTGGCAGACTTTAGAAAGCACAATAGACCAACTCCGTGACAAGGCACCCCAAACCAAACTCAGTGTGTGACCTCAGCATCAGCACAATGCACAGAAATAGCAAAACTAAGGTTTTGGAGTGGTCTAGTCAAAGGCCAGATATACATTCAATTGCAGGGCTGTGGCATGTTGGAAATTCTCTCTGTGTAATTAAAAAAAAATGAAAAAAATCACATTCTTATTGGCATAAAAAAGAAAACGGCTGACAGGACGAACTTGTTCAACCGTCTTTACATCACAAAATGTAAATTGATGCGAAGGAGAGAGAAGACAATATGGCTTTGAGTCCACCTGTAAAACATCAAAATGGTAAATTTTTCAAGATGTATACCATAATTAAAATGGGTCTGAAATAAAGAGATGAGCAGAATCGAGTTGTCGCTGACCAAAACACTGTGCAGCATCACATTACTTACAGGACTGCACTGGAGACAATCGGTCATTTAACAAAACAAGGAAACATCTTGATTCTGTTTTCCAGCTTTAGATCATACATGAACAATCTGTTTGCATGAGTCTCTTTAAACCCTGATGCATTTCTCTACCATTATCTGTTCATCTTCGACACACGATCGCTTCGCTTTTGAGTCAAAAATGTATACTGAAGGGAAACATTAGAGCACCTGGGGCAAAAAATAAAATAAAATAAATCCATGCAGGCTAAAGGAGAACATGCGGCTCCTCAAAGATCCTCCTGCAAAGCTTGACACCAGCTTACTCTGGAGCAACGTCTCAGCACCGCATGACGTCACCTTTCCTAAGTCATTGATGATCTATCACTGATCCTTTCTTAGCCACACCCCTCGTCAGCCTACGCGCTGGGCTGATTTGACGGATGCTACCTTCAGTTTCCTCTGACATGTGGAGGTGAGGAACCGCGCAGTGTAATGGGAAACAGGACAAAGTTTCAATCAGCCGAATATTCAGCTGCATTATGAAACAATATTGGAGAAAATTATTAGCCATGCAGCTGGTTGTTTAGCACGTTGTGATTTTAGGATCTGTTTTTACTCTTCAGTGTCAGGTTGTTGCAATAACTCATATACTGCCACTGAACTTAATGTCGTTGCATGATGCTCTGCGTTATGATTCTTTCCTGTTCTGTCGATGCAGTCAGTCTGTGTGTGCTTTCTAATGTGTAAATGTCCATGAATTAAAGGAATAATCACAAACACATGTCCGGAATATCTACATCTTTCATCTGTGCATGTATTCCTAACATGTTTTAGTCTGAAATCCCAAAGACTATTTGACATTTCCTAAAAAACAATAAAACTGGATCAGGTTGCCAACTATTAATGTCTTTAGGAGGTTAAATCAAGAGCAAAACCAATATACTGCCTTGTTTGTGCCGTCACATTTCAAAGGGAATATACTTTTTACAGTAAGTGCACACAAGCCAGAGGTCTTCTGGTTTCGTAATGAATAGTAACTATTAAGTACAGTAGCAGATGCTTGCTCGACTTCGTCTTAATGTTGCACAGAGCAACGTAATACAAGTAAGGTCCATTAAACCGCAGCCTTGTCATGTTGAAACATGGCAAACACTGTTCAGTTACTCCCCCTGTCGACTCTGATTAAGCCAAGCTGAGGACTTTAGCAGGTTCACCTAAATCTCCAGGAAGGCAGTGATTTGCAGAGGCTTCCTGGCCTGACTCAGCGCTGCAAGGCAAGCCCAAAATTAAAATAAATGTACCGCATGTAAAGGTGAACCTCCTCCGGACTCTCAACTCATCCACTGTGGAGGGGTCTGCTATTTCCACTATCTTACCAATGGGAAAGAATAAATACATTGTAGAATAACAGAAAAAATTATTTGAAAACCTAAAGCCTGGATTTATACTTTTAATTAGGGTCATGGGGAGGCAAGTTGTTTCTCAAAAGGGCAATGGGTGGCAGTGCAGCTTTTGCTGGAATATTGATTGGTGGTTTGGATTAAACTAAAACTGGCAAATTGTGCCCTGAAGTTAAGTTTGACTAGACCCTCAAATATCAGATGATGGTTTGCAAATAAGAGTCGGTTCAAAGAATTTCCCAATTTGTCGAAGGAGAAAAAAGCAAACAGACAATTTTCTTCTTAAGCTACCTGGTCACCCAGTTTCTTAAGATGTAGAATTCATTTCTGGAGGTCTTTGCAATATGTTGCTTGTTTAAATTATATTCATATGTTGCTTAATTTTTGAGAGTCAAGACCAACAATGTCAATTCCTGAAGAGACTTTTTACTTGATATTTTAGATGTTTCAACAAATCGTACTCTACTGTCTTAGTCCTGAACTCGATGGCATGCAGAGGAGAGATTTGTCAGGCATTTGAATGAACTGTGCTGTAGTCACACATTTAAGACACTGGCTCTGAAGGAAAAAATTGATACAATTTTGGTCAGGTTTGTGGGGGGAATTTGTCTTTTGGCTTCTATGAGTCCAAAAGCTTTTGGTGAGTCGTATCAAGGTATCTAATGCAAATCACATTTGAAGTGGCCGGTGTATTTAAAGAGCAGTAAAAAAGACAAAAACTAAACAAAAGATTTGATTATATTTCTAACACCAGCACAAATACGTGGTCCAAAGGTTATAGAGAGGCACACAGCCTTAATTCTAATCCTAAGTACCATGCAAACTTTTGAATTTATTTCTTTACCAAACTTTATACTGCACAGGAAATATTCCAGATTGAACGCAATGAAAGATCCAAGTGGCTTCTTTGTTTTCTTTTCTATTGTTTTTTTGGCTTTCTTTTCATTTCTCAAACAAGAATATTGTCTGGGCCATATGTTTGGCTCTTGTTGCTACAGCTTTCCAACCTGAGTGGAGTCCAAGGCTGAAAACGCAAATAAACAGTGAAGCTAAGCAGTAATATACTTGACAGTGACCTCATGCTTTCTTATAGGACGGAGATTAATTTCAATCTACGCAGGTTAAACAAAATATGCAAAAAGTAAAGTGTGGTACAATTTATAACAACTAAGGTTTCACCCTCTGGACATGCAGACACTGATGTAACTTACACCTATAGAAGTATTACATTAAAGATGAAGTAGTATCTTTGGCGTCCTGTTTGCTGGCCAACTTGTAAGACCCATAAAAGCATTACCAGGAAAGGTTAAGAGGTCATTTATTTGTGTAATGAAAGATAATTAACACAGCCAGGTCCAGGTACCCCAGTTCTGCATTTGCAACCTCCGACTCAAATCATTTCTTAAGACTTTCTTTATGGATGCAAAAGAGGTTATAAATCACAAAGAGGATTTGGAGAGCCGAAAAGTTTCTCACAATGTTTTCCGCAGATTTTGGAGAGGGGGAAGGTAGTGAGAGAATAAGAGAGAGTCTGTCTAGACAGTGTAGTGAAAAAGCAGCTGCAGAATTGGAGGATTTTTACAGACTAAAGCCATTTGCTTCCCCTTTACTGGCTCCAGCGTGAGTTGAGATTAGTTTAGGAGTGGACCTGCTGTTATAGTAAGTGTGTGCAAATGATGTCTTCCTGACACAGTGGGTGGTTTGGGGGTTGGCGTACCCTGGATTATTGTAAACAGGATTCCCACCTTTACCCCATCAGACCTCTAAGTTAAGACCTAGAGTTTTAACTAGAGTTAAAACATTTGCACCATGAAACGTTTGTTTTAAACTGAAATTTGTTGAAAATAACCATTTAATCAAATAGATTTTGCATAATAATAGCGCCAAGTGCATTAGTTTAATACAAAATGTGCAAACATTTAACCTCTTTTTGGATCTATTCTTCTATAGAAGCTGCTTATTCATGCTTGTTGATGCTATTGAAACATCTGTCTTCTGTACAGTAAACCCTCAAAGTCTCTGGTTTGACTCTGCAGGAAAGAGAAACAACTGTTTCATAGGAACTGAGTGCCGATACTGGTGCGTAGATAAGAACAAAGCATAGCAAAGTGTGACAGGAATGGCCATTTGGCTGCCTTGCTTATCTGAAGATGTGTGCATGCGTGGGTGTGTGTGTGGGGGGTGCTGGTGTGTGTGTGTGTGTGTGTGTGGGGTGTGTGTGTGTGTGTGTGTGTGGGTGTGTGTGTGTGTGGGGGGGGGGGGGGGGGTGTGGGTGTGTGTGTATACCCAGATGTTAGGGAGGAGAAGTTAGAGGCAGGAAGTTTATCCTGAGTGTGAGAACCAAAAGGTGCTGTGTGGTTTGAAACGAAATATGTGACATTTTCTCTGGTTGACAATCATCTTTCAGCCATCTGAAAGGTGATTGGATCATTTTGACAGACACATGAAGGTTTACCAAAGATGTTTTAAAACTGTCACTCAGCATGTGAGCAGGGGGTCTGATAAAGAAGCTGGGGTCTGGTGATGAGTTCTCAGCAGGTTTAAGACAAGATGATCACTTAGTTTCCTCTCTTTATCTAATTGAAATATTGTCCTAAATCATGAGGAGCTGAAAACAGCTGAAACGTCAAGATCCGTTACATAAAGACTAAAAATGCCACTAGTTTAGTGTTGCCTTTGTTTCATAATAACGGAACACTGATTGATAGATTTGATGCTGATTAGTTTTGATAATTTTGCTGATGGCATTTGAAATTTTTTAATGTTTTTGCTTTTTTCTTAATTAGTTATTGTGTTACATTTTCATCATGTGTAGCACTTTGACCTGCCTTGTTGGTAAAGTGCCATACAAATAAACCTGACTTCACCAAACTCTTCCTTGGTCTCAGCACGATGCTCAGGAGGAGCGTGGCAGATGTCACGGTCAGACAGCGGGGAAGAGGGTGAGGGTTATCCTGTCATACCGTCCGTTCACGAAACCACACACACACAAAAAAAAACACGTGTGGGGTCGGTACAAACCCACCAGACCATGCATGGGTTAAAAAGGTCATGGTGTCCAAATGACCTTGTTACTTCAGATTGCTGGAGGGTTAATAGTCCCAATCCTTGTTGCAAAGAGTTTGTAAAAAGATATTGTCACAATTAAACCAGAGATGCTAATCATCTCTGTACAGCCAGTGGGAGAATAACTCCAATCGGCTGTTGAAGAGTTGGATCCAAATGCAGACTATGTGCAGGCATATCATGAATATTAGATATTTAATTAAAACCAGCACCTAAAAACCAGCAGGGGGCACGAATGGAGCAAATGAGGACCAACAAGATACAGGGAGGCGGAGACAAACGGATATAACAATGACTCATGTCTCAGAAGTTTAAATGCAGTGATGCCGTGGCAAGGATCAGGTGAATCTGATCCTTCCTAAGTCTGACAAAATCGACACAGGAAATGCGGGAAGTTTTTTCTGCAAGCTTTACTAAGGTTTAATCATCCAGTGTTGCAGCCTGTAGACGTAAGACATTCAGCAGATCAGCGTTTCCTTAGTGACCAGGGGAAGAGACGAATAGCACCTGCATGCGCGTTGTATCGGCGAGGCAAGTCTGTCTCTGCTGCATGGGAGGTGTTTGTTTACTTGAGGATTTTGGAGTAAAATGTGTTTTTTGATTTGGAAATAATTTGCCTGAATCACCCGTCTAAGTAATGAAGATAAACTTGAGTGTGTCGTTGCTTGGCGCAGTGCAGAAATTGTGAACCCGCTGAGTGGAAAGGAGAGAAAGTGATTCAGGAACTATATATTTCTTAGAAAGGGCTGCACTGAACTCTGACTCGAGATGTGGCGTCAGCATTGAAAGTGTCACTTTCTATGTTGATGCAAATGCAAAATAGTGATATTGTTCATCAACAAGGTAGGCTTTCTTATGGTTTGTAAGATATAACACTGGTTTTGCTTCAGTTTGCGAATACATGAAGGACTAATCTTGTTTTTCCATGATGAGGACAGATGATCAGGGAAACTTAACCCAAAGGTTTCCAGGACTAAGGTCATTGTAATTATTTGATGCCTTTTTACACATAATTGTATGACTTTGACTTTATTTTAGATGTTACCCCAGCCCTTTTAATAATTTCCTTCATTATTGCTTGGGTTTAATATTTTGTTACATAATTCCATAAAGACACAAAGTCGTACTTCCTCAGGCAGACCTGATATACACAAACTGTAAAATGCACATATATTGAGTCTGTGGGTGATGCTGAGTTATTGTGCAAATTTAGATAGATGTGAAATATAAAATATATGAAAAAATATTAATGTAATATCAGTGCTGATAAGCCAATATTGACAGCAATTTAAAAAACAAAATACAAATAACTGAATCCAAGCTACGAACTCAAAACATTGACTCATCTATTTCTGTTTCTTGGCATATTCATTACCTTTATGCATCCTTAGCATTAGATATTTAACTGTATTTCTGTGATTCACAGAAGGACAGAATGACAACGTGAATCATTTTAGAGAGGAAAATAACAGAAAAAAACCCCTGGAGACTCAGACAAACACTACATCGATCAATCCTAGTTTTCTTGACTATTTTTTTTCTTCGAAATGAAATTATTTGTTTTCATCCATCATCCTCAAGTGGGGAGCCTGGAAATGTTTGTTTCACTAAAGGGGGTCTTGGCCTTGAAAGTTTGAGAACCACCGCTCAAAGTAAACACCAAAACGCTCTAAAAAAAGAAAACCTCAAAGCTCAATAACAAAACATAACTCAAAACATAGGGACGAGAACAAAAAAATTAGACAAAGCTGAAGTCAAACTCACACAGATCATGTGCCGTTTGTAAAATAAGTGTGCTATTTTGATGAGATGTGTAAAAAGCTAGACATAATTAACTTTTATCCCTCATGTCCCAATGTGATTAAAACATACCATCAAGCCTTGGATGCTATAGGAGTGACAGCAAAAGTTATTTTTCGGTCATTTCTTGCATTTGAAAACAAAAACTCAAGCTGCAATTTAGCCTACTAAGCAGTTTACTGCTGACACAGACAGTCAAACATGCTAACTGGCTAATACCAGCTTTCCAGGCTCCTGGCAGGGCGTCATAAGGGACAGGAACAGATTGCTCAAATGCAAGACCCAACACAGTGGCGTAAATTCAGCAATCCTTTAATACAAGGTCAGCACACAGAACTCCAAACCAAGCGGAGGTGTCTGAAACAGAGACAAGTCAAAACAGTTCAAGCTGAGTCAAAATCCTTAGAAGACAGACGTAGGATTAAGGCTGGAATGCTTGACACATGAGGAAAAGACGAACCAGCAAGGGAAAGTTGCACAAAAGCAGCTACAAATGGACAAAGAAGACAGTGGGACGCAGGTGGAACAGACTGACTACAGGTGAAATCTGGGAGAGGAGCTGCACAATAACAATGGATACACAACTGAATAACACTTACAAATGGTAAAGGATGAGTTTAGAAATAATACTGTAAATCTTCACTGATAAACTGACTGTAATATGTACAGATAATTAGTTTTAAGTGTTCACTTAAGCGTTTTTTTTTATCTTGTAAATTTGTAAAAATGAAATCACTACATTTTCTGTTCAACAGCGTTCAGGATATGCTGCATTTTGTCACTTCCTGTTTATGTATCAGTGCATCAAAGTGGACGTGGATTTCTGTGTGTGTTTTTGGTTAATTCAGCCGCCCTTCTGCGTGTCTCAGCCTTCATCGTTCACAGGTGTGTCTCATTCCCCCGGTTATCATTTTTATGTTTTATGCCAGTCCATGCTTCATTTCATGAAAAATGAGTCTCCATGTGTAAAATATGTATTTTTTTCACCTTTAACATTTGCGCCCTGATTTGGTCCACAAATCTGCAAATTACAGTCAAATAATGAATCTAATAATTAAGGGTCGGAATAAGACAGTTGACCAAAAACGAATATATGCTGTGATCCGTTTCCCTACAATACGGTAAAAAGCATTTGTTTTATAAGATTACTTTATTCTGATTTAACACAGCATTTTTTTTCTCCTGAACTGCATTTTTTTTCTCTTCTTTTCATTGCTTTACTGAATTGGCCTCCATCAAGGGTGGAGGGAGAAACACAAACTGAACAGTATTGAAATTTCACACTGCTGTTTTATTTGAATAGCAGCAGATCTAATTTCTCATCCTGGACGGTTTCACAGTGCTCTGACAAAAGGAAAATTGCTCCAATTTGTCTGTGTCTTTGCCTTTCAGAGTAGCCGCCAGTCATAACACGGCCCTTAATGAAAGAAGAGAACAGCCAACTCCCCGAATTGCTGAAGCGGCGCCCCGGTTCGATTGGGTGATGTCTTGCTGTGTGGGCCTATTGTGGTTTGAATGTGAAACTCTGATTGCAATCCTTATCATTCCAATCGCTTAGCGGTGAAACACAAGTGCAACCTCAAACTAAGTGGTGTGATGATGGCTTTCCAGTGATCTCAGCAAGTAGCACTCCGTTCTTATCAGCGTCTTGATAATGATAACGGCAAATTCAATAAAACTCTGGAAGTCTCTTAATTTTGACGTTTCTTTCTTATGTGTGCTCCCGTCCAGACAGACGGAGGACATGTTCATATACACAGAAATGATGAACGGATTTCAATGTACGCAGATTGTATGGTGGTATGCTGAACCGCACTGAACGCTCACGTACTCCTGTTCCGGAAAAGTTAAGACACGACAACTTTTTCTGTTTCTGGACAGCAGATTGTGTGATGGGGCTTTAAACAGAAGCCGGGTCAGACATCCAACACCTTTAAACTGTTTCCCTCCTCACAGATAAGATTGCTGAGTCATGATCCGTCCACTGGGATGCATCCGCTACTTTGTGTATCCACAGCTGTCCATTCACTCGCCTACTGTCTCTTTGTTCATCTCAAAATCCTTTGAGATGCCAGGAAAAAATACATATATGTTTTGAATTATGTATAAATTCAAAACAGTTAACTTTGACAGTTTTATGTTTAAAGATAAACAGTGGGCCGTTTCAACTCATGTATCTATATCATATGTATCATCTATCGCATCTGGTGTGGGTAAGATTGCACATATTTGAACTGGTTTTTGCTATTTTAAAAAAGTTAATTTATTATAAGTCAGAGCTGTAAATTTAAAAAAACAAAACAACCTTTGAACGACAACTATTCTTAGTAGTTAGACCAATAAAATAGTATTAAGTATCTAATTCTGGTTTAGATGCTTAGACTTCTGAATCAGTTACTCAGCATGGTGTTCCTCAGGGTTTTGTTCTTGGCACCATTGTTGTGCTTTGTTTGCTTTCCTTTGTTACCATTTTCTTTGATTGTTTACCTCTGATAATTATATTACTGGTGATATTCAGCTATTTTCCTATTCTAAAGATGCTTTCAATGTGGAAATCTGTGGGCTGGCTGACAATTTTCATCGTCTGAATCGAGACAAAGTTGACATTTTTATCCATGTTCCTGAAATTGTTGAAATTTGTTGAAATGGTTGAAATTGTTAGAACTGGACGTCAGAAAACACAAAACCTACAGTTTAAAAGCAGCCAGGTGAAACAGGGAGCATGCACAAACTAAACCCTTTAATAATTACTTCTGTTATCTTGGGTTATATTTTAGTCATGATTCTACTTCATCCCCTCTCGACTCACGACCGCCACTCCCTGCTTCCCTCACTGTAATTCTCACCAAGACACCAAAGATGAAACTTTGCAAGTCAATGCTTTCTTTTTTTTTGGTAATACAACACTTTGTGTCCAAAAGCTAAATATCACCCTTGTTTTATACTTTTGTGCAGATTTCTGATTTCTCAAATGTATTCCTTTTTCTGTTAACATGTTTTCTGAAGCCGTTTTCTTTGATTCAGCCAAAATACTTTAATATTCATCATGGAAGATTATTTTTATGACTTCAGTAGCAAACTTTAACTTAAAAAAGCACAGTCTTGGTTGTCTCCTAAATTATGTTGATGCCTCTATTGAATGACTTAAGATCTTCCACCAGGTGGTCCACAAACTTTGATTCTGAACGCTGCGTCTGCCTGTTGTTATACCTACAGATAACCCGTCCATTTATTTCCTTTTGCCTCCTGGGCTGCGGGAGGCTGGTGCCCATCTCCACTGTGGAGCAAGTGAGAGGCAATTATGGTCACTTATCCATCACAGTTCACGTTTTGCCTGTTTTTCTCAGGTATACATAAGCTGCCCATATGTTTTCTACAGAAAAGATGGATATTCTGCCATAATCTGCACACTGTTTAAATTCTATCATTGCCTGAATATGCGTTCATGTGAAATCCTAGCTGCAGGTTTAGGCTCAGCGTCTTACATCTCTACATATACATGTAGGTTCTGTATAACATTGCAATTTGTCACTGGGATCCACATGGAGGACCAGCTGAAGGCTGCAACATGCTGGAGCAATCAGCAGAAAGTATCACATAGTACATTGTATTGTAGGACTGGATCAAAGACGATATGATTCGCACAAGGGATTCACAAATCCGTGGAGATACAAAAGACTGAGAAACTTTGCACCAGTCAGGTGCTTTCAATGTTCACTTCACACAAGAAAACATTTTGTAACTATTTGGTTTGACCACCACGAGTCTTTACGTTTAGGTGTCCACATGACATAACTGTTTCCGATTAAATCTGTGCAAGAAGGCAGCAAAAACGAAAAGAAGAACAATGTTTTATGGGAAAGGTAAATATGTGGCAGTAAATGGTCGGAGCTCAACCACACATTCAGCTCACACGACGTGTTGAGGCTGAGCGTTTGGTTCAGCTATGAGTTTACATTCTTTAGTTTTCACAAACAGAAATGAAGTGTAGAGTCTTCCAATGTCACCAATGTGGTGCATTTCACATTTAGTTCTTCCATACTGAACATTGTTCTACAGCCAACTTAAGGTTCCCCTTTTGTGTTGTTACATTTAAAAAGCAAGCTTTGCATTTTAACAACACAAAGTCTATTGAGATACATAACAAAAGACAATGCAACAGCCTCATGTCTTAGGTCAGCACCCACTGAACTAAATTAAAGTTCAGAAGCAATACATTTTTTTTTTTTTTTAGTATCATCAGCAACTTTTTGTGAAACCTTAAAGAGACTTTCTGTTAATACGTTAGGCTGGGTTGAGACAAATATCTGTGTTTGTGGTTATGTGTGACTGGTCTTACATGTTACATAGCAGGTCATAGATTTTGGTGAATTTCGCTCCATCTGTGCCAAACAACCCAACGAGAGGCAAAGTCTCAGGCCTGATCTGCCAGGACTGTGGGAGAAACCAAGTGGGTGGCTGAGAGCAAAAAGTGATTTACCAAGGCCGTGGAGTTCCCTCGTCAAGACCAACTAAGGCCATGATGCTGATAAAATTTCATTCCATTAATCTTTTTTTTTCTTTTTCAAACAATTTTTCTAGCCACTTGACCTAGCTTACTTAAGTCCATCAGCAGCAAGAGCCCTATTTAAGAACCTGCAACAACTCAGAAACAACTCGGGTCGTCTGACAACATTTTGCCATCTGGCCTGAAATCTGCTGCTAGTTTCTCAGATTCAAAACTGGGGAAATATGTATTTAGTTGTGATGTAGTCTTGTAGAAATAGTGATACAAACCTGCATTAAGCTGTTTAATAAATAAACATTTCATTTGTAATAACGCGATCAATATGACAAAAAACCTTACGTGCCTTCAGATCACAGACTGACATGCCTTTCCTCAGACTCTGACTTCTGCTATCTGCAGGGATAAATCACTATTTGTAGTGAATTTATGGTGTATAACACGCGGGCTTCACTTCATGAAAAGAGTGACAAAAATTAACAAATCTTTTCACAATATTCAAATTGAAGCTAAACTAAGACACACCCTTAACTAAAAGCAATGGATACCAGGTGGTTTATTGTTTTTTCCCATCATCCTTTTAGTAATCATATGTAATTTAGCAGGAAAAGCTGACAAAAGAGCCAATGAATCTGATGCAGCTCAGCGTACTAGAGCAATTCGGATTGCCAGTTGTGGTCTTATTATTCCTGATGTCAATTACTTTGGATTGGTTTTGACATGGTTACTAAGGTTATTTCACAATAATTAGATTCAGAAATTGCTCATAACTTGATCCCAGCTCATAGTCAAGTATTTGCCCATTTAGAGTCTTTAAGAGATTCGTTTAAACATTATTGGTTCGTGAGCAGGGGGGATGCCTTTGCAGAAAATCCCGCGTTTCCCCCCCATCTGCCCCAGAGGACACTGTAAGTGTGTAAAGAAAGGAGCGAACTACTGTGTTTCTTGGCAAAAACAAATTTCAGTCTAAATCTGGAAAGCAAACATTTGGCCACAGTCCCAGAAACATATGTAACATATGGTGAACGTGACGACGGCGCCGCAGAGCAGAGCGGCGCTCCAGGGGGAGGCAGGATGGCGTCACAGGAACAAACGGTGAGAAATTTGAAAGGCACGAGGTCCGCGTCCATAAATTAGCTTCCTTAAATCTGATCTCTGCGCTGCGCGAGAGCCTCGAGAACCTCTGTCGCGAACATGACAGCCTGCTTATTTTGCACTATTTTAAGAGGTGGCTTGTTAAACTGGACACACACTCTTTCAACATCATAAGTCAGCATGTGGAAATTCTTCTCTTTTTATACACCATGACAACACGCCAAGTCAGCAGTTTGGGAACTTTGTGTTTTTGAAATTTAACACGATTGTAGCCGTTTTGCATCGCATCTTTTCTGATGAGGTGATATGCACATGCCTCACTGCTGACTGTTTGCGTATGAAGAGTGTTATTTTGTAAAGTTGTTGAAAGTTCGTTTACCTACAGCACAAAGATGTCATAACTCGGCTGGGCTGGGATTCCGACACGGATCCAGAAAATGTGTCCTTCTCCCTCTGCTTTTCTACTAAATTTTGTTCATCGAAATGAACGAGGTCAAGACAAATCACTTTACAGAAAGACGATTAACATTAAAAAAAGATCATTGCTGAAGGTCCAACATGTTGGAAAAAAAACTGATCCAAACAGCTATGAGTTATAAATTTCTGTCTACTCTTAAAACTTATGATTAACATCTCACAGAATGAAACTAAGCTGAGTCACCTGTGCTTGTTATTGAGGGTGGTTAATATGAAGAACAAGAACGGTGAAAAAATAAAAAGCCCATTCATGAGTCATTTTCTCAGAGGATGCAGAGTCAAAGATAGACTCTGAAACAGTTGGTTTCTCTGAGCTTCTCAGACCTCCACAGCAGCAGATGACTCAGAGAAACTGTACAAAAGACAACCCTGCACAGCCAAAGGTGAGGATGGTTGGGCAATGTTTGCAGTTTGACAGTGTTTTGTCCCAGAGCTTTCCGACCACACCAGATGGGAGACATAAAGAGCAGAATCAGGGATTAACACACACACACACACACACAAAATGGCCAAACGGGGTTTGGGGTAAACAGGGAAAGAGGAAAGTGACAAGAAGACACAAAGAGAGTTAGACAGTTTTTGGAGGAGCAGATAGCGGTGGGGGTGACTCAGGCAATGCGTGTGCCTGTGTGTGTAATTCATTGGTGGGAGGCCACAAACATCAATGCAGGGGGTAGAAGCGTTGCTCAAATTAGGCAGCCCCCCAAGGCAGATTAGTTACTCACATACCTACAGGAGGACCTGCAGTGGGAGGGAAGTGGAGAAATGTAGCTGAAAAGGGAGACGGAGTAAATCTGAAAGCTCGGAGTTAAATGTATCGGGGCAAGATGGGAACAACCGATGGGGAAGAAAGAGTGAAAACAAGGAAGGAGGTGACATGATAGTAAACTGAGAGAAATAAAACTCAAAACCACTGAGAGATGAGATTTTGCAAACATATGTAATTTATAAAGTAAGCTCAGTTAAAAGTTGGCTGTGAAGCTCAACTTTCAAATTATCATCTGAAAACATAATTTAGTTTCTGGTTGCCTGATATTAAAAGTTTATGACCTGAAACACATTTCTGCTACTTTGCGAACGATCACTCAGTTACGTCATAAAAACAAACAAAACGACGCAAATCTCTGAATGGTGCTGTAAAATAATTGAACTCTTGTTGGCTCTGTATGTTTCTGGGTTTTTTTTGGCTCCAAATTGGCGTTTGATAACGTTTGATAACAACAGTTAAATCTTCTCCATTTTGCCGAACATTGTACGGCAAAATGTTCTCCGTCAGGCTACATGGCTGCTGCATTAATGTGTCAATGAGCTGCTCTGTGCTGCAGCTGGTGAGTTGTTGTTTGCTGCTGAGCAAAATCATTTCGTGGCTAAAACAAACAATATTTTTACATCAACTTCAAAGTTATGCGAAACTTCTGTTAAAATCATTCGAAGGCTCAGAATCAAGCCAGGACTGGTACCGGTCCACATTCTCAGGGGAGAAAAACTCACCTGGTGTAAATTACATTTTTACACCAGGTGAGTTATGCTTAAAAGAAACTAATTTAATCTTAGAACATCATGAATATGTGTTTACAGCTGCACCGATAGCAGTTTTCTGGCCGATCCCCAGTTACCAATGTTTAAAAATCCTGACCTGCTGATTTTGATTTTGGCCGATGTCGATACTTTTTTGTCTGAAATGTCGCTAAATATAGCAAGAAAGTCACTGAGTTGGCAACAGTCGGTGAATATTGTTAAGTGTAAACGTTCAGACCTGACCTGGTGGGTCGGTCTGTCAGTCAAACCTCTCACTGTAGAGCAGAAGAGGACAGAGGCTGATTTTCAAACCTTTGCTGATGAAAATAAGATCGGTGGAAAAGATGGGCTTCACATATAAGTATCAGCTGATCACCGATCCCCCAAAAATAAGGAAATCGGAGCCCAGAAATCAAATGGTCGATAAATGGATCCTGTATTATACATGTACTGTATATAATGTAAATAGCACCATCAGAGATGCAATAAGTTTATAGCAGGTGTGCAAATGACTGTTGATTTCACCCGGTAACATTGTTAGCAGAAACAGAGGGCCCCAAAACCAAATTTCGCTTCGGGCCCCATGGAGGCTTGGGCCGGCCCCGGTATGTACTAAAGAATGTGAAAGTACAAGACATTCTTTTGTTTCTCGTGTTCTCCTGGAGGGACAACGATACGTTATGAAAGTAATGAAATTACAGACCAGCTGTTGTCTCTCATGGATGCTGAATGTGGTTTTATTACCACATTGACAACTGGTTATAAAATCTGGGTTTTATCAGCACAGTGCAGGCTGGAAATGCCTGCAAGTGACTTGCAAGCAAACGTGAAGCAAAATGATCTACGTGTTTATAGTGCTATTTAACGTTAACCAGGGGTATACGAAGCGATGCTTTCTGCAAACATCTGGCAACGACATGGAGGGTGAAAGTGTTCAACTGGCACGCGGTCCTATTTTTAATGGTACGGTCGACACGGGTGTTCATCGGCTCTGGTAACAGGTTGCATTGATTGCATTGACACAACACATGGGTTGGAATAGCAAATCATCCGTCAGGGTTGAAACGCTTGTCAGCAGCAGTGTACTGCTCCTTTTCTTTTCACGAGCACATTTGGCTTGCTGGCTGGTTATCGGAGCAGTACCGATAGGCGGTGAAGGGAGTTAGCATCTGCCACTGACCGATTCTGATAAATATATGAAGCAGGGGGTAGATTTAGAGATTTTTCTATATGCTTTGACAAGCAAGCACCATCCTGGTGGGGTAAAGACTCCAGCAGAGCTGAGGAACCAACTTTTAACGACAGAGCAATGCATTTCAGCTTGTGGCCCTCAACCTTTGAAGCAAGCGTGAACCCTTAAAACAAATGTGTTTGCAACACATTTTCAACGTTATCAAGTGCATGCATCATGTGTTGTTTCCTACACTTTCTGCGTTGTTTTTATTTGAACAACTTGACACACAGGACATGTTAAACTCTCGACCAATCACGTCTACCTCCAGTTCTCATTGGGCGAGAGAGGTTGGAACAGGTTGCCAGTCCGTTTCAGGGCAATGTTTGTTTGGGCTTTGTTCTCCCAAATAACATATAACTAATGCTTAATACTGATGTAGATGACTGCTGTTGGCATCCCTCTTATTTTCGGTTTTCAGTACGGGGCCACAGATGACTAACAGATTTAGAAAGGTTTGCAGCAGGCAGATGGATCCGTCTGACGGAAAAGCTTTGCTTTAGTGTGTGTCAATCTGCCTTGAGCACATTCACACATGGTTACCAAGTAAACCGGCCATGATCTCTGCTAGCACATCCTTCTGGCAAACCCAAACTGTCAAACCGCACGGTCCCATCAGAGCATTCCTCGAAGCCTGGTGAAATAAAACATTCTTAGAAACCATCAATATTCTCGTAAAACTTTCTCACTGCTTTTCAAAACTGCTTAGCGGAGCAAAGAGCATAAAACTATGCTTTCTTTCAAAGTAATGTTGCGGTCTTAAACACCAATGACGCATGAGGGGATTTTATTACAATGATTTTTTTTTTTTTTCTTTCTTTTAGCAGATCACCTGTAATGTGGCAGTAAGCACATCTCTGTACAGTGACCACAAAACCTTTAATTCCCTCTACAGCTGAATCAAAGGCTGAGTCAAAGTGACAAAATGTGTTAATCACTCTTTGGGACGATGTGAAAGACTTAACCCTCTTTGCTTCGTCATGTTAGCGTCACATCTGCTTTATCTCTGAGCAGCCCTTCAAAAGAAACACACTGCTCCTAGAGGTAGAGATGTCTAAGCCTGCTTGACTCTTTTTCAAACGAGGTCGAACAAACACAGGACTCTTAAGATGAGCACAAGGTCAATTTATTGCTGGCAGAGTTCCATATTTATATTTATTTTAGAGTTTTAATGAACAGAGTTATTATTTTGTCATGGCTTTTTTAGAAATTGTTTTTATGTATATGTTTTATAAATACAATATATTTCTTTTTCTCTCTGCATTTTTCTTTTCTATTTGCTGGAAATAGTGATGTCATTTCAAAGCAACTAAAATGGCTTGGACTAATTTCAATGTCGGGCTTAACAAGTTTTCTAGGTGAAAACCCTGATTTTGTTGAAACATTTACTGACGATAGATCCCATGGAAACACGTATTTACTCTTATTGTGTTTAAGCTTAAAACACATCACTACGTAACTATCACTGATTAGTTGACAGCACTAATTTGATTTAGTGCTGTCAAATTTAAAAATTTAGTGCTGTCAAATTTAAAAATTTGACAGCACTAAATCACATTTCAATTTGCTTAAGCATAGATAGCTAACGTAAAACACAAGACTGACAATATGGCAGAACTTTGAAAAAATCCTCTATAGGAGTCTCTTCAGGCAACAGTTGGACTGCACAACCTTCTGGCTTGGGCAGATGAACAGCTTTGTTATAAATTTAGCAACAAATGTACCTTTTTTCTCAAAAGGTGATGCACAACAAGTCAAGTCACTTAAGGCATACCAGTTCTGGTGCCTCCAAGTGGCAATCAGAGCAGATATTCAAATCTTTGCATCACAAATACTGAGGAATTACACATCCATGAAGCTGCTCCTGGCCGAACTGCTGAAGTTGCTGAAGTCTCCAGACTGGACCATATGGCTGTAAACCAAGCCGCTCCTATAAAACACCAAAAGATTAAAAAAAAAAAAATCACTAAACGTTTTGTCAGTCAGGAGTGATAGAAATGTGAAAAAAAGAAAACAAAACAAGCATAGTAGAAACATATTTGGATTTTCTCAGCTTTTGTCTTTCCCACGATGCGATTCCTTTGGTAGAAAATCCTAGCAACAGGAATAGAAAAGAGCTTTTTCAAATAAATTTATTTTCACAAAACGTATAATCAGTTTATGTATGTACATACATAAACTGGTATGAGCAGTTCCAATATGTTTCCTTGCTTTCAAAACTGTTTTTATTTGATTGAACGAAACTGAAACAAAAGTCACTTCATCCATGGGGAGCTGAAATCTACGTCTCATAAACAACTGTAGATGAATAAAAACCAAAATAAACCACTTTATACTTCAGTTCTGCAGTGTCCCAGATGTTGGATTTCAAAATATCTCCTCCTGCCCCTTCACCTACTTTGTGTTCAGTTAACTGTAGGAGTTTTAACAATTGTTTGATTTTGCAACCATGTATTATGGCATCTTCTGCCAGTAGTTGTGTAATAAGAGAAGACGTTGCATAAAATTTGGAAGCAAAGTGCTGTCTTGCTTTTGAATTCATAGGAGTTAAATGCAAAATAATAAGTGATTCAAAACAGACTGCTCACTTTTCTGGCCCTCTGTCTTTCTTTTCTTTGGTCCCAAGGAGTGGTGTCTCTCAAACTCACGCTCATGAAATGAAACACATCAGAGCTATAAGACTGATGATGAAACATAATCTGGTCTAAAGCTCAGATTAGGTTTTGATTTGAACTCAAACCGCATGATTAGACAGTTGACTTGAAATGTGTGGGTTTGATTCCAGCAATTAGTTTGATAATTATTCTCAAAAAAAATATTCAAAACAAGTTTTCTCATAAGCATGGTGAAAACCTTAATTTTTTTTTTTTTTTATCACATTAAAGCTGCTGTATGTAATTTTTATAAATATGTTTTTTTGGATTTTTTTTAAAGCTGTCATCATGCCATGACAGTGTCTTATGAAACGGATAATCACCGCCCTCTTTGAGCCGCTACTGCTGCTTCAAAAAATCAACCGCTTCAAAAACAACCAATCAGAGCCTGGAGGATGGTCTCAGCGCTGCCAATCAATGTGCTAGTGACGTACAAGCTACTTACTGTTATAGGAAATCCACTTATCTGTTGTCATCGACAGTCATGCTAACTAACCTGAGCTTTCACAACATTCTCTGCCAGCAGCAGCGTTGAGAAAATGACGGAGGGTGGGGAGGAGATAGTGATTGACAGCGCTAAGACCCGCCTCCTGCCTCTGATTGGTTGTTTCTGGTTAGAACCTGGAGAAGGCATGGGAGCTTAATTTTTTTTATAGATTACCTGCTTCATACCATACTGTCATATCATAATGACAGTTTATAGATATAAATATATATATATATAGCAATGCAAAATAAAAATCCAACTTGAATTTGTCTGTATGAATCAGCTCAGTGTGCTCTGTAAGAGTTTACAGTTAAGGCTCAAGTCTTTCTGCTGTCATCAGACCTATTTCATATCCACCTATTAAAAATATCCCATAGCCTAATAACCTTTGCTCCAGCTGCCTTGGAAAGAACAAATGCCCATGCCTCAGGTTTGACTATATTTTCTTGGTCGCAGCTCCAGGTTTTCTTCCTAGTCCCGACTCGAGCGCTCTTACTTTTCTGCTTGGCCGATTTCGGAGCAAAGCTCAATCCAAACAAGGCCCCTGCCAGTGTAAAACAGGGTGCACTTCATAAAAAGGTGATGTCAGCCGGCTGCACAGACAGACGACGCTCTGTGGAGCGGCCGTGTGAATGCGAGCGCCTGTGCATGCATGCGTGGACGTGTGAAGGTTGTGTGTGTGTGCCGCTCTGACCCGGTCTCCATCAGCAGGCTGTTTTCAGGAGGTTTCGGCTGACTTTGAAGTGAGCTCATGGGAGCTATTAGCCAAAGCGGCTGGCTCACTTGAAGCAGGATGGCATCATGGAATAGAGAAGGGTGACACCAATGGCGGCTTTAAAGGCCGTCTGGAGCCAGCAGAGAACCTGAGAAATCACACCATGTCGCAGTGTTTTAAAACGAACATGAAACTAATTTGTTTCATAACTTAAGAATATTGGAGAAAATATTTTGAAGGATAGGTTTTTAAAACAGTGTCAGAAAAAAAATACTTTCAATTGATTTTGGCATGTAATAATGAGCAAATGATAGAATGGTAAATAAAAAAATATTTCAGCCTCTCTAATAGAGTTTTCTTTCTCACAACAAAATAATGTACGGTGAAGAGGACGTTTTAGATTTTTCTGACATGTTTCCCACAGATTTGAACATTTTAAAGTTATTGAACTGAGCGATTTGATCACCAAACGAATGAAGGACTTCAGTCAAGCTCAGTGTCCACAACATGTCGATGTACCCAGATGCAGTTGCTCCTCGTTTTTAATCTGTGAGGAATCGACCCGGTGCTCCATGAGGCAAGAAACACCTGAACTGCCAGTTTTCACCGAGGTGATTTTACTGTTTTCCTATTTTTGTGCTTCTAAATCGCTGCCGTCTTAGCGACAGTGGGGCTCACATAAAACCCGGAGAACAGGTGCATTCACACAGTCAGTTGCTTCAGTGCCAAATGATCAATTGCTCCTGGCCTTTGAATTTATTTATTTTTATTTTATTTTTTGTAAAATGCCTTGAGGCGACATGTGCTATGAATTAGCACTGTATGAATAAATTGAATTTAATTCCAATGAATTATTGAAACACGAAGCTGAAACTTGGAGTCAGATCAGGACATACTTGTAAAAAACAGAGTTTATTTTACTAATTGCAAATAGAAGGAGCTACTTCTTGGAAATTTTGCAGTTTATCTTTGGTCTGGATTGAATAAAAGGGAAACAATCTCCTGCCTAAATCTGTTGGATGTAGGTGGGAGAAGAAGCAACAATTACAATGAGTCTTTCTTGGTGTAAGATTTTTGCTTGTTTAGTTACTGTAAAATCTTTTGGTATAATTTCACTGGGCCTGATTTCTTTCTTTTTTCTTTTTTTTTTGGTTATATTTTTTCCAAGTCTTTCGTGCCAATGTGTCTTTCTTTCTGCTTCCAATTTCTCGTCCACCTTGTCATCATCCTGTCAGCTCTCTTCCTTTCCACCAAGCACTCTCAGATTAAGACAAACTTTTTCTCTCACACATTGAAAAATTAAAACGTGGGATTAAGGTATCACATCCCGGTGGGTGCGGTACCTTAATCCCACAAGGTCGCCACGCCCACCGAGGGCCCCCACCGATGGGGTCACGCCTCGACTCATTTACAAGACAGCGCGGCGTTTGCTCTGGTTCGTGTTCCAGTAGACACAGTTGGCAAACCTTTGTTTTTTTCCTCATTGGGTGATCTTGATGAAGGCAATTTGGCACTCAGAGTTGGACCAACACCCTCGCATGGATAAACTTAGGAACGATCTGGATGTAATGATGGTTGAGTCATGAAGCATCAGTTATTTTGAGGCTAATAAGATCAGGTCCCTCTCTTTGTTGTCTGTGTATTTTGCTTGGCTCTGTCATGGCGCTACATTTCCTCATAATTTTCTCGCAATCTCTAAAGAATAAATCTTCATTTGCATCACTTTCGGGAAGTGAATCATATGAGCAACGGCTTGTCTATTCAGTGTTAGTTCGCTGCTTCAAAGAAGGAGCTGTTACGCGGTTAATTATGTTATTTCACAATAATTTCAAGTTGTTCCAGGGATCCCACACAGTCTGGAAAAACATGGGAGAAAGTGTGGGTTGGAATTAGAGAAGGAAAAGACACGACAAGAGTGTGTAAAAATCTTTGTATGAGTTTATTCACTCATCCATCCATCCATCCATCCATCCATCCATCCATCCATCCATCCATCCATCCATCCATCCATCCATCCATCCATCCATCCATCCATCCATCCATCCATCAATCCATCCAACTTTTATCCATTTAACAATCGAGTCATTTCTTTGCCAATCATTCAAGAAAACCCTGGTTAGTGAACATTATTTTTATTATTTTATACAAGCTTGTTAAAAAGGACGATTAGCTCTGGAAATTTAAGTCCGGGTGAGTACAGGTGACCTGAAAAATGTGTAGAATCACTGTGGGGCTTCCTGTCAGCACAACTGAAAAATGAATGAAATAATGAACTGTTTTTCGTCAAAGTGAATAATTATTGTTATTAACACAGAAAAGAAAACATAATGCTGTTGAACAGACCTGGTGTATTTGGTTGCATCAGCAGGCTTGTGTTTAAACTCTGTCAACAGCACTAAGAGTTTGCAGGATTTTTTGCTACTTTCTAAGAAACGGGACACGTTTGCTGCCAGGCTCTCTTCGCTCCCAGCTGTTGAATGTGAATATGTTGATGTGTTTGGAGTGTGTGTGTGTGTGTGTCCTTGCTAACATCCACGGCAAACATGTATTTATTTACATGGGAGTAAATGATCAGATATTTTGAACTGCTTTCAGTAGCGCCTTCACGCCGTTGTTCATTAAGTCTCAGTGCATGTGTGTGACTGGATGTCCTTGTTCACCGGTTTCCACTAGCTTCCCTCCTCAAAACACACCTTGTTTCCTAGAAGGAGAGCTCTTCGGCCTGCAGAGCGGCTCCACGGGTCTCAGAGCAGGGGATTTTCCCCAGCTGCATAATTAAACCCAGAGAATGATGTCATGAGCCAATCCTGGGTGACTGTTGTCAAGACGACAGGTACAATGTAAACCCAGATGCTTTCAGACAAACTTCGACGGAGCGGTTTACAGACGCTTTTGTTAACACGCCGCACCGAGGTGGCCTGCGTTTTAAAACTGTGTTTGATTTTTGGCTCATCAAACTGGGTCACACATTCAGTCTTGCGGACCCCCACATTTACGGAGATTAGTGGAAGCCATCCAGGGTTTCCTCACCGTCCCACTGCAGTGGTCCTGCATCAGGGGGGATATACATGTGTAATTATGCATACACTTGCACTAACCTGCACGCATGGATGGTTGCAAGTAAACCACATGAACACCCACACACACACACATGCTAACCTATTTGGATGTTTGTGTGTGTCACGGTAATTGCCTTACAACAATACTGTCTTTCTCTGTGTTAAGGGAGCATTAAACTGTGGATCCAGATGTTGCCAGGGTGGTTTTCTACCAGCACACTCCGTTTGCAGCCAACATGTTCCTCATTTGATCAGGCAACGTGACACACCACAAGCCCCCTATCTGCGTGTTACAGTTCATGCTATATCCACAGTATGAATAGGTCTGCTGTTCAGATTTACTGGGAGGGTGAACAAATCACACTTCTACACAAAGACACATCCTGTCCATGTTTAGCATAAGGCATTGTGTGTGTGCCTAACCATCTAACCATCTTTTTGCCTATTACAGTTACGATCAGCGCGTGAAACTATGCACCTCTCACAAAAACGTTGTCGTGGATCTCAGCTTGATTAGCCCGGATATTTCCTCCCTCAGCTCAGCATGATTCTCATCTCCCTTCAGTGTTCCAGCTGGGATTTCTCCCATTGAGGTTGATACCTGGGCAAGGTATTGTCAATTATTGTCATAGAGCAAGTCAAACAGGAAGTTGGCCATTTTGGATTGAATTTACTCACAGGACATTTAAAGAACTGCCTAGAGTTAAAATAAGCAAACAATATCCAGGTGGACATTTGAAACTTAAGTCATAAAGGGTTAAAAGATTATTTGTTGGTTACTTGTCCACAAAACACCAAAATAAAAGCAGATTCGACAAAGAACCACGACGCACAGAGACTAGAAAACAAACAGAAGTTACATCTAACAATAAGAAGAAACATATGAGAAAGATCTCCTGTTTTGAGAAACCCCGAAAAATTGATTAATGGCTCATTTGAGGAGCACAAACAGACTCAAACTAAATGGGGTTCTGGGGATGTGGGAAAAGTAGGAGACAGCGCTGTTTATCACCCGAATATAGACCTGGCCAGGGAACTAGAAACAAGCTGGTAGTGATTTTACAAGACAAAAGGTAGTCTGTCCCATCATTACACAATTCGGGCTCCGCTGTCAGACAACGCGAAACGTTCTGCGTACATTATCGTGATATAATGGTGTTGGCAGCGGGCGAGCAGGGAGGGGAGACGGAGGGCCGTGGTGAAACGGATATGGAGGCTCTGCAGGAGGTGAAGAGGGACTGGAGGGAGACAGAAGTGGAAGAGAAAAGTCTCACAGAAGAGAAATATCAGCCCGCTGAAAACAAAAGACGTGTGAAACAAAAGATGCTCCTGGGAGAGAAATCTAGGTGCAGCTGTGAGACCTAATAAGCAAATAATAATAATAAAAAACACAAAAAACAGTTCAGTTCTTGGGAGAGAACCAACAATTGTTTTAAGCTTGAACTGTCCGTCTGATTCAGGTGTTGGAAGTGAAAACATCTTTCAGTTCCATAAATCATGTTAGGATAATGAAAGGCCAACAATGAGAAAGTAGTGAATGTAGGTCACTTACACAAGCTGTAGATGCAGTAATGATAAGTAAAACAAGTAACTTTTAGTAATGTGTTGTCTTTGTTTATGACAACAAAGAAATACTAAAATAATTACACAGAACACTCAAATTCTACTGGATCCAACAGATGAAATTAAACTCTTCATCATCAGACTTCAGGAACCAGCGATGATCTCCGTCTGTCTCCATGGCTCCACTCGCGTCACAGTTTTGACTGCGGCGCTTAAACTCTACAGCATTATCATCAACCCAGAACCAGAGGTCCAGAGTGCAGGTGTAGCGTAGGCCGGTCCAAACGAAGGGACTGTTGGCTTTCTCAGCCTCCAGATCAGTAAATGTCTGCATGTGTTCATCCAAGATGGAGGCCAGATCTCTGTGGTTATCCCTGCAGTACTTCAGAGCTTCTTCCCACATCTTGTTTTGGTCAATCAGTAGAAAAGGTGAAACTTAAGTAAAATAAATTTAAAAAAAACAAACAGAAAATATTTCAGTTTAAAATATAGTG
The DNA here is from genome assembly GCF_027474105.1 of Poeciliopsis prolifica. Lineage (NCBI taxonomy): Eukaryota > Metazoa > Chordata > Actinopteri > Cyprinodontiformes > Poeciliidae > Poeciliopsis > Poeciliopsis prolifica. The sequence continues at coordinate 5,992,856 of NW_026562392.1, read as the reverse complement.
TTGCGATGCAAAACTGTATAAATATTCTAAAACAACTTATTTAGTTGAGAGTCAAATAAACCCTGTGAAGTATCAAGAAAAGGAGAAATAATATTCCAGCCTGGTTAGAGGGAAGTGTTTTCCCCGTTCAGACAGATAAAACCTTCTCTAACACTCTTCTGCTACATTTCTGAATATGACAGACACACAGCCCACAATGTGAATATCTGAGAAAACAATAAGCTGCAGTGTTGCAGCAGGTCATTCAAATGCTATGGACCTTTAATTAATCCAGTATGTTTGCATTAATTAAAGGTTTCCCTTGAAGCTGAAATAAAAACATTTTGTCATGCATCTTTTCATAGTGAAAGTTAGTGAACGTGGATCACGTACCCGTTTTTGTTCCAGTGATTTTCACTTCACACAGAGCCAAATATTTTTTTTCTGGTATGATCACAGTGACTGATGTAGGAAACTTATAGACATTAATGTGGTCTGTTAGGAAGTATGTGATGTTTTGAATCCTGGACAAGAGAGAGAAAAATTAAACCTACTGCTGACAGGACAAAGACTATTTTTCAACAGCAATGAGATAAAAACTGGAAATTACATTTAAAGTCACATTTATCCCAGTGTATGCACATTGCCAACAAGTTGAAGATATATGCATATATTGAAAATCCCACAGATACCAAATATGTGTTTCGAAGGTCAATAAATGACTGATTGCAGTAGATCAAACAGTTGTGAAAGCCTGACCATATGAAACGCGTAACACGAGACTCTCACGGCTTGTTGTTGGTGCCGTTGTCCTGACGAGCGTTCCCGATGTAGATCTTGGCACCTCATACGTCAGTCACACCATTATACTGATGACAATTGTAGACAAAGATATAGGTGATGTTGTAAACATCCTGCAGGTCTACAGACCACCAGGAGTTAGTCTGATACTCGGTGTGAGAGCAAGTTGATCGATCCCCATCAAAGGCTCTGTCAGCAGTGAGCGTTGTTCCTTCATCGTAGGCTGTGGACTGGTTTGCTCTCTTGTCTGTCAGGTTTATGTTTTGTGTGTTGCAGTAATCTATGGATGAAACTTTCAAATGACAGAGCGTTTGGCTTCAGAGTGTTGATGTTCACATGACAATCATTTTATGGCTTATTTGTCTCCTAACTAATCCACAATAAATTTATTTAATTAATTGTGACACATTAAATGGATCATAGCAAAGAAAAATGGGAAACATTAAGTTTTTTGTGGTTCATTTTGTGGGTCGTCGGGGTCAGTTTCATCTTTAATACAGTCGTTGATATGTATGAACTTCCATAAATACACTAAAATTTGTTTTTCTTAACCATAGGTAACTAAATTGTGTTCAGATCAGAGGATGTTCCCTGATGCCTCCTCCTCTATACATAAGTAAAATAATAGTCAGTTTGGGTTGATGTAGCTTCTCTCGTCTTGTCAGGATGTTTTCTCCCTCAGCTCATGAAGGTCAGATCCAGTTTCATGTTTACACCTGAATTTGAATATGTTCCTCTTCCCTCATAATGGAGGGTTTGAAAATGTTCTACATTATTTTTTTTATACTTTTGGTTCAAAATGGCATCTCTTTGCATCTTATTTGCATGACTGCGACAGCAGATCTCGCATAACTCTGGCACAGAGTGTAATTGTGTCGGACAACGTGAAACAAGATGATGTCTCTGAAGTGAAATGTAATTTTGTCCTCATGATAATACAAACTAATCACTTGTTCATTCAGAAGCTTCTTTTAGCCTTTGCATTAAATATAAATTTATCAAAAATTGTATTAATGTAAATGTAACTCAGTCACAACCCTCCGTCAAACACCATCTGCTTCCTGCTCTGCAGGCGTTGATGCTGTCATTGTATTTTGGTAGTCGCTATGTCACTATTAGTATTTTAAAAACTGACAGGTAAAAATAAAATATGGTTGAATTTTTTTTTTGACCCTGTCAGTGAAAATAACAGACAAAGAAAAATAAGTCTAGTGTAAATCTCTGGAGTGAACAGAGGCTGGAGAAGCTCTATCAAGGTTCAAGATACTTTATCTTTTATAAAAACTGGGGTGTACATTTTTGATTTTCTGAAATTTTGATTTGTGCCATCAGTGTCACAAAATCAACAACAGACCTTGGTGACAAATAACTATACATGTTAAATTTGAACATACTTGAGCATATTTTAAGTCAGACTAATTATGAGTATTCTTCAAGTTCACTTAGAATTAGTTAACCTAAAGTGTGACATTTTAGAACAACTAATTTAGTATTGAAATATTAATAGTAGTTTAAAGTTTACTAAGTGAACTTCAACATACTTCTAACTTAAGTTACACTTAATGTACTTTAAGTATATTGCTTCTCATGTAATGTAAAAATACTTGATTAGTATATTTTGAGTGTATTATTTTTTGTGATTTGTGATTGCATTTAAAATATATTTAGAATGTATTTAAAGTGTATTTGGATTACATATTTTATATATTAGCAGTGTGATTGCAGTATGCTACAATTGCACTTTTGGTTCATCACAATTGCTAATGAAGTAACTTTTTATTTACTTAATGTCTTTTATTATTTTTGCTTTGCCACTTTGTACATTACATGCTTGATACACACTACGGTGCTGCAAACACACCAGGCTACCAGAACTCAGAAGGATCAATTATAGCACACTTTCCAGGTGAACAAAGAATTGCACAAATTGTCAATATATTAAAAGTTTACAGACAATAGGTTGATAAAAATTAGCATAATAAAACAACAGGTACACTTTAGACCAATTATAAGTAATTGGTTCAAAGTGTATTGGATTACCTGTTTTCCAATACAAAGTATTGTTTTAATTCACTGTCAGTTTTCCAGCATTACTTCAGACAAGCTGACAGAACAACAAATCACATTCAGAGTGATGTAAAACTGAAGACGCCTGCTACATTTAGTGTGAAGGACAAGCATTGTTGTGGTTGTAGCCCCTCTGTTACTAAACTGTTTGATATTTTGAGGCATGAACGCATTATTGACTTTGTTAGACAACATTACATCAAGAACCACGATAAGGTTTGTGCAGCAGCAACAAGAGCCTTTAACAAAATGAGTAAAAGTTTCACTTTTATCCTCATAATGTGGAGCGAGTGAGATAAATTTGATAACAGTCCAAATGATCGAAAGCGTGCTTAAGTACGGTACACAGATACACTTAATTTGTTCTCTGCTCATTTCACAAGGGCACTACTTTATCCAGAGGGAAAAGGTTGTGTGGTCTAGCGCCACCTATTTGCCCAAGTGGTAACGAAACAAAATTAAAAACACAAAATAAAAAATAAAAAAAAACACACTTTGACTTGACTAATACCAAAAGAACAAGCAAATATTTGGCTCAATAGAAGCGACTTCTTGATATTGATATTCCTGCTTGTTGTTGTTCTTGTAAAGTTGTATTGTACGTATCAATGATGGCATAAAACTGACATGCCACAAACTTTTCTCCTATCAGTGATGAACTTTTTCCTCCATTTAGCTTTAGCAAAAGAAAGCATAAGATGCTCATCATATACTACAAGCTTTACAGTGCTTTTTATTAATTATTATTGGACAGATCCTCCAATAATCATGCAAGCTTGCATGAAGACACTATATGCATGTGTTTCTACATATATCAATATGCACACAACTATCATTTTACACTTTTCTTCTAATTCTTGATTCAGCATATCAAATGAAAACAGGGACGTTGTGTCCCAACTTTTTATTCACCACTTAATACTTTAGCGGTCATCAGTTACGTGTGAAAAGGAAACATTTGCGTAACCACGGCAACCACTCAATGGTTTTACCCTCCGAAAGCCAGAATGAGCAAGTTCACAGTATCCGGGGACTCCTGGATCATTAACGCGCGTTGAAACCTTCTTCACATGTTTGGCTTTAGCACACCCATGTGCAAATGCACCATTGTTCTGCTTTCCTCTCCAGTGCAATAAACCTGAGTTCGTGCGTGCCAACACATTCACCACACCTCCAAGCATCTACAATCAGTCACCTTCTCAGAAATCAAGGGGGAAAAAATCTCATTCCCCCCCTGGGAATGAGCAGAGATTTGTGTAAGAGCCACACGTTTTATATTTTTGAATAAAATTAGATATGTGATAAGGAGAAGCTTAGGTTATTATAATTCAACAAGAATAGCCTGACCTGGAGAGTAAGTGCAAAGGTGGTCTGGTCGTCCTAAAATAAATAAAAGGCAGAATAATTTATTTTAAATGTGGCGTTGTAGAAAGCACTGAGGTAGTGGGGGAAAAGGAGGGGACGCAAGAAAGACGATTATTTTCATTGCGGCAGCTGTGGGTTTGTTTGATTGTGCCGTGTTTAGAGCTGCGGACATAAAGCCACATTAAAAGCTAAAGGGTGACGGACAGAAATGGGAGGTGACCAGTTTGCCACAATGATTGTTGAGCAAAAACAGATGCAACAAAAGTCATAGAAATGAGAGGACAAAGGCAAAAGAGAGAAACATTTGACCTAAAATGCTCAAAGTAATTGATTTTGTTTGAGATTTTGATGAAAATGTAAACAATGTGCAGGGAGTGAGTCCCTGGATGAGCAGCTTTTGTCACCCATCAAGGAGTTCAGTCGGCATTCCCACATACACGTTCAGATCAAATGGTGACAGTCACTTTTACTACACAACTAAAAGAAACATGCAATTATTTCAGTGCAGAGATTAAAATATCTAAAATACTGAATAAAGTGACAAATCAACAGAATGTAATAGATGCAAGCTTTGTGTAATCCATGGCGAGTTTGATGTTTGCGCATGTTTTCCTGGGCAGCAGATAACAATGTTAAAACTAAACCACTCTCATTTGTTACCTCGGGATTTATATTGCTAGTAACCACTTTGCTTTTCACTGCAGAGGAAAGCCCCTCGCACGCCGTCTAGTTACCAGTTCTTCCTGAGTGGTCTGCTGGTCGACAAAAAACATGTTTTTTGTTTTTCGGCAAACACCGATGCATCTCTCAGGACTTCATGCCTGCAAACGCAGCGACACAAATGTTCACAGAATGTCCAGTGCAAGTAAAATCATGAAATATAAACATGAGGTTTATTTATCGACACTGAAACTGTCAGACATGCAAGTTAACTCGATTATCATGACAACAGCGGCCAACCAGCAAAGCCCTCTTCAAAGACCTACTGCATTTGAAAAATATGTTTTTTCTTATTGATTTAATAATTATCAACAACAAAATGATATAGTTACATTTTATCTGGACTCAAGTAATCCGTCTGTCATCTAGGACAGTTTGGAGATGCCAATTACCTGACAGTTACGGTTCTGGACTGTGGGAGGAAATCAGAGGACCTGGAGGAAGAACGTGCAAGTCCAGGGAGAACATGAGAAATTCACAGAGAAAGACACCAAGCCGGGATCTGACCACAGGAACGTCTTGCTGCAAAACCAGTAAGATGGGTGTTGTTGGTTTTGCAGAAACGACTGATGTGATTTCTCCTAAAATTGACAAATTGCGTTGTAAATGATATAACTTAAAGCTCAGAGGATTAACTGCAAACTTTACTTAATTCTCATTGCCCATTTTTATTTCCTTTTGCATCTTTGGAGTTGCACACAAAAGGAGACGGTCAGAGGACCTTGGTCACTGAGTTGAGGTTAGCTGCTGCTGCTGCTGCTTGGCAGCTGTCGTGTCTTTCATCTTTTAGAAATGTGGAAGTTGTATTGGACTTTGAAGTCGGTTTATTGCCGCATTTCAGTTGATTACTGTGAATTGGAGCACCAACATTCTGATTTCCAAGCAAAAAGCCAATGCAACCTGAATGATGGATTTTTTTTACATTTTCATTTTGGTACTGATTTCAAATGTATTTAGCATTATTTCTTTTATGCTAAAAGTATACATCATCAGTCAATGACAAAAGACAAAATAAACACAATGGACACCACACAATGTCAACCCCCATGAACAACACATCGTAAAAAACAAAACACAAAAGAGCCACAAAACCAAATGTTGACCTGTAATTCATTGATACATTACAATCAATGTAATGATGGATTTCTTTAGAATATAAAACAACCAAGTTTCAACATAACTAGAATCAGTCATATTGCATGACATCTCTTGATCATTCAGTTTATCATGCTTTTTAAAAATCATTGTTTTGGATGCTGAATCCATGGCAAATCCTTCTAAGACTATGAGGCAGTGTACGTTTTCATCAGATGGTCCACTTGAGTGAAAACAGGCCTGCACTCAAGGCTTCATCCGGGGCACCTGAGATCCTCGCGACGCCCCTTGAACATTTGTCTTGGCTGTATTCCTACCAAGCTCTGGCTGATTGTCCATCCTGCTTTCTGTCGGTCTCTGACAGATTTTACTGTCCAGGATGTGCTAAAGCTGTTTCTTTTTTTCAACCGCAATTGCTGGACTAAATTATATACAGATGATAAAACCATCATCTGTACAGCGCCACTTAGGGTCTCCGTGTTCTTTGCGTCTGTATGTTAAGTGATCACGGGAGATTTTATTTTCACCTTTCATTCCCTTGACTTGTGTTGAGACTTGAAGGATGATGTTCATAGACGCTGTTCATCCAGTCTGACTGAGCTTGAGTTTTATTTATTATTAAAGACAAACGTTAATCTCTAGATGTCCGAAGCTGGAGCAGAGACTTACAAGTCGATATTGTTGGCTGGAATCATAACAAGCCAGTGCTGACTCACTTCACGGTTTCACATTACTCTGATTTGGTGCATCGCATAAACTTGGAATGAAATTCACAACGGTCTGTGGTCGTCCTGTGACTAAGTGTGAAAAAGTTCAAGGGTTATGAAAAATTTTGCAGGGCTCTGTAAATGCTCTCTCCATCTCTGACAGTCTGCTTCTTTCATCCTCCTGCGATATAAGGACTGATAGTTTTGCATTTCTGTTTCCTGAGTATTCTGCTTTGTACTCCGTAAGGAATATCTGTGTGAACGCATCGGCTCCTGAGGGCCGTCTTCCATTTTGTGCCACTAAGTAAATCGGCATCTGATATCACTCTCCCACTCTATCTGCAAATAAGCATTTTGTTTACAAAGACCACAGGTGACTTTTTTTTTTTCACAGAGCAAACAAAATCTTAATCTGTTTGGGAATGAAAGGGGAAGAGGAGGAAACCAAAATACGGTTGATGAGGCTGGATTGCAATTCGACACCAGATGGGTTCAAACAAAATGTGTGCTCAGCGCCGACTGACATCACATGAGGTGGTTCCTCAGTGCCACTGGACACATGAGAAAACACGTCAAACACTGCAGCTTTATGCGGCCTCGACCACCCCGGTATATTTCTCTAAGTGATCGAGTTACGTTGCGGATTAGCCTATTTGCTTCTTGATGGATTCCATTAGTGGGCTTTTTTTCTCTCCCTCTCTCTCTCTCTTTTTGTCCAAAACGTTTTCACTATAGCACAAAGATGATGTGAATAAATATAAAACAACGTTTTCATTTTAAATAGAGATTTTTTTTAACAGGAGAAAAAAAAATGATTGAGAATTGATACCATGTGAAAATCTCATTTGTTGAAGGCATGAATTAGTTGTGACTGACTTGTCTTGTCTTCACATGGAAAAGACCCTAAGCATTGAGAAATCACTTAAATGGAACCTGATTAACAAAATGAAGTGGGATGCAATGTCGCCAAGAGCCAGCACATGCCTACTTAAAAAAAAGATATTCTCCAATTTACCATAATTACTCCAAGAGCGTAATTTATCCAGAAGTGCAAAACTTAGGACATTATCTAAAGAAGTATTTCTCAACCCTTGTCCTCAGAGTCCAATGTCCTTCAAGCTTTAGACATGTCTCCGACTCAAATGATTGCCTCACTTCCTCAGTTTGCCAGCAGAAGCTTGTTGATCAACCCTGATCGGTCGAGGTGTGTGTGACAGGACCTAAAATGTGCAGTACAGTTGGACGTGAGGCGTCACTTGCATTGGTTCAGGTCTTTGTTCATTATTCAAACACCAGGACAGGGTGAGGATAACTGGTCTCAATGGAAGAGTTTCAACACAAAAACCACTGCTTCTGCAGGTCACTGGAACATAGTGGAGGTCTGGTTTTATCCAAAATGTCATTATGGATGAAACTACGACTAGTTTTCCTCCCAACCAGAAAAGTTATAAAGGAAAATTGTAGGGCATCAGTTTGTGACCTGAATCTTAAGCCCACTTGGATAAATCAGCAGGACCTTGAAAATGCTCACAAAATGAGAGACCAAAATCCAGGTTTTGGAGGTGCATAGTCAAAGTCTGGTTGGGACACTGCGGCATGACACCAAACAGGTTGTTCATTAAAATAATTCCTCAAAAAAAGAGTATGAAATTTAATACACAGTCGTGTAAACGACTAGTTTGCAGTTACAGCTGCATTTGCCTTTTGGGGAAGACTTTTACGTTTTTAAATATGACTCAACTTTGTCTAAATCCATGCTTTAAGCTACCATTTGAACAAACACTATTTACCCAGTAGAATTAGATTTGGTGGGATTTTAAAGGGGTTTTATGAAGGTAATTTTGATTTAGGAACAAATTAAGAGCAATAAACAGACAACAGGAAAAAGGACTGCAACTCAAATAGAACAGGGTGAGACCAGGAACATGACTTGCCAAGTTTTAAACAGGAGGATCCGACAAAGATCAGCACAGAGATTAAAGGAGAGGAAGCACTTGGAAAGGGTGATGGATGAATGAGTTGCATTTGTTTGATAAGTTGCAGCTTTGGCTTCCTGAAAACTTGGGGGCAGCTGAGCAAATCAAATGAGAGGTTTGAACAGGACAGCCCGAATGAAACCACTAAAAAAACAACAACAAGATAAACCCCTAATGACTGACATCATGGAAGTCTGACATCACACCAGCCTCTAAATACTTGGTTTTCTTGGACACCTTTTCAGACTGGCCGGTTGTTGTCCTTGTGTGGCCCAGAAAAAAATATGTTGGATACATTTATTGCATATTTATTTATTTATTTATTTATTTTATATTTATTCAGTATTTGAAAACTGAATAAATATAGACTCGGAAATAAGAGCTCTTGCGGAAGAATGACGACAAAACAGCAGTAAACCTCACGGGGAAGTCGGACGCACAGAAAGTGGGGAAAGAAAGACTTAAGCTTTCAGACCAGTAAGAGTGAGTGTGAGAGGTCAGTTGACTGTGAATGAGAGGAATCCTGGAAACCACAGAGGAAGAAGCCAGCAGCTCAGTCAGGGAGGTTAGCGTGGGGGTTGGGACTGACAATTACGGCTCCATCAGTTCATCCCCTCCTGGACAGCTGCTTTTTGTCCACTCTGACCTTTGGATAAATTATACCTGCACCCCAACTGGATTGTTCAGATTCTTATTGTTCGACCAGGCCTATTGGTGTAGAGGTAGAAAAAAAAATACAAATTTACCTTTTTTTCCCTTTTGTTCTTGTTTAACAAGGCACTAAAGCTTTGGCTTTAACATGAAAGCTGTAGAAAACATCATTCAAACACCTTTTCTCAACCCTTTTTGAAAAACACAGACTGTCAGGCCGTTCAGGTTCTTATCACGTACTTAACAGGCTCCCTTGAAGGCTGCCTGTTTGAAACTGTGGCACTAAAACACATGGGACTCCCTTTGTAGTGCAAAAGGAGGAAGTGGAGTTTACCATTTAGTGAGAGTGATTAAGCTCCAACATGTTGGAACAAAAAGTTGCTTTGGGTCATACACGTTGGTCCTTTGAGCAGAAAAAAAGAAATCACAAGGCAGTCTTCCATCAGTTCACAGCGAAATGTTTTGATAATAGTACCTGATCCTAAAAAGAAATTCCTAAGAGTGCTTAGAGAAATCCAAACTCTTCACAGTGGAAACAACGGTGGTGGAGGATGGCCTTTTCAGACCTTCACGTTTTGGCTCTTGAGGTTATCCAGGGTCCAGACCCCTTAATTTGGCAGCTCTTTCACACACAACTTTCAAACTCGTTCTGTGATCATAGGCCTGAAGGGTCAATTGTGGCCTGACACTGTGCACTCTGACCCCTGAGGCTAGGGGCCACGCAGGCGATTATGTCTGGCCGCTGACTATGTCGGAATCAAAGGAAGAGCTGCGCTTTGGTTTACATGCGAATCATGTTACGCTAATAACTGCGGTTGCCCAGGAAAGAGCATCGACTGTCAACTCGGGACGAAATGATGCATTCTGGTGGCTCCCATGTTTGTTTTAAGGCATGTGTGTTCTGCATTAGAAATGTGTGCCTCTGGGTAAACAGAGACATACTTCTGCATGTTGACTTCTGTTTAACATGCAGAAATTAATGGATGTTTGACCTCAGACTGAGGTAGATCCAGTTTTGTCCCTTGTTCTTCTGGATTTCAAAATAAAACTAAATTAAAGACAAAAAAAACAAAAAAATAAAAATAAAAAAAAACTTGGCATAGTTGCTTGTTTAAGAAGAGATCATATTAATTGTGGATTATCTCCAGGCATTCCAGCTCGGTTATTCTAAATTTCCATTAGATGGTAGTGTGAAGGCATACGGTTGTGTGTCTCTGCCTTTTGATAGACGTCTCAAAAAAAAAAAGAAAAGAAAAAGACTTCTGGAAACAGGCACCAACTCCACCTGAAGCTACAAAGACAAGTGGGTATATAGGCAGTGATGGACAATATAAACTAGTGTTTATGAGAGTTCAAAAGTTAAACTGAAATAGCTTTAAGAAACCTTAAGAAAGTAACAGCAGTAAAGTTTTAAACGTGTAAAGGTAACTTTGAAGAAACATAGAAAGCCCTGTGCTGTAACGCTTTGAGTCTGCACAATAGAAAGGTTTGTTCTCTACAACACAATGCTGGACTTTAACCATTCATAAAATTAACGATTGTTTGACTAATTAAATCAATGTTTGCTTTTTAAAAGGAAGAGGATGTTGGTGAACCAAACTGTACTTTCTCCCTAGAAAAATCATCTCATGTCTGAGCCAACAAGTCACTTTGTGACCAGATGTTCGAGTCGTTTCAGATGCCCCTCCCTCCCAAAGACGATTGTGGCTTCAAGCAAGTCCTTTAGGTTGTTTTTCTCCTAGAGAGGAGATCTCTTTCATTACTTTTATGCACAACAAACTATTAGAGAGTGTGTTAAAATGTCCGTTGAATTTTTTGAATGTCATATTTCAGGAGGCGCCAGGACGGTGTTCAGATTGTTTTTTTTTTTTTTTTTGTATCAGATAGGTTGCTGGAAAACTGAGTAAAATTCAATTGAAAGAAAATTCCTGCATGATTTAGTCTCGTATGCAAAATAAAGCAACAGAAAGTGCATGCATTTAGTGTAAATTATAGTGAGGCTGGAAAAAAAACATTAATTTTTTGAATGTGGTTAAAAAAAAGGTCATGCTAAAATGTAGCAAATGATGCATGATGCTCACTTTAATGGAAGTAACAATTTTAACATTAAATCAGTACCTTAAAAAAAAAATCCTCCTGTCCCCACATTCGTAGTCTGACTAATTAATGGATACCCATTTTTTTTGTGTGTCGTCCATTAGAGGAAGCAACACTCATGGAGGCCTGTTTCCTTTTAATATCAGCTTCCAGTGGCACTGCTGTTAGTGGAAACTGCTGCCAGGTTCATTTGCTTTCCAAAGCGGGGTCTGGAAGTCGTTTCCAGCTGAAGACGTGATACTGAACTCCAGGCCAGGACCTGACCCCCAGAGTAATGTATGGAAAGAGAACTAAGATTGTGCACACCGTTTCAGCTTTAAATCATCTGTTTATGAAATTCATGTTTGCTTCGTTTTGTACCACATTTTCAGAACAAGTCCTCAATTCATGTCAATCCTCCAAAAATGTCTTCGTCAGTGACCAGTGTTGCTTTTAACCACTCCACAGCCAGTCATCTGATACCCGCTGCTCTCAAGGCGCGCTAAACACACGAGTAGATTAGCCTATTATTAACTTCCAGCCTTCATCAAGATTTCAGATAAAGGCTCCTGAGTGCCATGAGTACAGCCATTTCTTTTGTGACAGTGGCTCTTTGAAGCACCAGAGTGGACATTGGTTGCAGTAAAAGGGGCAATCATTTAGACCTGTGCCGTTACGTCAGTGTTTGTTGGACCAAAAGGCATTCTTGTAATGACCAACAAATGTTGCTTTGACACAAACCTCCCAGACAAGGAGTCACATCCACCCCCACGTCAGTCGACAGGCACCGACAGCCTCGGCCTCCTGCCTCCTGACTAAGAGGACTTCCGAGCGCCTGGTATGAGTCCGGCTTCACATGCAGCATAACCATCCACCCTTTTCAAGACCAAAAACTAGGAGGAAGTGTTACAAACTGCACACACAGGCAAGCGACAGCGTAAATACGAGTCTTTCTATACCACATGTGCAGCCGCTCTGATGGTTGCCAGACAGACAGAGGTGCAAAACTGTCATTCAGCCCAACCGTGCCGGATCGCATCATTGTTAAATTACAAGGCAGCCATATTGGATGTTACGGATTTTAACACGTTTACCTTCATGAAGTAATGCAGCAGCTTCATGAAAGGCAAGTATAAAATAAATTGAATATAGCTCACCGAAATCTCCAATGAAAAAAAACACATGAAACGAAACTTCCACAGGTAGGACGCGTTTATAAGAAATCTGCTGAGTAAGCAGTATGTGACGTGGCATCGATGTGTGCATGCGCATTATTACAAGGTAGGACGGATTTAAGGGTAGAACAGATAAACACTGGCCCTCGTCCCCCGTTTGGTGGAAACGCGATGTGTGATGGCGCTGAAGATTGACCACAACAGACTTGATCGCCAGTAGCGATCGTATGTCCGCAAGGAACATACCAGACAGGAACATAACAATGACATAACATATAGAGTAAACAACCTGACAGAGGAAAGCCAGTCGGTGCAGAAACGTATTACGTTCCCTTGCTCTGTAAAATACAAATTAAACTAAATATCAAAATACCCAATATTTGTTATACCATAAAATGTCTCAAATATTGTCAATGGTTCTTTGTTTACTGCGGCTTGTCTGAATGGCATTTCAGCCCAAGCTGGAATTGTTTTTTTTTTTTTTGTTATTTTTATCGCTGTTACTGATCTGAGTCATCTAGTCAAAACCATGTAAATGCAGTGGAATGACACTGGTTCATTATTATTCTTCACAGTCAGAGGCTATTAGTTCTTGACCCAGCCTCCCAGGATTTAATCCCCAACCTTGGGACCTTTGCTGCATGTTTCCCACCCTCTTCTCTCTCTCTCTCTGCCCCATTTCCTGTCTGAACACTCGCACAAAAAAAGAGAGAAAAATCACAGAACTCTGAGATCTTATCTGGGCCCTTCAAATCAGAGACAACCTGGGACACGACCTGAGAGACTGACATGAAGAAAGACATATCAATCAAGGACAGAGCTGCAAAAAGTCAGCTTAATAAGCAATAGTAACAATTGTAGTTTTTACATTACAAAAACTGTTCGCTACTACCCAGCCTGACCTTAGTCTTGCAGGATGTGTGGGCAGACTGCCTCTCATTGAGTGGGAGGCAGGATTCATCCTGGACAAGTCGCCAGAATGTCAAAAGGACAACACAGGGTCTCCCAACCGATCTCCTCATTAACATATGCACACCATTTGTGCGCCGTCCTCATTTGCTCTTTTCTCCTGCTTTGGGCTCCATCCCCCACGGCAGGCAGGAGCAGCACATGCTCCTTCCTTAGAGCAGACGAAGAAAAAGACTGATGCACTTTAACCTGCTTAAATACTGACTGAAGGATTTCAAAAATAACTAAAAAAAGTGAAATCATTTTACATTATAGTCAGCCAAAAATACTGATAGTAACATTGTTCGTAGGATGATGATTGATGGAGACGATGGAGGCAGATGATTAAACACAGGCAGATGATTCAGAGTAGCAACCCTTGGAATAAAAAAGCTGAGCAAGACATTTGTTTTCTCTATTTTGAGTTCAGTAGCCGCAACCTTTCCAAGAACCCCTGTTTTTACTTAAGATCCTCCAATTATTTAAGAGGTAATGATGCCTCTTTTTCCAATTCAGTGATAAAAGTGACTCCAAGTCTCTTGTGGGCAGCTTTTAATGAGGCTGCCTACCTTCAACAGGACTTCATCTGTTTACTTTCACACCACTGCGCTAAACTAATTATGTGATTTAATCTCGACTCTGTGTTTAAGTTTCTCAGTTTAGAGTAATGTTGCTGGTTCAGTGTCACAAAAAAAAACCCTTTATTTATTTTCAACTTTAAGGACATCATAGGAGGACTGAGGGGTCTCTATATTTTTGTGCAGTGGAAATGTTAAGCATTGATAAGTGGCTTAAATTCCAGCATTTACAGCTGGAGTTGATTTTACAAAGTCTGCCCCCAGATGGTTTGGTTTCCTGTGCAAACCTCATTTTATCCCTTCCTCAGTGGTTTGATTGTTGCAGGTGCTTTTTATAACCACGCAGCCACACGGCAACTTAACTTGTCAGAAAACGGTCTGAAACATCGCTGGCATGGAATTGTAGCTAGTCTAACTATTCTGAACGTTGGCTCAGCTCTGTTTAACATCTTGACACACGGTTACAGTTTTAAACGAGAATCCAACCTTATCCTGCAATTTTACATCTGAATCTGGCTCGGTACGTTATCCGGTCACCTTTAGATTTGAATGATTGCACTCAAAGGTCGGACGCTTGAAGGAAAGCAACATTTGATGACCTGCACCAGCAACAGTGACAGATGTAGGGGGCGATGTTTCACCAGCTGCTTTTACAAAAGACCTGTAAAAGCACCTGGAAACACGAACATAGCAGATTTGATCAAAACTAAAAAGAAGTGGGCCAAGAGTGTTGGAGGACACCTTCATTCATTTTTCCTCATAGTTCACAGTTTTCAGAACATTTTCAGAACTGACAGGAACTTCCATCCATCCGTTTTCTGCACACTGGCGTCTCTTACCTCACCTTCAAATAAAAATATAATCTAAAGATTACCGCTTCTGAAAGACATGGCCATTTGAGAGAAGAAAGAAATATTTCATCACTAAGACGTTGCTTATTCGGTCTCTAAACAACAACAAAAAACCTTGTTGTTTTTCGTTGTTCGAGCTTCGCTAGTTGGTCTCGCTTTCAAAACTTCTTGAGAAGCGGTTTTAAAATGTTAGTCGGAGAAGACTACAGCTTCTTGACATCAGAGTTGTGAAGTAGCGCGGTCGACAAACAGACGGATGACCCACAGAGGGCCGGACCGGGAGGCAGTAATGACATACTGATGCAGCACATCGCTGCAGTAATCCATCAATCTCACTTCGGAACGCTGGATTGTACTGAAAACCCAGAGGATTGTCACTAACTTCATTAACTTGGCTCGCTCTTTGAGTTGTGTCATAAAGCGTCAAATCTCCCCAGCAATACGACCTCTGCGCCAGGGAATATTTGTCTGCTACAAATAATTTTGGCCTCTAACTGAGAAACTGCATGTAATAGACAGTAGCAGGCCATTAATCCCGTGTGATAGCTTTTGGTTCCTAATAAATAGATGGATGACCCCGTAATAGTCAATGTGTAACATGTGATGTGAAATACAACAGCAGGCCTTCTAATTTATAACAACGTTCATGAGGAATTATGTAAATAATCCCTAAACGGATATGAAAACACACTGGAGGGGATTTATTAGAGTAGGTTATGGACACAGGCAACTCTGAGGTGAAGGAAGTGTCAAATTTTACACACATGACAACACAGACATCCACGTGTGATGAGAAAGTTGCAGAGCCTTTTGCCTTCCAAAAGGAGAACGTAAAAGAGAGTGTTTACTCAAGGTAGCTGGGGGCGCATGAAACCAAAACTAAACTCATAAATTCTCCCTGCAAATTGAGACGAAGTTGCTTTTTAAGATTCATTTCCAGGTTTTGTGTTTTCAAGCGCTGACACATGCCATGACGCAGGCTGTGTTTTTCAGACGTATTCGGGCCACTTGAGCTTTTTTTTGTTGTTGTTTTTTTTTTTATTTTGTCACATTACAACCACAAACATAGGTGCATTTTATCAGGATTTTATCTTACATCCGAATGCAAAATAATGCAAAGTAATGCACGCTTGTGAGAATGAGTGACAAAAAGAAAGTCCTTGTCGGACGTCCTGTTAGAAGACCAAAAGAATTGCAAAACCCTGTGTGGTGGAAAACTAACACCCATGTTATTATAATATCCATCCAATCTGTTTGAGGCTTTTAGTCTCTAGATGTCCAAAACGAGATGAGCCGCACCACAAATTTTCAAAACAGTAATTTCTCTTCGACTTCACAATTTCACACTACGTTGTGTTTGCCCGGGATCTAAACTTCCAGTGAAATCCGTTCCCATAGCATCAAACCCTAACGAAATGTGAAACAAGTTGAAACGGAACGATGCTTTCGCAAGCCGCCGTGTTTCATGTCTACCGGTATTCATCACGGTTAAAATTTGCATTTAGCAGAAACTCTGCTCTCAGGCTCAATGCACAGGCCAAACTTGACATAAAAATTGGGGTACTTGGAAAAGAGTTTTTCCTCACATGAAATATTATATTCTCTCTTTGTTGCCATGTTGCAAACATATGGAGCTGTTAGTAAATGCAGCTCATTGTATTGTAAGGTGGGGGGGATGATTGAGTGCATGTCAACTGTAATTCTCCCAGGTTGTGGCCCTGAGGTCTGTGTGACCTCAAATAACACGCAGCTCTGCCCCTGAGACGTCAGGCTGACGGGAACAGAGGCCGATACAGGAGAAGGGAACAGAAAGAAATGTACAGAACGGAGGGAGGGGTGGAAGAAGAGAGCAGTCGGAGGGCAAGAGTTATCCTCTAAAGCTCGAAAACTGCTCCTCTAAAATGATCTGCTCTGGTTTTGAAAATTGCCATGGCAACTTTAGCGAAAACAACTAAATGGGTGGGGTATTCCCCATGCAGTCCCCATTTCCCCTCTCTCTCTCCCTTTTTTTTGCCTCTCAAAACAACATCTTTGACACACTCATCTAGCTCGGCCCCTTTAATGAACATAACGTCACGGAGCACACCAAGACCAGCGCCACCGGCGCCGATTGCTCCAATCTCCTGGTCTCTGTGTCCTTTCTCTCCTAGGTGGTCACAGTGACACACACATATGGGCGTGTGTGTGTCCCACCGCAGGTTCTGTCCGCAGATGATAGCGGCTCAGCGGGTCATCGTGGCGTTAGTGGAAACTCTGAGCCTTTACCCGGAGGGAGGAGGTGGAGGATCAGGAGGAGGAAGGTTAGGGAGATGATTCCTCTTGGGATCAAAGGTTACCTCTGTCCATTACCACCACTGCTCCACCTCAACTTACCGTGCGGTGGGAGAGATTAACATGCCTGTTTAGTGAGTTCAGGGGAGGCGAAGAGGGATTCACTGCTGAAGGATCAGTCAGGGATGTGAAAATCAGCGCAGATGGAGAGACGTCAATCTGCGGCACATGGACGGCGAAATGCAGGGACTTCTGCATGTGCGATTGCATTAGCCATAGAACTGCGCAAATTGAAATCACAGAAGTAAATTTGCTTAATGGATTCACGGCAATTTTGAAAAATAAAAAAATTCACGTTTTTTTTTATAACAGTTGTTGCACTAGCATGAGGCTCTATCAAAATAGATGTATTTCACAAAAACGCATCACTCCAGTCACATGATCAACAACCAGAAGTTACTAATGGTGAAAACCACAAAGACAACAGGATGTAGTCTTCTTTGTGGCTTGTAGTTTGTTTTTGTCATGTTTAAGTTTTTTTTTTTTTTTACAATACACAGCTGGCTCCACCAGAGTTCTCACAGCATGGAACAGTTCATTGTTTGGTCTTGTTGAATTTTCTACAATTTCCCCCAAAACGCCACACATGTAGCCACTCCCAACTATCAGGAACTTGACACTCCAATGCCTGAATAAGATGCTGACGTCTAAATGCCTAAATGCTTGCTCTCACAAAGTGCCGCCTATTTCCACAAACTTCTACTCGGAGCTGCAGTCTCCATCAGAGCACCTCTCCTCCTCACCCTCCCCAATCAGCTCCTTCAGACTAGGAACAGCAGCAGTTAGCAAACACCTGGTGGAACTGAGAGTCTGCTGAGATTATCACATGACATACTTCTCAGTCCAATGCTCCTAAAGAAGAGTTGTAAACAGGATAATGAAGGAGATCTGTTGTGATGACGGGCTGAAGTGAGAGTGTCAGAAAGAGTACAAGCTTCTTAAAGAGACAGAGTCCAATTTCAAGGCTTCGAATTGCAAAGTCAAAGTTATTTCATGTTATTTCTGAGAGTTATATTTGTATATAAATATGGTGTGTAACATGTTGATATCATATATACACATGCTAACATCAGTAACTATTAGCAAAGGTAACAGTTGCTTGATTGTACTATAAAATGGCATTTTGTGCCTGGAAAATACATAATAAGCCCCGTTTAAAAATATTTGACATCCTCAGATACAGCTGGATTGATTGCACTGGGTTTTATTGAGAGCAGTCTGAGTCAAGGGGGCAAGACACAAACGCACAGAATACTTTTCAGGTTTTGATTTCTAAAATGAAACATCTGAAAACCAAGAATTATTTTCCTTCTATTTCACAATTATGCACTACTTTGTGTTTGTCTATCAAATAAAATCCAACAAAATACTTTGTGGTTTGTGGCTGTCAAACTGGAAAATGTGCAGTTGCCCCCCACCCCCCAGACAAAATTCAATGCAACCAATTGCATTCAGACGTAATCCAATAGATACAGTCCTCCCTGAAGTTTGTGTTCATAACATTGTAAAATACAGTGGGGAGAATTCAAGGGGGAGAAACACGAGCTTAGCAGGTTTAGTAAAACTACATTCGTGACATGACAGCAGCCCTGGTTTATTTATTGTGTTGAAACCCAGTTGGAATCGCACAGCAAATGAAACGTTGGGCGCTTGTCCAACTTACAGACTCTGGGCTCGTAAACATAAGGAGTGTGATCTAGTTCCATTTGAAACAAATACATTTCCATTAAATAAAAAAACACACACACACTTGCTCCTCGACAGCTATTGCATCATCCTTCAGTCCCCTGTAAGCTTCTGATGAGGTAAAGAAAACAATTGCCACATTGGAGAGACCGACGGTGGGGGAAGGGTCTGACAATCCAAAGCACACATTAAAGACTACACACAACCCACATACTCTTAAATAAAGGAGTCTGGAGGGGGTCTGGAGTCTATTCTGGTTGTCACTATTGGCAAGAGGTTGGGATATACCCTGGACAGTTCAGCAGCCCATTATAATGCTAACATATTCAGGTGAGGTAATGTATACAGACATACTTACATCTAAGGTCAGTATATAATCACCAATTAACCCAACATGCCTGCTGTTGGACTCTGAGAGGAAACTGGAGCACCTGGAGAGAATCAACAGCAGGCACTGAGAAAATATACAAGCGTCAGTCCATAGCAGAGTTTGCACACGTCGATTGTCTTGCGTGGAATTGTTGCCAAGAAGAGCCAAGCCTGTTGCTTTATTAACTTTTTAAATGTGCAACAACTGACATTATTCTCTTGTATATCATCACTTTTCTGAGACGTCTCATGTGGTACACATATGCTACACTGCAACAGAAATTAAGCAAGCATTACTCACATATCGCGGCCATAACCTGATAACACGCCCATTCCAAACTATGCAGATGCTCAGTCTGCACCAGTGAAAACACCAACCTATCGACTGCTTGGAGAATCTCCTGCTGATGGCAGCCCAAACTTTTATTGTAATAATTTGACAAATAATTATTTGTGTACTTACAAAGTATTGAACTTTGGTGCTCAGGTTGTCAGTTGACCTTTGACCTTTTAATGATTTCTTTAATTTTGGAACAGCTCTGTGGGTTATGATCCTCAGAGGCATCCTGAAGCCTGGAGGCCCCAAGTTGGTGACCCCTATTTTAAACCATTCACCATTGCATCCTTGCCTTTGAAGACAATGAAAATGTGCATAATTTTTTTATGCTTATAGCTGTGCAACATACATTTTTACAGAGTTAACATTCCTAAATAATCATTTAGGAATTCATCATGGACAAACATGAACAAGAAGGGAAACGGAGCGGCAGCAACTTGAGGAAACACTCGTCTTGGTCAGAGGTGAAATAGGTTTGTTTTTAACTCTTAAAATGACTTAATACCATGTAAAAAGAAAAAAGAAGCAATAAATGGCAATAAAACCTTATCGTATGCAACAATTAGTCAACACTGCTCCAAATACAGAGACAAGACTGGGAGAGCAAAAAAAGGCTAAAGAGGAGAAAAGGCAGCTGTTCAACTGCTGATAGGAGACTGGGGATTTGGCAAAGGCCACCCACTGTGGTACAAGAGCCTGAGAGCAGACTTGGAAGCCAAAGCCCTGAATGAGGCTGGTGTCATGAAACCTTGTACATTCACTGCAGAATCATCTCCATTAAGAACGTCTCCCCGGCCACGTTTGAGTCTTTTTGTATACAGACCCACCGTCAGATCACACCAGTTGTTTTAGAGTCCTAATTTGCATGAAAATTGTGGCTTTACAGCTATGCGCTTTCATTTATTTAGACATGGAAATGTCCTGTTAAACTGCCCTCAGGCATTTTCAGTGGGGACGCTTGCCTTTCAGAATTTTTTTACACACCTTGGTCTTTTTCTATTACTATGCAGCTTTAGATCTTGTCTGGACGTGACAATTCAACATAAAGAATTTTCCAGATTATGTGAAGTGATGACCGTATATGTATACAAGTTCATTTTAATGACTATCTTAGTTTGTAAGGTTGAACATAAAGCAACCCCTTCCTCCCTCACACACACACACACACACACCAGCTAAATGAGGCAGCTGCACACCATTATTGAGTCTCTTCCTGATAAAAGAGTCTTTCTTCTCCTGTGTCACCATGGGCTTTGGTCAGAATTGAGGATCAAGTCCAAGTAATTGCTTTCTCAAGATTTTTAAAAAGTGACACAATATAAATATCTCCACACAAGACTGAAGCGTAATAATAAGATTTGAATTATGATTTCCATGAACTTTACCATAATTGGTTCCAAAGAAATTCAGTTCTGGTCCAACGTTTAAATCTTACTCACAGTTGATGTGAAGGTCACCCTGAATTCGGTTAGTTGAACCAGGAGAGAAATCACTGTGCGCATAATTTAGAAAATCATTGTGGTTCTTCAAAATCACACATGCAGGCACAACAGTATGCATGCATTAAAAAGTTGCAACCCAAACACAAGATTTTGGTAGTCATTAGTGAACTCCTGGCTTAATTCTGGCAGGATGTTAGAGCACTTATCTTGGCACAGTCGAATAAATGTATTATTTTAATTGGTTTGTTTTTCTGCTATTCAGATTTTAGGCATAGTCCATAAAACTCCAACTGGGCTGAGGTCAGGACATTCAGGAGGCCATTCAGGAAGTTTAAGGTGAGCCTTCTGACCAAAGCTCTGATGAATAAGTGGGATTATTTTCTTGTTGGAAAACCAGGTTGTGTTCAAGTTTCAACGATCTCTCACCCTTGCATGAAAAGAAATTGTTGTTGTTGCGTGATAAAAGTTTTATACTCAACGATGAAGCTTTTTGGCCACAATAACAACAGCGTAAATGTTTCGTTAGCTTGGGATTCGTCAACTTTATTTTCAACCGTCACACGTCTGAAACGGCCTGACCTTCTCCATGTTGGAAAGTTCATGGGCTGAGCATGACCGTCCCGCGAAACCACTCACACACGATGAGCATCAACAGATAGGAAGCGGGGCGGAGGGTTAACATGCCCAGCCAAAATGATGCCAGCGCCTTTTTGGTGGCCAATAAAGGCCTGAGCAACGCTAACCTAAAAACATTTGATCAAATATTAGTGAGGGTGTATGTGTTATGCTTGCTAGTTTAAGGTGGGACGAAAGTGCAGACATGACCTCAGGATAACCATAAAACCCATCTTTTATAAACAACTGATGAAACTAACTGTTCTTGCAACAGGGCACATGAGTCAGAACACAGAAGTTGCTCAGTGAAGAACAATGAAAGCGGAAAATTATACATACTCAGAGGGAGAGGTGGAAAATGACATGGGCAAAGGCTGAGGCAACCAGGTGAAAAGTAACAGCTGTTTCTGGTGGGCTGAAAGGGAACAGAGGAGGGCAGACAAATAAAATCCAGTGAAGGGGAAACTAAAATTAGCAGAAAGGAAAACAATGATCTAAGAAAACTGGATCCAAATGGAAGAACAATAAGAATAAACTAACAAATGAAGCACAGAGAGGAATGAACAATGAGGCAAGCTCTTAACACATCAAACGCACACAGATTCTAACAGTAATTAATTTGAGTCTGTATGGAATTAAAAACAAATCAACAATAAATTCAAATTTGTGTCAATTCTTGCTTAAGAAATTCATCAATCTTGTAGGTGGTATAATAGCTCCACCCTGAAAAAACTGCTCAAATGAATCACCAAAAAGCCCAAATTATTATGATTCATTCCCATGGTGAGAGTAAGTGTACAATTTCCACCAGAACATATATTTGTAATCGGATGCATTTGTCGGCACGGATGATTTAGTTTCTCTGCGTTAGTCCATCAGCTTAAATTGGCTCTGTTCAGTTTGGAGCTGCGGATTTATATACGCATGTTTAAGTAATAACTGGATTAGAAAGGCTCACATCTACTTCATTGTTCTGCGTCTGATTGCATCCATCAATGAGTGAAATAACATAATTGCTGTTGAACGAGACAAACTCAGCTGAAGATCTCTGCCTTCCCTAAATATTATTCCATCCTGACGAATTGATTGCGTTTCTAGGGAGGAGGGCAAGCGAGATTTTCCCAATTTCCCTAAATTTGGTCAAATGACAGTTTGACAAACAACACCCCAGAGACATGTAAAGACATCACTGATAGAAGGTTGTGATGAATTTAAGAGAAGCAACACATGGTACCAATTCAACCTGACCTCCTTTGAGTAACATTCTTTAAACCCAGGGAAGAGCCTGCAGATCTACCGCGTATGTGTGTGTGTGTTGGATGTCTCCGCATCCCACCCAGCCTAGTCCTTTGTGTGAATGTGTGCGTCTAAAATCCGATGCCTCTAGCATAACCCCTGCATCCACAAGTCCTGATGTCGACATCCAGTCAGAGGCCAAGCTTTGGTGGCTTTCTGACTGAGATTTGCACACCCTGAAACCACACCTCGAAACGCCCATTACTTCACGTCCCAAATTAACTACACGATAACTTAACTAACCCTGATTTCTCCCCCACAACTCATAAAAACCTTAACATTTTGAGTCAAAACCAACCAAGGAATATATTGGCGTCCTGCTATAAATTATTTCATGTAGTTCATTCACTACACACAGCAGTGAAAGTGTTTACATGAAGTTAAAACAACATCCAATTTGTCTGATAAGCATTTAGCCAAAACGGTAAGGGGCCGTGTTTAATGGCACAGTTGGTAAAAAAGTTTGAAGAATGCCTTAAAATAAATGGATCATTTATTACAACATGTCTGCTATGAAATGTTTGAAAAATAAAATCCACCTTTGATTCTACCTTTGATTCTAGTGTCTTTATTCAACAGGTAAAAAAAAAAAAAATACTGTGGTAAGAAATGTTTGTTTTCAATGAAATCACCAGTGGCCCATTTTGCAAACATGAGCCCAATTAAGGGTCGACAGGCCAAAATCAGCTTTCATCGCAGGTGCGTACTGAAAACTCTGTCATTTTCTTCTCAACCTCAAGTCGTCCACCACTTCTTCTCACAACACACCCTGAAGAACTTTTTCGCTCCCTGCTACATGCTAAGCTATTGCGCGATTGGTCATAGTTTCGTGGGCGTGTTTGTTTACGTGGAAAAGTGCTTGGACATCGATGTTGTCAAAAGTACATGAAGTGCATCTCACTATCCATCTGCTGTAACTGTTGGACCAAAAAACTGAACTCCCCCATGCAACGGGCAAATGTCCCACCGACGCCTTCTGTTCTTTTTTTTTTTGGCTTCTAATAACATGGAAAATAAAATGAGATTTTTCATCTTGGCAATCATTAACTCCTCAAAACTTGTGAACACGTAATGGTTGTTCCTCATGATTGCCGCTGTGTTTACTGTACTGCTGTGAACCACACCTTTCGAAGCCAAAACTCCATGGCATATACCGCAGTGGTAGAGGTTTCACAGGAAACCACGTAGGGTGTCTTGTGGACGTTGAAGGGTGTGTGTGACCGCATGTAGACTTCTCCGACTTTGGCTAGGCCAAAGTAAGTCTTCCTCTTTGACAGAGTTTCAGATGCAGCGATCTTTGTCCTCTCCTAACGACCCATTCCCCCTGGATCATCTAGAGTCTTCTGTCCTCCTCTCTTCCCTTCAGACCACCTGCGCTTTAGATCTGGGTTGTCGTAAGTGAAACGGTGAACCAAATTCCACCAGAAACAAACCTCCTTGTTTCCAAAAGAGATCAGTTCAAAGTGCTTCATACCGTGAAAACAAAGAAACGTCACAAACACTTCTCATAGTCAACTGTTGTGAACTCCAATGGCAGACGTTAAATTTTGTCAAGAGCCATTGTCAAAAGCATCAAGTATGTTGATCAATGTTCCAACAGGTCGCCATGCATCCTGCATCAAATGCTTGTTATGGAGACTTGGACGCCCTATACAGTTACCAGGCAACCATTGTTACAGCTTGATTTTTGTTTTGCCCATAACATCCAGATATTAAATCGTCCATTCAGCCATTACACTAATTGAAAGGTCATTCCTTTTGCTTGGAGCGAAGTTAGAGAAGTTCACATAATCAACTCAAACCAAGCATGTTTTTTTATTTTTCTTCTTCTTCTTGTCTTGCCTTGGAGCCCTCCTGTATCGCCCGGTGTTGGACTGGCAACCTGTTTAGGGTGTAACCAGGCTCTCGGCCAATGACCACTGGAGCGTGACCCCAGCTAAACCACGACTCAGTGAGTATAAGCAAGTACCGGCAATTGATGACGGATAGATGGTAGTCAAATCTGACAAGGCTACATTTACAAATTAATTTCTGTCATCAAAGAACCTGAACTCAAAACTTTCCTTGCGGTTTGGGTGCAAGACGTAAAGCTAGTTAACCATGGCTCAGTTGCTTACATTGTCACTATTTTCTTAAATTAACAGCCTCCATGTTGCTGCGTGGAAGTGCATGCTGGGTGAATTACTCGTTCCATCTCCTAAATCTTACTTTGATATCCAACGCTCATCCAAGAAAAAAACAATGAAAGAGGCTCCTCTTCCATTACAAATGTGCACAAAACTTTGTAAATATTAATGTAACTAATTAATTCCTATTTAATTGCAGGGTTTCCATGAATTAAGGAAAAATGAGTTAAAATCATGCTTGAGTAATAAACATGCCTCGCCATCATCCTCCCACCATTCCCGTCTTCTTCGTCTTTTCTGCCAGTAGTGACGTCCAAATGGAAAACCACCTCATTCTAGTGCAAAAACTTGTCATAAGAAAATGTATTTGCCAAAATTGACGCGTTTCCATTAAGCAAATTCATTTTCTTTGTGCCATTAATGGAAACGCTACTACGGATGAGACATAAAGGAACTTATCTGAGCTTGTTGTTCTGACTCTGCCTTGTGCAGATAAAGCACCGACTTCATATAGTTGCGCCACAAAACCACAGCAAAAATCTAAAATAAAATGTGAAACCACCCCCTCTGAACTTAAGCTGCACAGAAATGATGCTCAACAGATAAGGCACAAGTGAAATAAACCATTATCTGTCTGCATGAAAGATTTGTAAACCTGTTGGTGCCTCTTTTAAATGAAACGCACAAACAGCAAACTTTACCCTCATTGATGATTGCTTAATATAGTCACCGACTGCTTCTTCTTGCCTTCATAGCAGCTGACAGCGTAGCATTTGAATGCATCCAAGGGGGATCTTGTCCTGATTTTCTATGGAAATGCTGCGGTTGGACTTTTGTTGAAACCGACAGTACTTTTGCTTTCAACCTAAGAAGCAGTGAGGAATGCCCTTACATGAGCACGTACATCAAAATAGGGACCATCAGAACATCCATGCCTCAGTGTTAAGCATGTTCAGATGTTGCAGCTGGCTTCCAGGAGCCTCTGCAGTTTTCTGACGGAGATGGTCATTGGGATCAATAGACAAAGTTCTGGATTAAATGCTGCTGTAAATACATTTTGGAAAAACTGCAATTACACTGTGTAAATCATTCAACCAAAAGGATTCGGGAAGAATAATTTGCAAAAAGAAAAAAAGTATTCATACTCCTCTTATGCCATTTTTTTTTTTAATTTGTTGGTTTTTATGTGACAGACTAAGGTAAAGTAGTGCATAACTGTGTAGGGAAAGAATACAAGGATTTTAGCATTTTCTTTATTTATTTATTGTTTATTAGTATTATTATTTTTTTGCAATTAATAATATGAAAAATGTAGTCCGCACTTGTATTTTGTCTCTTTGCATGATTGTGAGTTGAAATGGCCCAGTCAAAGTCCACACCTGAGTCCATTTGAGAATTTATTCTGGTTGAAACTTATACCTTATTAGTGTGATTTTTCTGACTACATCTCATGGAAAAATCTGTTGCTCTTAACCACTTCTGAAACTGAGGGAGCCTAGTGGACGGGATGTGAAACATCCTCAAGAACCAAGAGGGGAAGTTCAGCTGGGTTTTACTTAAATGTGCACTTTGAGTATCGTGCTCCAGAGTACCTGGACTCCAGACCAGCGTATCGGTTTTACTTCACTAGAGGTCTGCAAAGTAATTCCTTAAACGAGAAGTCAAGTGCTTTCTGGAGCAGAAAGTCAAACTCAAAGCTATCTTTTTGATTTTGCAGCACGTGCACGTGGATTGGGGGTTCCCTTGCTCTGATCCACTTCATATCCATCACCTTTAGAAATCCGTGTCATCGCTGGGATGATGGATTGAGACTGCAGAGAACGGAAGAGTGTCATTGTTGTCCAATTTTACAAAAACGGCCTTATTTATGTGACAGCCCTACACGCTCGACGTACAATGGAGGAGCTCACCTCTCAGACTCCCCGCAGCGCTACTGTGGAAACAGCCGGATCTCCTGAGGCGCGTTCTGTGTAGAACAGCGCCCCGTGCTGGTGACAAACGCGAACTGCACGTAGGGAATCAATGAGATGACTGAGATTCCAACGCTCCACGTGCTTTATTTCTACACAACTGTGATGCGGTTCTCCATCCAGAGCCTCCTACTTCATAAAGCCGGCTTTATCTACTTCAGACTCCTCCGCTGTTTGTTTGAAGCATTATAATTAAAAATGTTGAAAGGTGTGTGGGGGCGAGGGGGGCATCTATTGTGTCTCCCCCTCTGGGAATCTTGAGTGAGTTTCGATGGGTCTCTTTCTTGCTCTGCCGCCTTTTTATTCAACCCATGCTCCTCCTTACAGCCCCTCTCAAAAAAAAAAAAACCTTCCCCCCTCACATTAAAACAACACGCCAATCTGTTTCAGCCCGGTAAGAAAAAAAAAAAAAGTTTTCGAGCCACAGCAGTCATAAAGGAGGCTCTACACACAGACACACATACACACGCATCCCCGTCTGGAAGGAATTAGACAGCTGAAACAGCGGCTGAGAGAGACTGGCCACTCTGTGTAACCTGGATGCTTGAGGAGACTAAAATACTTACCTTGATGCTCCCCAAGAGAGCTGCTGAAGCTGGCTGCAGAGATTTAATCACCAAAAATTTACTTCTTTTTTTTCTGCTTCTTCTTCTTCTTCTTTTTTCAAATTCTAATTCATTTTAAATGAAGTTTTCTTACTTTTCCCCCCCCCTCTTCTTTTGCAACTTTTATAAACTTTTCTTAAAACATGACTGAAAGCTGATGAAGATTATATATATTTTTTTTATTATTTTTTATTTTTTAACGGCTTTGATTTGACTTTAACTTTTGGTTTTTTTTTCTTCACATAAACAATACCGAAGCTGACTGACAAGATGTTTGAATTCGCGCACACCAAAGACGCATGTGGCTCCCGACTGATTAGTTGAGGGGACAAGCAGTGGCCCCTTTCCCCCGAGGACAAGGATTGTTGTTGTTGTTTTATTTTATTTTTTTAAATAAATAATAGTAATTATTTATGAGGACAATATTGAGCGGATTCATGAGAATCACTGCTTCTCGAACTCTTCCGCCTCTTTCTCCGCCGGCGGACCGGAGCTGACCGAGGTGACCGAGGTGACCGCATCCCCTCCGCGGACCAACGAGCGGACAGCAGCTGAGACAAGGTAGGCGGTCATTGCGGCCGAGGGACCCTGACCCCGAATGAATGACCTGGCTTTGTTTTTGATCAGCTTGATTAGTTATGTGAACATAACCAGATGCTCTGTTTAAACCATTTAAAGTTTATTTTTTATTTTTTCAAACACAAGGAGCTTGGAGAGCTGCTTTATCCGCCTCTACCTATTGGAATATATCATTCATTCATACTCATTTTTCTTTATATATATTTATATAGAAAATAATAAATAAATAAATAAATGTTTTTCGGCTGGCTCGAAAGGTTTTACTAAGTCATCAGAAAGAGTCGTCTGGCGCTCTGTTGACAGTAAATACAATTTATGGGGAGCGCTGCGTCATTCCTCGGGTATATTCTCTGAGCCAATGGGAAGGCTCCGTCAAGAAACGAAACGGAGAGGCGCGTAATTTGATGTCTCGCGTGGGTTTCAAGCCCCTCGCTCGGGAGACCGCGGCGTGGTCTTAAAGGGACACCGTCAGGCTTTTTGTGAGGTTAAAAATGGGGGCGCAGCCCGGACCTCGGGTTCATGACGAGGAGATGAGGCTTTACAGACACTTTAGGGAAAACCCGGTGTTTGTGTTGCAGAAGTCTCTCCCTGGGCTTTAGGAAGCAGTTGCTCAGTGAAGAAGGAACAGCCTTTGGGATTCTTTATTTTTGAACTGGAGCTGCTGAAGAGTTTGGCAGCTGCTGTCTACCTCTAGGCCAGTCCTCTCTGGGTCTTTGTCACCGTCTTGCTTTTTGTGTTTCTGAAAAGTTTGGAGGCGACTTTTAATGCTTTTTCAACCAGACTCAAACAGCCCTTACTCGTTGAACACATTTTATACACTTCAAAAGCACTGTTTTCACCAGTGATAACATGTGCTGTGGATTAAAAACAACAACTGTTTGGCAGACAGTTAGCTTAAACTGCTGCACTAATAGAACTAAAATGTCAAAGAGTCTGAACCATCAATACAGATGACATCATTTTATTGTTGTTGTGGGTCTGGATTTGTTCTTGACACGGGGGGGTTCCCAGCTTACGACAAGCACACTGGCATTATTATGAACATCTGTGCACAGACATGGACATCTGTCACACTTTGACCTATTTGCTTCCTCTCTCCACCTACTGAGATCTCTCAGCGTCCAGATAGCCTACCACTTTTGGCTCCTGTACTGTATAACCCACACGAGGAATGCCCATCTGTTTGTTGGACGCTTGAGGATTCCTGACATTTATTCAATTTGCACAAAAAAATTTAAAAAATCCATCCCACACATGGAATTTGCTTCCTACTGACCAGGGATATTGTTTCTTGAGGCTGTTTAATTCCTCGAATATGCACCGTCAGCACTTCATGATGCCGGATTTGTGATGAGGAATTCGCTTTTTTTTAAATTTTATAACAATTCCCAACACTCTCTTTGAGATGCACATGTCAAAAGCAGAGGGACAGCAAGCACTCTCTTCTTTACTTTTCTGTACTTGTGAATGGACACAAACAGAAATATGCAGGGATCCTAATCTCGGCCCCCCTGGGGGGAGTTCCCATGCAGAGCGCAGTCAGGAGGGCCATCCCACTCCAGTGCTTTCCTGTGGCATAATTTTGCTTAAATTAGACAAGTAGGTCGTCGGATAAAGGTAAAATCAAATGACAAAACGTAGAAAAGCAACAGTTTTGTGCATGGTATAGAGTCACGCAAAAGCGCAGACTCATCAGTTTTCATCCACACGCGGCATTCAGCACTTTACTGCCTAACACAGGAAGGCATTCCATGGCTGCCCTCCATTAGGGCTCACAACAAGCCTCACGTGACATTTCGGCTCTCAGCAAGGGTCCTTCAGCGCACATAAGCCTCTGGGCTTCAGACTGCCAGGGTATGACTACTGAAGTTGGAGGACAGAAGTGCTTACATGTATAGCCCCCGTCACCCCCATCGCCTCCCTTCTACCAGCAGCACCAACTACCTCATGTATTCTCCTGCCATGTTTTTTTTTTTTTTTTTTTTTTTTTTTTGTTTCCAGGTTCTCATCGGCCAAAATGCAGTGAAGTGCCACAGCCGCCAGCCAGTAAAAGTGAAAATTTGGACGTGAGCGAGTGCTGGATTTAAATTCCCACTACGTCACACTGAGCCATGCAGAGTATCTCGGGGGAGGGTTAATGCCAGCGCACATTAAAAGCTGGTAATGTTAGTTCATTGCTGGACATCAAAATTTGTTGGTCTGTTTTAGCACTTGTAATTTTCAAGGTTTTACGCCGTATTTCTTAAATATTTAAAAATAAATAAATAAATAAAAAATGAATACAATCCAGAAGCAACTTCCTAAAACTAAAACTTCCTAAAACCAGCCCAATTTTGCATCAGTCGTCAAAAATGTTTCTCGACTTTACCCTTTCAACTGCACAAGTGCAACTTTTAGATTTTGAAATCTGGTCATGCATTTCAAAGATGATGAAATGGACGTGAAAACAAAAGCCTCGTTTACTTGTGTGTTTTCATCTTTGTTTTTTTTTTTTGGTGAAGCCACATGCAGCTTTGAAACGGTCCTGTCAGTGAAAGTGTTGATGAGGACCACACAGGTGATCAAGCCGTAATTGAATTAAAGAGATGAGCCATTAGCTTGAAAGGGAAGGGCGCTTACAATAACCCTCCTTTTGTCAACTCATTCAGTCATCCCTGCTTTGCACAGAAAATGCTTATCAGGCGGTGACGTGTTGTTACTGCTGGAACGATTGCTTCCCAAGCCATTGTGCCCAAGGAGAGAGGAGAAGGCAGACTAAGAGCGCCCAAGAAGATGCAGCATCTACAAGGTCAAGAAGATGATTTCACTGTCTTCACCAGTGCAGAGCTTGGTTAATAATGGCAGCAGGCTGGTAGATGAGTTTCTGTCAAGAGCAGCAAAGAAGCCTTTTGTCTTTCAGAACAAGATCAAGACAAACTGGAGCTTTTTGGGAAGTGCCAGGATCAGACTGCAGAAGACTGGTGTAAATGTGTTTTCTCAGAAGAAGCCCACTTCTGATTGCTTTTAGCAGAGGAGAGGTTGACACCACCAAGAGTCAAGTTGGTGTTTCAGGAGACGCATCAGTTCGCTTACAGTTTTGGATTAAAACCTTGTGACCCCTCGAGGTGGGATCACAGCATCTTTGAGGAGCATCCAAACCCAAAAAGCCGTGAGCAAATTGGTGAAAAACAAAGCTTCATCGTGCACAACGAAGCTCTGCCCCATAAGGTACAGTAAGAGATTCTTAGTTCGCAATGGATTTATTTCACAAAAAGACCCAGGAAAGCAGACATTTGTGGAAAAGCAAAAGTTTCTGTCAGTCTTCAAACCTCCCCAGCAGTCTTCCTGCTTGTCCCCTCACAGGTTTTAATTTCGTCCATTATCTGTTTGCCTGAATTAGCCGTTGTTATTTGAGTTGCCATGACAAGAGTCTCCCAGTCTGTGGTGGTGGTGGTGGGATGGGGTTTATCTATTTTAGAGCGCCATTGATAGCAGACTGGTGTCTTTGTTTGACCACTGAAGACACTTAATGTGGGTTAAATTGTACTTTTTTGTGTTTTTTTTTTTTTGGAGACTTTTTGTGGGAAACTTTTCATTGGCTTTAGACGCAAGAGTAACAGAACTCACTGGAGTCATATATCTAGGACTTTTAAGAATTAAAACACTTTGTCCCATATCAGATGTGTAGTAGGAATGAATAGCAAACAGCTGTCCGGACAAAGATCTCGCTATAGTAGAAAAGAGTTTTGGCTGCACCACATCTGAACATCTGGCTTCTCAGAATCTGCCAGATCGGTGGAGCTACGTTGCCACAGCCTGCAGTGGACAAAGTTGTGCGTGCTAACGAGAACTTACAAGTATTTTTGAGCAAGAAAAAAAAAACCAAAAAACCAAGAACTAAAAGTGAACTTCTTAAATTTTTGTCCACTGGGCCGCAGTCTCAGAGAACAGCTCTGGAATGAGGAGGGAAGCGATTAGCATAAAGCAGGGGGATTTTTTAGGATGTGCTTTCTACATCTCGCCTCAATCGTGTAGTGGCATTGTCACTCAGTGGGAGGTGGTAGCATTTAGTTCTGGCTCTTGTAATGACAAAGATTCCACAAACGGAGGCAAACTGTGACCACAGAGGGGGTTTATGAATAAGGCAGGAGAAGAAGAATGGGAAAGATGATGTGGTGTGGGGGTTCTGCCACTGTCTGGCTCTGTCTTTGAAAACCCACTTGACCTTTTGGTTCATTCGGAGATGTCCATTCACAGTTCAACAATCTACATAGCAATGCAGAGCTTTCACTATGGCACCGGTGAAGTGCCAATTTTAAGCTGGGTCTTTGGACGCTTTGACACCATCAACCTTTCCCAAAAGCAGATGATTCCAGTTTCTTTGCATTTATGAATGGGAAGTTACAAGAAGAAGGCTGTTTGTAACGCGGGTCCTTTCATAAGCGGGTTGTCGGGTCAGTGTCAACGCAGAAGCATGTTGTACAGCAGCTCTTTAGCACAGCAGTCATTTCTTAGCCAGAAACAGCCTTCCAACAAGGTTAGCCAATTGATTTGTTTGGCACATTTTAAGCAACAGGGCCATTCAAAGTGATTAGAAGGAAAATAAAATGAAGTGACAAAAACTGGCAAAGTAAGGAAAACAAAACAGATTACAGTTTATAATGTCCCAGTGATTATAAATCAAAGATAACTCTAAACAAATGGGGTTTGAGATTTAATTTGAAGTAACTCAATGTTTCAGCTGTTTATTTTTTTTAAGCTTTCTGGAAGTTTGTTGCAGGCTACTGGATCACATAAAAGCTGAATGCTGCTTGGTTCTGGTTTTGGGGATGCAGAGCAGAACCAGAACCAAGAGACCCAAGAAGTTTGAAAGGCTGATACAGCAACAGCTTTAACGTATTTTGGTGCAAATCCAATCAGCGATTTAAAAACTAACAACAGTATTTAAAGTTATTCTCTGAGCTAATGTATGTAAAAACATCAAAACTGGGGAGATGTGCTCTGCCTTCCAGGTTTTAGTGAGCAGCATTCTGCTCACGTTGTCTGATCAGCGTTTGAGGCAGACCTGTTTAGACACTGCTGCAGTAATCTGTTCAACTAAAGAACAAAACATGGATGAATTTGTCAAGCTCTTGTTGGGACATTAGACCTTTAACTTTGGAAATGTTTATCAGGTGATGGAAGGCCAGCTTTGTAATTGTCTTTATGTGTCCCTGAAGAAAAAGGTCCATCATAAGGGCCAGATTTTGGGCCCGGTCGGTCATTCGTAGCTATAGAAGCTGAAGCTGTGTGTTGACTCTTGATCATTTCTCTTTTGTGTCAAAATTCACCCCTTACGTCAAACTAACCTGAGTGACTTTAACATTTCTTTCGTTTTAAAACACAATACCTCTAGGGATTTACTACAACAAAATTGAGGCTTGTAAAACTAAATCTGTTTGGAATTGGGTATCAATTACATTGCATTTTCTGGCTGTATCTTGCATACATATTTCTGTATAAACATGTCTATTACTTTATGTTATTGTTGTTGCAGAAAGGCGACTTAAGTCAATACAAGTGTAACTTTGCAACAACTCTGTGAATCGGTTGGATGCAGGAATGCCGCAGAGTTCTTTTTGTTGTTGTTGAGGATTCATCGGGGTTAGTACTGATGAATTTGCCAAATTTGACCATTTTTGGGACCAGCTGTAAACTGTGGAAAGTTGCCGTTCTCATTTGACTGTTACTTCTTTCTTGATTCTTACTGCGAGTATCGCCGATGTTTGACCTTGCAAACAAAGAGAAGCAAACTGCAGCGTGTCATCCAGACAACACTCTTAACTGATAATTGTGCTCCATCTTGTGATTTGCTCAAGGACGTCTCAGCCCGACATGCACCACAACAGTCATGGGGACCACATACACGTCCAGTCCTCTTTAACTACACCCTGGTCTTTTGCAGTGCAGGCCAGACACATTCATTCTGACAACTTAGTGCTCACATCAAAACATCCAGACGTCTTTGCACACATGGTTTTTGTATTGGCAAAAACAGCGATACACTTGAGGTTTCAAACATGTATGAGCTCATCTGGTTGCCTCTGCTAACATGATAAAGAGCGAAATATGAAATTCTACAATATTTTGCTTGTTGATCCAAACATTTGATACAACCAATCGAATAGGTCTTTTTATTCGTTTACAGCTATTTTTGTCTTGCACGTCAGTGCCTGTTTCTGATCACATTAAGACAATTAAATTACTTTCCCCATCCCCGTGGCTACAAATGTAACCTGACAAAAGTTGTATTTGTAAAAACTTCTGAGATGTTGATTTGTGAGCCTTTTCTGAAGCAAAAAATCAGAGTTTAAAGCTGTTTTGGTTTCCCTGAGACCAACGACGCGACTCTGTTGACTCAAGGTGCCTCAGATTTACACCCTGACCAGACCGTACAGTAATGATACATTCGCTCCAATGCGTGTGCAGCAGGACCCGCGTGAAGAAACGCGCAGAAACTCTGGTGAGCCTTGTTATATTTTACGTTCCGTCACAGGCCTTGACCTGGAACCCTGCTGAAAGAGACTGCACTGCTCTCCTGTGAGTTCAGTTGAATGTCTCCTCCTTTCTGCAGCAGCAGCAGACACAGCACATCTCTTCATATTGTACAGATCATGCTTGGATGCATTTGTTATTGGAACCGTCGGCCAGCAGAGATGTGAGGACTTTCACGTTCGCCCTGACAGCGTGCTCACACAGCGGTCTCCTGTTCTGTAGCGTGATGGCATTTCAGCATATGGTGAACGTGTTAACGTTGACGAATCACTCAGAGTTCCATCCAAATGTTTTCACGCCCCATTTTTAAAAATTTAGTCACATCACAACCACAGACTCAAAACAATGTTTTTGAGATTTTATGTGATAGACCAGCACATTGTTTTGCATAATTGCTGGAATTAATTTTTAAAAAATCCTCCAAAGTGTGTCTTGCATGTGTTTTTAGCAATGTTGCATTGTGTGCTTGCAACCTGCATGTGGGCCACAAATTTCAAAAACTTACTTTTGCTTTTGGTTGCAGTGACTCTCAGATGTTGAACAGGTTTTGTAATTCAGCCCCACTTTAAACCTGTTCAGTGTCCACTGCATACCTGGAGTCCGTTTTCTAAATGTGTGCCTTTTAAAGACAATTGGATCCACTAGATTTTATTTAGGAGGACCATTTGTAAAACAAACAAACAAACAAAAAAAACTTTTTTTGACTTCATCGCTGTTCTGTGTAGGTATATTATATGAAATGCATTCAAACTTGAATAAAAATGTCTAAAATGTCAAAGCCGCGTCGAATTCAGTTCTGCACTTGCCTGCCAAGATATATATATTTTTTAAATCAGGTGCAATAAACCAGAAGAAA
This sequence comes from Poeciliopsis prolifica, assembly GCF_027474105.1. Taxonomy (NCBI): domain Eukaryota; kingdom Metazoa; phylum Chordata; class Actinopteri; order Cyprinodontiformes; family Poeciliidae; genus Poeciliopsis; species Poeciliopsis prolifica. Next base: position 5,957,142 of record NW_026562392.1, on the reverse strand, counting down.
CATCTAAAACCTCCAGGATACCTGCCTCACAGCACATTGTCTTCCTATATTTAATTCAAAACAATATCTCTGTGCTGTTTGTTATATAAATAGGGAGCAATGATTAACAAATGACAATATGGGGTTGTTATGAGGATGGAAGATGGCTGTTAAATGAGGAGCAGGGGACAAGGTCAACTGAGGACATCCACAGGCAGTGACAACAGGAACCCGGGCTGCTCTTTACCAACAATTAAACTTTACACCAAATAAAGAACCCAAACCTTTAATTAAAACAGTTTTACTTTGTCGACCAATAGCGATATTAAACATTCAATTTTTTTGTACGTTCGCAGTTGAATTTGAATCACTCTTCACAGAGAAAGCAGATGGATTGTTGGGGATCTTTGGTGACTCTCCCATGTCTGGAGACATAAAACAAACAAAAAGGCTTGGGTTGATATCATCCCGTGACAACGACACCGACAGCTTGAACAGATAAATGTCACGTCTTCTGACACGCAAAGATGTGTCCCGAAGAGACAGCATCATTGCCGTGCTGATGACAGCCTCCGCGGTCACAGGCAGCGCTCCCTCGGAAGTTTTATCTCTCAGGGGCTCCCTGCAGTCTGCAGCTAATCTTTCTGCTCTCTGAGCTAATTGTTAGTTTGACCTTTGCAAGACAACACACACCCAGGGCAGCAGATGTAACGTGAGGAAGATCAAGGCTTTCTGATGTTCATTTTGTTGGTTGCAGGGATACAGCACAACTCCTGTCCTTATACTTTAAACATGTATATGCATAGCAAGAATTTCTAATGTGTATCTTCAACGATACACATCAGGACAAATTTTCTCCTGAGCTCTTTCTAAACTGACTCAAGGAGACGAGGTCACAGGGTTCATTCCACTCTTCCCGATGTTGCTGTAAACCAGCATACACACATGCGCTCGCCCACATCAGAGAGCGGGAGCCAGCGGAGGTCATAATAGCTGCTGAAAATGTACATTGTCACAGACAGACTTGACTGACTGACTTTCTTCTTTAGGTGTAACGGCCTCTTTAAAATGACCGTTTTGTGTGTTTTGCACGGTTGGGTGTCGGGGGCCTCGTAAAAGAGTGGTTGACGTTAAGAGCCTCGCCACGTGCCAGAGCAGCCGCGCTGTGCTTCATGTCTGAACTTAAGTTATCTCCCTGTTGTTACACTTCTCTGTTTATCTGCTTCTGTTACCTACTTTCGTTTGGGTCTTTCGCTTTAGTTTTCCCTCCCCTCTCACCATCTGTCTTGCGAGTCTGGGCGCGGTGTGTTGAAGTCTTGCCAGACCACAAACAGCACTTGACTTTGTGCATCATTGTTCTGATGACTGTGTTTGTCAGATTTATAGTCACGGTACAGTAATTTTTTTTCACTCCCTCCAATTGTGAATTCAACGAGTCTGATGCAAAATACATTGCATTAAACCGAATAGGCAATTTATGCATGGCACAGAACCTCAAAAGATATTCGCACCACTTGGATTTTCTCACATTTTCTCATGTATAAACACAATGTTTGACTTTATTTGGATTTTAAAATAAAATGACACAAAAAGGAATGCTTTTCTTCAGCTGAGGCAGGTAAGATGAAGATAGAGTAAATGCAGGGCAATCCCAGAAGAAAGACTTCAGACTGAATCAGATACTATCACGGGACAGTCAGAGCTGTAACCAGAGTATTTATACTGAAGATATTTAACAATGAGATCATCCTGTCTACACTTTATGAACCTGATACTCCTGCCCTTCTTTTTATGCATTCAGGATAACAATAAACAACAATCTATGCATGTGCTGCAGTCAAGGCTGACCTTCCGGCAGAACAATGATCCTAAACACACAACCCGAGCTAAAGTAAGGTTCGAAGTTAGCTTTTAAAGGATTATGCACTGCATGTTTTAGATGTCACCTTGATTCAACTCTCCTAAACAAGGACCGGAGTTGTACACTGAAGGTTTGGATCGACTCACATTTGTGCCTGTGTGGCTTCTGACGCGTGACAAAAGGTTTTGGGAACACGAATACTTTTGCTAAGCAGTGTACATGTCCTTACGCAGGAGCTGCCAGTATGATTTCACTTCATGTTGTTTCGATTAGACTCACTGTATGCACACATGGAAAAGCGCCTTCATCCAGTGCACCTAAAGAGGCACCCTACCGAGTCACTGACTCGGTAGCATTGGACCTAAAGGTTGCCGAAGGAACTAATTTTCCTATAATAATGTTTATAAGGAATCACAGAAGGGAAGAGGCACTAACGGAGCAAAGGGGAAATTTAAGAGATCTTGTCTCCTTCTTCCCACGGAGATACAAACAGATGACATCAGAGGGTGGTCCGCTCTGCCTTGAGCCGAGCCGAGGCCACGCAGAGTGGGTCTCCGTTGGTCTGCCAAACAGATGTTGGTAGCAACATAATGAAGGCTTCTAGCAGACCTCAGGAGTTTGAGCTGAATATTGTTCTCTTTGTTTTGTTTTTTGTGTTTTTGCAAAAGGATTATACAGAAAAAAAGCAGGACAAACATTCATAAGAAGAAAGAGTTAACCTGCATGCTGCTTTGAGCCCTTACTGTATTCAAAGTTTTGTCTTTAAACGTTACAGAACGCTGATATCAATCACTAGCGCTTTCTATTACTCCCTGTTGTGATAGTTGGCTGCAGCATCCAGTTTGCCGGTTAATTAGGTCAAGAAAATGTGCACCCACCCACATTAAAAGAGACATGGAACAAACGCTTGCTCTCGACTGTGTGGCATTTAGACAAGGATTGTGGGGAAGGACAGCAAGCCGGAGAAAGTACAGGAAAAAAAAAGTTCTCCCTTTACCTGAGTTTGTATGTTTTCTATCAAGGTGGAAGGCATTTAGAGTTACAGATAGTCTGACATCTTTGAGGTGAATACTGGGCATAAATCAACAAAGCAACCAGGTATTACCTGCTTGTTCTTGTCAAAGCCTTAAACAAGCGACCACACAAGTGAACTAACCTGCAACAAACCGTTTATGGTGAACATCAGCTGCAATGAATTGTATTCACTGAATTCTTGTGTTTCATCCCGTGCATAGGTGTGCTTGTTCTCCCTTAACTAGAACCAGTTCTAACTTAAAATGAACTAACTCATTTTCATTCTTCACCACCTGAACAGTCTGACCCACATTCACAGCTCCAACATTTTTATTCCCTCCAGTTTTGCTCACATTGGATGTATCAGCTATTTTAATTGTAACATTTCTTTGCCCTCTTTTCATTCATCGCCCCTCCGATCAACCTAAAAAAATATCTTCCTGTCTTCTTCTCCGTAGATGAAGTGTCAGAGAGTCCTGAGCTACCTGAGAATATTTGGGACCACCATGTTCGGCGTGTCCCTCCTGGTGGGAATCTCCACAGCCTACATCATGGGCTATCAGTTCTTCACCACAGCCCACAATTATCTGTCCTTCGGCTTGTATGGTGCTATTTTGGTCGTCCACCTCATCATCCAGAGCCTCTTCGCTCTCTTGGAGCACAGGAACATGCGGCGCTCCTTGGAGACGCCGATCAAACTGAGCAAGTCCTTGGCGTTGTGCATTGCTGCTTATCAGGAGGATCCAAACTACCTTAGAAAGTGCCTGGTGTCTGTGAAGAGGCTGACGTACCCGGGGATCAAAGTTATCATGGTGATCGATGGGAACTCCGACGACGACATGTACATGATGGAGATCTTTAAGGAAGTCATGGGATGGGACAAGTCAGTGTCGTACGTGTGGCGGAGCAATTACCACGTCAAAGGTCCGGAGGAGACTGATGAGAGCTACGCCGAGAGCCTCCAGCAAGTCTCCAGGACCGTGCTCAGCAATAAATGTGTGTGCATCATGCAGAAGTGGGGAGGCAAAAGAGAGGTCATGTACACAGCCTTCAAAGCACTGGGAAGGAGCGTGGACTATGTACAGGTAAGGCTTAGCCATGTAAGCAGGAGAAAAGGTATCAGTTCAGCAGATTAACTCCACTATACCAAACATTAGGTGGCAAATGAAGAGGAGAGCGGTGGAAATTAGACCAGGGGATATGCAGTCAACAGAAGCATACATTGAGCACGAGGAGGAAAGAGAGCAGAAAGACATGTGGTCGGAGAAGAGAGAAAGGGGGGCTGCACAAAGCCAAACACAAGCTCCACAAAGAGCCTTTTGTGTTCCTTTTAGCCAGACGGTGACTGGATGCATCGTGTTGTGAAGTGAGGCGTAAAAAAGGGCAGCAGCAGCTGATGCTTAAGTGTAATACCAGATCGGTTTCATGGGGTTCAGGGTGACATCACATCGGCGATGTTCTGAATCAAACCCTGACCCTGTGTAAGACAAATGATTGGCATGGGTATTCTGTGACTTACTAACAAGTTTAGCTTGATTAAAACTCAATTATTATAAAAGAAACACAAAGTTTGTAAATCTTGTAGTGAGTCTCTTTGTGAACAAATGCAGTGGCTGCAACACCAACTGTCATTAGCTGAGTGTTTTCACATCTGTCAATATTGCGAGTAGAAATTGAGGTAAAATACATAGCATAATAAGCTAACACGATGCTTTCATCAATTATTAGATCTAAAAAACATGTGGCGTTTGGAAGTAAAAAGCCTGACACCTGCAGCAGACTTGTGCCTTGCAAACAACATTTGTTAAGCAGAGATCTTGAAGGATCATGTCGGTACTCTCCAGCGTTTAGGAATTAGTAAGAAATCCCTGCACTCCCACTACTATCAAGTCCGGTCTGTAACAGATTCCTTTGTTAATGGGGATTTGGCGGCAGGTTTCTTTTTTTTCCACCCATCAACTGATTTTCTTTATCAGGAAAACGACCTTTTATAGAAGAAAATGGAGTGAGCATCTGTAAAAGACCGAACAGGAGAGGCAATTATAGTTGAAAGCAGATCTCTGGTGGGTGTTGTAAAGCCTTTGGCTGTACTATTTCTCTTAAGTAAGGTAATGAAGATTGTGTCTTATCTTTGATGTGTAAACGTAGCTAACCCACTTTTTTTTTTCTCAGGTGTGCGACTCGGACACCATGCTGGACCCAGCATCATCAGTGGAGATGGTGAAGGTTTTAGAGGAGGACCCAATGGTCGGAGGTGTTGGAGGAGACGTGCAGGTAGGGTAACAAAACTATGTTCTCGTGCTTTTTGATATCTTGAATTTCAGTGTTTGACCCAACAAAAAAAACTAAGCAAATGCTATGTTTAAGCATAACATCTGTCTCTTGGCCCTCTAATCTTTTCTGTAGATCTTGAATAAATACGAATCATGGATCTCCTTCCTGAGCAGCGTTCGCTACTGGATGGCCTTCAACATCGAGCGGGCTTGCCAGTCGTACTTCGGTTGTGTTCAGTGCATCAGCGGACCTCTGGGGATGTACAGGAATTCTCTGCTGCACGAGTTTCTTGAAGATTGGTACAATCAGACCTTCATGGGATCCCACTGCAGCTTTGGGGATGATCGCCACCTTACGAACCGAGTACTCAGCCTAGGGTATGCGACCAAATATACTGCACGGGCGAAGTGCCTTACGGAGACACCCATTACGTATTTGCGATGGCTGAATCAGCAGACTCGATGGAGTAAGTCTTACTTTAGGGAATGGCTTTACAACTCCATGTGGTTCCATAAGCATCATCTGTGGATGACGTATGAGGCGGTGATCACAGGATTCTTCCCGTTTTTCCTCATCGCCACCGCAATCCAGCTCTTCTTCCAAGGACGACTCTGGAATATTTTGTTGTTCCTGCTCATCGTGCAGGCAGTGGCATTGATCAAGTCGTCGTTCGCGAGCTGCCTCAGAGGCAACATTGTCATGGTGTTCATGTCTTTTTACTCAGTACTGTATATGTCAAGCCTGTTGCCGGCCAAAATGTTTGCAATCGCGACTATTAACAAGTCAGGCTGGGGGACCTCTGGGAGGAAAACAATAGTGGTGAACTTTATTGGTCTGGTTCCAATAACTGTCTGGTTCACCATCCTTTTTATTGGGCTTATTTACACAATAATCCAACAGACTAAGAAACCCTTTCCTCAATCCGAGGAGATTGTGCTCATCGTTGGGGCAGTAGTCTATGCCAGCTACTGGGTGATACTGCTCACACTATACGCCGTTCTCATAAACAAATGTGGAAAGAGGAAGAAGGAAAGTCATTATGACATGGTGCTGGACGTATGACCCAGAGACAAAAACACACCACTAACCACTGAAATATCTTCAGTTTTTTTATATCCCTGTTTACAAAGATTGTCTATGCAGAACAACTCTGGTGAGAAAACTGAGTTCCACCACAATGGACAAAGAAAAGGGTTTATCTCTAACCATTAAATCCCTAACCTTTGTAGAAGTGGAGGCTAACTGGGCATCTTCGAGAACCAAGATTGGCAAGTTTGCCGTTGCTATCAAAGTTGGCTGGAAAGAGTGCTAGGCTTTGTAATATTAGCTACCTCTTACTTTTGTCGTATCCACTGGGCATCTGTCTAATGTAAGTAACTTAGCCAGAGAAACTGTGGATTCGTAGCTTTTCTCTTGGGGTTTAAACTTGACCAGGAAGAAGACTTTTCTCCCAGAGAGTCATTGTCACCAAGAAATATCTGCACCCCACAAACTGAGAATGTTCCGTATGTTTCTGCGTTGCGAGGGAGCCATGCGACTGCCAGTATGTCTCCACTATCAAGCAACTGCACAAAGACTGTTGTTGCAAGAGGCTCCACCTCTGAGCAACTAGTGGTACTAAAGCACCCAAGTCGTTGTTCTTGTTTTTTTCTTTTTCTTTTCACCACATCAACACGCAGTGGGGTAATGGGCATTTAACATGAAACTGTTTTTCTCACCAAATATATTTTTACTGGGGCCTTTTGAAATGACACAGGGAAGCAATGAACGCATTTATTGACATGCATTCAGGATTTATTAAGCGGTTCTGTTTCAATTGGTTTCAATTGGATTCAAGTCCAGGGATTAATTGGACTTGAATCCAGTTAATCTTCACTAAAGCATTTTTACTGTCCTTCATGGGAAGCAGATGAGAATTTCCTTGGCTTCGTGAACACTGGCCTTCTTGAGAAATTCATCCTTTCATCATCGTCATCTTTAGATTCTTATCAAGAAATCCAGTGCCACCTGCACTGGATTTCCTGCCGTGATGATCCTACCTCCAACCCTCACCCCCAGTACAGACTCCCAGTGTTTTATTCACTCGTCCAAGTGTTCTGCTGCAGAGTCATAGATCTCAACAGGCTTTTTCCTTCAGCAGTGGAGTCTTGTGCAGTAGTTGGGCGTAGAAATCTGAAAATTGAAAACTGATCGGTTGCCTTTACTCTCATTTTTTTTTCTGTTGATGCTTCTGTTTTCATATTTTTAATAATCGCCGTCTGCGTCACTCCATTTCACTACATATAATTCAACTTTACAGACACACTTTTTTTTTTGGAGTTCTTTGTATGTGTGTGTTTTATGTTGGTGGCTGACAAACAATGTGACTTTCATTAATTCGCTATTTGCCTATTTACAGAGAAAACGTTTCCGTGTTGCAAACCTATTTCTCCAACCTGTACACGCAAAATGAATTTGTTTTCCTAAAACGAACCACTGCACTGGTTCAGTTTTGTTTCAGTGTATTTGTTGCTTTCGGGGTGATATACTGGTGTGCCTTCTCAGTGTTTTTCTTTAACAGTTACAGTGGACGTTTACAAAGCACAAAGGGCTTTAAAATGGAGAGCTGCTTTTCAGCTGCACTCATGTCATGTGGGATGTATCCAGAGCCAAACCTGTGAACTGCACCTACTTTTAAGGGGTCAGAGACAGTCTGAAGTGTATTAAACCCTGAGAGGTACCAGCCAACCTGCAAGGCTCCATTCACAACTATCGTACTGTGAAGAATCAATGCTGCTCATGGCACTGTGCTGCAGGAATTAGTGAAGGGATTCCATGTATCAGGAAACACTCATGAAACACTCTTCACTTTTTAATTTTAGCAGACACCATGAACATCTGAAAGCGACAACAGACCAAGGTAACGTTCCTTTATTTAAGTGCCAAGAGAAACAGAGTACTTGCTGTTACTGCGTTTGAATGTACTCCGGAGGAAGACATATCATCCATCAGTTACTGCAAACGTCCCTCTTTCCGTCAGTAGGCCCAAATTTAGCAATGACCGACGACTTGTTCTTAGCAACTTTAGAATTAGCATGGATGTTGAATGTAAATCGGTGTAACGTTTGGACATGATCCCATGCGACATGAGTGCAGGACTTCTCAGTGTTTACAAGATGAATCATTGTATGAAATATTTTTAACTTGATCCGATGAACATATGACCACAAGCGAAAGACTTTGTATTGCTGCTGCTGTGACTTTTTTTTTTTCTATTTTTTTTTTTTTTTGCTAAAACAATGTCTATTGTTTGCAAATGTTCTTCAAAAGTATAAACTAGGACTGTGTGTTACAAAAAGAAAACGGTTTGTAGCAGTTCTACTGATAATATATTTATTACAACCTAGTTGACTGATGACCACCAAGATGATGAGGGGACCAGTTCCAATCCGAGGACTGTGATTTTCTCTCTCTCTCTTTCTTTATATATATATATATATATATATATATATATATATATATATATATATATATATATAAGTATATATATATATATATTTTAAAAAAATTTTTTTTTTGCTTTCCACCGACCTTTGGTCCCTTTCCATGTTGAGCTAAGCGGAACGCGGTCACGCCTGCTTGCTGGACTCTGTGCAAGGAATGGAGTGTAGGTGAAAGAAGAAGTTGTGACTGCGGGGAAAAGTACTACCTGATCATAGGAATGTAAATAAGGGCACTTGATGGAAGGGAACATCGTTTCGGGGATGAAACAAGTCCACCTTTTGCTGTGGACGAAGGAGCTGATATGAGTTGAAATTTTATGCACTTTTTTTCGCATCTCTCCTGTCCTCCAGCGTGATGCTTGACATGATCAAGATAAAAAAAAAAAAAAAACTAATAAAAAATACCTCTCTGCGTTGCATCACGGTGTCACGATGCTGTCCAAAAACTGATGCAATAGGATGGATCCTAGGAGTTTATCAGATGTTTGTGGTAATAAGTATAAAACTGTCCATGTTTTTCTACAGAGTTCCACTTAAAGATCTCTATAAACTGGAAGAGCTGGATTTTTTTTCCTGCCTTGTGTCATTTCTTTGCTGTAGCAGTATTTTTCCTTTGTATTTCAATGCCTTTTTGTGTGTAGACATTTTTGCCCTATTTTTCGCTTAAACACCAAAGAATTTAGTTTTTATTTTCATTCATATTTTTGTAAGAAAAGGAAAGTATTTGCTGTACTTTAAACTGTTTCCACAGATACTTGTATATCTAACCAAACAATGTGAAATTCTTGAGCTGGGAGAGTGAGCTTTTTTCTGCAATAACAATGGTAAAAATGCAATTTGTTGGATAAGTTATTGTTTTTTTTTTGTTATTATTATTTGTATTTGAATAGACAAGCATCATATTTATTTAAGATGATCCTGTGCTTTATTGCAAAAAAAATAAAAATCTCTAAAATATTGTCAAGTACATATCAAGTCATCAGAATACATTTCCACACTGCAAAAATAAAATTGATACTTTCAGTTTTGTTGCATTAATCACACAGCAAAATAACTCTTGGTCTTTCTACGTCAGTAAATAAGAATCGATGGAGCCTTCATTAATAAAGATGAAAGAGTGATCAGTTTCGTCTCCATTTTGTCGGTTAAATACTTTATTCTTTGTTTGATAATGCCTTATGGAGAAATTATATATTAAACAAACGAAGTTTAGTATTATTTAAAGGTGTAATAAAAGAGATTGACGTTTAAAAAAAACATTTTTATCTTGCATAACTCATCATGGTATACTAAAATGAAAGTTTTGTTAGCTTTCTATTTGTGCAGGATTATTTTTTTTTGCCATCTACTATTGTGAATCCTGTGTGTGTGTGTGTGTGTTTTTAAGTATTAAAATAATTAAAATTACTAATACACTCTTATTCTGGCATATCCAAACGTTTCGCTCAATGTTTGTGACGTAATGACCGAAAGGGATCATTACAGCCATCAGCAAAGGTGATGTAGAAACCGGGGGCAGAAAGAGGACAAAAACTGGAATCAGTTACAGGATTAGAGAAATGGCAAGAGTCAAATGGAAAATTGCATAATCTCTAAAGAGTTAACCGTTCACAGCAGTTTTGCATTGTTTGTCCTCGATGGTCGAGTGTGTTTCTGGGAAACAACTGTTTGTCATGCATACAACAAAGAGCACCAGATCTTCGCCCGGCTGCAACGCAACAGAAACAACCAGACCTTCTTCTTGGTGCGTCAGCATTCGGCCCCATCGCTGGACCGACTCTGCCAGACGCATTACGGCATTGCTCAGAACTGCTGCTAGAAAGCTAATGACTCCCTACAGGCAAACAGTCTCCAGCAGCTGAGTAACTCTTACCATGCTGCGGCTTCTCAGCTGGATGCCACTTTTTCTTTTCTTTTCTCTTTTCTTCTCAGAGATTACAGAAGCTGCACCTCGAGCATCCACCTGTAATTCAAACCTGAAAACTTCAATTTTGAAGAGCAACCCAGTCCTGATCTTTGCACAAGTTGGAGGGCATGCAGTTCAGTTAGCGTCACAGTTCTCCACCAGGGGCAAATCATTTTTCATGAGATGGAACACAAGCACTGGAAAGTTTTAGCCCTGAAGATAAAACGTTAATTCTGGACATTTATTTTCTTGGATTTATTTTTGATTTTTTTTTTTTTCATTCAAATGTAATCACTTCAAGTTTGCAGCTCAAAAGCAGGGATAGTTTGTGTTCTACTAGAGCTCTATTGTCACATGTAACATAAGGTAATTAAAAAGTAGATTAATATGTAAATAACGCAAGAATGCACAAAACAAAATACCAGCAGAAGCACTAATATGTGAGAAAAACAGATTAAAAAAAAGTCAGAAAGTTTTGTTTGCAGCTGAAGGTCTGTTTCCCATCTCCAAATATGGGGCAAAGTGCAAAGAAACAGTAATAAGTAGCAATCGCGGCTGGCAATTTTCTGAGCAAACTCACTACGGCGAAACAGAGAGAAAGTCTCAACGGTGAGTCATGCTAACCACTGGTTAGAGAGGTGCCATCGTAAAGCAAAGTGGAGAAACAAAACAGATTTTCACAATGGTGGTATATGACACTAATAAAAATTTAAAAAAAAATGCAACTTGATTTTAATTATAACAACAAATACTGGAGTTGTTTGTTTTCTTTTTGCTTCTCCATGGAGGAGGTTGGCAAATTCTGGTGAAATTTGCCAATAAAGTTCAAAGACGTGTTGTTTAAGGACATACATTTTTATTTTTTTTTTGGTACATCTATGGGAAAATTTGATGGGAGGCTTTATTTACATAAATTAAATAAATAAATTTTGACTATTTAAAATTATGAACGTTTTAAACCACTTTGAAAGACTGTCTGTGGAGTACCACAAGGATCAGTATTGGGACCAGTTTTATTTAATCTTTATATAAATGATATCAGTAAAGTGTCCAATGTATTAAAATTTATCTTATTCGCTGATGACACAAATATTCTAGCCTCTGGCGACAATTTAGAACATCTTCTCTCAACAGTCACTTCAGAGATTAGTAAGTTAAAGATATGGTTTGACCATAACAAATTATCCCTAAATTTGGACAAGACGAAAATTATGGTCTTTGGGAACTGTTATAAAAATACTGAAATCCAAGTTCAAATAGAGGACGTAACTCTACAAAGGGTTTTTGCTAATAAGTTCCTCGGTTTAATAATAGATGACAAAATCAGTTGGAAACCTCATATTAAACATTTACAAAGTAAACTCAGTAGAAGTATATCCATATTGGCTAGAGCTAGACATGTATTGAATGCTAAATCACTTCATATTCTATATAACTCCCTGATTTTACCATACCTATCATATTGCTGTGAAGTGTGGGGAGTTAATTACAAGAGCTCTTTACATCCAGTAACCGTCCTACAGAAAAGAGCCATTAGAATCATCCATAATGTCGGTTATTATGACCATACAAATCCGCTCTTCATAAAATCCAGAATTCTCAAATTCGACGAGCTTGTAGAATTTAAAATGGCTCAATTTATGTTCAAAATATCTAAACAGCTGTTACCTGAGCACATACAGAGCACGTTTTCTGAAAGAGAAGGGGGGTATAACTTGAGGGGTCACTCAAACTTCAAGATCTGCAAATTCAGAACAACAAGGAAAAGCTTCTGTATTTCAATTACAGGTGTAAAGTTATGGAATAAGTTACATGAAGATTTAAAACAAAGCAACAGTTTAACGCAATTCAAAAGAAAGTACAAAGAGGTAATTTTCAATAGATACACATACGTGTAATAGAAAGCAATAAGGTGTGTATTGCAGATAATTTGGTGTAAGGGTTAAGAAAGACAAACCAGTATAAAATGGGAAAATGAATAGGTAAATATTAGTAACTGTTACTTCTGACTGACACTTTGATTTTGATTTTTTTAATGACAGTAGGATTCTACAGTCTCAAGTGTTTAGGGGTAGGAGTTTATAAGTTCTCACTTCTTCCTACCCCATTTTGAGCATGATATGTCAACTGAAACAAAAAATCTGTATTTTCTCTTCTTTCTTATGCACTTCTTGTTACTGTGCACTATTTTATTTTTATATTTGTATCATGTTCGAATAAATTTCATTTCATTTCATTTCATTTCATTTCAAAGTAACTCTTCCTGGATACGTTCACGCGGTCAGCTTGTTCTGTTTGACGTAAGATTTCGTGAAAATCATTTCCGCAGAAGTTCGCTTGGCTGTGGAAAAAAACAAAAACAAAGGTGCAATCTGTTGTTTTTAATTCAACCTGTGTTTACACAGGTTCTCATTTAAATGCCTCCAGGTCAATGTTTGTGAACGACATTTTCCAAAAGAGATCAAACATGACCTCTTGGCGTATTTGGAGGTTTATAGTGAGTCAGATGAGTTTTGTGTTTTGTACTTTGACTCGATTTAAAACAAGTCGTTATGCTGAGGAACGTAACCACCAGAAGACGGGTACACTGTGATCATAAAGGGGTTGATGTGGTTAGTAGCTGGTCGTTAAGCAGACTTTGGTGTTTAAGCAGCAATGTTTCATTGCTTAAACACCAATTACCATTTGACTACCGATAACGGCTCCAAAAACCCATTGCTTTAATATGATCCAAATGATCCATTTAAGGTTTCCTTGCCCTGAATAGACCCTGAGAGAGGTTAAATGACTATGTAGAAGTAGACTTAGTTCTGTCTTGTAGGCTTAAAAGACGAAGTTTTTGTGTAATATGACACGTCTTAGTACAATGGGGACAAGAAACCCTTTAAACACGCTTTGGCAGAGCCAACCTCTCTCATCTCTTGGCTAACAGCACAAAAATGTTATGATTCTAAATAATGAATCATAATACTCTTTTATGTGACAATTTGATTTAAAAAGTTGCTCGACTTTGAAAGGCTCCTGTTTAACAACAAATCAAACTTTGATTATTTTCAGCTTCTGACGAGCCAAAGATCTTATTTTGGGGAGTAACTCTACATCTAGCTCAAAACACAGACAGTACGAACACGCCATGTGATCGACTGAAGGTTTATCGGAGAAATGTGCTATTCTTCTCGGTCTGCTGGGACAACTGCATGAAATTGTTTACTGGCATGCTGATTGAGAAGGCTGAGCTTTTAGACCGATTGCCAAAAACAGAGTTGCAGGACGCAGATTTGCCAAAACAAATTGTGAAACATAAGCTGAGGGAGAGAGGATTATTTGATATATGCACAGTGCAAATAACTGGTAAAATGTACAAAAAGCATTTTTAGTTTTCTGTTCGCCTCGTCTGTTATGGACTGAAGACCTGCCAGGTGTGCCTCTTCTTCTCTGTCAGCTCCAGAGTTGCGGTGGCCCTGAATTAGACAGAGTGTAGCTTGAAACATGGATGAATGCTTGAATGTTTTGTGTTGTATTTGTTGTCTCAATGGTGCAACCAACATAAGCAGAGGGACAGCTATAAATGATGCCATGGACATGTGGAAAGACTTAACCCAGAATCGCGAGAAAGACTTCTCAGCCTCCTCTCAAAAGTCAGTGATGATCGGTGGAAAAAAATCCAGCTGTAACCCTGCAGTGTTTGCAGTAAAGCATGAGCAAAAAGCTACAAACGGTGAAAGATGCATCATGCGCACCAAAATACTGCATGACTGGTGTTTTGGAGTCACATCATATGTAACCCACTCAAGGCCTGCGTCGTATCCTAGCAGCATCAGGCCCCGGTTCACTCCTCTTCGTCCACAAGTGTTTTTGTGGGCTGAGACAAGAGAGAGAGACAGAGGGCTCTTCTTTCGGCTCCTTCCCTAACAGCTCTTCTTCTAACCGGCCCACTAAGACCTAAGAAGGTGTAGGCTGTATGGAGAGGAGTGGCGACTGAAACCCAGTGGTACCTGCATGGTACCGGTGTGATTCCCTGCTTTGGTTGGCAACACCATCTTGGTACTTGGCACACTTTGTCTTGAATGCCTCCTCTCAAAAGTCAGTTTCGTTAGGTCAAGCTTTTTTTACGCCTTTGAGAGAATTACTATATTGATAGGCAAATGTTTTAAAGACCTTAAGAAGGTCTGAGGTATCAACATTCATCTCTCCCTCAGCTTATGTATAACATCAACATTTCCATGTTGATGTTTTAGCCTCTCTCTCTTCAGCAATGCCCTCTGATGGACTGGGCATCAGTGGGAATAGTGTGATGTAGTATAATGTAGTATTCAGCATCATACCAGTCAGTAGTATGATGTCAAAGATGGACTGGGCATCAGTGGTAAACTCCAAAGAAGACTTGATTCTGGCTAACCTTGTTGCTAAAAACTATTCTTAAAAAACAGTAGCGAGATGTTTTTTTTTTTCATTTCCACATGTTTTATGACATCGCCGATGGGCTCCGCTGTCAGGACACTTGCTTTCAAATTGAGGCAATTCCTGTTTTATATAAGCTGAGTTCTGACAGTGATATTGTTGCACAGCTCGAGTTATAGATGTTCTGTTCACCCAGCTGGCTTGGGATGTGAGACAAAAAGACTGAGTGCCTCTGTTTAATTCACATCATTTCTTGTCATGAAAACACTCAGTTCTGCAGAAATTCAATGAGAAACCTCAACAGACTTCATGGTTGGATAGTTCAAGCATACTGAAACCTTTGGGGGATTTCTGACACTTATTTTATGATTAACATGCTATAGTGACCCTGTTGAGTTTCATTTTATGCCTCCCCCGGTTCTGTGATGCCAGCTTGATTTTCAAAAGTTCGTGTCTGCAAGATATTAGTGATGTGATTAACGGATCACCAGAGGCTCATCTTTGTCAATTTATGGCCTAACTGCTTAGTGGAAGAGACTTTGGTTATATTTGCTTTGATCTGTCACATTTCCCAAGACTCGATTGGTTCTAACATGGATCTACACGAAAATAAGTGGAAATATGGTGTAAAGCAACAGTTACTGGAAAACAATATACAATTAGTTTTTAAACATTACTCGCTTTTCCTCTGTATTATTATTCGAGATGCTTGCCAAGAAATATCTGCAATGCAAACAGAAGAAAAAAATGAACAAAATGGCAGCTCTTTGGTTTTGAATGGGGGGTGCATGTCGGCAAAGACTATTTCTTGGTTTTTGTTATTTACAAATGGCACACATTGATTGATATTTTTCATTGCAAAGTCCTTATCTGTTTGGGATCTTTAAAACACAATTCTCTCAGTGGGTTTGAGATCTGCATTTGATAACTGACGCTGGGGGTCAAGGGGTCTGGGCAAACCCACTTGTCTGGTTGGGGCGTTTCTCCCAGCTTGATGTGTGCCAGACACGGCTGCCCCATGGGGTTTCTCACCGTGTTTAGAGGTTAAAGGAACTATAATTTACAAAACCTAAGTAGACCCTCTACTTCCTATCCCAGTCCCAACACTCCTGCTTTTCCTGCAACACGACCCCCTCTTTGGCCATGTTTTCTCACCCACATCTTTCACCAAACACCTCTCCCCCCTCCTTCCTTTCTGCCACCCTTTCCAGCTCACTCCGGCTTACCTTTCTCTTCCTTTTCCTCTCTTTTGGACTCTCTAACCACATAATGACCTGCATTGAAAAGGGTTAATTGTTTTTAAAAGCCCCCATCTGTTCTCATGCAAACAGCAAAAGGTTAGGGGTTTTTTCCCCCCACAAAATCTCCTATTTTGGGGGAAAACAAAACAAACTTAAATGCTGATATCCAGTCCTAAAAGTTTCCAGTTTTATAGAGTCCCATTTAAATTTGAACTTTTGTGAGAAACTTGAATAAGTGACATTGGGAGAGTCCCAACGTCTGCTGCTTGAAGTAGATCACAGGCCACCCAGGCTTGAGCAAGCCTTCGACTTTAGCATGGCGTGCTTTTGTTGCAACAACCAATGTCTTTAACCCATCATTTCAGATGGACGGAGTCTCTGAACTTATGCGGTAGGTTTAAGTTGCAGAACCACAACATCCACCTGAGTAAATTGAACAAACTGTTCACCAAACATTGTCTTGGCAAACATTCATGTTCCACCAGCGGCGTCAGAAGTGAAATGAGAAGAAGCTAACCGGTGCCAGATGGAGCCATGAATATGTTTCTTTTATCCCTCCAAAATCCAACATAAACAAAGCAGGTCACATGCGTGTATAAAAATAAAAATATTTTTTGGCAGGTTTTTTATGTGAGAATGCACATGGTCATAAAGTCCTTATGTGAGTGACATGAAAACATAATTATGTTTGTTTGTTTGGCTGGATGTTGATGTCATTCTTTTTCGTTTTCAGATCATTAGCGAACCCTTTGGGTTCAGTCATCCTGATGCTCTTTGGCAAAACCAAACCAACTCTATATACACACACACACACACACACACACACACACACACACACACACACACACACACACACACACACACACACACACACACATATATATATATATATATATATATATATATATATATATATATATATATATATATATATATATATATATATATATATCTTGCGCCCTTCAGTTCGTGAACTGAAGGGCGCAAATAAAGTCAAAATGTATTTCTGTCCACAGCTAATAACTTTAGCTGCGGGCTCGATCAAAACTCACCTCCCATACATGTGGTAAGTTGAGTCATGAGACGCTTTTTGCCGAAATGTTACAAGATCAAAATAGTTATGTTTGCACACATTCGGATTGTTTGAAGAGATGTGCTACATCCTGCAGATGTATAAGTTAGCAACCAAACTAAGGTTGCCTTCATGTAGTGATCCTAAATTGGAAAAATGGCTCATTTTACCCCACTCAACCATGTGTGTGTGGCACCACCCTGCGGGTGGCGGTGTTGTCTTCCCAGCCAAAGTGAACAGTCAACATCGCCACAAAAATCTGGGCCGCACATGGAAACACGTAGAAAACTTGTGGGTGGCTAGAGATGAATAAACTTAGGCAGACTGTGATGTATGGATTAGGCCAAGGTTGGTCTACATCAGCACTACAAACCAATGATGTTCAGGATACTGAACAGGAAACTTTACAGGAAACTTTCTCCTTGTTTTTTTAATATTCCAGAAGTTGTTTTGACTAAATCCCTATGATCTCTACAGAGAATGTTATCATCTCCACTTACCTTATGTACCGTGGTTATGAACTAAAATATTAGGCTAAAAATGGCAAATTCAGCCACATTTCATGTTGGTACGTTGAAATGATTTTTTGCAGCATATTCGTGTTAGTTTCTCTCTGCCTTATTCACATACAGTGCATGCTGCCTGTGCTCTAATTGAATTAAAGAAAAGTGAATTTGATCTTCCCCAGTGGAAGATGATTAAAGAACCTCTAAGTCTTTAAAGGGAGGGTCTGCTGAGTTGACCTGGTGACCTCTCAGCATTCTTGATATGTCAACAAACTTAGTAAAGTCCACCATAAAGTAAAAAATATTTTTAACTCGATTTGTTTCAACAAATGCAGATAATCTTGCACACAGAGAAAAGCGGAGATGTGATTCCCAGAGTCTGACGATGGTAGGAAATATGGATATGCTTATTGGAGAAAGGAAGGTTTTGTGTTCTTCATCACTCGAGCCCCACTGGGATAAACAGTGGAATAATAGTTAAGCAGCAAACGCTTTAGAGTGCTGGGAAGGGAAAACTTGGAGCGTGCACATCGTGACAGCAGTTATTAGGATACGCAGAGGGAAATATTCTGCTTTGCTTCATACATGTTAGGGACGTGTATGTCAGTCCCATCCATCGACTCTCTGGATGGGACTGTAATCCAGAACCAAAAGCGGGCCAAAGCTAGAACCAAGTCACACTTTCGCTAAATTCACTGGAGTTTTGTCATTCTTTCCGTCACTTTTGTGATACAACAGACACGCAAAAATCCATTTGGTCGCGTCTCTCCACTTGACGTGTTGGACAACTGGGCCGCCTTTACTGACAGATTGGTGAGATCTGGTTAAAAGATCCATGACAACTTGTAACTTGAGGGGTTTGTCTATAAGTCACATTTTCCCCCCTCTAGTTTTTTTTTATTACCTACGAGAATAAATGTTTAAAAGTTGGTTCAGTTTCCAACATAGAATGGGATCAGTAAGTTCCTTTCAATAGCATGGGGAAGTGTGAAACAACAACAACAACAACAACAACAACAACAACAACAAAAAACAAAAACAAAAAAAAAAGAAAAGAAACGTAGTGACACTAAATAAACACCAGGTGGCACCGGAGAGCACGTGAATAATGACCAAAATAGATTTCCATACTTTAAAGGTTCACCCTGAAATTATTATTCAACTGCAGGAATTCATTTAATGTGTCATTTTAATATGAATGTTTGAAAAAGAAAGTGTTTTGTCGTCATGATTCACCCTGTTTTGTTTTGTTTTTTTATGTTGCCCCTGACACAAATAAACAAAAATATGTTGCCCTCATATACAAATTACTTCTGTACAAAAAGCTTTTCCTGAAAGGAAAAATAAACATAAAAGTTGAAATGTCATTTTTGTAAGAAACAGAACTGTTCTCTTTATTTTTGCAACAAGATATAATGAAACAGGTGATATCAAAATCATACAGTTGACTTACTTGTCTTGAATAAAAAGAAAGTTAACATTTTGTTTTTCTCCTTACTGTCTGACAGGGAAAACATTGTCAGATTTAAACATTGTCAGACACCAAAAATAAGGCATTATGTATTTTTCTCTACCGTATGTAAATATCTGGTTCCACCTGCAGGTGAAGTTGGGAGACAGCACAGCTGAAATCACAAGATCTCTGCTGCAGAATCCTCTGGCCACAAATGCAACGTTTTTCAGGCAATTGCTTTGAGATCAGAAGAAGCTATTTCACTTCTGCACTTCAAGCAAAACAAAAACCAAACAGAAAAAAAAATCAACTAAGGACAGACTGAATGTTATCATAACTCGTCATTTTTGTGAGTCATCTCCTCTCATCTCCTCTGGATGAGAGAACGACACTCCAAACGTGAATAGTCAGAACTCTAAATGTCCTGCAAACTGGACTGAAGTGTTAAAATGACACATAGATAAAAAGAGCTGTGAATGTTGGTACTTTCTTAAATATTCTGATTTGCTGACCAGGACGTATTTTAATTATGAAGCTGTGTAGCATGAGAAAAATACCGACGCAGTTGTCGTAGGAGAGAAAATTCAGCGACATCAGAGGAAAATCACCTGCTGATCCTGTCATGACCTCAGCATGAAGTCCAGTAGTCGAATGAGCTTTGGATATTTGCTGCACATATACCAGCAGCTCCTCCTTTATTAGCACCACACTCCACAGATTTTGCTGGAGCAGAACGAGCCCGCGAAGATACCATCTTCCCCTCCCCGAGTTCTCATGCAAGCTTCTGCAACTCTTTGACGTCCTGGGGAGGCTTATTTTATTAAAATCTGGCAACTCTTTATCTCACAAAATCCAATTTGGCAACTGTTCTGCACCACTTTACAGCCAATTCTGCAAACCGCTCTGGATGCAGGTTGTGAGGATCGGCCAGGACATGAATGCAGTCACTTTAGAAGGAAGACGACTAATATGGCCATCAAAGCTGGGAGTGGAAGTCATATATCTCCATGTAGCTATTTTTGGCATTTCTCCACCTGCTGACACTCCCAGGAAGGTCGTCCTCTTGGGCAAAGATGGAACAACAAGTACGCATTCTCACTGGTTTTTTTTTTTTCCCAGATATTAAATTTTAACCCAATTTTCTCCCAGCACATCAGCTGGATCTTATTTGGGAAAATGTGATTATTACATATTTGCCACAGCTGCAGCCTGTAGTCTCTGCAGAATGACAAATCACACAAGCCAATTTTGACCGGGAAGAACAGCTTGCCCACCTGAATCACAAACACTGCCTGTTGCTAAGTGACTGGCCTGACCCAAATGGTCTCATCTGCGGCAGCCCTCAGCCATAAGCGGCCGTCAAGATATTTAGACTTTTGGTAACTCGATGCAAAGTGAACGCTGCCTTGTTTTCGCCCTTTTTGTGTTGACAACGAAGACTCAGGAGTGATGCCGGTATGTTCAGAGGCGAAAGATTCACTCGTAATCAAGACAGCTTATTCTGTTAGGCTTTAAGCTAAAGTGACGTGGAAAATGCTGTTTATCACTCATTCGATTTGTTAAAGTAAAACTGTCCAAACCAACCCTATCTGAAAAGTGATGCCTATTTTCCAAAAAAACGTCTACTTTTGTGTTCACACAAAAGTAGACGTTAAAGATGGGAAGTTTGACTGTTCAGAGAGCGAACCGGCTCTTTCAGCTCCCAAGTGGCTCCTAATTTATTACCATTTGCAGCTTCGTATTTTAGCTTAACTTGACAAACTATGAATGCTTTGCATGACAAATCTCTTTGCATTCAGTGTCCCTTAACTGAGAAGCCCTATACCTGCTTTTAAAGTGTTTGTTCTGTTACAAACTCCTTGGTTTTCTATCGTTTTTGCATTAGACTTTTCATTTTCATTGACACAAAAACAAATGAGCAAACCACCACACACAAATGTGCCAAACAATTTATTATTACTTTATGAACTATATAATGAATTTAAACTGCAACCACATGCTGCTTTGCTTACAGGAGTCAGTTAAATTTGATTTTGCGGCACATTTTACCCCTTAAACACTGTCTACTGGCTGAAGGGTGAACTCATCTGACTGCCCAGCTGCATTCGTTGCCCTTACTTTATAATTAAAAATGGCTCTCGGTCAGTAGTCAGCTCCCATCATTCACATCAACGAGCAAAAAATTTGCAACTTAACTTAGATGTTGTTCTAAATAAAGTCCTCATTTGACAACGTGGCACCCTCTCGAGGCGAGGCGTCAGGACCTTTGCCGTGTTTTTTGGCATTGAGCCAGCTGCAGAAAAGTCAACTTTGAGAAAGAAATGTATCAACTCAACAAGGGAACACTAAAGCAGCACAAAGTTTAAACGGCAATTGGGTGAACATGCACGAAAGGCCATGTCACTAAATCGATAGCCCAGTAATGTTTTCTTTTTCTGGCGGAATCCCAAAACCAAAGATGGATAAAAAAAAAAAGCATCTTCTCAGGGAGGTTAAAAGGAGACGACTGGGGTCTGACTGCAGAGGAATCCCCTCAGACTCTGGGCTCCCATGTTCTCTTCATCAGACACGTCTCATTTGGTCTGCTACTGCCCACAGGAGACTTCAGTACATTCGACTGCACTTCCTTATATGACCGCACTTACCAATGTACTTACCATTACAGAGTTGTCAAAAAATACAATTTAAGAAAGGGGGGCAGATGTTAGAGTAGCACTTGCAGTTCATTTTAATGATTTATTTAAATAAAAATTTAAAAAAAGAAAGTGAAATCTCTTACTTTATATATCTTACAGACTGCCAGAAGCAGTGTGTTATATTTTAGTACAGGAAAGTGAGCTGGCTATTGATTTAGTGCTACCCAGGGACCCTGGGAACCAGGGATGTGCTCCAGATGTTGAACAAAATGGGGGACTTCCTCGTTCCTAAAGGACTGAAGTGTGTTCAGATCATCGTGTGTATATTTGTTTTGGCATACATGCGTGTGTGTATGGGTGTGTGTGTGTGTCTACGAAGCTTCAAATGTCCGTCAGAGTTTTGACTTAAAAATACGCTGCTGTACAAATAATTTCCTCTGACAGGAAGGAAACTTTTCAAGCGCACACAGACACATATCAAAACGAAAGTCATTTCCAATTTCCCCATCGCACCGATAACTTTACATTTTGTTTTACCATTAAATCCTTCTGCTCCTCCCAAATTCCTGCTTGAATTTTAGTCCGATTAAAAAAAACAAAAAAAAAAAACTTCATGATATCTACCTAAACATTCAATACAGAGGTATGCACAGTTTCATCAACAGATAAGCTTTGATAAAGAATCTGTTCGACTTCGACTCAGAGCTTGCAGCAACGACTCAATGTTGCGCTACCCAGGGGCTTCACTCATCTCCGCATGTTGAATGCTTGAGACTGAAAGTGAAACTGGCAGAAGGTCTCTAGCCCAGAATCACAGAAGTGTAGTTCTCAGCTTCTTTCAATGTGGAAAGAAAATGAAATGCAGTGAAAGTAATGGGATTGTCTCGATGTGTCACGATCCTGTGAATTGCACAGATCCAAACACACATGCAGAAGGAACATTGTAATTTACCATGCAAGGATTGTGGCTGTGTAGGTAGAAAAGTCGTCTTGTGATCGAAGGTTGCAGGTTCGATTCCAGCTTTCTTTCTCCTGCAACATGTCGATGTGCCCTTTGCCAAGGCACTTAACCCCAAATTGCTTACCACTCTCTTAGTATCGGTGTATAAATGAATGGGTGAATACTCATGTATTGCAGTCACTGCAGTGGATAGACTTTGATCTTGTGTTTCTTGTGGATTTTTAAGTCATAAATGCACACAGACCTCTAAAGTGGACACTAGTGCAGCAGGTAACACACTGCCAACTACTGTCCATCCAGAGCAAGTGCAAGCCATATGGATGTACTATGTTACAGCCATATGGCTGTAACATAGTAAGTAAACCTGAACTAACAGCTCCGTGTTTCCATTTGGTTTTTCTGCTCATTGATAAAATTCGAAGGTAAAGCAGGTGGATTCTGACGGAGCTTTCTTATGCTATTTGTTTCCGCTGCCACCACATGTTGTCCTGTGGGAAGGATTTCTGTAAAGTTACTGACTCAACGCAAACGATTGGGTGATTGTAGCTCCAAAACGCTTTATGAATGGAGTGGTCTGATTCTATGTGTCGGGGGAAACAAATTAGCTTGTAGAATACGTTGACATGACAGTTGTGAGTTAGCCCTGAATAAATAAAGTCAGCTGAACTGTCCGTTGAATGACAGAGGAAAAGTCCACTTTGTGCTCTTTTTTGGTCCATTTCACGAATTGCTGATGGCGTTGCGCCATCGCTACACATGCTGTC
This sequence comes from Poeciliopsis prolifica, assembly GCF_027474105.1. Lineage (NCBI taxonomy): Eukaryota > Metazoa > Chordata > Actinopteri > Cyprinodontiformes > Poeciliidae > Poeciliopsis > Poeciliopsis prolifica. The sequence goes on along the minus strand of NW_026562392.1, from coordinate 5,933,592 downwards.
AGTGAGTGTGTTTCTGATCTCTACGGCTCCTCTGACAACATTCTGGTTTCACCTGATCTGCCACTCTGGACAGTCTGGAAGGACAATTTGCCCTCCTTTTTTACACTGCAAGAAATGTCAAGGCGTGAAGATGAAAATGTTTCCTAGATTATTCATTAACACTGAATAAGTCGGGTCATTTTTGTGTCTGGAGTCGGGAGACTCTGTTTCATCCAGTCTATAGTTGGCTCCTAATATCTCTGTTTTCTTTCCCCGACAGATGTTTTTTAATGTCTGCAATTTTCTTGTCAAAAAGAAAAGTCAGTGTTGATCTTAAATATGTGCATTTGCACAACAGCTCAGATCAGAAGGGGTTTCTTTATGGGATCCAGTGGAAGGATCTTGGACACTACTGATGGGGTTTTCCTTTCAGGACAATCTGTTCTCAATAAAATCCTAAAACCCAGAAACAGATTTGATCCCGTTCTCTTCACGAAGTTTCGTTGCGATACGTTCTCCCTGCATAAAGCAGGACCGGTGGCATGTTAAAAAAAAATCCGGCATTTTTCCACATGATTTTCATTCACGTTCTTGCAGGGTTATTTCAGAAAGACTTTCTTCTAAAGACAAAAAGGGGAAGAAGGGAGTGGGGGGGAAACATCCTTTCAACTCCTGAAGCACTTAAACACAGTCGAGCAATAAAGGCTCTAACATTCAAGAGCACAGCATTGAGGTTCTGGGAATAAAACAAAGGCATGCTGGAGAGATTTCCTTTTTATAGCTTCACCCAATTCCCTTTTGAATCATGTCATCCTTTTAAATTAAGCTACTTCTCCTAACCAACTGGCAGATTAGTTTTTTTGGTGCCGCTGTAAATGTTGCATTGAAAACAAGAGTCGTATCAAAGGGTTAAGAGGGAAAACTTAAGGTACACATAAATCAGATACTATCATTTTGCACAAAAAGTAACGTACGACCTTGTTATCACCTCACTGATGCTTTTCTAAGTCTGGCTTTATGACTTGACACTGACAAAGCACTCCATTTAATTATGGTCCATTTGTGCCAGATTAGGAATATGATGTATACAATTTTAGTGGAATATAATTATTTTTCAAAAAAATAAATTATTGATTGATTGATTGATTGATTGATTGATTGATTTCAACTCTGGTGATGGCAAAACACTTGAATAATCGCTTACAGATGCTGCCTGTTAACGAGCAGTCAGCCTGTTTTCGAGTCGACTTGGAGGCAAATCTTTTCAAACCCTTTAACCACGAGCTCGAACAGTGGGCAACTGTTGCAAGACAAAAACTTAAGAGAAAGTCTTGAAAAGATAAGAAAAAGGCTTCTGAATTTTGTCTCACTATCTTCCTTCCAAACTTTTTTTACGCCCCTGAAACGGCCGAGGACGTTATCGGCTCTGCTTTGCTTTTCAGTGCAAAAGGTTTTAGTGAAGCTCGGAGGGGATAAAGTCAAATTTTGGGGCAGTGACACATCTTTCTAAGGTGTGAGACTGCTGGATAGATCATGCATAAATCTCTGCTTCTTGTTTCTGTTTTTTCTCTTTCTGCAAGCAGGCTCATTTGCTCCCACTATTTTCAGATTACAGCAGAAAAAACTATTAGTTACCAGGTAACTTTGAGCCCATCCCTGCACTGAATAGAAGCATGGATGTTTTGTGTTTTTTCTTTCTGTCTGGATGTCCATTGCATTTGAAAGGAATCCAAAACAGTTTCTAAAAAAGTTTCTATGAAGCTCTGGAAAAAAATGAAGAGCCCAGTGCACTGAACCCCATTGAAAACCTCCTGATGATTCCACCAATTATTGATTTCTGGACTCTTCCTGGGTTAAAACATTGGCATTGTTGTTTCTAAATGATTATGAACTTGTCTTCTTTGCATTATTTGAGGTCTCAAAGCACTGCATCTTTTTTTGTTGTTATTTTGACCATTTCTCATTTTCTGCAAGTAAATCCGGAGTTTTTGCTTGGAATTTCGGAGACATGTTGTTAGGGGTTAGTTCCATGTGTCTGTAAGTAAATTGTGGTTTAAGACTTTGATCAAGTCGGCAGTAAATCCAATCCAACAGGATACGGGGAGGGCACCAAAATTAAATAAAGAAATAAATCATTTGTCTTTTTGTTTTGTGCTGAACAAGTTTTTTTCTGCTTTGTTGCGTGTGCTTTCAAATGCAGAGCAAGGGATCCTCGACTTGGTGCTGTATACAGAAACAGCAGGCTATGGGTTATGGAATTACACAGCACTTTATCCATTCCCAGATCTTAGTTTTCTCATTTTATTAATAGAATAGGGGGCGACTGAAGGAGGGCGAGATTTACGCAGGAAGCAGGACTGGTGCACGTCTACCCCAATAAAGCTTTGCTACACTACACTGTACTGATGTATTTCTCATACATGTGAGTGAATCGGGGTGTGCAGGTCTTTGAATCAGAAATGCAATGTAAACATTCGAATTAATCTATTCTCACCTGAATGAGTTTCATTGAGTTTTTGGATCGGATTCAACAACATAAAGCTCTCCGGAGATCAGCTGGTAAGGATCGACAAGACTTCTAAACACTCGGGAACTCTGAGGGCCCATTTACTGGAAATTACGAGTGCGTGTGTATGTGTGTGAATGTTTGGGTGGAGAGCTTCTAAATGGTTTCTTGGGTTCGGCCCTAGGATCAGCAGACGTCATGACACCATAAACACCCTCTCACACACGTGCACATAGTCATCAGCTCCATGATTTAAAAGAAAAATATAAAATATTGAGACATTTAAAGCTGCAGGCGTAGAGTTCTTTTTTTTGTTTTGTTTTTAAAGAAGGGAGAGCTGATAAGCTCAAGGTTTTTGAAATCCTGCCAGATTGTTTAGTATGTTGCGAAATCATCTGGACTGGGTTAAATGCAGGCCCAGATTTTGTTATAGTTCGCTGTAATTAATACAAGCATTTTTGTAAATCTGCGCAGAAAAAAACAGCAAAAAAACAAAGCAAACCAACACTCTGGGACGTCCTGGGTACACAAAGGATTTAATTCTGTTGACAATGGACTCAAGCATCTCAGCTTCAAAACTGCAAAAAAAAAAAAAAAAAAAAAAAGCCAAAAAAAAACAACTTTCGTTTCCTCCGTTCAGTTTAATGCAAAAGTTTGTAGGGTCCTATTTTTCCTCTCTGCTGAAATACTAGGTTTTCTTATTGCAAAGAAATTCTACATTATACATTTTTTAGAAAGCATTCTCCACCTTTTAATATATATCCTGTCAACTGATAATAAACTGAAAAATATACTTTGTAGGAACAAAAAGAGAAAAAAAGACGTAGAAAGGTCTGCAGAAAAGAAGCAAAACAAGACACTTTAGTTTTGAAACGATTAATCAGGCTAACAGTATTTTTTTTTTCTTACATCATAAAAACTTGTCTAATAACAGTGGGCCGACCCACTGTAATAAAAAACACGAAAGACTTTTACTCTGATCTGCAGAGTTGCAATAAAAAGGCGGGTCACACTTGTTTCAGTCTGTCAATTTCAGACAGTCTGATTCTGTCTTAAATTGACAGAATCAGCCCACCGCCATGCAGAGGCATGGAAGAGGTCGATGCCATTTCACATCTTTGGTGGACGCCCAATTACAAATTGTTAGTCTGGTTGAATAATGAGACAAAAGTGATGAAATTACAAACCTCACCTTGATAAATGTTCTTTTTAACGGGACAAACTTTCCACAGACACACACACACAAAAAATCCCAACTAATGAGTCAGTGAATAATGGGTGTGTACTTAAACATGGACACGCACCTTAGTGGCAAAAAGGTTGTTGTACACACAACCAAACTTGCATTTCTTACATACAGGCAGATGCTTTGGTTAACTAAAACACTCAAAACTTAATATCACATAAATTTCTGTTTCCAGTGAATGCCACCTAAGACAGGAGAGTACAAATACTGTCTAGTTAGTATCTGGCACAGCCCTCTTTACTGACTTTGGAGATGTTTTCAGTTCTAATTTGTTGTGCGTTATCTTCCTGAGCACACCCATCAGGAGATGAGTTTGTGTAATTCAGACACTCCCAGTTATTCATTTATTTAGACACCTTCCTATCAGATGGCCCTTGTCAAAGTCGTGGCCTTGCGCTTGTCTTTCTTAACGTCGTGGCCTTGCGCTTGTCTTTCTTAACGACAGACCTTGAGTTCAAAGACACACAGTCGCTTTAGTAAAGCTACTGCGGCAACGGGACCAAAAATGACTTGGAAATAAAATTAGAACTGAACGTGACGCGGCTCCCGCCGATGGAAATGGGAGGGTGGCCGGGGTCGCATGAGGTGCAGCTGGCACGAAGTACGAAAACTGGGTCACCAATCCGCAGGATGCAGACAATAGTTTAGGTAAGACCCGGGGAGCTGATAAACAGTACAGTGAGGGATGTTCAGGAGAACGAGCCTCCGTCGGGTTTCTCAGGTCTCTCTGGGTGGGCCTGAGGAAGCACTGAAATTTAAATCACGGCTGTTTGACGGGTGTTGTACACAGTCGCTCTCAGAAGAATCAGCGCAGAGGATGTTTACATGGCCGGCAGCAGTCATAATGTGTTGAGTTATGCTCCCTGTTTTATGGATTTTGTTAATGTCAACATCTGCCGCAAAAGGCCCTCGTCTCACCCTTCTTTCAAACACGTCGTGCACTATCTGCAAAATATAAAAAAATTTAAAATCACAATAATTACATCCATATTCAGGATGACAGTTTCGATCTTTCGCCATGCATGAATCTAGAGATCAGGAAACATCAGGGTATTACAGTGCCATCGCCTTCTGTTGGCACGCCCATCAAAGATGTGCCCCAAAGTTCAAAATCACCTCTTTTTTTTTTTTTTATTGCAGTTGCAAAATCTCACACGGAAAAAGTTAGTGTCCTCCAGTGTGTTATCAAATATAAACTTGGGTCCTCAGCCTGCCTTTGGTTTTTGTTATTACCGTAGATATGAGCAATACTAGCTGAGTGACTATTTCCCTGTTGGTGTTTCATTTTTTATGAAGATTAATATGCATTTACCTTACTTCCTGTTTTCTTTTGCACCAAAGGAAACAGGAAGTAAAGTATTGGTAGCTAAGCGCTTCGCATTTAAAAACTGCTCCATTACTTTAATACTGTAGAAATAAATGTACAGTGTTTGTTCCTCTAACCACAATCATGTACATCTTTGTGTTGGGATCTCACGTTTTCTTTTTCTTTTCACAAAGTCCAGTAAAAAGAAACAAACTCTTTTCACGTAAGTCACAAATTTGGTGACGTCTGAATGAAGTGAAGTCTGGATTCTGTTTAGCGCTGTCATAGTAAAACGGGTTGAGTGGAAGTGATTATCATGTGTCCGGCACCATGTATGCCTAACAACTTGTATCTGTGATGTGACAAAACATAAATAAGGGGCTTACCAAGTCCCAAGAAACTGGATTTGTATTCTGTTGTACGCGCTTTGCTTTTCTGAATCATCAGAAAAAGGGAATTCCGAGAAAAAGGAAAGCGACAAATTGAATCCACTATGCTCCACCCTGCGGTGTTTACATGCCATTTTTAAGCAAACATGTTTTGGAGACAGTTGCTTCTGCTTTTTACTTTTACACACACACACAAACACGCACACATGATCTCCCCAGGTGATAGCCGCAGCTTGGCCTGATGCACTATGAGGTAATGATTCCAGCAAGGACGGAGAGCTGTGAGAGGGAGCGACGGGGGCGTGCGAGGGTTGAGATGGACCTTTTAGTATCTTGCAGCTGTGGGTCCTGCACGTGTTGTTGTATATGTTGTCAGAGCACCAAGCAGTTTCCCCTACGAATGTGTCATCAGATTGTTTCGACCCAGACGCGCCCCGTAAACACAGAACAGAAGGTGGGATTTTAATTAATCATCAAAAACTCTGGATGTGCGTTTTTGCTCCTTAGTTGCTTCGGGAGTTTTGTTTCTCCCCAAATGTTTCTTTGCCAGGTGAAGCCACTGTCACCAAAGACAGAGAGAGGGTACTTTAAAAAAATCCCTCTCTTTCCTTTCAGTTTAATTTCACTCTAATCCGCTGCACTTATTCCATTTAAGATCCTTTGATAGTAAGATGGCTTCATTCAGGCCCAGCAGAAACCCGAGCCATGTTTCAGCCAGTGTTTTTGGCTCTGATCGGCCGGAGAAAATGTCAGACGTTGACTGGCAGGGATTTAGATGCTAGTCTGACGGAATGTCACCGACATGCCATCCACTTGTGGCTGTGTTTACTACAGTTGGGAGAAATCTGCAAAATGAGCTATAAGGGAACCCACGCATTAACAAACTTCAACAAATCAGCTAGAGAAAACAAAAGAAACCAACATTCGTACAAAGAACAGGTCCAACTCCGGACATGCAAATGTTTATACTTCTTTCACCCGACTCTGTTGGGTTTTTGTGTAGTAGACCAACACAAGGTAGCGTACAACTGCAGAAAACATTTTTTTGCAACATTTAAAAAGGGAAGAAAATTCTGAAAATGTGGGATTCTTTTCATTTTAAGAGCAAGAAAAATTGGGAACAGACCAGGGAGAACTTTGATGCGTAACTCGTAAGATATGACCAATTACCTACAATTACAGGCAGAGCAAGGAAAACATTGAGCCGAAAAGCAGCTGGAAGATCCTTGGTAACTCTGGAGATGTTGCTAAAAATCTGTTGCTTGGAAAACTATTAGTGCTTTACTCCACGAACCTGGCCTCTGATGGACGAGAGGCCTGAGGAGAAAAACTTTTTAAAAAGTTTGTCATAATCTCCATGGAGGGTACGGCAGACATATAGGAGAAGTTGCTCTGGTCAGATGATGCCAGGATTGAACTGTCGCCCTACAAGTACAAAAAAAACAGTGCGGACTAAGCCTCACAATAAATCTGTGGGGATGCAATTCTTCAGCTGCGGCGAGGCAGATGGTCAAATGGGATGATGGCTCCAGTTAAATTCAAGGCAACCCTGGGAGAAAATCTGCTGGAGGCAACAACGCACTGGGGTGGAGGCTCGCCGACTGTCGAGATCCAGCCATTCGCAATCAACGTTCCGTAACCTTTAGATGGGTCTCACCTTCAGAGCACTCAGATGTAAAAGCTACCGGATACTTGTGTCTTCAAAACTGGAGTTGAACACTCCTTGTTTCAATCAAGGCCTAGTTAAGTTGCATGTGGTAAGTGGCCTGTGGTATATGTACTACACCAGCGGTGTGTCCGTATGCGCTCCTCAAGGGGCTGGAGATCTACATGCCTGAGATGTGTCCCTGTTCCAACGCAGCTGATTCGAATAAGCTCCTCGGCATGGCGTCCGGTTCTCCAGGAGCCTGCTCATGGTCCGTTCATTTGATTCAGGTGTGTCAAACTAACAGCATTTGCTCTGCGACAATTAGCCTCTCAGCAGATCATTTTTGAAAAAAAAAAGTATTTAGAGGCAGTTTCACCTAGCAACAGACACACACAGTGTGCAGCTGTGGCCTCGAGACAGCCAGCGTGTTGGAGAGTGGTCCCATTGCGCCCTCTGGTGGGCGGAACTTAACTTTAAAACGCCTTGTCGGGAATTGGCAGCAATTTTTTTTTTCTAGTATTGAATAATTTCTCTAAACGTTCTTAATTAAATCAACCAAGACAAATTTATTGCTAAGTTTCTTTATTCCAAATAAGGTCACAATTATTGACCTTATTTGTATATGCAGACCTATATATAAGGCACCAAAACTGTCTAAATCTATTTATAACCACATGCTTTTGGTAGGCCTCTGCACAAATAAGACTGGATATTTGGCCTCCCTTCTTACCAGGAATAATTGACCTTATTTCAGGTGATTGATTTGTTTGCATTGACTGGAACCTCAGTCCGTCAGTCTGAAGTCATTACCCTTCCAGGATAACGTTAACATTTGCAGTCATTTAAAAATAGAGACTTGAGTTTTGGATCATATTCCCATGTCCATGTTTAAGCCATCATGAAAGGTGGATCGTTTCGACGTAGCCTTCAATATTCCACCTCGAATGCTCCAAAGGCAGCTGTTGTCACCAAAGCCAAGCAGCTCATTCTTTGTCCGATCTGATCATAAAACTTTTATTATGCAAAACATTTTTCCCAAATTCACTCAAACTGATGATGATGGGATATAAACTCGAGCAGCGCTCTAGCGGCATTTATGACGTTATACACATGAGGAAGAGATTTAGCTACTTTATTGTCGTTGCACCAACACACGACAGTAAATCTGGTGACGTCGTGTTGTCACTCGGCTGCTGCAGTAACCAAGTGACATTATGCCATTATGGACATGGCGAACTTGTATGGGTTGATTCAAAGTTAAGATTAGCCTGACTGCTGAAGGCCCTTCCATCCGAGACATGTGCTTCCAGTTTATCTGTCCGATTGAACTGCCTGGTTTCAGGTCACTTGTCGTAACTTAATAGCGCAATATGGATGATTAACGTGTAATTTCATCCTACCCCAGGGCACACATGCGAACTAAAATCGGACAAACTGCAGTTCAGAGTTTTTAAATGTCGCATACGATTTCAACCTTTCACCCCTTTTAGTCAGATATGTTTTTGTGTCCTGGTGTTTCGCACCCTGATTCACTATTGTAGCTTCCTGTAAGCCTGTTATGGAGCTGCAACATTATTATTACCATCTGTGCTTTTCTTACTGTATGCAGTTCTACCCAGCACTGTGAAAATACCTATTAAACATAAACAAATGGACAAACATTCATTCATTTGACACATGATTAGTTGTGTTAAAAATAAAACTGAAACAATGGAAATAGTTTTACCTTGAACTGTGGTGAGGTTTAGGTCTGATTTAACTATAAAAGACAAAAATGTTTCAGCCTAATTTATTTAGCCCAAATGGTAGTTTTTATGTTGTTTGTGAAGTTTTGAGCAAATGTTTGGTCTAATTTGTGACCCAATTATATTGTGTTAAAGAAGATACAAACATCATCATTCTGTATAAGCTGCCATTTTTGGACTAATCAGAGTTCACTGACCCTGCCACAAAGCATGAAAAATATGTGTTATTTTAATGACTTTTCACATTGTTGGCTTACAACAATTGTGTTTTATCTGCCGTGTAAGAGAAGGCTCGCTTGACTGTTCAAACTTCCACCGAAGAATTGGCCGGAAAGTCAAAAGTTGTATTTATTTACAATATGCAATTATGATACTAAAACGATCTGAGTCAGATTGTTTTCAAGCCTGCAGCTTTTAGAGTGAAAATGTTGAATTTCCTTTTTATCTGAAAATTGATCGGTGGAAGCAAATTAATCTATTCTGAATGGCTGAAAAGCAAAGTCTTTGTAGGATTAAGGAACCAATTTGAAATGTACTTAGAAACATAACTATCTAGTTTTTATTTCCTGCTTCTCTGTGGGATTTAACTTGAATAAGATAAACAAAGATAAATATCAAAATTCAAGAGATTCAAATTCAAATTTCAATGACTCAAAGAGCACCCACCAAAGTCTTCCTCTTTTCAAAGTTAACTAATGGGGAAAAAATAATGATAAATCCTGGTGAAAAATGGAAAACGAGGCAGGAGGCCAGTTGTGTTTCAAACCATCCATGTCATATAAATTTGACTGTGACAAATTAAAGCGAATTACTGCAAAAAAAATAAATAAAATTTGTTCATTTGGGGTCGGTATGATTTATCACCTCCTGACTCGTTGGGCTGCTTAATCAATTAATGCACACGAATTAATCCATCTTAAGCATTTCCATAAAGCTAATGCTGGGTGTCACATGGAAGTGGTGATTCATCAAGGGTTGACCATCTGAAGGAAAGAAAAAAAAAAAGTAAACAGGCAGTGAGAGGGTTTCTTCCTCACACACAAAGTGTTTCTGTGTAGCACACAAACTAAAATTTAGTGTTAAGCATTGCAGAGTCATCCCTTGTTTTGTTTGTGTTTATTTTTTTTTACTCTCGTTTTAAAATCTTACAGACAGAAGCATCTCTTTAGCACAGGTAAAAAAATTTTTTTTTATAGAAAACTGGAATCACATACACTGCATAAGAAGGGATAAAAACCTTTCTTCCATTTGTTGATATGTATTCAGTCTAAGCATTCTCTGTTTTAGAGGTGATTTAGAATGACCAAAATGATCATTTATTTAGCCTCAAAATCATGACTGAAGTCATTGTTTTTCTTCAAATTTCAAAGTTTACATGTTTTGGCATTACTATGATATGATATATCATTTTGTGCTACACTATGGAATAATACATCATTTATTAAAAAAAATAATAATGAAAAGAAATGGATAGAAAAGAAAAATAGATATTTTTGGTCCATCTAATGGATGACAAAGAAGGTATTGTAAATTTTATTGAATTCCAAGTGAATGACAAAAAAATGTCCTGGGTTGTTGTTGCTCATTGTATTTATCATGCTCTAAATCTTTGAGAACAAGGTTTAATTAATACAGTAATAGGTGTGCATTTTGGCAGACAGAAAGTCAAAATCAAAATGTTCTTAGAAAAAAAAACCTTAAAATCTAGCTAGAACACAGTTAATGGGTGTTTGTCAACAGAAAAAAAACTGTTAAGCATAGGTTTAGAATGCAAAATAAATAGATCAATTTAAAAAAATCTATGTATTTATACGTTAAAATGCAAAGTCCTTTTGCGCTAAATTGTTTTGAGAGGTTTTAACGGGCATCTTTATTCAATATTCCCACGGTGCTAAAATGAATCATGTGGTCCACCAGCTGATGTAGAAAAAACCCGGGGACAACAAGGCCGCCTGTGACGCACCGCTCACGCTACGGTACGCCATTTGTGACTAGCAGCAAAAAAGCGCGCACCGTGGACACACTCACCTAACAAGGGGTAAGTCCGCTTGATTTATGCAACTGAGTCCATATTTTTACTCAAGCTGCGTTTAAATTGGCGACCTTTATATATATACAGTGTTTTAACGTGCTGTTCAGACTATATGGGTGACTAATTCAGAGGTCGACGTTAGCCTCCTTTTTGGGCCTCTGTGCTGCCGTCGTTTTCCAAACGTTCGAGCTTGTTAGACCCGCCTTAGCTCCGCTATGATTGGCTGACATAGCCCAGGAAGGCATTTAATTGGACGCGCTGTGAGTCTGAAAGTACAGTAGAAGAACGTGTTGCTAGTTAGCAAGTTAGCAGTAGACTCCAGTTTCAGCAGTGCTACACAATTTTACTCTGACACGGGGACATAAACTATTGAACCGTCAAATACATGGGTTTTTAAAAAAGTCGCTCACCTTGCGGAATGGTTTTTTATAGTTTTTCTCTGGTGTGGACGTTTTATCGTGCTTTATAGTCATCTGTGGCTAACTTTAACACGACTTTCCGTTACTGTTGCCGGGCTAGTGAGGAAGCAAAAAGTCAAACTTAATGTAGTCAGCCGCCAAAATAAACAACTTGGCGGTATTTTTTAAGTAGTTTTGTAAAATACGAAGGACGTAAGACGTTGGACACATCTGTATCTGCATCTCCTCTCATAGCAGCTGTCGTTCTAAAACGAATCCTTTCACTTTCCGTTCGGGCAAAATTAGGTCTTTTCCTGAAATATGATCCAGACAGGCGTCAGAAAATCCACTTTAACCAAGAGATTTTGTCGAAGATTTTGTCGCCTCCACCTTTATTCCACACGCACAGTGAATGGGGCTGATGTTTCAACGTCAAAATAAAAATGATGTCCTTGTGCTTTATAGTTTCTCGGCTTTCTTGAAATGTTTTGTTAAGCTGTGTTTTTTTTTTTTTTTTTTTTTTAGATTTTTCTTATATTTGTGGATGCAGAAAGGTTGCATTAATTTAATTAAACTTCTAAGCACAAATGGACTCATTGGAAATGTACCATTTTGGTCAGATGAAGATGTGTGGCCAGTCTTTGTGAGCCCACCATTTTGGTGCCAGGAGAGCAACTTCATGTTGAGGAAATGTGTAAAGACAGCAGCACAGACTGTGCAATGCATTTGTTTCATGTTAACAATTAGAAAAAGAAAAACAGCTGGATGGTCACTTTAGAAAGTGGAAATATAGAAGTTAAATTAGGAAATGAAATGAAAAAATAAATAGATAAATTTTAAATCCTCAGTCTTTGACTTGTTAAAATAGCATGCAACAGTTATAGAAAATCATGTTTTCTGTTCATACCCGATTTATTTTGGACGTGGACAAAATAGTGAAAGATTTGAAAATACAAAAGTGAACACTTAGGATACATAAGCTCATTGAAGTGCCATTTGAACTGTGTTGGGAGGGCTATTGGTGCCTATCTCCAGCGAACGTTTTGGGCGAGAGGCAGGGTTCACCAGTCTGTTGCAGGGCAACTCACACAGGGAGAATTTAGAAAGACCAATTAACCTAGCAGTCATATTTTGGGAGGAAGCCAAAGTACCTGGAGCGAACCCACACATGCACACAAGCGAACGCGTAAACTCCTGGGCAGGGAATTGAACTCAGGATCTTTTTGCTGGAAGGCAACAGTGCTACCACTGCCTCTGCAACCTGTCAACTAATAAGTCAACGTAGTCCACTTAGGTGTAATTTAATCTTAGTGTGAACATCCGAGTTTGTTAGAGACAACTGGTGAACAAACGGCAAGAAGTTATAAAACACGTCATGTTTGCGAGAATGGAAAGAGTATGGCATAACTTCAAACCGGCTGAGACAAAACCACTGACTGTTTATTTATTTAACTGACAGGCCAGCTAAGGTGTGCATTAATCTGAGAAGACAACTGTAGGTAGTTGCAGAAATCCATGGCTCTGTTGGGAGAATCTTAAGAAGTCTGATGTAGCTAGTTGTGTAAGAAAAATCTGTTTGAAAACCTGGCTGAGACTGTGGCAGAGGCTCACTTCAGCAGGAGAAGGACACTAAACTTCCAACCAGAGCTAGATCAAAGCACATGTATTTAGGATGGCTCAGTCAAAGTACAGACTGGGATCAAGATTTGCAAACTGATTTTCATGGATACTCTTCATCCAGTCTGACTATATAGGAATAAAAAACAAACATTTCAGAGGATAAATTCCCCCAGCATTTCCTTCACACCCCACTAGCCCCCTGAAATAAACTGGTTGTAAAAAAAAATATATATATATATAATTGAATTTGTAATATTTATATCATTAATATAACTCAATTAAGAACCAAATAAAAACCTGCCTTGAAGTATGTTTTCAGAAGTAACAACAATCATTACGATTGCATGTTTGCGTTTAAAATTATGGTTTGTAAATATTTTTTTAAATTTTTAAATCACATGTGATGTTGAATATTCAGCAATCAAATTTACCAATCATATTTACTGCAACTAACCAGACTTTACCAAAATGTTTTAATCTGAGATAAAGTTGAAAAAGGCTGAAACGAATGCAGACTTGTGATGGATTACCTACAGTGGTGATTTGTGACTTATATGTCTCTCAGATGATAATAAAACCTTTTAATTCTTAGAAACAACAAGCTGTAATGTTAACATGCTTTTAGTAACAGTTCGTGTCTATTAACACTAGATGGCGACACTTACTCACGTTTGGCCAGACGGAGTGGAACCGGATTTACCTCTTCACATAAACTTGGGCCGTGGTGTCCAAACTTTTTGCCATGCAGGCCAAAATTGTGAAGATGACAGTAGTCACGGGCCACAAAAATTAGATTTTTAAATAACAATGCAAAAAGGAATGTGAGTTTTTGTTGTTGTTGTTTTTTTTAAATTGCACATGCAAAACAGTAGTCAGAAATTATATATTTAAATGAAAGTAATGTCTTTTGGAGGAAATTAATATGTAATTCACGGTAATTCTGAAATATGTAAAAAAAAAAGTTTTACATTGATCTTATTAAAAGAAAGACATATAATTTCTGAAATTATGGAGTCAATTGTCATCGGACGTTGAAACCTACATACAAACTCATTCTGAGAGCTACATCCGATCTTGGAGTTGGTTATAGCTGTTATGCAGTAATATATTCTAGACACTTGGACATGCCGCATATAAACGTGTATTTCTTTTTTTTTTTCTCTCAGGATTTTGATGCGGTTTTGATGATACCACTGGATTTCACATTTGTGCGAAACTATAACAGGAAATGATATGGAAAAAAACCTGGAATTAGGAGAGGGGGATGCTGAGAGCAAATCAGCTGAAAACGACTTTGTGAGGGTGCAGGCAGATGATATGGAGATGGAGAAAACCACAGGGGTCTCCCCTGGTAGCACTGGTGAACTCGATAAGGCAGAGGAAGAACGTGCTGAGAGGCCATTGCCAGACGGCGGACGCGAGGGGGGGGAGAACGTTTGCAAAGTTTGTGGGTTCTCAACCATGTACCCGAGATCACTGAAAACTCATTATACAAGAAAGCATGGGAAAGTCATTGAAAAAAATCCTCAACCTCACGAAGAAAAGGTAAATAATCTTAATGCCAGTGAAGTCCCAGAGCAAGCCACCATTAAAACAGAGGAAGACGATGGTGAACAAAACCAGAGTCCAGATTTAGACCAAGAAGAGACCAACATGGCTCAGGAGAGAAGAGTGAGCAAGCGAACCCCAAAGCCTAAGATCATTTATTCCTGCAACTACTGTGGACATGAATTTAGGGACAAGGCTCCTCTTGATGTCCACATTCAGAGATACCATGCCAAAGATGTCCCTTTAACTTGTAAGTATTCCCTTATCTCCTGTCCACAGTTGACATTTCATCCTCGAAAATATTTACATCCTCAACCGCACAGGTGAATTACATTTTTAAGTGAATTAAATATGAATATTGGATACTGATGACCATGATGTTTCTCTGTACTTGTTGAGAAAGACTAAAAGAAGGATATCTCTCTGTGTTTTTTAGTTGAGGTGGAGGAGAACGTGGGCGAATCGGAGGAAGCCGCGGAGAGCTGCAGCACTGAAAAGGCTTCACCGTCAAAAGTGGCACCAAAGCGTGCTCTCAGCAGGTTCCAGCTGAAATGTCCAATCTGTGATTTCAGGGTGGGCAGCACCGCAGTACTGGAAAGGCACGCTCGCGATAAACACCCCACCCTAGAGTGGTTCCGCTGCAAAGTGTGCAACGTCTTTGCAGCAACTTCAGAGTGGATGAGTTCTCACCTGTCGTCGGATGGCCATTTGGAGCAACAGAAAGTAAAGAAAATCTCAGAAGCTTCTTCATTTGAACAGTGCGTTGAGAAGGTTAGCAGAGACTGTGCAGGAGATGATGCAGTTGTGGGCCACCTCGATCAGGTGGTTCCTGGAGAAGAGAGGACTACTTTGACTGAAGAACAAGAGAAAACTGATGAGCTGTCAGAGGCAGCCGAGTCTGTGCTGACTGAGGAAGAAGATGCAGAGCTTGAACCTCCAAGAAAGAAAAGAGGAAGACCAAAACAAGGGTCTTCTACTACTTGTGGATACTGTGGCTTGGTTGTGTCAAACGCCACTAATCTCAGTGTTCATGTTCGCCGCAAACACAGCAAAGATTATGGCTACAGCTGCACTTTGTGTAATTACAGCTGTGTTACCAAAGGAGATATGGATCGTCACTGTTTTACTAAGAAGCATGTGAAAAGAGCACAGGAGAGTTCAAGTAAGAGCCCGGCCAGGGCCGACTCCAGTGTGCCGTTGCTGGAGCCAACTAGCACACCAGCTACTGGCACGCAGCCTGCTGACGCAAAGCAAGAACCGGATGGGGAACTTCTTGGAGACCACAAAGATGAAGACCAATCTGAGTCTGACACGAGCCAGCAAAAAAGCAAGTATGACTCTGTTAATGCTTGCAGTCTTTGTGATTTCATTGCCCAGTCAATCCCCTCCCTCCATCTCCATGTCAAGAGAAAGCACACCAAAGATTTTGAGTACATTTGTCTAGCATGCAGCTACTATGCCGTTACTAGTAGGGAAATGTATCGTCACGCTAGCACAGAGAAGCATAAACAAAAGAGTCAGAAATACCTGGAACATCAAAAGAGCAAAGAACAAAGAGCTTCAGAACATCCTTTAAAAGGGACAGAGATCAATGAGCCTCCTGGGCAGAACTCCAGCACTGGCTGTGAACATCCAAACCCCTCAGATTGGTCGGGATCTTGTTACATTGACAGCCCGTGTGTGGAAATGGAAGATCCAGCTGCGCCATCTGTCACGACAGAGATTGTTCGTGTTGTGGTTGGTGGAACTGGAGGTGCAGATGAAATGCAAGTGACAACTAATACATCGTCGGCTGACAACGAACCAGAGTCAAACAACCAGACAGCAGAGATGACTGTGCAGCAGACTTCAGCCGTACCTCAGCTTCCATTAGATGAGTCTGCACATGAAGAGAATCAGGATTTAGAGTGTGCACAAGCAGGAGAGGAGACTTCAAAGGAAGATGTAGCGGTTGTTGATATGCAAATGTCCAAAGCTCCTCCGTTTGATGCAAGTATTGTTTCCTTCAAGGAGGTAACATTGGCAGAGAGTATGGCACTGGAAGGAGAGGCCCCTGTCATATCTTTGCCTGGAGGGCCAATATCTAGCGTCTTGTCCCCCAGCTCCACATATGTGAGAAAGCTCAAACCCAAGGAGGTGAAGGTTAGGGATGAAGCCAAAGGGAGCAGCTCTCGCATACGCTGCGAGGACTGCGGCTTCATGGCGGACGGCCTGAGCGGCCTCAACGTCCACATCTCAATGAAGCACCCATCCAAAGAGAGGCACTTCCACTGCCTGGTGTGCGGCAAGTCCTTCTACACCGAGAGCAACCTGCACCAGCACCTCTCCAGCGCCGCCCATCTCCGCAACGAGCAGAACAGCGTGGAGGAGCTTCCCGAGGGGGGCGCGAGCTTCAAGTGCGTGAAATGCACCGACCGCTTCGAGACGGAGCAGGACCTGTTTGTCCACATCAAGGAGAAACACGAGGAGCTCCTGCGGGAGGTCAACAAGTACGTGCTGGAGGACACGGAGCAGATCAACCGCGAGCGCGAGGAGAACCAGGGCAGTGTATGTAAATACTGCGGCAAGGTGTGCAAGAGCAGCAACTCCATGGCCTTCCTGGCACACATTCGCACCCACACTGGTATGTGAGCTCGCCTTTGCACACTCACTCACTGAATCTTCAACTCGCTCTCCTACTTTGAACATGTTGTGAAAACATGCATATCATTATTAGTAGTACCACATAGTTTAGCTGCTTGATTTGAAAACATCATTACATATGCATTATTACAAATTCACTACTTTGCAGCTGCATACATTATTAAAACCTCTTGTAACTGAAACAGATTACATACGCTGCTCTTTGGAAGTCTGGTGAGCACTTATATGTGACACATTTTCCTGAATACGTCAAAACAATAATCTCCTTTAGTGAGAGTCTAGCAATTAGGCCTTTGTTTTTTAGATGCAACAGCATTAAATAGGACAAAACAGACTCCTTCAGTGGGTGCTTTGGCTATTGTTAAGGCCACTATCTACTTCAGCCAGGTAATAGTTCTTTTTTTTTGTGGAGGTGAAGGTAAAGACTGATTGAGCTTCAAACCAACAGGAGAGACGCTAATGGACCCCAGATTGGGATTTCCTGAGCAACGCTTGGTCAGAGACATGTGCGACTCATAATTGATGTGTCCATTACCAAGACTCAGTTGTAATTATAGTCAATAAGTCTCTGTAAATGTGTTAAAGCTTAGGCTAAAAGCATTGGAGGTCCAAAGAGAGGTGGGCTAATAATTTAAAATAATCAATGCAGACATATTCAAAGCCTTTAATTTCCCTGGTGTCTGTATGTCCATGTTTGCGCATATATATATGTGTGTGTGAGAGAGAGACAGAGGGGTTGTATGCCTGGCGAGTGTGTGTCAGCCTTCATGGCTAGCTGATTATCCTCAATCCATTAGGATTTATCTTGTCATTTATAATGCAAAGCAGGGCTGCATTGGTCAGGGCTTTGGCTGGGAGACGTCCGGCAGGTTAAGAACACGGGGCGCTCCATTACTTTTCCCTGACCGTGTGTATTAATTGCTTTTAAAATCAACTTAATGCAGGAACGAGATGTGAGGGCGCCATCAATAAATGCCCCTCTCTGCCTCCCATAGTCCATCCCCCCTTTCAGGCTAAACTTTAATGGGACTTTAATTGAAGTCCGTGCTATGTGTTTACTGTGTGTGTGTGTGTGTACATGTGTCTTTGTGGGCGTGTGAAGCCTCCTTTTAGAGTCAGATAAAGTAAGGAAGGTTTCCACTTGGAGACAGTGGATGGCCTGAGTGGGTATTTTAACTCACCAGCTAACCTGATGGCTATTTATCCAAGCTTGTCTTGACTATTGATTTTACCTTTTGTATAACTGCCTAGCTAAAATAAAAAAAAAACAAAACGTGATCATCATGATAAAGGTAAATATTTTTTATTACTCCTTTCAGAGGGTGAAACTCATAAATTTTATAAATATCAAGGGCGAAAAATCGCCCAGTTATGTTTTGTAGTTTTGATGCTTATGGCATTCACATAATAAAAACTTGTGAAAATTAGAATATTATGTATAATTAATATATTAGAAGCTGATGTTGTCACCCTACTCAGGTAATTAAATCAAAATTCCTTTAAAGGTTTCTTGACCCTCTCAGTGGTCTTTAAGTCAGTAGACTGGACACATGTCCAGAAGACGGTCATACACACCCTACACAAAGAGGGTACGCCATAAAAGATTATTGCTGGTTGTTCATCTTGCTGGATCCAAACATATCAAAATGAAGCTGAGCGGAAGAAAAGTATTTTAGGAAACATTGTGGTAGGAAAAGGTGCACCACCAACTTGCATAACTTCAGCCTTGAGAGGATCGTCAAGCAAAATGTATTTAAGAATTTGTGGGAGCTACAGTCCAGACCCAAATTCAATTGAGAATCTGCGGCAAGACTTGGCAATCAAATTATATTTGCAAGTCTATAACTGCCTCACAATTATAGACTGATTTTGTGTGGATTCAGCCCAGAAATTCAAGGGGCATCAGCATATTTTATTCCAGTGCAATGTTCTTAAATTTAAGGGGGTGTCGGAGGAAATGATGCCGTAGTCCTAGATTAATACAATTTATCTAATTTTACAGATCCTACATCACTGTTCCTCATGTGCCAGAGTCCGATTTCTTCCTGCTGAACTCAAATGGCTTAAAGCTGTGAAAACTGGAGGTTAAATCCCAATGATTAATGCTTAGCTTCTCCACTCTTCATATTAATGGTTACCCTACACATATTCATAATTTTACCCGGTGTCATAATTCTTGAGTTTTGAGGTCACTTACTTAGTGTTACTTAAGAAAATGAAAGCAGTGACACTGAGGTCCCAAAAGATGGCACCCAGTCAAGGGCACATTAAAGTTTCAAATAAACAGTTTGTTTTGTTTTTATCCAACAGAGCTGTGGACTTGCTTAGGTGATTAAATCCCCACTTTTATGTGCGATTTCCGTTTCGAAGACGAGCCTTATTTCTCCTCGTTGTGACAGCATATGTCAGTTGCTATTATTGCTAAATCCCCTCATTACAGTGAATTATTTACCTTTTCACGTGTGGCCATTCATTCTGAGAGTTTGTTCGCGGGGGCCGCAGAGCGGCACGGTGGGGTTCTGCCAGTTTCTGAGCAGGGAGCACGTCCGGATCCTTTTAATTAAGACCTAGTTTTTATTCACTTGATTAATCAGTGAAATCAGGGAACGGTGGTAGGAGGCTGCACACAGATTTGTCAATTTGTCCCTTTAAGGAAACCCGTACACATGGCTTGCGTTTTGCCAATGAGCTGGAATTAGCATTTCGAGCTAAATTGGTCACTTTTTCACCAAAGCGAGCTGTCTGACCTCAGACCGAGGCTTCAAGCAATGCGCACACATGCAACGCATGGGAGTTAACACACAGGGTGGGATTTGGGTTGTTAGCAGAATTACTAATAAAAAAAACAAAACAAAAAAACCCCACCCAAAACAATGGCAATTTTTTTGTATGGATATTTTTAAAAAGTGGCCCTTAAAAGTATATACACTCCTGATTTCACTGATTTATATGTCAGCTTTTTATGTTAAAAAAATAAAAAATCACATGTACTTTGCCCGTAAAGTAACGGAACCTTTGTCTGGCTTGTATTTTATTCCCTTTGTTGCTACAACACCTTTTGCTAACACTTCCTAGCTGTTTTTGCCAAACTGAGCAACATGACTATTTTGGCTGAAAAGCAACAAATGCTATTCGAAGATTAGCACGGTGTCCCACAGCAGTGTGTGACCAAGCTGGTGACCAGCATGAGGAGTAGGTGCCACTATTTGCTCAATATATAAACTGTTAAATTGAAAACATGCCCTGTTTCTTGAAACGTCAACAAGCCAATCAAGCAGAAATCAAAAATGGCCTAAGATATTATCATTTTTTAAATAAGCAGGTTTTCCAACTTTTCTTTACTGTTTCTGCAAATAAGTAAAGAAAAGTTTATAATTTTGCACATCTGCTGTGCAACTTAACTGAAAAGAAAAAAACAACCAAAAACAATCTGAACTAAAAAAAAGGAAAAAAAAAAAAAACAAAATCATAGTGTCTCAGTCACAAACTTAAGCTAATTGTTTGTTTTCATCATGTTTAGGGGTCTACCAGCATCCTTGTAAAAGTTCTCCTAATGTATCACATTGCGGGGACATTTCTTGTCAAGTAATCCAGATGTTATGTTGAATTTAGTTCTAGACTCTGGCTGAGCCACTCTAAAACCACAATTTTAATTTGTGTTTTGGTAAATCAGGCTTCCTGATCTGTTAGTTGTATCAGATCAGTACTGGAGCCAAAAATGAATGGAAGATTTATATTTTTTAATATTAACATACAATTCAGTTAGATAACATACCAAGTCTTAGCGTTTTATGACTATTACAATACGTGAACATCCTTATCAGCAAAGAGAGGTAAACTAGTACTCACAGGCACATGAACAAATGGGTTATTCAGAGGAAGGAAATGAAAAGGGCCTCAAAAAGGCAAAAGGGGCAAAATGGCAAACTGTTGACAAAGAGTCACTCAGAAACGTCAGATCAAATCTCACACAGGAACTGGAGAAGGAACCACGAATCAGCTTGGCTCTTTAGAAAATTGTCTCGGGCAAGAAACTGAAACGGGCCAAAAGATCTAGAAAAAAAGAAAAATTACAATCATTTTGCAGTCTTTAGATCATTCCAGGAGACAACAACCTTTATCTCCAAAGAAAAAGCTTTTCTCCTCCTGCCCCTTGTCAGGTCTACACCTTCTGCCAAGCTTCTTCTGTGTTGGCCTCCTCTCCTCAAGTTTAAGAAAGCAGTTGGTTCAAAGAGAGCTCATTTACTTTACCACTGGGTAAAGCAGCATAACAATCAGCTTCAGCTTACGCTTTGAAAGACGCTTTTCTTTTCATCATCCATGGGACACAGAACCTGTTCCTCTTTGGTGAATGGCAGAATTTTTGGACTTTATCGCGGTTTATATTTGCATATAATGTTTGAAATCTGTGGAAGAGCTTGGGACCTGCTCCCCAATGCTGAACTAGAGTTGTTGAGGTCCATTGGTCTCTTCCTTTTGCTTGGACAAATTTATTGCAAAATGTCTGCGACGCGACACAAATAAAAGGTGTGCCTCTTTTACACTCAGTTGTTGTAATGAGAATCTTACAAAGTCTATATTATTACCATCTAAATATCTGCGTCTGTATACATGTTATAGTAGTTTATTTGTCGAAGTTACTGTCGGCAGCAGGGGGAATGTGTTAAAACATGCTACCAGGCTGCATAAAGGGAAGTGGAGGACGCCTGTGCAGTTCACTCGTACAGTTCTCCACATGTCAAAATATTTCAGGCTCCATTGCGTCATTATTTAATTTCCATTGTCATGTTTGTCAGTTGTGGAAGTGCAGTATTAACATACTTCATGCGTTTTTTGTTTTTTTTGTTTTACAAAAATGCTGCCACGTTTAAAAAAGAAAAATGTAAAAAAAAATTCTCGGCTTTGTGTACAGAAACCTTTCACAGGTGCCACGGAGCTTTGTGGCGACGCGCAGGCAGAAGTGCTTCTCTGGGTGCACTTTTCACACTCTGGTGCTGACAGGTGAAACGTTTCAATAAAGGATCATGTTTAATATATTTCTGACTTGGTGCCAAAATTCAGATCCATTTATTTCTATGTGGCAAAAAAAGAAAAGATATTTGTAAGCTGAAGTAATGGAAAGGAAGGCAAAGAGATTGAAATAAACTTTATGCGGATATCTTGCAATCTCATGTGTCAAAGAGAAATGGAACAAACATGAGCACAAAGTCATTTATTCATGTGAAATTGACATGTTTTTATTCTTATTTTCCTCCAAACCCGAAAGCTGAAGGCTACGGCAGAAAGTGCGTGGCATGTAAAAAAAAAAAAAAAAAAAGCTTAAGACATCACGATATGTGAGGTGAAACATTGCATGAGGTTTCTCTCTCCTCTCAGGAAATGAATTAGTCATTCTCTGTCTCATCTGGGATGTGAAGCAGCCACATTGCCCCTGTGTGGATGGCAATATTAATTTAACATGACACCGCATTGATGGTCAATTTCAGTTTCAGGGAGGCTGTTTAAGTAGAGTGGTGGAGTATTAATGTGATAAGATGTTTGAACGGGGGGAAGCGGGTGGAGGAGGCGGCAGTACATCCCTCTCTCTCTCTCTTTCTACTCTGCCATGTTTCATGCTCAGCCAGCCATCTGGACAAATCATCTCTCCACACGCCTCTCTCTTTCTCTCCCCCCCTCTCTCTCCCTCGCTTCTCAACTTTAGGTTGGATGTGTCTGAAAGTGTGTGAGTGAGAAGGGAAGAAAGGATGATTGTCTCTTTATGTTTTCTCCATGGCCAATGTGTTTTGGGAACATAAAGCTTGGCTGCGAGGCGGGGCTCTGAAACTCCGTATAGGTGTGATGGTGGGTGTGGTGTGACCCCATGCGACTGTCTTTTTGTTTTTTATTAGGTGTTGACGGCGGTATTGTTGTATGTGATTTCTCGCTGTTTGGGTGTGAAGTCTGCAGCTACAATTGGGGCTGTAATAAGTTTTTCCCTGTCTTTATTAGCTCCTGTGTTTATACCTATGTAAATATGTGTGGTGTACTGCAGAGATATGTGAAATGAAGAGGCTGGCCATGTGGGCCCCCCTTCCCCTCCACACACCCTCTTTCTCTTGTCCCTTGTGTTTATGGACCTTGTTAGCACAAGCTTGCCTTTCAATCTTCGTTACTGGCGTAAAATTCGATGTGTCGTACTTCCAGCTCACAGCAAGTGAACCGTGTATGAACGAATTAGTAATCTACACAAAGTGCTTAATCAAATCAGCAGCTGCCCCTGGAATAAATATTGTAGAACGTCTTGGGATATTCGCTGGCAGAGGGTGAGGGTTTGCTCAAAGATGCATGCGTGGATATCATACCCGGCTGCCACTTAGAGTGAAGTGTCGCACTGTGTCATGCCAGCCTAAATTCGGCTCAGCCTGCTAACAAATTCTACATTCGACTTCGTCGTACGCATATGCTTAATTTATGTTTTTTTTGGGAGGCTTTATGATGAATACGTTCAAAATAAATTACAATAATATTGGGTTTAGGCATTTTATTTTTTTCTAAATATACCAGTCTTGAGATACGGTGCATTTCCTCAGTTTTCAAATATTTACATTTCACTCCATTGGATACAACGGTCATTAGTGGACATCCAGTAAGAACATACCATGTTTTACCTTATTATAGTGTCAAAAAAAATGTTGCTGAGACAAACATTCTCCATTGACGAGGCTTTATTAAAACAAACAAACAATAATACATGAATCACAAAAAGAATAAAATGATGAACAAAGATTTATACAGAAATTAAGTGAAAGAAACCATGACTTGTTTACCGGGGTTTTATTCATTCAAATATTATTCACTGTGTAGTTAGCCTAAAATAAATGGTAATTAGGGCTTTTTGTAGCTACACTAATGACATAGCTCTTATGTGTAGGTTTTCCATTTTGATGCATATAATAGAATGAGAATACACTGCGGTGTTGGAAGACACCTATAGACAATTTACAGAGAATTTTTAGTTCAGTATTTCACTTAAAAGTTTTACATTTATTCGCTATAGACTATTAGAGGGCAATACTGGGCTGGTTTCTGCATTGTGTTGATATTCTCCAGCGGAATATCAACATAGTTCTCGCATCCTTGTTAGAAAAATCCTCCAAAATGTGAAAACAGCAGAGATGTCTCATCGCTAAATTTCTTTACAACAACCTTTGTTGTTGTTTTTCTAATTCTCCTCATAATGTGAGATTTGTTTTGTTCATCTGCTGGTGGTGGTGGTGCCAGCCTCCGACACAGAGTTTTATTGTCCCTGCACAACCAAGGTCTTCACACAGCGTCACCCTGAGCTTTGATGCAGGAGGGATTAGTTCATTTCACAAATTGTTTTTATATGAAGATATGGAAAGCTTCACACATTATATGCAGTAAAGAGGACTAGGACGTTTACTTCAGGCTGAAGTTTTTGTCACCTCTGGGTCAATTCGTCCACACACGTCACCATTTTGGCCCTCCCCATTTCAATTTCATACAGTTCTTCTTAAATAGTTGCATGTCAGTTTATTTATTTTTGTAGTGCAATGTATGTAAGATTGTAGTCACAATCATAAAAATGCCTAAATCTAAGGGTTATGCTCAGTTTCCAATGATTTGGTCTCCGTTTAAGAAATATGAGAAATTCAGTGTCAGTAGCATGACTATTTCATAATTGAAAAGGGCATAAAATTATTTCCAAGAGATTGAAAATGTCAATCAGCGGTGCTCAAACCTTTATTAAGACGAGGAAAATGGGGGGATTCTTCTGAAACTGAACATCAGCCTGGTTGTGCAACAAAAGTTTCAGCCATAGAAATTGTTTAGGATGAAAAGAAAACCCCCACAAATTAATTTCAAACGTCATACAGGGCTGTCTGAGTACAGACACTATAAGATGCACATGAAGAAAGACTGCGCCGGACGGTCGAGTCACCAGGAAACACACAAACGTGACAAGACAAGCCTCAGAATTTGTTGAGGGATAAGACTGAACTTTACGGCCATAACTGCTTCAGTATGAGATTAATCAACAAGGTCTGTGATTAACAATGCTACATTCCTACTATGAAACACGGAGGTGGAGCATTTGAGACCTAAGAAACTACAGGGAAGTGGATCAAAATTAACAACAAAGATGGAGACTGAAAATGATTTGCTCTTTAAACTGAAGGTTCTGGAGGGACCTTCTCTTTCACAATGCGCTTTTGATCCGAGTCATGTTGGTAGAAAAGCAGAAAAGTTTAAACTCTTCCAGGCTACGCAAACTTACAAGCACAACTACATATAAATGATAAACACTTCCCTGCAGACTTTAACTGAAGGAGATGTTTTTGGAGCGTACCGGACTAATTTCTTGACATCAGACACCCAAATGTATCCCCTTGAATTCAAAGAAGGTGACTTTTTTTTTTTTTTTGTAGAATGCTCCCTTTAAGTTGAGATGGTGGCTGTTCATGCATCACACAGATAGTGCAGGCATCTGCCCTCACTGCTCTGCGGTTAAATGATGGATGGCGAAGAGACGCTTTGCCACTCTCTCAAACGCTACCCCGCCCTCCGGACTTATTAATGACAATAATTAGGAGGAAACCTCCCTGTGAAGCCCGCCAGAGTGATTAGTGCTTTAATGATGGAATGGGAGGTAGCGAGTGCACCCAGAATTGATTTACGTATTCGCCCTGACCTTTGGAATCCAATTTACACATCCACAGGCAAAGAAAGAGTCGGTAGGAGATGAAGGAGAGTGACAAGGATAGATAGAGAGTGAAAGAAAAGCTGCTTGGCACTCGAAGTGGGACTCTAGTTTTTATTGGTGCTGAATTAGAGACATATGTCTTTTTTTAAAAAAAATCTCTGGTTCTTTTTTTTTCTTTTTCTTTTCCTCTTATTGTTGCGTCTGATTTGCTTTGCAGGATCTAAGCCCTTCATGTGTAAGATCTGCAACTTCGCCACTGCTCAACTGGGAGACGCTCGGAACCACGTGAAGAGGCATCTCGGGATGCGAGAGTACAAATGTGACATTTGTGGGTGAGTGACAAGAGTCGGTTTTGGTGTGGCTAAAACACTTCTCGGTTGGCTTCCTTCCTTCAGAAGCCCTTCACTCACATGACGGCGGTTGCGAATAAACAAGCTTTCACATGCATAAGCAGAACTTGCAGAAACATCTCAGGAGGAACTGCATCCGCAGCCGCTGCCAAAGTTTAGGCCATTTTGTTAATTTGAGATGGCAACAAATCATCAAAAGCCGGGATTTGTTCCGCGAGCGCCGCTCTCTCAAGTGTGAACTACAAATTATCTGTATATTATAGGCTGCCTAGATTGTATTTGTCTCAGGTGAATTTAAAAGTCAACCCAGTGTGAGAGAGAAATGAAACTAACGGGTTTATGAACGTCAGAAAATAGTGTCCCTTTAATCCAGAGATGTCCCGATCTGATCACAGGTATCGATTTGGGTCCTGATCAGAGCTTCGTTAAATGAACTGAAACTGAGTCTCTGAAGAAACTCAAGTAATGATAATGTCTGCGAAATATGTTTCGTACACATTTGTCAAAACCGTCACCTCGTCAATGACTGTAACATGGACAATTTGAGAAAGGTTTGAGCTCCTCTACCTCCTCCCAGTGCCATTATTACTGTCTGAAGAAATGCACCGCTCCCGATCATAAACAACAATCAGAGGCAGGAGGAGGATCTTATCGCTGTCAATCAAACTTGTGTATGTGGTTCTAAATTTTCACATGACTAGTCCGTAGGTTGAACATTCAATCCACAGACTAGTCACGTGTGGACTGATTAAATTATATTAAATACGCAATTTGAAATCTGTGAAATCTGCTTCAATTGTGAAAACAAGAAAACATGAATTGTGTGGTTTCCTCAAAATATGTCAGGAATCTTGTGAAGCGGCTAGCTTTTACTTTAAGCTCATGACATTCGCCGACTGCGTCGTTGTGCTTATATGTGGCACTGATTTAAATGAAGTTGAGAGTCTTTATCAGCAAATTCCTGTTCTTAAAGAACTCTGAACGGTGCAAAAGTAATCCTCCTCCTCGTCATTATTTTAATCTGTTTTAAACTGCCAACAACAGAATAGAACTGATTAAGCTACAAAGTGAAACACTTGACATTGTGTATGTCTGTGTGCACTTATTGCTTCATGTCTGAATATCAGCGGTCCAAAAATAACATGAAAATGCGTTAATAATGTGGGATTCTTTATTATAAAAGAAAGAGGGGGGGGAAAACAATCCTCTACATCAACCTTCCTCTCAGCATAAGGTGAGAGAGATTATTTAGCCAGCTGTACAAATAATCCTAATTGGAAGTTTATGTAGGTTACCACAAGGCTATAAATACGCAGTCGTTGAGGAGTACGGCTGTTCCGGCGGTACTCCGTACCCCCTGCATGTTGACCATATGTTGTGCTCAGCTCCCTCCATTCCCGTGATAGACCTCCTCACAGCTTTGCCATGTTCAAATAAACGTGTTAAGCTGTTTAACACGCATCCGGGGAATAGAGTAAATTGTGGGATTTTCAACCTTTTTTTTTGTCTTCCTGAAGTTTCTGCAGGTGCACGTTCTCCGAGACGTACGCCGCTGAAGCATACATGTCGGAAGAGAGCCGTTAGTTTCTCTTTCTGTGCGATTTTTTATTTTTTTTGGTGTGTGTGTGCGTGTGGGTGTGTAAACTGCTATCATTCGGTCTGGTTGCAGGCAGATTTCTTTTTTATTTACTTATTTATTTTTTATTTCTGTTCCTCCAAAGTTGAGCAGAGCAAATGTGTTTATTTGCTCCCGCTGATGTTCGCAAACATATTACAGCAGGAGCCAACAAGCTTTGCTTTAAACACAGCATCTCCTTTAATGAGACGAGAGGCTCATGTTTCACAAGCTTCCAACATCCCCCCCTACCCAACACACACACACACACACATACACGCAAACCACCAGCACACATCTAAAAACCCGCTTCTCCCAAGTGCAGCAAACATGTTGGGCTTTGACCAAGCGTCTCGCTTTACAGCGCACGCACACACACGTGTGTAGAGCTGGAGCGGTTCTCCAATATGCTTTTAAATGGGACTACTAAATACAACCCCTGGTTTCACAAATCATGCGGCTGTAGGAGCCGCGTGCTGCCAGTGCCAGCCACTGGTGACAAATCGGCCCTGTGTGTGCTTTCAGGACTGACTGATCACCAGGCCATCCCTCGGCTTGACTAAAGAGCAGCAAACACAAAGAAACTCCCAGCAACAACCTCATTAAGGCCAGAGCCATACATACACATAACCCGGCCTTGCCTTTTTTTTTTCTTTGTTGCTTTTTTTTTTTTCATCCCCCCAAAACTTTTCACACTTTGATATGTCCCTAATCTGAATGTAAAGCATGGTACTAATGCGTGGCAATGGATCAGGTGTAATGTGTGATGTTATTAGCCGTTTTGCTTTTTTTTTTTTTTTTTTTTTTTTGGGCGGTGGGTGTGTGGGGAGGGGGGGTGACCCAGAAAAAGTGAGATCATAGTGAAGGGAATGAAGGCGTTTTACTTCAGGAAACGGATGTTTTTGGGGGAGTTTTTAGGCGCAATCACACTTCATCACGTCAGTTAACTCACCACTTTGTTTTTGGTCTTTTTTTTTTCCATGCAGTGCTGGTTTATGGTTTCATTAGTCATTGATAAACTACATGTTGTCCTTTGCGTCCATAGCGTTTATCGTCATTTTGTTTCAGTTCCGATCATTTCCTTTCCTTTTTCCTGAAGAAAAGGAGGGAGAAAAAAAAAAAAAAGATTTCTGCTCTTCCATTGATCGCCACGTCTTCCTTGTTAAACTCTCAGACTGGGGGATTACCTCGCCTCTGACTCTTTGGATGAACGGACGCGCGGCGCCTCGGCTGTCCGCTTCGGCTGTCCGCCTCGCTTTAGCAGCTGCTCGCCGCTGCCTTTCTCTTCCCAGGAACCTGGGGGGAGTTGTTGATAGTTAAAGATCATATTGTTTTGGCATTTAATTAAGAAATGCAAATGCAGGGCCAAGACAGATTAGAACCCCTGACCACGCTGCCAATCAAACCTGATTACGGCAGTCAGCGTCCTGCTCGCCATTCACTTCACGGACATTTGGCTGCCGTCTCGTTGTTCTGTTTGCTTCTTTTTGTTGTTGCCTGCAAAAGTACTCACGTCCATTGAACTTTTTCACATATGGAAATATAATTTTAATTCAGTTTTTGGAAGGAAATGGATAAATTTTTAAAATACTGCACAAATAATAATTATTATAACAATATTAATAATCAAAACAAAACTATAAAGTTTGGCCAAGAGGCTCTCTGTCACTCTGGAGGAGCTACAGAGTTTCACAGTTGTGGAAAGAAACGCGTAGCCCGAAACAAACGGCTGGAAAGTTGTGATCTTTTTGTGGAGCAAACGTAGGACTACATGGTGGAAGGGAAATGGTAAGCAGAAACTGTCTGCCTTGATTTTGCATGACAATGATGGTTGTCAAAATGAACTTTTCTAATCTTAATGGAAAATTTGTAAACTTCAGACCTGAGCATGCCAAAAATGAATCACAAAAATCAGCATATTGTTCTATGTATCGTCTCTTTAGTTGGCTTTTTTATGGAGCTGGAGAAAAAACCCTGCAGATTAAAAGTGTACTACAAAAAAAACAAACAAATATTTTTGACCTAGTTTTTTGGTGTAACTATCTCAAAATAAGACAAAGCCTAGCAAGATACAGGAGTTTGTTTGGAATCAATAATTTCTTATTTCCAATGAAAAAGCTTCAGTTCCACTGACATTCATATTTCTTCGATAAGACATTTTTCTCATGTTGGCTGTGAAATAATCTGCCAGTTGAATTAGTACTTCTCTCATCAATATTACAGAATCACTGACTTAAAACAAGCTGCTCTATTTGTCTGAAAAATCACTTCTAAGACAGTTTTGTCTTGATTCAAGTTTACTAAAACATTTGCACAAGAAACTAAACAAAAAACTTGGTGAGATTTAGTTTGTCTGTGATGTTAAAAACAAAGCAAATCTACTTGTAAGAAATAGTTCAGGCAACAGGATCCGGGTACATGTTACAATTTTTGAAACACCTGAATTCGTAGTTATCACTGTAAAAATAAATGTTTCCCTAATCGGCCTGCATCTCTCCAGCGAGATCATAAATGTAGAGGTGGTATATTGACCTATCGTATGTCGTAAGGATAAACACATACTGTATGATGATGCGAAACTCTTTAGAAGTGGAGCGAACGGCTGGAAAAGCATCAAAAGGCAGAGCGGCAGGAAAGAACCATCTTGTATTGAGTCTCTGCAGAGGCTCGCTTAAAACTGGGAGATGCACGGATATCATCACACCTGAATATTAAACCTTTCCAGGAGAAAGTCGGAGGCTTTTCGTACTCCCGGGCAGAACTACAATGGTTTAGAGCGACACTTATTCATGTGTTAAAATGGCCCAGTCAAAGTCTCAAGCTTAACTCCAGCTGAGAATCTGAAGTAAAATGTGAACACTGCGTCTTGCAAATGCTCCGTCTAACCTGACTGAGATATTGTTGTAAGCTGTTAGACAGACACCTCATGAGGCTTGCACCTATGTTAACTCTGGGAAAGCGAAGGGGTGTAAATACTTTCCAAAGGCCCTGAATGCACCCGCTGTCCTACATATCTATCTGCTTACTTTTGTTTTTCTTTCTGGAAAGCCTTATTTGTCTTAATTTGCCTATAAAGAATTCTTTAGATCTAAAAAACCAGCAGAAAAACACAAATTGGCTGTTAGCATGCAAGATCAGATTCTTCAAATTTAATTGGTTAAGAGAAAAAGAAAAAGGATGGCAGAATCTTGCGTTTCCTCCTGGTGTTTTTTTTTTTTTTGTCCACAGTGGGGCTTGGCTACTTAATGAGCCTCCTCTTCCTCTCCTCCATCATCTGGCAGAAAGGCCGTGGATTCAGCACTTCCAGCTCCCGCTCTCTTGTCCTCCCTAAAGATGCAGCGGACGTCCAGTGCTGTTGTAAGTGTTAAATTATGGATAAACAGTCTAAATGCTTTGAAGCATTGGTTTAATATCTCGGCTCGGGCCCCGGTAGCGCGAACAGCATCCGCCGCGGACGCCGATTGTCCTCATGTGGATCGGCGTTTTATGATTATGGGTCACCAAAGCCCCCCTACATCCCCCCTTCTCGACTCCCCTTCCCCCGAGTGTCACTTGAAAAATTTGAACAACTGTTTAAAACCAACATCTTTCTGCCAACACACACAAAAAAAGTTTTGTTCCTCTCCCTCTTCTTAACTTGGTGTTGCAGAGTGTGTGCATGTGTGTGTATGTATATATATATATATATATATATATATATATATATATATATATGTACATACATATGTAGTGGTGATTTCATGTGTGTGTGATGTGACTGTTAACGGGCCGGGGCCGGCTCATGTCAGGGCTTTTTAAAATTTATTTTATTTTTTATTTTTTTAAAGTCGTGCGAGATTGTCTGGTTTGTTCCCAGAATAGCCCATCAGTTCCGCCCTGCGTGGCTCATCCGCTTGTAATGTGCCTTAATGCCCGGGCCCGTATGAGGAGCGTGAGGCCCTGGCGGTGACAGCGGAGGAGCATCTTAACTCGCTGCTTATCCAGAGAAAGCCGTCACTTAACTCAGCCCCTCTATTGTCTGTCCACACACTCCCTCCGTCTCCTCCGCCGCCCCCACCCGACGTGATTCTCTATAATCCTCAAACAGATTCTGGTTAGAAGTCCCCGAGAACTATTTTTATGTTTTTTTTTTTCTCTTCCTTCCTTCTTTCCTCCTATTAAAACATTAATGGCTGTTGCAGATGAAGAGAGGGATCCCTATGAGGATGATTATAATGTCACTCCGCTGATCTCCTGCCGCCCCGAAATAATTGTACATCATCGCTTCATAACGTGTCAGAGGGACACGTTGGTGGCGTGCAATTAAAACCGCAGAATATAATACAGCAAATTACGGGCTGTCAGGCCTACGAACAACACACTCGGTATTTGAGTTACACTTAATCATCACGTACATTAGTGATTTCGCTAAGATCCCTTCAGCTCCCTCCCCTCTCACCACCTCCCTCCGTTCATGCAGCAGGACTGTGAAAGGAGCTGCTGCTAGCAGGCTGCTGAAGGATGGTGGAGTGATACCTCGGCTAGAGCTTATAAAACAGTCGACCAAAGTTGGTTCCTGTGGTCTATACAACCGTCCACACGCTTATAAACAGCGCTCCAGCTACGGAAACTTCTGCAAACGTGTGGAGTTTGATTTGAATGTTGTTTCAGTTTTAAGCCCGGATGACTATGCAAGTTTCATGGTTATTGTAATTAACTAAAACTAAACAAAACGGCAAAAAGTTGAATTTGAGGAAACGTTTTCGTGAAGTCAAATAAAACAAAAATGGTCATTAATGGGCAAAAAGCAATCACTTTATTGTGTGTTTAGTGAGACTAAAACATACAGACATTCTTATAATTGAATTTGTTTTTGCGAATTTATTTATTTGCCTTTTGAACTGACATGAAGTTGATTGACTTATTTAGTTTCTCTTAGACTACAGATTGTTTAGATTCCAAATAAAATGAGGAATCTAAGTTGATCTGGATACCAAACATGTAGTGAAATACTCCTTCACCTGTAGCTGTAGCTTTTGAACCTACCTTGCTGTGTGTTGTTTACAGATAATCAAACAAACCTTTTTACTTTTTACTCATTACACAACTGTCTGTAAAAGAAATGGAGTCCGGAGAAGTGTGAAAATTTAGTCAGCCATCCTGTGGTAAAGATGCATGAAACTTCTTAAAATAAATAAATCATCTTACGCTCGGTTCAAAAGAACATCAAAGTTTGAGTGAAGAACATTTATTCACTTGAGGAAATGTATGTCTTCAAGAAAATGCTTAAAGAGAGGGAGAGAGAAAAACAAAATCAAAATCACACTTATTGGCACCCCTAATTCTACAAGGCAAAAGTAACTGAAGGATCTTTAGTCGATTACGCTTTACTTTTTCTTTCCATCATAATTGTTAGACTTTAAATTAGTGATCAAAACAACCAAATCTACCAGTGTGGGGTTAGAAAAAAAATGCAACATTTTATCATTTAATATATTAAGTGAGCCAAAGACGCACTTGTTTGGAGACAAAAACTGTGATCCTATCTCAAGATGGCTGAAGCTAAAAGTGCAACACCTCAATTTTGAACTGCTTGTTAAAGTAAAACTGTGATGGCAAAAATGAAATAGGTCCCAGGATCCCATTGGTCCGTTTTTTGTGCTAGTGCTTTGCCCTCCCCCACCTGTTGCTATGAGCAGCCAGTCCGCTGTGCACAGTGGCAAAAACACAAGTTCTGAACTTTTCCCTCAGTCTCTGCTTTAAGACCTTTGCCATGAAGAAAAGAAGCATGGCTCAGCTAACAGAAGAGATCCAGCAAGCACTTCTTTAAAGCTATTATTGTTTTGAAACATTCGCTTGAAGCAAGCTGCAAAAATTAGCATGTGCATGAGTCTAATAAGCAGCTTCTTTCAGAAGACCCAATGCCGTATTCTGTGTAAGAACAACTTTTGCTGCTAGAACATTTGCAAAATTGAGATGGCGTCTACTTTCCACGCTCGTTTAGGTCTCCTAGTGATAACTGTGGAGGGTGCCGGAGCACGCAGCAGCTCGCAATCTGTCAAAAGTTTAAATGGGGGCAGTTAAAATAAAAAAAAATAAAAAATACACAAACGCAACTTTTACAAGAATTTCCCATCTATTTGTTTGATCTATCTCCCGCAATTTCTCTTCCTCAGACGCAGCACCTGGCACTTCCTGTCAGGAAGACAAATTAACGCTCGCAGCCTCCGAGACTTTAAGAGTCTCGGCACTGGAGACGTGGTCCTTGTCAGTCAGCGCGGACCACCACCCTTCGCCAAAATAAACACATTTTGCTCTAATGCGTTTAACTAAATCTAGTGCGCCATTATGGGAAATGAAAGAAGTAACGCCAAAAGGTCATTTGGAAAATAATGCAGAGAGGCTGGTCTGGAAAGGTTAAGTATGTGATGGAGCAGCTCTGATGATAACGAGGGCTACGCGTTCGGCTCGGAGAGCTGTGCGTTCTGGTTTGACTCGGCGCCGCGATCGCTCTTTATGACCGAGACAGCTTTACAGCCCGTTCCCCCCTCCGCAACCACCACCGCCCCTACACCCTCCAACCACCACCACCATAACACGATAAAGCGCGGCATAATGGATTGGATGTGTTTAGTAGCCTTAGGCTGATGTTTGTAAAATTAATGCTTTTTGCAACAGAAACACACTCTAACCCGGGCACACTTGCTCACACGGAGAAAGGCAAAAGAGAAGGGAAAGAAATTCAGGCAGCGCTGATGCATCAGTGCATTTCCACGGGGCCGTGTTCACTTTTTTATTTATTTATTTTTTATTTTTTTTACCTTGAAGCACAATCCCGAGACTTTTTATATATTCATAAGCTGTGCGCCCGTACAGGTAACTCTCAGCAGAAGAGACGGGAAATACATGACTTCATTAGTTAAGTTTGTGTTGTAAAAGCTTAACAGCAACCAGAAGAGGCAATGAGCATTATTAAATTTGTGTTTCAAATTACGCCTCACGAGTTCTTGAGGGAGATGGTCTGTTTGCGCCGTCCGTCTCTGGTTGGGCAAAAGACACTTTTGAAGAGTCGGAATAGGACCACACTCAGCATCTCTGAGCTCGAGAGACAAAAAGAGAACTCTCCGTCAGCATTTCAGTCCCATTAGGTTTTAATAACGGTCTCATATTCTGTCGCGGGCCCACAACGGCGGCCTGGGGGCTTCATAATCAAACCATTTTTCCTTTAATCAAAGACAAAGCAAAACAAACTCTCGGTCCAGACGCTAAGCGGCCAAATCAGTAGTAAAAGTAAGGAGGCGATGCTGTGCGTTAGCTCGTAATGGTGTGTTTTACAGCTCTTGAGGACTGTTGAAGTTAAGAGGCCATTGTGTGAGCTGTGCATGACCAAAGTAATCACTTTACTTAAAGTAAACTTCTTTTGTTCCCTACATTCCTGCTCCTTTTTAGCAAACGTTAGTGAAATTACTCTACATCATCTACTGACAAAGGGAAGAAAGGCACACTTTCTTAAACCAGGTTAGTTTCGAATAAGTTTTTACTCTTATTGGCCTTATTTCGTCGCCTTAAAACTGCAAACTATAATGCTCTAGGAGTTCATGTGACAGACAGCCATTTTGAAAGTTTCCAGTTTCCTACCCACAGAATGACAGTTATCATAAGTATCTATTATGCATACATGTTTTAAAAGAGGCATAATGAAAATTGTAAAGTGTTTTGTTGTAAATAGAAATCAAAAATTTGATTAACCCAACATTAAAATTGGCCAATTTTGTCTTAATTGACTCTAATTTCTGATTGGTAGGTCTGGTATCAAAATGTCAGGACAAGCCTCACCCCCAACCTTTTTCATTAATGCGTCAAAGCTACAAACTTTCTCCATTTTTGGTCATAACAAGCAGCATACATTGAACCTCTGTGGATTCAGTCATTTGTGTATTTTCCTGTAGAATGTGATTCCACATTATTTGTGAAATATTTGCCCATTTGAAGTTTTTTTTTAGAGTGCATCTAAAATCTTTGAAAGAAAATGCATCCTACGAAGCGGAAACACCTCGTAGCAATTCCACTTGACATGCTATTGGTTGGTATATGTACAGTGCCAAAGATTGGTTGAACCCCCAAGAGTGGAAATAAGAAAGCCTGCTGATATTAGTTACTTCTGCCAGATAACCTGTAGCTCCTTTATGTGATACAATGCTGGAATAAACAAAACTGAAAAAGTGCAAGATTGTAGTCTGTAGCTCAGGGATCAAAATGTATAAAATAAGTCAAATTGCTCATCAGAGCATCAATTATACCAATCATATGCTTTTGTTACATGCATCTTATTTACTTTTCATTTTTGGTGACACTCTTTCCAACGGGGTCTTTACCTCAAATTTGGGGACCACTGTGGTAGAGAAACTCAAACAATGCTTTTACAGACAAAACATTCATTCATATTCAGCCCCCTTCAATCTGATACCTTCAATAAAATGCAGTGCACCCTGCTGGCTTCAGAAGTTTTCCTTTTTGTCGCTAGAGTTGGAGTTTGTACCGCGACAAGATGTGTGAAAGTAAAAGGTAAAAGAATGCTTTACGAACGAACAAAGAAAATACAGAGCGAGAGAGAGGGGAAGTTAATGAGTGATTAACAGCAGCAATTAAAAGATGAAGTGAGAGGCAGATGAAAAAAAAAGGCCTGTAATTAAAATATCAGTCCGCTCATTGTCAGAAGTGCGCGTGTCATCCATTGTGCTCTTATTAAAAAAGCCGGGCGGAGGTGGGGGAAAGGAACGCGTGGCGCTTAATTCCAGCAGCACCAAAGTGTCTGGTAATCTGCCCGTGGATG
Source organism: Poeciliopsis prolifica (assembly GCF_027474105.1). Lineage (NCBI taxonomy): Eukaryota > Metazoa > Chordata > Actinopteri > Cyprinodontiformes > Poeciliidae > Poeciliopsis > Poeciliopsis prolifica. The sequence continues at coordinate 5,897,051 of NW_026562392.1, read as the reverse complement.
GGGCTCCCGCGAAGGGCCGTAACTCACATTTAAGTGTTGGGGCCGTGTCACGGCGGGTTCACAGTCGTGCATTTCCATGTTGACACCCATCGGGGCAAGGGGATATTTGGCAGTCAGGAGTAATTTAACTTAATTAATGGGATGCATATTTGATGGAGGAATAAAATATCCCGGCTCAGCAAAGTGGAAAAGGCGAAAGATTTAGTGGGAGTTAAAGGTGGAGGGGAGAGTAATTTGTGCCTTCGGTTACCGGCTGCTTGAGAGACGAAGAGGGGAGAGAGCAAACGGAGATGGGGGGGTTGAGGGTGGCGGAAAGGGAGATGGATGGTTGACACAAAGCTGGGCTGATGTGTAGACGGGAATGGGCTTCCATTGAGAGGACCATCAGAGTGACGGTGCTTGATTTAATTGATATCCGGACTGAGCCCTTCCTCAACGCAAACAGACACATTACGCTGGTTTGCAAACTTCTAGCCGAGCAGCCAACTGCCAAGGGCCTTTTTAATATTCATGAGAGGGCTTTTAAAAGTGTTCGCCGATGGTGTCCTCCCTCTGCTGCCACCACCACCTGCTTTCCAACTTGTCTTTGCTACCAACACACACACCCACACACGCATTACCTTCCACTCACACGCCAGACACGCAACACGCCGGTTTCTCTCAGACAAACCAGTGGCCTGACGAAAAGCTGTCACGCCGCTCTTAATCTCCCCTGGCACTTTTTAATTGACTTCCTGTAGGTATAGATTATATTCATGCAGAGTCTACCGCCGAGATGTTTGATACCGTCCCAGAGACTGGCATCCGGGTTGCTTGTAGCTCACCGAGGGTGACGCCGCTATCTCCGTCTCTGTCTCAGCCCCTCTTTCTCCTCCTCCATCTCTCTCATTGTGATTGCCAGACTTATTTGGGCGACAGGGGAGAGGTAAAACACTATCACTCATTGCCATCATCATAATTGAGCTGATGTACCTGCTGGGAGTGGTGGGGAAATTCTGGCTTGGGTATAGGGAACATCTGACCGAGGCTGTTAATAGCACAAGAGCCCCAGCACACGGGGCAAGTTCTGGCCTTCTGCTCGGAGCTGGATGGAAGCCAGCTTGCGCTGTCCGATCAACGTGATGGATTTGTTGTAGTTGCTTTGATTATGTGCTGCATTTATTTGTACGATTGTGTCGCGTCGGCCCCTTGAGGTGTTCCACGTCTTGTTACGTTGCAGCCGCAAATGTCGTTGGATTTCATTGTGATTTTATGTCGTAGTCCGACACTAAGTAGTGCAAAATTGAGAACATGACACATGCTTTTTGTAAATAAAACTCTAAAAGGTTCGGTATCCACTGGTATTCAGCTTCCAGAGTTTGTGCTTTACAACACAGTCATTACAAAATGCTTAATGTAAAGTTTCAAACAAAACTAGTTAATGAGTAAGAAAAGCTGTGTAAAAAACTGAAGGCAGGAAGCTAATCAGAATTGGAGCACAGATCAGTCCAATAGAAAAAAGGTTTCATTTGGAGAACCACCTTAGCATTCAGGCTTTAGGTGAAAGGATCTACCAGTTTTATGCATCTACGAATTGAAAATTTGCCCTTTTTCTATGAAAAAAGGCCGAAGCTCATTCGGTTCAGATAGAGAGCACTTTTGAATACCTATGTTCAAGTCTCACTGCTGATTCTCAATTGGATTTAACTGTGGCTGTTCTAGCATGTGAAACTTCTTTGCTCTAAACAAATCCATTGTAGCTCTATCTTTATGTTGAGGGCTTTTCTTAAGGCAGCTGGTTGTGTTATATTTTAATCAATGTTATCAGAACAGAATGGACTGAACGCAAATGGAGCTTACACTTTTATAATTTTATAATTTAGCTCCATGGATAATTTTCTTTCCACATAGAAATTTTTACACGACTGTCAGCATTTGTCACATAAATCCCAGTAAAATCCACTGAAAAGTGTGGCTTTAATGTGACAAATTGTTATCAGGTGAAGAAAGTCGTTAAATCTGTTAAAGCAGTTTCGCTGGATCTCAAATAATTACCTGCAGCATATGATTATGATAATTAAAATGAGTTTTTTGGTTTTTGAAACACACAAGGATCATTTTATGGATGAACCTGATCTCTTTTACATCTATTTTTTTTTTTTAAATGTCCAAACTTTCTAGTAGGTCTTATGAATGTGGCTTTTTGCAGTTTCAACTTTTTTTTTTTTTGGCTCTATTGCAAATGTGACATTTTGAAGTTATGAAATATGAGCGCAAAACTGTCATCTGTCAAAGGCTCCAATCCAAAAACCACTATGTTTTGGATTCAGGCAAAGCAATCGACGCGCCAAACTCCACTCTCACTTTATGTATCGCATGTTGCCTGGCCCACACATAGCAGGCCCGGTGGCGCACAGGTCCCCCGCCTACACACCGTTGACTATTTACACGTTTTCGTCAGATGAACACTAACTTGGTTTCAGAGTTGGAATAAAAGCCAGCTGATGCTTCAGTGGCATTTAAACCATGCTTTTATCTGCACATGATGGCATTTTTACCAAAATTCAACAATCAGATGCTCGTTTTCCTGGGTCATTTTCCACCACAGATCAACTGCATACATCGGTGCTTAATCTCTCGCAGTAGCTTTTTTTTTTTTTTAATTATTATTATTATTTTTTTTTATAGTTGTTTGAGTTACCTCACTTTCTAATTTTGGCCCTCGTTCAGCGTTGGCCCTTATTCAGTGGCTTAATATCACTGGATCCCCAATGATTCTCCCATTTATGAAGTGATATTGACCATCGTCTTATGCGAAACAGATAATAAGCCGTGATGAATGGCTGACATTAGTGATGAAATTACATCAACCTTAACAGGCTATTGTATTAACACACCTTGCCGATTCCACTCCTCCCCGCCGCCCGTTTAATTGATTAATTGCTGACGGGGATGGATGAGGGGCCGGTCGGTCCTGGATCGGTGGGGTTGATTGCTAGTCAACCGTAAACAAGGAGCGGCCACGGCGGGCCCTCAAGGGCAATATTCACGCTCCCCAACCTTATGGTGATTCCTTATCCAGCCGTGACAAGAGGAAAAAATATTTGACCATAAAAAGGCTGGTATAAACCGGGCTGACATATATAAAGCCCCTCTCTGTTTTCCTTACCCTCCCTCCCTCTTGGCCTGTACCGCGTCTCCTTTAGTGCTCGGCGGACCCGTCGGACTCCGAAATCACCCGACCTCGTCTATGCGCGCGAGCAAGAGTCCCTCAGGTAACCCCTGAACATCCCCGGCTTTAAATATGAGCAAATAATGGCAACGTGAGTGATGCCGCCCGTGTCCTTGACTGGGATCCTTGGTGTGCCGTAGCCACTCCTCAATGTCTCGGAGCCTTGCGGGACGCATAAAACACCCTGATGGCAGAAGAATCCCGAAGCCTGACTGTGGCATCTGTTGGAAGGATGAGCCCACCCTGAGCAAGCGAAGGGGGTGGGCTCGCATAATCTTTGCTCTGCTTTGAGTTTGATGTCGGGGACGCTCTGTCCTCTTTAATGTGTTTACGTTTCAGAAGTGGCGCGACAAAGTCATTAAGACGCAACGCCACACATCGCATGTTCTTTCCCTCATTCCAGTCTGGGGTTTGTGGCCCCAGTAAATAATGCCATGTTCAGATGCGACAGAGGCTAGGGGTCAGTGTCGCTGCTGGTGCTTAAAGGCACACAACCAATAGAGGCAGAGGGGGGGTTGAATTTTATTGTGCAGCCAAGAAGGAAAAGGTTTCTACTCGGGCCTCCCCGACTGTCAAGACAGGAGAACACGCGATCGTAACAAGTCTGAGACCCTTCTGTCATCCGCGGCGCCTCGACTCTGTTCCGCGCAGCCCCACATTGACCTCTGTTCCGATGAGGCCCTCCAGGCGGAGGCGTATAGGTCTGAACCCCCGCAGCCAGCCGTGAAAACGCTGACACATCGATTACCCCACACTGCTGAAAAAACAACGAAGAAGAAGAAGAAAAAAGCAGCGCTTGATGAGTTGCAACGCACGGCTCGAACATGAAGAAGATGCATTTATTCACTTATTCTGTTTATTCAGCAAAACAAACACGAGGTCAGGATTATGCTGCAACACCGACAGCCTGTTGTCTGTTAGAGTTAAATTTCAAATTAACCGGTTCACTCTGCGCACTTTTATGGTCATTTCAAAGCGCATGCTGTCCTCTCCCCCATTCCAATGATATAGCCGGCCGTGTTTCCTCCAAGTCCACTCTCGAGCTCAAAAGAAACGCTCTCTTGTGGGTTGCACTCTCTCTGCTGAACATTAGATGGCGCCATGCAACTTGGTTGAAAGCCCAAGCACCGGGCTCATTTGCAAAATGTGACTGCCTGCTGTGTGGTGCATGTAGATGTCTAGCACAGATGAAATATAGTTAAGATTCAGTTTGTTCTGCTGAGAGTTGAGTTTGGATTGTCAACCTTATTTATATGTGAAGGTTAAAGTTAAATAAGATCGTGTACGAGCAGGTTTTTGGTCTAAATGTGCAACACCAGACCTGTTTGATAATAATGAACCTATTGATTATTATTTATAATACTTGTGTTTGGCTTTGATCTGATCAAAGAAATTCTTACCTTTGGTCACTAATTCTTAGTAGGATATTTCCTTTGACATGGCGGACTGCTGCTAAATGTTAGATCAGAGGGAAATGAGCCAAGTTGGAGGTTGGGCTAGTCAGTGGCAGGTCAGACGGCGTGATCAGGGGGGTGGGGTACGGAGGGAGGTGGTGGTGTTCCTGCCGGTGCTGCTTTAACTAGGACAAGCCTCTCTATAGCGGCGGAGCTCGGGGGCCGATCAGCAGGTCTCAGGAGAGGCTCCCTACACCGCCGTCTCACCAGGGCCTGTCACCGGGGAGCTGACGCTGGGGCTGGCTGGCTGGCTGGCTGGATGTGGGGCTGCTGCGATGATGATGATGATGGTGCTGGTTGTGGGCGAGTGGGTGGGTGCGGGGTGACATGCCGAGAGGGCAATTACAGCAAGGACAAAGACTACACAGTGATAAGTTCCCACAGCAGCCCTAATGAAGAGAGCAGGTTAGCCTGTTAAAAGGAGAAGGGGGGTTGGGGAAGTGAGCGCGACCTCGGCACGTGCGCGTTTGTTTGCCACTGAATACGTTTTGCGCGCGTTTAACCTACCCGAGGAGGATACGCTTCCAGAGGTCAGGTTGCTCACCGTCCCTCGCTAACCTCACTAACTGATGCCTCTTCCCGAGACGCCGTTTTCTCCATCTCTCTCTCTCTCTTTTTTTTTCTTTCCTCCTCGTGGAGCAAACGCAAACAACAACACGAGACTGGAAACCAGTCCCATCTGTAGGGAATTGTGTTCCTGTGGCTCTGCGAGGAGCGATGAGGGGAAGTCCCGGTGCAAGCTATTAATGAAACAAAACGTTTAAAATAAGCACGCCTCCGCCAGATAATCGTTTCGCCTTGGTGGATCTGAAATTGCGTTTTTATTATAAAGTCTAATTATTTGTTTTTTTTTATGGTAACACTAAAACTTAGAAATTCAGTGCGTCATTTCCTGATTATTTTTTTTTTTTCATAAATAAATGAGTTTGATTTGATTAAAAGCACACACACACACACACACACACACACACATCCCCCCCCCCCCCCCCCACACACACACACACACCCACACACACACACACACACACACACACACACACACACACACACACACACACACACACACACACACACACACACACACACACACACACACGGTGGGAATGCTGGCTGCTTTTACATTTTTCAGTAACTTGTGCGATTATAACCAGGCCCCCAATACCTCACCGCCTTTTATTAGCTTTTCTCATTTTCTTAATTATTTTGATTTTTTATTTTTACTTTCTTTTTGTTTTTTTTTCGGGGGAGGGGGTTTTGTGGGACTTGTGGAGAGGAAAGATGGTGCGTACCTGATACTGCTGGGTTGACACACCAGTCTGGGATCTGATAAGGGAACCCCGTGGAGCGGCACTTATTCAAATCAGTGCATGTTCACAGTGAATGGGGAGCAGGTAGAGGCAATAAGATACAAGGCGATAACCTTTCTGGAGAGGCAGAGGGAACAGTTTTACACCCTGTTTCACAGCTGCATAGGATGAGGGATTTTCAGCTCAGTCTAATTGATTAGCTTTATGTAGAGTTTAATGGTAAAAAAAAGAAAAAAACAACAAGAGGCTTTTTTTTTGTTAAAGTTTAAACAGTTTTCTAATATGTTAGGCTGTTTTACCCTCCCGATCTTTAGCTGCTTTGTGCATTAATCAGCTCTCAACCTCTGCATTCACTGCTTAGAAGTTGTAGCGTGTGTGTGTGTGTAAATATGTAACCCCCTGTTTCTATTAAACACACATTTAAATTTTTTTTTAGCAACCCCCACCTCCCTCCAAACTCGGTCTCTGATAAAAAGCAGAAGCATACGCCGCATCAGGGTGGGCCTGGAGAAGTAAAAAAATAAATATCAGTGTTTATGACACAAACACTGACTTGTACACACACATTACATGAAATCAATTAAGTTTAATAACTCTGATCCGCAGTGATCAGTTTTAGAGCGTCTGTGCAGAAGTCTGAGGCGAAGCTTTAAGCTTAATTGCGGCGCTCGGTGGTGGTGTGCCAGGCGTTCTCGAGGGTGACGGGGTGGAGGAGGGGGGTGGGCGGAGGAACATATGTTACTTGAGCCAAACACACGACTCAGCAGTGATGGTTAGATGTTTGGCTGGGGTGCAAGCTTCGAAGGCCTCGGCCATAATGTGTTTGGCTTAGAAGTGTGGACCTGGTCTTTAAAACTGCACCGCGCCGGGAGGTAGAAGAACAAAATAACACTGCTGCAATAGTGTTTCTGATCACGCAACTAATGAAAATAAAAAAAGTTTTGTATTAATCACTTTCATAAATGATCTTCTTTTAGCATTTGTTGTAAAATATTTTTTTTTTTGCAACAAGCAAAACACCGGAAAGTAATTCTCTTTTTTCTTTTCTTCTTTTTATTTTTTTCCTTTGGTTATTTTGTGAAAATCTATTTTCAAATCTATATTTTATGCATTTAAAAAAAAAAAAAAAACCTCAACACACTAGGAGAGGCTGGCTGTATTAATGGGTTTTAGATTTAGCAGAATACTGACATGAAGTACAATAAGACTAATAATGTATATAGAGGGCTATTGGGCAGCTCATTACTGTCAGGGTCTAATGTGCAACCTCCGTATTTCTTCTAAGTAGCCCACCAAGAGAACAAGATAATGAAACACCCAACCCCCTGTACCCGCTCCCCCATTTGCAACCAAACATCACTAATCTAATATATTAGTTGCCCGTGCTTCTTTATGTGTGAGCAATTATTCTAAAAAAAAAAAAAGTTTTCACGCTGCGGCGGGGCGACGAAGGCAGAAGGACCGCGGACACGTTTGACGGCTGCGTGGCGACGCTGATAGGCCAAACGGCGGTGGGAAGCTGCCACTTTTAATCACGCGGGAGGGCGACAGCTTTCATAAGAGCACGCGGCGACTCTGACTGCTCTAATAAGGAGAGGTGACAGAGAAAAAAACTTTGTGCGTTAGTGGCAAAACAGAGACATGGGGTAAGGAGGGTAGGCGTGGGGATGGGGGTGGGGGGTTCATTTTTTTTTTTTTTTTTCTAGTTCAGGTTGAGCATAACAGTCGAATTTCACTATCTGAGACTGGATTTGTGGTGAAAGAATGTCAGCATTAATAAAGGGCTTCGGGGACAAGGTCACGCGGGTGCCTGTGCAGCAGAACACCTCGAGTCTGTTTGTTTCTTTAGAGACGGGCAGAACATGCTAAGACGTCTCGGTGTGCGTAAGGTAACCGACCGGGACACCTCCCCACCCACGCCCTCATCCCCTCCGTCAATGTCTTATCGTAAAGTCTAATTTATGATTCTCCCTCCTCCCTTTTTCTTTTCTTTTTTTCTTAGATTCAAAAACAATCTGGGCTTTTCTTTAGACAAAAAAAAAGGAGCGAAAAGGAATGATGCTTTGAGGATATAATTAAAGATATCGTTCAAAGAACAACTTTTTGCATATTTGAATTATTACTGTCGTTAAAAACCACACAAAATATGGAAATATGATTGCCGGAAGCACATAAATCAATGATCAGCAAGGCCTCAGAGCCCAATAAATATGGGGAGTTAAATACTTTAAAATGCAAATCACATCTAAAATTTGCATATGGGTGAATTTAAAGGAAGTGTGCTTCCTTAAGACCCTCTGAGGTAGAAACTAGTGGAGCTGGAGGGGCTTCAGGGAGGGATTGTGGAGGACACAGAGAGACAGACCAGTGTGGGAGATTTTATATTTATATAGTGTGTTTTATTCCCATTGTCATTGGTCAAGTTGTTGGATCTCGATGATAGCAGCTGAAGTGGGCTGACAGACATGACTGCATTGCTTTTTGTGGATCCAGAAAGTGCCTTAAGTGATCTGAATAATTAGGAGTTAATTATTCTTCATCCATCTAAATCAGAAAAGGACAGATATGGGAGTGGAATTATAATTTTAGCCCGACGCTCCGTCTCGTCCTAATGTGGTAAACTAAAGTGACTGTGAATAATACCTACTGACCTTCGAGTAATTACGCCTCGCTTGGCAATTTGCTTGCTGTTGCTAATTGAGGGTATTGATTCAGCGATATTCATATTAAAAATACATATGTTTTATGGCTGGGATTCTCTTTTTTTTTTTTTTTTTACTTCTGGTTGTGTTTAATGTATTATTAATCCTTATTATTATCTTATTTTTTTGAAAGCGTAATTAGGAGACAGGATATGCAGCACTTGAGGGTTGGAGGAGAGTTTCTTTGTCCTAATCACCGTTGCAGGTAGTTTATGTTTTGCAAAACTTTCTGCTGAAACTGCAAAGCCTTTCAAAAGTTTTCATACCCCGTTGCGTCTTTTGTTTTCCAGAAGAAAAGTGCTGCGTTTTTGTTTTTTTTGTTAAAAATAAGAACAATTTTATGCACTGCATTTCATGCCGATAATCCTAAATAAAATCCATCAGAAGCCTTAAAGGATTGCCCTGTTTTATTAAACAAAACAAACAAAAAACTGTTTGTCTTTGTAGCATAGTGGAAAAAAGAAATCATGAGAGCAGACATGTGGGCTTGGAGGGTTCTGATCACATAAAGTAAACATGTGTCCATTCAAAATGCTAAGTGTTGCGTTGTATTACAACTACACATCAGTCTGAGCGTTCCGGTCCTTACTGTAAAACACAGTAGTGGCAGCATTTGGCTGTGGGGATGCTTGTCTTCACCTGGGGCCGATTCTGCAGAACTTTCCTGGAGTGAAACCTGAAAAAAATATGGTTTTGCCATATTTCATTGAAAACAATATCTAACTTAGGAATGTTTTTATTTGTTTAATTTTTTTTTTCAAATAAAGTTATATAATAAATGTATTTAACCCTTTTACTTTGATATTACGTAATTAAAATTAATCAGAAATCTCCAGAAGTACTCGAGGGTGTTAATACTGTTGATCTGGGTGTAATGTAACCTCAGTATAAAGTATATATACTGCTGTTCGGTGCAGGCTCTGAAGTTTGTTAGCATTTTAGGTTTTTATTTGAAATAATTATAAATATGTATGATAAAAATGCGAGATGGTCTCATAAAAGCAAAGATCCCAGGAGCACTGCATTAACTCCCTCTGTGTTCCCCCCCCTCTATCAGACATTTAAAGATTCTCTGGTGGCTCCGCCGGATCAATGGACATGATGTCTCCTTGTGCATTAACACTTAGGTTAGACTGTTAGGTTAGAAACCTGCCCTGCACCCTCCTGCAAAAAAAAAAAAAAATAAATAATGAAAAAAAAAAATCAATTTCCCCTTTGGAGTCAGAGGGGTGGTCTGCTAGTTGCGAAGGCATACCTTTATCAATATTTCTGTGTGTGTGTGTGTGAGGAGTGTGGGGGCGGCCCGGGACTGTCACTTGTGAGTTTCAGGACACGCGGACGTCCTTCCTGTGGCGCCTGCAGGTATTGACCAGAGCCGAGGACGAGGTGGCTTCCTTCAAACACATCTCGGTCCCGTAATATTTTAAGCCCAGCGGAGCTCCGATGGCAGCGAGCAAGCCTCATAATAACCCAGATAGGGATCGATGGCTCTGGATTTAGGCACTTGCCCCTGCTAAAACCGGTAAACTCATTTGTCTCTCCGGAGCGAGCGTTGCCTCCGTTGTTAGAGGAGACACTTTTAAAAGAATCCCCCTGAATTAAGATAATGTGACTGTCTGGTGTGTGATCAGGCAGGCTCAACCGAAAGGACAAGCAGCTTTAGCTCTTTTATTAGCTCCGTGTTTAAGGGGCCATACATGTTTTGACGGAGTCCGACTCTCTTTATGTTATTTCTGTCATGCTGATTAGTGTGCCGGAGAACACCCGCACTGCTCACGCACCCCCTACTCACACATATGTGCGTTTGTGTGTGTGTGTGTGTGTTAAGAAATGCCAGCTCTAAATGAGATGGACCAAAGTGCGATAGCCCCGCTGCTCTGCTGCTTCAAGCCTGGACACAGATTCTTGGTGAAAGACTCAATGGATGCCGTGAAATCGTATTTGCGGTACAGCTAATGGCATGGGACTGGTTCTGCTGGAATGTTCCTCAGAGCGAGAAAACACGTCATTCTGCCGTGATGCGCTCTGACCATCCACACTTTGCCATGCGCGGACCTCGTACCGCATGTACAGTGCACCCAAACCCATGCCAACTTGCAGAAAAAAAAACATCCTTATTTCCTATCATGGGCCATTAGTGCCGCAATAAGACAAAATGAAAATAAGACATTACAAGAATAAAGTCATAGTATTAGAAGAAAAACGTACAAGAACAAAAAGTTGTAATAATATGAGGTTGAAGTCAGAATTTTTCTAAATTAAAGTGATGGTATTGGAGAATAAAGTCAGAATGTTACAAAAATAAATTCAAAACAGAATAAAGTTGAAAAAACGCGTGAATAATGTCATAATATTATGAGAATAAAACTAGAATAGTATATTTTTTTAAAATAAAATCATAATGTGAGATTAAAGTTGTAATATTGTGACTACTTTTCTCTCATAATATTATGACTTTATTCTCTGAATTTTATTTATTTTTCATTTTCTGAGCAATGTGCCTAATACTCTGCCGCAACTTCTAGGAAACTGTATAGGAAATTCTCATTTAAAATATTCTCATTTAATATATGCATTTTGTGTGCGTGTATTTTCGCCAGAACGCATAAGGTAAATATACCATTCAAGAAACCTCAATAAACGGAGACGGCTCAACTGAAGGACGCAGAAGGGTGCAAATAAACGGATGCGCCACCCACACAGATGCGTGTGCTGCTGCGTGCCGAACACTCGGGGAAGAGAGCACCTCCAAGTCTTTAGAGGGGCCGCTAAAGGTGGCTGCGTTTGGAGAAAGTAGGACAAACTGACACCTTCAGTGGAGAGGAGAGAAAAACACAGTAAAGACAAAGGGAGGGAAGAAAGAGAGGCGATTTGATGAGTCAGAAAACGGTCAAACCTTCCATAGTTCAAACAAATGTCTCTTTGCATTTTTTCTCCCCCCCTTTTTATTTTTATTTTTTTACAACACCCCTCCATAAGAAAAAAAAATTCTACAAAGGGCCTTCCATCTGTAGGAGCTACTCTGCCGTGGGTGTCGCTGACTGCTGCTGCTGCTGCTGGTGGTAATTAGGCGTCACAACACTTAAGCCGGGCGTCTGGCGCAGCACTGGATTCCTCCTGACGTGACGGAGGGATGGAGGAGTTGTTCAGTTCTGCACTTTCTTCTGCTCTGCTGGTCATCTGTCCTCTTCCGGGCCCATCAGCCTAAACAGCCCAACCAACACACACACATATTTACAAAAAAAACAGGCACGCACGCTGTGTGACCCCCCGCACTCCTGCTCCTCACACCCCACTTCCAACCCCCACTAGTACCCTTAGGCAGAGGAGGGAATCAGTGTGTTGGAGGGAGAGATATCAAAGCCCCAGAGGAGTTAGGATAGGGCTAAGATGGGTGTGTGTGTGTGTGTGTGTGTGGGTGTGTGGGTGTGGGTGTGTGTGGTGTGTGTGTGTGTGTGTGTGTGTGCCCGAGGTTGGATGATGGCGGATGGGGTGGTGGTCAATACTTGAACCTCTGATTCACCGGTTGCGCAGAAGATATAGATCAATAAGAGGTGAAGCCACATATATTTTACTAATTACTGCAATAATTAAAAATGTCTTTTGTGATTAAAATAAAATCAGTGCATAGTCAATTTTTTTATTATTATTGTTTTTTTTAAAGCTAAGCGCATCTAGACAGTGAACTAATCCTGTTTCAGCCTTGTTGCTCCCTTGTCATAAAATCATTTGACGAAATGAGATTAGCAAAGGGAAGCCTTTTATTCTGTCTTTCTTTATAGGTCAGCGCCAGAGAGACCGGTGGGAGAGGTTCTGGGTTATTATCACAACCTTCAGAGGGAATAATTTCACCTTAATCGCTTCGAGTGGTTTACTTCAATTGAAAGGGAAGTTAAAGTATGATGAAGCGGCGTTTTGGTTTCGATCGGGATGGGCTGATTTCTGGCTTCACTGAGGTTCAGGAAGTTTCACTGTAACGTCTTGCTGGGACAGAGGTGGAAATTAGACCCAGTGTAGAGCATCATTATAAGAGCAATCAGAATCTTGTCTCTTATTAGAAACAAATTAGTCAAACTTCAGACCTCAAGTACTGATATTGAATTTAGGCGATAACAAAAACAGTCAATGTGTTTTCACATTCTAAGAAAAAATTAATGACTGTCCATAAAGGACCACATCTCTTCAAATTGTCGAGTAAAACTTGTTTCCCTGGAGGGAGAGACGCCGATCTAGTGAGAGACATTCAAGAAGAAGATAAACAAAGGAAATTGTTGTAATTAATATAAGTAGAGAAAAGCGCAATACAGACTGTTTGTTTCTGTTTCTCTGCTTTATATTAATTTCATTGAGACAGCAGAAACCATGCTGCCTCTTAATATGTACTGGTAAGGAGATGCTCTGCATTACCTGCCCGTTGCTGACAGTTGTCAGTCAGCTGCTTACGATGGCTAACTATATTTTTTCCTCTACTTTCCTTCTTCAATTCTTAATTAGATCTGTGGTGTCATTAAAAAGACCACAGGTGATGTTTAACTACACAGAAACATCACCTCTCTGAGGGTAAAATGTTTCAGAAATCAGCATTTGCAGATTTACTGCGTTGGAGAAACGTAATTGATTCTGCCCAATCATCAGTTTTGAATTTGCAAAAAGTTGCTGGCGTTTATTTAATATATTCGTGTCACCTTTTGTGTTATTGGCTCTCTGTTTCAGCCGACTTTCAGCTGCACTTTGGATGGAGTTAAAGTCCCAAGTCCTGATCTTCAAAACTGAATTTATATCAGGTCTTTAGTTCTTTATTTGGGGTGAGAAACGTTCCTTTAAAATAAAATGCAAAACTTATAAAGATTATAACTATAAAGCTATCTGTGATGCTTCAGCATTGGTAGTAATGGCAGTTGCTTTGGTTTTTTAAACAGTTAAATTATATTATTTCATTTTATTTTTTTATTTATGTTTTTACTTTCAGTTCACTCATTTTCAATTAAGTGAACTTAAGTGATATTTCTGCTCAAACTTATGACATTTAATTCTCACACTCCTTTACTCTGATGTCTCTAAAATCTCTCAGACGTATTGAGAAGTCACCTAATTACTCAGTGGAGTCCGTCGGTGTGTCATTTATTATCAGTACCAATGATGATTTTCTGTGAACTCTTCAGAGGCTCGTTGAAAAACATTTTTAATAATAATCGTGACACAGTTCCAATATGGAGTGTAGACAACCATCCGTTCTACCCTTTATGTGTTTATTCTTATATATTTTTCTATGTTTTGGTTTTATTGTTAATTTTTCGAAAAACAATCTCATTGGTGCTCCATATATCTGCGCGAAAGAAGTAGTACTGTTTTTGTATTTGCAACAATCTGTCATTCAGCTCTTAATGCTGCATACACTAATTTCCTCAACAAAAGCTTTGATTGAATAATGAAAAAGTCATGGGGGCTAACAGAAACTTGCTGTGGCAGGAAATTCAGAGTTTGCATGGCGTGCCGAGCGCAGTGCCAGGCTACGAGAGAGAGAGAGAAGGAGAGACACGCTGCTTTTATATCCCCCAGCCACGTCCACGTCCACTGAAGACTTCTGTTTTTACACAGGTAGGCAGTTTGGGGACTATATGTGTAAGAAAATGAGGGGTGAGAAAAAAAGAGGAAGAAGAAGACTGGAGGAATCAAAGGATGTTCCCCCCTTTAATAATGTAACAAATATTCTAATTTCCAAAAATAAAACCTCCTCTTCATCCTTCCTGCTAATCTGAGCTGTAATTTATTCCAACCCAAGGCCATATTAGTATGCTAGCCAAGGGCAACATGGTTATGACTAAACCAAGATCCCCTCAGACACATAGAGGAGCTCAGGCTCCAACTTGCAGCCAACAATTGAATTTGGACTCCAAACTAGTTGGCGACAAAAGAGTGAAACTAGCATGCGACATAAAGTTGCAGCCTAGTACTTTGCTATTCAGCTTAATAGGGCTAAGCTGAATTTACTTTTGCACTGATGCTCATCATTTATTTCACTGTATTCTCATCTCAGACAGAGAAAAAGGGCCAAGGTAGCATAGATTTACGGCTCATCTAAATGTAATATAATGTCATTCTGCTCTTTGCACATGTGAGCATTTTTATTTCTGATTAATTGAGTCTGAATTGTACGTTTCAAATGCGTGCATGTGTGTGTGCGTGCGTTTCTGTCCACGTGGAAATATTTATACCATTTTCTTAAAAGCAATTGAGCAATGGGACTTTGTACTAACCATCACACAGACACTTCATTACGGGAGCAGTGATAACAAATACATTGTGTAGGATAATGACGGCAGCGGTTCGTACTGTTCATTATATGTCTGGGTGTCACACGGCACTTGGAATTTATCTGTGTGCGTGTGCGAACGTGTGTGTGTGTGTGTTTGTGTGTGTGTGTGCGTGCCTGCGTTTCTACTTTTCGTCATTTTACAACATCGTGTTTTAGCAAATGAACGCCTGAACCATCAGGAAGAAAAATATCCCATCATCTGCTATGGGTGACAAACAATATATTTTGGATAATGATTGCGTCTATTGGCTTCTGCTTTTGTAAATGTGAGGCAATGAATTTCCTTTGTGAGCAATGAGAGCGCAGATATTATATGCCACTTTCCTTCAACAGGCCTGTTGGATGTGTGATGTTCGTTCGTTCAGTGATGAACCTTTTCTCTTAAAATGCAGAAACATGCAGAACATAAATATTTCCGTGGAATATACTTCTGCTCAGGCTCTTTGGCAGGAAGCGGGAGGTGCTCGACGTGGAGGAAGCCTGGAGAAGGCCTCTGGCACGTTGAATGGCTTCAACTTGTGGGCCTGTCAAAGAGGGTTTTTTTTTTTGGGGCACTGGACTGAATCGATGCCTGCCACACACACGTCATGCCCTCCCTCCCGGACGAGCCCTGCAGTGCCGCAATCAACAGTATTTTTGCTTCCAAATGTATATATTTAATTTGTGAACCAATGACAGTTTCGCTTGATTTATGGTCCAAGGCGAGATTTAATTAATTGAAAAACGCATATTACCCCGTGACTTAATTATTAGCTAATTAATCACCGAGTACTTGTTCGGAGCTCCCCTCCTTTTCCCTGCTACTTTTCGGGCATATTTCTGTGTGTGCCTGACACTTGAATTTCCTCCTGGGGTCATTTTTATGTGAGGTCATGGTTTTTCTTCCTGAGTGGCTGTTAAGATAAAGAACATGCGTCATAGAGAGCGCGCTTATCCAGACACAGTCTTCATGCAGAACACAGAAGATAATTTTCTCACTTTTTTAGCAATAAAATCTCACTGAAGATTAGTGGTTTGGGGTGAAGTTCACATCAGCGATGGATTCCTTACCCCCTTGTAAACAAACGTCAGATGCTGAGGTGAGCAACCCTTGTACTGGTGGAAGGCGAACAGACAGTTTGCAGACATCACCTGTTGTAGCTCATTTGATCTGTTCACAAGATTTGACATGAACTGAGATTGTTCACAACCACAGTATGAAGCTGTTTGCATGCAACATGGACACAACACCTTGTAATAGCACTTTAAAACAACCTAGACTGGTGTATGCTATATTATGGTACGGTTTTCGTCTAAGGCTTCATAAGGTGATGTTTTTTTTGTCTTTTGTCAGTCAAAGAATTTTATTGTCTCTGCATAGAGTTATGTTGTCTGTGGCTGCAAGCTGTTTTGATCCACCCAAACAGCTGATCAGTGACCTGTGGGAGCAGCTTTTAAAACAAGGGTTAAGGTAAGGTCAACCCACCCTAATGAAATCTGGACAATCGTCGAAACATACCAACATAGTAAGATTTAAAAAACAGCAACAAAGTTCAGTCTCCTGTAAAAGTGTGCTTGGTTTGTATCTGCTAGTATGATGCTGCACAACATGGATGAGAAGATTTTCAGCTTGAGTTTGTATAATGGAAAAAGGAGTTGTTGCTGGTAACTTTACAGAACGTTAAAAAAAAAACCAAACTATCCCTTTAAGACCTGAGCCTATGTGGAAAAAAAACACAAATTGCAGATGAACTGAAGAATTATTGCCTTCTATTTGGTTCTCTCTACAATTTGGAATTCCTTCAGACTTTGCTAAACTATCTCAAAGCAGAAAATCAAGAGTCTATCCCTACATTTATAGTTGCCAACCTCTTGTCCGTGTCTACATCCTGTTTATCAAATTCTACAGACTCAACCCTGAGAGCTTCGGCGAAATGACTGCCTCACTGCCAACTACAAACACTCACACTCATCGTAACACTCGCTGATCACACAAGCATTCCCAAATTGCTCTCTACACTTCAAACCCTACGAGAAGCACAACTGCCAGTTTGTTGCAAACACAGAACATATTCATATCTTGTGCGGTAGCCTTGGGAAGCCCAATTTGCCAAAGGTGTAAGTTGATCCTCGGGGTCACGGTCAGAAACGATGAATAAACGTCTCACTGTTACAGCTGTCAGTGGTTTACCTCTCAGCGGCGGAGGGTCTGAATGGTAGTTTTTATGCCGGTTGGTTTTTCCACAAAAAAAAAAAAAAAAAGCATGGCAGGTTGATCTGGAGATCAAGGATTTCCCCTGCTGTGAGAGCCTTTCCAGATACGTGCTGTTAGAAAATGATAGGGAACGGACACTTTGGAACGCAGGCATGCAGGAAGGTGGGCTGAGATGTGGCTGCTATCAAAAGCCAGCCTGCCAGAAACACCTTACCTCCCACAGCCGTTTGCCTCTTCTGACCACTATCTGGCTCCCATGTGTCTGTGCTTGGTAATGGTAAGCGTTTTAAACTATTAGAGCTGCTGTGTAAAAGGCCTGTTTGAGTGCATGGCTGTCAGTCTGCAATGAGGCGATTGGGGGTGGGGGGCTGTCATGGCTGTCACTCAATGGGAGGATGAGAACTGTTTGGCCGTAATGGATTTCTCCAGGCGGACGGCTTGCACAGCGGTTAGAAGTAAAATCGATGCGTTGTCATGAGCGAGTGAGGCATCATCAAACGGCCAGGTGGACGGGGAGGAAAGGAAAGGGGAAAGCCTGCCCAGGCAGATACATCTATATCTAAAATTGTGTGTGTGTGTGTGTTATAGAATGGAGGGAAGAGACAGACAGATGCTCAGCTTGGCTTTACATGCCCAATGGGGCCTCCGCTATGATTGTTGGCGTGAAAGGGGGCTCTGACCTCCATCATCTCCGTTGCTTTTATTTTCCGGTTCTCTTGGAATCGGACGCAGATGCACGCGGACATACCCCCCGCACTCACTCACACGCACATGGATAAATGTGAAGCTAAGCAGACAAGCGGTGTACTGCCCTGACAGGTCAAACATCATCTTGTAGGCAAAAAAATCACTTTCCATTTAACAGATTTCCATCCAGTGATTCCTGGTTTTGACTAGAACCTGCAGAGAATGACACAGCCAAAGCCCAGGTAGTCTAACAGGATGTGACAGAAATTCACATCTGCACGTCTTTTGTGCAAACTGCAAATTATTCAATGTAGCAAGAGGAACAAACTGGAACATTCTGACAGGATAAGATGAACACGAGCAACCTGCAGGAGGAAAGTCAAAGGGGGAGGAAAGAAATGAAAGAAGAAAGCCATAATGTGTAGTGGATCTCTGCTTTGGAAAACCAACAGTGTCACCCAGATTGCTTGGAGAGGGGAAAGTATGTCATATATTAGTACCCTGAAAATGCCATGCTTTTGTTTACTTTGAGAACAGACAACCGTTACCAGGTTTGAGGTTTCATTGTACAGCGTATTTACCCTGGTGGCCTGGTGTGTCTCTGGAGGGACCCGACGGGGGCCACACTTTGGCTTCAGATTGGACCTGAGGGAGCGGCTCTGGCTTATTGATCGGGAGAGTTGGAGGAGGTCGCACCAGGCTGGCGGACTGCAGGCATCCAGGTGACTGATGCTAAGCAGGGGTGCAAGGGTTCAGCGTCTGCACTTGTCGTCTTTGGCTGGATGCCACTTGCGCTTGACGATCCGCCTGCCATTTTTTTAGTTGAAGTTTAACTGATGAATGACGAGAAGATGGCATAAAAACACCTGCAGCACTGATGTTCTGGAGCGTAGTACCAGTCAAAGCATGGGTTGGGTTTGGGACCAAGGTTCTCTATTGTTTTCTGTCTTGTCCCCTCTTACGTTTTTCCATGCACACTTCCTACCTACCTCAAATTAAAATAGTATTGAGAACCTGATAATATTTAATTATCGACATATACAAACTACTGTATGCATTCAACTGACTGTCCAAACAGATGAATAAAATTAGCTGGAACTTACTTCATTGTTTTAGGTCTTAAAAAAATTTCCAAGACCAGCTTATTAACTCAACGTTTAACCAAGACTGCTTATGCTATTTGTTTGCTTGCAAGACAGATTCTGCCACTTGGAAACATGTTTAGGTGTGATAAAAACCCTGAAAGTGGTGGTAACAGTGAAAAAGTTGAAAGAATGACAATTCTCTTTTATTAAGGCAAAACTGTTTTAAACCTACAAGTATCAAGCTAAGAGTGTTTACTTAAGCAGCCAGATGCAGATAACTTGACTACTTAAACAACAGGTTGTTGTAATTTGTGTTTTTACAAAGTCTGTTCAGGGCAAATCAGGAAAAGGGAAATTAAAGATTATTGTGTTGTGCTTATTTCCTTTATGTTGCCCCAAATCAGAAGAAATGTCACCTTAAGACACTTGAGGCGAACTGATTTAAGATGTTGAAACCTCCTGTCTTAATAAAATAGTTTACGGTTCTCTTGGTAACCACTTCAAAGTGGTAGAAACAGGATAAGAAAAGTGTTTTATTTCACTTTTTTTTAAGTTAATAATCTAACAGAAGCTTTTTCTCCCTTTCACATTTTTCTTTTTGTCTCATTATTGGAGGCGCAGACTAACAAGAGCGAAAGTGTTCTGGAAACCCCGTGAAGTCGGAATCCTTCTCGTCCAACTAGACTGATAAGCTCGTGTAAATCTATTCTGTTTGTTCAACAGCAGTTTTCTGTTTGGAACTTGAGTCGAGACATCCTCCGCACCCCGTCTTGTTACCCCCTTGGAAACAGGAATCTCTTCTTTTCCTTACTGCTGAACACATGAAAGAGTTGGTTTTGATTAAGGAGGCCTTTTAAGCCGTGAAAGCCCTAAATGTGCTTTGTCCTTAGGAAGATGAAAAGGAGCTGAAGTTAGCCCGAGCCGCTTCTTACCTTAGCTCCTCCAATGGGAGAACCTCTGGGAGGATGCCTGAGAGAGAGGCAAACTCCAAGCCTTTATTCTCTATGCTAATTCATCTGCATTTTACTTGTAATTATGCCCCAGTATTCCTCTTTCTCTTTCGTTCTCTTTCCTCTCTTTTCTTTTCTATGAGCACCCTCCCTGCTCGCCTCCTCTGGCAGATGAAACATTTTCCCTCGCCAGCTCCATCTTCGTTTTTTTTTTTTTTCCTAAAACCCGATCCGTATCTACCGTATCTATAAGAACTTCACCAAAACTGCATTTGATTACTTCCATCCAACTTCCTGCTAGAAGAAAAAAGGAAGAAAAAAAGAGACACCTTTGTTTCTCAATTCATAAGAAATTCATAAGAAATTTGGAACATCTTGCATCTTTATCAATATGCCGCCGAGGTCCGTTCAAGCCAAAGTGTTTCGTGGTGACGTACGTCCTCTTTCTCCTTCTGACATGTCACTTTCCCTCCATCTCTACGCTGCCATTGCCCATATTTATTTTATCTTGCTAATGTGGGTCACCCCTGCATGGCGGCCGTCAGCGAGCTGCAGTCAAACAGCCGTGTCTGAAGCCTACCTTCGGCATGATTTATGGGCCCGTGTGACGCTCGGCTCTCAGAAGGGCCGCCATTGTCCTGCTCCAGCTCTCAGCTCTCGACGTAGGGGCGCTTTGTCTGCGTTTGAGGCAAACCAGACCCCTTTTCTTTAAAAAGAATCAAATTATTTCATCATGTTGGAAATGAAAAGGCTGTAATTACTCCTAATTAGAGCCTGACTTTTTTTTTTCTTCTTCTTCTTCTTTCTTTCCCTCCTCTCATCGTGCCGTTTTCTCCCTCCCCCCCCTTCCCCCCTTTCCAACTCGGGCGTTTCTGAGGTGAATACTGTTTTCCAGAGGGGTTCACGATTGCTCTAAATCAGAGCCCCCTTTTAGGGCGGGAGAGTAGGAAACAATTTTCTGTTCAGTTTGAAATTGATTAATGCAGGCTCTTGACAGCTCTTCTGGCTTTGATACTCGGTGAACAGGGGGTGGCGGGGGTCTCGAGTGATGCGATGACAGTACAATGTTTGCTTTAGGATCTTCCTTAATGAGGCCTGCTCCAGCCGTGTCACCGTGTTTCGCAAGCCGGAGGGTAAAACGAGACGCGAAACATGCCGGTTGCGGGACCTTCGTATGTGCGTCTGTGTGTTTGTGTGCACGGGCGACGTCTTAGTGGATTGTCTGGTTGTGGAGGGTTTCCCCTTTCCAATAACAGCTTTCCATGCCAGAGAGAGAGAGAGAGAGAGAGAGACCCAGCCTAATGGTCGGCCATCACTGAAAATCGTTTTCGCCCTGTCGACTATTTACATGTATCTTTACCGCACAAGTCTCGCCGTTTTAGGCAGCTCGGCAATTTGCTTAGCAAATCCACTTGCCGTTGATCTATCAAAACGAGGCGGTTGGTGTGTGGCTGGAGAAAGTTAGGAGCTGATTGGAGGGGGGCTGAGGAGGCGGTGGGCACATTTTTTCCCCCCTTTTTTTCCCCTCGGAGCACAAGGTGGGGTGGGGGGCACCGAGGGAGGCAAATATTTTCTCTGGCTTGCGACAGCGCAGTGAAAACACACTCGTGATGCTGATGTATATTAGAAGTGAACCGGGCAAATATTAGGACTGCCTTACAGTGGCAGAGCGGCGGTGTGCGGATCTTGGGGTGTGTGTGGGATCGGAGGGGCTCACTGCGATGCTCTGTCACAGTGGTGCTACTTTTATTAGCTTACCATAACACAGCCTTACACAGATGACTCATTTCATGGCTTAAGTGTGCATTATTCTCGTCTTAAACCGAAGTAAGCCCTGAAAGCTGTTTATAAAAATAAAGACAGTTTCCACACATTCTATAATTTAACTTCACAAAAGTCTTGTAACACAGTCACATTTTGTAACAGCTTGTCCTACAAATGAAGCTCTACGTAGGTTATATTGTATGATTGTCATGTTTATCTGAGGCTTTTTCCAGTGCTGCTAAACCATATATCTGGACTGAGGATGCAAGATAAAATAAAAGCCTAATAGAATTGGATGCATAGGTTAGGATTTTTTTATAATTCTCACAGGGTCAAAAAAAAATATTGTCTTAAATATATACATACACCCTGACTGTTCTTTAGGTAACCTTTAATTATAAAGTTGCAGATAAACCATGTTTGTTTTTTTCGTAGCTCTCCACAAAGGTCCGCGGTTTCTGTAGGTCCACAGTGTTTAGGACATCAACCGGCTTCATAATGGCTAGAATACATGGATACAAGGGACCCTTCTCTAAATGCGCCCCATTCCGATGGTTCAAATAGCAAATTCACCGTAATCTGCATAAATACGTACAATAGAAGACCTCTAACAAGTACTGATTCAGCTAACAATTGCAATCTGTCTTTCTTCTGCTCTTGGGGGTACAGCCAGTCAACAGCGAGGAAAATAAATGGCAGCCCTGGACAAATCTTTGGAAATTGTAAAATGATAGTTTCTTGAATGGTATTTTAGACTAAGTTAGTTCTTAATTTTAATCCTTTCACCTGTTTTGAGCAATGCCTCAGTACCTCTGCCAGCTAAACAGCCCCTTATCACCATGCATTCGCTTTACACTTGGCATTAGCACTCAGATTTAAACACTTCCAAACATAATTCTTGTTGCTGTGGCCAAAAAGACTCACTCCCTGTCTGTCGATAAAACCATTCTCCAGGAGGTTTTGTTTCTGTGGGAAGCTGCATAGTTCAGTTCAGCTGGAAGAAGTGGATTTTGGAGCAGGAGTTTCTTTTTTTTTTGTTTGGGACAATTTGAGTCCATGTGTACCGTCGGCTTGCTTCCCCAGTGTTCCAGCAGCGTCGTGTTTACGAAGGGCTTAGACCTCCGTGGTTCTCGAAAGCCCGAACCAATTTCTTTTCAGGTTGGAAGGATTGTTTTTGGTGAGCCATATAAAAACCCTTTATGGAGGTGGGTGTCCTAAAAGGAGAAAGGTCATTAGCACACATCAGAACTGATTGTGACAGGACTGAAAGAGGCAACTCTGACCTTAAACCTATTCAACATTTATGGCAGGGTGTCCGCGTGTCTTTAAAAAGTCTTTTAAAGTCTTTCATGTATATAAAGTGAGCCAATGGACGTCGATCATCTTGGCCATTGGCTCATTTCTGTCGCCATTCCATTGAAGGCCTGATGCTTTCTGTTCAGATAAGCTTGGTACAGTGGGAGCTCTGACTGTATAGAGAATGAGCAATTTTGCATCATGTAAATTTCTTTTGTGATGCAGGTCTTAAATTAAAGCATAATTATCTTTAAAATTTCTTAAAAAGTCTTAAATTTTGGTTTGGCGAACCCTGCAGAAACCCAGTATACTTTTCTATTGGTGCTTGGAAACAAAAAGTCTAGTGTGTCCCTATCATTTGAAAAAATATTAGAGGTGTATGTGTGTGTGTATATATATATATATATATATATTTTTTTTTTTTTGCTTGTATGTGGATACTTTACCATGTATTAATCACAGAAACTCTACAGTGAAATTTAAAGCTTACTCTTCATTTTTTACTTGCTAAGAATCGTTGAAATGTCATTCCACCCTTTTGAAAAGAGCCTTTGGTGTCATCTGGTAGTGCATGTTGTTTCCGGCAACTTAACAAACTCATTTTGCTCTCTATGAGGAGTTAACATGACTCTTGAAGGTTTTGTCTCAAACTTCCTACTGCAGTAACAAGCGCTGGCGTCGACTGAACCAGACACGAGCTTCAGGTTCAGGTTGGCATGCGTCCTTAAGGGCACAACGGCAGCAGAGGCCGATTAACTCCACCCACCATTTCTGCATAAATCGGACACTCTTAACAGAGCAGGGAATGGGAGAGAGAGCTGCGAACGGGGCTGGTGGTGGTGGTGGGGGTCAAACCGAACAGTGACGCGTCCTGTTTGTCAGCGGCAGGCTGCGAGGAAATGTGACAGAGCGCTGGAGGAGGTTTCCAAATCCATTTCCTGCTCTTGTCTGTCCACATCAGGCGCTGACGACGGATCTGCTGGTTCTTATTGTTTTTTGTTACGGTGGGGTGGAGGGGTGGGATGCGGATGTGGAGAGTGGTGGGTGCACACATGCCCGAAAATGATGCATCTCCTTTGATCTGTTCCAGTGTAAGGAACATGAACAGCTCTGCCGCCAGGCACACACACACGCACACGCACACATACACACACACACGCACACACATAACACACGCACACATGCACGCAAAGCCCTGCAGTTTGGCCCTTTGCACTGTTTACAGTCCTGCTCAGAGTATGCTTCTTTATGTATGAGGAATGTTTTTTTGTTTTTTTTCCAGCTACATCTGTGTAGCGTAATAAGAGCTGCTGTTTGAGCTACAGCACTTATTAGTTTCTTATCTCAGATAATTACCCATTAAATAAGCACACACACACACACACACACACACACACACGCACACACACACACACACTCTGGTTAGTGGGTAATTAGAAACCGGACAATTATGAATATGCATTTCCCACTGCTTACTGCACAGAATTATGAATATATCCATTCTAATTTTCTCAATTGATTTGTCACACCTTTCATGACGCCGCTGTGCCTTTCTGCAGCTGAACCCAGAAATCGGGAGCTGAAAACGGGTCGCAATACGCGTGGACTTTCCTCCATGTGGGAAGTATGGACATTCATGGCAACTTCAGTATTTATATCTTTAGTTTTGTGTGCGTGGTCTGCTTGATACTTCATTAGCCGGAATCGATGCCGCCGGGCTGCAGGCGACCTCAGGAGTCGGTCCAGCAGCTGCAGATGCGAGGCTTAATTCAGTTCTCATCAGAGCTCTGCCAGCTGATTTCAAATGCTTTTTTGTTTTTTTTTTGTTTTGAATATTAAAAGCCACTCGATAAAGTTCCCGTCCTGCAGTTCTGGACAGTCTGCTTTCCATTTAATTTCTTTTTTTTTGTCAATTTCCACCCGTTGCTGCACGGAGGACGCTCGGAGCGGCGCGTGTCAGATCAGGCGCGTCAGGACGCCCATTGGTCACTGCTCGCTGACTGTGCTGGTCCCAGCCAATCAGCTGTAACCGCGCTGACCTTTTCGCTGCCACCTTGACCCTGATGGGAGGTGAAGTGTGTGGCTGGTAGCAGTCAGTACTGGCACAGCAGGTTGAGGTGGAGGAGGAGGAAAAGGGGGGGAGAGAACCACGCCGCAGGCTGAGAGGTTTTCTTGGCCAGCTTTTCCCGTCCTCCTCCTGGCTCTCAAGTCCCGTTCAGCTGGATTCATGACAGGTTCATTTGGCCGATTTGCTTTGAGTTTTACATACAGGGACAAACTCTTGACTCTTGTTTTAAAACATCGAACACAAGAGACGGGGCCTGGGCTGGGGTGAGATTCTCACAATGTCATAAAAATGACAATATGCGTCACATATGATCAAATGTAGGGTTGAAGCGATTAAACAGATTAATTGTAATGATTTGTTAATTAATTCAGTCAAGGGTAGGGAGGATACAAACTCAAAAATAGAATAGAATAGAATAGATAGCATTTATTGTCATTGAACAGGATTCAACAAAATTTCTATTGAATCCATTTGCTGGAAGACCAACAAACTCAGAGCAGTAATTAAGTCAAAACTGTATAAACTTATGTACATTTTTAATTTTAAGACCAAACAAAAACCCTTTATCTATAAATATGTTCTACCCAGAACTCCTTAAGTGTCAGTTTTATTTTACAAATTCTGTAAAATAAAATCTTTAATATACAGTTAATAATCAATTTAAGAAAAAAAAAGTCAATAATCAGATCATCAATTGTATTAGGGTTAGGGTTTTTTATTTTTAGTTGCATTCTTTGCTACAAATGAGCAAGTGTTCACTAAGAAAATGCTGCTGTTTTATTTTAGGTACTAAAATGATTATTTTCCTACCCAAAAAAGGGAATTGAATTGTTAGTTTGCGTCTTTTAATATAGTTCCAGTACCGTTTGAAAAAAGGTACTGGAAATATTCGAATTGTGTTGCCTCATAAATCAATTACTGAAATTATCGATGACTAAAATAATTGTCAGCTGCAGCCCTAATCAAATTGATTTTACTTAAAAGAGAAAGTCAGTCAGCCCAATACAGTCTATGCTTGTTAAATTATGACAGCACACTTTATATATTTTTGATCATTAATTTCTGTAGGACATGTCATCTAACCAATTTTGTACAATGTAAACTTTGGCGGAGCCAAAACTCTATTAGTGTATTTTCGTTCACAGTCGAGCCTGTTTCTCCACTAATTTCCACACTTCATTAGGACTTGAGCTGCACAACGTAAGTAAAGCCTGACGCTGCAATATCATTGTTCCATATTGCAGTGAGTGTAACGATTAGCCCGCGTTCTCCTCACCGTTTCGCCGCTGTTCTCCCCGAGCTTCATTCTCAAAAGCGCTGAGATCCGAATCAGTGTCGGGCCTAAATTTCAACAATACAATTCTTTATCATTTGATCAGAAGTTTATAAAATACTGTAATGAAGACGAAAACATTTAGAAAAGTATTAAGAATGTGCAAGAATGGAAAAAGATGCAATCACAACTCTGAGTAGTTTTAAATAATGTCGAAAGGTTTTTTACAGAAGGCTAAGTCACTTCAAAGTTTATCTCCCGTTACCTTAACTGACCTATGCCTATAAAAAAAAGATATTTCTACACGCATCCCTGTTGGATGACATTGTCGTTTTTTTTTTTTTTTTTCTTTCCACTTAGTGGTTTAAAATTTCTAGCTAGTCTTGTCCCACAATACTTTGTGAAAACCGTCCTCCGAAACCAGAAAACAAAAATCAGACGAAGCTTGAAAATGCTCCAAAATGCCGTAATCACTATTTCCGACATAAAGGACCGCTCTCCCAGCTTCCATTTGCCTGACTCTGTCCTCAAAACAGCCCTTTTAAAGTCAAGTGATGAGGGTTAAGTTAATTATCCACATTAGGACCAGTCTCTCCCTGCGTTGCTTATTCAATCTCTTCGTGTGTGTGTGTGTGTGAGGGTTGCAGCGGTGGCCTGGGATGCCAAAACTCTGCCTTTAATTAAACACATATGCATGCAGGGGGAGACTGTCTGTCACACAGACCTTTAACAACAGCTTCATGCATGCAGACGTGTGCTGTATGCAGCTACAGGAGATGAAAGACTCCTGATTGTGTAAGAGGAAGCGAGCTCTTCTCTGTCGCCGCTCAGCGAGAGGATAAATATCTTCATCTAAATTAGGCTTGAAATCTGCTGGCTTTCAAAGGAGAAATGTCAGATTTTTAATTGTTTTTTTATTTGTTGTTGTTGTTGTTGCTTTGCAGGAGTTTTAACAGCGCCTTAAAAAAGCTTCCTGTGTTTTGTCACGTTGAAGCCACAAATCCATATGCAGCTTTCTGGAGATTTCACGCATTGAGGTAGACCAACACATAGTAGTGCATAACTGGGAGGTGGTAGCACACAGACCTGAAAAGTGTGGCATGCATATATCAGTGTGACCGCCGTTTCCTCAATATATGCTTGTGGAATGCCTCCGCCAGCTTTGCACATCTCGAGTGATCGTTTTTCTCCCGTTTCCATTTTTATAATAGGTTACAAATCAGTATGACTAAATATGAAGTATACATACTCAGTCGCCATAAAAAATAAGCTTTTGCTCCAAACCAAAGGTTCTCAACCACAGGGTGTGGTTTGGACAAGCACGTGTTTTGGAGTTTGCCTCTCTCCTCAAAAAATTGAAAATCGGGCTAACAAAAGGAACATTTCATTTTAGAAAAACTTCTCCAAATCATAACGCCTCCACCACCACGTTTCAGGGTTCAGCAGCTTTGGCATGTTGGCCAAAAAAATTACATTTGGAAAATGAAAAGGAAATACACCAATACTCCCTTTGGCAATTTTTTTTTTTTTTTTCTTCCACCTGAGAAATTCCCAGGCCGATTCTTCTGATTGGTTTAGATCCGGGATCAGCAACTCTTACGACTCAAAAAGTAACTTCTGATTCCAGCTGATTAAAACTTAAATGTTACACAAGCTTCTGAAAAAAAGACAGCTTATAGTTTTTTTTATGAATATAGCAGCCGCTATAGGAGGGGTTGGCAGCGGCTCCGGTGGTGGAGCAAGTTGGCCGTTGACCCGGAGGTTCCTGGCTCAAACCTTGCTCATTCCCTTCCCGGGAATAATCCAAGGACTGTTTCGTCAGGAAGGGCGACATCTTCCAAGTCTGTGCGCACGCAACTGTGGAGGTGACTGAGTCTGCTGTCCTGTGGCAACTTCATGGTGGCAGGTGCCAAAAGGACAATTAGCTGCCATAAAGAACTACTGCGCATTAAACAAACTGGAGAAGGATTTCAGTTTCTTTTTAGTTGATTGTATTTAATCTTCCGAGACATGACAGCTGATTGACTGATGATGGTTGACACGTCTTTGATGCACAATGTACCACATCGAGATCTGAAGCAACCAGACAACTACCAGAGTCCAGATGCTTCCAGCAGGAGTTCTTTATGATTAACAAGTACTTAATGATTTAAGTGTTATGGGAGTGGGATTCTACTGCTTTACCATTACTTTCAGCTCTTTTGACGAAGAAAACAAAGGAAATTATGGAAATAAAAATGTAGTAATGCGAGAATAAAGTTGTAGTATTGCGAGAACACAATACGTAATATTACAAGTCTTAATATTACAACTTAATCCCTCTAATATTGTGACTTTATTCTTGTAACATTATGTAGAATTTACTTTCGTACAATTTTTTAAAACTTTTTTTATTTTTCTTTGTATGGCCCTAATACAGTGTCATAAATTCAAGGCACAGTGACCGAAAACATAAAACAGATAGATTTTTTGATATTTTCTACTGTCACTCTTGAGATGCTCTTTGTATTTAATGTACGCATTTTTCTTTCCAGTTACTTTTCTTCGAAAGCCTGAAATTCCCAACTTCTTCCTTTTTCTTTTTTTCTCTTTGTTTCTTTTTGTCTGTGGGTCTCTCCTGTGCCGCTGCGACTGCCTCATTTTTCATTAGAGGATTGCCCCATTATTTCATTTCTTGTGATAAAATGACAAAAGATTACTCACGAGAAATACTAAATACAGAGCCAGGCCGATGGGATCTCCCCTCATATGTAACGGGGGCTGCGCCGTGGCTGAAGGCTTCATATTTCCTATTTCTCTCTCTATTATATATATCTGGCAGAGTTGCAGATATAAGGAGACTGGTGCTTGTGTGGGTCTTATAGGTTTGTGCGAACTGCGTTGCATTCTGGGTTTTCCAATCTGATCAGACACTACGAGCTGGTCAGCTGGTCTTTTTTTTTTTTCTCATTTCTTATTTCACAAGGGAATTTTTTTATGTTTTTTGTTGGCTGTTTTTTTTTTTTCTCCCTTTTTTTTGTGTAAATTGAAACGCAGTACCGACGGAAAAAATCACCAGATTGTTGGAAGGACGTCTATATCTCACGGAGAAAGAAAAAGAAGGAGGATGTAGGCAGCAAACACGGACCAAAGATGGTTAACTGGGGATTGAAAAATAATAATAATAAAAAAAGCCTGTATAATAAATAAATAAACACTGTATCTTTATCTGAGATGATTCATATTTTATTTCAAAACACCTCCTGCTTTGGTCATATTTTTCAGTGGTGGATAATAGAAAATGTAAAGATATGGGAGGTGAAATATGAGTCGGTTTGGGGAGGTAAGAATAAGAAAAGATTAGACTGAGATTAGAATAAGAAAGATGGAGGAGGCCAAAGAGCCCTGTGGTGTGCTGCTTGAATGTGTGTGATTGTGTGTGAGGAATTTTGCAGGTTTTCTTGTTTCCCAGAGTGTGTGTGTGTGTGTGTGTGTGTGTGGAAGAGTGATGATTGGACACACTCCCACAGTGCTTTGTTTTCTCCCCCACTTCCACACCAGAAGAGAGTGGGAATCCTTGACTGACCCGTTCACGGCAATTTCAGCGTGAACTTTTTAACTCAATCGCTCCCCTGACGATTTACCCAAAGTTGAACACACACACACACACACACACACAACAAAATGTAGTCGTTACAAGCTGCTAGCCATCATGCAAACTTCTTTTTGTCTGTTTCGTCACGCCGAGCCCGTCGTTTTTGCATATTCATTTGACTTTATGTATCGGGTAGCGCACCGCGAGCTGAGCTGCTTCAGTTGTTTGTCCAGCTGGTTTTCTTGACCCAACGTGTTGCAGCTTCTTAGTGGTGAAGCTCTTCCCTCGGTGGTCTTTAATCGAACGTAAAACCAAACAGGAAGTTTTGGAGTTATGGCCAATGTGAGGGAGACCCAGCCAGACATTAGCACGCTCACAGACAGAAGGTGCGTGTGTTCGGTGGAAACTTCAAGCTCAAATCTTTCACGTTACCCCAGGTTCGAGCCATTTTTAGCTTGAGGAAGAATTGGTGATTGGCTATCTCTGTTTCTTGTTTTGCCAGCAACTTGAACTCTTATATTTATGTGATTGCAATTATTATAAGATCAAGTCAGAAAAATGTGGGCTCATGAACATTTCAGTGATCACAGTGTGTTCACTCTGGTCACAAAAGTTGGAAAAATCCCCAAATCCCCAATCTGTCCAAAAACCATATGTTAAAAATTAAATGTACAAAGTTAATGTGCAGTCCTTAACATCCACTTCCAGAGCACCTGAACTGTTCCTGTGTGCATTTATGCATCAGCCAGGAAGGCAGAAGCAAAAAGCTTTTGGTTAAGTTATGAACTTCTGCTCCTATGTCATAGTACCAATTGCTCAGTTATGTAACGACTTAAATAAAGTTATTCTTTATTTAATAACATTTTTTTGGTCTTCACTCTGTTTTTTGTGGTTTTGTCCTATTTTTTTTTTTACTTTTTGCACTTTATTTTATATCATCTGCATCTATTCTGAAACTGAACCAAACCGCACTTTAAATGTTGTCGTTTATTCGTTATATTGCTAGGCTTACTGTTAGCCTGGCTTCGCTTAGTTCAGCTCAGTTCGGTTTAGTTTGTCTTGGCTTACCTCGTCTATCGATGTTCTGCAGGATCGAAACGAGATGGCGTCCGTTCAGTCCGCTGAATCAAGTTGCAGGTGTGTTTTGGATGAAAGGTTCTCACTGTTATTTCCTCTGCGGAGCGAGTTACCTTAGGAGGGGCTTGAATTGCCTTCAGTGTAACAGCTGCATCTCTTTGTTTGAATGAATACCTGACAGGAAGGTGTAAAAGACGTTTTGTTTCTGCTAACGATTTAGCATTACATGCTCTCTGGTTCCTCATCTCGAATTAGCTTCAGAGTTCAGAGTTCTCATTACGTCACCTTGAAAAATCAGTTCATATAAACAGCTCCTTGTTTTTTCTTCTCTCATTATCGCCGAACCATGCATCCCCCCCTTTTTTTTTCTTTCTACAGAGCCAGCTCCGATGGCATCTGGTTCGCTTTAAAGGGAGAGCTGAGTGATTCGCAGTGATGGACATGGCGGACTCATCACGCAGGGATAATTTACTTTAACTTTGGCCACGTTTGCGATACTTCAGCGCAGACGTTGCCATGGCCTTCTTTTGTTTTGTTGTGCACCAAAGAGAGCCGATTAACGCCTGACGAATAATACCATCTGACAGTCGGGGCCTGTTGTCGACGGACGTAGCCGGCAGAGGCCGAGGCTGCCGTGTGTTCATGTGTCGGTGTGCCAGAGTTTCACGAAGAAGGAATGGAAGACAGAGTTTCTGTCTTTTGATTGTTTTTTTTTTTTTTGTCACGTTAATTGAAGCAGTACGCTTCACGGTGCCCTGTTTCAAAAAATGCTGCTTTATCTTAACGTTTTATCTTCTTTGCTCGTCTTTTGCACGACCTAGGATTTGTCGCGCGGCCTCGGCTTTCAAACACCGGCCACCATTACAGCCGCTTTACGAAAACGCCAGACGAGAAAGCCAGACAGCTGCTCTTCAAAATAAATAAATCTACGTTAAAAATCTAGTATTTAAGATGCCCGACCAGTAAACTGATCTCAGCTCTTTCAAATATAAATTTAAGAATAAATAACACACCAAATAGTATCTCTTCACAGCTGATGTCCTTGTGCGAGACGACTTTCTCAGTTTTCCTCTAAATGCATAAGTTTTCTTTAAGATAAGACACTTTTATGTGATTAAAAAGCAACTCTTTTTTTGTGTGTACACGGTGCAAGATCTGAATATTTCGACCCAGCTGTCAGACCATCCAACCATGACATGACAACTGTTACAACCAAATGAAAACAAGAAAAACTCTAATGTTCAAATTACTTCTTGCATATGTAAAAGAAAAAGACCAGAACAGCTTCTTGAGACTTCTTACAGATGCTAAGGAGTTGTTTATCTACTTAACACATGCACACTAGGAAAAAAAAACCCCACACACACACAACACTAAAAACTAATTAGAGATGGGAATCACTGTCATCTGTCTCATAACGAGGAATCTCCATCGCTTTTTATTTCTAATGCCATTTGATATTTCACTGTCTACAAATGAGCAGCTTGAGTTGTTTCCATATTTTAAGGTTCTGCTGTAAACAGGGTCACTCGCTGTTATTTTTCTTTCCTTCTTCTTCGTCTCTGTCAATTACCGAGTGGAAGCCCAGAAACAGTAGAGTGGAGCGCAGACTGGCTGACTTGGCTTGTCTCTGGGAAACCTCTGAAATGTGATTTACATTGTGAGCATGTTGTAGCGAACCCTACCCCGCGTTATGCATATTCGCCCCATTGTTTGTGACAGTCGGCTGTGTCTGTGCCGGAGGAGTGGCGGTGGCGGTGGCGGGCGTGAGAGGCACCGAAACAGGCATCCGGCTTTGCATTTCAGCGGCTGAGCTCGCGGGGGTCAGGAGCACATCTGGTTTACCGGGGAGCTCTGCGCGTGCGTGGATGCGTGTGTGTGTGTGTGTCACTTCCTTCCCACAGCCTGGCGCGTGCGCGTGCTCACTTGTTGCCGTCCAGCCGGATCCCCCGCGTGCGGTGGGGGAGAAAAAAAAAAAAAAAAAAAAAGCCAGCAGAAGCCGGCGCACTGATTCCCTCCTACACAAACAAACAAACACACCTGCTGCTCCTGGCAAGTCGCTCTGACAATCAGCCGAAGGAAGGGGAGGCAAACAAAACAAACGGTTTAATTTACATGACAGTAGCCTGCTGTACATTAACATGCCGTGGCAATGATAGAGCGAAGCTCCGCAGGAAGCGCTAAGTAATGAAAAGTGACGGTCCCTATTTGCGGCAAACTGTAAAGCGGAGGAATCGGAGGCTGGAGCTAATGGTGCGCGCGCGCACACACACACACACACGGACGCTGGGCTCACGCGCCTCCCGTGAACTGCGTGTTGTTGTTGCTGTGTGTTGTTGCAAAAAGCAAATAAATAATCTAAAAATAAAAAAAAGAGGCTCGCTTCTCTATTTCTGTCCTTTCTGAGGGAGCAAATTCTTCAGCGGCACAAAATAAATGTAAGCAATTTGTTGTGGTGAGGAATTTAAGATGCGTACAAGTGTTATGTGAAGAGAGGGCAGCCGTTCGCTTTTAAAGGCCATTTTCTCTCTCTCTCTTTGTTTTACATCTTCACAAACTTTTTTTTCGCTGGAGACAGAAGATGAAAAGTCCCTGCTGCTTCTGCAAACTTTAACGAGCAATTAACTTTATCAATGGACAAGGAAACATTTTTTGGAGGGTGTTTATAGTTGCTCAGAATAGTTTTTCTATAATGAAGCTCCTTTTTATTTTTATTTATTTATCCCAGTCTTAAACTGTGCATTTGTGTGGACTGGGGTGTTGGTTTGGTTTGAGACTGCATATTTGTGTTTTTCCATGGATGATGGGTGTACACGCTTCATGCTATGTGTTTGTAGCAATGGTGTGTGTGTGTGTGTGTGTGTGTGTGCGTGCGTGCGCGTGTGTGTGTTCTGGCTCCAGTGGTCTGCTCCTCATGTAAAGAGATAGCATCTTTCCACAACAGATCAATAAGGGAATATTTCTAGATTCCCTGCTTCTGTCTCTGATTTAACTAGTTGTGTATATGCGTGTGCGTGTGTGTGTGCTGTTGAAAAAAATGAAGAAAACTCAGACTGACAACCTTGCTTGTATACTGGTGGTACGATTCAACTTTGCTACCGTTATCAAATCTATTGGCGTATTATCAGCCTGGGAGAGGCTGGTGGAGCTGGGTTTTGTTTTGCTGCTGCTCTATAATATGTCCTTCTTAATATGGCTGCCCAAACAAACACCTCAGCCGCCCATACTATAGCATATGTGGAATAAAATGTGGGAAGGAGTGCACCGTCCTCTCCAGACTCTATGTAGTCACATCTGGATAGACTCTGTCTCACGCTCAGGTTCTCTGCTTTTCACGTAGCCCGTGTTTACTTGCAGCAAATTGTCCTAAAGGGAGGCAGTCACAGATGATTGATGGTGTCGGATGAGATTACATGTCATTGTTTTACATACTTTTTACCCGAGCTGCTTCAGTTGGAAATCAGTCGTCATTAAGGACTGGAAAAAAGAATAATAATATATGTTCTATTTAACTTATTAAATCGCAGCTTTCACGTTTGCTCCCCAGGAAGGTGGCAAACACCCTGGCAACTGCTGTGCATCCCACTCAGAGGGAATGTGAAAGTATTTATCCGGGAATGAGGGTCTGGAGTGTCACAAAAGTGTGGAATGGACTCTGGCGATCGCTGGTAATTTAACCCGCTGAGTGACAGCTCGACTGGGCTCGTCCTGAACCGGAGCTGCTCGGGTCGTCCTGCACAGCAGGATGTGCAAACGACTGGCTGTGCGTTCGCAGAGGAAAATCTATAAGTGGATTCATTCGATTGAAAAAGTAGCTACAGGCATTTTTATTGCTGTGCTTTTATTACCGGTGACAGCTGCAGCTGTAACATTTTAGAACTTGCAGAAGAAAAGACTGTTGTAGGTAAATGCAAGCTGCAACATACTTGGCGTTAAATCTGTAGCATTATAACAGCAGCAAAATGTGGAGTTGGCAAAACAGCAGCTCCAACAGTATTTTGTTGTTATGAGTAAACCTGCTCTTTTCCTTTAATGCTCAGCTGTAACTTTAAGGTGCACTAACCCTGTTTAGTCCCCTTTAATCAAAGTCTGGTTTGTTTAGAAAGTCCGGTTTGTTTGGGGAGGTGGGAATGTTCAATCGAACTCTGATGCGGACCAAAAAAAGCAACCTCTGGCCTGCCTCTCGGTTCCATTAAAGTGAAGTCCGCAAATGTGAATGCAAACGAAGAGGAGACCGCTCCAGAATCAGGAAGTGGTTTAGAGCACAGGGCATTCTGGGTAAATGCAACCAAAACAAACACGCGAGTGAAGAAAGACAGAAACAAAATCCTACAACAGCTAAAATCTGACACCACTCCATTCTTGTTTACATTTCGTGAAAAAGAAAGTTGCTATCAATGTCTTCTTTAGAGGTTTTCCTGTAGCTTCCGTCAGTAGTTTGTGGTGCAGCGCCACCACAGGTGAGGGGGAGAACAAGTTTTCAAAAGTGTAAAAAAGCCACTTAATGACAGTTAGCAATGAAGATATAAAATTACCTGGCTTTGACTCAGAAAAAAAAAGATTTTAAAAAATTGTGTTAAAATCCTTGCAAGCATTTTGTTCTAAATGATATTCTGAGGTTTCAAGTTCAACTTTGTCATTTTTTATGCAAGATGAGAACGCTGCCCCTCCCACTACTTGTTGCACACTGATGGTCAGCTGGCTTAAAGTAGTGTGCTAAAGTGTTCCCTGGCTTCCAGAAAACGTACATTTAGCTATTCAGAAATATTCCCGGTCGTGAAAAACACAGACGCTCACCATGTGGAAATAATATAGCGCCACCTGTTAGCATTATAGTGCTATTTTACAGTTTGATGAGCTGATAACTGCAGGCTGATCTCCATAGATCTGCTTGTTTTTTGGAGTTTTTTTTTGTTTTTGCTATTGTTTTGGAAAAAATTTACTGTGTGTGGTAAGAATGTTTCCCGAAAAACTACTAAACTATACCTGGAAAATGTTAGTCTATGTGTTCAAATCTAGTTAATCCACTCATCTCTTTAGCAGGAGATGTTATAATTGTACTTCTTTGTTAAAAAAACAAACAAAAAAAAACGCAGCATACTTTTTCCAAAGAAATATTGTTCTGACTAATAGCTCTCCAAACACTTACTGCATGGCAGCATCTCTCCTCTGCTCCGTTCCTCTGAGGTGGGACGTTCTGAATAAAACCTGCTTTGTGGAATACTCCAGGGAGGCGCTCACAGTGCGCTACACGTGTCTACTTCCTCATTGCTTCTTTCCTAACATCTTTAACCTGTTTACTTTTTGCTCAGGAGAGCGCGCCGGCATGTTGGAACAGTCTATATGCACTTTTTTCGTGTCTTGCAGAGGTTAGACGTGCATGGTTCAAGGTTATCCTCCAGCTCAGATAATTGTCAATAAAATTGATCTCTGTATTTTTTTATTTTTTACTCTACTCTCATTTTGTTATCCTTCTCCCCTTCCTCCAGACACTTCCCTTCCCTTCACTCCCTCACTCCACTCCCTTGCCAGTGTCCTTCTCTTTTCATCTCAAGCCAGATAAGTCTGCTGCTCCGACTGCCAAGAGCAACGAGTATCACTGCCTTTTTTTTTTCTTTTCTTTTTCTCCCCCCCCCCCCCTCCTCCTCTTATGTTCTTCTCATAGTGCACTGAAGCCATGTCGCAATTTCTCAGGGAGTTTTGAAGCCTGGATGTCTCCTGTCCGGGCCCATCTCGTCTGAGGCGCAGCGCGGGCCCTATGCGATCTGAACTGCGCTGCCTCGCTGCAGGTCAGCCTTCACGGCCGATTAGTGTCGAAGCGCCACTTTGGTCACAAGTTGTCGGGAGCGCTTATCGTGAAGATCAACAGCGATCAGTCTCGCTGCTGCCTCACTCTCGCCCTATCTCTCTCTCTTTCTGTCTAACTCCTCTGCATCTCCTCTCTACATTTTTTTTCTGCCCTCTTCCCCTTTTGGCATTACCTCCCTCCAACCCCCCTCTTCATGCTTTTTTTTTTTCTCCTCAAATCACCATATTTCCATCTCTATCTCATCATTGTCATCCTCCCCCCTTTACCCCCCCTCCCCCCCTCCACCCCGTTCCCCTCTGTCTCTCTCTCCTACCTTCCTCTGAGTTGTTTGTTTTCCGGATCCAACCAGCTCATAATGCTGGTCTCTTATTTTGGGTGGAAAACATCAGAAGGCCAACCGAGAGCTTGAGTCGATAAATGTTCCGAGATAATCTCAAGAAAGCAAATCTATAGCCGTCTTTCATGCGATGTCATTGATTTCAAGCAGGAGAAATATACATTTTCTTTGTTTAAGAGGTTGCAGGAGTGGATCCGTGTACCGTGTTAGCAATAAAACTCCAGCTTTATGACATCAGCGCTTCACTTTTTTTTTTCTACGTTTTTTATTTTTTTATTTTTTTTGCAAATGAAGGAATGAATTCTATAAAATACGGAACCCTCTGCAGAAAGTTGGCCATTTTCTCACTTAGCCATTTTCCCGTGGGTCTGACAGAGTTGCATCCTGCATCTCCGCGCTCTTTCCTCCCACGTTTAATCCCTCCATCCCTCCTTTTCATGGTGTCTCTGCGCGCCGTCAGGCCTCGTCTTTGGCGGGAGCGGAGACGAGTCATGTTTGTCCTGTCAGTGTGGCTGCTAGT
The DNA here is from genome assembly GCF_027474105.1 of Poeciliopsis prolifica. Classification (NCBI taxonomy): domain Eukaryota; kingdom Metazoa; phylum Chordata; class Actinopteri; order Cyprinodontiformes; family Poeciliidae; genus Poeciliopsis; species Poeciliopsis prolifica. The sequence goes on along the minus strand of NW_026562392.1, from coordinate 5,859,427 downwards.
GTCAGTATCTGGAGCTGCTGGTTCCTCTGACAGCGCTGGAGGGGCTGCTGGTCCTAGCAGAGTGCAACCATCACCCTGTGACACGCTCAGTGTCACCGATCCCCTACGTCGGGTGACATGGCATCCCCCTCGTCCCCCCTCGTTCTTCTTCTTCATCTTCTTCTTCACTCGCCCCAGCCTCCCCCCCCAAGCTGGTGGCCTTTTCACTGCCACTCTGCAGTCAGTCACTCCAGTCAGTCACTAACTGCCTCACTGAAGACGCTTTAGTAGAATTTGACCTACATGGATTTCTGAATGTTGAATTTCCCCCATAGTTTTGGACTGATGTTGCTGTTCGGTATTATTATTATTTATTTTTTTTTTTAGATTGTTTTTGTGGAAAAGGTGTCTGCTGATAGAGTCCCAGATGATTATAAGTAGAAAAATAAACACCATGTGTATGTTTGGAACACCTAGCTTCATAACACGATAAAATAACGGCAAAGTTGACCATTATTACTATTATTTTTTTTTTCATACCTGTAGTAGAATTGAAGTAAGTTCAAGTGTGATTTAAAAAAAAAATAATCAATTGACACAAACCTTGTGCTAATAGAACAACAATCAAAAAACCTCAGAACTAAACCTTTAATATGCTACCCCAGCACAGGAAAGCTACTGTATTGTCCTGATGAGTCATCATCTGCAAGGATCATAACTTTGACTCTACAGTTATAGTTTCAGTCTCCAGTAAACACATATCTCTCTTCTGCTGACGATATTTTCACGAAGTTTGCGAAAGTTCCTGGCTAACCTTATGAATTACTGATCATTTTGCTTGTGACAAATTTGGTTGTGGGCTCAATTAGTAATGTACAGATAAAAGTTACAGGAAGAAAAGCTGTCCCCTTGCTTCCTAAACTCAGTGCTTTGCTTCGAACGTAATAAAAGTTAATGGCTAGTGTTTCAGCTGCTCTCTGTGCAGTTCCTTCTCCCAAACACCAAGAGTTATCTCTGGTTCCTGAGCTGGCATTTGGGGTCTGATTGGAAGAACTCACTTCAGATCAAAAAAATCCATCGCCACCTGCCTCAACGCGTACTCTTCATCAGATTAAGAGATTTCTGGAAGACATTCTAACAAGCTGAAAATGCATTTCAATGTTCTCCGGCCTCCGTTCTAAAGTTTTACAAACCCCTGGACTAGAAGACGATAAAGGGAACCAACACAATCGACAGGAATAACATGATAGATGGATGGATAGAAAGATAGATGGAGAGATGGATAGATAGATGTTATGTGCACAGCAGAGCTAAATATGTGTGTGATTTAATCTGGCCTTGGCGAACATGCAGCAGTGACAAATGGATGCTCACTATGAAACTCTCTCATCCAAGAGACAGTATTAGTTTTTGCTTTAATTACCAGCAGCAGTAATGTTTCCTATCCATAACTGTCGGCCTGCGAGAACGCAGCCTGGCAGAGGGGTGAGGGCCTTGTCTTTTCTCTCAGTGGGCTTCCTGTCTCGTCTCCAACCACCCCACCCCACAACACCAGCCCCGCTCTCCCTTTATCCTCCCTCTCTTCGTTCCCCCAGCCCCCCCGCTCCGACTTCCCCTCCTGCCCCCTTTGCATCTTTCATTTCAATATTTCAATATTTATGCCTCATCTGAAAAGTTCAAAGTCACAGTAAGGAGGCATAACTTTCTCTCCACTCCCCGCCGACAGCGCAGGACCCTGCCCTGTGGACGGGAGAGGGGATGCCGCGACGGCTTGTGTCTCCTCCCTTCTTCCTCCCTTCTGGTGACAGAAACCGGACTAAAGTCTTTGCTTTGGGAGTCTGATGTACAGTTGAAACCAGATATTTACATTTACTGTATAAAGAGACACATAATCGTTTTTATTCCCCTCAAAGTTTTATACAAGTCAGACTGATTTTTTTTTTTTTTTTTTTTTGCCAAATGTCAAGAATAATGAGATAATCTTTTATTACTTTCTTCAAAATCGACTTTTCTTGTCACAGAAATATTACTTTAAATAATCTAGGAAAGTCCAGATGATGATGGCATTACTTTGTAAGCTTCTAAATTGACATTTAAGTTAAATGAAGGCACACTTTTTGACATATTCTAAGGCGAGACCTCAAGCACACAACTTCCTTGCGTGATAGCCTTGAAAAATGAAAAGAAATCAGGTAAGATATCAGGAAGACAATTCAGGTCCTCCATAAGTCTGGTGCATACTTGCGTGCAATCCGCAAATGCGAGGAGGAGTTGAATTTATCTATTTAAATTGTCATATCCTGTCTGTTATGTGAAATCTGCTTACCAAACCTAGAACTAAAGCAAAAGACCTTGTGAATTGACTGTCTGACACTAGAGTGCAATTATCTACAGTGAAAGTGGTCCTCACATGAGCTGAAACATCACTCAGGGAGGTAGGAGCCATTACTGGACAAAGCAACACAAACGGCAAAATGTAGTTTAATAATTCACTTGGGGCTAAAGACATGTTTGAAAAATGTCCTGTGGTCTAGTGAAACTAGAACTGAAGTGTAATGGACAATGTTTCATTTTGAGGAAAACGGGAAATGCTCTCAAACCCCGAGAACACGAACTTAACTGCGAGGTTCAACTGTGGCAGCGTCATGTGTCGGTGCTATGTTGCAGAAGGGACTGTTGCACTTCAATAGGTCCCATCAGTAGGAATCATTATTAGCAAATATGAAAATATGTGAAGCTGGGCCACAAATAGGTCTTACAAATTAATAATTAAGCCCAAAATTTGGAAGGAGCATCACAAAGAATTGGAAAAGTTATGAGTAGAGCTGAAAAAGTGAGATTAGTCAACCTGTAAACGTGACTCAAATAATTTGCAATACCATCACATTTTCATAAAAAGTATGCAAACTTCAGAATGTGAGCAAGTAAACTATTATTATTTGGTCCCTTTTGTGGTCTTAACTCATAAAATTGGAAAAGTTTAGCCTGATTTAAATGTCAAGCAGAGGGAGAATGTTTGGTTTTGAATGAAGATCCAGAAACATGAATGGTAATCAACTTTATTAAGATTGTCTGAAACAGTTTGGCAGCTTTTTGAATCTATATTCTTAATACTTATAGATACGACAAGTATTAATTATCTGTCCATCCATTACCTTACACGCCTGTCCTGAGAGGGGTTGCAGTAGGTACTGGTACCCATCTCCAATAGTCAACAGATGGGAAGCAGGTTACGCCCTGGACAGGTCGCCAGTCTGTTGCAGGGCAACACAGAGACAGACAAGAAAAACAATCATGTACATATACACACACACACACACACACACATTTGGACCTAAGGAAAATTTAGACAGACCAATCAACCTGACAGTCATTGTTTTGGACTGTGGGTAGAGCCGGCGTATTCAGAGAGAACCCATGCATGCACAGGAAGACCATGCAAACTCCATGCAGAAAGAGCTTGAACCGGGATTCAAACCCAGTCAACAGTGCAATCAACTTTGCCACTGTACAAATCAAGCCTTTATAGCAGTGGTAAAAAGAAAGTCATGGTTCACCAAAAGCTATAAGCAGTCCTTGCTCTAGTTTGCTAGAACCCATCACCCTAGATGCATAGCTTGCTGCAACCATGACGGTGGTTGCAGCAAGCTATGGGAAGACTTTTCTTCAGCAAGGCCACAAAAGATAGTTAGATATAATGGAGAGATGGATGGAGCTAAATGAAGGACAGTCCTGGAAGAAGATACTTTAAAGTACCTTTCAGCAAGACGGTGTCGCTGAACATACACAAAGGTAAAATGGAATAGTTTAGACCAGGGTTGTCAAACTCAAATACACAGTGGGCCAAAACTTTAAATTGAACAAAGTCGCGGGCCAAGGTTGAACAAATGAATCTTTTAATATGGACCCAAACAAGTTCTAATATAACAATAAATATTGAACAAGCAAAGCTTATCTAACTTAAAAGTGCAGGTGTGCAAAATTGAGTTTAATATAATAATAAAACATATTATATTAAATAAAACATATTTAATATATGAAATAAAATATTAAATATATTAAATAAAATTTAAATAAACATTTAATGCCTCCTTTCTCACGTAAAAGATTAATATTAATTTAAAATTGCCTCGCGGGCCAAATATAATAACACTGCGGGCCAAATTTGGCCCGCGGGCCAGAGTTTGACACCTATGGTTTAGACTAAAGCATATGGAGGGAGGAGAATATCATCAGTACAGGTATTAGAATGTTACAAGATGTGGAAATGTTCAATGCATATTAATACTCTATCTTAATACTTTTGGAACAGTCCCTTGTAACACCTCAGAGGTCAAGGGGCAGAACTAGTTCCTATGGGTTCTAGTACTTTCTAGAGCTCAAGTCAGTTTACGAGTACTTTCTCCCGTACCTCTAGTTGACCATCTCTTTAAGACAAAAAAAAAAAAAAAAAAAAGTTCTGCGGCCATTTTTAATAAATAAAGTGTCTGACAAGTCTGTCCTTTGCCATAAAGCTCTCTGACAGGCACCGTCTGGTAATAGATTAGCCTAATTACAGCGTCCCTGAGTCTAGATCACAACGTCACGTACTCAGCCTGTCGCTCTAATAGCCATTACAGCCACTGCTCAACACTCCCCTCCTGTTAATGTAAAGTTGTAAAAAAAAAAAAAAAAAAAAAAAGGAAAGGGGTGTGGAGAGGAAAAGAAAAAAAGACCCGAAAAGGTCGTTGTCATTTGCATGCGAGCCTTCATTAGAATATGCGAATATGCTAAGGACCAGAGCTGGCGGTTTGCATGTGCAGGTGATGAATGGGCAGCGCGTTGAGGAATAGGCCGAGATGAAGGCTTCGTCACCCTCATCTGCATAACACACTTTATTTACTTATTTATTTATTTCATAATTTACTTTTTGAGTGCTTGCTCTCCGTTACGCATTTCATATCTGCGGATGTTGACTGAAGACCTTTCCGATTTTAGCCACCTTCCGATTCCGTGACGCATTAATAAGACGTGACTGAATGAGAGCTAGCTCTGGTTTTCAAAGAACGTTGAGAAGGGCCTTTATGGCGAAGTCTTTGTATTTGCTTGACACCATGCACAACGCCAGAAAGACGTACCCGACATGTCTTGCTTGTCGATGAGAGTTGATTTAACCTGTAGCGTTAGCCAAAGTGTCAAACAGCGGGGAAGAGGGCCGAGCACTGGAACGAAGCCTCACAACTGACGGATTTGGGGGCGGCGTGGGGTTGTGGTGTCCGGTGAGTTTACAGGAGAGAAACTCTTCTCTTCACTCTTTTGCGCTGCCAGGGCAGCAGATGGTGGGTGTCAAGACAACGGCAGCAATAGGCAAACAAAGACATCTTTTGTGTGTGCGCGTGTGTGTGCACATATTTTTTCGAAATGTAGAAGTGCGATGGCTTTGAGTAGGAGGCATCAGCAGCTACAGTAACACATGGACAGTGACTTGTGTTAATTCCAATTTTTTTTGCTCTCACTCGCTCTCCAAAGTGTCCATTGGAGACTCCGAAATTAGGCTGCCTCAACCGGAGAATGTGACAGATGTCACGTTTGTGGAGGAATGTTTCACTCCAAGAAAATGTGAACTTCCACTTCCTGCACCGAAAATTCATCTCCTTTCAACACGTCTTGTTTTCTTTGAGCCTAATAAGTCATCCTTTGATAGCACAGCGGAATATTAGATTAGTGCCTTTGCAGTTTATTTTGCTCCTTTAGAGTGTGACCTTAGCCGCCCTTCACAAAGGCGGGGAGATAATGAGAGTGGTAGCCCGGGCCGACAGACGGGCCTGACATCCCAGCTGCGCCCTTCACTCAGCCGGCTGAGGAAAAACGTCAATACGGAGGCCTTATGTTTTATGGATTATCTGCTTTTGCAAAACTATGGTGGGAGAAATCCAACTCTCGCTTGTCATGTTGCTTCAGTTCTTTTTAATGTGCGAGACCACTCTCCGAAACAACACCGATTGAAATTAGAGGCTGTCTTCCGTCTTTGTTTTTCCAGCTCCCCCCGCCCCCACTTCTCTCTCCTCCTCACTGATTCTTGGCATCCTCAGATCACTCAAGTCTGATCGCGCTGACCTGGTTGTCTTTGATTTTTCGTGGATAACATTTCTACTGCCTTCATTGGGGAAAGAGCAGTTTTGCTTCAGAGTTTCGTGTGTACGTATGGCTTGCCAGCACTCTCTAATGCGTCTGCGGTGAATTAGGCACTTAAAGTCCTTCAGCTTTGGGATTTTTAAATCTATTTTAGTGTATATTATTAATTCTGATCGTCTCTTATTTAACAGTTTTGTTTTCTTTACAGTCTATTTTATACATTTAATTTGTTCTCAGAGGATTATGTAGTACACAGTCTGAATAAATCATGTTGTTCTTTTATTTTATTGGATTATGGAGGTGGGCAGTGGGGTACTGCCTTGCTTTTATTCCCCAGGAGGGGTAGGGGGCGAGGCTGGATCCGCGGTCAGGTGTTTCTGCTGTAAATGGACCCAAGTGCGCCCGTGTTACATGCAGTTTAATCTGTTCGTTGGGGGGGGAAGGCTGGAGAAGTTGGAGGGCGTGGCGGCAGGCTCATCACAACTCATGACGGGACTCAGAAGGGTGCAGAGGTTGCAAGGGCTGCCTGGTGTCTTTCCCCTCAATTAGGCTCCCTAACAGGGCAGAAGGCCCTTCTGGGGTGCTTTCCTGTTCTAATGAAGCAGGGTGTAATGGCAGTGGTCGTGCGGAAAAAAAGTGGTCAAAGTTTGAGTTGATAACTGTAAATTAGGTGCTAACCAGGCGTCATCTCCATCTCAATAAATGAGCGGCGGTATCGCTGTCGTTGAACTGAAACCTGAACAGTTTTATTATTGGGGGAAAAAAAAACCTTTATTACAGTGAAAGGTTATGTTCCCTGAACGTGTTTAGGAGTGAAGAGAAATTTGAGCCTACGTTTTGCTTCTGCCTGTTATAGGGATTGGTGACCTGTTTGTTTGATTGATAATGTTCAATTTGATTAATTGATGCATTCTGTTTGGAGGTTGGATTTTCCATTTTCAAACTCTGAAACATGATCAGAACGCCTTTAAGTCAGCAATATCAACTTTAAAATATGGAGCTTTACAAGAGATCCCAAATTGAACAGCTAATATGAATTTTGGTTATTTTTATAAATTGCTAGTATTAGCCATTTGTTAATACTTCAGCAGAAATTAGCAAACACCTGGTGAAGTCTGCTGATCTCATCATACTAACTGCTTCTCTGTCTAAGACAATTTAGACAATATAAAGGCTTTGCAGTTTTCTGACGACGTGCTGAAGACAGAGTGTTGGAAAGAATAGGAGCTTCTTAAAGCGACAGAGGCCAATTTTATGGCAACAGACTGCAAAGTCAAATTTCTTCTCAGCTATGTCTGGTATTACGTGTCTGGAAAAATACATAATTCTTTAAGAATAATCTTACAACCAGGTAAAGGGCGGAGGAGCCGTATTTCAGAAGGATGAAGAGAACATAAATTATTGTTTTGAAAAACCTCATAAATGTCTGCTTTCTGTAGATCACACCTCCTGTCGTGGCCCCGCGGAGCCTTAACCTCGAGCTCATATCGTCAATCACTAATTACTGTTGTGGGCTTGTTAAATGTGAACAGGACGAGAGTCTGGTGAGTTTTGCTGTCATTTAGTGTTTAAAGAAATAGGCCAGTCGTTAGAACGCCCACTGCTCAAAACTTGGAAATACATTCTGATTGATTGGAAATAGTAAACAGGATGAAGCTTTTACCTTTTAGATTTCTATCAAATCGTTTATCTTTTTCCAAGAACATAACATGTTGATGCATTGATAAATGATATGCTGCTATTAGTTTATGAGACTGTTGAGTGAAATCAGGAAAAAGTGTTTTTTTTTTCAGCAGTTTGGCTCCGGAATAGTTAGCCGGTGATCTTGGACCACAGAGATTAATGTCCGGATATTCTGATTGACAGTGTTGTTTGGATTTTTGTTGTTTGTGTTCATGTGAAGTCAGTCCTTCTCACACTGCAAGATTTTCACGAAGGCTCCTTCAACAGCGTCAGTACTTCACATTAGAGAGGCTTCTCAAACGGAGCGCGTCGAGATGTCCTTTATTTGCATCCCGCGATGCCGAAGAACTCTTTTATAAATCATGAATGATTAAATGTTTTTCTGTTTCACATCCCCGCAAACCGCTCGCCCCTGGGAGCAGTGTTCATCCGAAGCCCTGTCCTTCAATCCCCCCAAAAACAAACAAACAAACAAACAAACAAAAAAGTAAACAGCTCCTTTTCAAAGACGGCACCAAATCCCTCTCGTGACAGCATGCGCTTTTTTCTTTTTCCCCCCTCTCTCTATTTTTGCGGGTTCTGGCGAATTTTCCTCCACTTTATGAAAATATCGTTAAACTAATTCGGCCCGATAACACTGAAAGCGCACAGAACGGCACATTTTTCACCTCTCCTCTCCCTGGGCGTGCGCCGCACACACCTGAAGAGGCCGAGCGAACCGAGCATAAGGCGAACCTGCATTACAAATTACTGCACATCATAGAAATTGTGCAGCAAGCTTTTTAAAATACCAGCGCTGCCAGTGAGGCGCTTTGTAATTTATCCCTTCACGGCTGTTAGCTGCGCGGCGCAAGGTGATTTATTTGGTTTAAGAGAAGTTTTGTTTAGAGAGATAATGAGCAGGACTTCTCTTTAATGATTTAACACGGCGCAGTGGAGGAGAGGAGGAGAAGGAAGGGAGGTGGTGGAGGGAGTTGGGGGAGGCAGGAAAAAAGGAAAGGCACATATATTTTTCATATCTTTAACTGCACTGCAGAGAGAGAGGAGGGGAACGGAGGAGAGGAATGAAAGAGAGAAAGAAAGATGCATTAGCGGCAGAAGCTAACAGCCCTTAACACGGGGCATTTTTGATTCATTTTTGTTTTGTTGTGTAAAAACGACTTTTTCACCTCCTTCGGAACATGGCATCATTTCCCCTTGTTATGTATTTCACTGGAAATGTTTCTCGGGACGTGCTCCGTCTTCACAGCACTTCCTTCTCTCCAGCTTGTTTAATCTATAAAAGTAGATCATGTTTGTGCTGATACCACACAATATGCCAGCTTTTGGAAATCTATTTTGAAAAGTGCTTTAGCTGCTTTTGTAACCCCTCACCCCCCCCATCCTTCTCCCCATTTCTTCCATTTTTTTTCCACCCAACACCTCTTTTCATCTTGACACAAAATACAGTATTATTCTTTCTTGTTCAGCATTTTCAAGTTTCTCCTCTCACTTAGGATTCAGACCCCAAATTAAAGCAGTTAATTAGAAAATATAATGAAGCTGAGGAGCATAATATGCAAACAGGGCTCTGACGCTCGGAGCTGGGGGCGTGTGTGGAGAAGGATGGGGGGTTGGGGGGGTTGTGATGCTGAAACTGCCATCGGCTCATAACGATGATGATATCAATAATGGATTACTTCATCAATCGCTGTTCCCTCATGAAGATGGGAATGCGCTGTCGGGAAGGGGACAGATTCCTTTTCTTCTCGCCGTCTCCCTTCCTGTAGCCTGAAAATGTGTGTTTCATCTCGCATTAGGGTGTGCTCTGCATAAGTGCAGGTGGAACCCAGCCGCCCCTCCCTCCCCTAAATGATCCTTTAATGGAACAGTGTGCACTGGAGCCGGGAAACTCTATGGGGCGCTGCCACCGTCGATGAGAACTTCGCCTCAATCAATCCGTCAAGCCCCATCACCTGCCTCAGCAGATGATCCAAAAACCCCTTCGGAGAGGCAAAGTGAGCTTTTTATGTACCTCCTCTAAGACTAGAGGACATGCACACACACACACACACACGAGCGACGGCGTCACAAGTGAGAGGTGTCTGTTTCACTGAGAGCCTTGACGTTGATCAGTCGTCAGAGAGCCACTTTGAATCCCCTTTTATTTTTATCAAGATCATCTCAGAATAGATCGAGTGCTTCGCTTTCCTCCGGCTGCTGCTCGAAAACACAATCAATTCAGATGCTTTATTCATTTATTTTCCTCCAAAATGTCCGTTAAGGTTACGGGATGTTTGCATAAGTGGATCCCCCTAGAGTCCGAGCGGTATTGACGCGCCGTCGTTTCCTGCTTCGGTCAAACAAAGTGACAACACCTCAGAGTCCCCCAGCTCAGAGTTTTCCCCCTTAGAAGACAAGCACTCTAAAGAGGCAGCATTATGTATTTTCTAGCACATAGTGTCATTTTTATAGCACAATAAAGTAAGCATTACCTCTAGTTGTGTGTACATATCAAATATGGTATGTAAAAGAAATTTGACTTTGTGATTTAACACCTTGAAATAGGGCCTCTGTCCATTTAAAATGTCCTGCTCTTTCTGAAACGTCACCTTTAGAAAGTCATTACAACATGACCCTTAAAACAACATTTTCACCAGCATTGCACTGAGATGTAGCTGCTACAATGAGCTCAGCATATGCGCAGTTCCACCAGAGGTTTGCTAATTGCCACTGGCTAGTCTGCAGGAGCTAAGCAGGGAAGCCATGCGGGAAGGGTGGTCTGTATGTATATTTATTGTGAACATTTGCGTATATGTGAAAATGTGCAAATATATTTTCTTTGTTTATTAACATGCATTTCCCCCCCCCCCTAAACTAACCGCAAAATGAAGACAGGACAACCGTGTGCTGAATATGAAGACATGCTACACTTTTTATATTCTTATTAGAAATAGTTCATTTTAAAGAGCCAATTATTCCCTTCTAATTCCACGCGACAGTCATCCTGTACTTGCATGTCAAAGATTATCAATGCAGAGACAAAATTCACAAAACTTCAACGGCCAAGAGAAATTCCGCATGTGGAAACGCCATTCATTTCCTGTCCTCCGTCATTCCATCAGCCTCTGCGCCTGCAAATTCCACTTCATGTCTGCAGCAGTTCCAACCCATCCATCCCGCCTGCTGAACATCTATCAAAGTGAGCCCAAAACTTGGTCTCGATCCCCTCGCCGCCTCCCCCTCCATCTTTCGCGAGTTCCTCCGTCTCGACGTGTGCCCGTCTTCCCTCTCCATCAGAGAAGCGGCGGCAGCCGCTCTCTTCTGTCAATAAAAGTCTTCTTTCGACTACATGTTCCTGTCTGTTTGTGTGTCTGTCTGACACGTCGGCAGCTGTCTCGGCGCTCCGGGGTTGCTGTCAGCCAAGTGTTGGTTTCTGTTCTTCTGTCAATTCACCTGCCTGTCACCGTCTCTCAGATTAGACGTGTCAACTTACCTCCAGCTTTTCCGCCTTCTCCGGGATGACTTTATAAAAAAAATAAATAAATAAATAAACAAGAAGGCAGTAACTTTCGTTTGCTCTGAAGAGTGAATTAGCGGTGACGTTGCGGGATGTGCCGTTTCATTTCACGGATCTCCCCCTCTTCCTTCATCCCTCCTTCTCTTTTCAGTGTTAAATATAGTATGCGACTGCATGCTTTTATAAATCTGGCATGTCTCCTACAGCAACAGAGAATTGTCAAGTTAATTGTGAAGGGGCTCGGTGCTTTTACAACTTCAAATTGTTCTGAGTTCCCAAATTTCCCCAGTTTGTTCTAAATATGGAGTTACTCCAAATTGAGCGGGGGGGGCGGCAGGGGAGGAGTTTTAAAAAATTTGATAATAGACAGATAGAAAAGATGGACAGAAATGGGATGTGGAAGTGAAAGGAGGTATGGCCCAAAGGAGGTAGAAACGGAGAGGCGATGTGGAGTGGAGGGAGATGGATGGGGAAGGAGGCTCAGCCGAGACGAGAGTTAGCAGAGGTAGAAGATGGAAGTGAGGGGAGATGAAGGAACGTGAGATGGCAGACGAGATGGAGGTGGGAGGATGCGGAGGGGAGCTACCTGCTGCTGATGGCAGTCAGAGTCAGTGAAGGATGGAGGGCGATCCAGCTGTGACATTAAAGCAGCAGGTGGGGGCCGTCATTAGGACTGGCACAGTAGGCTAGATGAGCCCGCACACACTCATTTCTTTTGGGGCCCAGCGGACCACTGTGGGAGTTGGTGTGTGTGTGTGCGTGTGTGTGTGTGTGTGTGTGTGTGGGTGCGCTCATCGAAAAGAGTTGAAACGTAGTCCCATAACTTCAGAGCTCATACCCACCTGCACTTTCATCTTCCCCCAGCCGAATTGCTCCTCCTTACTGAGATTTGTCGGCAACTCGACTCGCTGACGGTAGAGCCAAACCTGCATCTGATGACTTTTTGGACCTCTTTTCTACCCGGAGACCTTGTTGGATAAGTGTTTTAACTTTGAACTTGGGAGTGTCTTAGATGGTAAACAATGAAAACATCACAACTCAGTTTATTTTAATTTTCATAGAGAAATCAATGCCAACTACTAGAAGAATGTTAACCTGATAAAAACCAGCATTTGTACGACACTTTGCTTCGTGCACAAGGTCTCGACTCTCTGCAGTTGAGAAACGATTGCTTCCTGGAGGTGTGGAATCAATCGGCGACTTTAAATGTTACGCATTCGGGAACGTTTGTCCGTGACACGCGAAATGTGTTAGTTCAATGTGTGACCAGAAATTGCCCCATGCTGCTATGGGAGAAGAGCCGAGCTGAACCAGATGAATGTTGATGTTTTTATATGCAACACGGCTGAACGGCTTCGTTCGCTTCCTCCGCTGCCATCGCAAAACTAAAATTCTTAAAATGGACATCATTGTTCACAGTTTCCCCTTCTGTTCAGATTGTTTTTTCTCATTAAGTATGGAGCATAGAGTAATGCAGCTCTGCCCGTCCCCCACAGCCAAAGATTACGATTATATTAACCTGGCCGTGCAGTTCTGCTCGATTCTAATGTTGCTTCACAGACAAGTCTTTGCTTTCTCCAGCAGAATATCAATCGTCCCAATCAGCGAACAGAAGGAGAAGTTGTTAACGTTGACGCTGATTTTCGGCGCTGTTTTAGAGTAGCATTAGCAATGGCAGCGAAGGAACTGAACGAATCCGTCCAAATATTGAGTTAGCATAAACGGCCATTTCGTTCAGCTCAGCTCTTTTCTTTTGTCAGTGGAGGATGGTTGTTTACAACGCAGGCAATTTCCAGTAAGCTTCATAGCATCCAACTGGCACATTAGCGAGTAGGTAAAATGTAAAACTTCAGTTCTGGCCTCCAGGAAGAAATTGTGTCTCAATAACAGAGGTGCCAGACCCTCTGTACGAAGCAAATGGCGCAGAACAAGGGGATGGTTTTTACCAGACAACAATTACAGTGAAACTTCAAGAAACCGGCATAACAAATTGTAGCAAAACTTTGCAAGATACACTCTGAACGTCCTTGTTCCATCCCGGCACGCCACATTGAACGTGCGCCCGCTTTGTGGGCGTGGTGTTCAGGTTCCCCGAAGCCCAGTCTGGCTTGAGGCCTTTCTTCTTAGATCTTTCATGCCCTGCAGCAGACCTGTGGACGAGCCTATCCAGGAACCCCATTAGGCAAATGAAGTTGTTTGTATCAAATATTGACAAGTTATCTCTTCATCGTCAGGCGGCGGGTGGGAAGAGAAAGAGAAAGATGGTAACTGTGGGTAATTGAGCCGTGTCTCCCCTGCTTATCGGTAAAGCTCCGGCACGTCACGGACCTAACGAGCTGTGGCGCGCCGATTAGTCTGAGGGGAAAGTCGAACGTGGAACGCCAGAGCCTCCGTCTTTCTTTCAGCCTTTTCATTTTTTCTTTTCTTTTTTTCTTTTCATATCCGCAATGGATATTATGAGCATCCCTGGAGGGCAGAGGCACAGCCTTATTAGTTCAATTCATGAGGGGGAAGAGAATTGATATGGATGAATGGCATGTTAAAGTATCCCTTTGTTACAATAACCATCAAGGCTGATGGTTGGGGCTGATGATGCAGCCCAAGGCAGCGGGACGACAAGCTGAGGCCTTGACCTGGATGGCGGAGGATGCACACACACCGTGGGCAGGGGGCTGATTACACACTGCCTTAAACAAATGGATTTGGCCCCTTAACATTTAGATATGGGATCCTTCTCTGTGTTAGTGCGTGCATGAGAGATTGGGTACTTGTAGATGTCTTTTCGTAACCATTTTTCTGCCCTTGTGTGTTTGTGTGTCTGCAGCCCACATTTTTGTGTGTGTGTGTGTTAAGATAATCACATGGTGAAGAACTAATTGTGAACGTGTAATTGCCCTTTGTGCGCGTTCTCCACTTCCAGTTTCGCATGGTTGCCTAGCGCTGTGCACGTCCCTGCATACGAACGCGCATCGCCGCTCCTGTGCGTGCCAGGTGCCTCCACAGGGCATTAACCATGTTGCGTTGGTGCCACTCCGAGAATAATCCTGTTTTTAAAAAAAAAAAAAAAAAAAAAAGCCGAGATGAAAATCTTACAACACGCCAGTTTGATTTGTACCCCTCGCTATCAAAGAATGCTAATTAAAATCATATTTTGCATATGTCTTGTCTTTCATGCGCATATGCAAATTGCCCTCGTTGCCTTTCAGCACTCTGTAATTAGGTTTATGAAGGACAGCTGTAATACATAATTAACAGGAATGTTTGCAAGCTCTTTTTTCCCTTCATGTCTAAACACGACAACTTAAACAGGCACGAGTGAAGTATTCCAGAGGCTCACATTTTTCCCTCAGACATGATATTGATGAACTGTGTTTCGCCCCACCCCCTCCCGCAGAAATATCTTATTTTTGCTTGCATATTTATTTATAGTTGACAGCGTCGGTCAAAAGCGAAGCCCAGCATTTTGATCTTGCCGGTCTCCCTGACTCGAACGCACGAGACTTAGCCGTACGCTAGCTCCCGGGTTTGACTCCGAGGCATCACTCTGGATGGGTGGACAGATTGAGTAGGAGAGGATTGCGAAGATCTAGAGTGATGATAATGAGGCAAAACACTGGAACATGTTTGAATATTTATATGATGGTGTTAGTTAGAGTCGGCCTCGGGGGCCTCCATGACGGACGGGACTCCGGGGCCGTGGAGGACACTGCACTGTGTGTTGGAAAGTGGGTGAGGGGGAAAGGGAAGCGAAAACTGACATGCCGACATAAATGGTGAAATAATTATGCTTTTGCTTCACAAAACACGACTACCAAGCGAGAAGGAAAGCTTCAAAAGCTAAAAAATAGAACGACGGTCGACTTGGAAGGAGGAGAGGGGGAGAAAAAAGTAATAAAAACATCCAGAAAAGAAGGAAAGGGAGGGACTGAGTTTGTGCAGCGACGGTGCCAGCCGCGCAGCTGCCGTTTCGACTCCCTCGCCCGCTTTCATGTTTCGTCGTTACGCCGTCCCCGGCTCTCAGATGTGGTCATTGTCTCTCCGTGGCACAATAATGGGAAGTGATGGGTGCTAAATGAAAAGGGCCAGGGGATGAAAACACTGGCGAAGCAGCTTGGATGTCAGAGTAGTTATTCCTGTCATCCGTTCATTATGTTTTCATAAGCTGTTTCGGAGACACGCTAAACTCGGGGCCCTCGACAAAGTTGGGACATTGCGGTGACTGTCGAGCGGTGGTACTCTGCTGGGTTTTGATTATGTGCGTGCGATTGCGTGTTCTGTTGACACATGTGCGTTTAAATTCTTGCACATGTGTGAGAGCGAGCGTGTTGGTAGAACACTAGAGCTACACAAAAACCACCAAAATGAAGTCAAGAGACTCAAACTTCAGATTGTGCTAAAGTTCATTAACAGCAGGTCGGTTTGGGTTGCATACTTTACCTGAAAGAGTTCATTAATATTGTTTTCTTTTTTATTAAAGCGCGGCTAATCATAGATATCATATCATGTCCTACCTGCAAAACTCTGATTGAAATATTCCCCAAAGATGTAAGCTCATAGATAGTTATATACTGACTGCTATAACCGCTCTTGGTGATCCCAGGCTGCAGTAAATATTTGCTAAAATGTTTTTTCTTATGAAAAAAATGAAAGAATCTAAGCAATGAATGCGTTTTAACTCACTTCTCGCGTATTTTGAAAGTGATCGCTTTCGTCTAAATTGCAGTATGCATATTTGACCTTGGCGAATAGAGCGCTTTTGTTTTACTCTTTTATCACAAAGCTCTGGCTTTGATCCTGCAGTAAAGTTTGATTGTATTCCTCTGTTAACTCTGGTGCTGAATTTGTGTTTTTGTTTTGTGTCTTCTTCTCTTTTTTTCTGTAGATGGGCCTTTGTGATGAAGAAACACCTCAATACCCACCTGCTGGGAAAACACGGAGTGGGGCAGCGTAAAGAAAGGTAAATCAAACGCACGTGGCTACATTTTTTATTAGTCACTGTCTGCATTCAGAGTCATGCTTTACTTAGAACGGACGTGTTTGAAAGAAACGCAAAGAGCCTCGATGTGCTTCCCCATGAAACTCTTCTGCATTTCTATCCTAAAGAAGTGACCTCACAATTTTGGAGGACGACTGCAGCAAACTCTGCCAGAGCCTCTGCAAGCTCTCAAACCCAAATTTCCCGCTAGTTAAATTTCCAGCTAAATATGACATGAAATCCTCTCATTCCCTAATGAGTTAAATGGCTGTCTGCTGTCTGTCTCCGTCTCTTGCTTACATCAAGCCCTCCGCCCCCCTTCTGTCAAACTTTATCTCGCTCTCTCCCTCATCTTTCTCTCTTGAATTAAGGATGAATGATGTTGCTTTTTCCCATTTCTGTCTATGGATGTGAGTGTGGGGTTTGCTGCGCATGTGGAAAGCCTCGCTCGCTTGGCCCTGTCTATCAGAGACAGAGTCCTGCTGTCAGAATGTGTGTATGCGTGTTTGTGTGTATGTCTGCGATGAGCAGATGAAGTTGTGAAGCACCCTTCCCTCCTCCGCCCCCCGAAACACTGACAAGCCCAAATGAGACGTTAAACACCTCTCAATCTGTCAAGCGAGCTGCTAAAATAGAAACAGACGTGCTTTTTTTCCCCTTTATTTCATTTCTCCGCAACCAAAATTGATACTTTTGACAACATGCTGTATTAGACATGACAAGTGGCTTCAGATATAGCAGCGAGCGGTCCGGCCGGACGCCTTTCAATCTTTCAGACTTTATGAAGCTAAATTCCTACTGTCAGCTGCTGCTCCGGATTACGTGGCGACACATCCGGGGTCTCCTCAGCTGCTGCAGGTCTGTTTCATCCACGGTCTGGACGCTGTAACCTCCGTTTCTCTACAGGTTGCAGGGAAATGTTCTGTTTTTTCCGCTCCCCAAAACATATATTCACCCTTTGTGACTTCCCAAACGCAGCGACGTTTTGCTTTTTAAATCCCTCTTTCCTGGCGACAGAACAGTTAAAAGCCATCTAATATGAAGATGCAGGCTTCTATGAATATTACCACCTGCTACCAACTCTGGTAATGAAGATTTTGTAATTTAGCCAAAAAGATGAGTTGTTCTGGTTGCATTTCTACACCCAGCGACTCCTGGACCAACCTTGTAACATTTAAACAAGCAGTCTTTCACAGAATCCAACAAGACAACTATGTATTGTCTTTTTCTCCCAAGCGTCTTTTTTGCCAAGTTGCACTCAGAGACTTCACCTGGCTAGCAAGGAAGCTTTTTTGCATTTATCCTGGGTAAGTGCAAATTTATAGCCACTTGGGTGGACAAGTTCATACATTTTTGTGGAGAGACATGTATGTTCCTTTGATACTGGTTTAAAAAGAGCCTTAAATTTGAATTGGTGAAACCTGCAGAAACCCTGCCGCTCCTTAATTGGCTGGTTTTATAGTATGTATAGTATAGTATAGTAAATAGTATGTCAGGTAACTTCCTAAGTCACATTTTCTTGTGAATATTTTGTAGACATGTTCTACAAAACAAAACTTAAAAAACTACACAAGTGGGCAGAGTTTCAGAGTTTCTGCAGATAATTTAGAGTCTGCAAATATGTTTTCACTTCCACCAAACTGAATTTAATTCAATGTTGATATGGGTTGTGTAGTTTTCTTATATTATCTGCACAGGTTCAGAATTAGCTTTCATCATTTCCTACCTGAAGGAAAGAAGGAGGAAAATGAATTAGAAAAGAGTTTCATGCAGACATTTCCGTAAGTGAGTGATTATCAATATAAACAACAAAAAGAGCAAAAACGGAGCCAAACTTCAGCTAGAAATCAAAGTTCCCAGACAAAAGACTGTCAGGTCAAACCTTGAAGATGACATTTAGTTTCAAAGAAGTTTGGGAAACTAGACTCAGTCTGCCCTGGTCGGTGTAGAAATGCAACCACAACAACTAGTTTTAATTTTTTTTTATTTGTTTCAAGCCTTTCAATTTTGGGGGGAAATTTGCCCAAACGGCTGATTTGATATACAAGGTCAAAGTTCACAGAGCAACTTGGAGACCCCCAGTGGTTTGATTTGATCACTGTTTTTGAAAGAAGGAATGAAAAAAAACAACAAACATACCTACATGTGAAAATATTAGCCACCATGGCCTGCAAATTCTTTCTGGAAATGACCATAACCTCCTCTTTTCTTTCATTGCACACACGCAGACACGAGCCCGCACACACACACACACACGCACACACACACACACACACACACACACACTCCTGCGTCTCGCTTTGAGAGAGGACAGCCACAAGGTTTGTTCTATTTAAACCTGTAAAACACGGTGTCATCATTTTTCTGACAGTCCTGCAGACAGAATTTATCTCATCATTAATTAACCATCATATTTCCAACGCAGTGCAGCTTAATTAGCGCAAGGTCATTGGGGAGGGCTTATTAAGTGGAACAAATTTGGGCAAATGTGCAAGAGGAGGCAGAGGACGACAGGATTGGAAGAGTGAGACGGGAAGAGAGACGGAGGGATGGAAAGACAAGAGAGACTGGAGACGAAAGAAAGAAGAGAGAGAGGGAATCTGAGAAAGAGAGGAAGTGTGTGTTTATGCGGGTGCGTGTGTGTGTAGGTGTACGAGACAGAGCTGGCTCAGTGATTGATAACCGCACCGGTTTTGAAAGCCCAGACCTGGAGACTAGGACGCTTGCTGAGGGAGAAGGAGAGACAGCGAGAGGGAGCGGATGGGGAATTGTGCATGCGCCCGCGTGGATATGTGTGTGTTAGCGTGTAAGGGAATGGGTGGAGAGGGTGCGCGTGTGGGGCTGTGGGGTGGGGTGTATCCGAACAGGCAACTGGGGACCAGTTTGCAGAGGGGTGGGGAGTTGAGAGGCAATGGGGGTTGTTGAGGGGAGCCAATTGCAAACATATGCTGGCTGGCAGGCGGTGGAGAGATGGATTGCAGTGGGACAGTGTCAGAGAGGCAGTTTCATCACCATCGCTGCAGCCCTGTTCACCAGGTATTTTTAGAACACTTGGGAGATCTGTTAGTCAAAAGTAGAGAGGAGGAAGAGGAGGAGGAGGAGGAGAGGAAGGCCTGACTAGCTGTTGGCGATGTTAGACTCCACTTAGCCAAATCTTCCTGGGACCACAAACACAGAGGGATTTCAGACAGATGTCTAACAAGTCTGACGAATGTTGATTTAAAAAAAAAAAAAAAGAGTTCACTCCTTATGATTTGTATTATCAGCTCTCTATATGACAGAGCTGCGTGATATGTACAATCTCTGATGTTTTCCATAGCAGATCAGATTGGAGTAAATTTATTTCTGCTTTTCTTTTTGCTCACGTTCTTTACTTCAAAAAAATAAATAACAAAAAGTGAAATGACAAACGATTTCAAATATTTTTTTCAAAAAGTGGTTTTTATTTCAATCATCTCTTCTGGGAGTTGTACGACGGAGTATTGCGGCCAGGCTATGATCGTTTTTGTTTCATTACGAGAATAGTCTAAATATTAGAAAGAAAACAAACAACAACAAAAAAAAGATGCAATTTGACCAGAAAAAACAAAGTTTTTAAAGAAAAAAAAAGTTGATCAAGATCTGAAATGAGCAGCTCAGTTTTGTTTTCGAAATACACACGATCGTTTCAAAGTTCTGCTACTGATTATAATCTGAGGCTGTTGTGTTACGAGATTAAGATTGTTTCAGTTAAATAAATTGAAATTATTTATTTATTTCAATAAATTGTACTTATACCAAAGTATAACTTCACAAGACACTCGGCATTCCTCATTGTATTTTTTGTTTACTATTTTATTCTAAGTCTTTGCCTTTAAGTTAAAGTTAACATGAATTCAAACTCCAGTCCTTTTCTATGTCTTGAACATAAACACCAGGGAATTTTTTTTCTTTTCTTTTTTTTAAAATCTTTTTGGGGTGTTTTAGTGTGTTTTGTAATATTTAAAAACCTTTCAACATTTTTTAGCTCTGGTGGAACTGCAGCGAACCACGGCTCAGGTGGGAAACTCTTCCTTTTCAATTAAGACCAAATTTGAACATTTTGAAATACATGGGACATATACATATACACAAGGCCTCGGACAAACCATCTTACAGTAATGCACGGTGGAGGCAGCGTGATAATTTTTCCTCAGCACGGCCAGGGAAGGAAGCCGACTGGTGCTGAACACAGATTGAGGCAGAGAAACATGAGGAAAAAATGGTAAAACATAATCAAAGCAAAATGTCCTGGACGACCCCCGCTAACCCACCTCCTTTGCTTTTGCTTTGAATCGTTTTCCTGGCTGCGTGGCTGGAGCTGAATCCTGTTCTGCTTCGCCACTTCCTACTTGTCACAGTAGATCTTTTGGGATTAACAGGCTACTTTTGAATCGAATAAGTTTGAATGTTTGATGAGAAAAACCGGCAAAAAAAAAGAGATCATCAGACAAAAACCCGCAGTGTTCCAGTAAGCCCTAACCCGTATTCTCTCAAGCAACTTCCCCTCCCTCTCAGAGTCCATCCATCAATGGGACGCCACTGAAAAACTACCTGTAGGAAATTAGGACATGGTGTCTCCATGCAATCACTTTACACTAATGAAGAGCGGACACTGCTGGGTGGCGCTGGTCAGATCTGTTTAAATAAAAAGCTAATATTAGTCCCTTACATTGTTCTACCCCCCACTGGGGAGTGGAGAGGGAGGAAGACAAATCGAAAAGGAGGAAGGGTGAGACGCCAAACTCCCACTACCTGACAGGTTCTGGGAAAGAGAGAGGGGGAGAGAGAGAGGTAGAGCTGAACTGTTAGGAAGTGACACAACTGGGTCTTTGCCTCAGTCACACCAGCACTCCTAACTGCAGGCACTGAGTGCAGATGAGGGCTTTTTTGTCCTTTTATCTCCGTGTGTGTGTGCGCGTGTGTGTGTGCTGTCACAGAGTCACGAGGAACACGCGTCCGCGCAGGTTCACGAGAACCGGACCCGTTTGACGTCGCTGCAACAAGCAGTCTGAGCCACTCTGACTTCTTCCGTGGATCCGATCTGGCGTTTCCGGTCCACGCAGCTTTTGACGCTCCTCGTTTTGACTGAGCGCCGCGCGTCAAACACGCCGAGTCGTCTCGATTCACACGAGAACAATGGGGTTGTCCTGATTGTGAAAGGAGGGGTAGGATGCGTGGAGGTTACGGCAATCCGCCTGAAATGTGTCGCGTTAACTAGCGCAGCGAAGAATGAAGGGCCCCTCAGGAGGAAGTGGGGTTTAAATTAAGGAGAAATTCAGTCAGGTCGTAACTGGAATTCTCAGCTTAGATTTGGTGACTTTTTGCTTGACTACGTCGTTTTTCCCTTTCATGTATGTTTGTTTAAAGGGGCCGTTCAATGTAAAATCAACTTTTTTGAGCTTTACCGTGTGTTGTAATGTTATTCTGTCATCAACATCAACCTGGTGTGTTGCCTTTATTCTTTCATACATGTTTGAGAAATCCTTTAATCTCCCTTGGCAACCACTCAAAACCCCTGGTTGGACCTAGCTCCGCCTACAAGGACAGAGCTCCTCCTCTAATGTGTGGCTTCCAAGCTTTTGCTTCAGAGAGCAGCCGTCCGTTTGATTGGCAAACAGCTGGTGGAACTGCACATCTGCTGAGCTCATTATATGAGCCACTTCTAATTAAAACACTGTCAAAAGTTCAGTAGAGGAGTCATGTTGTGATGTCTTCCTGAAGGTGGAGTTTCAGAAAGAGCGAGAGTTTTTTTAAAGAGAAATATACAGCATTTTTCTAACAGCTGAAAGTGACAGAGTTACTTGATTGATACTATGTGGCTGGTAAACATGTAATTCGGCCCCTTTATTTTACAATAGAGGTGCATATCTTTGATTTATGTTTGTTTAGTCATATTTTAATAGCTACAGCTTATAGTTGCTGAAGATCAACAGTTATAGTTTGCTTATTTTTTGGGAAATTTGAAGGTTACATTAAAAATGACTGCAGTGTTCTTTTAGTTGGTCTGTTTTTCAATTTCACCCCTGAAATAAATATTACTGTTTGAGGACGTTGTAATTTACACGCATGGACCAGTATGTTTTTTGCTCTTAGCACAACTATTGATTTACCTTTTTAGCTCATCTTCCCATGTTTATGAACCTGGTCTCCTTTCATATTTGCATGGGGTCTGCAGACACCTAAGCAAATAGGTGTCTGCAGACTCCACCATAAAGGCCAAAGGTCGAGAGCCGGACTGACAGCAGCAACCTTGACTCAACTGTTTGTAATTAGTCCTTTAAAAACAGGGAGCCGAAACACAACTGACCCGTCTCGCATACCTGTTTTCATAGGTAATTGTTAAAACCGCCTGCCATTTTCACGCTTGTAATAATAAGCATCCCCAACTAATACACTCGTCACTCTCGGAAGCGGAGTGCCAACGGGCCTGGAGGAAAGACGTATCTGTTTAAAGTAGATGACGGAGCACAGGGCACGGTTCGCGCAGCTGGGGAGAAAGTTTTTACTGCTACGAGGGGCACGTTTCCTTTTTCTTTTCTTTTTTTTTTTTAAAGCTACAACCTTAGCGCACGTCGGAGCTGCGTAAGCTGGTGCTAGAAACTCATGGAGGAAAAACACAAAAAAAATTCAAGGGGAAAAAGGCACGGACCCACATCCAGAAATAACTTCCAGGATGCACGAAAGCACTGCAGGTGTGGTGACTCACCAAACGGAGACGAGACTGCAGCAGGAGTTGTGCAAACGAGGACTGGCTTTCCATTTAAACTCGCTGTACTGAAGCTGTAGGTGAAGGTTATGTAATTCATAACCGGCTTCATGAAGGCTATCTTCAACTGAGGGTGCCTGGTTCACTAATGCACAAATCGACTATGGCTTTATAATATTACACGCTACAATGCAAATAAGCTTTAATTTGAGTATGTTTGGTCATTTAAGAAAAATCCTCCGTAAATCGTCTCGGTCACAGTGACTGTTAATACTTTGTCTAAACACTTAAACCAAAAGAACAGC
The DNA here is from genome assembly GCF_027474105.1 of Poeciliopsis prolifica. Classification (NCBI taxonomy): domain Eukaryota; kingdom Metazoa; phylum Chordata; class Actinopteri; order Cyprinodontiformes; family Poeciliidae; genus Poeciliopsis; species Poeciliopsis prolifica. Next base: position 5,836,145 of record NW_026562392.1, on the reverse strand, counting down.
ATGATCTTTGACCTTTCAGATTTAGATTCAGATCTTTATCAATGTCCCAAATTGCCAATCAATTTTATAGCAAGTCATAATGAAAAAAAAAAAGCAACACAACAACAATTAATGTTCAGATAGAGAGTGTGGGGCAAAAGTTCACTCTTTCAACCAATGGAGGTTAAAATCACAAAACTTGCTGATGAAAAACACTTAGGTACTGGTAAGACTAAAAAGGTAAAAGGTAGATAAACTAATAAAAGCATAATGCCTTGCAGAGTCTGTCATCAGCTCAGCTCACAGGATCGGCGGACGGAGGCAGCCAGTGAAGAAAGTGGATTTAATGTCTAGCAGAGACATTAAGGCAATTACAATGCATTTATCAAGTTTCCATCTTAGGCCACCATATGTTTATGTAAAGTCTTTGGGTATTTTCAAGAGTTTATGATACTACGCTGTTAACACGGTTCCAAGACTTTCCACTACTCCGTGCTGCAAAAGTGCTTACTAAACTCTACATGTTTACATCCATAGGTGGCTTGAATATCGGATGGTCCAGACAGCATCTTGCTTTGGACACCAAGTTGTCACATTAAGCGTCTTAAGCGAAATCTTAAGATTAGTTTTTCCTCCCTCATCATCCCACTCTCCATATTTATACCTTTAAATATCTTGGGCTGCTGATTTAAAGTTTCTAGACACGTTGATCCACTTAGAAGATCAAAGTTTAGGGTAGAAAGGCTTTTATGCATAGAAAATGTAACCTCTGTAAAGGTCTTGTAAACGGCGGTGAGCGTAACTCTGGTTGTGACTGCGCAGCATTTCTATTGCACGTGTCCACAAGACCGAACCGACACGAATCCGCGGTCGGTCGTGTTGCCGAGCTAGGGGCCGATCTCGATCTCGCCTGAGCGGGCATCTGGCTCCGCGGCGCGGGGCTCTGGGCTCGCAGCCGTGTTCCAGCATGCAGTGCAGCGTGGCCATATTGCCCCGGCACGCAGGGCCGAGACCGTCCGTGCAGGACGGGGGGAGCAGGGGCGGAAGAGCCATGCATGGAGCCAGCATGGTGGCAATATGGAGCACACGGAGCAGGCAGGGGTCATGTCACACACAAACACCACTAGCAGTGGTGTGTGTGTGTGTGTGTGGGTGTGTGTGTGTGTGTGTGTGGGTGTGTGTGTGTGTGTGTGTGTTGTGTGTGTGTGTGTGTGTGTGTGTGTGTGTGTGTGTGAGGGAAGTAAAAGTGTTAGTAGCGTGATGGGGAGATAAAGAATAGATAAAGACAACTCCTAATTCATTATAATAAATCCTTTCCCTTAATTATTGATAATGAAACTGCGCTTTAATCTTCGTCTTTCTTCCTTCTCTTATCTGCTCGTGTCAGCACTTTGCCTCTCTGGCTTGGTGTTGGGTGGTAAAGGCCTCATTTTCAGCCACCCAGGGTCAGCATCCTGTGTGGCTGCAGCAAGAAGAGGGAGCTTAACTGCATGAAAAAGCAGGCAGGGTATCTGGATTTTATTTTTTCCTTTTACATTTTGCAGCATAAAAATAGTGTGATATAAATTAAACTAAATACAAAATTATAAAAATACTGATAGGTGCAACTCACGGTTGGGCAATAAGATCAATGATAATGATGTGTATTGTGATAGACACATGATCAGCATCAACAGATACGATAGAATTTTCAATGGACTCTGATTCAGAACTGCACAGCATTCTGGGAGATGTAGGCAGACTAAAGGCTTTAGCTGCTCAACCTTTGCCAGCTCAGCAAGGTTGGTGGCATCAACTCATTCACTCTTTGGTCACCTAGCGACAGTTTCATGTTTGGCCACATGCTTGAAAATGCAAAGAACGATGCGGAGTGGAAGAGATCGACTAATATAAATCCCTTTTTGTTTTTGTGTTTTTTTATTCTATCGGAGTGATAGATTATTCTCTTTTTTTATCGGTTTAGTTATCAAAGTTTACAGTCATTGAAAACCGATATCCAGCTTCTCAGAAAATTTGCTCGGCACACTAGACCTGTCCTGCCCCAGGCTTTTTCCTTTCACTCAACTTTCTGCGAGCATATTTGGAGACAGCACTGCGAGAACAGTCATCAGCAGTCAGAACTCTGCATTTTTAATATCCTCTAAATGAACAGAAACTGTGAAAATCTTATCGGCTTGTGTGTAATGATAATGAGTATTTGTTTTTGAATTGGATTACTGAAATAGAAACCTCTGTCATTATTCTCCCCACAGTATCAACAAAGCTCCATCTCGCAGAGGGCGGGCGCGCCGCGGCGCGTGCCGTCCCCGCTCAGTCCTGGCAGGCCCTCAGACCTCTAGCTCACCTTTGTGTTTCGCTGGCTGCTTCGTTTGTTGAACGGGATCCAGCGGACGCCGTGCCTCCCTGTTTACCCCACGCTCAATATTTCATGGCGAGTGAACACTTGCAAAATGAGGGATCGCACTAATATTGCTGTTAAAATTAAGCGATAATTAAAATTTGTTAGTTTAAAAGCCACCGCAGTCTATAAAAGTTTGATTACTGGAAAATTAGGTGCATTAAGTTTTTATAGGTTGGCCCCGTGCGAACGCCTGGGAACCATTTTTATGCACTTGTCACGGGCATATGGCGTCGAATTGGGATCGCGCACGTGTGTGTGTGTGTGTGTGTGTGTGTGTGTGTGTGTGGCCAGGAAACGGGACACGTTTTAGAGCTAAAAATCTTCATTTCCTTTTATTAGCCAGAATGCCGCAGCAGGGCTTTGCAAGAAAAATGCCAATTATAAATCTGAGCTTGTGTCTCAGAGTCCGGGTCAGAGGTCGTGTTTCTCTACATCTCGATCGGCCTGTGATATCATGTCGGCTCTCGTTTCAGGGCTGTGTGCTGTTCCTCCTCGTTCTAGGGTGAGCCAGGGTGCCATCAGCTCCTATTACTAACAGTGACGCTGGTCAGCGGCTGACAGCTCGTCCCACAGTCAGAAGCCACTTTTCACGCCAGAGCAATGTGACCTTGACTCGTGGAATATACCGGCAGCAGTTGTTCATCTTCCACCTCATCTGGGCAGTGCAGCTCCAACAGTCCCTCCAGTCCCTTCAGCTTTTGTATTTTTTATTTATTTTCTTTTTCTTTTTTTTGTATGATCTCACCCCCGCCGGCTGAAGCCCGACTGACATTACTCAAGCAAAGAACAACGGCGACTGTCCACACTTCACCTTCGTGTCCGTTTGGCATCCCGCGGCACAGAACCAGACGGGTAATTCTGTGACGCGACTGCGCGGCTTAACCGTCGACAGAAGTTGGACATTGTGCGCAGAGGGACGGCGGAGCAACTGGGCTGCCGCCAGCCTGTCTTTTTTTTTTCCTTTCTTTCTTTTCTTCCCAATTGAAACATCAGACTGTCATAGCAGAAATGGATGTTGCCAGGCATCACTAATGAACCAATTAATCAATGAATTAGCCGAGCAGCGATTAAATTAATGCGAGCTGGACGGGCGAGCGGCAGTCCTGGATGTATCCTGGGGAAGGTGATTAACAGCGCGCGCGGAACAGGCAGCGATCAACAAGGCTGCTATTAAGTTGGACAACTTCCTGAACTTTTCTCTTCACGGCTAAATAAGGAACGGCTTCATTCGTGTGATTTATAGGGGGAACTGCGGCGTGCTGGGACACGCTGATGCTGTTATGTTGCGGAAGTGTCTTCAGCAGTGACAGATGGCAGAAATAATGACAGGAATGAGAGTTCAGAAAGCCTCAACATTCCCAAGGCCGTCCGAGAGAAACAGATTTGCAGAATCATATGTTATCCACCATACCTAACACTGGGCATCACTTACTGTTCAAAGTAAATATATTTTGATTCTCACCGATAATGCTAGCTGCCTAAACTCTCAGCTGACAGTTCTACTGCAAGTGCTGGTATAGTGAAGCAAACTGCTTTTTTTTTACTGGCATTCTTCCCAAACAAACACATTGCATGTATAAAGTATATAATGGAGTTGATGCCACTATTTGCAGGAACTTTCAGACAGAAGGTTTTGGTGGGTGTTTAACCATCGTCCTCACTGTGACTGGTGGCAAGTCAAGTTTATTTATACAGCAAATTGGAGCAACAAGGCAGTTCAAAGAGCTTCACGTCACAAAAACGGTCACCGATTATGGAACAAGCAATAAACGCTACATTTTGTCAAATGTCATCATTTCGATTACATACGTACATTAAACACGTTCAGCAATGTTCCACTTGATGATCAGGTGGTGTTTTAGCCTTGATTTGAAATTAGCTCAGTGTTTCGGCTGTTTTGCAGTTTTCTGGAAGTTTGTTCGAGATTTTGATTTTGCGCATAGAAGCTGGATGCTGCTGAATGTAGCCAGATGAATTTGGGTCTTTGTCCAGCCTCCTTTGTCACAGGCTCCGTTGCTTTGAACTTTATCGCACCGACTGCAGAAACGAGCGGGTCAATTTCATAATTATTGTCGTCATTTTGTTACTTACGAAGACAAACGTAAATGAGTGGCTTGATCTCTTCTGTTTTGTATTTTCAAGAGGCTAAGAGAAATAGACCTCACTGTCAAGTCATATAGTTTATACACCAGGGCAATTATTTAATTTTTTTTAGAGAAATTCTTAGCTAAAAAACAAAAAGTGACATACAAATTAAAAAAGTGTTTCACTTGCATTTATTTTACAATAATTTTGATGCGACAAGAAAAATATTTCTAAAACAAAAACTAACTTGTATTGATTTTTTTAGCATTTACTTGTTTGGATGTTAGGCTACTTGTAAGAGTTGAGTTTATTTTTAATGCCTTTTTATAATTAACAGAAGTGTAATATACATAATAACCAGGTTAATTTTCAGGATCTCTGGTTGTCGATGCTATTAAACAACTGACTAGAAAACCAAAACAAATGGAATTTATTGTACAAGATTTGCAAAATATGACATAGAAAAGCGATACACTATAAAAACATGTTTCAGTTCCCAGCAGTCGGGATCAAAATCTTTGACTTTTGCATATTTCCACAGGATTTCACTGGAGTTCTTGTTCTTCATCAGATATCTGCAAGGTTTGCGTAATCCATCTGAGAGCCTAGCTCATGTAAATCAAAGCAGGTGGCCCTCTGTGGTTTTCATAGTGAGTTTTTGGTTATAGGGAATCAACAAATATGGGAACGTTTCTTGAATTTTGTGTGGGATTTAGAAAGCGTCGAAGGCTTTTAATGTCGCTAATCCAATAAGACAGAGGTTACCTTAACCCAGTGATTCTGAACGTCCTTCATGGGAGATGTATGAAGCTGGCAGTTCAAACGTCCGCCTGCGCCGCTGTTGTCTCCAGGCCTGCCGTTCTCAATCTGATCTGCAATATTACAGAAGGCAGAGCCGGGCATGCCATTTTGTTTGGAGAGACGTCGCCGAGGCGGCACGTTTCAGAGGGGCGTCTCCCTTGATTATGAGACATCCTCCGGAAGAACGCCGGACTTGTGTCCTCCATTACTTAGAATGGGAGGGGGGCAAAAAAAAAAAGAGAGGCCTTTTCACTATTGAGACTGTCACTCTCAATTTGGACTAACGGTAAGCATGCACATGGTCTCCTGAACGCCTCCCTTCTACCCCACCTGCTCTCCTCCTCTCCCTTTGCACACACACACACACACACACACACACACACACACACACACACACACACACACACACACACACACACACACCGCTCCGCAGCCGCTGCTCCTCCCCTTGCAGCAGGTCGCTGTGGTGACAGTTTGATTAGATCATCAATCGTGGCCGTTAACAGCGGTTTTCCTGAGCACCTGGACCGGCAGGTCACAGCTGGCTCTGAGCTACCGCTGTCCCTCTGACCTGGCGCAGTGTGTGTGCGTCCATGTGTGTGTGGAAATATGCTCGCAGACACAAAATTGCACTTGCAGTTTAATTGTGTCTAAGGTTTTTTTGTTCTCTGTTGGCTTTGAAGCGGAGCTCAGCTCATGTTTTTTTCAGCCGTTCCTTGTGTTCTCGTAGCTTAAGCTAAAAGGAAAGTGAATCCTCTTTCAGTTCGAGGGTTTTTCATATCAATCCACAATAAAAAAAAAAAAAAAATTGTCCGGTTCTTTAAAGGTTCTGAGCCAAAATGGAGAGAAGAGCTTCATGATTCAGTACCTTCCATCTTTAGTAGCTAAAACCTTGAGTAGTTGTTTTCTGAATGATTATAAGTCACTTTCACCTATGAAGTCACTTTGGCCGACTCTTCTCAACCTCATTGCTTTAGTTTACTCAGGTTTGCAGGAGCTTATCTCCGAAGAGGCACCATAAGGTCGAGCTGTGGACTTTGATTAGGCCATCCCAACAGTTTGTTTTCTTTTTCAAGCCTTCTCTTGTAGGTCTGCTGTGTTATGCAGGATTATTGTTCTGCTGACGACCTTGATTTATTTCAAGTTTTACCTGCTGGGCAGATGGTCTCATATTTAAAGCCGGAGTGCTCTGTTGGATGCGAAACAAAGCCAGATCTTGACCCCTCCACTTCCACTCTTCACAGTTGGTGTGAGTTGTCTGTGCTGATATGTTTCCTTCAGCAATGTATGTGACGGCCAAACGTCATTGTTCCAAATCCCTCTGATTTAGTGACGCAACTATTGATTATTTTAATATATCAATTAATCCATCAGTTGTTCTGACGCTTAATCTGTTAATCAGATAAAACGAGCAACATCGGCAAGATTTTCCGTTTAAGCCTTATTTTTTGAACAATATTAGAAGTACATTGAAAAATGCAAATAAACATTCTTTTAAATTAAAAAATGAGCATTATATTGCCGAAAATGGAATAATATAACTTTGCCATTTGTAGCAAAGGATGCACCAATTAATTGAGGCTTAATTTTTTTTTAGGGAATTTTTATAGAATGAAACTATGCCACTGGAGATGTTTTGGTTAGAATTTTAATTTATTTGTATTTTATTTTTACTTTATTTATCATAAATACAAAATGTATCTATTTTTTGTACATTTCTGGCTTAATTGCTCATTTGAATGTGTCCTTGTTTCAGCCCCTTTTGACTCTTTATATTCCAGCATAATCAATAATTTGATTATTTCAACTATGGATTCATTACGATTTAATCCGATTGATCATTTCGACCCTCCTCATGTTTTTCATCAATATTTTTTTATTTATTTTGACTTTTATTATGAAAAATAAAAGTCTTTTATTATGAAAAATAAGTCTTTTATTTTCCACATCTTTATTGTAAATAATTAAAGTGTGGAATATGCTGTGTGTTTTTGTACGCATCAGGTGAGATTTGACTACATTTACAATCTGCCTAAAACCAAATCATTCTTTATTTTTTTTTTTTCTGTCCCAATTGGTAAAAGTCTTCCACCGAAACGGGATGTACTTTCAAACGGTGATGCTCGTGTTTATGTAGTTAGTAGATATCTATTAAGTCATGCCTCTGCAGTGCAGAGGAGGTTTTTCAAGTTGAAACAAATATGAAATTGCATGAAAACTGGAGGGCCTTTAACCCAACGGTTTTATGAAAACCCTTTGTCTGACTGGGGAGATTAAACAAGTGCAAAACCCAAACGTTAATATAACCGGGGAGACTTCTAAAAGAATAAAATAATAACATTTTTATCTCCGTGTTCCCTCCCAGATGCTTCCCAGAGTCTATTACTCTCCATGTTTGCAGATACACAGATACCAGAGGATAACTGTTATGGCTATTCATCTGAAGCACCACACACACATAACACGGCGAGTTCACTTCGCAGACACACTCGTACATAAATTCACCTGCTTCCCCGCGTCGTCTCCAGCCTCTGCGTTCAGGTAAAGCAGTTAAATTTATGGCTTAACAATAATGGGACAAACTGTGTGTCTCGTTGCGATTCCTCAGGTATTCTGTGATTAAATAAATGTCCCCGCTCTTTTCATAAAGCTTGTTTATGGCACTGTGGCACCATATGCTGCCGCTTCCACCCCACCCACCCATCTCCTTCACTCTCTCCCTGCTTAATTCTCTTTTTCTTCGCTTCTCCTTCTCGCTCCGCGGTTGCGGGGAAAAAGCCAAAGTTGCGAGTGAACGTGCAAGCCTCCAAACCTTCACGGCCTGCTATCATCGAGTCAGTCCTAATCGCTGTGTAAATTCACAGAGAGCACAGAAAACCGTTTGAGTTATCCAGCGTCCTTTGTGTGTGTGTGTGTGTGTGTGTCTGTGTGTGTGTGTTTGTGTGTGTGTGTGTGTGTGTGTGTGTGCTTGTGTGTGTGTGCGTGTGTGTGTGTGTGTACATATGCGGATGTGTGTTTTCCTTCTTTTTTTGTTGTTTTGTTGTTGTTTGTTTTAAAGAAAAAGCGAAACCAAATCAGAAAAGCAATTAATTTCTCCAGCCACAACATGGCAGTAAACACATGTGATTGTTCACCTCATTGTCTCGTCGGGTTTCTTCTCTGTTCCCCGTCAGACACTTGAGAGGCCAAGTGCAACTCCGTGTGACTTTTCTCGTGATTATTAATGGCCGCCTCACATTAACTTCGCTCTGGTAATATACTCCGACAATGGCCCAAATCACCTGAGCGATGAGGACGACGACGGCGGCCCCCGTGTCCCCTTGTCCAGCCAGCTCTGTGGCGGCTACTCCGCTAACCCCTCCCTATCCTCAATGACCAAGATTAATGAAACCCCCGTCGTTTTTAATTAGCATGGCCGCAGTCATCAATTACGTCTGCCCCACCCCAAATACAAATATTGTTATATTTTTTGGGGGGAAGACGGGGGGCTCTTGATTTATTTCATTGTGGCGGCCGAAGGAGTGAGATGAATGGCCTCCCATCATGGTCATTTGTGGAGATGAGGAGGAGAAGAGAAGGGGGAGGCTGCGGCGGCGAGGGGTAATAAGATCAGTGCAGGGAAGAAGGGGGTCGGCGCCTCACGCTGTACAGTAGAGGATGTGAACATGGCTGGTTGCAGATAAAGTCGAGTCTCTCCGTGTCGCCGGACTGCGTTCGCACAACTCAGAACTTCTGAGTCGTTTCTCCAAATCCAAACCTGGAAGGTTCAATTTGCTTTCGAGGCAATTTAAGCACCAAGTGGTTCAGATTCGACAGCTTCTGGTTGAGGCGACTGTTTTGATGCTGCCAGATACCGCAAACTTTCACAAGTTATAATTTTAAAAGTGAAAAGCTTACAAAGCAGAGGTGTTCAGTAGACCCCATCACACTAAAGCCTATGTTAATTAGATTTAAGTGGCAAGATACATAAACGCTTAGTAAATAACTCTCCATTATCATCTCCCTGCTTTCCTATGACGCCCAGAACTCTGGTGGCACTTAAATACGGCACATTTATACAGGTGCCACTCACTCTGTCTGCTCTGACGAAGAATTGATCCGATTGACAGCAAAGTTGCGCAGTAAGACGAATATATTTTTACCGTATTATTATGTTTTAGTTTAACTATTCATACGTTAAACTAAAACAGACACATGTAGAAAGTGGCAGTAGTCCATCATAGCTGTGACAGGACACAATTTGTCTTTCAGCGTCCTCCGTTTCGTCGCTTTTAAGCCCATTCATAAGATTCTCTAAGTATTTCAACTTTGATGGTGAAACAAGAATCTGTGACACCGACTTTAGAGGCAATGTTTTCTCTGCATGCTTTATTGCCTGTACAATGTCCACTTTTTAAATCATACTTCATTTGGTATTTCCTGCTTCACGGGAATTGGACAGACAGGCTGGTTGTCTCTATCTGTCCCACAGGCATGGTGAGCCAGGTGTAAATGGCAAAAAAACAAACAAACATGGCTTTGGTTTGTCTCTCAATGAGTTTCTTCAAATTGATAAATGCAGAATGCTGATAAATACTAGGAAATGATTCCCTTTTTAGCTTCTTCCGAGGTGATGAAGCAAAGAAAACTAACATTTCAGAAGCGGGTGTGTGTGGCCTTTTGCACTTCTCTTGCTTTTCTTGAAGAACAGCAAGTCTGGAAATAAGTCGAGACTTACTCTAGAGCACTTATTTAAATTGAGAGATGAAAAAAAAACCTCAAGTCTGGGGTTTGAAGACTAAAAAAAAAAAAAACTAACTCAAATACTGTAATAAACCAAACGATTCGCTTTCTGCAGTTCTTCAAAGCGGCTGAAGTCTGACTCGGCTCTGTCATGATAATAGTGCGGCTTTATGACTCGAATATGTGTGCAGCTCCTTTTTGTGGTTTTCCTGAGCTCGGGTGTTTAAGCTGCGGTGAGCCACACAGCCGCTTGATTCTTGATGGCTACACACACACACACACACACTGATTTTTATTTTATACCCCTCCCGACACAACCATCGCCTGCCCTCTGGACTCAAGAGGGAACGGTGGGAAACATCTTGAATATTTTATGAGGCTTTGGAACCCCACCTTTCTCATCTTGCCCACCCCTCGAAAACCGCGGCCACTTCGTCCGGCAAAACCGCACGCGCCCACGCGCACACACCCGCATACACACTCGCGGAAAGAAATAATGTTTTAAATGCAATCATTGTCAGGCCCAAACAATGTCATTTATCAAGGGAGCATTTGGGACTGTATAATAAGTTTCACATTATTAATACAATTTTTCATCCTCTGTCAAGCCTATCTGATTTATGGCACGCGTGTGATCTAAGGTGATCATTGAATTACAATTCTAGTAATAAGAGAGAGAATGGACCTGGTTTACTTCTGCCCACTGGAGCACAACTCCTCCCCTCTTTCGCCCCCCATACACACACACACACACACACACACACACACACACACACACACACACACGTACACAGATAGAAGAAACTACCAGATTGAACCGATGAAACCAGTTTAGCAATTCACACCATTTATTTATGTAGATTTGTGTATTTCTGAGTAGAAAAATGCATACGTTGAACAACAGCTGAAACAGTTTTGACTTGCTTTTCCGTTTCCTTGACAAAATGAATTGGATTTAATCATATTTCTGTGGTGATTCTGTTCAGATAGTTTTATTTCTTAAATAGAGCAGGTTCTCACCGTCGTTTTTAATGTTGTGACAACAGCCAGTGTTTCTTCGGTTATATTTTATTGATGAAATGGGAACCCGAGATATTTGTACAACTAACAGTTTATTCAGAACAGGATATTAGCCTTTATTTCAAACATCTTACTTCAGAGCCACGTTTCTAAATTCATATTTCAACTATTTATTTGATTCATGATCAACTAAACTTCTTTGAAATTAGAAAATCTTAAGCTGAAGACGTAGTTTAAGAGCTGTAGTCGTCGGTGTTCAAAAACACGTTTTTGTCGATGCATTTTGACGCCTCTGTTGGCTCCTCTTTGGAAAGACAAATGACGAACAAGCACCTAAATTCTTCCTTTCATGAAGCCCTCTGTCAGCAATAAAACATAACTAGTTTGTTATAGAGGCACAAATGTAACTTCATTCGTAACAACATTCAAATCTGCTGAAAAAAGATTTCAATTCAGAGAGTTTCGCAATTCTTGACATGAGCATTATATTAAAATCTTACACCGACAAAAAAAAAACAACTTTCTCAATCTTAAAGTTAATCAAAGTTCTTATCTTTTACAAAAAGAATATATTAATTCATAACATAAGCCATATAGTTATATAACCCTCACTATTGTTTGCTACCTGGATCTGATGATCAACATTAGAGTGAACCAACATGTCCAAATGAATCCCAGTCAAAATGATTAGGCATAATCAAAACATAGTAAATTATTACGCTTGGTTAGTGGTTTGTATTGGAAACCTGCCATTATTTTTACTTTCTTGTATGCTTAAACTTTCTGATGAGAGACATCAACAGTGTAACTTTTACCTCTCAAGACTAATATTCCTGAGTTTAAGGCAGCGTGCCAGGGCCCTAGTTTTAGTGACAGAAAAGAGAAAATAAAACAAACAAATGAACCAGGGCCCTGTTAATTAGATCAAGAGCAAAGCTCATTATTCTAAAATGATATTGGCGCCCGGAGAGTAAATATGAGTGGCCTGTTTGGGGTGAGGGGGTGGAGAGGGGGGGACTCCGTAATGGGATAGGGATGCAGGTCGTTACAGGGCCCAATGATTTACAACCGCATGCTCTTTGATGTATAGACTGCACCTTTTATTAAGTGCCTGTCGTTATGGTCACTGGCTCAGTCATTTCCCTTTGTGTCTAATCAAAATCCATATCCGCACCAACTCCGGCCATCCAGAGCCCAGCTGCTGGGAAGCAAACTCTGTGGGAATGTCGGCCTTCCTGCTCGTCTGCTCCCTCCCACCTCGAGCGGAGGCTTACGTGTTGCAAGTGGCTGCAACTCTCATCAAGCAACAACAGATAAACAAATGGAAATGCGAAATTCTCTTGAGGTAATTAAATAACAAAGACAGACTCCCGTCATAAGATTTCGGCTGCGTTTCGTTTTGTGTGTGTGTGTGTTTGTTTGAGCGAGTATTTTCACTATTAGCGCTCTTGCTCTGCGCTTTATCGGATTAGCCCGTCGTCGAGGGCCCGCTGATCGCTGTCATACATCACCCTGTTTGATTTCTGTTTAGAGCGAATTTGAGGAGGCCGCTAATTGGATTGTGGCAGTTTAGCCCCGGTTAAAGATGGTAAACGGCTCCTCTACCCCGCTCAAACGCTCAGGCTCCGGAGCCCGCCGGTTCTCCTCAGGATCGCCACAATTTATGACACATTTTCTCTGTATTCTTAAAAGATAATTAGGTTTATCGCCAGTTTTTTTTTCTTTTCTCTTCCCCCCCACCTCCCATTACTTCTCTTTTGTGTACCTGAGAGCACACAATTGCAGCATGAAAACATAAATATTTCTGCAGCACAGCAGCGCTGGCAGGTGAGCCTAATGAAATTCTAGCAGTGTAATTTGATTTACGAGGTGCTAATGCGGCCTGATATTAGAGAGAAAAAGCTCTGATATGGCTGCCTTGTGCTGTATTTAAGGCCTATCAGAAGCCTGATAAAGAGCATCCTGTCCTCAGCACTGCGCCTGAGTTATTGTTGCAGATATTCATATTGATAGTAATTCTTCCCGACGCAATTTAGCACCGGCAATATATAAAAACGGAGATAATAGTTAATTTCGGTGGCTGTTGCTCAGATTGCGATGCTTTAAATTCAAGACTTTACAATAAAAAAATTAAAAAAATCTTTCAAGATGTGAAGCATGTGGACGCTTTTCAAAGTGTTTAAAAGATGTGTGTGTGCGTGTGTGTTGATGGGGTCTTGGATTGGCCTTTGATCCCTGCCACATCACACAAGTCACATTTTCTCCCATTTTAGCAGGAGGCCCGTTTTGTTTCTTTTTCTTTTTTCTAAAGCTCTTGATTTGCGGCCATTTTGTTGAAGCATTTTGAATAATTGTCTAATATCTGTAAGGCCTCTTAAGCTTTTAAGGTGAACCAAGAGAGGCAACAAGACATCATAAACACAAAAAGAAATCCTTTGAGGGGTTCATTTACTTCTCAAAAGGACTTCTTTCTAATTGAGGTTGGTGTGTGTTGTGGTGTATCCGCAGGGTGTGTGTGTATATGTGTGTGTGTGTGTGTGTGTGTGTGTGTGTGTGTGTGGGGTGTGTGTGTGTGTGTGTGTGTGTGTGTGTGTGTGTGTGTGTGTGTGTGTGTCCGTGTTTGCATGGACTTCTGAGGGTCATATCCAGGTTTGTCTGTTTGGGACCGTTGAGCTATGGCTCCCAATAAAAACAGGCAATAACAGGGCCACCACAGAGGGACCTGGCCTTTGTGCCTCCCCTCCTTCCTCGCACCCCCCCCTCCAACCCTCTCCGCTCCTCTGCACCCCCTAAGTTATGAGCTGAATAACCGTGCAACAATATTAAGATAACATTTCCTGATTGTTTGTCAGGCAGGAGGCTCCTTCACCCCGCTTTCATCACGTCCACCATGTTCATGAAATTGACAATTTGTATTTGCCCTACAGCGGGATAAACAGGAGATTATCTGATGGGCTTGGTCTTTTATTATTTATTTCATTATCTTTTTTTTTTTTTCTTCTTCTTCTTTTTCTTCTCCTTCGTCCCTCCTCCGCCCCCCTCTTCTTCTTCTTCTTCTTCTTCTTCTTCTTCTTCTTCTTCTTTCTCTCTTTCTTTCATTCTTTCTCCTGGGATTGAAGGTAAACACAAATCAGCCGCAGCATCTCTGTTGCGTGCCGTTGTTTGTATTGCAGTCGTACGCAGCGCCGCTCGTCTCACTGGAGGTTCATTTACTGCACTTCTTCCAGTAACTTTGACTTTCTTATTTTTTTGTTTTGCTTCAGCTTTTTGTGCTGCAGTTCTAAGCAGCTATGGGTCAGTTCAGGCTTTTTAATTATTTATTTTTTGGATTTCTGCTTTAACCCATCTACTTTCATTTCCTGCCCATAAACTCATCACTTCCACTCAGGCCGTGGCGCATCTGTGTTAGTTTAAGTATTTTCAGGATGTATGGTAATAAAGTAAAAATGAAAGCACTTCTACAAAACCGTTTTCTCATCGTTGCATGTTAACTTACTCTGTTTAGGAAACGTTTTTGTGGCTTTTATTTATTAATAGCCGGACAGGAAAACAGACAGAGACAGAGGGGGGAAGACGTGCAGTAAATGGCCTGGCGCCTGGAATCAAACCGGGAACATTATGTTGCGCTTGCTCTGTGCGGCTCCCCCACCCCGCATTAACGCACTTTTTTTTTCTGCACAATGAAGAAAATGTACCTGAAGAGTTTACTTTACACCCCGTGACCATGTGCTGTTAATCTCAGTTTGGGCAAGTCCACTCTCACTGAAATATAACCCCTGTTTAAGCCAGGACATCTTAAAGGGACTTGTAGGAGTTATTTATTGAGCAATCTGTACTGTGGTTTTGAAAAACACAATTTATTTTGGTCAAAATGTGAAGAAATCATTTGGATTTCCGTCATGTCTTTGAAGTATGATAGTCATTTTGATAGGCTCCATTACTTAATAGTTTTGGAGATCGGTTGGGTTGAATTCACAGTGTTCTGCCGTGCCATGACATGGCATGTTGTTGGGGGTTTTTTTCTATGATGTCATGTCTTGTTCGAAGGTTTTGTGTAAAATCGACTATCTTGGAATGGCATTTTAATGCTCTGGGTATAAATACTAGATAATTAATAAGCAAATAATAAAACCATAAGTGATAAATGATAAATGGCCTAGGCTTCATGTTCAGCCTTCTGAGATGAGTGATATTCTTGAGATAGTTTGAGACTATGTAATGATATTATAGCGATCATGATGAAATCTGCAGCTTTTATGTGGTGGATTTATTTATTTTCTTGAACTGTTCAAATATATTGTAGTTTCAAAGAATCAACATTAAAATTTTGAATTACATTGCATTCTAAGTATTCAAGATTTGTATTTCCTGTGAGTAAAGAAATTATGTGGCTTCAGTGACAAAAAACAACATCAGTAAAACGGCTAAATATCCCTCTGGCGTTGTGGTAACCAGCGGCTCTAGCAAATCTTGTGAAAACATATTTTTATGAGCCTCAAATACAGAACGTTTGACTTTGTGTATTTATGTTTGGGATGTCTGTTTTTGAAATGAAAAAGCAGGTCGGCTAGTCATGGGAGAGTGCAGAGACTGGCTAAGCGTTAACCGCTAGCAAATACGCTGGCGTTGGGTTCAGAGATTCCTATTGATGCTGTTTCTACGCGTAGAGACCACTGAAAACAATTCTCTTCGTCAAACACATAAGAACCCAGTTTAACACTTTTTAAGCATCAAAAACACTTTGAAATTAGACAAATATGAGTACAATACAGCATTGTAAAAGCTGAACTGAAATATTCTTGACTGACTGGATTCTTTGCAGTGATGTTTCTAAGTCTGCGAAATCCGACAACAAAAATAAGCTAAAGAACATTTTCTGGAAAAAAAAAAGGAAATAAAAAAACGTAAAACACAAGCCCACATCTTCCCATCTCAACAAACCAAAGTACAGCCTGCCTGAGCAGATAGCAAAACCGTAAGGTAGCAAAAACTGTATACAGGCTCAGGCTTAATTGAATTAGCTGCATTTGAATGTGAAACTAAGCATTATGCCGAAAACTGATTTGCACCCGCAGACCACAAAGGCCACAGCTCTTCCTGAAGCACTTCTCCTTAGCACTGTGAGTGATGATGTTGCCCTCCTCAATCTCTTGCCTCCCGGGGGAAAACCCAACCTGTCGTCGGTCAACGTTGAGCCCGCAAACGAAAACTAACGAAGCCTGTGACTTTACTTAGGAAACAGTTGTCCCAGAAATGTAATCTTTTACCCATTTTTTTCTTTTTTTTTCTTCCCCCCGCTCCCCAACGAACCGCCCGCCCCGGCCTCTAATCAGGTTTCAATTGACTGCCACTGAAGGAAGAGCTTCTCCTCAAGACGCTTATATAGGTCCGAACCGAGTCAGACGCCATTTAGAGCTTACTCAGTCTTCCTCCCAATATCTCGGAGAGCTCAGGGCCAAATGATTTAATCTTCATTCAGCTAATTTAGTCTGGATTTAAGCTGCCGGGGTTGTCGAAGTGCAGAGTGATGGAGTCTGAAAACAGGATGAGAAGGAGAAAAACGGAAGGAAGGAGAAAGGGGAAAAACAGGGAGAGATGAAGTTGGAGCGATGGAGGGAGGAAGAAAAAAAAGGAGATGAGGGAGGAGGAGGAGTGGGTAGAAAGGCGGTGGGGGCTGCTGAAGATGATGATCCATCCTGACCCTAGTGAATGCTGTCATGTTCCCCCCTCTAGGTAATCTCTCTCACTCTCTTGCTATTTTACATGTGAAAATGCTCTCCTGACAGTTGCATATCAGATAAATTTTCCTCTTTTTTTATTTATTTTTTTATCCCCCTCCTCCTCCCTTCGCCATCTCCGCTCCGCTCCCTTCGCCAAATAAACAACAGTCTTCACTTTGAAGTTGTCTGTTTGTGTCAGTTTGGCTTCGGGCGAGCGTCGGCCTCTCCCTCTTCTGTCTTTGTGCTGCAGCGCGAGAGAGCGTAGCGGATCGCTTCCTCTGCGCGATGGCCGGCCAGAACAATGCGGAGAGAGTTCGGGACGGGGGGAAAGCGGTTTGGTGCGTCCGAACGGGTCCACATCACCGGATCTGGCCGGATGAATTCAGGGGGAAGGGCTTGGAAACAAGTAGAGGCGCGTTGCCAGCGTGGACTGAGCTTCCAGATACGCTTTTGTAAGACAGAAATTGTTCATGGACTGGGTTAAAAATCACCCTTTTTAAAAAGAAAAATAATAATGAAACAGTAAACACACACTCTGCAGGTTCTCCCTCAACAGACACAGCCTCGCCACTTGGGGGTGGTAGTGAGTGTGTGGTAATGAACCAGATTGTTTTTTTTTTTTTTTACCCCTTTTCTTTTTTACTTTTTTTCCCCCTTTCCCAGCCCCTATTAGAGGTGCAGTAACTCCTCCTGAGGGATCTCTGTCACAATTAAAGCCAGCGATGTTCTGACAGTCGCCCCACGTGCCGGAACTGACTCAGGATCACACCGCAGTATAGATATGGTAATGAGTGACAGTATGGATACGGCGGCATGCCGGCTCTCTGGATGTCGACTACCAGACGCTCACCTGTGTCTGCGAATAAATCGGCGCAGAACGTCAATCAGGCGACTCTGCTTCGCCATCAAGAGAGGGAAGGAGCCGGAGACACAGGAGGAGGGAAGAGGAGAAATATAATGAATCAAAGTGGGGCTTGTCTGTGATTGCAGATGAGCGTTTCGTGAAGTTATTGCCTCGCTTTCTTATGTACGTCTGATTTATTTTCGTCTCCTTTATTTGTGCGCTAAGACGACGATGTAAACATATGGTGTGGAAGTATATATTTACACATATAGAAGGTGTCATACAGTTGTAATTTACTGAGTCTGAGATTCTGGTGCATTTCTGCACTTTTGCCAGTATTTTTAAAGCACCTCGCCTGTCGTAGCGCTACAATATACCCAGACTAATTACAGAGATTGTTTGTCTCCTATATGTATATAAAATGCAATGGTCAGTGGTTTTTATTAGTCTTTGTTTTGCTGTAAACCATTTAGTCGGAGTAAAACACTTGGATTTCCTCTTGTGATGTCACAACAGGCCGGCTGTGGTATCTTGAGCAATTCTGACTACGCTTGTTTTTCTTGTTCTCAGTTATTTTCAATGATTTAATGGTAGGGATGAAACGGTGCACAAATAATACAGTTTGGTACTTATTGTTAAGGTCAAAGTTGGGAATGTATTTGGTTTGCGCAAGAAAAACAGAATCTGGATGGATGATACAACGAGAAAGCGCTCAATAATGGGAAATGTTGTTTAGGATGTTTTTAAATTAGAGCTGTACAGAAATCTTAAAATGTAGAAGACTTTTTTTGTTGTTTTTTTTGTTTTTTTTTTACTTTGGAACTGATTCCTCATTACAGTACCTGTCTGTTGTCCGTCTCTCGTGCTGTGCGGCCATTTTGGATTGTTGAATGCTGCGGGTGTCTGGATTTGTGCTTCAGATTTTTCTTAGGTTAATCTCCATTCAGCTCGACGTCGTAGTGCACATTTCTTCCTCCGCTGTAGCTGCATGGAAAACCTTGATCCCATACTCCAGAGCGATAGCTTGGGAGTCCTCTCATTTCTGTTTTAAAGTTGCGCTGCACACAGAGTTCCGAATATAAACATCCTGCATGTGCTCAGGTATAAAACGTTGCTGATTTGTCCAGTGCCTTTGGCAAAATGGCTTTATCTGATGTTTTCATTGCTTTGGTGTCAATACGGCCCTATTTAATTGTGTTGACTTGTGTTCATAATGGCTGCAGCAAAACATCTGAGCTGCAGGTGAAACACTGCATGGATTTCTGGATGATTTGTTGACGAGAAAGAAGCAAAAGGAGTTTCTCAGAAGGTGCACATTTCATCCTTGAAGTCATGAAGAGATCATTTGTAGTGTCAGTCAGTGGGAGAGGAAATGTGGAGTTGTTTCATGTCAACTTCCTGTCTGGTGTGATGTCATCAGCCTAAATGCACATAATTTGGAGTAAAAAGTTCCTAAAAAAAAAAAATAAAACAACAACTTTGCTTTTTCTGCAGTTCCTTTAGCAAATACCAAACCATCATTATCATCCAACTGTGATTTTGTAATCATTGCACAAATGGTATTGAAAGACAACTCATCGCCTTTTGGTAAATTCAGAGGGATCTTATTTGAGATGCTCTGGTTAGTAGGCCAGAAATCTGATTCTGACGGCTTAGATCGGCGTTTGCTCAGCCAGCTACTAAAACTTCAGATTTTCCCCCAATCAGGAAAAGTATCTATAGAAAACGTCGGATGACGGTTGGGGTCATGCTTTGATTCATTGATGGGGATGTCCTTCATTTTTATTCAAAACTACCACCTCTACTAGAGACTCAGCAGATCAACATGTTAACCTGAGGAGGGGGAAACGTACTGGAAGATCGGACTTTAAAGAATACTTGATATCCACATGAAAGCACACCACATGTATTTCTGAAGACATCATTGGAGCTCTTTTGAAGGAGGATATTTTAAAGTACATGCTCTATGAATGCCTTCTTGTGTAATTTAGATTATTTTCTTTTTTGTTTTTTTTAAATCGGGTGTTGTATTTTCATAGGGAGGACTTTGCGAATTTATTTCCACGACTTTGAGTTTAATTCTCTGATAAGTTTTCAGACATTTGAAATGGACAGAAATCTAATTTTCTCTTCTTCCTCCCTTCTCCCCTCCAAGCACACACACCTGCTCTCTCCCGCTCTCCATCCGTCTGCCGCTCTGCCTCCCACCTCTGGGTGCGATCTTTATTTTTTTTTTCGTTATTTTATTTTATTTTATTTTTTTTGCCCTGTGCCTGGCTGTTTAGAGGCACTATGCATATGTATGGGCGAGGCGGTGGATCGTGACGGGATCTGACATGCAGGGACAAGATCAAAGCGCTCCATCTCATCCCGTAAAAGCAGACGCAAACCTTCCTCTCATCCTTACAAAAACCCCCACCGACTCTGCCAGCTCCTCCTGCGCCTCCATCCTTCCCTCTTCCTCTCGGCTTCCTGATCTCACGCCACTCGTCCCACCGCGCTCGCCGCCCGCGCTCGCGCCCTTCGAGGCCCGCGCCGACTGGGCGATTACGCCCCGATGATAAACAATGGCCCCCCGTTTAGCTCATAAAGCAAAAGGAATGTTGTGCATAATGCTTACAATAAAAGATAGCATCTCTTCACTCATCTTATTTACCTCTGCCTGGCAGGCGAGCTGTTACTATAAATACCACAGGGAGAGGAGAGGAAGAGGAGGGAGGTGGAAGGAGCTGCAGATGCTGCTGGTCGCATAAAGTCTGGAGAGGAGAGTTAGAAACCAGGATTCTCATTTTAAGTCACGTTTTGTTTGTGTGGCACATTTCAACAACAAGGCAGATCAAAGTGCTTTACATCTTAAAAGCACTTGATCTGCAATAAACATTACATTGTCGAACTGTCATCATCAAGAAAGCACAATCATGTTCAGCTTATTGATAATCAAGGGAAACTCTACACAGGTGGAGTTTTAAGCCTTGATTTAAAGCACGTGTGTCAAACCCGAGGCCCCGGGGACAAATCTGGCCCGCCACAACTTTTTATGTGGCCCTTTGGAGTCCAGAGGTGCACATAAACTTTCAAGATGACTGTTGTGTAATTTTATTTTTTGAATTTCTTATCAATCAAATCAGAGCAGTTTTTTTCTGCTTTCTGCCAAAATTAATACAAAATTTTGTTTAGAATTTTGGAGACATATTGCCAATAGTTAGAATAAAAGAACAATGTTTATTTTACTCAAACTTACACCAACAAAGAGTAAAATCAGAGACACCGATCATTTTAAATGATCTCTTAATTTTTAACTTTAAGAAGTTCTCAGCGAATGCAGAGACAGCTACTTATTCATGCTTTAACCATTCGTGAATGTTTGACACCCCTGATTTGAATGGACTCGGCGTTTCAGCTGTTTTGAGGTTTTCTATGCTCCAGATTAGTGGAGCATAGAAACTGATGCTTGGTTCTGGTTCTGAGGATACAGACCAGAACCAGAAGGGCCCACAACAACAGACCTTGAGCGCGCTTCGGTGCTAAGCCATTAAACGTGCGTCCGCCGTCGTTCTAAAGCCGCCTCATCCTTCCTCGCAATTGAGCCGAAGACGCCCTTGTAAACCGTCGCTCGGCGACATCTTCATCACATTTAGATCCATCTCCATGGAGCATATAGATTGATACGAAAGCCAGCTTCCATCCCTCCAACCTTCCCCACACCTCCACCCTCTCCCTCTTCCTTTCCAGTAAGAAAGATGTATGAGTTTGAATTATTGATTCAGACACATGCTACATGCTGCTCGGAGTCATTATTTGTTCAGGTGAGTGTCACGCTGCTCGCTATGAAACAGATACCGCGGGGATTAAGCGACACAATCAGGACTTAAAGACAGCCGCCCTCCCTAAAATAACACGGCCCCTCGCTGCAAGACGAATGCTCCCCAAAAGCTGACTTCATTTGTTTATGACTCGCGCATTAGTCATTCTGCGCCTAAATTATCGCACGGGGGTAAAGATTAATTCAAGCACAGGCGGGTTTCGCTATTGTCTTCTGCGTTTCTGTTTTTCCTTTTTTTTCCCCCCCCCCATTCTTTTTCTCAAAGCCGAACAAGGCGGCGGATGAATATAGGTGCAAACATCCTACACACTGATTAAAAAGCCAGAGCTGTGTGTTTTTTTTCCCTCATCATCTTCTTCTCTTTCTTCGTTCTTTTTTCATCAGTCGTAGGCGTGAAGAATAGACAGATGTCCAGAGCGAAGACAGAATGGCGTGCATATTCACACGCCATATTTTGAGTGCCTTTGGCATCATCCAACAAAAACAAAAATGAAAAAAAATAAAGATAAATAAATAAATGAAAAAATGCACCAAACAATGAATCATGTCTTACATTCATTGACTTGATTCTGACTATCTGAACTATGTGACGCTGTAGTGATCTTAAAACAAAAAGCTGTGCTGCAGAGCGGGTTCTGATAGGCAGAGATGCTCCGGTTCAAGAGCCTTAAGAGGATAGCAGGAGGTAAAATGTTGCTAACTGTTCATTTAGCCCTGGCTAAGTGGTTGGGGACACTGGACAGGTGAACTCTATTCTCCCCACTGGCCCTGCAGGGTGTGTGTGTGTCTGTGTGTGTGTGTGTGTGTGTGTGTGTGTGTGTGTGTGTGTGTGTGTGTGTGTGTGTGTGTGTGTGTGTGGACTGTAACAGAATTTCTCTAGTCCTCTGGGCCCTGGTGCAAAGCAGAGAATAAATGGTGGAGGTGGCAGGTCTGGACAGAAAAATCAATGCCTGCTTATACAGACATGACACACCAGCAGCCAACTGCATTCTGTGTGTGTGTGTGTGTGGGTGTGTGTGTGTGTGTATGTGTGTGTGTTTGGATGTACAGAACACAATCACACAGCCTCCGTGCTCTGTGGGTGTAAGTACTAGTGCCCAGCAAACCCCCATTTCCTCTCTCTCTCTTTCTCTTTTTCTCAGTAGATTTTCTACCGTTTTCTTTCTTTCTTTATTTTTTTAACATCAGCTTTGGGATCAGTAAATAACTTCTTGTTTCATCCCCTCCTTCCTCCTCCTGGTCCCGCTCCTCTTGGCTCTCTTACCCTCCCGCAGGAAGTTCGAATGCGAGCTGTGCGACCGCTCCTTCAGCGAAAAGTGGGCCTTGAACAACCACATGAAACTGCACAACGGGGAGAAGCCGTACAAGTGCATCTGGCCGTCCTGCCACTACGCCTTCCTCAACCTGTCGGCCATGAAGGACCACTACAGGACGCACACCGGTGAGACACACAGCCGCCGATTCTCGGCGGCTGCGCCTCCCGTCCTCCACCCCAAAAAAAAAAAAAAGGAAAAAACCCCACATGTTTGCACCTTGAACGTCTTGACATTGCAACCTTGAACGTCGACATGAATAGTTTTGTTTTAATAAAATCAAGCGCAGCTGATTGTGTTCAGTCACTTAATTCTATACTGACAGAGAGAGAATGGACTGACTTCAAAAGATTCAGTACATTTGTTATGTGTAATCAAACTGAGAGATCCTCAGCTCAGGTGGGAAAATACAATATAATGACGCAACAGCTATTAGTCGTACATTCTGAAAATCTGCTATTTGTAGAAGAAATGACTGGAAACGTGTGGAAGAAGTTGCTCTGACTGGCCCCTTTTTGTTTGGGATGGAGCTTTTCTGTGTACCACAGTAGTGAGAGTGTCATGCTGCGGGCACGGCTTCCTCCGGACTACAAAAGTCCTGGGAAGAGGTTTAACCCTCCAGCTGGACGGTCGTTATTATCCAGCTAAAGCTACAAGCGAACACGCTCACGTCAAAATCTCACTGAGAATCTGAGGCAAGACTTGAAAAGTGACAATCACAGAGGTTTTCCCTCTCCGTCTGACCGAGCGTGGATTTATTTCCAAGGAAGAACGGGCAACGTCTTCACATTTGCAAAGAAAGGTTAGCAAAGCGCGTGCCTTTTTTCGCCTCCACGTCACATTTGTGCGCTACTTTGTTTCGGCCTCGTGCAAAATCCCAATAAAACACAGTGAACTTTTGTGGTCGCAACGAGGCAAAATGTACGGGAAAAAAAAAAGTTCCTGTGGCAGGAATGCGCTTGCGAGGCATTGCAAGTGGCACTCCAAAGGGCAGAATCCATGAGATCTGACGTTTATGGGCAGTCAACGAGTTTGGGACAAAGAGCTGTTTATCCGTACTTGGATCCGCTAAAATCCACTTTATGGCTGCGGACTTGAGTGAAATCGAAGTTTATGTGAACTGTGAAAATCTCACATTTACCATGAATCTTCTCAGCCTTGGCTGGAAGGAACATTCACAAGTTTGGGCCAATAATAGCCGCCGCTCGTCCATCTGTAGTCGTTATGAACATCCAGGCGAAGAGGAGCCAGCTCTTGGCAGCCAGTCGGACGGTTAAACACAACCTCCTGATCCTGATAGAACTGTGCCTGCTAGGAGACGCCTCGTCGGCCAATTAAGAGTTTAAAGGGGAGAAGATGAGCAGTGCGGGGGAATCTTCGGGTTCTTCTGTTTTTGCTTGCGGCCGTCCTCAATACTTGGAGGAGTCACATTGCAGGGGCCATTAAGGTGGCGTGCGTTTCCAAATCCGACGGTTGAAGCTGTGTGGTTTCCCCTCCCCCACCCACCCAAAAGGCTCCATCTGGACACAGAGTGTGTTTTCTTCGAATCCAGCTGGTCACTAAGCATGTTTTGGTAAAATCCATCTGATGCCTCAGAGTATTTTTTTTCCACACTGGACCGGTTTGTGTTGCCTTTTTTTTTTTTTGGAAGGATAAAAAAAAAAAAAGAAATGATGCAAATCCGAGTGAAAATATAATCCTCAGAAGAAGAATGTTTGTATAAAAGCAAAAGAAGTCAGACTTTGGAAGAAAATGCAGAAATGTTTTTATGTAAACATGTTGTACATGCTGTAATAGCATTGCAACTTCCCGCTAATAGGGCAACATCGGGATTAAAGTTGGTGTAGGTAGTTTCCTTTAATTTCAATCAACAAATTGATGCGGCGGAAATGCCCAACTTTCTCGTTCATCGTAACCGAACTGAAATCTCCAGAAAAGCGATGGATCTCTAAGCTGAGCCGAGATCAAACGGGGGGGGGATCTTGGGTTTTCAGATTAGTGCACATTCTCATTATGCCACCTTGATTCCGTGCAGCGGCTTGTCTTTCCAATTCCGCTGCTCCTTTTCGAATCTGCAGATCCGATAAAACACTCTGTGGTGCTGCACTGAATGGTGTTTTTTTTTTTTTTGTACTTGCAAAAAACTTTGGATCGACAGATGGTTCAGTGGGCGGTGGGAGGATACTGTCTTGAATAATAGCCCCTCGATAGGAGCCCAAGTCAGCCTCTTTGAAAGTGTCTTTATGCTGCAGCCCAGCGGTTTCCCCTCGGCCTCAGTAATGTCCCACACATGGCTCCTTGATGCCCTTTTAAGTCAATGACAGAAGCAGCAGCAGCCACCGGCCTGACAGGCTGACTGAGCGCTTGCAGCAGAACCCTCCATCCGTCACAGGCGCCCGCTGTGCGCGCGGACTCTCAAGCCCGTGTGCGTGTGTGTGTGTGTGTGTGCTCGTGCGTCCAAGATTTGCTGGATGCTATTCTAAATGTGTTTTAGCAGTGATGTAGCGTCAAGGCGTCTCTGACATAATTAGACGTTTTATTTTCATTAGTTTCCAGCTCTCATCACTCCTCATCAGGCGGCTGGCGTCACACTGTCACCGTAGCTGTCACCTGAGGAGGTGAAAGGTGTTTGTGTGGGTGTGTGTGTGGGTGTGCTCGTGTGCATGCTCGGGTCCTTGTGTGAGTTCGGCAGGAGGGAAACACGCTCGAGAGAGAGAGGGTGATTGAGATGGTAAAAGTTATTGAATAAGAGAACTTGAAAGATCAGGGGGTGAGCAAATATGAAAGCGGAGGGAATTAAGAACAGACCTGAAACAACCTCATTCCTAGTGAGCGACAAGGCCTGACTTGATTAGCGACACTCGGAACACTAACGCAATTTGCACCGCCGTGACCTCCAACACTCCTTTGTCGGTAATTGGTGCCGGGTTGGACGGTTCGCTGCAGCCTCCCCGTGGCCGCAATCACATTCCGGGGGCCCACCTGACACACTGAAATATTATCTGCATGTTTGTGATCTGTTTAGGGGTTGTAAATCGACTCCTTTGCCGAGCTATGATGCAATACTAATAAAATAAAGAGATTGAGAAGTTGAACTGATCTGTCCAGAGATCAGAGCTGTCGGGAACAGAGAGGATGTGAGCTATGGTCCTAATGCCAGAGGAGTAAAGTCTGTATTGTTCTTGTGTCGAACACAAGCATAAAATATCTACTTCCATGGAAGTAGATATTTTGGTTTTGTTTCTAAAGCTTTGACCTGCCAATACTGATTTTAGCCATTTTTTATTCCTTTGTAGGTGCTATGGGTGATAAAAGAACAACATCAAGCACTTTTTTCTTGTTGCTCTGTAGAGAGGAGTCATTCGCAAGCTAATTAATATGTACAGAGGTGACCTCTTGATGCTATAAATGAGTTACACTATTATTTTAACACAAGTTCTGACATCATCTTACTGATTAGCCCAGCTCACACAACTAGCATACATGAAACAACATTTAGAGAAAACTCCTACATTCCCATAGTATTCCCAGTTCCCATACTTTCCGTGACAGATTGATAGAGAAGTCCAAACTTTTCAATCAATCTGTTCGACTTCCTGTTATCTTCTGATAGCCCTGCTCTCTCTCACTTTCTTGCAGCCAGAACAAAATATGGACATGTTGTTAGCATGTTTTACAAAACAGCTTTCTTTATTCAATAGCTTCTTTTGTTACCATGGTTCCATAATTTTTTAAAGACATCACTGATACCGGAAAAATAACTAACTGAAATTTAATCAACGATAGACGTGCAAGAAATGAGTCCCGGTTCTGAATTATCGTATTACCACATTCTGAGCTGGATGCAGTCAAGAAAGGGAGCAGACCAATCCAGGGAATGTTGCAAGAGAAACACACTGGCATTACTCAGGGCGATGGTAGTAAATCTGGGGGACGCTGACCACACAGCACGATACATTTTGAATCCAGATCCAGCCCTCTGGATCTGCCCAGTCAGCTCAACGAAAACGGTTTTCCAACCAGATCATGTCCGACCAGATTTTCTTATGACCAAGATGACTCCTCATGAGAAAGGTGATGTAACCAAAAGTTAGTAGTGCAAGATTTTATGTTTCCTACGATGTAAAAATGCACAGGATGTTTCCATCGATTATAAAATTCCTTCAAACTAGGCCAGTTATGGAGCCACAGGACCAGAAACTGCATCACAATGGATCTCCATTTTTTAATAGAACAAAAATTCTGCTCTTGAGGGTACAGCCAATCAGCAGCAAAGAAAATAATGCAGACCCTCAATCGGATGCTTTGCAAATCCCAGCCAGTAGCATGTCAGGTAGCATATGTTCTATAAAGTAATCTGCAAATACACACATTTTCTATGAGTAATTTACTTTAAAATCTGCAATTAGGTGCATTCACAACTTTTGAACCGCGAATAGTTGGAGGTCCACGGTAGCCAGAGAGAACTGGTGAGAGGAAGAGTACATCCTGGACAGATGGCTAGTCTGTCCAGGATGTACTCTTAGGGCAACAAAGGGCACATGGGGAAAAAAAAATCATCTAAATGTGGAATAAGAAGTTGTAAACATTTATTTGTATACACCAAACAATGATTCAGATATGAACAAAAAGTGTCTTGAATGAACCTGTTAGCTTCATAACCCTGTTAGCTAGGAACGCTAACTTATTAGCCTACAGGTAGAAAACAAAAATTATGCTGTCAGCAAGCTAACTTATTAGCTTAAAGGGTAAAAACTGAAATTATATCCCTCCTTTACTTTATGCTAATGTCAGCACTGACTTTCAGTGATTCTCTTTTTTTAAAAATTCATCATTAAAGTCAAAGTGTCGTAAATGTTAGCGATTCAAGCTGGATAGGTATGCATTTTGCTCGACCGAAAACCAAACTTTTTGTGCACCATTCTTCAAATATTGTCTGTCATTGTGTAAATAAAGCTTCTGGTTTATTCAGATCTTTCAGTTTGAAAAAAAAATAAAACAAATGAGACGGACTGGGGTGGTGGTCGTCAGAGGCAGGGTGGGGGGCGGGAATTACACCTCTACCGTCAGTTTCCTTCCTTCTACAGGATTCATTGTCCCTCTCTTGATTTGTGTGTTTTTTATGTTAATCGCTCCCCGCTCACACAGCAGTCGTGTCTGAGGAAGAGGGAGAAGGCCAGTGACGAAGGGAGGGGGCAATGGGGGGCTTCAATGTTCGTCAGCTGCCAGGGTCATTTGTTACAACTGATGAACGAGCGACTCAAATAAATAAATAAGCGCACCACATCTGACCCGCCCAGCTTTTCCCAGGCACTTGGGTGTTACGAGTGGCGGGGAGGGCCGGGAATGCAGGGGAGGCAATTGATTTCCTCATTGCTTCAGTTTGTCGCTTAATCTGGCGATCCGCTGATAAATCTTCGCACTTTGTCAATTAATTTCACTGAAAAATGAGACCCAAAATGGCGGGCACATCAATACAGCGGCGGATTCCGTGTCAAAAATTAAGCGGTAAAATTAATTGCCCTCCCATCCGCTTCTGCTAAAACATAACTAATGAGGGAGGCAATTATAGCTGCATGCTGACTCCTCCGGGGTTATTTAAAAGACACACACAGACAGACGCACTGTATGTATAAATCTGCACACCCATGCAAAGAAAAGGTTGTATAGTTTGACTTTAAAGTGCTTTTATTGCCTTGCTGTTTAATTCAAAGGAGGAAGCGGTAGGGCTGGAGTGCATCATGGGAACAAAGGCGGAGAATTCTTATCAACATATGGCAAACATAAAGGTTTCTCCTCTGCATCAGCAGGCGTAACCTAAAAAGGTGTTTTTTGACCTTTGACCTGATTGATGTTCTTTAGAACCTCCATCTGAATGATTGTGAACTTCAGACACAAAGTCAAATTTCCACCGAGTTCTCCCAGTGCAGGCATGAGTTTCCACCAGGTATCCCAGCTCCCTCCCACCGTCCAAAGACAACTGCTAGCCTCACGGGTCTCTTCATGATATGTGTCAATATTATTTACATTTCAGCAACAGCAGGTCAAAGTGCTTTACATCATCACAATATAAAAACGTCAAACACATCATACAGTCAACAGTTTTGAAAACCCGTAACAGACACTGCATGTTGTCGGAACGCCATAGTCGGAATCATCAATACGTACCAAGCATGACGGTCAAGGTTTCAATTATTATGGTTCAAAAGCAACTATGAGCTGGTGAGGTTTTAGCCACAGATATAAAGAAACTCAGTGTTTCTGCTACTATGCAGTTTTCAGGAAGTTTGTTCCAAAATTTGATTGTTTGAACTTACGTGGAGAGAGTAGTGGAAAACATCCTGAATGTAGCACACGGTGGTGGCAGCACGATGCCCTGATGTTGGTTAGACATCCAGCCAGAGGTACAGTGGAACGGTTTATGTTCAAATCAAATGAGCAAGTCAAATAAAAAACCGATGTTAAAAGAGGCTCTCCATTCAGAGCAGTCTCAACGTGCGATAGACATGCCCCAGAAGAAGATTTGCATCAATACGTGCTACACGTTTCAGTAACTTTTTTTTTTTGTTCCCATGCTTTAAAAAAATAAAATAAAAAGGGATTTGTGTCACGTAAAGCCTCATTGAAGAAAACATTGAAGTTTCCTGTTGTCATGCGACAACAAGACAAAGATCAGTGAGGTCTGAGGAGGTTTTGGAGATCCTGGAGGTGCTGATCTGACCCTCCAGTTTGATCGCGGCGTTGTTCCCACTGATACCCCGCAACCCCCGCCCCGGTCGCCATGGCGCTCAGCCTCGCACAGCAGCAGATGAAAAGCACACATGTAATTTATCGCCAACGTTTCCTCCTCAGGAATAATTGTGGCGACCGCGGCTGGGCAAAGGGATCGATGGCTATAGATTTCTTTTTTTTTTGTGGTGGGGTCTCGTAGCGTTGGTCGTAATGAGAGATGGAGAGGGAGGGCTGGCGCTGTTCTTTTTTTTTTTCCCTAAGAGGCATAAGCAGCCTGAACAGATGATCGGTCCCTCATTGAGTTTACAGACCTGAAAATAAAGGTTCACTTTGGTTTTTCTATTATGTTTTTTCTTCAATTATTTCTACATTTATTTCAATAAATGCCTCAAAAATCAATTCTTCCATTAATATTTAGTTATGTCAAGAACAAGGAAACATGGGAAAAAAATTATTTATTTTTTTTCTGAATTTGTTTCTCAAAATCCAACTTAGTTGTAGTTTTAGCAATTTTCAAAGTTATTCTGTCTTTCTTCCTTCTGTTGATTCCTCGATATATCTATCGAGAAGGCAGCTAAAACATAAATCTAGCCTCTCAGGCTTACATCAGTGGTCCAGGCAACTACATTTAATGTCATTTTACAAAGCAACATTAGAAAATTTTAGTTAATTCCTTGTTTTATGCCAGAAGAATCAACCAGTAGTTCATGTCATTTTCGCTGGCAGGATTTTATCTGAGTTAAAAATCTGAAATTCCTCCAGTTCTATTGATGCGCATCATTTCACGTTGAGAACCAGCTCCAACCAATATCCTCATAAACACCCACAGATGAGCATTTCTTTGTGATTAACTGCTCATTGTTAATGTGAGAACGTGTGCCTAATGTTTTATCATTTCTCTGGTTTACAGCTGCACAATTTACTGAACCGCAGTCATTGCTGCAGTATCAATTTGTGCAGTCTCTTATTGAAGACACGTGCATCAGAACTCTGCTGTCCAATCATATATTTGGACACATCACTTTACCACTGGAATGCGATAGATTCCCACTTGTGGTTCATTATTCACAGATTCACCTATTTGTGTATTTTTCTTTGGAACTTAATTTCAAATTTCTTAGGAAAAATTCACCTATTCAAAATGTTTTTCTTTTTTTTAATTTCTTTTTTTCCAAAATAGTTGAATGAAAATTCATCTTGGGAAGTTGAACTATCTTAGCAAATGCCATTCACTGTCCTTGCTGCTGATTGGCTGAACACCCAATAAAATTGTTGATGTTAGACAGTTTTCCTTGGGTTTATATATGCATATTAAGCTTTGTATGGTAACTAAACTATTAAAATAAAGGAGTTTCAAGCATTTTTATAAGAAATGTCAATTGATTACAGACTTGATCTATTTGAAATTATATTCAGTTTTATTTTTGAACACAAAAGAAAGTTATTTTATTCGTTTGTTGTTGTTTTTCTTTGCTCTGAACATATTTAAGACGGATTTTATTGTATAAGCACAGAGGAAAAAAAACACAAAATAAAAAAAACTGACATATTTTGCAGAATTATTTTTCAGCTGCATGCAATTATAGTAATAGTAATAACAATTTAAAAGAAAAAAAAACTTTTAATGGATAGTTTTTTAACTTATAGGATTGTTTTTTGTAACGACATCTGGGCTTGGACTGTGCGGCTCCGCTGCACAAACCGGCTAACAAATGTACCTTTTTAGGGTTGTTTTTGTAAGTGGCACCGCATTAAAACTCCTCTCACAGTCGAGTGGCTTTAAATGGGCGGAACAGAGGAAACTTGAGGCTGCCGGGTCTCTGCGGACCCGGTGAAAGCTGCTATCTGTGCCGAAGAGGAGCCGAGCAGCGCCAAGGCCCAGCTGGAAGAGTCGCCCCACATGTGTTATCAGTGTGTGGCGAGAGCCGTGCTGCACCGTCGGCAACTGGGATGAATACTTAAGTGTGAGGAGCTGAGCTGCACGTAGAAAACACACACATAGAGTACATGCATATACGACCTGCATGGTAAACATAAGCGTGGCACCTACAGCATCTCCACACACACACATGCACAAAACAATATGTGCGCGTACAGTAGCTCACCACATGCAGCTTTTGTGTGTTTGCGTACATTTGCATACACATCTGCATCCAATCTGTAAATGTGTGCGCTCATTTCCCTGAGTGAGCCTAATCACAAATGTTGCAGTCTTTGTGTGTGCGTGTGTGTGTGTGTGTGTGTGTGTGTGGTGGCAGACAGAGAGAGGTAGAAAGAGAGACCATCATGCCGTTAATGACGGAGCCAGATGCAGGGAAGAGAGGAGGAGTGTAAAAAAGCTCTCCACGCTCCCCATCTGGAAGGCATCGCCCCCAAATGAAGTTGTACAAAACCATCCCATTGATAATAAAGCTAATTTTTATGGCTCTGACAAGTATGTAATTATGTTCAGCGGTGCTTTTCAGATTTTATCACAGTCAATAAACCACACTGGCAATTTCCCGTCCCCCATTTGACATATTTACACGGATCCATCTGATTGGAGGAATTAGTTAGCTATGAGAGCTCTGATGGATATACACTAGTGATCTGTGACTTCTGCTTGGCTCATCTGTTAGCCAACTAGGCCCTCTGCTCATCTGCTCAATCTGTCTTTTCTTTTCTCGCTTTCTGCTTCGCTCTGACTTTACACGTCCCTCCCTTTCTCACCATGCCCATGCTCTTTGTCTCATTGAACGCTGAGCTTCTCTCAGTGGCACTTTAGCTGCTGCTCTCGGTGACAGGAATGTCACATTGAGGCATCAAGACTCATCAGACTAATCCAGAGCCATATGGCAACTGCGATTGCACTTGTGCCATTTGATTTTTATTTTTGCGGTTGTTGACGCAGCCTCAGAGCGAAACACACGACAGCTTGAAACGGGATCAGCGTGAGAGAAACCGGCTTTACCAATAAACTTCGCTCCGTTCCAGGAAGGGATCTTTTGCGTCCATCCGTCGAAAGTATCATGTTTATAGGTCGTAGGCAGAGAGTCACACTAAGAGTGTTTGCACACACTCTTAGCCCGCTAGATTCGATTCGATTAGGGATCCAAATTACAACATTTGCTACATTTTCAGCTGCTGCGGTTCACTTTCACACTGCAGTGCACCAGACAATCCAAACCACCTTCACATCCCGCTCGCCTTTGGCAGTGCTGCACCAAGAAAACCCCAGAAGAAGACACGAGCACAACTTCCTTCTTCACATTATGCAAACAAAAAAGCAGAAGTGCCATATTTTAGTGGTTGTAGGATTTCTCTTTTTGTCATTGGTAAAAGACAAAAGGGCATTTCTCCCATAGGTGCGGTAGTTTTAGTTGTATTTACCCAGAATGCCCTGCGCTAAGTCCGCTTCCTGCTGTTGGAGTCGTCTCCAAAAGCATCCACATACGAATTTGAACTATGCCAGAGTTCCCTTTGATCAAAGTTCGCCCGGCGGATCAGAGTTTGGATTTTTGCCTGCATCAGCGTTCGATTACGCATTCACACCTCCCCAAGCGGACCGGACTTTCTCGGCAAACTGACTGGAGTTTGATTAAAGTGGACTAAACCGAGCTGGTGGGAACACACCCTAAAAGTGTTGTTAAGATCAATAATTGATGTTGTTTGATGTTTGGTTCACTTAACAATCAATCCTAACCCCTTGTTGAGAAAAGGCAAGGCTGCAGGTGTTAGAAAGACGAAACCCGAAGCCTCTTCTGCCATTCAGTATTTGTTTTTCATGTTCATTTTAGATGGCTTCTCTCAAGTAGTGGAAATTAAACATGCTGTTCTTTTACACCTTTGATCATCAAGCACTAAATTAAGCTATTAGAATTTCCTCTCATCTTTCCTTGTGTCCTCAGTGTGCTTCTCTACGTTGAGCCTCTTCCTTCTTTACAGGAGAGAAGTCCTACCTCTGTGACCTGTGTGGCTTCGCAGGAGGCACAAGACACGCCCTGACCAAACACAGACGCCAACACACAGGTAAACCACCACACACACACACAAACTCCGAGCTGTGAACTGGTTCGAGCACAAACTGACTCTTGTCTTCGCGGACTTCCTTAATCTCAGTCGTCGATTCAAACGCGAACTGTCGCGCAGTTCAGGCGACTCGCTCTCACACGGGCGCTTCAGTTTGACACGCCGCTGTTGTTGATGGGCATGTGTACGAGTATGGCTGACTGAACCTGAGATTTTTAATTTCAGTTATCATTTCACCATGTCATTCTGTCGCTTAGAGAAATTGCATTTTTTTCACATGGGCTGTCATTAACAAGTGTTTTATTTTTGGTTATTTTTCCCCCCCAAGAAGGAGGGAAATTAAGATATTGAAACAAACACCATTTCAACTGGCAGACTACCAACAATTATTAATGCTCTTATAAATATTCATTTGGTATTTAATAATTATTTCAATTTGCTTCTTAGATTTTGAACCTCAAGCGTCCAATTTCTGTCCAGCCCCACTTTGCTGATGCGTGTCGGTCGATTTACCCGCATGGTGAACGACAACAGATTTGACAATGTAGCCACCGAGGCTACTAGGAAGCCCGACATTATATTGCGCAAACTCCCAAGGGTCACGCTGGGCCATTATTTTTGATAAATTCGTAGCTCTTACGCAGCAGCGGGCAAGCGGCCGTCGCCTTTCCTCTCGACGTGGAAATGTCACCGAGGCAGTAACAAACGGTGTCCAGTGAAGGTCATGTTAAGCATAAAAAGAAAAGAAGCAGACTCTTGAAGATTTTGAGTTTTCTGATGAATGGCTCAGTCGTTGCAGGACGCAAAGCAATACAACCAACGGAGAAAGTTTCTGAAAAACACAGAGGCAAATACACGTGAAGGCAGAATTCACTCGAATGAGTTATGAGACAGCAATATCAGCACCCCGCTGTTAGAACAGTTGCCACTTATTTTGAAAGGATGGTTCACATGTCACTTCCTGGTGACAGCTTATTTCTAGCAAAAGCAGCGTTTCCCCTGCTGTCAGTGAAATAATAATAAAAACAAACTGATACTGACCTTTTATTTTGATGCGAATGTATTTAATGCTCAAAGAAGACTGCTTTGATTTCGCTAATTTTACACATCATCAGTTATTTACCTATTTCATGTCAGCTGAAGTGTTTTATGAGTGTGTGTGTGTGCTTGTCTTCCCATGTCTTCTGTTTCTCGTCTCTAATGTCTCCCTCCTGCCTTTTTCAACCCCAACAGGAGAGAGACCCTTCAAGTGTAAGCTCTGCAACTTCGCCTCCACCACGCAGTCCCACCTGTCGCGCCACAAACGTGTTCACACCGGAGAGAAACCGTACCGCTGCCCCTGGTGCGACTACAGGTACCGGCTCATTGACCCACACTTGGCTGTCGGCGCCGGTGGCGTCGATGATCAGGAGGTTGATAACAGGGGGCGCCAGAATGCAAAAGTGTGTGTACTTGACAGCGAGAAAGCAGGTGGCGTTGTCTGGTATTTTAAGGGGGAGCGTTTGGGGACAACGGTAAAAGCTTTGTGTGTGTGTGTGTGTGTGTGAGTGCATGGTGCTTGAAAGCGGTGGAGAGCCGACAGGTCTAATCTCCACAGCATGGCTCCATCTCATCACTCTGCCATCATCAACAAGCCCAGCCAGATCTCCACAACACGCACACCCACAGCCACATTCCCGCTCGCATCCTCACACACCGTGTCACTGTCACCGCCGGGTCCCTGTCATTAAAACACCATCACACCACATCAGTAATTACACAGGAAATTGTCGGTGAAATTGAAAAAGTTTTGGCCGGTGTTGCACATCTCCCTCTCTCTCTCTCCCTCTCTCTCTCTCTCTCTCTCTCTCTACCTGTCTGCTCCTCTCTCCCTTTCACTCGTCCCCCCTTCTCTCGGCCCGGATCGTGGCAGGAAAGTGTGAAAGGGAATGATCTCAAACCCATCATCGGTTTTAGATGTACTCATTTGTTTAGTTTTTTTGTCCACCGTCTGCGACATAATCATTTCAGAGGCTCGCTACACCTGCTTTGATGATATGAAGCACTGGACTCAGACTTTAGCTGTGTTTTCGAGGCGACTACATACAAAAGACAGATGGGGGGGGGGGGATGCTGACAAGCTATAATTGTTCCCAAATTATTGCTTTGTGTTTTTAAAAAAAAAACGAAACCTCTGGGTCACCCTTTTTTTATTGTTATTTTTACAAGCCAATAATTTGTCTAGTTATTACTCAAATTGGTCGATACTGTTAAATGTCCTTTTTACGTCTATCGAACTAATGTTTGAATGTTTGGAGGGTTTCTTGTTTTTTACATCCAGATGTCTCTGTTTCCTTTATATTCATGAGCTTATTCGGTTTTTCGCTCTGTGAGAGGACGAGGACTGTTCGTCCGTCCTTCAGCCAGTTTAACCCTAACCCCAAGGAACAAAAATAGTCAGGATGCTGAACAAGAAGCGTAGCATTCAGTTTATGAGCTTAAAAAAAATAAAATTTCTTGTTGCATAAAAAAAAAATCTCTAATACAAGTAGTTTCCAAAAAAAGTTAAGTATAAAAAAACAATCTTACGTTGAATGATGCTGAGTATTTTGTAAATTTTGTTCCAGCTGAACACTGAAAATCATTCAAAGCTAAATTGTAAAAAAAAAAAAAAAAACTTTATGAGGATCACTGATCCACATGCTCCTTTGTGTGAAATTTGGGCCTCGTCTCAAACCACCAGGCTTTTCTCGACTATAAGAAAGGTACTTTCCCGCAGAACGAGCCAAATGTTCTCGTCCCTATTGTTCCCTGGCTGATACATAATGATCGTTACTGATAGCAGCAAATGAAACACTAAATTAGAAGCCAAATTAACATTTTGGTAGCCCCAAGGGCTCTGGGGATCCAGGGGGGGAAGGAGGAAGACGATGGAAACACCCTGCTTGCTTCCAAATATAAAGACAGAACTTGAATGTGAGGGGCTCGTACCTGCGCCTTGCTTTTACACCCTCACCTGGTTGTAATAAGGAGCAGCTGGATAAGTTCGACCTTTGAGTGAATATCGGCCTTAAGAAATAAAAACGTCGCTTTTGTAGTTCAGCCTTCTGTGACTGACAGCCGCTGCTCGCTGGAAACAAAAATGCGCTCCAGGGATGTGATTCGCACAGCCACAGTATTCCATGTTAAATGTTGCGGGTGTCGTCCACGGTTCTCGCCTGATACGACGCTATCCCCATCAAAGCCGCTTCTGAAAGGCATGTAAATGAGCGGGGAGTAAATGATCTATCAAATGCCACTCATCCACCATTCAGACAGACGCAGATAATGGAGGGGGGATAATTATAGTTGGGAAATAGTGGTGAAAATATTCTAATGATATTGCGTTGGGAGTCCGGGGTTGTCAATTAATGATGTCTGTCTCACTTTTCCGCTGCTATTTATGCAAGCTGCTAAACTGCTTTACTTCCACTGTTTAGAAATGATTGCTATTGTTCACAATGAGAAGTTCCCCCCACACACACACACACACTCCACCCGCCTCTCGTTAAAGTCATAGTGGCATCTTAAATGGTCTAATTAATCTGTAGCCTCTGACTTCTTGCACGCCTGGACCTACTATTACTTATTGGATGCTTAGACGTTTTTGTTTCGATCCAGCTGATGGCGAGTTTGGCGATGAAACGCGTGCCGCCAGCGGCGGTCAAGGCCCGCAACCTTGCAAACTGACGGAAACGATCGACAGAGGAGAGGGAGCCATTAACCATTCGGCACAATATTGCACAAATGATTAGCGTTACAACCCCCTCCAAAAAATATATATATGCATATATACTTCAAACACACACAAGAAACACATTTAAATCTTTCCTAACAAAGCACCTCTTCAGTTCCACCTCTCCCATTAGCATACAGTCTTGGTGAGGAGGAATGTGGAAGTGGCTCAGATGAAGCCGCAAAGTGGCGGCGCTGAGGTGACGTGTGCGTCGGCTATCAGTATGGCTGACTCCCATGGCGGGTGCACAGGTTGGGGGAGGTTGTCGAAACGACGTTGGACTAATTAATCCGGCGTATAGTAGGAGGGTTAGTGTGGGCTTTCACTAACTGTGACACCTGCTGACTCCTAAACGCACATTGTGTTGTTTTAATATGACAATTACGCCATTACCATATCTGAGAGATAGCATGGCCCCCATAGGAATCCACCCGCGCTCTCTTTAGAGCCTTTTAGCGCTGCTTCAAATTTTATCTATTTATGCCGCAGTCCTAGAATACCAGATCAGCTCGCTTTTCAGCATTAGACGCTTTCTTTTTAGCAGCTTCATTTGTGTTAATTTGAGTGCGTGTGACAGTTTAAAATTCAGTTTTTGTGCTTTTTTTGTTGTTTTTTTTTCTCCCTCCAACAGGCTGAAGTGGATTCAACAGATGGCTGCAAGTTGCCTGTGAAGCTGCTTCGCTTTGTTCGTCACAGCAGATAAAACAGTAATCACAGAGAAAATATAGTTATTTGTTCGGATAAACTCATATTATTTAATATTGGGTTTCTAAAGGAAATGAATTACACTGTGTGCAAGTCCTTTACAGATATGCTTTTCTTCACTTTGTCACCATATAATGACAAACTTCTGTCATTATTACAGTTAATTCTGATTATTATGTAGATATGAAGTAGGAGGAAGAATATAACATGTTTTTTTGTTGTTTTTTTTTTTCATTTTTATATGCATTTAGCCACCTGTGGGCCGACTTTTGATGAAAATACATCTGAAAACATTTTGCTTCTCCAGGAGGGTGCTTGACCTCATCACTTTCTTTCCCCATGACTCATAGCAAACTCACATCAGGTCATCTTGTAGCTTTCTTCCAAAAACATCTTCACTCACCTCTAAATACCAGATTTGTTGAACAAAACCAGAAAAGGGGGCAAAAAATACACTTGCGCTGCATACATACATACATTTGTGGAACTATTTATTTTTTTTTTTAACTGCAGAATCCTTGACCTGGTGAACATTGTGCAACATTACCTGCATGCAGGTAATGTTGCACAATATGTTGCTGGTGACCCCAGCAACATATTTTCAACTCTTAATTCTTTAAAATCATCATACATAGGTGTGCGTTGGCAAAGGTATTTTTTCGGGTTGAGAGTGCCTCAACAATAGAACATCTATTCTCTACTTGTGCACCACCCAGTGAGAGCTGGCTCCGTTTTTTTATTTTTTTTATTATTATTATTTATTTGCTGTGAAGCTGGGCCGGACCACAGACCTGTGATGGAGAGAGGCGTCTCTGCAAAAGTGAAAACAAATTCCCTCTTTGGCTGGCGTGAGCTATGGCACAGTGGGGCTTTATTGTCCCGGCCAAGGTGATAAGGGAGAATAATTGCGTATTATACTGTCCGAGAATGTCAGGTCCAAACTGAGCACAAGTGCCCCATCCATCAACGCACGACGGTGTGTGAAGGAGTATTCCGCCCCGCACATGCGCGCTTGTATGATGTATTGTGGGTGAGCACATGTCTGCGTGCGAGTTCATTGATTCATGTCTGTATATGAAGACCACTGCTGTCATTTGAGTCTTTATTCTTATTTTTTTCTTCAGCTCCCGCTTTTTATTTTGCAGGTATTCAGTCTAAGGACGCACGCGCCGATCTGCCTGTACCTTTAACATGAGCCTGTTTGTTTATGTGTGTATGGGGGCAGGTTTAGATACAGTCTGGGAGCAGATCAGGCAGCATCATTAATCAGCAGCAGGTTGCGTCTGACTCTCCGAGCTGACATTGTTACATCCTATCCCCCTGCAGTAAGCTCACTTCTTGGCCTGTGCTATTTGACCAGCACACACACACACACGCATACACACACACAACACATACACCACAACATCATCATCCTTTACCTTTCTTACAGCTGCTGAAGATACATAACTGCATAAAGGATGTCCTCAGACATCTGTGTTTAATGCATTCAGTGGGCCTGGATCCTCCAGCGGTCCTACCAGAATGCCCCCAGCATGCTCAGATGAAAGAAAAAGTGTGATAAAAGGAACACAAGATAGCTTTACTGTGTCAAAACTGGATAAATTTAATGCTCGGAGGCCTCGTCCGGTCTGTGTCTGGGGTTCTTGCCTTGTATATGTCCACATAACAATGAAATGTTTGACTCGATAGCAAATATTTCACTTATATTCTCCCTCTTGAAACATCTTTTGAGCTCTCGCTGTCGTTTTTTTATTTTTATTATTATTATTTTT
The DNA here is from genome assembly GCF_027474105.1 of Poeciliopsis prolifica. Classification (NCBI taxonomy): domain Eukaryota; kingdom Metazoa; phylum Chordata; class Actinopteri; order Cyprinodontiformes; family Poeciliidae; genus Poeciliopsis; species Poeciliopsis prolifica. Next base: position 5,796,463 of record NW_026562392.1, on the reverse strand, counting down.
CTTTACTCGCGGAAGACAAGAGTTTCATCGTTTGCTTTTCTCGGTTTTGCCTCCCCAGGTCCAACTGTGCCGAAAACATCCGGAAGCACATTCTCCATACGGGGAAACACGAGGGAGTGAAGATGTACAACTGCCCCAAGTGTACCTACGCCACCAACTCCCCCATGGAGTTCCGTAACCACCTGAAGGACAGTCACCTCGACATCGAGAACCCAGACCTTGCCTACCTTCACGCGGGTAAGGTTGCACAAACTCCCACCTTCTCCCAGATTCTACTAAGTTCTGGAAACAGATTCGACAATACATGACAGAAGATGGCAGGTGATCTTCACTAACTGTCTGAGTAATAATCCAATGAAACCTTTGCCTTTCGGTCAGGCTTAACAGAGCAAACCTGAATTATTCAGATTTCTATCAATGCAACAGATAAATTCTTTAATTTCTTCTAAAAGTCAGATGACTGTCTCTCTTTCGGTAAGTTCCTCACTACTTCGATGACTTTGTTTGTCTTGGTTACTGAGCAACTCTCCTGGATTGGCCAAAGGCCAGGCGGGCATTTCACCAATTTTACAGCTGATAATCTGTTCTGTAGTCAGAGGAGCCTCCGCTCTGCCTCTGAACACATTTCTTTGCTTTCTCCAAGGGGACCTTTGTATTCTAAGATATCAACCAAGGTTGTGTCACACTGATGCTATCGAGGTGTTAGAGTCTTCAAATATTTGCAAAAAAAATAAAATAAAATCAAGGCACACACTGCATAAACTTACAAATCTGGAAATATCTAAAGAAGTGTTACTGATAATCATCGAGTTATTTCCTCGTTTTGCCAACTTTGTTGTGGAAGCAGAGTGCAGTTTTATATATATATATATATATATATATATATATATATATATATATATATATATATATGGTATCTCTGGCACCTCAACGGAGGTTGAGGTGCCAGAGATACCATCATGGGAGGACAAGCCCCTACATGGGATGTACCACCAGCAAATAACCCAAGTGGCTGATATCAGTAAATCCTACCAATGGCTGGAAAAAGCTGGACTCAAGGACAGCACAGTGGCCCTCATCCTGGCCGCCCAGGAACAGGCCCTAAACACCAGAGCAATAGAGGCCCAGATCTACCACACCAGACAAGACCCAAGGTGTAGGTTGTGCAAGGAGGCCCCTGAGACAGTCCAGCACATCACAGCAGGGTGCAAGATACTGGCAGGGAAAGCGTACATGGAGCGACATAACCAAGTGGCAGGCATAGTGTACAGAAACATCTGTGCAGAATATGGACTGGAAACCCCGAGATCAAAGTGGGAAACACCGCCAAAGGTGGTGGAGAACGCCAGAGCTAAGATCCTGTGGGACTTCCAGATCCAGACAGACAGAATGGTAATGGCGAACCAACCAGACATTGTTGTAGTGGATAAACATCAGAGGAAAGCCGTTGTGGTAGATGTAGCAATACCAAGTGACTGCAACATCAGGAAAAAGGAGCACGAGAAACTGGAGAAATACCAGGGCCTCAGGGAAGAACTGGAGAGGGCCTGGAAGGTGAAGACCACAGTGGTGCCTGTGGTCATCGGGGCCCTCGGTGCAGTAACCCCCAAACTGGAGCAGTGGCTACAACAGATCCCAGGAACAACATCAGACATCTCAGTCCAGAAATGTGCAGTCCTTGGCACAGCCAAGATACTGCAGGACCCTCAAGCTCCCAGGCCTCTGGTAGAGGACCCGAGCTCAGAGGATAAGAACCACCCGCGGTGGGTGAGAAGGGAATTTTTATATATATATAAAACTCATTTGGGGGATTATTTATGGTGGTGGGCTGCCTCTCAAATGTAAACTGTTCAATGACGCTGAAAATTTTTGCTTTAAGGATTTTTGAAGTTTGCGGCATACCACACGGATCATTCCTGCTCCCCCTTATGCTTTTTAAATACATGTCTTCTATGAATCAGATTGTTTGAGAGCAGCTGTCCATTCATCGTCAGTTCATTTTAATTACTAGGGAATCTAGAACTACAGTTCAGTTTGCAAATTTTTCCAAGGAACATGTCTCCAGAATATTTGCAGATTTTTTCATAGCACTGATGTTAAATGTTTCAGATAAAATGCAGTTTGCGAAGCTGAAATATCCAGGTGCAACGTCACTTTGGCACGCTGTTGGTGGCAAATGAGCCCTCACCAAAACTGCATAGGATACATTTTAAGTTGAAGGTCACGGTTTGTTAGAATAAATAGTAATGGAGATCATGCCGACTTCTTTTTTCTCAATTTTAATCTCACTCCCACTCTTCCTTTATAATGGTGCTACACAAATATTATACTGACTTTGTTGTTTTTTTTTTCTTCTTTTTATGTCTTCTACCCCACATCTCATGTTAGTGGGGAACATTTATCCTACTTCCAAAACCTTATTTCTTTTGTTCTTTCGAGGTTTTTGCCCTTGATCTTGCATTGCTTCTCTGAAGTGTGCGAGTCGACATTCTTAGAGTGCATTTTTGTCAGTGGACCAAGTCTTGTCATTCAGTTCTGATGGAGGTGCGCCCAGCAACAAAGAAGCGGAGCTCAGAGTTTGCTGGTGTAGCCATCCCTGCCAATCACTCAGGCCACAGAGACAGATGAAATCTCGTCCTTCCTCTATTGGTTTCCTTTGTGTTCCAGTGTTCCTCTTTGTCCTTGAGGACCTCCAAATCCAATCGGTAGAGTGGCTGTCCTTCAGAGGTGCAGTGAGGACAGCCTTTATCCTGTTATCCCTCTGACCTTACACAAAGGCGTTGGAACCAGAGGAGGGCACCATGGAAAAGAGGCCAGGCAGGGACATTACTGGAAAAACACGTATATTCCTCGAAATGATAAGGGTTGCGTCCTTGTTCGGACCCTGAAGTTTTTTGTTCTAGATTAGTGACTCGTTCTTTTTCTTTATATTTTTTTGTCAAATTTAGAGATCTTTCTTAACCTTCTTTACTTCCACCTCCTAACCTTCCCGTTCAACCTTTTTACCTTAGTACTTCCATATTCTCTGTATCCTTTCACCTTTAACCAAAGCACACATTTAGGTTTAGATTTTATTTCTCACCTCAGTGTGTCCTGACCTTTGGTTAAAACAGATTCTGAATCGGCTGTACTTTATGCCTCCCAAGTTTCACCTGTGAACCGTAAAAAAAAGAACGAGATATACAGACGGAAGCCTATTCTTTGGCTTCCCTGATGAAGATGTGCAAGGCTAAAAATACATGGCACATACATGTACCTCTGAACAATTTGGAGCAACCAATTAACCTAACGTGGTTTGGGACTTCGGAAGGAATCTGGTGTACCCGACATGCATGCACAAAAAGAACACGCAAACTCCATGCAGAAAATCCCCAGGCCGGCATCTGAACATATTAAAAGTTTTCTGGTCGGACAATTATTTGTACCTTCTGCTGTGAATACTTTTTGCTGAAAGCAAAGAACTTAAGGAAAGTGTTGATTGGGAGCGCCCAAGTGCATCTCGTCAACACATTGTTTGCATTGGGTTGAGGGGTGTCGATACACTACTTGGATAGATTTACCAGAACTTCACCCGTGGGGTTTGTTTGGTGTGAAGTATTTGTTTTTAAGCCTGACGCCATTCATGCGTGTTGCTTTTCAGTTTTATCCTCTGCTGCTTCAGCAAGGTTAGACCGTACAGAGAGGCTGGTCTTTGAGAATCCATCCTTTCACAATCTCACTAGATCCTTCAGAGCATTTTATCCTCACTTAAGCGTCCCACACAGCCGGGCATACTTCATTCTACACTTTGACTCATGCGTAGACCAAAAGAACAATCAGTCACAAGGACATACATGACATGTGACTGACACTCTCTGTTCACGCTGAAAGTGGCAGGTGTGTGATCTTGACTAGGTGCCCAACTAGCTCAGCAAACTTGTAAGGATCTATACAGGTTGTGGGAAATGAAGGGATTTGTCACAAGAAATGTAACCAGTTGGTACTCTTGACCATGAAGTCTCAACCATCCATCAATAGTGAGCACCGAATCCACATGGCTGACAGAATATGCACAACACACCCCAGGATGTGGGAGCCTTGAGGGATTCTTCCCCTCAGCTCATCCTATAGGTTTACCACAAGACTTAGTTCTGTGGACTGAGACGGGTAAGGTGAGATGGTTGATTTTGTGTCTTGACTAATCGTTTCTCTTTTGCTCTTAGTTGACACTAAGTCTTATGCCAACTTTACAGTTGGCATAACACGCTTGGTCACGTTTGATAAATTGTGTCATCCAATTATCAAAACCTCAGAATCTGGCTCGATAAACCCAGGCCCGTGTCTATAGAAATGTGGAGACCCATGGATATTATATCTATATCTGAGGGGAACATAGACTCATGGAAACTAATATAATTTTTTTGAGTATAAGTAAATAGCATAAATAAATTGCTGATTATTTTAAAGGACCAACAATTGTGCCACTGTTGATTTGACTTTTGTTGAACTATTATCTATAACGAATGTTCTCTACTTTTTCTCCGTCCAGTCCAGTGCTGCAATGGGTCACATACGTTATCACAGATTTTCAAAAATTTTATTTCATTTTTAGCGTTTCGTGTGAAGGTCAGATCTCATCAGAAAAACACACCATCCAAAGGAAGCACATCCTCCTCCTTCAGTCAAATTAAGCGGCGTATTTTCAAGATGTCATCTTGCCTCTAATAGATATTCAGCTCACAGCTCACCACACGCAGGAAGCGAAGAATGACAGCAGCTGAAATAACCTAAAATGCAGCAGCTGGCCCTTTCAACCCAAAGAAGTAAACTTTTTCTCTCTGAAAAATAATTGCCTTTAATATTTTATCCTCCAGGAGTATCAGCATGTAAATAAGGACAAATGCCGGCGTTAAAACCCAAAAGCAAAAAGAAGAAACAGGTGATCTGAAAGATTGAATATCCACTTGCGAAGCGCTCCTCTTTGAAAAGGAGCAGAGAGGGGAGGTGGAGGTGGCAGCGGGAAGAGGAGTTCTTCATCTAAGTAGACAGAACGAGTCCAAAAGAAAGAGACAGGGGGAAAAAAGATTAAGAAGGTAGATGTTGAATTAACCTGCTTGTGATTGCTCTCTGTCAGAGTGGCACCGGGGCCAGCAGCGAGAGGCAAATCGGCTGTGATGGCCCTTCCTGCTGTTCCCCCTTTGAAAGACACAGATCAAACGCAGCCTCAGTCACGGGCCCTTGTAGCCCCTCGCGCCGGATTGATTGACACCCGAACGTCTCGGCTCGCGCTTCGCCTTTCCATATCGCTTCCTCTCGTCTCTCCCCTCCCTTCCTCTCTCTCTCTTTCCTTCTTTATTCAGCGTCGCACTTCAAATTAAAGCCTCTCTCCAGGATGAAAGCAGAGGTCCTTTGCAAACGAAGGAAGAGAGGGGAATTAGATCCAGCAACTGATGGAGGGGAATGGTGATTAGGGCATCAGAGGGAAGGAAGAGGGAGAAACAAAAGGAGGTTAGATACGTGAGGGGAAAATGTTGCTGACAGGAGTCATTTTGATGAAGCGGTAATGACGATTGTCTTTCATGTGAGGAGAGACGCCGCGCCAGAGTCACGAAGTGATGGCCGCAACACGGCAGAGCCTCTGCTACACCCACAGTGACTGCAAAAAGCATTTATACTCCTTTTATTTGCATAATTTGTCCACTTGAAACTTCAAATAAAGCAGGGCTTTTTTTATTGGGATTTGGGGCGTTAGACCGGGGGTCAGCAACATTTTGCCATTGAAGGAGTCACTTTTAGCCCCCTACTAACAAAACTCACCTAGAGCCGCAAAACATGATTTACTAGATATGTACCTGGTACATATGTAGCCATGAACCACAATCACAATAAACATGTGGAAGAAGGTGCTACGGACAAACTGCGACATCTTTCCTTCTTTGAGCTAATCGAAGACGCTGGGGAGACGGATGGAGCTAAATAAAGCGAAATCCTGGAGGAAACTTGGACTTGAGAGTGGAATAATAACCCTACACTTGAAGTCATTGCTGCTATGGAAAGAATCAAAGCATATTCAGAGGCTACAATAGTTTGGCCAACTTTAAGAAAATTTCAAAGACTATTTGCAGCTCTGATTGTGGCGACCTTGGTTATGAAAAGTATTTGCTGAGAGAAGCCGAATTTAAAGGCTCGCCACACTTTTCTGATTTTTCCTGCCGTTTCTCACATCAGTCCATGCTGTGAAACAGTAAAGTTTTCAGTTGTGCCACTGAACGACATTGTGGGAAATGCTTTGAATCCCTTAACGAGACACCGACTACCCTCGCTAAACTCCGCCTCAGCATGCAGTAGACGTGGTGCAGCCGCGCCGCTCGTTCCCTCTCCCTCCTCCCAGAGAGGTTGGCTGCTGCGTTGGTTTGTAAACAATCGCCACCCTCACCGAAACGCAGGCGAAACACCACCATCAGCTCCGTCAGACCATCTCCGCTGCCTCCATTTATTTTTTTATTTTTTTAATTTTGAAATACTTTTCCACATTTTCAACTGAGGTCAAAAGCGCCCACCTCCGGGGCTCAGAGATCAAATGCTACGTAATTAGCCGAGAGCGTCTGACGACGCGATGCTCGGCGCCTGACAAAAACACACACACACACAAAAAAAGGTGAAGCAAATAAATAAGTAAACTTCTTGGAGGCATTGTTGCTGCTTTATGCAGATTATGTTTTCCATAATAATCCATGATGGATTGCCACAGCAGAGGGCCAGAGGAGGCGCTGGCCTTGTAAGTGATGATCTTAATACACAGTTATAACCACGGGCAAATTCATTTGTTTGCTCGTTTTTTTTTTTTTTGGTTTTTTGTTTTTTTTTTTATATTCCTTATTAAGCAAATCTGTAAACAAATATGGGTTTTGATGGCTTTTACTTAAGTAATGCATCTCTGCGGGCGCACACCTACCCCTCCTCGCTTTCACCTTCTGTTCATCATGTAATGAAACATTACTCTCATGAGTTTTACTTGCATATCGTGTTACAGCGGCGCGTCAGATTGTTGGAGGACAGGTGTGTGTGTCATGCAAATATGCCCCAGGTATTCCCGAGCATACGACACCGTGTTGACGTTGTGAAAGAAGCCGCAGACACCGGCGATAAAATCAACATCTGTTTCTAATAACAACGCGTTATATGTGACAAGTTTTTGCACGGGCAGGGACAGAAACACACACACGGGTTTTGAAAAAAAAAAAAAAAGAAAAGAAAAAACAGTGATAGGACTTCAAGTCGTCAGCTTCGGTGATAAACCTGTGTCTCCGTGTCGCCTTCCTTATGTTTGCGTCGGCTTGATGGACATTAATGAAAAACGGTGTTCTGTTTGGAATTATGTAAAACCTCAGGAGCGGCGTTGGGAAATTGTGCTGACGCCACGGCGGCAGCAGAAGAAACTCGGTGATGCTGAGGTGAAGTTAACACTGGGATTCAAACCTTTCCTCATCCTGTTCGACTTTAAAAGTTTAGAAATGTTTGTGTTTGGATCGTTTTCAGCTCTGGTTGAAGACAGAAAACAGGAAAGAGTCTCAAAATTGCATGTTTTATTGTTTTTGTGATGTTTCCATCCATCCATCCTTTCGTCATCTATTTATCCTTTGACCAGTCCGTCCTTTTTGCATCCATGCTGCCATCTTTTTTTGAGCCATCCCTCCATTCTTTTGTCATCAATCTATCATTTTCCATCCGTTCTTTTTTTTTTTTTTACCAATCTCTCCTTTTTCATCCATCCCTCCATTCGTCTGTAGAAATATGTGCCTTAAATTCACTTCATCTTTTTGCATTCACACAAATTACTAGGAATAAAAAAAGAAAGCAAAGTACACTTTATATATATTTTTTCCCACCATCTGTTTGCTTCTCTTCAGGTTATTACAATCTGGAAATGACTCACTTTGATTGTTTTGAACCAACTATAAAATATTTCTCCCACCATCAGTTGGTGACCTCAGCGACCACGGACACAGAGGCCTTAAAGCAGCGTTTAAGCTCTGCAGGGAGAATGAAGCCATAAAGGAGAAACCTCCCAGCTTCTTCTGATCCACTCACTTTGACCCGTTCATCCAAACCTTTAAACGAGAGGGAAAAAAAGCCCCCTTTTTTTTTTTATTGTTAATCAATATTCAATACCTGCTTCTCCCACACCCGCCGCCGCCACTTCCTGTGTTGTCTTGTTTGAGTTATGAGAGCAGAGAAGCATCTGCTCCGTCTCCAATCCCCAAGGAGACGAACGCCAACCGATGTGTGAGTCTTTTTGGGGTTAGCTAAGCATTTTATGGAGTGGGGGGGAACTAGAAAAAAAGAAAACAACGCATCAGTTGCACGCATCTCAGAAAACCAATCCGGGCCCGGTCTGGGACGAGCAAGCAGCAATTCCTGCGTAATGACCTGCTCCAATGAGCGTGAAAGCTCTCCCAACTGGCTGCATTCATCACACATCAGCCACAACAAACGCTCTTTTGTTTCATCCTCTTTCCCTCCCTACCTTTTTTTTTCTTCTTCGTCTTCCTCTTCCTGCCAGCGTCATTCAGGCAGCCTCTGCTTGGCTGCTTAGCCGCCATCAGGAGTCCTGACTGACATGTGGCGTTCGGTCAGACAGTTCAGGTGTTGCAGAACCATATATATATATATATATATATATATATATATATATATATATATATATATATAATGTCACCTTTTGGCTATCACGAGCAAAATTAGTTCCTCGGGATAAATGATGACCGGAGGAGCGGTCGTCATTGTCGGACTGGGTCAAACCCGGCGCCTCTGGACACGTTCTGTCACATTCAGAACATCCGAGGCAGATTGATGACACATGATATATGCTCCCCGGTGTTGCCAGTGACACACTTAGGTTAGCTTTGTGCTTATGTTGCAGTGTTCTGAAGCGTTGCAGATGGCTTATGTAGGACACAGCCGAACGGGACGAGAGATGAAAACTGTAGGAATCTGTTTTTAACAGGCGCTACATTCCCGATTATGACATTTGGAGGGTAGGAAACTGGGCGAGGCAACGTAACGCGGTGGCCGCAACTCTGCTGCTTTTGCTAAGGAAAATGAAAATAAAATAGAAAATAAAGCTTGAATGTGATATTTCCTTATTCCCTGAACTGGGAGCAGTAGTTAATGAGAAACTTTTTATACTTTCTTTTTCTTGAAAGCTGTGCTTGCCAGTTTTGTTTTGATGCACTACGCCGGATCCCTCATGAATTGGATAATCACTTATATAAACTACTGGTTTTTAGAGTCCCCAGGGATTATCTGAGTTCTTTTTTTCCTGGTTTTATTTTTATTTTTTTTTTGAAAAAATGAAAATGGCAGAGCGTCTTGCTCTGTGGAGGTCGAAGAAGCTGCCGGTTGCTATAAAGTCTCATCCGCATTTCAATCCTTTTCCCTCTCTTCTGCCCATCCATTTGGAGCAAACAGCTAACATGCAAGATATACAGACAAATGCAAGTCAGTATCAACTTGAAAAAATTAACTGATAAAGTTAAGAGACTTTTAAGAAAAAAACGGGGAGAAGCAGAAAATATAAAACTGCTGTTGAGCGATTAGTGCTGCCCCATCCTGACCTTTCACTGAGCCAACAGTGCTCCGTAGTACCAACATGTAGTCCCTGATCGCCACCCTCATTGGCTGACGTGCACTTCTGAGAACTCCATCGCGACCTTTGCCCCCCCCCCCTCTGCCGTGCCGGGGACCCTTGCGGTCCCCCTTCCTCTCTAACCCTTCCGTGTGTCGCCTGTTTGGTGGCTCTCCAAACGTGTCAGCGTCTCTAATTAGCTACAGGCTCAACTTTCCTCAACTAAACAACCAATTACCGACACTTTAGCCCTGCCCAGTCCCATGTTTCCTGATACAGTGGCCTATTAGGGCCCCTTATTTCTTCCACAGCATAATTGAATCCCCTGGCTTCTCATCAGCGGGCTAATTTAAGCCAATGTGCAGAGTTGGTAATCAGACGGGTTGCCCATTAGGCTATCAGACCCCAATTAAGTGCCCTCTTATTTCCACCATAACAAGCCACTATCACTGCCGCTGTTATTGTATGGCCTCTTGTAGTGCTTAGGTTTGTTTGGGAAGAATCTGCGGTTTGTTTGGAGAAGGAAAGGAAAATGTGGAATAAAGGAGTTTTAATGTCAAGTTCTCGCCGATGCAAGAAGCGTTTTACCAGATACACTTACAAAGGAAAAAAAAAACCTGTGTAAAATAAGTTTGCCAGAGAGAAAGAGGTCTCATCTTCAGAAAGTCCTGAGAGTCTTTAAGACTTTTCACAAAGTTTATTGCCCGTCAGAGATTTAAATTTGTCTTGGGTAATAATTTACCTCTATGATGTAGCTAATAGGTAGTTGTGCAGGTTGATAGAGATGCTCCAGGAAATCATTTGGTGATGATTGTTGACCTGTTTCCAATTTGACTGGGCTCCACGTATGACCGTTGCTCAAGGACACAGTAGTCATCTTGCAATTGGAAGGTTGTGGGGTTGATTCCAGTTTCCTCCTTTCGCATGTTGATGTGTCCCTGGGAGGAAGGCACGAATGGGTAAAATTGCTTCCATTTTTTAAATTTTTTTTGAAAGAACAGTGAACTCACCGTTGTGAGAAACTGGAGAGACATCATTTTAATCTAATAATTATAATCTTTTTTTTTTGTTACATTTATTCTGATTTTCAATCATTATTATAAAATGTATGTTAGAGTAATAACATGCTCATCTTTCTGAGTAGTTGCCAAATCTTTGCAGCTCCTCAAGAAGTGGAAGTACAAAGCTGTTAGAAACAAAACTATTGATCGAGGCAGTAAGAGCGTTCATAACTTCCAGCATATAATAAGAATGTTCAGCAAAGTTTGTTTTTTAAATTGATTGATCTGGACACTTTGGGTGCCTCAGAGAGGAAGTAAGAATCCACGTCATCTAGGAAATAACTCACAATCTGCTCCGTTAGTGATGCTGGTCATCCTAACACGAGGAGCTAAACACGTCCTGAACTTTGGTCTTTTAACCCTTAAAAATAAATAATTTTTTGGCTCACATTGTCAGGGGTAGTTTCATAAAAAGTTTGAAAAATTGGCAGTGACCGTTACATTTTCCGTTTCCGTGTTTCTGTAACTCCCCGGTGACTTGACTAAAGCTAGCCGGGAACGAACTACCGCACCTTAAAGTTAAAGAAAAAGAACAAAAAGCACTGACATAAAATGATAAAAGTTTGGAGGTGAATGCCTTTCTGTCCTCTCACAAGTGTGAGAAAAATCTCTGACTTCTTTTTTCTCTCTTTCTTCTCCTCCGCTCTCCCGGTTGCCTGTCCTGTCTCGGTGACTGGTGCAGCCGAGAGGAGCCCGAGTGTGAAAGAGGCCCACAGGGGCCTGATGAGGACTGTCTCACCGATGTCTGGGACATCTCAGTACCCCCAGTGCCGGCGTGTGTGTGCGTGCGTGCGCGCGTTTAAGGTAGCAAGAGTTCTGCTGCGAGCGCGTCTTCAGTTTCTTTGTGAGTTTAGTGTTGGTGTCGACTCCCCATAGCCTAATTAAAAAGGCGAGAAAAGCCACTCGCAGGGAGATTAAACCTAAAAGGGTAAATTAGTGCTCAAAACGGGTGTGGCATACGCACACATATGCACGGGCCATGAAATCTCTTCTGACACCTGTAAGAGAGGGGAACAGAATAACAGAACGAGGAGGGCGGTAATGAAGAAATGCCTTTTTGGTGACTCCGTTCACTGGGTCTTATGAATTTGCTCAAATGAGCTTTGCGACAAAAAACAGAAGAAATGAGATTTTGTGTGTTTTTGTTGACTGAACAGCAAAATCAAACTCTTTATTCTATGAGCAACCTTAAAGTGATGAAAACCGCGCGCTTACGATGTTGAACTGAATTTAATCCTCGACTGTTGAGGCTAAACTGTACATTTTTTTATCGAAGCATAATCACGAGACGTATTATGTTAAAACTGAACACTAAAATTAAAAATTTAACGCAGACACTACTAAAAAAAAAAAACAGCCACGTTGAAAATATATATTCAATTATTCAGTTTGTTTTTTCCTTTCTAGCGGAAATGTCCTGACCTCGCTTGTATTAACCCCTCTTGTTTCTAATCAGCGCTCTAAGACAGAAGGGCTGCTGCGCAGCGTGGCACTGCAGCTCTGAGCTTGGGGCGATATTATTTACTCAAGGCCCTTTTAGCCTGTTTACACTTGACAGTCCATTTTATTTGACTCAGATCTGCTTAAATCTAACATAAGCTCGGTCTCTATATCCTGTGTTTTCACACCTTTCTATTATTTTAGGTTTTTTTGAAAGATTTATTTATTTTTTGTTGTTGTTTGTTTTATCAAAGGAGGTTATAACTCACAGCTCCACGACTGTTTTTTTTTTCACTCATACTTCATAGACTGCTTTTCCGGTTTATGCGATTCTGATGTTCGAAGAGAAAAATGCAAAAAAAAAAAAAAATTTAATAAATTCATCTCACTTGAGGTGCTTTTTACATTTATTTCAAACCATTAATGAAGAAGTTTTAAGAATCAAAAAGTGCTACAGTTTCAAAAATCAAACTGTTTTATCCGCATTTAAGCAAAATCAGTAACAAATACTGAGATAAAAGGATAGCTATTAAATAATAACAAACAGATATGTGTTCCTACATATAAATGTGTTTTCTTCTTCACATTTACTCTTCAATGCCAGATTGAGGAGTTAACACTTCTGTGGGACACTAGACAACGAAAGTGATGACTTCTACTTTTACCTGTGTACTTTATGAGCACGCTCACTTTACAGTCAGTGTTTTATTGCGGTTATTGACAATATCTGCTGTACCTGAAACACACTTTGGTGTTTTCATGATTAAAAATTAGCTTAAATTTAGCATAAGCTTGGAAAAATTGAAATCAAAATATCTTTCCTCTGACCTTTGACCTCAAAAGCAGGACTTCACGGGACTTTACCACTTGTGGACTTGCAGAGAAGAAACCCGTGTTTCTTTCTCACGAAGCGCTCGCCAGAATTTCTTTGCTCCAGGTGGAGTGAAAGTGTTCACAGAGCCTAAAAAAGAAGCATTTTATCCGTTTTTAATCAACGTGTCGAGGAACTTTTAAAGAGCAGTGCGTGAATCCTAATACTCTACCTGTCCTCTTTCTCATAGCCACTCATTGGGAATGACAAGAGAACATGTGAGCCGATCGTCTTGCCTACGCTGAATTTTATCCAGTCTTTACTTTTCTATAGTTTTATCTCTAACTCAGCACTACAGTAAAATACTTAGTGTCACTCTAAACTTATTACTATGAGCAGTTTGCGCAGACTTTCCTGTCAGTCGCAAAACAGTGTGAGATCCAGAACAACTTTACTTTGCTGCTTACGGTAATTCTTCTTCTCTGGCTGCTCTTCAGTTATTCTGTTATTCTCTTCATTGATGATCTGGTGTTGTATCAGGGCGTCAAATGCGATATCATTTATAGATCTCTGCAGCAGCATATCCTCATACTCTAAGTAGGGAAGAGGCAAGGTGTTTATTTTGCTCTTTATTTCTGGCGACTTTCAATACCCTGAAATGTTAGCAGGAGTGCATTGTTGTTGTGTTTTGTTTTGTTTCTTTTCTTTACAGTCAAGCTCCACACACACACACACACACGCACGCACACAGACACATTGATGTCACATCATCAGTCACCCCGTTTCATATAAACATCCCACATTTCAGCAGTGTGCAATAAGCACCTCAGGCTACGCTGGTATCTCTTTACTACTATCTGCTCATTTTTGACCCCCTCAATCTTCCAACCCCTTTCTGCCTCGTGTCTTGTGCTTTACTTGCAAGCTGTGATGTTTTTTTTATATTTTTTATTCCATTTCAACTTGTCCAGGTTTTGTGCGCGCGAGCGGAGACTGAGCGATGTGACCGTGGGGCCGGCAGCTCAGCTCTGCCGAGCGATCCGTCTCTCTGTCTGTTTGCCCATCTTGCCTGTTTTGTTGTCTCCCCCGTGTTGTCTCTGCTCCGTTTGACTGCTATCAGACAAGTGTGCTGTTTGGGAGAGCAAGCACACGCCGTGTCATCTGTCAGCATCTTCCTCCTAAAATCAGCCGTCGAGGAGTAAATCTCAGCTTTGGCACGTGCACAGACACGCACCATTTCACCCCACAACTTCATCTCCCATCTTATATTCCTTGTCCCCCTCCCTGCACCCCCGGGGACGTGGGCGCATATGATTGCATGTTTGCGAGAGTCAGCGTGCGCGCAAACACACCCGGTATGAGGAAAATAGATCTCGGTTCTGTCACGGCTGGGGCCTGCGGGCATAAGAGGCCCTAACGGATGTCTCTCTCGGCAAAACGCACACTTCCTTTCCCCTTCACCTCACCCCCTCAGCCCGTGCGCAGACGACGTGCGCGAGCGGGTCCCAGACCTCTCTCTCTCCCTTCCGGAGCTCGTGGCGAAGAATACAGATTCAGACTCCTCTCGAGACAGTGATCGGCCCTGCTGTGGCTTCAGAAATGCTATCTGTGTGGCTGAATTGATAATACTTCCTCCTCCAAAAGCCCTGCTCACATCCCCAACACACACATTTTATTACAAAGGCCTAGTTTGTAAAAAGGTAATCATTTACTGTTGCTACTATCTCCCCTGAGCCATACATCTTCTGTCTTCGCAGGACAAAGTTCTCCTGCTCCTTTTGCTGCTGTTTTTTTTTTCTCAGTTTGTGTGTGTGTGTGTGTGTGTGTGTGTGCGTGTGTGTGTGTGTGTGTGTGTGTGTGTGTGTGTTTGCAGAATGCCTCTGAGTTTTCCCCACACACAACATTCCACCTGATCAAATTTGATCTTTTTTTTGTTCAATCTCCTCTTTGTGTTTTGTTTTGTTTTTTGCCTCGATCTGCGTGGGCACCGTTTATGTCTGTCTGTTAAGGACAGGAAGGCTGAAAATGACAGCGAATGAAGGCCTAATCCCTTTGGGCGCTTTGAGGAATCCACTACGGAAAGTACCGAAATCTCATAATTTCAATTATCATATTTATCATATTTATTCATTTTCCCCCAGCCAGACTTAATGCCGTCGCTCAGCCTCCCCCCCCCGCCACCCCATTCCTCGCCGCTGCCTCCTCTCTACGTTAATCTATTTTATTTTTTTCTCCCCTCCACTTCTCTTTCCACTGGCGAGATGTGAGCCTGCCAGTCTCGCTGACTGACAGCACTCAAGTGGCCTACGGAGAAGCAGCTCGTCTTTTTCCTTTCTTTTTTTTTTCTTTTGCTTTTCCTCTTATTTTTTTAATATATTTTCTCTCCGTCCGACGTAGCGTCGGTGATGCCGGGGCCTTATCAGGAAACCCAATTTGTGCGGGCGCGAGGGGGATGCCACTCACTCTGACTGACAGCTCTCAGATTTCCAGGCGGTGGAAGGATTTCCTTTAAGTTGTTGGGTTCCACACTGTCATGGATTATTTTATCATACATGGAGGTGCTTTCACTCTGAACACACAAAGACTTACCAGACAGACTAGCCCGTGTTCCGACTCCTTATATTTTTTTTTTCGCGCTGCTTTGTGTCCATCTGACCTTGGCAGTTGTTTTGACAGACAGATGGCAGTCCCCATCAGCTGAGCTTCAGCCTTGTTGACATTATTTAATTGTTTTATTCCAGAGAGGAGAAACTGGGGTTTGAAAAAAAAAGGCCTCATTTGATTTGTGCAGAAGCAGGTTTTTCTCTGATGTGTTTTTATGCAGCCGTGCAAAAGCATGTTTGACTTTAAGAACATTACATCTGGGAATACAGGCATATGTATGTACTTATGTTCTGGTCTGATCTGCGTGCGTTAACATTTTCCTCCCCATCTGTGTGTGTATGCGTGTGAGCTTTTTTGACTTTACGAAAAGCAATCACAAACTTAACTTTTTATATGAGGATTGTATGTGACACACCAACACGAAGTAATGCATAATTTTGAAGTTAATTATACATGACGTTCACAAATCTGACATGTGCACCACATGCTTGCTTTGTGTTAGTATCATCTACGCAACATTGAAAAGTCTTAAAAAGTCTCAAAGTCATATATTTAAAAGGAAGGCCCTAAAATGTCTTAAGTTCATAAGAAAAAAATAAGTTGGTCTTAAATGTTGTCATGGCAGGACTATTTAATCTCCTGATATCTTTGTTTGTTTTCTTGTCGGACTTTTCTGTCAGGCAAACGTTTGCGTCACCAGCAAACAGTTATTGATTCGAGGCAGTTGTGGCTACCGCTAACTAGCTGCTAATATATCTACGTTAACATAGGGTTTTTGCATCTATCAAGTTGGCTGGACGACGTTCGACTCGGTTGCCAACCCATAATCCATCGTCTGAAAATGGAAAGAGTGTGCGGCGCCGCTAAACATTCCAGCAAGGAAGCAAACTTAAACATGCAACCAGTACTGATAAGGAATAGATGGTTGAGATCAAAAGATTCAAATCTGAAATTATACACTGATCCCATTGAATCCCATAAGATTCAATGTTCATGTTTACTGGGAGAAAATGTTAGAGATGTGAATCCTTTTGCAAGATTCTGAATCTTGCTCTTTTCCCTTAGTTTTAAATAAAAACACACATTGAGTCTGTCACTGTTTTTCTTTTTTGTGACGCCCACGTGTGTGTGTGTGTGTGTGTGTCGGCTGCAGTGATCCTCACGCCCATGGTTTGTCAAAAGTGACCTCCGAATCCAGAGGCTTATCGTGGCGGTGTTCCACATTATTGATGGCGAGCGCAGATATCGACAGGCCGAGCGCCGGCAGCTTCCAGCGGCGCCGGCAAGCGGGATGGGTCTTTGATATGACATATTGTGCGTCTCAGCACAAGCCATAAATAATTCTGACACGTTTTTGTATGCATGGGAAAGTCCTTGATTCAGCCTCCCATAAAAATAAACTTCTATTATGGAAGGTATTTGTCAAGTGGGTGCGTGATGGATGGCCCGGCGTTTACCCCGTGGCAGGACGATGGGTTATGGATGCCCGCCGCCCCTTGCCGAGGGAGGAGTCGCACTCGGCAACGCTGACACCAGAGTAATTACTGCCCTCCTCGCCACGGCAACAGAAGAGGTGAGGGGGGGTTGCTTTATACACACACCTGCACCTCACTTCAACCCTCCTTCCACACCGCCCTGTCACACCATCAGCATAAAGGGTGATGAAAGCTGGACATGGACGGATGAACGGACAAACACGGGGATACATAATGAGATTTGTATGTTGATTCGATGAGTGATTGATTTAAAGAGGGACAGCCTCTGTTATCCGCCCATGAAGACGATAACTTGTCATATATTAATCAATAACCTGAAATGTATTGCTGAATAAGTTTGGATGTGTGATTGCTGATGTCTTCAAAAGGACATATTTTAGCTGTTTTCCTTGTGCCCGTGCATCCTCCAGTTGGCACTCTCATGAATATGTACGGGCCTTCTGATTGCCAACAAGCGCACACGCGTGTGTTGTCATTCTCCGGGCCCAGAGGACACGTTTAGCCGAAGCCACGCTGCCATCTGAGCAGGAGAAGGAGCGTGGGCGTGGGGTTGAGGGGACGGGTGCTCTCCGAACTGCCATTACACCTCGTCTACCTGCGTGGGCGTGCAGGTGGGGCAGGCAGTCAGGATAAGGGGATGTGGGGGCCTGGGGCGGCAGCCTGTCAGTGGGAGTGACACCTGTTCACCAGTGCCCGCCGTTTTTATTCGTGCAGCTGCTTCACTTCCTTTCCCTCAACCTTTTCCCTCCCTTCTTGCCTCTGCCGAACTCGCGCTCTTCCCCTCCAGCAGACGGAGCCAGGAAGAGACCCGTCATAGCAGGCCAGGGAGCGCTGAGTGGGACCGGTCCAGATGTTGTTGCGGGCGAGGAAGGAGGAGGTTTTCCGACAGGATACAAACTCAAACTTGGAGAGTTACACTAGCATCCACGCGCTGCCTCTGTGCCACTGAGCCTGCTGTTAAAGGAGACGGTTTTTACAAGACGGCGGTGTGTAAGTCAGCTGCCATATGCCATGCCCCAACACACACAGTCTCCAAAATCACACAAACATGGACCGAGAGAGCAGCACTCTGGGTTTTTTTTCCCCGTCTAAACATCACATTCAAACTGTATGTAAAGTAGTTTGTGTTTTATTTCT
Source organism: Poeciliopsis prolifica (assembly GCF_027474105.1). Classification (NCBI taxonomy): domain Eukaryota; kingdom Metazoa; phylum Chordata; class Actinopteri; order Cyprinodontiformes; family Poeciliidae; genus Poeciliopsis; species Poeciliopsis prolifica. Next base: position 5,778,307 of record NW_026562392.1, on the reverse strand, counting down.
AAAACCTTCCATTTCAGAAGCCAGTCAAGAGGTTGAAACAATAAGATGGATGTCTTTCATACTGTTATGCAGATTACAGCTGGAATAAATACTATATTTAGCCATCCAATAAATTGTCTTTTAGAGCCTGAAAATTTTGAAACCACAAAACTCAAATACAGAACAATCAGCATTTTCTATTTTACAAAGCAGTAAGTATGTTCACAAATACTTTCTGTGTCCTCTGCAACAGGTGAATACTTCTATATTTGACAACAATGCAGCAGTGTCTGGAAAACTGAGTTGTTTTTTGTTTGTTTTTTCTGTTGTTCTTTTTACAAAAAAGAGCTTTTTGTCAGAAATATGTGGAGTGGATGTGTGATTGCTTACTAACAAGACAGAAAAGCAAGCAGTTTTGCATCAATGACCATCTATGTGAGAACCACCGGTAACGTCGGTGGACATAAAGAGGTGAAGAGGATGGAGTTCTCTTCATCCAAGACAAACTGTTTCTTTGCCATAAACAGGATTTCTCCTGCAACATTCAGAATCTTGGATTTACTGCAAGGAACGATTTAAAGCTGAGGGAGAAAGAAACAACGTGTAGTTAGATCACAGGAAGTGACATGAATCTGAGGGACGCACCTTTAATAGTGGGTAAATTGCAAAAATAACTTGCCAGATGTTGAAAGTTCCAGTGGTTATGGATAAATGGGCAAATATATTAATTCACAGGACATTTAAAGAACTGCATAAAATTAAAATAAGCAAAACTATCCAGGAGGACATTTGAAACTTGGGTATTAAAGGGTTAAAGTATTAATCCATCTGAATGCAGCAAATGTAGTGTTTCGAATTACAGTTTATGTCACAAACAAGTAAACACACTCTGTGGTGCATTATTGGATTGAGCTCACAACAGAGCGCGTTTAAATCCCACCTTATGGTGTCGGTTTGTTAGGTCTCCACACTGCTCCTCTCAGATGACAATTTTCTTTACCTTCTCATCCTGGCTGGATAAATTGTCGTAGCAGTTCACATTCTGAACTGGAATCTGAGTTGCCTCTTGTTCCCTTTTTCTTGAAGGTTCATTTTTACATATAACGGTCAGGGAAATGAATATAAACACCATGAGCCAAAAGACTGTGAACACGACCATTTTTAAGAAAGCACTCCCTTGCACTCCCTTTAAAGATACTACTTTGTCATTTCAGAAGGCGTCTGTGTTTGGATTTCACGGTTTGAACTGCATGTGAAGCTAAGCGTGCCGCAGCCACCAATTTAAGCGGCTAACCCTCCACTGCGCCTCCTCCCGCGTATCGTTGCAGACAGCATTAAGACATGCTTGTTTGCAAGAAGCGCACCTTGTTTAACCCAGTAACCCGTTCCCCGGGTTCAGATTGGTGGACTGACGCTGCCGCTGGCTGCTACAGATTGGGGGTCAGGGAGAGGAACAGGCTTCGGTCAATAGGCTTAGAAGCCCATCAGGGACTATTGATTGTGGCGGACAGTGAGGCCAGCTCTGCACTAATTGTTTCTTTACTAGCCTGTGGCAAAGACAACAGTCACCGGCAGAGACTCATGAATCTTACATCTGTTTTGTTGCGAAAGCACCGGCAGTTAATAGCCTTTGATTACTGAGGGCTTTGTGTGCGTGTGTGTGTGTGTGTGTATTTGTGTAGGAGTCTGACTGAGGATGAGGCACATGTGAAAATGAGGGTTGGTGTTCATTTGTTTGACAGGACATCGAGGGCGTAGAAAATAAGAGCAAGATAAATACGTTGAACGTCTGAGGGTGAAAAATAAATCTTAAGGCAGAAATCAGATTTTGATTGGATGGTTTTCCTGGACTTGCTGTTGAATGTCGGTGGGGAGCGTAAGTCGACAGTACGCATTGTTTTGATGCCACCCCGCATTTTATTCATTATTGTCTGAACAGTCAACCTATAGAAATATGGATGTAATTAAAATTAAGGTTTAGAAATCACCAGCTGTCTTATGAAGAGTCTTAGTTTAGTGTTGAATTATTCACTACAGGTGTGCTAAATTACCTGGTAATGACATGTTCATTGTATTCAGGTTAGCTAAACCACTGAATCACCTAAAACTGCAGGGCAACTTCCACTTTAGGACAGACATTTTACATCACAGATTTACATATTTCAGCATTTGACCTGAAAATTATGAGACTATGAAATGACCCGTTAATTTAGCTCTGCTAAGAAGCCGCAAGCCACACGTTTGCTTAAGCGTTGTTAGCGGCTAGTTCGCTTTGACATTCTCACAGTGCTCACATTGGGTAAGCTAGCGCAGCGTTAGCATAGTGGTTCATGAGACCGAATCCCACTCAGAAAATGCATTCATTGCACCTCTAATCGTTTATGCTCATTAAACTGAATTGATCACGTCAAAAAGGGGGTTGCTCTTCCTTTAAAATCAAACTCGAGCATATAAAAATCAGATGGTAGCAACACATGAGCCTGATGGCTTCAGGGAAGAAGCCGTTTCTCAGCCTTGCCGTTCAGGCTCGAGGCGACACGGCCTAAAGGCTGGAGTAGGTACTTATTATCCCCTTTCTGCTGATTATTCCCAATTAGCACAACAACTTTAGCTGTGAAGGCTTCTTGACTACGCACGGAGTATTTGAAAAATAACAAAGCAGAATAAAAAATAAATTTAAAAAAATGTCCATACATGCAAATGAAAGAATCTTTTTCAAAAGTGAAGTTCTACCACAACCAGCAGGTGCTTTCTTTATGTTTCTCAGTTGTTTATAATCCACTTCAACAGGAACCGTGGATTGTGCCAACTAAATTATGCCAAAGAGCAGTCATCCTGTTTTAGAAAACTACGACCCGACAAGGTGAACACACTGTCAAAACTTCATCTTGGAAGGACATTTTCTTCAAACAACACTTCCAGTGCAGTTTTTTTTGTTTCATTTTTTATTTTTTTCCCCCTGCTGCCTTGGAAATTATTTGCTTACAGTATTACACTCTGCCACTGTTTTTGCACGGAGCATTTCTTCACCACACTTTCGCTGTGGGGATCTCTGTGCAGCCGGTGTCAGTTTCTCTGTCGTCGTGGACCTTGTCAGTGTTTCAGAGGCCAATCCCGTTTGCCCAGGAGTCGCGTCTGCTGTTCTAACCCCCCGCATCCGCAGTGGCCGCGCTGAATGCAACCGCACAAGGTTTGTTTATTGCATACAGCAGCAGAGTTTGTTTGTGGCCAGCTGTCAGAGCAGCCAGCCTGTTGTGATGAAAGACACTTGGACCTTCCCATCCATTTCACATTTGCTCCAATCAATTATTCAACAGGACAGCCAATTAAAAATGAGGGAGAGCGGTCAGGGCCTCGCCCCCCAAAGGCCGCCACTAGACAACTCTCTCCGTGAATAATTGGTGCAATTAATTTAGCATTGAGTAATAAAGGAGTTCTCACTCTCCGCTCTGCCTCTTTCCCTATATACCGCAGAACCTCTCAACACACCAGTCATTACGGACACACATCACAACAGCATGCACACACACTCAGCAGAAGGGTTATAGAAGGAGATTTCAGGAGCTACTGGACTAAATTGAGAGATGCAGGTGAGATCGGTGCCTCCTATTGCTATTTTCCTTCTTTTGAAAATATTTGCAGATTTGTGCGTCATGTGATACGCGTCACTAGATCACTTCAGGGCGAATGGTTACAGCTGAAAGGTGAGAAGACAGAATTAAAAAAACATTTTACTTATTTTCTTAAATCCACATATATTAAAGCACAGTGGTGTTTCTTGTTGAAGCTATTCCCACTCAGCACTTTTTAGTTGCTTTGTCAGCATTACTTCCTCTGGTGAAGAAGGTCTTGAGCTGATATGAAGGCGGCTCCTTCAAGCCTGACACCCTGTTGCGTCTTTGTTTGGGACTTTTATTTTGAAGGAAGGAAGTAGTTCCTAAAAGATTCTTAAATTACGCTGACGGAGCCCGGAGACACAGCACAGCATTAAAGAAGATCCCACCATCTTTAATTGATTTACAAGGTAGAAATACAATATGGAGGAGCTTTAAAAAATACTTTTTTCACTCATTGTAGTCATTCTGCTCACACTCAATATCACCAGACTACGTCACATAACAACTGATACAGCATTAAGTTAGTGGTTTATGACACAGAACCCACTCAGAAAATATATTTGGTGTTTTGATATTGCACCAAATATCAAAGCTAACCGTGTTTTTGCGGAAATCTGGAAAACTAGTCGGATTTGCTGAATAATACGTTCATGGACTAGTTTCATGCTATGAATACTGAAAGTTCATATTTTATTTACTTGCATTTTTTTTTTTTTGCCTTTAAACGCAAAAGCAGCATATTGAACAGAGGAGTTTGCAATGGTCAGTGGGAAAGACTATCACAAAATGTATATGCAGGCAGCCATATTGGATTTCTGAGTCACATTGGTAAGAAATGTCTGATTTTCCAAATGACAGAAGCCTTTTTAAAATTTTCTTGCCTATTTTTGTACTTTGAAATTTTTACATTAGCGTAAACAAACTGCATCCCCACTACCAGTCATGTAATTCCAGTGGAGGAGAATGTTTTCCCTAATTTTAAGATTAAGACTTGTGAATTCTTAATTCTATTTAGCACAAATATTTTGGTATTAGAAACATTAGACTCTTAGTTTTAACATGAAAATGTAATAAATGGATTAGTCAACCTGGCGTTTGTTTATTCCACCCTAATTAAAAATTCTTTAACACAGTTTGAATAAAAATATGTAAAAATACAAAATAAAAAATCTTGACTCTTAAATTTGACCAAAAATATTGTTTGGCTCTCGTCCTGCGTACCCCCCAAGCTCATGTCGTCTCACAAAGTAGATGCACAGCTATTGTTTCATAATGATCACCAGGTGGAAGCCATGCTTTATGTAGCTTGTTATTTCCCCTGCTGTATCAATAAGAACGTACACAAAACCCAAACACAGCTGCGCCCTCTGGGACGCCGCCCAAGCCGATCCAATCTCGGGACGCAGCAGGAGAGGATCCGAGCTCGGGGTGAGGATCCTCGGTCGAACCGCAAAAATTAAACCCACGCAAAAAAAAAAAAGGAATTAGCCAATTTACCCCATTCTATATGTTTCCACCTCTCATTGTGTTCTTATGTTGCAATCTCGCTTAATTGGCTGTTGCCCTGGGAGGACGGCATGGCGCCCGCAGCTGGCGCGAACGCGTTGGTGGGAACGCTCAGGCGGGGGGACGGGGTGATGATGACGGCTTAATTCCACCACTGCTCCGATTTATTCAATCACAACAGAAGTATGATGATGGACCAAATCCCCTCCCCGCTCTTGCCTCCGTCTCGATTCTGACCCCCCGCTTTCCTCCCACATCCTCTCTCTATTGACCAATCTTTAACTTACAGTGTAAACCCACCACCACCTCCACTTTCCGTCTTTTCCTCCTCCGCCCACCTCAGAGAACAACTCCCCCCGCCCCCAGCTCCACCACCGCCCACCCACCTCTTTTGATAGCCAGATTGACAGTTGAGTAATTTCACTGTCAGCGCTGACTGACGCATGGTAATGGGAAGACGTTTCAGGGGCGCATTACAACACAAAATAATTTCCAATTTACCGCTCATCAAAAGCACTCACAAAAGAAAGAAAGAGAGCGAGAGAGAGAAAGAGAGGGCACGGGAGGGACGGGAGGAGCGGACAGGGAGGAGGTGAGGGGGAAACAACAGTGGATTTATGGCTTCAATTACTGATATTTCACATTTAGTTTAAAGCGACATGTTTTTGTAATGTGACAGGCTTCACTAGATTTGAAAAGCTCTTCAGACCTCTCCACTTGTTTTTTTTCTTCTTCTTCTTCTCCCCTCCTTCCTTCCTGCCTTTCTCTCTTCCTTCTTGCCGTAGAGATAATGAAAGCAGGCTGGGGGGGAGGAGAGGCGAAGCCGGTGGAGGCGGGGGAGCTGGAGGTTAAAGTAGAGAGTGATAGCCGAGGCTCCAGAGCCTCTTTAGAGACCCGAGCCGGGGAAAGAGGACGAGGCCCGGAGCTTCCATGCAGATGGATTTGACTCGGACCTCTCGCCATCGTTCACTGGGTGGGCTTCAATCTCTGCCCCGCTTGTCACGGGCTAGATTTACAACTTCACCTCACTAATCATTAATCAGCTTTAACCTTCTCTTAATGATTGTCTTGGGTTGGTACAATACCCATGCTGCATGGAAGCAGATGGCTGCAATCAGTTTTTGTACTTAAAGAATTCCTTCAAAGAGTCATCAAGGACTGATTCTTGTAAAGCGGGGAAAGATTGTTTTCAACATTTTTTTTTTTTTTAAAGGCCGGAGATAAATCAAAGGGAAGGTCTTGGGAAAAATGTGTGTAAATATTCTCGCAAGTTAAGCAAGAATATTTGCAAATGTTTTTAAGGATGTTTTCAAGTCTGGTTTATTCATGTAGCACACCTCAGCAACAAGAAAGTTCAAAGTTCGCCAACATATCCTGCAGTCACCGATCATGAAACGAGCAATAGGCATTGCGTTTTGCCAAATGCCATCATTAAAAACAAAGAAGGAACTATCAAATGTCATGAAATGTGAACAAAAATAGAACAGCGTCAGATTTTAGCAGTTGTAGGATTTCTTTTTTTGACTTTGTTAGAAGACCGCAAGCCATTTCTCCCTCTAGCGCTGGACTCCTACACGTTTGTTTTGGTTGTATTTACCCAGAATGCCCTGCCCTATAGCTCGTTTCCTGCTTTTGGAGCGGCCTCCGGTCCGCTTGCATCCACATATGCATTTGAACTGTGCCGGAGTTCACTTCAACCAAACCGAGGCGTAGGTTTTTAGGTGGACCAGAGTTAGATTTTACTTTTGGTCCGTATCAGTAGCTCAGTTGCCCAGCCACACCTTCGTAAACAAACCGGGCATTCTCGACAAACTGACGAGAGTTGGATCAAAGCGGCTGGTGTGAATGCATCCTAAATGTGCAAAGCTTGTAGAGGCACGTGTCAGGAGGATTGCTGCAGAAGCATCAAGTTGGGGAGGGGGTGCCCAAGATTTGTATTTTATTTTAGATTTGCATTTTTAGAAAATATCAAAATCAATCGATTTCCTTTTGCTTCAACTTTACGCAGTGCTTTGTTTGTCTGGTAAATGACCCCAATTAAAACGCATAAGTCTATCTGGCTGCAAAGGCTAACCGGCTGCAAATACTTTAGCAAGGTGCTGTAAATATTTTTAAACATCCACACTGTCAGAGAGCAGGTTTCCACCTCATTTCCTCCTCCAGCTCCCTGTGCAGAGCCAACACAGTTCTCCTCTGTGCTCTACTATACCACACACATAACGCTATAATTGCTCCCAGGGACACCTCTGCAGACGGCTACTGCCGCATCCCAGCATCCTACAGGTTGCTGTGAACTACACTTTCTGATGGGCACAACTTTCTCAGGAAAAATGGTTTATTATGTTTGAGTCTAAAATAAGCCCGACAGTGTGAACCAATAGCAATGACTTTAACTGCTGTGACTCAAAGCTTTTTGTCTTTCTGTTTTCTGTGAGCCTGAGCAAATTTCTGACATTACATTCAGTGTTTTGGTGAACATGTGCTTATAAAGTTTATTTCAGATCTCCAGTCCTCTGGTTTTCGTTTGGAGTGACCGTGTTGGGTATCGACAGGGTTACCCAACTCCTCAGTCTCACATCTTGTCACATGAGCACAAACGTCCGTCACTGTTTGTGGTAGCGCATAGAAATTCATGTTCACTTTCTATTCGTCCAGCTTGAGTCGACACCGTCTGGAACATTCTTTAGTTGCCATAAATGCAGGTATTTTTCTTTCACTATTCCACCACCAATGTTATCCACAAACTAAATCAGAACATCATTTTTCAAGCCTTGCTGCAGGTTCTCTCCTGGATTTAGCTTTGGACTTTGACTGGACCCTTCTCCTACATGCTGACTGTGTCTCCATGGACGTTCTTAGTTTACAGCCACACCTTATTCTGCAGCTAAAGGATGTAGCCAAACGAGCTAAATGGTGAATAAACCCTTCTTAGGTCAGAGCTGAGGAAAGACGCGTGTGCTCAGCTGTGCATCTCTTCCTTTTCACTTCAGCTGTTTTCATTCTTTAACCCGTGCGGCCCCTTATTACATGTGCACGGCTGGCGTATGAATGCAGGTGAACGTGCGCCCGCCGCAGCCTTCACCCAGCTGTTAGTCGTGTCACAGCAGAGATTGATAAGTTGCCACTAAGAGCTCTTTGTTTGATCTGCCTCCTGGAGTGAGAGAAAAACACCACCTGCTTACTACGTGGAACTGAGAACACACACACACACACACACACACACACACACATTTGACGGTCCTGATCAGATGCAAATCCAGTTCAAAAAGCAGGTCATGCATTGTATTCAATCATAGGAACAGCAGATCACTGTAAAGCGTACTATTTGGCGTGTATTAGTAGTGTATCCTTCTTTTTTTTTTTGGTTAATCGTCATGAATGAGAGGCTATGATATGAATCCAGCCTGACAAATGATTCCTATTTGTCATTTAGTTTTTTTTTATGACAGTTGCCACCTTTAATTGCGAATAAACACGGTGATTAGAAACCGTTCAGCAGGATACAACAGAAGATGTGTAATCAACGCTCATTAACATTAATTATCCGGAGCCTAACAAACAAGCTAATCCAAAGCCCTTTCTTATTTTCATTTTTTATTTTTTTTTATTTTTTTACCTTTGCTGCCTATCTCTGATGGTAGATTATTTACACAGATGATAGGGCAGCTACGAAGGCAGAGAGCAGCATCTCTGCTGATAAGGATAAGCAAATGTGCTGGTGACAGTAAGTAATACGTTACTGGTTGTTACTCTTGCATGCTCGTGTTACTCAATTTCCCTGTGCTTGAAGCGATGCGACAGATTATGCAGGTGCTCAGTGGCCACCTGCTAAACAGAGCAACTCCCACCTGTCTCTGGCTATCTTTACACCGACGCGGGCAGAGTGAGTAAGTAAATGCACCGGCGTACAGAAAGGAAAAGGGCAGAAATAAGAAAACCTAATGGAAGTGCCTCAGAACCTGAGGGCATTATCAGTTGTTATTCGACACATAAATTATAATAGTTACCATATGCTTCTATTATAAGGAATGTGTTTGGGGTTTTTTTTAGATTTAAGGATGTATATGACATTAATGTTTTATTTTAATATATTTGCTTGAACAAACTTTAACGTTCAAGCAACATTGAAGTTGCTTGAATTTCAAATTAAAGACAAAGAAATGCATATTATGTACAATTGGAATGCTAACAAAATAATTTCACATTTGTTCTTTTTGGAGCTCTTTCTTCATCTTCTTTCGAAGTTTTTGCTCTCAGTAACTTTTTAAACGTTTTTATGCTTTGTTTTGTTTTTTGACAACGGGGAGCAGTTTACCGACATCCCCATTGCTCGAGTTTTACCCGAACTACGACCCCCAAACCTCAGAAGAGATTAAAAGAGCAGAGAGTAAAAGACAACTTGTCCATCTGCACCAGTGGGCAAGGATCGTATCCTCTACTCCAACAACTCTCTGCCCGACTCAAAGGAGGAGCAGCAAAAGCAAACCGGATGGATTAGCAGTGCAGAAGGGACTCGTATGATCGGCTGTTTTGCAAAAATAAAAAATAGCCATTAAATTTGATCTCTTATCTTGCAAAGCTGTTACCGACATTCTTCTAAACACAGCCATGTGTCATTGTCCCACTAATTTGTAATTATGCGTTACATTATGTTGATTTTGTCACTATACTGATCCCCATTGTATTAAAAAAAAGTTTTTTTATATTTTCCAGTAAGAATATAAAGTGAGTAAAAATGAAAGTTCTTCATCAAATTAATATGGCTATCGTCCGCCATGCTTCTGTCATCGCTCAGTTATTTTGTTGCCAAAGCCGCTTTGCAATACTGACACATAAAGACTGCTGTCAGTCTGCTGGCGCTCGCCCCTGACGTCTGCCACGGCCGTTGCAATACACTCGGCATTCTTCATGCTCATCGCGCATATGTCCTTTCATATGAGTTGTAAATATGCATGCGATGGTACCATATGTCAGGTCTACCAGATCTGAGCGTCCAGATAGAACGGTCACCCAGTGAACACTGCAGAGGCAACACAAAAGCAATGGGAAGCAGAGCAAAACAAGATACTTACCAACGAGGGATGTGAAGGTTTAAAAATGGGTTTGGGGGGAGAAATGTGGAAAGGTTTTTTATGCATGCATGTGTGATCCCATGTGTTTTTTTTTTCTTCTTCTTCTTTTTTTTTTTAAGTTCTGGACCGTGACACTTTATCCGTCCTCTATTAGAATCCCTGAATCCAAACTTGCGGTATTCAATCATTTTGATTAAAAGCATGGGTCTCTAACAGAAGTGTTGGGAGTGGAGCTGCGCGGCGGCCTGACACGTTTGAGAATTCATATATTTTCATAAACTTTTAACAATGTCAATGAGACACGTCTTCAATCTTTGGCCGCGCCACGGCGGGGCATTCAATCTTTCTTTAGCTTTTCGACAGAAAATTTGAATACGAGCGCGGTGTTATTAATGTGACAGTTCACGTTGGGGGGCTTCGCGGGGGAATTTGTGAGGAAGGGTATTTTTTTTCCCCTTTTTTTTGTATTATTGTTATTAGTTTTGGAGACACTTGAAGCAGAGAGGGGAAGAAACACGCTCTGCTAGGTCAAATGCAGCTGCAGGAGCCTTGTCCATATTCCCAGCTTTGCGGTGATGTTCACATTTTAATTTTCCACGCCCAATTAACAGCGCTAACTAACCAGGGACATTAATTTCTGCCGGAGCTTCTGTGTTAAAAAATTGAATAGATTGTTTTTAGGTTGTTGTTTTTTTTTTTTCCTCGTTCTGAATCTCCTATTTATTCGTCATTCCGTTTTGCTCCGATTGTTTTCATTTTTTTTTTAATACATACTATTTTTTTTTTATTCAATTGCCGTCAAATCAATATTGCTCTATTGCAGATTTGTTCAAGAGGCTCACCTATCTGCGCTCTGAATCAGGAATAAGTAGTTAAGTGATTCTCTCACTAAATTGTGCAATCAAAAAAAAAAATTAATTTACCCACTTGGGTAGTTTAATCCATATTTAATTCTTGTAAATTAAAAATCCCTTCTCCTTCTTCTTCTTCTTTTTTTATACTTAGTGTTCAGCTTTTTCGTACTCTCTTAAGTGGGTCTGATTGCCCTTGATGCCTTGAAGAGCAAACCCTGAGCAACATATGAAATGGTTTGATCAATGTGCTCATCGTGGGTTGGCTCCGGAATCCATAACAGTAGGTAGAGAGCGGGGGAAGCGGCACAGCTTTGGATTGTATTGAGTGTCTGTTGTCTTTGACACATCTTTGGTGTCACGGGTGGTGCCACAGAGGCGCCTGAGAAGCAGGCCGGCCCCCATTCATATAGCTTTTATTACCATTCTCTTGTTACATGCCATAATAACGCGGAGCATTTTATCAGCATTCACTTCAGCGGTGTAGATGTCCATCTGTCAATATGCAAACTCTAACTACTGACTGCGCTCATATTTATGGGATGGCGGTGTGTTTGTTTGCCCGGACTGCTTGTGTGCGCTCAGCTGTTTGCTCGGCCAGCAGCCGGTTAGTCTATTAAGATCCAAAACCTGATACAGAGACCAACGCTGTGGAGGATCTCTGGTAAGACAATATAGATTGAAATGCCGGCAGGTACGCCAATCAGTCACAACATATAAACCGCTGACAGCTGAAGGGAATGGCGTCGATCATGTTGATGCCATGGAATTTGATGATGGAAATTGTTTTGTCTTGACATTTAGGCTGATGTTGTTGTTTATTATTCAGCTGAACCTGGCTCTAGAGCGAGGGCCGCACCAATTGCAGTTTTCTGGCCGATCTTTAAAAAGCCTGAGCTGCCGATTCCGATTTTGGTCGATACCATTTTGGTTGTCTAAAATAACAAAAAAAGCCTCTGAGTTGGTAACAGTGGGGTGAGTGTTGTTAACGGTAAATGTGCAGACATGACCTAATGGGGCGGTCTGTCAGTGAAACCTCACTCACGAGTAAGAAGAGGACAAAGGTTGACTTTTTTTTTTTTTTGAACTTCGCTGACGTAGATAAAATCGGCGGACGTGTAAGTTTCATCCCATCTGGAAATTGGCACCGATAAATCGGTGCACCCCTAGTTAGAGTGTTTATTCTATGCCCCAGAAGAATCGTGTCCTCCGGTGGATCAGTGTCCTAAATTAGTCCTGTTGAGTTTACAAGAAAGCCGATGGCAGATGTCACCTTGCATATACCGTCCCTGTGGTGGAACTTGGCGGTGGGAACGTTTCATTCAGCAGGGACAGGAGAATTGGTCAGAGTTCATGGTAATGTGGGAGGAGCTAAATACAGAGCAGTAGCCAAAGACGAAGAATTGTTAAAATGGTTCAGGATGTATCGTTGAACATCCAGAACTATATCCAGTTGAATACAAATGTTCACAACACTTTTAAAGCTAAATATGGTAAAAGTTAGAAGACCATATCATGGCAATCATTTTATTTTTTTTTTCCCAAAAGATCTCTGTTCTTGGGTAATTCACCACAGGGTAATTAAAAATCTCTACGTCTCTTCCTCCTAATCTGGAGCAAGAGAAAACAGTGAGCCGCATCATTACATCATGTAGAACATTTCTAATAGAGGCTCCCTAAACTCTCATCAGTGTTTATGACGGAGTTGACTCACACGCGGTGTCCCAAGCAGGATTTAGAAATGACAGTCAGTGATTTTAACAGACCAAACAATCTTTATACATAGTTTCAAAACAATAAAATAAATAGTTTCAAAACAGCATTTATAGTCAGCAATAAATGGCGACTTTGAAAGCAGCCTTCTCTGGTGCATTGACCTGCCTGAGACAATGCTGATGATGTGTGAAACAAACGGCAGGAAGATGAACCTTATCGTAACAGTTGCGTTGCTTCTACGGCTTATAAGTGATGACTCTTGGTGTTTTTATTGCTCTTTTTGTCTTTTAGGCAGAATAAAAACTGCTATGGATTTTATACATTATACTCACAACATTTCGACTGGTGTAAAGTCTCTGAAAGAAGCAGTTCTGGGCCAACAAAGTGTGGCTGCTATAGTACCACTGGTTTATGCATGCTATGGATGGAGCTTTAGGTTCATCTAACTGAAAGAATTGGTTCAAAGCAACCATTGGGCCTGGGTAAACACAAGACCTCATATATTTTTGATATTAGGACTACGATGTTAAATGTTCGGATTTTCCGCTACGAGCACAACAGTTCCGAGATTGACCCAACATCCATTTTACCCTTAATTTACTCCCACCTGCACCTGAGTTGTTTTTCTTTTTCTTCTTCTTCTTTTTTCTTGCAGGTTTTACAGGATATGTCGCGTACACGCTCCACATAGGTACCCTGTGACTTGCACAAAAGCATGCGCTGTGTTTTTGTTTCGTTTTTCGCGTGCCCTCCCCTGCTCTGAGCGGGGTTTGCTCCCAGCCTCGGCTGCACATCACTGGCCCATTGTCACGAGAATGGATGGAGTCCGTCCCCTCCGGTGAAAACCCGGTCCGACACGTGCGCTAACCCGCCGGATAACGGATAGACACAGACGCCCTGCATCCCTTTTGGGAATTTGAAAAAGGAGGGTTTCAAAGACTGGTGTAGCGTGTGTGCGTGTTCTTAGAGGAATCCTGTGGTCGTTTGTAACCCTGGCACTCCCGTAGCACCTGCTGCCCAGCCCAGGCAGCCTGGTAATGATGCAGACTGATGATGCTAATAAGATGAGGTGCCCCCCTTCGGCTACACGGCTCAGGTCGGATGCATGTGATCGCATGTTCACACACACACACATGCACACGCCCAAGAAGATGCACATGCAGCCACTTATATATAAACCTTTTGCAAGACTATCTAGTCACCGGTTTTGTCCACGCACACAGAGAGTAGAGTAGTATTTCTTTAATAAGAGGTTTGGCTTAATTCAATGTGGAGAGCAGCTGAGAAAAGATGCCACCAAAATCATCCTTTAAAAAAGTGTGAATTGCTGTCCTTATAACTGAGCCAGTTCTCTGCAGAGCCATTTTGTTTTCCAGCTCCAACCCCGTTGGAGTCAATCTCCACCTGCTTTGCACATTGCATTACAAGCAACATGGTTGGATTCGGTTTGCCAGCCCAGGCGCTCCATATTAACATTTACATTCTTCTCTAATCAGGGTGAAATTTAAAATGAAAGTTTTGACATCTCTAATCTGTTCTAATCCATTCCACTCAGCTGTTTTTATCAGCTTTTATCTGATAAAAACAGATAACAGCTTTGATATGATTGATAAATGTATATTTACAGCAAACACCTGCTATCTTACAGGTCCGATTTATGTGTGTCTAAAGTTTAGAGGGCATTGTAAAAAGTTATGGCAAGCCAGATTTGGCCCCTGGGATTTAACACTGGCACATGTGGTTTATGGCAGTCTGCAAGCAGCACTTCTCCTGGCTTTGTTTAGTTATTTAATTTTCAACAATGTCTTTAACTTTTGCCACTCCTCTACAAAAGCCAATATTTGGGGACTCCAGGACAAGATTCTCTTTAGTATTTGCTCAGTTTCTTCCACCTGAGCTGGGGATCTTTGCTTCTCCTCCAGAGTCACCATGAACCTCTCAAGTGTTCCTTAGACCTCTTTACACCTTTCAGTTAAAAACAAATCCTAATAATAATAATCAAGACACTGTTTGTGGTCTTTTTTTCTTTTTTTTCTTTTCCATAATTGTTCCATAATTATGGAAAATTATGGCCTAGTTGATCTTTAGGCCACCTTCCCTACATGTTCACATCAATAAATATTTTGTCAGTCAATCCAGATCTATTTAAGTCCAATAGTTGTGATAGAAAAAGCCCACCTAGTTCTGGTTAGTAGCTTCTCTGTTACACCCTCACCTCACCCCCTTTCCACTGTCTCCGCTTTTTTATTTCTCCTCACAATCCTAAAGAATTGATGGAGTCGCTGTGTTTATTCCGCCGATGTCAGCACTGCGCTCTCACTCCTTCACTCTCTGTCTTCCCCGCTCTCTTCCTCTGTCTGTCTCCCTTTCTCTCTCTCTCTCTCTGTTCTCACGAGGTAAACATATTTTGCAGAAAAGCTGACGGAGAGCTTGTTTTAACAACCTCAAGGTCAGCAAGTCAAAGTCTGCAATCGTCACGCCACCCACACTGCATGTGGCCTCTGTGTGTTACAACGGGGGATGGAGTCGCCGTGGCAGATTTATACCTCTCTGTGCACCTTCAATAATTCAATAAGAGCGCCTGTGTCTCCTTCCCCAGCTTTCAGTGTCATTATAGAGCAGGGCTAAATGCCACCGAGCCCTGTCCATCTCTCCGCCGGTGTCTCTTTACTGCAGCGACAGGGCACACACACGCATACGCTCGCATGCACACGCATGCATACGGGTGCTGATTTTGTTGCTGCCCCGTTTTCGTCTGCCTCCTGTTGCAATCACTCCTTCAAAAGCCTGCGGTGTTCGTCATATGAGGGAGCCAGCACCGTGAGCTAACATGGAATCATCTCATCTGGACTCCTCGTCGTCCACAGTGCCTCTCCCAGCATCAAAATCGGTCAATCTCGCCGTCCCCTCACCTCTTTTTACGGCCTGTCAGTGCCTCATCCTGCCATTGCGAGGCCGTTTTAACCCCCCTGACCCGTCCTCCCAGCCCTGCTTAGCTTCGCTCTGAACATCCGTGACTCCTCCGGTATTACGGACCTCCTTCAATCTCTGCCATCGATCCGGCTCCCTGACCGTTGCTATGCGCTCCAACCTCTCTCTGACCCATCTTCTGCTGCCTCATAGTCCCGTCTAGTAATGCGCCCCGTGCGGTGCCCTCCGTTTGCCTGCATGTGTGTGTGCGTGTGTCGGTGTGTGAGTGTGTGTGTGCTCGTAGCTGACCTGAGTGATGAGTGGTGACCCTCTGGCTGGCGCCTGGCGTCCTCCTCGCTCCTATTGATTAGATCTGAGGTTTCATACAGTAGCCGCCTCACGTGACTCTGTCATTTACTGTCTCTCCACTGTCTCCGAACTGTCTTGCACACACACGCTCACACACACACGCGCAGACTCATTCAGTCACTTAAGAGGTACATGTGTAAGCGATGAGCACGTTTTCATCAACACTAATTAACGCAAAAAGGGGTTAAAGGACCCGACTCTCCCCCTATCGCGTGTATGAATACAGTCGGGCATCCTGTAGAATTAGTTTAATTAGGAGACAACAGATGCAGCATGCTAACTGCCTGTATCGCTCAGATTACAGCCACAGAGTGAGTCAGCAGCAGAGTGACGTGTGAGTGAGGGATCAGAGAGAAAACCGGGATGCAGCTGTCGTCCTTCATCTAGATGCGATTTGATTGAGTGAGATTTGAGGGTCTTTCATTCCCAAATGTGTCAGGAATTCATGGGTTGCTGTGAGATCGTCACAGCATGATGACAGTCTTGAATAAAAGTATCAGTTTTTCTGCACCTTGGTAAATGGTAATTGGATTGGACTTGTGTAGGACTTTATGAAGACCAGAGAACCCCACACTGCGTTCACGCATTCACACGCTGGTGGTTGGAAGATATCTGATTTTAGCCAGAGCTGTGCGGGGCAATCTGACTGAGGTGAGGCTGCCATTCACCGGCGCCATTGGGCCTTCTGACCGCCAGCTGGCAATACAGATGAAGTGTATTACCCAAAGACACACCAACAAAGATGGACAGAGCGTTGACCGATTACAGGAACAACTCCTACCATAGTCGTTCACCATGCGCAGAGCCTATAGTCCTCAAGGTTGTTCTCAGTGGGATTCATGTTCTCAGGCCATTTGCTTATCGCTTTTTCTTTCTTCCCTATTTCTTATTCAATAAGGACAAATAAAGCCGAGACATCATTACGAAACAATCAGACAAACAAGCATTTCAGGTTCTTGATATGCAAAGCCAGTAGAAATGTAGCTCATAGTCCTGGAGCTGTAAATGCAGCGAAAATGTAGTTCTGCAAACACAAATGGAAGCCATACTCCCAGTTTGACTGAGGTCGAACGGGTTTTGCAGAGAGCCTTTGAGATTGTGGTGTGATATTCTTATGGTAAGCTAGTAAAGGTGTAGGAGCTTCCTTTCAGCCAGCTGAGTGGCAGTGCAAAGCAACATGCAAGGAAAAGCTCAGTGCTAACACGCTGTGCTTCGGTCAGAGCAAAATTCCACTTGTTCCGGCACTTTCTCCGGCTTCCAACGTAGAGCTCCTTAATTTGCGGGTTTTGGTGTCGGTAACCAGACCCGGTGCCGAATCGTTGTCTGCCAGATTCCTGAGAAAAGCCACACTTTCTTTGTGAGCATGTGTGTTTAGGGGTGTGTGTTTGTGCCTCTTCCACTCAGTCTTTGCCACAGTAATACTCAGGTTAAGTGTAGTCGCAGGCTATTATACATCATTAGGGTAAGTAAGGCTCAGGCAGCTTGGCAAGAGAAATGGGCCCCCTGCTTCATTTCTCTCCAGCCTCGGCTGCAATAGGACCCGACGCGGTGCATGAACGCGGCGGCGGCGGCGCGCGTTGCTTGTGTACAGGTTGAAAGCAGCCTGTCGCTTATCCAGTCAGTCACAAATCACCCTGTCAATCAGGTGGTTTATGGAGGCTAAAGCCTCGCTGACGGCTGCTGGTCGGTCAGCACTGCCTGCCACTCGCCTGCCTCTGCGGAAATTAAAGCATTCCTAATGGATAGATCTGAGTGTTTTATTATGTTTTCACATTTTATGATACATGTTAACACCAGCCACGACGCACTTGGAGTGTAGTAATTTCTTTTAACCACATCAATTAGAGTCGGCCGGGTAGACGGAGGAGACATCAGCCTTTTAATAAAATGAGAGATTAGACATCCAGCATGATAGATAGGAGGCAATTCGTTCCTGTTTTACTCCAGCCGTGATTAATAAGGAGTTTATTCAGATAAGATATTTTTTGTCATTATTATATTACGTCCTGCTCGGGAGTTTTAATCCAGACTTTGTAATGGGAGTCAATTTGGTGAAGGAGGAAAAAACACCTGAAAACTTTCTTTAAATATTGAAGAGATCTAGCGCCCCCCCCGATGTACTTATAAAACTACATTTCCTCTTGTTACAGCCACCAACTTTAATGTGTTTAAATAAAGGTTCATGTGATGTTCCAGCACAATTTAGAGCACAGTTTAAAAAGGGGAAGAAAATAGGAGATATGGTGTTCAAAGCTAAAAATATAAATTGAATCAGTCTGAAGTTTTAGCCCATATCTTAAGTTCATTCAGATTGAAGAAGCAAGGTTAAGTCTGAACAAATTCTGACTTGGATTTAATCCTGAACTTTGACTGGGCCATTCTAATATATTAATTTACTTTCATCTAATAATACTCAGATGTAGTTCGAATATCTAAAAAGCGTATTTGGGCTGTAGTTCATGTTATCGACTTTCTATTTTATTTTTTCACCTTAATCTCACTTAATTCCTTTGGTTTAGCGATAACATTTTGACTTAAAGGAACTTTTTACTTTGACTACACTTGGAAAAAAATCAAGTTCAATGGCGCGTTCGTATCCAGCGTCTCACGTCACGAAACAAGCGTCACCGGTCTGGATTGGGATGTGGTTTGGTGGTAGAGCACCAAACCACATAAGGAGACCTCAGTCCTGAACGCGGCCGTCACAGGTTCGATTCCCGGCCGGATGATCTTCCCTCTCTGTCATGACCTGTTTTCCTCTCTGACTGCTCTCAAACAAAACCTTTATTACTTCCCTTCTTTATCTGAAGTGACTAAACTATTTGAGTAAGACCGACTTAAATATGTCAAATAAAACCAACTTAATAAATTACGTTGGATAAACTTAATTTAATTAAATTGAATTGAATTTTACAGTGGACCTGCTTATTTAGGCTCATTTTCCTGCCGTAAGGTAAACCTCTATCACCGCTCTCAGGTAACGCGTCTCCTGTGTGTGTGTGTTTAAAGGGCCATTCTGTATTTAACTCTACGCATGTTCCCTGTTCCCACTGGGGGAGAATAAGCATCACCACAGAATGATGCCGTCACCACCGTGTTTCACCATGGCTACTATAGGTTCGGTGTTTTCCGTTCTGTGTGTTGACCAGAAAGTTCCAAGTAATTTTTATTTTGGAGTCTGAAAGCAAACGTGAGACAGCACTAATGCACCTTGCTTCTCTTCCACTTCACAAATACCTTCTACTCTGGGCTGCCTCATCTATATGCGGATAAATTGAGTTTGAGTAACTTTTCAAGGCGCCGCAGTCCGTCAAAATTTTTGTTTAGTCGTCGTCTCCCCACTGAGAACCCGAGAGCGTCGTTCCTCAAACGGCTCCGGCTGGAGCTGCGCATTAAAGATTTAGGCCACAGTCGCATGAAAAAGAGCAAGAAACGTCCTCTGTTATCTCTCTTAGCCGTGATTGCGACTCAGACCGCGCACGGCGCCTGTCCTCTGCCCGGCGAACAAATCTCCAGCTGGGTTTAAAGGCGGAGGCCGGATGGGTGGCACTGCCACGGGAACTCGGAGGCGATAGATGAAAGAGGGCAGGAACAAGACTAATTGTTCTCATTACAGAACAAATAAAAATCAATAGCTCTCAAAGCAAAAAGGGGGAATGGAGGCAGGGGCAGGGGGAGGCGCTGTGCGGCTTGGAGGGCGCTGTAGTTATTGCACAGGAGTGGATTCTGTCGGAATTGCGAGCGGCGGGTGAGGCGCAGTGGAACCGATCACATTTGAATGCTAATTCCGACGTAGGACAGTTAGATTAATAGATGTGGCGGTCCGGCGCTGGGCCTTTCCCCGCGTACAAGCTGAGGGGGCGTTCGAGATTGAAGTTTTAAAAGCAATTAAACGGGAAAACACATCACGGGGATGGGAGGGGGGGGACTAAAAGAAGAAGAAGAAGAAAAAGCAGAGATATTTCCCCAATTTTTTCAAATTAAAGCAGGAAATTTCATTACCAAGGGGAGCATATTTTACACAGGCAATTACAAGGTTAATACATCTTCGACACCCCTACTTGAAGTCCTCATATATTTGTTCAGGGATTTTATTCTTGTGTTTTAGTTTAATTGGCTGCGGAGATGCTGGATAGAAAGTCTATGCGGTGCACACACACGCGCGCACACACACACCAAACAAAACTTCTCTACTCTGTAATATATATCAGATCAACTCGCTCACATTATCCTGACCTTTTCTCGAAACTTTTCGAGGCAGTGGCTCTTATCAATCTTTGGAATCTGATGAAATTTTCTGGATTTTTCTCGCAAAATGTCCTCACGTTGGCTGTCGAGAACCATCGAAAGTCTCGCTGCTCACACACACACACACACCCACACGCACATACTCTCCCACCATCTCTGCTTAGAGTTTCAGTGACATATTGGCAGCAGAAAGTATGTGTGTGTGTATGTGTGGTTGTATCTCAAAACGGCTTCGGTCTGGCTTTTCTCTGACACAGATGACAGCATTACGTGCGTGGATTTCAGTGCATGCGTGGTGTGTGTGTGTGTGTGTATTCCTCCCATCTTTATACATGTAGAACAGCTCTCACTCATGAGTTCTCTTTGACGCGGTGAAAAACAAGTAGCTAATATTCCCTTTTTTTTTTGTCCTTTTTTTTAAGGGAATGGATCTGCGACACGCGACGCCACGAAACCCGACAAAAACCAACTTTCCAGGTGTTTCCGAGAGCTTAATGAGAGAAAAAAAATCCCCCTAATAAGTTTGTAATACCGAGCCGGTTCTTCGCAGATCACTCCGTCGCCGCCCCTCTCAGAGTTTCCTCCCTGTCAGCTTGTTTTCGTCTGATTTAGCCCTGTCGTACATCCGCAGAGACGGCGCGCCGTATGATAGAAACTCAACAGTGAGGCAAATTGGCAGAGCCACAGAGGGCGGATCGACAGCGAGGAGACAAGCTGGGAAGGAGGCGTAGAGCAGAGGAGGCAGTGTGAAAAGACACGGAGACGATGACGGAGAGAGAGGCTGTGTTGGTTTATATAACATCTCCACCGTGGTCGTTGGCATGCGGCAGGATCGGGAGGGGGAGGTTGAGCCATCAATCACTCCATCTGTGTAAAATCACGAGCTGACTCCAATATTGCTAAATATTTATACTGTCACATACACACAGGCGTGCAGATGAAAAGAGCCATTCATTAGGGCCTTCTCATGCCTGTCAGCCTTGGAGATGGAGATTAGAGAAGCAGCCTCCCACTGTGCCTGCGTCTCCTCTCACTGAGCTCCTCCAGCCCTATATATAGAGCCATCAGGACGATAAATATCTCCAGCAAGCCTCTTTTAGGTAAACACTCAGTAAATATGGCAGTAAGGGATCGGGAGAGGCTCGGCTAAACAGGCTGGTGCGTCCGCGGGTGTGTTTTGCGTAGTCACACAGCAGGGGGTGGGGGGGGGGAACCGAATCGCTATAGGGACGTGTCGTCGTACTTTGTCTATATGGAGCTATAGGTCAGCTTCGGCGCAGCGGGGATCGGCTGTGTTGTAATTGGAAATGTTGATTGTACTTTATAATCTCCGTTTGAGGTCAATGCAGCTCAGTCGGCCATGTCGCCGCGACTTTACGAATGCTTTCTCCTGCTGTGTGTTTGAACTGGAACGGAAATTTCAAAAGTTTTTAGAATTCTGGGATTTATTCACGTATGTTTTCCCCTCATTTTGTCCACAAGTTTTGAGGGAGTTTGTGGGGATTTTTGTGAGACGGACCTGAAACAACTGAGACGTGCTTGTCCACCTGAACCGCTTGTGCCTGGAGGAA
The DNA here is from genome assembly GCF_027474105.1 of Poeciliopsis prolifica. Lineage (NCBI taxonomy): Eukaryota > Metazoa > Chordata > Actinopteri > Cyprinodontiformes > Poeciliidae > Poeciliopsis > Poeciliopsis prolifica. The sequence goes on along the minus strand of NW_026562392.1, from coordinate 5,756,468 downwards.
GGGAGGATATCGATCAGAAAGGCGGTCACGGGGATGTGGAGAGAGCCGCAGTTCAGGCGTGAGAATCTGTCGGCAGTAAAACTGTTGTCCAAGACAAGCGGCGAGAAGAAAGCTTTTGTTTTTCAAAGAAACCCTCAGCTGTTTGCAACAGGCCCCATGAAGACGAGTCACAACCCCCCACAGTTTACATCAGAGCCTATTTGTGTGTTTGAACGGCCCAGTCAAAGTCCAGACCTGAAATCAACTGAGATTTTGTGACTTGAAAACAGCTGATCATAGACGTTGTGTTTGTTGAAGAAAGGCAACAGCTTCAGCTTATAATGCTCCCCAAAATCCCTGCAACTTTAATTCCAGCAACAAATGGTTGTATAAAGTATCAGCTTGGTAAACTTTTCAGAATTCTGTCAATGAAACGTTTTGAAAACTGTTTACTTTTTTCCTCTATATCCGATCTTTGCATTTTAATATCTCATCAGATTATGGAATTCCAATAAGTTGAAGTTTGTCACTGAAACCTGAGAAATTGTTTAAAAAATTGTTGGGGTTTTTTTGCCAAAGAATATAGACTTGTTATTTCTCCCATACAGAAATATTTACAGTGAAAAATATCACAAATTAAAAGAAAAAAGATTCTACCTCTGACACAGCTATGCTTTCATACAGCTATGCTGACACAGCTATGATTCACCAATAATAAATTTTCCGTCCTAATTTGTTTGCTCTTGTCTGAAATGCAGTGAAAACGCCATAGGAAGGCGATTCCTACAGCGAGGCACTCATTAGAAACATTTACTTTTTAAATCAAATGAAAGTTGAGCGTGAAAGTCAGCTTCAGCCATTGTTTTCCTGACATGTTGTTGGGCAAATTGTTGCTTTGATCGACAAATAAAGAATCGCAAGTTTCACCTTGAAACATCTAAACCGAAACATTCCAAAGACAAAACGCCCCGTCAGCGTCGTCGGGTCGGTCATTTACTCCGTTGGCCGCACTTTTTCCGCAGCGACGTTTCAAAGAACCCCGACTTTGCCTCCTTTGTTTGTCGCGTCTCGACGGTTCGTTTCATCCACCGTGACGGGCCTCGGATCAGCGCGCCGTCCGGGCCCCGGCAACAAAAAGACATCAGCAACATTATCTTCACACTGTAATTACCCTCCCCAAAAAAAAAAAGGTGGTGGGGTGCGGCGGGGGTGGAGGGGGATTTCATTTTGATTAGCCGAAAAGCTTTTATTCTCTAACTCACATCCATAATTAATCATTAAATCATGGGAGAGTTACTGAGAGGGATAGATGGGGAGCCGGGAGAAGAAGTGGAGGCGGTGGGGAGCGTGAGGGGGGGGGGGGGGGGATGTGAAAGGAGGATGGAGGGATGATGGAGGGAGGGAGAAAGGGAGGAGGCATGCAATTATCTGCAGAAGTTTGACATCGCCAGTAAATCCACAGAGCTGCCTGACGTTGCTAATTAAAGAAGCAATCAAAGGTCCACCTCCAGAGCTTTTTGAGAGGAAGACGAGCGAGAGGGAGGAAGAAGGGAACGGGACAGAAAACAAGAGGACGGACGTCTTCTGGGAAGAGTCAGAGAAGAAAAGGAGGGTTGTTATAATCTTTGTTATTGTTTCCATATGTCAACCTCCCTGGACTCCAGGCTCACACACACGTTTGTTTCTTTATTTTTCTGCTGCTGCATCCCGGCCATCACGCCGGGATCATCCCTGACCTTCATCTGGAGAGTCGCAAATAGCTGTTGATTTGCAGCATGAGGGGAAATAACCGCTCTCCGAGCCAAAGTAATACATTAGTCATATCTGGTTAGTCATTTTCAAACCTGAAACGATGCGTCTGGTGATGCTTTTTCCACGACATCCAATCAGCGACGTGACCCCCGCAGTCGTCAGGTGTTTCGGGGCTTTCGCCGTCGGACGCCCTCTGCCTGACAGCGGCCGGCGCGTCGAGCTCCATCAGGGAGGAGGGGGGTCTCTTTCTGTTAGCGGCAGCATCAGCCTCCCACACGTTTGCTCTCTTTAATCCACAGCCAGCCACAGAAAATTCCAGCAGCCTGCACGTATCGCACGAGGTGAACCTCTTCTAACTTTCAAGGCTGCAAGGGTTGAACTCCGAGACGAAGATCTTCTCTGTTTTTTTTCCCCCTGCAAAATGCCTGGAGAAACCTCTGACTGTCTAGTAAAGCCTTCACTCTCCTCCAGGAAACGATCAGCGCTCATGTTTGGGCTCATGTTCAGAAATGAACCTGGACTACAGAAATAAGTCAAGAAATGATTTGGTTTTAATTATTTAAGTGTTCTAAAAAAACACAACTTCAGCTACTAGAGATGTAGATCAAATAAAGGTGCATCTGTGTAAATGTTAATGTCATTAAATGCAACTCAAAACCGAAACGGTTTTTGACGCATAAATGCGGAAAAGAGTGTAAAGTTTTTCGCATTCAGAACTCGGTGGATTCTCATTTAGTGTGAATTACTGCGTCAGTGCAGCACGGCGTGGACGGGATCACAGTGTGGTTCTGCTCAGGTGTGACGTACGCCGCGGTTGCTCTGGCAACAACATCCAGCTTCACTCCAGTTGGAAGTTGGAGTGACTTCCAGATTGTCAGAATATTTTCAGGCTCTTGATTCTCTCACAACCCGTTTCTTGTGCATCTTTTTCCACCGTAGGTATTCCTTCTACTTAACTTTCCATTATCACAGCTGGATACAGTGCTAGCATTGTGGCTTGTTTTTTTACCCTATTTGCGGAGGTGCAGTCTACTGGACAATTGTCCACTCAGCATTCTGCTCCGTGAAATCCTTAAGACTATATTTCTGTTTTTGAACAAATCCTTCTCTTTTGCTTTGTATAATATTCCATTTTTCTGAAAAGTTCAATTTTACGTTTTTGTTTGCTCCACGCCATTAAACACCCAAATAAATAGAAATAAGCAGTTCAGATATATATCAATATAGCAGCTTCACTTTTTTAAATTAATATTGCACTGCAATGCAGCTGTGATGCAGTAATAGCTTTTACAAACGATACAAATTTCAAACTGAACTTGTGTGTAAAAAAAATAAAAAATAAATAAATAAAAGATATTTTAATCTCCAGTAATACAGCAGCTGAAAATAGAGTTTTCTGTTTTGGTTTTTGGTATTTTTATGGTTTTGCTCTGTTTTTGTTTTCGCCGCGCCACAATTTTCTCAACAGTGGCAGGAGAGCGCCGTCTGGAGAGATCAAAGCCGGGACGGTTTTCTGCGTTATATATATGTTTCTTCTTCGCCCTCCCTCTTCGCCTCCTCTTCACCTCCTTTTTCCCTCTTCACCTCCCCCCTGTCTCATTCTCTTTGTGTTTCCCTCCGTCTCTCCGGGGGCACCGACCTGGGAGACTGGAGGTAGATAGAGTTAGTGTGGACCAGATTACTCTCACTCCGGGTCATCCTCTGTCAGCAGAAAAAGAGCTGAGAGCAGGACACTGACCCGCGTTTCCTCCGACCAGTTTCACTCCGTGTGCGTGTGTTAACTCACCTCTTGAGCCCTCGCTACAGTATTTCATTGTTTCGCGGGAGGATTTGTTGTTGTACTATTTCTGTCTGAATGACCCCTTTATGAGAAAATGTCTTCACAGTTATGGTCAGGGACATGGATGTCACGATTTCTTTTTTTCTTCATTTATTTTTGACCACCCTTCCAGGGCGGAACGGTTCGCCCAACATGACACCTGCGATCCTTTCCAAAAATCAAAAGGATTGATTGGTGATCAGGACTTATTGCTGGTGGTTTCTCTTTGTCGCCATGGAGATAAAGAGCTGCACTTACTAGGTACTAGGACTGTCCGCTTGAATTTCAGAAACGGTGGATTTTCAAGCCTGAAAAGAATGCATCCTTTACTGAGACTGACCAGTCTGACCAGTCACAGACCAGTGCACAGAATGACTTGAAGGAACTAAATGAAACTCGAAACGTTTGAGCTGTTGACCAAAGATATGTTTAAATATCAATCTCAAGTTTTTAAGCTGAAGAAAACAGTATCGACTGTCAGGCTTGGTAGTGGCTGGATCTTATTCATGCATGGATATAAAAACAACTTTTAATCAGTCTGTTATTACTTTTTTTGTTCCTTTTTTGGGGGTTTTATGACTGTAATCAAAGTTGCTAACATTACTACTAGAGAGACTAATTAACCATGCATGTAGTGGGAGAGCATGCAAACTTCATACCTGGGAATTGAACCTGAAACCACGGCAGCAATGCTAAAGCAGTTCTGCTACCCCTAATGCTACTGAGCCCTTCTTCTAAACATGTTGTAGTTGAAATTACATAATCGTAACAGACAGACAGATGGATCATTAAAATCTTCGTGTTAAGTGTTTGTTCTGACTGCAGCTCTGTCTCATCCCACCATATACTGAGTTTTGTTTCAATTTATTAACATGTGGCACGTTTCTCTAGATAAATATTTGTTTCTCGTCCTTTTTTTTCCGCACTAAAGTCTCTTGGTTAGAATAAATTCCTCCTAACTTTCCTGACTTCTGGCCCGTCTCATCTGCTCAGGTTACTGTCAGTTAAAACGCACAGCGCCATCCTCGCGCTGCCGGATTACAGAGACGGCAGCTTCTTGATTACGAGCCGCTGACATTTGGTGTGTTTTCTGAAAATATGACTAAAGTTTGCTCAGCTGTGTGTGGGAGGAAGCCTTAATATACCAGGAAGCAAACAAATATTGTTTTGTATTCTGGAGGGGCTTTTATTTTTTATTTTTGTTGTTGTTTGTTTTGTTTCTCCAGGCAGCGCGGTAAGAAATGTTTAAGAGTCGACTTGCAAAGGCTTGAGTTTAAAGCTGAAAATGACTCCACAATAGGAGGTTTGTAAACAACAATGATTCATCCTCCTCGCCTCTATTACACATAAAAAGGGTGTTTGGGACAGAGTTCTGTTTTCCCAGCCAACTCGAACTCCTCCATCGATCTGAGACGATGCTGAACACTGTGGAGGGTTTTTACGCTGCCTTACCGCGTTAACTTAATACCTTTTCCACATTCTATCACGTTACAACCACAAACTGCAATACATTTGACTCGGATTGCTGGAACACAAAGTAGTGGAAGGAAACAGATGGATCTCTTAGCAAATAAGATTTAAAGTCTGGTGCATGTTAGTATTCAGAGCCGTGGCATTCGCCGTAGTTCCCCTTTGCAGACGAATCCTTGCGTATGCTCCCTTTGCTAAATGGGTTCATGTTGACCAGATTTGATGTGAACGTTCTTTTTGTCTTGCCACGGATTGTAAATTCATTTAGGCATCAGGGTGCCTGCACGTCCTTGGGAAGACTTAAATGTATGCGTGTAAAACTAAGGCCTTAAAATGTTATGAATTCTTTTTTAAATGTCTGTTGGCCTTAAATACGCTAATCGCAGGTCTTAAATTTTGTATATGGTCTTGTATATTCTACCTTAATCTTTTTTTTTTTCTCTAAAGTTTTTTTTTTGTTTTGTTTTGTTTTTTTTGTTTTTTTTGCACCTTGTCCTATTTTAATTTATTGCCAGTTGGATGAACATTTGTCTTCACCATTGACTCGCCAACCCGTTCTGTTCGAAAAGCTTGGTGCTCCAGGAATTAAAGCTGTGGAGAGCATCGCAAGACGTACCATTTTCTTCTGCAAGTTTTTCTTTCAAAAAACGGTTTTAAAAGCCTTAAATTGGAGTTGGTGAAACCCGCAGAAACCCTGTGTATATACTTTGATCTAAACTGTTACGTTGGAGACGTAATAGTCGTCTTGCTTGAAGCTGCGAATTGTGAAAAAATGCTGGCAGGAGACAACCTTCCATATTAAGTCGACACAGTTGGAGGAACTGTTTAAGACTCTTATGTGTTGCAATAAAGCAGATTATGGAAAACATGGTTAATCTGCAGCATTTTCACTCAGATTAGCGCTGGCCTTCAGAGTCATTGGTGCTCCGGTCCTGAGGGCCTTCCATCTCTCTGTGCCCTGGTTCTCTCCTGGTCCTTCGTCCTTGGTGTGTTTTCAGCGTTCCTCCATCCGTCTCTCCGCCCTGTCCGCCGGATGTCAATCTGGCCGCTGTGTAATTGGTTGCTTTCTGGTCGGCCAACTTGTCCCAGGTGGCGTTGATTCATGGCGTTTGTAAAGGTGACAGTAGCGACTGTCCCAAACAGACAAAGTAGAGCCGTCACTGACTGGACCTCAGCTGGCCTGCACACATACACATACACACACACACACACGCGCGCACACATGCATAGGTAGCACTTTTGGCTTTGCTTGAGGGAGTCCAAGGGACGAGAGAGACGCAAGGGAAGGTCGTCGAGCGGCTCGACCGGAAAAGATGATCAAACATTCAAAAAACGACCACAGTGGGTCATTACTCTTCACGTCCCAAAACCTTCTTTTAAAGCTGCGGCACAAATTAAAAATAAGTATTTACCGACAATAAAACAAATGAAATAACATCTACTTGCTGACGTAGTTTAAAACACCCACCTGCATGCGCGCTTACACACTCTCCCTGAACACCCAGTCATTCACCCCTTTGCTGGTGACCTGGATACACCCAGAACTGACACTTTATCTACTTAGCAGTGTCACCTTCAAACACACACACAACACACACACACAGAGGATCCTCCTGGTGTGTAAAGCATCATCCCCATGTTTGTGTCCCGATCAGGCGCCTGCGTTTAAAGGTTGTGGCTTTGTGTCTATAATTGAAGGGAATGGTCTAGTAAAAGGATTGTAAAGAGGTCCTTTTGTGGCGTCTTGATCATAAGCTCTGACTTTTTCATGGTGCTGCCATTGACCCGCTAATTGATTTGGAGAGCATCTCATTCTGCCTCTAGTTTGACACAGTTTAATTGACTTTGCTTGCCATAGCGTCTGTTCAGGTTGATTTCCTTGTCTTTTGTTTCTGTGCATGCTTGCAAGTGTGTGTGTGTGTGTGTGTGTACTTCTGAGAACCAATTAGCATTTACAGTGAGGTTACAGTTGAGGCTGATTTCAAATCTAGGGATTACAGCCACGCTGTCCTCAGGATGCAGCCGGGCGCGCGGCTCCGCCGATCACGCCGACGCGCGCTCGCGGGCTAACGTTTGCGTCGAGGCTGACCTGTATTACAGCGGGTGTAATTGATTGTGTGCGCGCCGGTGTCTCTGTGTTAAGGTTAATTTCTCTAACTGCTGGTAAGTGCTGTCTGACCGCTCCCCCGGCGGCCTCTCCGAGCTGAAGTATTGCCACTTAGAGACCCCTTCTGTGCCCCCTCCCGGCACAGGCCAGTCTATTGATCCGCTGATCAATAATTGCATCTGCGCCACACAGTGAGCACAGCAAGGCTCCTGCACTGACCTGCTGGTGCCACACTAAGAGTCGCACCTTGGAAACGGTTGTCAAACTGCGGCCCAGCGACTATTTAAGGGTCCTTGACGGGGATCCGGAGGCGTCCCAAGCAAAACGAGGGTTACTTCTGTTGCTGTGGCATTCGAATACTTCACTCTCTACACAGAGGATGGTGTGTTGCATCCATATTTCCTTGGCTCTTGCTGCAAATGATATTGGGTTGCTGTAGAATAGCAAATTGGTGTATTTCCGATTTGTTTTTGTTTTTTTAAATCATGAAAACGATTTATTTGACAGGACGACCATTTATCTGAATAGCATTGGAGCTGAACGAGATTTAATAAACAATAAGAAATTCTATGCATTTTATTACCACTTGCAATTGGTAGAATTGGGAGAAATGCACATTATTAACAGCTCAGAGAAACTGAAGCTCAATGTCTCGCCACTAAACTCACAAGAAAGGGCAAAAGTTTCTCCTCCAGTCCAGGTTTCACCTTCTTCTACAGCTGAACAAAGACTGTCCAAAGAATATCCTTCCCCCAAAGCTGCTCTACGTAACGCAAAACATACAGACAACGTCTCTTCTGGGCCACAATGACAACACATTGACATGGTGGCGGCCATTTTCAGGACAGCTTGTGTTACATCCTTAAGTGACTGGATGAATGGGTGGATAGACGGATTGGTGATTTTGCAGCAGAGAGATCCTCCAAATATCTCCAACATCATTTTACAATCCAAACAGCATCAGTCACTTCCAGCCTCCGCTTCCCCGTCTTCCTCCTGTTGTTTCATTCCTCTCAGGGAGCCTCCATCTTGTTTCAGATCACAGGCAATAAAGCAGCCTGCTTCTCCGTGTCGATCTCATTCCCCCTCCGACTTCCTGTTGAAGGAATCAGTCAGTCTGAGCACTCAAAACACATATTAAACAGGCATCAGCCTCTCGCCGGGGCCGAATCACGCTGTTCAAATGTTGTTCTTCCACCGGGAGCGCAGGACAACTGAAGAGATGGGATCTGCAACATTAACTTGATTCACGGCCGCGGCGACTGAGTGACACTCCATAAACCTCAGCGGGGCCCGCCGCCGGTGGCCCGCCGACAGCGCCCCGTGGCTAATGTGACACACGCTCGCCCCGCCATCCCCGAGGCGGAGCGGTTCACACACTCCGAAGCCCTCGCATAGGCAGGCACGTACAGAGACGAACGCGGTGCAGGAGCACACACTGTTCAGACAATGCAACAATAAAGGTTGATCTCTCATTCCAGCACACACACACGCACACGCACACACACACACACACACACACACCTGTAAATTCAGGCCTCAAAGCTGAGAATCTGGAGGTTTAACAACCTGAAATGGCACCGCTCTCTCCGATTTGCACGCTTTCAAACAGCTTTTATGGTAATGCGGGAAGAAGCTGCACAGTTATAGTTATTGTCTCCTGCAAGCCGACCTCTCAGCTCGCAGCGTTTCGGCGTAGGCAGTTAGCATCGGCCCCGTAGCTCCTGTGTAAATAGGTAACCTCCGCTTCTCAAAATGCCAACCTGTTCTGGCTCTCTGTGACAGTGCTGACTCCCTCCACTCTCTAACTACAGGGCTTGTCACTAGAGGTGCAAATGGAGGGGTCTGAATTGATATTTACCACACAATGCTGGCAGTGTGCAGCAACCTCACTGCGAGGCCTTTTATTTTGGAAGGGGGGTTGAATTTGGTCATGAGGAAATTAAGAATACCTTTTTCACTATGTTGAAGGAGATGGAGACGCACAACAACAAATAATAATAATAAAAAAAAGGTGTTATAAAACCCTTAAAATAAAAACAGTTTTTATTGCAGTAGCATATTCCTACGTTTTTGCCTTCCTTATTAGCCTCAACTGTGTGTAGCAAAATAAACGGGGCTACTCCTCCAGCCTGTCGCATTCCTGATTGTTTGAAACCTTTTGGCTAATTCTGAATAACAGAGATCAACACACCTACATACTTGAAACGCATGTTTTCTTTTCTTTCCGGTTTCAAACGTGGCCTTAGAGAAGTGGTAGAGGAACATTAGACATGTGGTGAGCCACAAGAGGCAGACAAAGCTTCAGCTCAGCTCCCAGGCCCTCGATGTTGGGTTGTGTTTGTGTCAGACGCACTCTGGCCACGACGCCACCCTCTAGAGTTTTTACTCAATTGTTCAGGAAAACCACCTGAACTGTAGAGAGTTAACTCGAAATGAGTTGAGTCACAGTGCTAGGTGCGAGCAGAAAGTGGTCATGAGGTGTGTGCGGTTGTCCTCGATGGACTAGGGACTTGATGTACCCCGCCTCTCGTCCAGTGACCCTTCAAAATATTCCCCACGTGTGTTTCACGGCGTATGCCCCAGAGAAGAAACAGGAGTTTCACACCGGAGAGAAAGATGAGCGGTCAGAATGTCTCCTCTTTAGCTGAGCGATGCCGTAAAAATCTGTAGCTTTATGTAGTTTTGGTGGATAGCATTTCAGAGAAGCCCAGAAGAATTTTGTGACAATTTCATTTCTTGAAACTGCAGGGCAAACTGTCAGACTGCCGACGGCGAATCAGCGGTGACCGCGTGCGTTCGGAGCTGGGGCTCCCACATCCGGGTCTCAAATCGCAAGGGATGGGAGGGCGATGGCTCAGATCCACTTTGTGGCGCGAGTCGGACTTTCTAATCACATCGTCAACCTTGTGAGTTGAGGACATTAAATGTCAGGGGACGATGGGAGCATCAGTGATTGATGAGTTTGTTTCTGTATGTACCGTTCTGTCTGTGTGATCCCACAGCTGCCCTCAGGTGAAAACCTTGTATCTCTAAATGTCATCTCCTCCCAAGCAAAAAAATAAATAAAAATAATAAGTTTTGGTGTATTTCAAAGATTTGAGAGTTTTTGGGGACTTTACATGATGTCATAAACCTAGAAAGCTCCTCTCCCTGACAGGGAATTTGTTCCTATTCTCACCTGTTGTAAATTAAGTTCAGCTTTCAGCAGCTTAGTGATGAACAGAGGCCCCCACCTTTTATTTTTTCTAAATGTCTCAAATCAAATCCCCTTTTTTCCTGCATAGATTAGCCTACAAGCGTCTGAGCCAGGCGCTGTTTAAACAATGGCATTTCTAACACTGTTCCCATCACCTTGGAAACGCCATGGCAACCTGTGATGTGAGAGGGCACAGTGTGGCTCAATTAGCAGCAGCTGTATCTCGCCGCGCTCCGGCAGCAGCAGAGCATCTCCAGATTCTCTCTGCTTTCAAGCCTCTAAGTGACACAAATATGTGAAGTGTTACATCGCCTTTAATGTCACTTTAGGTTCCCATGATTTTTTTTTTTTTCCCCTCTTTCCTCCCATCATATTCCGTCTCATGTTGATGCATGCATGCATACACGAAGCGAGTGGAAAAGATTCACTAACCAAAACCCACAATTGAAAAACCTCCAGTTTTTTTGTTGCATTTCAACCTGCTAGTTTCACTTTTAGCTTATCCATATTTCTCTTTAACATTAGCAAAGGATTAATTGCTCAAACTGTTTATGTTATGCGCAGAGGCATCACACCGTGTGTGTGTGTGACACAGCAGAGTTGTAAAATAAGGTGCCTCTGCGAAAAAGGACAAACATGAATCAAATTGTTAAGTTGAATTTTGCACCTTAATGTAGCAATTAGCACCGTTAGCATGACTAACTCTAAACACCTGACTCTGGGCTTATTCCAGAGAATAGACATTTGCACCTTTGCTTTGAGACTTCCAAGTCCGGCGTAACGTAATCGGAGGACTTGGAAGTTTAACCATCGCAACCTTTTTTTTTTTTTGCTCCATTTGTCCTTCCTTTCATCTACTGATGAACTCAGAAGTTAGTTCTTAAACTAAGGGGCTTCCCGGCATTTATACAGCTTCTTTCACATCTTGGAATAACATCTTACAGATACTGAAAATAACTTTTGAATTTTCGTCTCAAAGTAATAACTTCCATACTGAAAAGCATTGTTAGGATTACGATACATATTAGCTCTTGGATAAGGTTCGTTCTCTGGTGCACAAAAGATGAGATTTTTCACTATCCAACGAGCCAATCACAAATCAAAATAGTCCAACTCTGGTCACTAGTTGCTGTTTTTCCCCTTGATCCATTTCTAGCAGCCTGCCTTCTTGTTTCCAGAGGAAGACTTGCTCTCTCTCGCTCTCTTGCTGCTTCACTGACCCTCAGACAGGTCTGGACAGGCTTTCCCTTTAAATAGTTTCTTCCACCTCTGTCCTTCCTCTGACTTTACCTTTAAGCTCCACACTGACACTGAATATAGCTAATGGTGAATGGTTTTCTTTAGTAACAACTTCCTTAGCAAATAGGGAATGGAAAAAGGATCAGATTTTGTGAGTTTCTGACGCAAACCACACTCAACGCCTTTCCAGCTCTTGTTTTATTTCTGTTCTGGTTTCCTCTGAACGACTCTTCAAAACTGTAACATGAATGCTTTTGTCTTTCACTAGGTATTGTGTCCAAGTCCTTTGAATGCCGTCTGAAAGGCCAAGGAGCAACATTTGTGGAGGCCGACTCTGTGGAATCGCCCGAGCACAGGAAAGGTTCATTGGAGGCATCCAGCCACGAAGAGGCCGTCCAGCAGGTCATCATCATCCAGGGATACGGTGAGGAGGACATGGCCATCGACCAGGCCCTGGAGGAGTCGGCCGCCGCAACCCTGCAGACGCTGGCCATGGCCGGCCAGGTGGCCGAGGTGCTCCACATCACAGAAGACGGACAAGTCATCGCCTCAGGCCGGGAGGTGGCGTCGGCAGGGGCCCACCTTGCTGGAGGCAGCACCCAGTACGTGGTGGTGGAGTCCGGGGACGGCAGGAAGGACTTGCATGCGGCCGCAGGTCCGAGCCACATCGTTTCCGAGTCGTCTACCGCTCTAGACGCTCTGCTCACCGCCGTCAGCGAAATGGGCCATCAGGAGAAAATGCAAGGAGAGGCGACCGTCGTTCACAAAGTGTTGGCCCCCGAAGCTGCTGAGGAAGCCCACGCCGCCGTGGACATGAAGCAAGAAGAGCAAGAGGAGGTGCAGGTCATCCAGGAGGACGGCCACGAAAACATGCAGGAGGTGCTGAAGCTCGCCGCCTCCCAGATGATGAAGGAAGGCCTTACCCAGGTCATCGTCAACGACGAGGGAACCCATTACATCGTGACCGAGCTGGAGGACTGCACCCTGCAGGTAGAGGAGGCGGTGTACGGCGGTGCGGCCGCCGAGGACGGCGAGGCACAGCAGGCGGAGCAGCAGGCAGGAGAGGAGATGGTGGTCTACCTGGACGGAGCTTCTCATAACATTGTCCTGGAAGGCTGAGGCTCACAGCAATCACAATCCGCATCTCAAGTTCTTTTAAAGACTCTCTTCAATATTGTCTCCCTCTTATAACTCAGTGTGAACATTATTTCTCAGATGATTGGAGCTATGCAACAAAGGAGTTTTTTTTGGTGCTACTCCTGTCAATGGTGACCGCCGCCAATGACACATTTACATCCGTACAACTTAAGCAAACGTTTAAATATTCTTTCTTATGGAATATGTTTTTAAAGCGCCTAACATGAATTTTAGGTTCTAGAGTAACTACATTGTTTTGGTTAATTGTTGGCGTGAGTTTGGTTTTGGGTCTATAAGATGGAGCCAAATATTTGATTTTTTTTTTTCGTTTGTCTGGAGTTTGTTCCTTATCACCGTAAACAAAACAGCAGTGATAATTTAGCATTTTCTTTCCATGTTCTCCATCTCAGTCAGGCTCTTTGCTTTTAGAAAAGCTTTGGTTTGATGTAATTTTTGACAATAAAGATTGTCTAATTTTTTAATCAATGGCTTTTTTGGGGGGTGGGGGTTGTTTGTTTGTTTGTTTCTACCACACTTCAGACATCAACATTGTTTCTATAGTCAACACTTGTATATTTTTCACAAGTCAGTCTAGTCATTGACCACAGACATGAAGGTAGAATAACAAAATTATGTTAGTAAAGTGGAAAGAAAACAGATTGTTTTCTTTTTTAAAAGAAATATCAAATATAGAAAGCTTGGTCTTCTTCACTCTGACACCCCTAAATAAAATCCATACAACTTTTTCTTTCCCATTCACTTTTATGCTCTACTTTGTGTTGCTCTATCACATAAAACACAGTACTGTTCCAGCAACACACACACACACACACACACACAATGACTGATGGCTCCCATCATGTCTTCCGATCACCAGCAGTCATTACCTTCACCATTATCATTATCGTCCTCATGATCACCATCATCCACATCGTCGTGCTCTCACCCCGCCGCCATTCTCTTCTAGGTGTTCAACTCACTCTTCCCGTCTTTCTCTCTTTCTCTTTTCCACCCACAGCATTTAGCACTGGAGGGAGAGTCGATACTCATTTAGGCTCCAACTTTCTAATGGTTAGAGTGGGAGAGAAAGACAACGGCCAGTTGCTAAAGGTGGAGGGGAGGAGAGGGAGGCGAGAGTAAGCACGGATACACACAAAGGGCATCAAAAGATCATCCGTTTAACACACATACACACACAGGAAAGCGGCGGAGGGAGTGGGCAGGAGAAGCGGATCTTGCCGCAGAAAGGCCAGAGAGGTGGGAAAGAGAAGCAAAATCCAGAATCGCGCGGCGAGAGGAACCCGTCATTTCAGCTGACACCTGCACAGCCTCAGGCTGGACCCGGTTTTTCTTCTCTTCCGTTCAGCTAAAATTGACACGTCCGACATGTGAGCATCAAGAAGAGCAGCATCCATTATTCAGTTCACGTCTACGTGTTATGATGATGTACAGTCCTGGCTTCACTCTTAACCCGGTCAGAAATTCAAAACTGACCCCAAAGCAGCGAGAGAGTTTGCAGCCAATCCCAGTTTCACCTCGATGTTCGGCCCAAACATTTTGTTTGTCTAAAGCTAAACACAAAGCGCCTTGCCAGGAGTGTTCATACGCCTTTGACTTTTTTCACATTTTGGCAAAGCAGTGCCGCAGCATGATGCCTCCACCACCGTGTTTTATTGTAAGGACTTGGTGGTCTGACTAATGTTGCTCACCGTCACACATAACAATTCACATGCAGGCCAAAACATTTCATGGTCTGATCAAAGCACCTTTTCACACACTTACATGGCTTTCTGCGTGACATTTCCATGTCGCTAAAAAGTTACATTTTGACAGAATGTTTGCATAGTTAGCATGTAGCCTGAACTACATGCTAACTGTGTGGCCTCTAGAGGCAATTGGTTTGTGCCGGCTTTTGAGTTGATCTATTGTGGTACTTAAAATGCAATGCTCAGTCAACCAATCAAGTTCATTTCTATAGCACATATTAACAGATGAAAGCACAAAAATACAGACATAATAGACACCACACAGTAAACTGGTAAACATTACATTTTGTCAAGAGCCATTATTTATTATGGCTCAAAAGCAACTCTTAACAGGTGGGGTTTTAGCCTTGGTTTAAAGGAACTCTGTGTTTCGGCTGTTTTGCAGTCTTCTGGAAGTTTGTCCCAGATTTCTGGTGCACAAAAGCTCAATGCTGATTCTTCACATTCGGTTCTGGTTCTGGTTCTGCTTCTGGCACTGCATGTTTTAATTCCAACGAGAACAAACGTGAGGACATGTTGGCAAAGCATAGAAGGCACATGGTCTTATATTGATTATAAAGTATACGAGTTGTTTTTCACATGACAAGCATCAATGTTTCCCCTTCTGTACCCTCATAATTCTGCATATCTTGTCACACATGCGCACACACACAGTGTTTCTGTAATCAGGGCTGGATGGGCTCATTATTAACTGCGGCAGGCCACTCGTGTGACATGGAAGAGGGAGAAATTAGCAGCTGTCATCCAGTGATGAGTTCATTTCCTGACAGGCCTCTGCTCTGAAGAATCCTGCTGCAGACGACCAGACAGCTGATGGAAACCTGCCGCCGGAGCTTAATTGGAGAGCCGGAAAAGGCCAGGAGGGACGTAGGGGAGGAGGCGGGGTCGGGGGGAGGGCTGAAGGTAGGATGCAGAGATGAGAAGAAGAAAAAAAAAAGAAAGAAGAAGAAGTGAGTTGCGGAAGAAAGTAAAGCGTAAAATGTAATGTTTAGGGTGTGTATCCTGTCAAAAGGGAAGCAGAATTTTGACATTCTTCAGCGTTTCGCTTTTGTTTTCATATTTACTGTAATGGAGGCTGAGGAATGTTTGTGGAGCTATCAGCTGCCTGGCGCCTTAGGAAAAGAAAAACATTAGTTGGGTCTTTCTCATTTCTTAGCTTACTAAGTTATTAAGCTGTTGTGAAACGTCCAAAGAGCCACTTGTGGAAAGCCTCTGAGATAAACCAACACATCTGGTGGAATATTTGTTTTGTGGAAAGGAAAAAGTTGGCTTCCCATTTTTAGATTTTAGACGGGAATGCCTAAAAAAATGTTTTATTGAGCCATTACCAAAACATGTGACGACAGGACCCGGCATTTCCCATCGACTCTGAGCGGCAGAAGAACACCGCTCCGTCAGAAACAACCAATCAGAGCCAGGGGGAGGGTCTTAGTGTTGTCAATCAGCAGCAGAGCTTGCCATAAATGCTAATGCTAGTTAGCCTGACAGACGACGACAGCGGATAAACAAGTCTCCCGAAACAGTAAATGGTTTGAGCAGCCTATACACAAGCATGTTTGGCAGCGCTAATACCTTCCTGCTGCTGGCTCTGATTGGTAGCTTCTGCTCAGCAGCGATGCATTTCTACAGAGAGTAATAGTAGCTTTTCTTTTTTCTTTTACTGATTATCATCATAATGTCACGACACGGCGGCAGGTTTAACAAATATGTCAAATATGTACGTAAATAAAAACGCTTAGTAGTGTCCACATATCCACTTCTCATTTATGCACTACTTCGTCTTAGTTTCGTGGTTTCAAGGTCATAATCTAAATGAGAAAAAAAATCTGATCTGTTTGGACCATGTTCTAATCACCGTTGCTCACACAAGATTTCTAAAATACGTAGAAGTTTGTTGCTGTCAATTGACAAAGTGTGGAAATAAGTGCAGGGGGTGAGACTGTTATTTGCAGGGAAACTAACAAAACAAAACCCCAACTTGCTCTCCGTCCTGAGGGTTAACACTCGTCCTTATGGGGACAACAGACGGCGACAGAAGTGCAGGTAAAGGTCTCCCTCTCTCCATCTCTCTCTATTTCTCTCTCTCTGTTTTCATGAGCGTGATAAATATGGCAATTCTGTTCAGTCGCCATCTCTGGAAAACATATCTGCCCCGGGATCATTTTCCTAATGTCCCCACTATTAGTTCTGGCTACCCTGTGGCAGTATTAACATGCTCTGTTTGGGTGTGTGTCTCTACGAGAGACAGACGGAGTCCTCCGGGTGTTTCAGGTACAATTCTATTAAACCCAATTTGTTTGTTTATTTCCTGTCCGTCTCCAGCTCGCTGCGCTGCTCTGCTCCCGTACGGCCCGTGTTAACAGTGGGCCCGTTGTGGCGCTTCGGAACCCCGGCGTTTGTTGTTTGTGTCCTTTCTTGTATTTTGCGGCTGTAAATCGATGGCTGTTGAGAGAGGCTGCGGTGGAGCGCCGGGGAAGCCTCGGTTCAGTTTCTGGTTCGCCTCCTCCATGGGAATTGTTATGGTAAAACAAAGATGGGGGGTCATTTGAGGGGTGAGCCCTGCTTGAGTCTTCTCCCCTTCGCTTACTTTTTGTGCGCCTCTGCATTTGTGTCTTTGATCATGTTAATCCCTGCCTAGCCGCCCCACCACTCTCCCCTACCTCGCACACACACACACACACACACACCTCCATGCTTGACAGAAAATTGACAACCCACTCCATCCGAGACCCCGCCTCCGGAACGGCGAGCGTTCCTCGTTCCCGCGCTGAGCCGCCTCAATAAAGGAGTAAAATAAAGAAAGCACTTGGGGGAGGCAGGCGTTCCCATTGACAGTCTGCAGCACTTCATTAAAGAGGCGCAGTGATTGAAAAGAGATCTGATTAGCCGCTCATGGGGAAATCGCAATGTTTCAGCCTTGAGCCGCAAACTACTGTAAGTGCTCTTTAATTAGCCACACAACACTGAGAAATAACACTTCAGATCATAAAAAAAGAAAAAAAGAATTTTAAAAAATGGATGTGAACAGAAAAAGAAAAAGAATTACTCTCCATAGAGCGGACCGGTGGGAGGCCGAATCCCCGCTACGCCTCTCCAGAAGCATCGCTTCATTGATACAGGCTCCAATTTCACTTCCCAATTCAACGCTGCAAGAAAGTATTCACCTCCTGAACCTAGTAACTGGTTGATCCAACCCCTGCCGGCAGCAGCCACCATTTGGTGCTGGTAATGATGGAAAAGGGGGATTTTTGGCCAACTCTTCTTTGCAGAATCATTTTAATTCAGCCATATTGGAGGTTTTTCAAGAGAGGCCGATGTTGCAAGGTCGACATCCGGATCTGAGTTTAAAATGTGATTGAGTCCTGGTGAAATAAAGTTTTAACAATCATGCCTGGCAGGTCATCCAGGTTCTTGGTCTTGATTACTTTGCTTCTCGTCTGTCTGGGGATTTCTTGAGATCGCGGTGTAATCAAGCAGCCATCAGACCTGAATTTGACCAGAAACACTGAACCAAAAGTGTTTTATCGGTTATTCTATGATTAATGGTCGCACAGATGCCATCTCATGAATAAACCAACATTTAATTCTTCTAGATTTCCTCCAATTCAACTTCCTTTTGTATTCACTCTGGTTATTTTTGCCTTCTATCAAAATTTGTGTGATGACATGAAACATTTCAATGAGACAAAAATTCAAAACCAAGAAATCTGTAAGTGGGTAAATATTTTTTTTCCCATGTCACTCAGTTTAGTTTAACAACAACAAAACAATGGCAAAAGCGGAAAGATGTCAACCCGATCGGGTTCATTTGAGATCTGCATGCGGTTTGATTCACGTGCATCGCCTCGGCGAATTCCACATCCTGAGCGGCGCCAACACATTACTCTGTTTAGATAGCAGATCTTCACTGTCAGTCTGTGATAACACCTTTCCACAGAGCTGATGCAGCCATCTGCTTCGTATCAACACAGCCGCATAGGGGTTAATTCTGTTGGTTTAGTCGCTTTAGCAAAACAAACACCGTGACAGACGAGGAGAGGAGACCCAGGATGGGATATTTCTTGATTCCAAAAACACGTCAGGATGAAGCAAAAATCTAATTTGGCAACAAAAAAAAAAAAAAGGAAAAAAGATGCATTTCAGTTCAGCTGTAAATATTTCAAAGAATCAGAAAACAGACTGAGCCTGTAGCTGCACTCTAAATACCATTCTGTTGTCATTGGTATTGATATGATAAGAGCAGGGTGTACACCAGGGTGATAGACAGCACTGAGACCCTCCTCTTGGAGTCTGGTTGTTTCTGGCTGGGAGTGGTGCATTTCTGCAGATGGCAGTAGGTCCACTGAGTCTTGTCACAAGATAATGTCAATTTGAACAAATATGTAAAAGAAGAAAAAACTTTTTGGTTTCTAAAAGTTGCATTCTGCAGATTTTACATGATTGATGTCTGGAGGACTCACAATCCCTGAAGCTAAGAATACTGATTTTGTTGTTGCTGCTTTCACAAGACCTAAGTACTATTCCTTAAGCTATCAGTACTATTTCTTGCCAAATTAGTGAAATATTACACTATTTTAATTTGAGACCATCTATCGGTGTGGACTTTGGGTGGGAAAAGCCCTCACTATAATTAGATTTATTGTTCAAATAAAGTACTTCTGACTAAACTTTTTTTGTGATTCCAATGGGGTTTTTTGTTTGTCTGTTATTCCGAAGCACTCAGAATACTAACAAAAAAAATGAGATTAAGTTTGTATTTTAGCCTTTTCAACTAAATACCATCTCTCTTTTTTTGAGAACATATTGTTCCTCAAAAACAGAAATGAGTCAGATCTTTCCCTAAGTTCATGCCAAACTCGTAATTTTCCTCCAGCTCTCCTGTAGCTGTGTCTTTCAAAACAGGATGTAATTGCAATGAACTTTCTTTCCAGGCACCCTGACCGTCAGCTTCTAACCATCTTGCATGGTGAATTCAGCCCCACATTTGTGGAGTGCAGCCCTGGGAGTCCCCTGGTGGCCCCTGTTTTTGCAGTAACAAGCATGGGGGGCCCCTGTGGTAAGTGCACTCAGGGGACGCAGGCTCTGATCTGGTCGTCCCAGGGGCCCTGTTAATTTCTGCTCTGCTCAGAGAGCCTCGCCACCCTCTGCTGCTCTCTTTTCCTCTTCCTTTTTTTATACTGTAACTCTTTTTTTCCCCTTCTTCTTCTTCATCCTACTCTCTCTCTCTCTCTCTCTTTCTCTCTCTCTCTCTTTCTCCATATGGAGAAGGTGTGCTGTCAACAGGGAACTTGGTCAGTCTCATTAAAGAGCTGGTGGAGGCTGTGATGGTGACAGAGACGTGCAGATCTGTGGCAGGGCGGTGTCATGGTTGGAGAAACAGTCCATTAACCAAACTCCTGATATTCGGTTGAAATATCATCTGGAATTAGCCCAGAGTCTTGGGGAATTTCCGCCATATTAGATGGGCACAGTACGAGGCCAAGGTGAAATCCTGAAGTGTGTAGGCTGGAAGTGGAAGGGCATCCAGCACCTCTGGCTTCCTGCAGGAATACGTTTGGGTACGCTCCTAGTGTGCATCCAAACATATGACTAAAGCATAGCATTATTAATATAAAAACTAATGAATTTCAAAACAAGGAGGAAAGTTTCTTTAACCCACATGGGATTTAGTTTGAGAAACAGGAAGCACCGGGTTACTGAAGTGATTCCCATATACTCACTTCAATTCCTGCGGCATTTACCTTTTCTTGTCACACGCGGTGTGAAATTGTAGGGGGAACAATAATCGATGGGGAAACGAAGACTCACGTTGCACCACAAGCGTCCCGGCAAACACCGCAAGTTCTGGCACATTGACACATAAAATTTGAAAGTGCTGGCCCACTCAAAGACATCGTTTCAGCCATTAGCGAATTCAGACTTGACGCTGATTTGAGGGAAAAGTCTTTAGACTTGACTTGGACTTGCCTTTCCAAGACCTGAAGCTTGTTTTACACAATGAAAGTCGTCTAGATAATGAGCTAATTGACTCGTAGCCAATTAGCTATATAGAAGTCTACATCCCAACCTCCAAATGCCTCATCTACATATAATACTTCTACATAGTCAGCATTGATCCTGATAATGGCTGGCTTGTGGCCACAGATGGACGCAATGATAATAGATGTGGGTAAACTAGATAGAAGTGACTAATTTATCCTATGTGCTGTGTCTTAATCAACCGGCAATCAGGAGGCTGAAGTTGCTTTTATTTCCTAAAGGAAAGGAAACTCATCCTGAAACTTTTGCTTCCGGGAATCACTCAAATTGTTCATGAGAAGGCTTTTTAACTCCGTAAACCTTTGTGTTTGGCATCTCTGCAAGAATTTGCACCACAACTTCCCCGTTTCCCCACTCCCCTCCTTCTTCCAGTGCCGTCCGTGGACCAGGCCAAGACGGGGCTTGAGCACAGCGAACCCGGGGAGGGTCAAGGGTAGTCAAGGGGGGAGGAAGACAGGGAATGCACTCATATCATGCCGGGCGACTCCACGGGAGTGATAAGAGCGAATAAGCTGTCAGCGTGGGCGTCAGATGGGCCTTATTGTTCATATTTAGATAGAGGAACAATGGCGGGGTGTCAGGCGCCTATAGTTCATAATCTGCTGATGCTGACCAAGTGTCAGTGTGATCCATGAGCACAGAGGCTCCTGAATCCTTAAGCAATCCCCCGTAGGAATGTCATGGGGGAGAGTACAAATGGGACAGCATCTGCTGGACTATAGATAGATAGGTATAGCAGTAAGATAGAGAGAGTGGGGAACGTAAGGAGGGCAAGGGAAAGAGCGAGTGTGGACGATAGAAGAAAGGAATGATGCGAAACAAAACGCATTGAAGGAATATGCCAAATCATCAATAGAGCTACATTATTCCCCAGAAAGAAAAAGAAGGGAAACCTGCTAATTGTGAACGGCTATGGAGGGCAGCACCTGCAAGGAGAGACAGAGGCAGGGTAAATGGATGGATACTGGACTTAAAAGGGTGGGAGCGAAAGGGGGAACGGGTGAAACAGTGCACTGATTGTGCACAGGCCTTTAGCTGTGGGAGCTCCCTCCTGCAGGTGAGACAAGGAGGAGAATGGGTGTCAGATTAGAAGGAGGCCCTGAGAGCTACTTGCCCCACAATGAAGGCTTGATTCCAGGCAGAGAGATGCCCCCGAGACGCCGGCATCGCCCCAGAGCCGTCAGAGCCTATCAGCCACTCTTCTAGCTTGATGGAAATGCAGTCGACTCTGTCCTCACACCACCTCCGCTGTGACAGATGACAATTAAACGGGATTCTTTGATGGAGTTTTTGAGCGGATCGTATCATTCTGGATGGTGTGTGTGTGTGTGTGTGTGTGTGTGTGTGTGTGTGTGTGTGTGTGTGTGAGCCCGCGCGGTGACAGAGCTTTGAAGAATTGTAAAGAGGCATGCAAAGCTGCACACACACATGCAAACTCTCAAGTCGCACATTGCTCCAGAGCTCTTAAATGTGTCACAATGAGAATGCCCCCCCTTAGGCATTCTTCATTTACTGTCACAACCATTAGACATGGAAGCGGAGAAAAATAAGAGATGGTATCAGTAACGCATGAGCTACAGTAATTAGCCTCCCGATGCAAGTGTGTGTACGCGTTTGTGTGACAGATGCTGTGTTAATACACACACACACACGCTCGCACACGCACGTGTACGCACACACATACCAGGATATTTTACATCTGCTGAGGGCTCTCATCAACAAGAGCGGCGTAAACTGGAATTACCGTTTTTAAGGCCTGAGATTTTCTAAATTATATATTATCTCCAAAGACTCACAGTCATACTATAAGCTATGTTAATGCTTCAATTAGTTTATGAGCTGACATGAGACTTAATGGGAGCCTTATCATGCAATGATTATTCCATCCAAGGCTTCAGATCTTCATTTTTTTTCCTCCTCCTGCCTTATTCTTTCTGCTTCCACCTTCGCATCTTCCCACATCTATCCGTATATAGTGTATTACTGTGTAGTTTTATTTATTTTTTTTTTTTCCAGCTGTACGTCGTTCCCCTAACCCGGCTTTGACGTGTCAAGAAGCTATGGGATCTGTTAATACTTCCTGTCATTAGGGGCTCGTTATCATGGCAGCCACAAGCAACTTCATTATCTTTACAGATCTGTTGTGGTAATGAATAATAATGGTATACTGATTACCAGATTGCATGAAGGCTCCATTTTGTGACAGACTGCGAAAGTTTGCATGGAGTCGCATCTGTATTGCTGCGTCGCACCTGCAGGGAGGCAAAGAGTCGGGCTAAAGTATTTGCTTATGCCAGGAGTTGGCAACCCAAAATGTTGGAAGAGCCATATTGGACCAAAAAAAAAAAAAAATCTGTCTGGAGCCGCAAAAAATCAAAAGCCTTATATAAGGCTTATAATAAAGGCAAAACAGGCTTTAAGCATTGGAAAACGTTAAGGATGACTGTATTGTTTGTCCTCCTACAAAAGCCATATTAAGACAAATAATATATTTCCCACCCCCCCATTTTCAAACAGGCTCTCCTACGCCTGGAGCGACTTCCTCCAACGACAACTGAGCGTCTAAGAACACAAGAATCTTTATCACATTAAGACACAATGAGTTTCATCAATAGATTTTATTTTATTTTTTTCAGACTTGTCAGGCGGCGCACCGAGCCGTCTTTATGAGCCTGTCGACGCAAAACGGCAATAGAAGAACTACTGCTTGCAAACTCGACATGGAGACGATAGGTTTGTTCAATCAGGTCAGTCCAGGATTAACTGCAGTCGTTACATTCTCGTAAAGCAAAATACATAGAATCGCTTCTACCACCGAAGAGATATACAGATTTAAAATGGGCTTTTGTGGCACATCTTGAAGGAGTTCTTAGGTTGGAATATGGTGGTTTTACGGCAGCGGAACGATACTCTCTTGATTCTTTACGGCCTCAAACAAAAGTGAAATAAGTCCCAAGAGCCTGAAGTTAAATCTCTTTTAAAAGCTGGGCTATAATTTGTAATACAGACTGGACAAAAGAGAGCATGCAATGGCAAATATGACATCATTTTTGCAATGATAAAAACTGATCCGGTGGATTTCTATTTTTGTCCTAGCTTTCCAAAACAAACAATAAAATGCGAGCAATAATTGAAGGGTTTGTTGAAAATATGGAGTCACATCAGGTTGTACATAAAACAGACGATGCATGGATAAAGAGAATCTAAATTCCAGCCAGTGTTATTTTACTGACTGTTTCAAAATATCCCTGATTGCTCCTTTGTAACAATATTTGCATGTTCAGTCATATGTGTGTGTCATGTGTTCGTTCTGATGTCGACTGGACTGCTGCGCAACGTCAATGAACGTTGTATGCAGAGAAGCACGGGGTGCGATCCAGTTCCTGGTCCCTGGATGTTGTTACCGAGCTCACCTCGGGGCCTTCCACCGCCGCCGCTACCCTGCGTTCGCTTTGGCCCGTGATCTGCTCAGCATCAGACGTCACAGAGCAACATCCAGCACAAACACACGGCCGTGGGGGTGAAGCTTAGCACGGAGCAACACCGAGGCTCTGAATGCTACACCAAATGCCGCCAACATCAATGATAGCTTAGCCAGCCCTTTGAGTGCACTCCCAAAGGCAGGGATCGCACACTCGGTAATGAGCGGACAGATCCCAACGCTCCCGAAGCACCCAGACACGCGGAGGAATGAACCGACACCCATGCATTTAGTTGAAACGCGACGGCTGAAACCACAAAAGGACATGAAAGAGTTGAGAGATAGAGTTTGGTTACTTGGAAAAGTTTTCACGGCGTTTGAACCTCGCCATCTCCTCCCCCCATTTTGGATTTTTAATCCTGGAAGAAAACCTGATAGAGGCAGCAGGATATCTGAGACTGCAGTGGAGGCTTGCCAGTCAGAGCAGCAGAGAAATGACTCAGATCAACGCATGTTTATGTGGCAGGATGGCGTAGTCAAAGTACAGACTTCGATCTGGCTGAGAGTCTGTGGCAAGGCTTGAAAAATGAATGCTCGCAGTCAGATTGATTGCTTTTCCAATCAATCTGACTGAGCTTGAGCTAATTTACGGAAAAGATTGGACAAAACATTTGTGATGTCAAATGCATACATTAAAAGACATTTAATCTATGAAAGTGCAGGAAAAGAGATGAATACATTTTGAAAATTTATATATGTTTAAAACAGCCTTGGTCTTTTTCTTCCATGTTTACAGTTCCACCTTACTTCACATTTGATAATCTAATGTAATCCCAGGGAAATGCAGCTGAGGAATGGACAGGATGTTCCAAACTGAAAACTTTCACTGCGTATGAACAATTGTGCAAGGACCTACAAGACAAAGTGAAATTAAGATTTAGAAAAACAAATTTAGATTCAATTCCAGTTCTGTGGAGGTGCTACTTGTGAATCTGTGTTGGTGAGACAGAAGCGATGCTCAACATTGACACTGCTGTGTGCAAAATTTAGAACAACAAGCCAAAAAAAGGACATGTTTTACGTTGTCTTCTTTTTCACACAGTATTTTAGGATAAAATATTTCAAATTAGTTTCTTTTCACTAGAAAACCGAGTCACTTTGTACATACTTTCCTATATTTAAAAAAACACAAAAACACTCAACATGATTGCTCTGTTCTCAAACTTCTCTAAACACCTCTTTATCGAGAGTGATTGCGTACTGACAGGTGCAACGCCGCCGCACCGCTGACACCAGCATGGTCACGTCTAACATGCGTCACATTTCTCATGAACGGCTGAATGGAATAAAAAAAAAAAATCGGGCTGCACAAAAGCAGCCATTGAGTTCTCGGGACTCAATGCTGGGCCTTTAATTGAATGAAAGCAGGAGGCTGTGGGTGATCTTTGATATACATTCCTTATTTTGCCCCGCAGGATGAAAGCGAGCCAACGAACACCTCCACACATCACGCGTTCCACTGAATTCTGCATCGCCGGCGTTGGACTTGTTCGAAAGAGACGTCGCTCTTGAATGCTCGTATCTCGACGGCACATGTTAGAAAACACTCTTTCCGCTCCTGTCTGCGTGTGCAAATATAGATGGTCCCGACGAAGTGGAGATGTGTGGGGGCCAGGCCATCTGCTGCAGGACTCAGTGTTCTTCTTGATGCTGAAGATAGCTCTGTATGACGGTGGCGGCCTGTTGTCATGCAACCGGACGGATTTGGCTCCAGTCACACGTCTGAGCAGCACCGCATAGCGCGAGGCAGAAAGTTCACGATCTTTTAACGTCATTCAACTCCTGCGGTTAGCACTGATCGAGTGGTTTGGTTGAATTAAGTTGATTTTTTTTCAACAAAAAGAAAATGGTCCAGTAGCAGTAAAAGTGTACCTGGCCTAATTAATTTAATAAACGAGTTTTGGTTTAAACTCAAAACTATTTTGAGATTAATCTTGGTGATACACTGTTTGTTGAATTTACTCCTTTTCAGTCAGATAAATTTACCCCGAATGTGTGTTAGGCTAATGCTATTGCCTCAGTTAGATTAAATTAGTTTGTAAATCTCGGTTGCTTTCACATCAGTCCTGTTTAGAGCAGTTTGATTGAACTACAGCTTAAAGGCTCAGTTCATAATTGAACTCAGACCAAAAAAACAAGTGAACTATGGTGCAGCTTAAAACCTTGGTCTTGGTTCAGTTGAAGTGAACCGAGACCAAGACCTTCAAATACTTATGTGAATGCAAGTGGATCAGAGAACTGGACTCTGATCCGGACCTGTACTGCAGGGCATTCTGGGTAAGCACACACACAAAGCAAACATGCGAGTCTAATGCTAGCGAGAGAATTTTTTTGTCGTCTTTTACCAAAGACAAAGGTCTGCAGTTTAATTTGTAAAACATTTGAAAACCATTTTTCTTCTACAGGTTAGTAGTTTAATGCTGTTAGGAATACAAAGACAAAGGTTGTGCACGCAGACACTGAAACCGCTTCTTTGCAGGACCCATACCTGCTTTGTGCCTTCAGAAGCTGAGCTCACATTCGGTCCCTGAGCTGCTTAATGGCAACACACCTGAAATGTTACCCAAGTCAGTAGAAGAGCCTATTGCCTCAGCTAGGTGTGGCAACGATCTGCGACGGTGGCCTCAGTCATCACTTCAGGCAAAAGAGGACGGTGGGAGTGAGGGCCCTGGAGAGCGCCTGGTGGAAAAACAGTGAGCAGAGAACCAACAGCAGAGCTACAGAGGAACGACAGAACATCCTGTGCACTGGAGGTGGCTGTCAGGGAGTTCGCTTACCGCCTCAGGGTCAACTTCAACATTCTGACTGCCGGTCAGCTCCGAACTTCCCTTACAGCGCCATTACTCTGGTAGGGAAAACACAAGTGACTGAGCACTCCAGCTGTGTGGCATGTGGAGATCAGGCAATATTTGCATCAGACTATAAATCCTTCAATTGATCACAATATTTGTTTCTTAAAAAGAACAAACAAACAAAAAAAAAAACAAGTACATGTGGCAGTTTGCTGACAAAGATGTAGAAACTTCCTCTACATTGTGAAGACACACGGTTTCACAGTGCCTTGCAAAAGTACTAGTACCACTTTTTAACATATATCACAAATACGATGTGTATTTAGTGAAACTATATGATGCACCAAAAGAAAGTAGAGCATAACTTTGAGGAAAATATATGTTTTCACTTAAACAAATCTGAAAAGTGGGGGCGACTTGTATTTAGGTTCCCTTATCCTGATATGCTTCCCTTACTTTGAGCTCTGAAATCACCTACTTTGTACAAAGATCACCAGAGTGTAATTCAATTTAACTAGATGTGACACGGGGGAAGAACCCGGATTGTGACAGAGGACATGGCCCTAGATTTCTCAACTAATATCGAGTGACCCAATTAAAAGTACCTAGGTAGGTCTGGCTAAACATTATAAAACAGAAATAGTATACAAAATATATATTAATTTATACATTCTTTTACAATATTAAAAAATAGATTTTATTATTCTAATTTAAAACCCAATAATGCACAGGAACCCAGGACAACACTAGAAGCAATCTGGGACTTAAAACAACTGCAAACCAAATTAGTAGCAACGCAAATCAATGACCTAAAATAATAATAACAAAAGGTATCAAAAATCCATTTACCCTACCAGCAGCACAAACATCTGTGATCCGACCGAGATCCAGGCCTGACACTCACAGCCTGGCGGGCCCACCTGGTGCCTATCCACACTAATGAGCCCCACAATGCTGTGAAACGGGGCATAGATGTATTCAAGGGCCCAAAACGCGTGAGAATTTACAGCCACTCTGTGTAAACACTGTTTTCAGCTAATACACCACCCGGTTACATATAAATGATGCATAATTTGTTAATATTTCTCAAAAAGCATTATTATTCCTCACAGCCAAGCAGGTCGAGGAAAAAAACATGGAGAAATTTGAGTGACTAACGGAGCGCTGTCCAGTCCATCGTCAGAAAGCAGGATGAGTACGAGGCGGCTGCAAAACTTCAGAGACCTGAACTGACAAGAAGGGACAAGAGACATTTTGGAGACAATGCAGAGATTCAGGACACAGGTGAATAAAAAAAATCTATGCCATAACTGTATCTACTAAGCAACAAGAAACCTGGAACACCCCAAAAAGGACAGTGATCTACTAAAGGCCAACAATGAACAGCAGCAAACTCACTCCAAAGGGCAATTTAGAGACACAATGCGTTGGACTTTGGAAAGAAAGTGAAGTAGGCAGGGAGAACTCGCGTATTCAAGGGGAGAACTTTCAAACTTTCAAGAATCCAGGACCTTCTGGTTCCGAGGCGTCAATGCTCACGCAGCCCTGAGCTGTAATCCGAGAGGAGAAAACGACAAACATCTTGGCCTGCACAGTATCTGTGGCAGAAGCAGTGTACTGTACCGTCAACACGCCCTGGTGGGGATGTTTCCCGAAGCAGAAGCTCGGATGTTTTTCAGGGTTGAAAGGAAAATTGTTGAAGTTAAGTACAAGGCAATGCTGAGAAGAAAACTCAAGACCTGGGTGGAGGTTGTGAATAATCCCACATCAACACATCGGGACATTTCAGCAAAAAACATAATGACTCTGAAACAACTCTCCTGCCAATTCAAAACAGCAACTAAAGTAAGTGATGGATGTGCCCTCCTGAAAACTGCAACATATTAGTCGAGGCGATGTTTTATTGCTTAATTGAGTGCAGTTCCAGCAGGCTCTGTAAATGAGGAGCGACAGTCGGCGTTATCGTGGCGCGCCCCGGAGTAATTACGCTCCAAGAAGGTGAACCCGCCACCGAAGGCAGCGTTTGGACGACCGTACAGCCGTAGAAGCCGCTTCATGTCCCAGCTTTCTTTGTCGGAAAGGGAGCAGACAGTCTTCCACTGAACGGCTGCCGGTCCAGACGGTTTGCGTGTCACCGCTGGCACATGTAACACCTTGCTGTCAAAAGCAAAAACAAGCACAGTCCTGGTGAGAGCTGTAATCATGTTCGGGGCAATTAGACAGGTTTGTTGTTCTCTGCAGCCATGTTATGCACCTGTGGGATGCTGATTGACTCAACAATCTAATTAGGTTTCGTTATGTACGGCTTGGCAACGTGTTACAGTCGTCAGTGAGGCTCTTACAGTATAGCGGGCCGCCCCCGGCCTCGCTGTGTTTTGTTCTTTAGCTCTCAACCCCTGCGATTGCCTTGTGAAACAAAGAGACGACGCGTTAAAAGGGTTTCATTGTTTCATAACGCGGCCTTTTAAAAAAAAAATAGAAATCCAAATCAAGATAAGGAGAAGGTATATCAGCCAACTCTTGGTTACGGGGTTGACGACAAAAACGAATGGGCAAAAAAAAAAAAAGGCAAAATTTGCTTTGAAACAAAATTTAAGGTTGAACAACGTTTATTCGCTTGTTTTCTATGGGTAAAAACCTCAAGATATTAACATTTTCTGTATTTTATGGCCATTTTGGAAACCTCAGAACATGTCACATCTCTTCAAGACAACAGAGCAGGCGGGATTGTTTGAGAAATCATTGAAATTCCTTGGTCAGAGATCTGCCCTCTGAGATGCACCTTGCTGACCCCGCTAACCAGTTCACTCTCCAAGCTGCTGACCAACCTTTTTACTTACCAGTAGATGGTGGTAGTCTCAACTATTACCCAATGTGTTGGGTTTTAAATCGGGTCCTCGCCACATATTTAAGATGTTTATCTGAAAACTTGTGCTGTGTCACCTGATTTCAGCCAACATGTCGCTTCCTGCAGGTCAGCTTTGAGGCGCGCCGGCCCGACGACTCCACCTGCCTTTGAGCACACTGCATTCAACGCGTCCTCGCTAGGCCAGCTCGGCTTGTAGGGCATGAGAAAGTATTATAATCAGATCTCCAAAAAAAATGTATTATATTCAGTTGATCCTGTGCTACAAAACAAAAGCCACTCTCTGTAAAACGTTGCTCCACCTGAATGAGTTTGATATCAGCTGCCGTCCACATGACTCTTTTTGAGAAAAGTAAACGACAGACAGCAAAAATTGTGCCTGCATGACAGATAATCCCAGCTGTTGCAGAAAGGAGAAAGATCCGGAAGCGTGACCCCGTCTTTGGAAAGGGATGGCGCACCAAGATCCGAGGACGGACTCTGCGAGGGGCAAAGTCTCCATAGACTAATTATTCCTGTGACAAAGTGAAAACGCTGCCATTGTGGTGCTCGCTCCACCCAATCACACATGTAGCATTAAACTGTAAGAAAAGAAAAAAAAAAACTGGTACGTCTCTGAAACAAACTTTTCTTTTTTTTACATAATCTTCAGCTGGTGCAAAGCAGAGACCCTGATTAAGGTGGCGTACGGTGAAAGAGAATCCACGACATCTCGCCCACCTTTGGGGCCCTTCTTAAGTGGCCTTAAATAAGATAATAAGGACGATGGGCAGAAAAGAGAGGACTTTGTCTGCTGGCATTGGTGCGGCGGCCGTGTTAGCGGTGATATCTTGGAGGAGTGGGGGGTGGAGGAGGGTGGATAGTGTGCCAGTAATGAGACAGGGTTGCCTTCCCTTGCCGGCCTAATTAATCCTACATTTTCATAGCGTATAATCACTGCCCACAGTGCAGCCATCCACTGGCTGGAGAACAGAGATGTCGGAGGAGTCTTTATCTGTTGCCCTATCTTTCTCTCTTCGCGCTCCATCTTTCTCTCTCCTCCCGTCTCTCTGCAATTTATTACAGCGGTAGAGTGAAGTGAAACCCCACGGTATGGACCTATCTGTCATCTCTACATTATCAGGAAAACACACTGCCTACCATATTGTGGTACAAGGGGCTCCGGCAAATTACTATTTTTATGGGACATGATAAAGGAAATGCGGCCTTACGTTACCGTCGTTGAGGGGGGAGACGGGAAGGATTGAGTGTTTGAGGTTGCTATGTGTTTTGATCTTTGTGTTGGTGTCTGTGCGGGAACCAATAGCGTTACCTTTGATGGATAGCACAGCAATTGGCCACAATCTCATAAAAATGTGCTCCTATATGGTTAAAACACAATAAAGCATTTAAAATGCAATACACTCCCACATAATATGGGCACATGGGGTAGTAGTTGCTTACAAAAAAACAAAAAAAACAAAACAAAACAAACAACAACACTGAGCATTTTTAATGGTAGTCATATACAACATTAAAAAAAAAAAGTCGTGAAAAATAATCATTTTTTATGACTTCTTTTTATGACTTCTTTGTTTCGGACAAACTCGTGGGGTCGAATATCATATTTAGAAATGTTATTCTATTGTCTTCAGAGTTTTATTTAAATTCTATAGAAACCAAAGATCAAACTTGGAGAAAAAAAATTTGTTAAAGTGTGCTCTCGTAATCTTGTATGCGCAGCAGTGTCTTGTATTTACACCCGCTAAACTTCTTCGTGTTGCAACAGCGAAACTTAACTTCATTACTGATTTTTTTGTGACGGTCCAACGCAAAGTAGGAAATAATTGTGAAGTGGAAGGAAAATGCAAATAAATTGTTTTCTTTCTTTTTCTCGGATGTGTAGGCATCCTGCTCCACTGAGTGAATCTTTTATAGAACCAACTTTTAATGGAATTACGGCCGCAAGCGTTTTAGGACGATCAAACTCTAATACACACAAGATGTAGCCCTGTCTAAAATATTCTTTTCAGACTAATGAGGCTAAAATATACCTCAATAGTATTGCTAGAATTAGTTAGTGTAAATGTGTTAAATATATATGTATACATACCAGAAACAAATAAAAGTATTGTAACTTTTTTAAAAGCACAATAAAATTTAGTTCATTTACTAGTTAATAGTTGTTCATAAATATTTTTAAAAATACTTTGTCATCAAATTATTATTATTATCATTATTATTATTATTATTATTATTATTATTGTTGTTGTTGTTGTTATTATTTACCATATGTTTGTTTGAAACATGTCTAAAAATGTGTTCTTGTCACAACAAAATATGTTGTGCTGGTCCATTTAGTATTTCCTTTCATTTCATTTGTTGGTTGAAACCATTGTCCAATCATGCATGTGACTGGACAATGGCCCACCAAGTGAGGCAGGTGAAAGGTTATATCAGCCTGACATGCTGAGCTTGAAGGAGGCTGGAAGAGCTGAGCTCTCGGGAAATAGCAATGAAATACCTACGGATGCAGAGTCGACGTTTTTTATTATTTCATTTTATTTTTTTTGGACTGTTTAAACTTCCGATGAGTGAGTACTTGATGAGAAAGCATAATTGACATGCTGGAAGGGCATGACATGTAAAGATAAATGGAGACTTTTATCTCACAGTGGACCGACAGGTACCCTTGGCTCTTCTCCAGTTTTTCTTCAGCAATGGTTTTCTTCTGGCCAGTGTTTACTAAAACAGTTATGTTCACAGGTTCTGTCACCTGAGCTGAGTCGTCTTTACGGTTCATCCAAAGTTACCGTGAACTTCTCGACTTCTTCTCCTCTTCGCCCAGCCTGTCAGATTAGGAGGATGGCTATGACTCGGTAAGCTTGCAGTTGTGCCATTTACAAATATATGTGTATGTTTTTAGATGATGGGAGTTCGATTCAAATGCATGGTACACAGGTACACTTTTCTGATTTTTTTTGCTTTTAAGTTTAGAAATCGAGAGTCATCTATCTTTGTGTTTGGCCGCCGCATAAAATCCCAATTATACACGTTGCAATTTGTGGCTGTAGCGTAGCGAAACTCGGAGAGTACCCCGGTATTTTTTTTTTTTGCACCTGCAGAGGCGCTCTTCAATGGCCCAAATTTTTGACTCTGATTGGTTTTTGTTCCCATGACGACTCCCGCTCCACGGAGGCATCAAGGACACCAGACTGTGCCATTGAAGCCTTGCTGTACAACGACGGGATGATAAAGAGAGGAAAGTGAAAAGTCACATCCTTGTCACATCTCATGATCTCCTGGCTGAAATGTGAGGGCCGCGGAGCCTTGAGGGTGACATCCTCTATGTACCAACGCAGCGTAACGCACTGAGCAGAACAAGTGGATACAGAGAGAAAGAAAGAGGATAAAGATGGGGCAAATGAAGAAAACTGGTGACTAAGGTTTGCTGTTGCAAATGAAAAAGATGTGGGAAAAGCTACTGATGTCCCTTTATCTCTTTGAAATCCCGCTCTCCTTTCGATCTACTTCTGCCTCTCTCTCCGTGTCTCTCTCTCTCTCTCTCAATTGCTGTCGGAGGGAGACAGATACCCCAACCTCAAAGTGACAGGCCCTCAAACGACTTGGCGAGGAAACCAAGCATTAATTAAGTCATTGCTGGACTGTAATTTCCTTGAGAAGGGAAAAAATGCACGAGAAAAGGTTACTGAGACCTTTTCTGTGTCAAAATTACCATTCGTCATGAATATTAATGCACCTAATGAAGACAACCTTTGCTTCATCAAGAATGTTCTGGAGCAGGGTGCCACGCCGATAGACTCTCCCTGACTGTTTTTCTCCTTCAGTCAGGAGGGGAAACTGGCACACAGAAACGCACGTGCACACACACCTACACACACGCACACACACACACACACACAATCTGAGGTTTACTCATCTGAATCGCCAGCATGCATTCTTTCTTTTTTTTTCTCTTTCTATGGAGTTTTTCATCCATCCAGCAGCAAGGTATGATATTTGACACGCTGTTTAGAAAAGAAAGCACCAGGCATTAACATACAGCACCACAATGGTGATGGTGGGTATTTTTAACTTACTGCTCGTCTGCAGTAACAGAAAGATTTGCTGACAATGCAATGCCAGTGATGGAGCCATCTAAGCAAAGTAAAGAACCTTTTGGTGACATATATAAAGCTCCACATTTATCATGGATCGATCAGTTTGATGAATCTGCATTAAACTGATTGATCCTCTTTTTTTTTTTTACTAGCATGTACCAATAGAAATAATTTGAGTGACTGCAACTGAATGAAAACAGGGGAAGTTTGATCAGATTTAACTTCAGACGGTGAGAAAAAGAACTTGCACGTCTTCTTATTCAGTGCATGTAAACGTCTGCTTTCAGATGTAATTGACACCATTTTCTGCGTGCCTCACAATTTCCAAAACAGTGGCTATGTTTGCATTGATCATGAAATTGCGTAGCTTGGAAATACGAAAACGAATCCAGTTAGTCAGTGGAAGCACACAAATATGAAAATAAGGGTTTATTTTGAAAAACTGCGATGGAAACATCTTTTTTTTTGTTTTGTTGCACATTGCCATAAATGTCACGCCGGTTTGGACACAGCAGGAAAGTCCTTATTTTTAGGGACTCGCTCAACAAGAGGTCTCATTACACAGCAAAGTTCATCAAACGTTATCCTAGTAATTCTAAAGTGTTAAATCCATTGCTCTTCGGTAAAATTGGCGACTACAATGTCCCCCAAATGCCACCAATTTAGCTAACAAGTATATTCAGTGCCTAAATAAGACAGCATGTTCACATTTCTGCTCCCTGATTTTTAATGAGTTATTGTGTGAACAAGCGTAATCATATGTGTTTTCAATTGCATTTCTTATTTGACGGAAACACCGTAATTGAGAAATTGTTTTTTCGACCTCAGCAGAATATCAAAGACGTTTTTTCTCACATTTGTACTAGAAATGCACCTGGAGACTTTGTTATTCTCAAATCTAAGTTGTGCCCCAGTGTTTCCTTTGTCATGCTTCCTGCTACTTGGAGTCACAATCAGCTAAAGCCCAGAGAAATCATCCGGAGTCCAACTTACTTGTGCGACTTGTTCAAGTTACACTACCGAACAGTGACTTCCTCTGAAGAGGAGTCAAGCGGGCCGTCTGCCCCGTGACTTGGACATGGTGGAGTTCTGCTTTCTATTAGAATATAAACACATCTATTTTCTGTGGCCGGGTCTTCCATCAAGAAGAAAATCTTTGACATTGTGATCATGTTAAGATGCTGAAGTTGAACTTAGCATCAGTCTCCCGTTGCTTCCTGCGTCGCTGTCAGCTCGACTCTCTTTGGTCCTCGGCACATTGTTCAAGGCGGTTTCCTCTTTAGTCCAAGCCGAAGTATATGTGACACAACGCATGACTCAAGTTTTGCTCCCGACAGAAAGTGTGAGACAGTGACTACTTCAACAGCAAATCTGAGATATAGCCGACATACCAGTTCCTGCCATGCTCCCCTCAGCAGTATAGACCTTCAGGTTCGGCTTTAACATGAAACTGTCAGGGATGGTAACTTTACAGATTCATCTGATTAGGACTTTGCCTGAAATCAGCATGCAGGAAACAGTGAAATTATCATTTTAAGTGCCGTCCCTACACACACACACACACACGCAGCAGTCGCTACCACTCAGCCGCCATCTTTGCCCTCTTTACTCCTCAATGTCTCTCTCTCTCCCCTTGACACATACCTCTCATTAATTCAGACCTGTCATATTGACACGCA
Organism: Poeciliopsis prolifica; assembly: GCF_027474105.1. NCBI lineage: Eukaryota > Metazoa > Chordata > Actinopteri > Cyprinodontiformes > Poeciliidae > Poeciliopsis > Poeciliopsis prolifica. The sequence continues at coordinate 5,721,043 of NW_026562392.1, read as the reverse complement.
CACATACACACTCGCAGGGTGACAGCTCCTTGCTGAGTGACAGCAGCTCTGTCTGTCTGCTACAGGAAGATCTTCTGCTGCCAACAGTTTTGTAAAGTAAACCTCGACTGTCACTGCGAGAGAGGGAAGGGTCATCTATTCACATGTCTGCCTCCTCAAACTGTAAATAGCTTCCAGAGGTTTCTTTCCCTCATCCATTATTAACTGCTTTTGAATTAATGACAGGCTTTTATTTTGCAAACGTGATTGTTCGACTTTGAGTCATCCATCCTGTAGCACTTCCACTCCATCCTGTCATTAGGCCGAGTTGAAAAGAGATTTCATACCATATTGTTGTTCTCTGTAGGAAACACTTTTTTTTCCCTTTTTTAATTCAATTCACATTCAAATTACCATACTCGGTATGTAATTTTTGGTAATGTCTGCGAAATTAAATCCTGTTGCCTGGATTGAAACATGCCATGGATGTAAGGTTCCTCGTTGTTTATGCGTCAACTTGATTGTCTACAGAAAAAAAGGAAAATATTTTACAGCTGTTTATGACCTTAAATAGCCCAAATTCACCCACTATTCAAAACAGGAAAGACAAGAGAGCAGACTGTCGAAAAAGGCAGAGGTGTGCTTGTTTTATAAGTCAGGAAATACCTTTAGGAAAATGGCTGCTCACCTGAACCTGCTCATATTTGGAGCCAGAGGTAACTGGAACTGCAACGAGCAAAGTTGACAGTTTGAGTGTGTTAAGGAAAGTAATGAATGGATGGATGGATCTTCAGTTTGTAGTGACTTTTCTGCAGTTTTTGGATATCTGATATAAACTGTTTGAACGGAAATGCAGCTTATAAAGCTAAAAATCTTAGGTGCCACGCTGCTTGACATGTTATTGGCTGGTGCTTTTCCTTGGTATCGATTGGCTGTACACCCAAGAACTGAAATAAGGAAGACTGTATTAGCTTCTGCAGTAGAGCTAGGATGGTTTCTACTGTACATATTAATGGATATTGGGTCACATTTGGTGTTTGATCTATTACAATGGACAAATCTGTGCTATCTATGCTCTTTAGCTACTCATGGATGGCTGTAATTTCAGGACAACACCCACAAATACAGGAGCAAATCTATTGTAGCAGTATAATGTGAAAATAACCTTATCTACAATATAGTGCCTGAACCCATAACAGTCAGTTTGATACCTTTTATTGAGATTTGTTAATTGTGGCTGCACTCAGTTTTGGAAACTTGTTCACACAAATGAAAACCTCCTATTTGTGATTTGCAACCAGATACTGAACAGCACCATCTCTCCTTATTCTAGTTAAATTCAATGAATAATCTTTGCAGGTTTTTTTTTTTTTTGTGCTTTTTTAAAGAATGTGTCGTTTGATCATAATGCAGCATGAATCATCTAACAGCAAAAAAGTACAATTTCAATTTTAACACCTGCACATAAAAATTGAAGCAAAACAGCAAAGAGCTTTGCAGGTGGAGCATTAATTATTTTCAACATATTTGTCTATAGATTTGCTTCTTTTGGGAACCCAGTTTGGACCAAGTTCAGATTTTACTATCCGAACCGAGGAGGATCTCTGGTGAGGAGAATAAAGCTGTGATTTTAGTCAGATGTTTTGCCAAGGAACCTCAGAGCCAGAGGGTTTAGAAACCCAAAAGATAGATGCTTCACTAAAACCTAATGTCAAAAACAGCACCCCGCCTCTTTTTTTTTTGGCGATTATCCGCTTCACATCAGTCTAAAAAGAAATAAATTAATTGGCCTTTTTGGAGGCATAAAACGAAAGTTTGCCTTTGTTGTGAGTCTACATAAGAGAGCCACCTCCATACATTATCATGAATAATACATCCATACCTCCTTTATAGCAACGGGTGGCAGGGATTAGATAAAGCACCATAAACAGGCTTCAAAGCATGCTGTACGCCGGTTTGTTACACCTCACCATACAGGCCTTCCCTTTAATCGCAAACTTACCCTGAGCTGGTGGGGCCCTTTTTGTTGTGACTGTGGCGCCGTCGCTATTAGAGCAGGGTGGCCCCGTTTGTACACACGTATTCATTTACCTAATTAACACGGGACTCACACTGGGAGTCAAATGAAAGCTACCATAGGGGAGTCACCGAGAACAAAGCCTGGAGAGGAAGCCTGGCGTCCTACTGTTAGCAGCCACCGGATCACTGGGAAATAAAAAGGAATAAAAATAAAATAAAAAAAACGATGGAAAGACACCCGGACAGAGCTGTTGGTTTCCTTTGGTCCAGAAAAGACACAGGTGATGAACTTGCCATTGTCTTTTTGTATCGCCAGCTGTGTATGAATTCACAGTTGTGCCTCTATGTAGATGAAGATCCACAATGAACCAAGATCTAATCCAACTAATTCTTTGCTATTTTTTATGTTATTGAAACTGTTTGCCGTTTGATTGTTTCCCTCCTGGAAAAATAAAACGCCGCAAATTATGATAAAATTCTGACAGATGTTGAGAATACCTCAAATTCTCACTGAGTGTTTAGTTTACCAACCCTGAAGCCATCTGGGTCTGGACTTGTCAACCAAATTTCAAAACAATTTTGTCTAAAAGAGGAAAAAGGTATGCTGCATAACAATATTATCTTTAGTGTTGGCCTGACATCAAGACTGCTAATAGAGAAGCAGGCAGAAATGTGCTATCAGTTTAATAATTTTTTTAAAATAAGGGCTGCATGTTTGCATCCTCTCCCTGTAGGTGTGTGGTTTATCTGTCTCTTTAAATCGTGCTTATGCTTCAGTGTCTGTGCGTGACGTCGCTCGTCTCCACTTTGCCCTGTGACAAGTTCACGACCTGTCCAGATCGAACGCCGCCTATCAGCCGATGGCCGCTGAAGGTAGAGTCACATGAGGAACGTTAAGGGGGAAAAAAAAGCTGGTCTCACCTGGTCTGACGAAACTTTGGCTCGTTGTCGTCCTCACCGTTCGGTTAATGCTGGACTGAGGTTTAGCAGTTGCTTCCAAAGTTGTGAATCTTCAACAACCAACAGTGCTAGAAAAAAGAAGTTTGAAGTTGTTTGAATTTCTCCATAGTTAATACTCTTTGACTTCAAATTACGACACCGAAAACACTCATGTTGAGGACCACAGTGTTTTAACAGTTTTCACGCACACATTTTGACTAAAACCAGTTCATCTTCAGCGAGATGTGAATTAAACGAGGTTTGTACTTCTGCTTTTAGTGTCTGAGAACGTAATCTCTAATAAATGTCACTTCATGGTTCTAAACTGGCGACTGTTGTAACATGGCAAAAAAAAAAGAAAGAAAAAAACAGTTTCTCCCACTGCTTGCACATATTATATTTAAAATAAATATTTTATATTTTGACTTTAGATTTAATCTAAACTGGATTAAATTGTTACTCTTTCTCTCTTAGACTTCTCCAGTTTTAATTGTCAAAAGTCAGATAATTAGTGAAGTTCCTTTCAGTTAATGTAGAAGTGATTGTAGGTTTCACTTCTCCACTCTGATCCAAAAGCAAGATCATATTAAAACCTGTGTTTTAGTATGATCATACTATAACCTGTGTTTTAGCATGATCAGAAGCTTATTCATCAAGAAATGGCGTCTTTTCTAAATAAATAACTGAACCATAACTAGCCAACAGACTTTTGACTAACACTTGTTTTTAATAACCAATCATTCATCCACATATTCCTGTAGCCTCAGTGGATTATATCACAAAACTTTAGATGATTTTTTGACGCTCACACACACAGCCACACGGACAGACAAGAATTATGAGGATTTTGATCTTGCATCATGAGCCAATTATCACCTATGGAGAGTGGGTTGGCAGCTATCGGTTCCTCCACCTCAAGCCTCTCCCAGAATCAGCTGCCTCACAGCCCCGAGCCAACCCGAAAGAGGAGCCAGGAAACGCACTCACTTCCTAACGCACAGTGGCCACAGATCTGCAATCAGAGTAACAAACTCTTAATTCATCAGGAGGAACGAAAGGATGAAGAATGCAGGCTGGTCTTAAAGCTGCTGAATAATCCTACGCTTGAGAATCCAGTCAGGTATTTAAATCTTAAACAAAACGCCCAGACCTAAGCCTGCAGAGACACATAGAGATGATTACAAAGTCAGCCTTTTGACGCCTGAAGAATATTTTTCATGATTTAAGGCTCATCCTAAGATCTAGAAAAACTCATCCATGCTCATCTTTAGTCACAATGATTTCTTCGTAGGTCTGCCTAAAAGAAAAAGAAAAAAAAAAATCAGGCAGCTGATCCAGAACGCTGCTGACAAAATATGTTTACTACTTGTTTCACAATTGGTGACTGTTGTTTTTAGGAAGGAAAACACTTTGAATTGCCTTGTGGCTGTAATGTGCCATGCAAATAAACTTGAACTGAATTGAAAAGATGGGTAAAGTTGGTGGTGATGCGTCGGAAAGTGGGAACAGGGCCTGTCTCACACAGAAGAGGTGGTGGACAGACTGAGACCCAGACAGAGCGAAAGAAAGCAAGTTTTGCGTGACGTTGATTTCTGCGGAGGCGCATTCCCCCGTCTCACCGGCACCATGACCTCTCCCGATTCCAGTGATCCCAGTTGCCATAGAAACTGACAAAACAAGCGTGACACACCTCTGCTTTCCGTCCCTGTCTCTGAGCGATGAAAATGAATGTGGCCCGAGGATCAACACAAACCCATATTGGCAAAAAATCAATGGGTTCGCCCTGCGCCTCGCGCCGGCCCAGTAAACTGAAACGTATCAATCCACATGCGCGTGTTGTACGCTAATCCTTCCCTGTGTGTGTGTGTGTGTGTGTGTGTGTGTGTGTGTGTGTGTGTGTGTGTGTGTGTGTGGTGTGTGTGTGTGTGTGTGTGTGTGTGTGTGTGCGTGTGTGTGTGTGCGTGCTTGTTTGCGAATGTGAGGAAGACAAATACTGCAGCACTGAACAAAGCTGCCCAGTGTGTCTGAACTGCTCTATTAAAACAACCTTTGTTTTTGATGCAGACGGGGAAGAAAAAAAAAAGAAAGAGTAAAAGAAAAGAGCTAGCTGACTGAACACAGACTTGGATGTCAGTCTAAGATGGAGAGGAGGTGGGGGTATGTTGTTTTGTTTTGATTTTTCTTCAAATTTTGCTTCTCATTACTGCATGCCGCCACGAGCAGAGAGATGGTGGGGAAAAGAAAAAAAGAAAAGAAAAGAAAAAATCAAGTCTGAGCAACTGCGCCTGTGCCCAGGAGCCCCCGACGAGCAACGGGGGGTCCCTACTTTGATGGAGGCCTGTGCATCATTAGAACAGAAAGCTTGATGGGGTCACAAACATGTTGCAACTGGTGCCCCCGATTCTGCAGACGAACACAAAAATACATATACCGACAAATACTGGCATCTAGATAGATGGATGGATAGATACGTGTGGAGTGGTTTTAATTATGTAACCCAGTGAGGTTCTCTCTCTGGAAGTTCACTGTTCGTGAAAGGATGAATATGAGCTGCACCACTGCCTTTATAGGCGTCGTAAAAATTATACTGTTGCACTTAAATTTTTTAATAAAGTGACTGAGAACATTTAGAGAGACTGGCATATGTTAATAGGACTGAGAGGAGTGGGCAGTCCAAACAGCACTGCTGAGGAACCAGCCTGCTTTAAACCATCCGTGGACCTCCAAAGGTCAACCCTATTTTCATAATAGCAGCCCTACGGCGAACTCTAAATCTGTCCTCAGAATATGGACGCCGTCCAACGAGAAGGCGTAGGAGATAAAGCACGGTACCAGTGCGAGGCAGAGTAACGGCGCTCTCTTTATAGGTGGGCAGGACTGAAAGATGGGGTTTTAAGTTTTATAGGCTGGCACTAAGTAAATTTTTGTCATATGAGCCATTTCTGTCATATATGGAAGATGTAGCAAGTGTCACACTTTTGCCTCTTAAAGGGTTTAATCCACTTTAATGGTATTTTATGTGATGCTTCCAAAACAACCAGAGCTCCTCTTTGAAAATGGCCTGGATCAGTAGTTCTCCAGGGTTTCTGACAGACAATTTGGGCTTTAGCTCCTCCATTTACTGTCTTCCAGAAGTGCATTTGTGAGGTCAGTCACTGATGTTGGACAAGACCTGCACTCTGACCAAGTTGCGGTTGGAACTCTTTGCAGGTCAGACAAGTTCTTTCATGCATTCATTCATATATTGATCCGTTCTTTGTGTACTAGAGCACAGTCGTTTTAAATATGAAGTGAATTGCATCCATCACTTCCTTCACTGCCACTGAAAAAAACTACAATGCAGACAGACTAAAGTTCTAACACTGCGCAGAAAATCAACGTCATCGTTCACAACTCCTCGTTCTGTTCGCTGATTGGCCCAGATAGATCACTGATGAGAATCAAGTGAATAGCGTGAGAAGGCAATGACCCAGCCAGGGTCGAGCCCTAATCCTGAAAACACTTCCTCGCACAAAAATGATCTATTGCTTCCCACTCCACAATTAACAAGAGTTGAAAAACTTCAAGAGATATAAATACTTTTGCAAGGCACTCTGAAGGAATCGGTTACTCGCCCAGTTGAGTTTTATTACCTCACTTATCTGCTTTATTCCCAGGGTATTTGTGCATCCACTCCAAAGTGTTTATGTGGGAATATATGTTCGGTGCTGGTGTTGGAATCTCTGAAGCTTGTGTGTGTGTGTGTGTGTGTGTGTGTGTGTGTGTGTGTGTGTGTGTGTGTGTGTGTGTGTGTGTGTGTGGGTGGGTGGGTGGGTGGGTGTGTGTGTGTGTGTGTGTGTGTCTGTGCGTGCGTGTGTGTGTGTGTGTGTGTGTGTGTGTGTGTGTGAGGGTGGGGGATGAGGTGCAGGAGGGATTGCTGTGATGAGACCCTGTTTCTGACACAATGCTGCTCTGTTAAGGTCAAGCCCTACAGAATGTCAGAGATGATGACACGCACTGAAAGGTTTCATCTAATCCCTCCATTTCCTCTCTTCCCCTCCGTCCCTCCGATCTGTCTGCCCTACCTCCGTCTCTGGCCCGCTCGCTCACGAGACAAGACAGACATATACCGGCCTTCACCTGCAGTCTGCGTCAAGACTTTTCGTGGGTGCGTTTGTCTGCTCTGTGTGTGTGCGCGTGTGAGAGTGTATCTAAATAACGTCAAGGCATGCCATCCTGCTAGTAAGGCCAAATAAGAAATGCCTGAGGCCACTGTCTCTGTGTCTGCATGGTTAGCCCGCTCTTTACAGTCGACTGTCAGACGTCTTTGCTCCGGTCTTCAGCAGTGCCGCATTTCCTTTTTGTTGGGTGTTTGGATGGAAACATTGACGTAAATGTCGAGTTCTGATTGTGCCTAAAAAGTCCAGCCTGACCCATAGAAGTTGTGTCCAATCCCTATCCGACCCAGCTAATGAAACTTTAATTACGGGCTCAAGCTCGTAGTAAACCTGACATATTATTTTAATTAAGATTTTACTGCTGTAATTTCTACACCACAGTTTGAGTAGGTGGTGCGACTTCTCGCAATTTTTTATTTATTTATTTTTTGCTTTTAACCTCTTCCTGCTCCATTTCGTCCCTTGTTGTAACCACAGGGTGAGTCGAGAGCAAATCATCTGGGATGTGTGATTGATAGAAGCAGAGCAGACTGGGAAGGCACAAGTTGTGCTTGTTAGTCTAATGAACGCCAGCACCTCACTTTCTCCTCCATTTAGACTATAACAGTTTGACGCAACTTTGTATCGAACTTTATATATTTTCATTAGATTTTCTTCGTGCTGAATGTATTATAAGCCTTTTAAACGCCCCACAGAAGCTTGTCAAAGGAATCGATTTGGGCTGACCTGGTCCGCATTTCGGGTTGGGTTTGGGCTGTAAATCTAAACTTCGCATAAAAGGAGCTTTTCAGATCAAAAGAATCACTGAAAAGCCACGTGTGCTTCGGGATCAGGTAAAAACTTCGTCACATTCATTTTCTTCATCATCCACCTCGCCTTGCAAAAGCATTCAGACTCCTCTGAAGTTTTTGTTTTGTTACAGTACAGCCGCAAACATCTGTGTGTTTTGTGGAAATTTTATCTTATTAAGGACACATTGCTAATTCTTCTTGTTACAATAATGATGATAAAAATAATAGCCGAAAAATGTGGCATTCATTTACGTTCACGCTCCTTTAATATGGATCCAGTCCATCCACTTGCCTTTGTTATGGAGCATTAGTGAAGAAACAGACTGCGTAGATTCTGGAGGGGTTGCAAAGATCGAAAGCTCGGGTGCACAAAGTGGTGCATATCAAAAATCTGGCTGTCTGAATGAAAACGTTGTGCATGTTTACATCAAAATTATGAAGTGGCAATAATGCCCTACCTAGAGCCTCTGTCACATTTGAATTGGTTTAGCTGAGTCCACAAAACACAAACTATAAAAGAAAAAAAAAAGTTTTTATGAAGGCAGAAAATATTGCTACAAACCAGTCAGTAGCGATGTACGAGCAGCACACAGTTATTCATGTGCTGCATCTGCAGTTTCATGTTCCTGATTCGCACACCATTCCCACGGTGAAGCATAGCAGTGGCAGCGTCATGCCGAGGGCTCACACCATTTTTTTATTACCCAGCCAGTTTTCTGCATGACTCCAAAAATATCTTGTGAATGCGTGTGATGTTTTACACGAGCGTCGTCTTCTATCTGCATGTGTGATTTATTCGGATTTGCTCGAAAATAAGTTTGGTTCAGCCCTTTAGCAAAGATCCCTTCACGATCCTTATTGGTCCTGTGAAACTCTGTTATTCATGAACAGCATCAAGTAATTTCAACTGAGTTACAGCAAAAAAAAAAGAATGTTATTTACACTTCATGAGATTACCTGGACTTAATTTCCTGTGGTTTTTAAATAATTGACAAACAGCATGTGCATGCTCAAATAAGCTGCATATTATGCGCACAGTTGAACATGTCACCGTTTGATCTCTATGCTTTATTTTACATCTTTTTTCACTTTTAATTTCTCCGTCATATTTTCTTTTTTCTCCCCTCCCTTCTTTCCCTTCGCCTGTCTGTGCCATAGTTAACGCTTATTAAATTAGCAGTCATCCGGCGATCAAACAACAACCATCCTCCTCCGTCGAGCCGACTTGAGTGACGACGGAGGTCTCCTCGGCATCTGGCGGGTTTTGCTGCGGGTAAACACAGAAAACCCTGCTAATTGCGGCTTCGCGATTCCAGGAGAAAACCGATTCATCCACAGCTGTACAGTTTGGATTCGCGGCGAGCAGCGACAAAGAGAGACGCGAAGCTGGATTCAAGATGCCCTGCTTCTTCTGCAGCTTCCCGACCTGTCATGTATCCTCACCTATGTGGATTGGGCCTGGTTAGAAACGGAGGAACGGCGGAGACGGAGGGAGTAGAGAGAGAAGGCGGTCGGAAGGTTGGGGGGGTGAGAATGAAGGGTTACATAAAGAAGAAGCTGCACTTGACGGTAACTGGTTGAGATTAGCGCCTTAGGGGTACAGCAGTGGCTGTGATTTTGATACTGCGCCCCCAGCTAAACGCTGAAGGCCGCCTTGCCTAGAGGAGTCTGCCTTCACCCACAGGCAGTCAAAGATTGTTTTTTTATTTTATTTTTTTTTTCTTACCCAGCATCTCTTTTTTTCTTCCTCCTCCTCCTCCTCCTCCTCCTTCTCCTCCTCCTCCTTTTCCACCTCCACTCCACAGACACCTGTCATCTCCAATGTCAAAACTCCACACAGAGAGGAAAAGACAATGCAAAGAATAAACAAAAGAAACATGTTCTTTTTAAAGGCACACTCTGCATACAGATCTAAGGTGTTTAGGCCCAGGCTTCCCCCAGCAGCAGTCTGGATTGAACCCATGCAAATCTGCGTGAGCTGGCCGTGTTTAAGCTGTTTCTTGTGAGTTTTATAATTAAAACGGCGACATCACCAGCTGGTGGGTGCACGGGTTCCTGTCAGAAGTTCTCACACACAGATAAATGGTCAGAAATGTCAGGCAAATCTTGTTGAGTCGTTTGAGCAATTATTTATGTCATCCGTTAGTTGAATGAAACAGAATGCGTCTCCAGTTAAATTTAAGAGCAAGCGTTGGACACACAAGATTGAATTAAGGTTTTATTTTACTATTCCTGTCCATACTGAACGATGTACAGTGAAGCATGGCGATGGGAGCATCAGGCTGTGGGACACTCAGCTCTGTTGAATGAAACAGCTGATGTCTGTCTTTGATCACAAACGGCAAACATTAACTTAAACACTGAGCTTTTTCTTTTTTATTGTTGTTGCTATTGATCTTTTCTTCACTCCACACAGGTTCACAATCATGCACACAGACAGATGAATACTCTTTAGCAAGGTCTGAATAAATCTTACTACTCACATTTCCAACAGCGCTGCTGTTCAATTTCTTATTTTGTTGTATTCCATCTCATGCTATTGCAATTTGTATTTTATACGTGCAGCCTGCTATTATTTTGTCAAATATTCTTCCGCAAGTTGGTTGTCAACCGCTTTTTGTCGTCAGCAATAAAATCGTGGAATTTTAACTTACTCTTTCACAACTTTTCTGGACTTATTTGGTGGAATTAACGTGAGTTACCTGTTTATTTCTGTTCCACACATTAGTCAATATTTTCCATTTCAAATAGGCCTGATCCGTCTCCTCTTGGAAAAGCAAATTGTGTCAAAATTTCATTAATAACATTCCCGACGGCTGAGCCAGTTTAGTTCCAAATATGACCCGGATGATGTTGACAAAAAAAAAATTAATAAATAGTTGAACGGCTAAAGCGTGAAGGAGGTACAGCAACTTAAATGTTCAGGAGACGTTATTAGGACTGTGCTTTCTCCTGTGGTGTCAGTTTTGACAACATCGCCCTCAAATTTGTTTCAATCAGCCGTTTTGTGTGTGTAAACTGAAACAATGACTGGTGTTTGACAGGGGATTGTCACTGGATGTGTTAATGGGGTCTACCAGACCTATTTACATAGAACAGGGGGGTTGCTTCAATCAGTCTGATTAGACAATCAAAACCAAATTGTCATTTCATTAAAAAAAAAAAGAAAAGAAAAGAAAAAAAAAATGTTTGGCTGTTAGTCGTAGCTCTGGAATCAGGAAATAGTAAAAAACGATTTCAACCATTTTTGCGGCGTTTTCTTTGTTTTCGTCTCCACGAAGACAAAACAAATGACTAAATCTAATTTGAGCTCACGCTGGCTTAGGAAAACGCATTTTTTATTAAATCTACTGCGAATGACCTTTCCCACCTTGAACAGACGCCACTGCCTGAAGAGCATGAAGCGCTGAACCGATCCCGGTGTGAAATGCCCCTCATTGTCCATGTAGTTAAGCGGAAATATGAGATGATGTGACAATGGCAGCCGTGCCAGGAGGTGTTGTTGCGACCAATGGGGGGCAGAGGACACCACAGAGAGTAATGGCTGCTACAAGCCATCAGGGCTGAAAAAACACGCCGCCACATTTCATCTGGTCTGTTTTCTCTCCGTTTTAATTCCTTCTGTTTGTTTGTTTCTCGACCTTGCCATGTCACCTGACCTTCCGCTGTCCAAGACCCTGACGTGGAAAAGAGAAGTGGGGGCGAGAGAAGAAAAATAGAAACGAGAATAAGCAAGACGTTTTTGTTTGGAGAGGGAACAAACAGCACACACATCCCCCCCCCCTGCAACCTTAAGACAAATTTACTCAAAAAAACAAAACAAAACAAAAAAAAACACGTGTGTGTCTTCGCCGTCTGAGGCCTTCTGGCCACCACTGCCAAGGAAGTGTCATGATGTCGTGACAACTTCAGCGACTGCGGTGCGATGCGTGACCCTCGGCCAGGCGGAAGGGGGAGGGAGGCGCGTTGAATCCCCACACCCACACTGGATCTGACAGATGTCACATACCTCCTCCATGGGCACCGTCTGTTTCCTGTTCACCTTTCTCCATCCTGCAGCGTTAGGGCTCCTGTCTCCAGCCCATCAAAGCATACACACACACACACGCACACCCACACACACACACCCCACACACACACACACACACACACACCCAAACAGGCAAACAAATGGGACAGCGGAGGGCAGACACTGGAGCCTCTACTGTAGATGCACACCTTTCAGACGTAGCATTATGGCCACCTGCTTAAAATGTGTTGATCCTGTTTTCATGTGATGGACTCGACTGGAGTCCTGAAGGTATGCAGTGATATCTGGTGCAAAGATATAGGCAGGAGACATTTCACTTTCTGGAAGTTGGAGGTGGAGCCTCTAAGCTGTAAATTTGTCCGTCCCACAGAAGATGCTCTATCGGACTGAAGTATGGGGAATATGAAATATCAGACAGACTCTGTCCTGCTCTTCAAGCTGATCCCGAACCGCCCCAAAAAAGTTTGAAACGTCAAATCACTTGCAAATGTGAGTTTTGTCTTTTTTTTTTTTCATTTAAATAGTTCTGTTTTGCTTTCTGGCTGAAAGTGGCCTGAACAACATTCCTCTGGTTAGTGTCAAAGTCCTTGTTTCACCCAACCTGTTCCAGTGCTGAACAGTGTCAGTGATTCCTTAGTTCTTTGTATTTCCTCACCAATGTTCTAGCTCCAACTTTGAGCTTGGCCAAAGGGAATGTTCTTGTCATTTTTGGTGGGTTCTTCAGAGCTGCATCTAATGTGTAGTTTATGTACTATGTAGCCTCATTATCAGAACTGGCATTAACTTCCTCTATCTGAGCTATTCAAACTCATCGATTGGACTGGATGAAACAGTATCGCCACTGAACATTGACCCAGTCATCAGACAATTACGATTTGGATCTTGCCAAATCTTCATGTTAGCCAATTTTGTTGTTGATTCTAACAGATTCAATTTAAGACTTTTTTTCTTTAACTGCCTAACATATCCCACCCACTAACAGGTAGTGTGATTGGGAGGTAATCAGTGTTATTCACTTCCTGTGTGATTATGTCTGATGGGTGTGTATGGATGCATCAGTCATTAGTTTTGATCTCAAGCTTAACTCTTTAGCATCTACTTATTCTTTTCAGTTTAAATATGGTTTCCCTTCATAAACAGCAAATGAGCATCCTGCGCTTTCTGGCATTAATGTCACTTTCTCCAGAGATGTTTCCTGTTATTTATCTAAGACTTTTCTCCAAGAACGGTTGATATTTTAGTCTTAGCACACCCCACTCAAAACCTGTTTGCACAGATTTTCCCCATCATCCTTCAGACCACAGTTTTGACGGAAGCGCTTCAACAAAATGAGATTCTGCCTTGTTAGATTGTCTTATGCTGTTATATCAGAAGTGTCACCAGCCCACTCTGCGAATAACAAGTCTAACAAACCAAAAAAGCCTTTTGATATTAGATTTCCACAAACCTTCTGCCGGCTCGCCCCATCCACTCAGAAAACTCTCCCGGATGGAAATGCGTGGACTAAATCTGATCATGGCAGTAGATAATGTTCACTTCTCACTCCTGAAACACACACTTGAGTGTGTGTGTGTGTGTGTATCTGTGTGTGTGTGTGGGGGGGGGAGGGGAGTAGGGATCCTGTGACTAACCCATCAATCATGTCGACGTTTCGCTCAAGTGATGGATATTCTAATTTCCCTTTTATATACAGGTGCGCAGGGATGGATGGCTGACGATTAATGGACGGGCCGGTCTGTTTCCACAAAACAAAGCGAGACGGAGGGAGGCCGGACCTGCCAAGGCCACGGAGCTGTGTTTTCCCGTGTTTTGAGCAGGATGGCTCTCGTTTGGGGAGAAGACGCTCCTGTAAACATGCGAAGACGACGCATACATCCTGAGGTGATAAAGGTGTTGCCAACACGACAATTGTCTCCTCTCCGCAGGGACCTCCAACAGGTTCTGCAGTTGACTCTGTGACAACCCCCGACACCCTCACCTCTACTTTTTCACACAACCTGCTTTGCACTTTCTGTCACTGCTGTCACTTCTACAATTATGCACTAACTTTTACCGACACAGAGTTCTTATAAGCTGTTTTATTTTTAGCATTTCTTTCGACCTCGTGTGCAAGCCTTTTGGGATATTGGAAGTGGGAATAAAGACATTTTCCTTAGGTGACGCAAGATCTATGTCCTCGTCTACCCTGATCGTCATATTTGAAATTTTACGCATGTTGTCATGTCACAATCACAAACAAATACAGTATAAGAAGATCTTGCGACGTTGAAGCTTCACAATATTTCTTGTTAAGTTTCCTGCTGTCTCGCAACCTCTAGACAGTTGGGGTCGTCATGACTTCATCTGATGAAATTCAAATAGAAGATACCCCTATTACTCCTAAATCCCAGTAGGAATAATAAATGGCAACAGAGCGAAAGAGGAGACGGAAACAATATGTTAGCATAGAGGTAGAAAGCATGGCTATGACGACCAATGGCTGACCCAAACCAAGTTTTAGGTATCGCCTCACCCTATTCAAGCAAAGTTTGCCCTGACCCATAAGAGATGATGGCAACTCTGGAATACGTAGGTCTGCCTGAACACACCATCCATACTTTTATTATGCTTTTCTTTAGCAGGGACAAGGAAGCTGGTCCTAATTTAATTAACTGAACCAAATTCAAGGAAAGTCTGCTGTCTATACCTCTCGTCCGTACAGGGTGTCTATTTCAGGTGGAACTAGGGTGAAAGGTACGACATAGTTTGGAGAGGCCAACACAGTACACACAGGTCAAGCAACACACAAACATCAAACCTAATAATGTCCTTCTGCAAGGCAACAATGGTACCAACATTTCCACTGTTCAGTCCTAAATTCAAGGCAGTTCTGTAGGAGAACCTGTTTGGTAGAGACACAATCCAAAAGGCTTGTAATTCGTTCTATAAGTATTGACTCAGAGGAATAAATGTAAATACATGTCACAAACACAAATGTTGCACGTTGGTTAGTCCATTTTTCAAAACATTGATAAAATGCATAAACGTTTGAGACTGTAATGAAATAAAGAGTTTAAAACCTCTGAGAGTATGAACACATTTGCAAGGCTGTGTGTCTTTTCTATCTTAACTCCGTTTGGGCGAGTGGATCTTTCATGTTGGAGTTTAACCGTGCAGCAGGATGCTGAAGGTTAAAAGGTTTAACTTCACTAATTGGCCACAGTCGCTGATGAAAGGTAGTTAACAAACAGGGATGCTGGAAAATGAAGAAATAAGGAGAGCTGGAAATGAAAACTTTGCTTAAGAAGGACAACAGATCATGTATAATTTGAACCAGTTAAGTCTTTTTGCTATAACAAGGCCTGGTGTTTTATTTGGAGAAGACATGCATGGCTGAATATATTTTCACTGAAATACGAAAAAAAAAAACATCATTTGCATTCATCTTTCCAGTTCAACTGATTTAATTATGCTATTTTCGCTGACTTTAGTCTTCTAGGACTGCTTTTTTCCCCTCTTTTTTTTGGACATCAGCCACAGAGGAATTCCCTAGCGATCTTCCCGTTTTCCCCTTTCCTCTCTCTTTTCACTCTCGGCTGACATTGAACGTTGTAGCTCCATAAACTACCCGGTGCTTAAGACTTTTCCCAAAGACTTTAACAATCCCGACTGAGATCTCTCTGTCCGCCGCAGTCCCCCTCTCTCTATCTCACTTTACCTCTCGCCTTTCATCCCTCCCTCCCTGTCCGAAGCTGTCCTCCCGGCCATCTGTCATGTTATGTTTATGGGCCCTTTTGCTTTTGTGTCCTGATGACCACTGTCACAGAGAGCTCCCCATTACCGATGTGGCCTGATGAACGATGTTACCCAGACGCGCTGCTGACACCCCCGTGTCCTTGGCCGCAGAGACACTGCCTCTGTAGCAAGCTGGGGCCGGTAAAGAATGAGGACAGAAGGGGGCCTGAGGGAGCCGGACTGAGGACCTGTCCGTCATCCTGCCAACGGGACGCTCATATTTCCTCCTCTGTTCTTTCCGACATTTTTCTTCTTCCTCATCCAGCCAATTGAAGGCGGCCTTGGTAAGCATGGTGACAATGCTGCCATTAATCCTGAGCTGGTGAGTGGTGCCCTTGCCTTTCACCTGAATATGTATCTACATCCGCACAGATGCACCGAGGGATCCCCCTTCAAAAGTCCAAATAATGTCCCAAAGTCCGAGACAGCCGACAGAGAGATGATAAATGACGCGGAACATGAATTTTATCTGTCAAGTGGAAATGTTTTTATCTTAGATTCAACATATTCAAAGGTAAAATGTTATTTCTTACCACATTTCTTTAGTTGTTTTTTTTTATTTATTTTTTACATTTTTAAATTTCACTTTTATTAAGAACTTACACACATGCAGCTGTGTTGCTATAAAACGAATATCTCCACCGCACTGTATAAAATAATATTGCACACGTTTTCAGAAAAGTTTTCGTCCACATGAACCTGCTCAAATCCATCCCCGGGCTTTGTTTTGAACATGCCGAACCCATAGGGGGCAGTGTAGCGCAAAGCTAAAACTACGTCAACCAATCAGAATCCTTCAAAACAACTGTGACTTTCTGTTAGGAATTCAACATGGCGCTAGGAGGTTTATTTGTGTGGACACATTGACAGAGGTAGCTACTTTTAAATAGCGTATTAGAATGAATAGGTATTCAAACACAGGACGATATCCATTGGGAATCGTGTCAAAGCAGGAATGTGGATACTTTGACACATTATTGCCACAGACTCATGCGTGAGATCCCAAGTCTCCCTTTCCCCATGGACATACTTACGTGATTTCTTGATTCCTACGAACCTTGCAGCAGTCAGCGTAGCACAGGGCTAGTGAAACTGAACTCAGCAAAAAGAAAATGCAGTTATTTTACTTCATCATTTTTTAAAAGCTTTTAAAGGGTCCATCCCGACACATAGGCCCACGTTGGTCTGGACAGCTTTTGTTTCCTAAAATCGAGCGAAGTTACCATTTTACGTCGATCGAAGACCTTTGGTCGACGTAAACACGTGCCTGGCCGTCTGAAGCTCGCGCCAGAAAAACGCAGACGCAGAAGTAAATCTGCACTGTGCCACACACAGCAGAAGGCCAGCCTCTCCGGTTGCACGAGTTCGGCGTTCTTAGGACGATGCGATATAAAACAGATATTTAACAGAGGAAGTTTAAATTTTACAGCTTTGTAGCATAATGTGGCCAATCTGTTGGACAAAATAAAAAGCTCATTTAATCAGTGAGACTGCCCTCCCCCCCAAACTCTCCATCCTCCCACCATCCCTTGCTGTCTCTTTGCGAACGTCTTTACTGGCCGGTGAAGCTGCTGATGAATTCTTAAGCAGATCACACTGATAATTGTATTTCATAACTGTCAGTTGTGCGAAGGCTGCCACTGTGCCCAGGAGCTATTTGTGTCTCCACAAACCTCCTCCTCCTCCTCCTCGGCTTTGTCCAACCCTCCCCAATCACCGGGGACGGGCCCACCGTCTCCAGCCCCGAATTACTCAATCAGGAGGACACATTTACAGATGACACCTTTATTACAATTAATCAGGGGAACTTGATTAAGAAAGTTATTCCTCCCCCTTCATTGAGACGCGCACAAGTGGCGCGCACGTCGCATATTGCAATTTATGTCCCACTGAGCCCTCGCGCCGCTGACGGACAGAAGAGACGACAGGAGGGGTTCGCGTGCGCACAAACACGTTTTCCCGTCTCGTTCTTGTCACGCACGTGTCACGATTTTCTTAAAAAAACAAAACAAAACAAAAACCTGTTTAATAAATGACTTTAATTGGATGTAGAGATGTGCTTGCAAAAGGAGGCATGAATATTCTGCTCCCTTTCTTCTTTTTACACACACACACACACACACACGCACACACACACACGCCGTCCTGAATGAAGCCATCTCTTTACCTTTACTCACAGCTCCTGGGTCTGCTGTGGCTAATTAGTTGAGTGGGGTTTTAGGTTTGGTAATTAGGCAGGGGTAGGAGTGATGGGGGCTCGGGGAGTTGGAGAGCTGAGAGGGGTCTTGACTGACTTGCAGAGGGAAAGGAACTGGACTGTCTGGATGCTGGCAGCACCAGGCAGCGAGCCGGGGTCCCTCAGGCGCCTGGGAGGTAGACTACCGTGCCACACTACGGGGGTGATGTCTTTGTTAGGTGACACATACAAAAGCGAAGGGGGATGTGGGAATAAAAAGGAGGAAAAAAGGGGGGAATCTTTCAAAAACTTCCCTGCAACTTGAATAAGAAAAAAAGCACAGCAGTTGCTCTGGACTGATCATTTGAGAAAAGCTGGCTGACGTCACATAAACATATTCATGTCCTGGTTTTGCTAGTTGAACTCTGGGCTCACCGAACAAAGAGATGCCCAAGGGAAAGTTGAATGCCAAACTCGTCACACCCCTTCGATTATTTCCTGTTTTGTCATATCAGAATGCACAAATGTTTATGTGTCGTAAAAATTTCTCAAATTAAAGGAAACTACATGCATTTATCTGAACAGTGTGGCATACATGGATACAACAGAACCACATTTTTGCTGAATTTATGGCTGCACATCTTTTTGGTACATTGTCAGTTTTGCAAACTGACAGTTTTTTGCAGATTGACCTGGAGAATTTCAGCTGCCAGGAAGGAAGGAAAGCTTTCCCGCAGCATCACACTGCCACCACCATGTCCCATGTGAGTTCAGGTTCATGTGTCATGCTTGTTTGCCACAGAAAGCATTTTCTCACAGCCTTTCATTTAAGTTTCTCCGTAGCAAAACTCATGCAATGAATTCATTTTAATGTGTCAGAGTAAAGGCTATTCAAATTTTTGTAAATGGAGGAACTGCGAAAATCCCTTTGTATCCTTTCACTGCACAAATATTTCATAGCATGTGTAATGTTGCAAGACATTGAGGTCATGTCACAGTAAAAGTGTAGCAACGGTGTAAGTCCTTAAATTTCACTTTTCTTTTTTTTAAACTTACAATCACAACTTTTCTTCCCCTTTAAAAGTAAATCTGAACATATCTTCATTGGGACTAATGCAAATTCCCTTCCTCCTCCCCCCAGTCCCAATATCACAAACGCATTTCAGCGCAACGGGTTGAACTCAGCGTCACATTTGTCTATAATAGGCATAGAGCTCTCCCACCTGTTCCACCATCGCAGTCTGCAGCAACACCTCCAGAAGGCCCCTCTCTATCTTTAATGTCTTGTTTACGCTCGGCGGCTCCATGCTGATTCGGTGCGATGCCAGTTAGCAGCCAAACGCGGCAACACAATCCAATTAAATAAAGAGTGTTGTCTCTTCAGGTTGCTGTGTGTTCTCTAATTGGGGCTGTGACTGCTCACTAATCAGCGGAGGTACAGGTAGGCCCCGTGAGGACGCCGAGACGAGGCCTCTCCTGTTAATTGTGGAAGACACAGAACTTGTCCTCCTCCCCTTCTTCCTCCTCTTCTCTCCGGTGCAGTCCGGCTCTCGGATGCGGGCCGAACCCGTCCAACCATCTGCACGCCTCGTCACCTCTGTCACCTCTCGGAGCGTCTGGCGTGTAGGAGCTTGCTTTTGTGTTCCAACACCTGAACAAACAGGAGTGTTGCAGAGGGAACCTGTTGTGCGCAGTCAGAGTGATTCCCAGTGCTTCCATTTAATTATGGTCTTAAGGCTGTAGTTTAATTATAATTTTAGTCCCAAAAGTTGCTCGAAACATGGTTTGTTCTACAGTAGAGAACCAAAATCTCATGGCAAAAAAAAAAAAGAAAAAAAAGTATGTTTCTGAAGGTGGATGTTTGCAGGATGTTCTAAAAAAATGGACAAAATTAGGCAAAAGCACTTTTCTCATATTTTCCATCGTGAACCAACTCTGGCCCCAAAGACGTCCCAGTAGTTTATTACTGCTGTATGAAGCTCTAAAATGTGGTTACACTGATGATTATTTACAAGGAAAGCAGAGCTCGAAGGCAGTGCGCCAAAAATGATCTTCCTATGTGAAACATACTTATACATGTAAAGTGTTTTGATGTTGGCATCTAATGGAAAAATAAAGCAATCCAAAAATCAACACCATCTATTCTATCATCCATCTGTTTTTAACATATAAAAATACCACCGCAACAGCTACTTCATTGACATTTTTGTTTCAGCTTGGTGTATTTATACCGTGCTAAACATTTCCATCAGCTACTTTGGTGTTATCTTGGTCTGTTAGGTAGAAGCCAGTGATTGTTTGCGCGGTAAAATGAGGTTGGAGGATTCGCGTCATCATTCATCGTCCCCAGTGAAACAACTGCAGAACACGCAAATTATTTTCAGTCACAGTAATTCTCTCATATGAAATTACACAAAACATTATGGAGGATGACCTATAATGATTAAAATAAAGCCTTAGTTTTTTTCATTGGGACAATAATTCAATTCTTCTCAATGGAAAACGCTTTGCACGGTCTGTCTCAAAATGTGTTTTCTCGTCGCAATATTGACATTTCCTGCCTCCCATTTCCTGTTGAATAAACTCCGTCAAGCTGACAGCCGATTCAAAGGGGACCCGAGAACAAATACCCTAAACGATTTCCATAAAAAAGTGGCTTGCATTGGTTACTTACAGAAAAGGCATTTGCTATTGAGGCCAGACATTTTAACCCGCGCCTTTCTCTGACTAGCCGTTAGCTTCAACATCCAGGGACCAACGCATCTGGATTTACACCATCGCTTTAGAGCTGAATGAAGACACCAGGAGTGTTTTCTACCGCGGGTAAGACATTAACTACCGGAAAGCTTTTATGGGTTATACACTGTGGAAATTGCGGACGGCCCATTTCAACAGGGTTTTGACTTCCTCCAAACCAAAATGGCTCCCGTCCCCGTGTGCTGCAGAGTTTGGTCTTCTCCTGCTCCGTCTCTTTGAAAGTGGCAGCTTTATGCATGCTGGGGCCACACCTGTAACGCGTTTCACACCGAGTTGTATTTCTGAGCAGCCACCTGGATGAGGCAATAACGGGATCGCAGAGCATGAAGACGACGGGGGCCTTCCTGCCAAGAAAGAACAGGTGTTTGTTTTTTTCGGCGGAACACATTAACACCAAACAGACTGCTCTGACATTCGAAGACTAATGTCACTGTGCAGCTTTAAAAAAGTCCAATCAGATGAAAGCTTTCGTTTGAGTGAAATGGACCGTTGTCGTGATCGACGGCGTGTGAATAACCTTGATAAGTAATTTTGTACGCCTTCGGGGTTTTGTTTTTTTTTTCTCTTCCAAAAAAACAAAACAAAAAATAATGATAAAGAAAGAAAACAAAATGTGTCAGGGGGCATTTTCTAAAACATTCACCTTAAGTGTTTTTTTTTCCCCCCACTCAGTTTGAGGGAGAAAATAATGACATTTTCTAGTCCAACTACTGCTTAGCTGTACTAATTTATCCTCTTTTTTTTTTTTTTTGCAGTTATTACGAGCGGCTTCGGGGGCATGTGAATGAAAAGATTGATTGTGCAAACGCCGTTTCTGTCAGCCACAAACATGGCAATGAAATGCCGAGCGCACCTGGAGCGGCACTTGCTTTTGACAAGCCCGCACTGCCGCCAAGGCCCCCCCACACTCCGCCCCGTTCTCCCCACCATTACAAAAACACTGAAGTCCATCATAAAATATTTATGGCAGATAAAGTAGTCAGGAGTGCTAAAAGCGAGCGCATTACGGCAGCAGGTATAAAGTGATTCCAGAGGCAGGGCTGTGGTGGGGAGGGCCTGTGACGGGGAGCGGTAGGTGAGTGAGGCACAATAACAAAAAAAACATGAAAATGTTTTGAGAGGCCAAACGTGAGGGCTTTTGTTTCAGGACCTTGATCCAAAAACGCTACAGGTTGAAAGTGGATGCGGTGTAGAGACAATTCTCACTGCCTGACTTGAACTCTTGACTCAACTCTTCCAAGTTTTAGTTCACCTGGGATTAGCAAAATGACTTCTGTTGGCTAAATGGAGAATTGGAAATTTCTCAAATTCAGCTTTTGTTTCTTTAGTATTTGCCTTCAAACTGTATGACTTCAGTTGAACGTTTTTGATTTCCTTCCGCAAGCTTCTCACAAGCATTTTTGACCCATTTCTCTTGACAGAACCAGCGAGCAAAGTCAGGTTTGTAGGCCGCCTCGCTCAGATTCAAAACATTGACCTGATTGTCCTTGAGATGCTTTTTTCTTTTTTTTAGATATATGGTTGGGGTCCTTTTCACGTATTCTCTTCCTGGTTGATGCAGGTCAAATGACGTTTCATAAAATTATTTCCAAATGTCGTAAATTAATTTGCGAAGTGCACCAGTCCCTCTTGTTGCAAAACCCCCACACAAGATGCCACCCCATGTACTCCACAGTCAAGATTCCACTTTCTTCAAAATGTAAAAGTATGTGTGTCTACAAAGTTACAGTCTGAGAACAATTGCAGAGCTGGAGTTTCACAGCTTGACTCACCACCTTTCAACCAGCATCTTCTTGAGATCTTTTGCTCTTGTTTTGGGGTTGACATGTTTATTTTGGATATGTTTACCTCCGATCTCCTTTCTGGCGCTATGATGACTGGACATTCCTGTGGTTTATGCTTGTGCAGAATCGTTTCAATCTATTAATACAGAGCTTCCAGGAATCTGGACTTCATCATCCAAGGACAGAACCAACTTGTGGAGGTCCACACTTCTATTCCTTTCATCTTGGTTGAGTTTTTATATTTTTCTGTTATGTCACACAAGAAATGTGTTTCTTCAAAATGTACAGATGTATGCCTCTGTGATTTTGGCAAATCTGACTGTTAAACATTTTGTCTGATTTAATATCTAAGAAAAAAAATGGTTGTCTTTTTTACACAGCTGTAGGCTTGATACAATATGATACAGGAATTTAGATTGAACTCTGTTCAAATCTTACAATCAGGAAAAAAAATACTTTAGATGCTTAATGTCTGTTTATTAATCATTCTTTATTGAGCTTTATCAAAAATCTTACAAAAATAGAATCTAAATTTTGAGGCCACATAAAGTATGTTTTGATTTTAGTGCAACATTAAGGTAAATCACAGCTTGCTGTTTCCAACATTTGGAGGCGCCACCTCTACCACCACCTTGCCCAAGTTTTTCCCAGCATACATGTAGTCCACTGCCCTGAAAACCGATTCCAGCCCCACAAATCTTCCCTCCTGCGCCATATCCCCACAATCCACCTCACACACCAGCTCCCCTTTGGCAAACATCTGCATCATGCTGGTCAAGGCCTCCCTGTAGTCCCCGAGGAAGTGGGGTAGGAAGAACCCCCGGACGCTGGCCGACTTCTGGAGCAGCTTGACCGGCAGCGTACCTCCCTTGAAAGGTGGGATGCCTGACGCGGTCTGGTAGCCCGAAATGAAGCCGATCACTATCAGTCTGCCCTTAGTGGCCAAGCTGTTCACAGCGAGCTCCAGGACACTTCCCCCGACAGACTCGTACACCACGTCTACGCCTTGCGGATACTCCTTCCGTAGTGTCTTGGCGAGGTCTTCCTTGGAATAGTTGATTGGCCTGTCGCAGCCAATGGATTTGAGGAAGCCTGCTTTCTCGTCGGAGGAACACGTCCCAATCACGTGGCAGCCGGCCCGTTTGGCGAACTGCACGGCGAACTGTCCCGTTCCTCCGGCAGCTGCAGTGACCAGGACGGTCTCGCCCTTAGCCAGGTCGCCGAGGCGCTTCAGGGCGATGTAAGCTGTGGCACCGCTCACCAGCAGGGTGAGGAACTCCGGCTTCGGTGAGGGAACGGGCACGCTCTCCTTGGCAGGGACTACTGTGTACTCCGCGAACGCGCCGCTGCCGAAATAGGCCACTGTGTCCCCGACGGTGTAACGGGAGCTGGCGCTGAGGCCGAGGCCTACGACCTCGCCGATTCCCTCGAAGCCGGCGTCAAAGGGGGGCTTCACCGAAGGGTCATAGCGGCCTGCAGAGTAGTTGATATCAGAGGCGTTGATTCCCACAAAGCTGAAACACAGAGATGCAAACGTTTATTGTGTAAAAGGTGAGAGGAAAAGACAGCTGCAGCCTGGTGTGGCAAGTTAAAAGCTTGACCTAAAATGCCTCATTGGATCATAAATGTAGGGATATAATTCCTGGAATCCGGCGTGAAGGTTAAGACTCGAGCCTTGTTCTGTCAGGTAAAACGCTCAGGTTTGTTTTGGCAATACTGCAACGCTTTTTTCTTTTTTCTTCCCCTAGAAAAGAGCAGTCCTGTACCGACAGGACAAGGCTCATATCATAAAAACATTAAATGATGTCGTAATTTCTTGTCTTCAGAGACACCCACAAAAAAACTGAAACTGTGCTGTGTTTATTTTATGGGGTTTTTTATTATTTTGTTGTTTTTTTTGTTCAATCAGAAGACAGCCGCTTCATGCCTCAACACGAAAAGGCAGTGGTTTTCATCTTACTTTTTGTAGCGACGCTGGGAACAAATCTGGGAGAAAAGGAATGTATAAATAAATCATTTACTGTCTTTTAGAGCGGCGGCGCATGCTGGGCCTCATTACTGTGCATGTCACACGTGTACTTTGAGCTTGTAGATAATGCTCCTGTGGTTTATAGATGGGTAAAGATGATATAACAAAACGCCTTGATTCCACTCTTTTTTTTTTTTTTTTTTTTTACATCCGTGAGATCAGCTGCCTCACAAACATAATGTGGTTTTATTAAAGAGGAACAATTATTTGGATTCACACAGACAGAAAATCCTGAAGCTTTTCAAATTCCCATTGATATAAATTTAGAGATTATTTTGGAAATGAAGCCCGAATCTGCTACGCCTGCAGCCTTTGAAATAATGTGGAAAGCTCAACGGCATTCAGCAAGATAATGTGCTCGGAAATTGTTTCTTTTTGTGGCAAACGTGATCGCGTTGATGTAGAGGTTTGCTGACAAAAACAAAACGTTCTAAAACATCATTTACACGTTAAAATTACGGTTTCAAAACCGCAAAACTTCTGTCAAGCCATTTCTAGGGCTTAAAGACTTCTGAACGAGATGCCCCAGGCAGTGATGGAGTGAGCATGGAGGAAGACGGTGCTGCTCCTCCCCCACCTACTGCTGCACACTGGTAGTCAGATGGCTGTCAAATAGACTAGTGTGTTTGTGAGTTATGTTTGGAAATATTTTCAGTTGCAAAAAACCAGAGGTTCATTGGTATCACATGCTTTAATACAGGTTTTTAAGTTTGATTCTTTGCACTGATAAAGTGAAACTGAGTGAAATCTCACACCTAAAATGTGTGAAGCAACCAAAGCTCGATGTTTAGATGCACTGAAAACTGAACTTTTTAAAAATATATATCTCTTATACATTACAATAAAACTAATAATCCTGTTATACATCAGACATGTCATCAGAAAAAAACAACAACTAATAACAATGAACACTATAATAATGTCTTTCGGGGACAGTTTCCGTATTAACGTGTGTTTTGGGGGGCAAAATCAAAACCTAAGGAATACAGAGGCAAATATAATGCTTTTTCACAGGCCCATAACGTCTTTTAATTTTACTTTAAGGTCTGATTTGTATTTTGTGCAATTCCATTTTTTTTTTTTTTTTTACGGTTGTAAACCATGGATGGGATTTCATGGCATGTGATTGCGATTGTTGTTTTAAATGGAACAGAGGCGAATGAAATGTGATTCAAAACATGCATTTTTTGCTGATTTACTCGTTAGCTAAAAAATCTGTTGCGGCTTAGTCCGAGACAGACTTGCTTAGTCTGTTTGATGGGCAAACATGATTTGTTCTGATCCATTTGATAAATAAAACTGAAAAGGTATTCTTTAACTGTGTCCCAATCTTTCTGCACCGTGCACAGAAACCAGAACCATGCGACAGTATTGTCGTTTTTACACAGAAAACCTCCCTCTGAATGAAAAGTGCATTTCAGTTTTATCAGCCGTTGTCACGTTTACTGCTTAGATATCTTACAGAAAAAATAAACCTTTCCATAAACAAAGCTTTTAAAAAAAAAAAGAAAAAGAAAAATTGAGAAATAAAAAAGAAGTTTTATTTGTGGGGTATGTGGACTAACTTTATTCGTGATCTAAAAATCACCTTTCTCTCTTTCTTGCTCATATCTTTGTTTTAGGCTTGTACTCCAGCAAATCGTGTGCACTAAATCCAAGACGATTCGAACACACACTCGGTAGAGATCGCTGCAGATTAAAAGCATCCCGCTGCACTGGCTTTGATGTTTAATATAAATTAACTACAACTCTCCTGGAGCTTTAGCTGATCCTCCAGCTCCAGTCAGAGGCAATCTATGAGCACGATGAGAGCTCTCCCTCTAAAGATTCATCACCTGCTTCAAATTGTATACAATTGCTGCCTCGCAAGCTCCGCCGATCGGTCGGCAGAAGAGCGGAATCAGCCCATTTCCCCTTGTTGATTTGCAAATCTACAGCTTTCGATTCCCACATCCGCTTGAATTTAAAACTTCTATCGACATAAAGGAAGCGACAGCAGTTTTGTCTTTGTAATCTTCAGAATAAGAGAGGTCGGATCGGGTGAAAAATGAAAGCAGGACAGACCTGATTGGTGCATCTCTGCTTACAAGCCAACCAGGTTCTAATGCAGAAGATCTCGCACTGGTTTATGGTGGGGGGAAAAAAATACTTTTTTATGGAGAGCAAATGGAACAATTAACATTAGAAACCTCATCAGGCTGCCCGCACAGGCGGTAGTGGGGTAGTAAATCAAAAACAGAGGACAAATACAGGATATCAGGCATTATAAAGTATGTTTTTAGTCCTACATCAAAGTAGGCGGATGCTTAGTTTAAGGCTGTTTGTGCATGCAGGTGCAATCGGTGCTGGTCTGTGGGGAAACGAGCCTGATTCCACCCAAACACACTGCTGCTTGCTGCTCTGAATGGGAGACATGATGCTGCAGCTCCGGCGCCATGTAAAGCCGCATCTCCTTCTCCATCATCTCCTGATGCCAGTCTGAGCCCCCCCACCGACTCTCTGTGTGTGCGGGTTGGTGACGTAGGAAGACAGGAGGACAGAGAGAGAGAGAGAGAGGGAGAGATGGATTGATAGACAAATGCAGGGAGGGCGGAACTTGGAGTAACTGTGGTTTTCTCTTTTTTTTTTCTTTTTTTTTATGCCATCTCGTGATGATGATGATGGTGCTGATGATGATGATCGCGGTCGCCGGATTTGAGGTAAGCGGAGAGCTTTCTGTAACTTCCCCCCAAACAATAACAGTGATCGATCAGACACCGTATCGGTTACCCCCCCCCCCCCCTCTATCCCCCCCCCGGGCAACAACTCACCGATTCCGGACGAGGAGCTCTGCGTCTCCGGGCGTCGGAACGGCGACGGTCCGCACGCCGACGGCCTCTCTGAAATCCTGACTGAGCTTGGCAACGACCAGCTTCTTCATGCTGCTCGGTATGGAGGAGCCTTTGAAATCCATGAAGTGCGCCGAGTAGGACGTGTCGATGATGAAGCGCCTCGGAGCCGTCGGGCGGACACCGGGAAGCGCGCCGGCTCTCCTCCCGAGCAGCGACAGCAGCAGCCGCGGCGGCGGCGACGGGCTGAGCATGGCTCCGAATTGTGGCAAAGTTCACGGAGCAGAAACTTGCCAGCAGTGAGCCCCGCTGCCGTTAGCCTGCGCGACAGGCTCTGCTTTTCTGCCCCCTCTGCGCAGTGCGCGGCGCGCGCAGATCGGACTCGGGCCGGGCCGAGCGGCAAACGGACGCGTTTCGACGAGTAAAATAAATAAATACATAAACCACTCCGCGCTTTTGCTACGCTGTATCTACGGCTAAAACCACGCTCTGAATGTGTGTGTGTGTGTGTTTTATTGGGATTGAAACGCAGCTCAGTGGGGAAGAGGTGCAGCGGCTTGTCGTCGGAGTCCCTCCCCTTTCCCGGACACACGCGGCATTCACTTCCTAGTACATGCAAAGGTGAAACGGATCCGTCCCAACGTCCTCCCCCCCCCCCCTTCCACGAATTCACTGTGACGTCTCAGAATAATAATAATAATACTAATAAAAGAATATTAAAGGGACCATCGCGCTCCAGTGTTGCCTGTCAGTTTGTGTGGGTACACCTGTAACCAGAGCTTCCTCACTGGCGATTCGTGGGATTTTGCTGTCATCTGTTGTCATCTGATCTCCTGTTTTTTTTTCTGGAAGGTCTGAGTTGTCTCTCTCTCTCCGCCCTGACATTTGTAAGGGGTGGCAAAATGAGGGTGGGGTGTGTATGCAAGAAGAAGCAACAATGACATTCCAGGAGCGCTACCAATATGTCACAAATATTCAATTGTAGCCATTGAACAATTCCAGAAAGTGGGCGGAGCCAAACTAGGCTGAGGCGGGGCAAGGTCGAGGGTAAGTGCAGTTAGCACTGATGCTAACTCGTAGACTTTGGCACCATTCTGTGACTTTCCAGGCACCTCTAGTGACTTTTTAATCAAAAACCAACAAATGTAGTGGCTTTGTGCGTTAAAGACTTTTATGGACGACGCTCTGCAGTTCAGCTGCGGCTCGTCTTCGTGGAGGACAGGCAGCGACAGCTAGCATGAGACAGCTAGCAAATGGTGGAATTCAACTTTTCAGCCAAAAAATGTAATGCAAAATTAAACGTGAAGATGTCAACATTTGCACAGTAACAAAAACAAAGAACCTTTAAATAACCTCTTTCGGCAGTCCTGATTTAGGAGTTTGCTACACTTTAAAGTAAAACCCAATACATTTAGCTAACCCTATATAACAAAAAATCGCATGTTTTGATATGTTAGCACATGCTTTCTCAATCCCTGGAACATTTTGTGACAATAAATCTCATATTTCACCCACAAAATTGAAACATTTAAAAAAAAAAAACATTTACAACTACATATTATTTACATGTATACCATTGGGACTGCTAATAGCTGATTCATTTCTCCAACTTTTAGTATTTTATTGCCTCCATATTGGATACTGTTTGGCACTGGCAATGCCCAAAAATCCTCATAAATTATCTGGCAGTCATTGGCCAGACCGTCTTTTATGTGTAGTAATTCTTTTTAAAATATGAATTTAAACTAGGAAAAGTCATGTTTGAAAGAGTTGTACCATATTTCTTCCCGCAGTCATCACAGCAGAACATTATATAAATTGTGCGACTGTCTTAGATTTTTAGTGGTTCCGCTCCCACCACCGCCTTACCTTATCAGAACGTCCCAGTGCCGCCCCAGCAGACACTACGGAACTTAACAATCCCAAATTTCTTAGAACAATTTAAAACAAAGAAAAAAGAAAACAGCAACACGGTTTATAAGCATAAGTCAGGTGATAACAAAGCGGCAGGACAAGATGAGAACACTAACATGAATGTCCCCCAAGCCTGTTGTTCACCCCCATCCCCCTGTCCAGACAGTGTTTATATATATATATATATATATATATATATTATATATATATATATATATATATATATATATATATATATATGTGTGTGTGTGTGTGTGTGTGTGTGTGTGTGTGTGTGTGTGTGTGTGTGTGTGTGTGTGTGTGTGTGTGTGTGTGTGTGTGCAGCAGCACGTGTGCCTCCCCCATTCTGGCTGCCCCCTTTTCCAAACTTTCTGGACGCACCCCTGCATGGATGCAAGTTTGGGTTCCAAAAGACTTCCATTTGTCTCTAAAACGGAGGTTTAGTATTTTTAAAGCAAGAGGAGAGAGAAAGAAAGAGAGAGAGAGTGGGAGAGAGAGAGAGAGAGAAAACAAGACAATTAAAAAGATTGACAGGTAGGCTCCTCTGTCAGGGGTGACGCTTGCGGAGAGGGGAGGAGTAAAAACTGTAGCAGGAAAAGCCACTCGATGCGTCTGTCTATCAGTTGAGACTGTCTGAAACAGCTTCCAGATCCACCGCGTTTCCCCCATTTTTTCCCACCTCCTCTCCTTTCGGGAGAGCGACCTCGGATCAGTCCCCTGGAGTTTCATTCTTCTTCTTTCTAAAAAAGACGCAGACGTGTGTGTGTGTTTTTTTTGTTTGTTTTTCTGGGTTTTTTTTTTTGTCCGCTCCTGTCGATGTGATCTGATCAGATCGGATCAGATCCGAGTGTTTTATTTGTGTACATATATTTACATATATGTATACTGGTGGGGGGGCAGCGAAGCTCGGATGCGCCTCTTCACCGCATGAAGCTGAGATCCTTAAAAATAAAGAAAAACCACACCGACTCTGTCCGAGATGAGGCGTGGAAATGATTCGCAGCACTCTTAAAAGCGTAAGTACGAGAGAAACGAGAGTGCACGTCTCAGTTTATTGTTCCCCCGTTTCTCTTTTCCCTTCTTCTTGTTCCTCTTCTTCTCTCAAACGGGAGAGAGGAGAGGAGAGGAGGGGAATGGAAAAGTGTCCGCCGGACGGCTGACGCTGGATCCGGGCTGAGGCGGTGTGCAGGGGGACGGGGTTGACATGGACCCATCTTAACGCCTCGCTCTCTTGTCTGCTTTCTTCCTTTCTTTTTTAGGTGTCTGGGTAAAGACAAGAAGGAAACGGGAGCAGGAGTGGAGACTGCTTCCTCACATCGGATTTGTTTGGTGAAATCACCTTTTTTTTTGTTGTTCTTTTTAATATACATGTATAGTTTTTGGCGTGCGTAAAAAGGCGCAGCAAACTCTCCCTCTCCCCCCCCCACCGCCCCTTCAACCGGGACTAGAGATTATTATAGGGGGATTTATAATTTTTTTTCCCCGCACACACAAAGAAAGGAGTGAACTGAAAACTTTTTTAAAAATTTTTTGGTGCTTTATTTTTGTTTCTTATTATTGAGACTGTAATTGTTAGATTTTTTTTCTTCAATTTTTGTTATTATTATTATCGCCGGCTAAAAACAGAAATGAAGGAAGATGATATCTGATGGACACGGAGGTTTCGGGAGCTGGCCGAACCCTCAGTTTCGCTGAAGCCGACCCCCCCCCCCCCCCCTTCCCCCCAGCCATCATCCACATCCAGCAGAGAAACGAGAGAAAAAGCCTGGCGTTTTTTTTTTTCGTCTTTTTTTGAGCCTCAGAAAAAAAGGATGATTCCTCAAATCTGATCCTACTTTGACCCATCTACTTCTTCTTTTTTTTTTTTTTTTTCAATACAAAAATAAATATACCTGCATGAGAAGCTCCGTGGAAGGTGACGGTCACTATGCCGAGGAGAAAGCAGCAAGAGCCGCGGCGATCAGCAGGTACAGCCCGCTCCTTCCCTTCTGAACCTTTCCTCTTTCTGTCACGTTTCATTTTTGGTTTCCACGTTTTAGTTGTTTTTTAAAAAAACACGCGCACACACACACATACACACATTGTTCTAATCCATCCGTCTTGTCACCCGTGACTCACATCAGTTTGGACCCAAACTGCGCAAAAGACGCACAGATCCTGCCACTTTTTCTTCCCCCCTTGGAAACTTTTAGGAATAGTGAGATAAACTAAATGGCATGTTGTTGTGGGGGTAAAAGCGGGGAGGGGAGTTTAGAGGTTTTGAGAGTGAGTGAGTGAGTAATGATGAATAATTGACACAGAGAGTCGTTTTTTTCCCTCTCTCCCTCTCTCTTTTTTGGTTTTATTAGAAGATTGCCATCCTTGATTTGATGCGTGATTGATCGCCTGTCATGTGGCACTCTTTGATCTGTTCATCCCCCATAAACATCAATAAATCCCCTCCATGAAGGCTGCCTGAAGTCCTTCTCTTTTATCATCTTCATTATTATTATTATTGCTTGTATGTTATTATTATTATTATTATTATTATTATTATTATTATTATTATTTAGGCCAAAACAATCTCCTGAAGTTGGGAATTTGGTATAAAAAGAAGGCCAGAAGCATCTGCTCCTTCATTTTGACATCCATGTGTAAGTGTAGGGACTAATACCTAAACCACAGAGTGAAATAATTTTTGCTACAGGCGCTCTGTTTATGTGAATATTTGTAATTTGGGGGGACAAAAGCAAAAAAATCAAAAGTAAAATATTCAAATAGAAAAACAGTAGAAAACCTGAAATTTGGAAAGAATCAGTATAAATCACTGCAGAATGAGGTGCATCCCTCCAATCTCAGTCAACGCAACGTTAGATGAATCTGAAGGTGGCACGTGTGTACACAGATAAAAAAATAATAATAATAACATTGGAGTCTGTTGTGATCGTGGTTCTGCACTTTGATGGCCACAGGTAGGAAAGATCTCCTGTGGCGTCGTGTTGGTGCTTCTAAGTGGAATCATTCTTTCTCTCCTGTGATTGGCCAGCACATTGTACAGTAGGGTGTATGCACTACGTCTACTTTTGATTTTTTTTTTCTTTCCAGACACAAATAATAAATTTCTCTTCGGGATTTATCCCACGCTCCCCTCTAGAGCAGATATACCCGAATGCTGTGATGTTTAGCAAAGTGACCAGCTGACAGAAGCAGTTATGGGGAAAAAGGACCCCACAAGGTTGACATGTACTAGTTTGGATTTGGATCTGAAACCCCCACCACCACCACCAGCCATCACCCCCACCCACCCCCCTCTGCAGCCTTTAAACAAATGTAAATGAGTGACAGGGGCTTTTCTACCTCTGTGCTAATGAGGCTGAGCCTTTGAAGTTAGGCATTAACAACTGCAGCGAACAAAAGACAGTTACAGAATTTTAAAGAGATTTTTTTTTTTTAATATGAGGTGCAGAGCAGGTCGAACGGGAGGCCCGGCTGCCGAGGACTTTGAACTCAGTGGGTTTTATCATTGTGATGATGTTGAGGAGGAGGAGGCAGAGGAGGAGAGGACTGTGAGATGGAGACGATTCTCCAACTGAACAGTCTTCCTGGAATCGCTGGGCCACACCGGGAAGCCGGGGGATTCGGATTTCCACTTTCAGGGCTCGCTGAGCTTTTCCGCGCGTGGTTTTCGAGGGTTACGAAGAGGGAGGCGTGCGTGACACGACACCGCCATGACCTCCCCACCCTCTTCTTTTCCTCACATCGAAAACACATCCAGCTGAGCGTCCGCCGGGAGCCGCGAACATCACGGCTTGTGACGGTCGATCAAACGGAGCGTCTTCCTCCCAGGAAAACGAGAGTCCAGACAAGGACTTCCACTTGTACTTCACACACATGCACACATGCACACACACTGCAGTCTGGCCTGATGCTCTACTGGGAGCTGCCACTGACCTGTAGCTTCCTCCCTGTGTGCCACATCTCAAACTGCTATCGGTGGCGAAAATCAAGACGTCACATGATTTCAAAAAAGAAACATACAAAAAGACTTTCGGTGCATATTTCTATTAATTTCACACCCACCCAAATAATATTGTGTTGGTATTTATATACAGAAAAGATTTTTACTGTCAAGTTGCTGAAACTTTTGACATACATTTTTCTGCATTTTCTCTACAACTCAAATATAATTTCTTACTAAATATCAAATAAAAAATATGCATAACTTTTTTTTCTTTTTGAAAAAAATCCATATTTTTTACAAAACTTTTTGAAACGTTCAGGGTCTCTGTCTCAACGCTTTGGAGTAAGGCGAAACAAACGAACGTGTGGGCCCTTTCATTTTGGCCGGGGCATGACCGGATCCAGTCGCAGGTTTTTACCGAACGCACATCCATTACTTCTGTGACCCTCCGATCCCGGAAGTGTCGTCCTCCTGCTCTTCGTGACACCTTGCGGCCGTCCCTCCCTCCCTCTCTCCCCTTCCTCTCTGGCGAACCACTTTGTCTTTGAGGCGGCAAAGACGAGGGAGGAGCGGAGGACGGAAAAAGGAGTGGCTCTGCCTTTCATCCGAGGCGGTTCTCGGATCGGCTCAGATCAGATAGTCGCTGCTCCGTCTTTTGAAACACGCTGGTTAATTATAAGACAGACAAGAGTGTGTGTGAGTGTGTGTGTGTTCAGCTTGGAAATGGTGGATAAGGGGTGCTTGTGGTGCTGCTGAGACGGAGGGAAGTAGGGGGATCTGTGTGTGTGTGTGGGTGGTTGGGGGGGTGTTGGTGGATGTAAGGTTGCTTCCTGTTGGCTTCATTAGAGAGAGCCCTAATTATCTGCGGAGCTGATGGATTTGTGACAGGCCCTAACGATTAATGCTGACAAATTCAGTAAAGTGTCAAGTCCGCAGCTGCCTTGATGTAATCAAGTTGATATTATACAGTCCCCGTAGCCCCTAGTGCAGCACCGACTCAATTTACCAGTGCAGGTGACAAATGGACTTTGCTACCTGACTAATCACATCAGGAGACAATGCCAGTTAATGACCTCGGCGTGCCCCCCACCGTTCTCATAAAGTCGTAATAAGAGAACCCGGACATGCTCCGACATGTCCTGACCCTTTTTTCTGTTTCCACGATAGATACGATTTTGATTTTTCTTTCTCTAAATACCCCATCGATTTCCACAAAAAATTCCCTACTCGAAACGTTCCTGTAAGTCACCATCATGGGCGTTTTCCATATTTATTGATATTATTGTTATTTGCCAATGACACGGTTCAGGCCGCTTGGTGTATCAACTCACCGAAGCGGTCCTAAGAGTCGTGTTTTATTGTTTTTTTTTGTTGTTTTTTTTTTCTTAAAGTCCTGGACATCCTGTGGGGGAGCTTTTACGTTTTTCACATGTGTTGCTTGTAAATCAAAACAGTTTCCATGTTCTTAAGCTCAAAACACACACACACGCATACAAGCTCCCTCTCCCCAGCCAGCTCGCTGAAGGCCTCCGGTTTATTCTGACCCGGAGAATCGCAGTGCCCGGGGATTCATGATTTTGCATGTTCGGGGGGATCAGATTACACGGCGACCTTTGTGCTCCCTGTTGACGACGCTGTTATGTGATAGTCCTGCCCTCAAAGTAATCAGCAGGTAGAGATTTATGCCCACCCACCCTATACACACACACACACACACACCACCCTTCTGATTTAATCCCTCTAAATACCTGTTTTTGTTTAGTTTTTTTATTTTATTTGACCAACTACTTCCTGTAACCATCTGAAAAGGAATCTGGAGGGACTTACAATTTCAAAGGCTTCATAGTGTCTGAGTCAACTGTTGGTGTTTGAGCTTTGCCAAAAAAAAAAAAAAAAGAGAGGAAAAGTGTGCGCGCGTGCGTGTGTGTGAAAGAAGCAGAAACAACCGAGACCTGGAGTGTGTGTGCCTCAGTGCTGACCGGTGTCAGTTTTCCTGGAATGAATAACTCAAACGAGCGCAGCGGTGACCACGCCAACTTAGTCATCCTCTTTAGCAGGGCCAGCCTTCGCTTCTCATCCTCGCCCTCCCCCTCCTGCCTCCAACCACCACCGCCGCCGTCGCCGCCTCATTGGAGCAGGAAAACGAGCTGGTTTTCTCTCGTCTAGCATATTTTTAGCCATTTCAAATCAAAAGCCTTAAAAAAAAAAGCGGGACCACCTATTGATCCCCCCTCTGCCTGTTCGGTTTGTACGCTTCCGGTACCCTCAGAGTGAGTGCGTGTGTGGGTGTGTGTGTTTGGCACAGCGAGAGCTTGCGGCGCTGTAGTTAGCAGGTGGGCTTCAACTGACCTGGTCAATAGCCCCTTTTTTTTTTTTTTTTTTTTCGCTCCTGCACCGGCCTCCGAAAAACGATAGTTTAAATTTACATCTGGGATTCTGGGAGGTCGAAGGTCAAACACGCTCAGCTTGCTCCTTTTTAATGCCTCAAGTAACAACATATGCCTTTGCAAGCTATGCACTAGAATGAGATCATGGCTGTGTGTCAACCTTGAGTAAAAATATCAAGCACTTACACAAAGATTTTATTTGAGGCTAATTGTTTTTACACCTGCTTAAGTAATATAACATAGTGCTTATTAAAGTTATAATATAATACACTCTTTGTTGCCTTGATATTTAAAGACCACAAGCCTGCATTCCGCTGCTTTACAGATACATAACCCAGTGTCTTGTCTGATGTTAGCATAAGTGACAAACGACAGATTCGCCCAATATGGTTCCCTTGTCGCCTCCTTTCGACAACGGAAAGAAGGCGATTACTGCTAGTCCAGTTCGAGGAAAACTTCACGCTGACATCTCATTAGCAGGATTTTGAACTTTAGGAATGACGCAATGGAAAAATTAAAGCTAACTTGCTAGAGCCTCGCTTTTAGTTGATAACAGGCGTCCGCCACTTCAGTTAACGTTTGTCAGAGCTTTTCTTGTTAGCAAACCACTAAATTAAGGCTATTACATGCAGCACGATTACTAGCGAAGGATTTTAAGAACATTGCCTTACCAAATGGTGATCAGCTTTCAGATCTATCTCAAAGGCTGCATTTATAGCAAATGTGTGGCCTTTATTGCCACAAAGACCACCCTGTTTATGTGTAATTACACTTAAATGACGCATTGTTCTTTAGTCCTTCCAATCCCAATTGTTGCAGATAAAATGTCATATAACGTGTGACATTTTATCGCACTTTTCTGTGAGGCTGCTGATCCTGCTGATCAAAAAAAAAAGGGGGGAAGTCAGCGATGCAGTTTTGTTGCTACCTTCACTCGTCCCAAGCTTTTAAACCTCAGAGCACTTTTCAATTCATCATCCAAAAATGGAGGATGACACAACTGAAAACCTACACAGACGGGGAGAAAGCTCCTGCATTTCCTCCTCGAAGGATGGCATGTTGCAAAAATGTTTGTTATTTTTTCCAAACTTTATTTTATCGATAATCGGCCCGTGTCTCGTTCTAAGGCTTGCTTTGATATTCTAACCAAAAAGTCAGCATAGATAAATAATCAAAACGGGAAAAACAGCTAATCTCCGTTCACATTAGTTTTCACTTTTTCATTTTAATACCAGATTTGTTTTTTTTTTTTTTTGTTCTATTTCTTTACATTTCTTTCTCGGGGTGTTCTGACTAAAATCTTAGGCTAGAGGGGGGGGGGGGCATGCTCCTGCCACCGATCGCAGTCTGTTGCCCCTCGCCGCACTTTAAAACACACATGCACACCGTGAACCATAAACACCGTCAGACACTCGCACACTCACAGACACACACCTATACCTAATGCTTAAGTGCAGCCAGCATGTCTCTGTGGGAGGTCATAATGGAGGTGGCTTAGTATGATGGGAAATCATATCATTAAAGCAGCCAGATGTGCTTTGTTGCCTGCCTTGCAGCACATAAAAACAGCAGCAAGTCATGGGATCTGAAAAGGAAAAAAGAAAAAAAAGAAATCCAAGTCTGAGAAAATCAAGTCTGAAACAGATAGAAAGCAGCCCTCTGGGACTGGGGCTGACAAGCAGTCTTACTGCTGACTGCCATAGAAAAACAATTTCCACCCAAATAAAGTATTTTTTTCCCCTCTTTCTGCTGTTTTAAAATATTGCAGCACCAGAGACAAACTCTTCTCTGAACTTTTTTTATTTTTTTGAGAAATTCCAAAAGTGAAAAAAATAAAAATAAAAAAGCATTGATAAATTGCTTCCTGTCACTGTTATCAGCTCTCTGCGAAGTGTGCTTAATTACGATGTAATAGTGGTGTGTGCTGAGTAATTACATTTTCTTAAGGGTCCACAGCGGGGATGTAAGACTTAAGAGCTCATTAATAGAAAACTGTTGATATGCTTTTTTTTTTTTCTTCCCTTGCTCGGCCAGCACATAGTTGGAGACATGAGGAAGATAAGAGGGGAAATGTTCGAGAGAACTAGTCATGCAACATTTAAGGCTCAAAAATTGATATCTCAAATTTTCTTAAGTAAAGTATTACATTAGCTGTGGGTAAATTTGCTTTCTTGATCAGCGCCTTGCCTCCTCGAGAGGCTACGAGAAAGTCTGCCAGAGCCAAATTTAACATGTTACTACTATCAATAAAAGATGAGCAATTACAGAATATTTTGTCTAATAAGTATTTGAATTCCTCGGCGCTTGAAAAAAGCCCAGAAAAAAAACCCAAAAACAAAAAAAACATGTAGCTTACCCACTCATTACATCAGTTAGCAGGGGGAGTGAGAGGCAGCCCTTTGATGCCGACA
The DNA here is from genome assembly GCF_027474105.1 of Poeciliopsis prolifica. Lineage (NCBI taxonomy): Eukaryota > Metazoa > Chordata > Actinopteri > Cyprinodontiformes > Poeciliidae > Poeciliopsis > Poeciliopsis prolifica. The sequence continues at coordinate 5,683,128 of NW_026562392.1, read as the reverse complement.
AACAAACAAGACAAATGAGACGGGGCCCTCTACAGAAGAACCAAAGCCCTATCCAGGGACACCTATACCCCTGTGTACACCTCCCTTCCCCCACTTCTTCTTTGACTTTGGATCCTCCGCACATCTCTGCCTCTCCATCTCTTTCACGTGCCTCCTGTTTCGTTGCTCTCCCTCTCCTCTTTCTTTCGCGCTTTCCTGCCTCCCGTGCGCCTTTTTGCTTCTCTCGGAACCAGAGAGGAACTTTACTTTTGAGCTTTTCGTTTACGGTGAAAAACTTCCCGTTCCCTCCTGTGTCTCATCAGGCAGAAGTCAAGGCGAGATGGAGAGGGAGTTTCCGCTGGGCGGTCTTTTGAGTTTTAAGCTGCTTTTCCCCTGCAAATAACAGATTATCCAAGCAATGTTTTGGTAACACTAAGCGATGAGTAAAATCTGGTTTTCATGATGTCAAGGTGCTCGGGAGTACCGGCTAAATGACGATCTTGGTCGCTGGTGTTGTGGTGTTTTTGTTTTTTGCGTGGGAAGGAGGAGTGGTGGGGTGAGGCTTTCAGGAAGGATAGTTAAGCTGACAGATGAACGGGACGACAGACAAATTCTCCCACAACAGCTGCGACTGCTGCCATTATCCTGACAGGTGTCAATTAAGAATTACTGCCTGGCCGGCCGAGCGCCCCTCCGGACTCACTCAAACGTCCCTCCATCCCTCTAGTGCGCCACTCCACCCCCCTTTCCTAGGTCCAGCTGTCGACTTGTGAGAGAAATAACACTCAGATTCTCAGTTTTCCCATCTCTTGATCAATGGTAGCACACAGGATCATGATTATTGTACATCTGTTGACCACCAGGGTACTGGTATTACTACTTGCTTAATGCTTCCTGCTTTGCAACCCAAATAGAGAGAAATGGTGACTCAAGAAGCTGTACCTGGCCTTACCCCAGCTATTTTGAATATAAATCTTTCAGCTCTCAGATCTGGAAGGTTAACAAGCCTCATTTCATCTGTGGTTGTGTTTGTATGAGGGTTTGGATCCATTTCGTGCATATGTGCTGCACTTGCCTTGCAAAGTACCGTCTACAGACTTACTGATTTGAGTTGTTGGCTTCCCCTCTGTTCACTGGCTTTCATCAAACCAGTTGATGGCCATGCTTTTGCAAACTTTTTGCACATCTTGATGGCTCACTTTGGCAAACCTACCAACCGAGCAAATGTGCGCCTGACTATCAACAGCCGAGAAAAGGCTTCAATCAAGCCTTTTCTCGGCGACGCCTGTTGTGGTCTAACTTTGTAGCCCTTAAAAGAGAAAAAAAAAACACACCACAGGTTCTTTGAAAGATGCTAATATTTTTTAATCCAATAGTGAGTTAAAGTATGGTAGGTTTTTCCGCATTAGATCTGTTGATCTTCAATCAAACGGAAAATTTGTCTGATTCCGACGTCTGGTCGAGTGATGGGTGAATTTCTAGTCAACCGTCTTACGGTTTTACCGCAAGAAAGTGAAAAGCTAATTTATTTGGCATCTGCCTACCCACTTGTCTCAGTTTATGAGGGTCTTTAGTATGCAGTTGAACTTTTTTCTTAGATTGGGTAGCTTAGCGGAAATGGTTAAGTCAGCGGGACACTGATTCCTGCAGGCATGAGGAATAAAACGGGAGAGCCTATATTTTCTACATACAGTATGGAATTCACCATCGTGTTTACTGATTCTACGGTGATGTGTCATGCCGTTGACTCTGTACTTATTGCTCAGACTCTGTAATGAATGCAGTTTTCAGTGCTGCCGCAGAGTAAACACGGGGAAGGCTTCAATCGGCTGAAGGAGGAAGCAAAAACAGCAACGCTTAAAAAGCAACATGAGAGTGAGCGAGTTAAAGGAAAAAAAAAAAAAGCTCCCCAGGAACACACAGACGGATTTGCATGTTCACTTGGGAGTTAGACTTTTGGATTTTTTTTTCCTCCCTAGAAATCATTTGCCAAAAAAAATAACCGGGGAAGATAATATCACTGTTTTGTGTGTGTGTGTGCATGTGTGTGTTTTTCCTGCTTCTCCTGCTTTATTTGCATATCACTTGTTTTAAATAAGGAAAACCCTCTGAGAGATTTCTCTCTATATATATATTTTTGCCTTTAGCTACGGTCGTTTTCATCATGACAAAACTATCATCTCTCTCGGCCTTTTCTCCCACCTTCTCTCCCCTCCCCACTTCTTCTTCTCCTCTTTTTATTTCATTCCTTCCTCAGGCCTGCCTCCATTCAGTCTCACTCCAGAATTATGCCGCTCCGAGCGATTATCAAACCTGAGAATATTTTTTTTTTTCCCCCCATCCCCATGCAAATCACCTCACCGTGTTCTCTTATCTGCCCCCAACCCAGCCAACCCCCTTCCGAACCGTTTTGTGTAATCAAAGTAAACGGCAGCTAAAGCGAAAAGGGAAACGCTCTTTGTGGAGATGGATGGAGGGATTAAATATTAACCGGATGCGGCCGACTTAAGGCGAGTGTTTTACATAGCTGCTCCCGCCACGGATGCCGCACATTGATCCCCCCCCTCCGCCACCTCCTCACCTCAACCCCCTCACCCCACCTCACCCCGCTTCCCTTCGCCCCGGTGCCTTTACTTGTTTGGCCGCCTGCCGTTAATTTTTCACCATCAACTCGCCGGCTGGGTCTGGAGAACAGAAACGGAGCGGGTGGAGGAGAGGGAGGCCAACGAATGGTTCTGCCATCATCCACCCTCGCTCCCATTCCCCACCACCACCCACTCCTCTGCTTTTAACAGGGGCAGGTGAGATGGATGATAGCAATTTGAAATTTTGTTTGTGCGTGTGATCATGGAGATTGTTTTCTGTATTACCATGGTGTAACAATTCCAGTGATTAATTGAGGCGAATGCCGGGTTCTGACTGGCTGAATGGGGCTTGGGATATTTGTGTGTACACGTGTGTATGCGGGCGTGCGTGCGTGTGCGTGTGTGTGTGTGGTGGCTTTCAGAATGTCCACCATCCTGCAGTCCTGGCTCGTGAATGTAGTGTTTATCAGCTGACCTTGGCTACTCCCGGCCAAAAAAAACAAAGAGAAATCGGCCCATACAAACAGCGGATCCAGCCTGCCACACACTGCCCTTTCTGTCATATCGCTTCCTTCATTTCCTCCTTCTTCCCCTGCTCCAGCTGTGATTAAAAGTAGCAAAATCAAACCACTCAAGTCCAACTTTTTTCACACCCAAAAAAGGGGCCTGGGGGCGGGGGGGAAGACTAAACAAAAACAAAATGGCCACAGTGACTTCACTATTTGCGCTTTTAGGACATCAGAGGTAGGAATGCTCCTCCAGTGGCGGCGGCGCTGCGGGTTCACTCTCTGTTTGTTGTTTACATGTGTACAGCAATATCCTGTGGGTTACAGAGGCAGCTTGTTAACGAGGGAGGGAGAGGGGGCTCCGACCAGAGCCGGTTCATCCCACCCTGCCCCAACACTCATCTCAGGCCAAATACACACACACTCACAAACACGCACGTACACAAAGTTGTCACAACGGTGCTGGTGACAGCACGGTGAAGGCCCTCTGGCATTTATAAATGTGTCCACCCTGCAGCAGAGAGAGACCCCCACCGCCAGCAGTCCCCTGTCCCTCCCTGCCTCTCCTGCACCCTCCAGCCGGCGCACTCGTCTGACGAGGTCGCAGGCAGGTCGTGACCCCCAGGTGGCCGCAGTCTGGGCTATGCGGGTCCTTGTTTGCTCTCTTTTGTTGTTTTTCTGCCCTGCCGCAGAATTCTGGTGAAATTCCAGGTCAGACGGTCCATCTAAAAAAAAGAAAATAAAAAAAGTTAAAATAACGCTTGTGTTTCACAGGTGGGGGGTTTCTGATGCCACATGCCACAAAACAGTGTCGTTTTTCTCCTTTATTTCCACAGAAAATACCACAGTGTGGCTCTTCCTTAAATGTGTTCTAAAGTAGGTGTAACGTGGTGCCACAATATTCTCATTCAATGAAGCCTTTATCTGCATGAAAGTTGAGGCTATTACTATGACACGTGTTATGTTCTGTATTTAACAACTCTTCTTTTGATGTGAGAAAGGAAGTAGTTCTTGAGTTCCTCCTCTCTGTTGGTAAAGGCAATGAATGATCATTGTTTTTAGACCAGTTCTTCTGATTCTTACATTATTGGCTGTTTGATCATTTTTAATAAGTTTGGATCACAATTGGTTTTTCAGAACAAATCAAATACAAAATTTTAATTTGATTTGACTGGTGAAATAAGGTCTTTCTCTCTGGCTGGATATGAAGGGTGCTTTAAACCTGGGACTCTTTATTTCTAATGGCTGTATATACTCTGGGAAAACTGAGAAAAATCAGTTTACTTGAGGTGACAGGAATGTAGTTTGTTTGGTCCAGGACATTTTATACTTCACAACAAACTCAAGGACGGAACTCCTGGGAAGACCTTCCACATTTCTCCTTTCTTTTTTCTTTTTTTTTTTTATACAACCAAACCCATTTGAAATGTTCTGACCAATCACAGAACTGTTCTCTGATGCCAACGCTCTGCCCAGCAGATGTGTTGAGAACGAGCACAACCAGGCAGAATGGATCAGTTCGTGTGGCGCATGTGTTTTAAGACAAGAAGGAGTTCTTGAGTTGCCCTGATGCATTGCTCGTCGTGAGCGGCAATGCAACAGGGCAACCTTCGGGATTCTGAAGGAAAAAAGAATTGCTGGCAAAATTAAGAGACAAGATGCAAACAAGTTGTAAGGACTGTGAGGATAGAGTGGCTAATTGTTAAGCGCTAGCATCGCTAAAGTTAGCATCTACATCTTAGCTGACTGTTATTGTCTAACTAAAGGGTTGTTTCCCAGTTTTTAATGAGTCTGGATTGCATACGATCATCTTTAGGTCAGTATCTGAGACATTTAACTTGAACTTGTGAATTTCCCAAACGCTTTATTCAGTTTGGGAAAACGCAACAGCAGAGAGTTTTCGCATATATTTTTCGTCTTTTTGGCATTTGGGTTTATGGGAAAATGACGCAGCCTAGTAAAAACAGACTAATATTGTTCCCTGATTACAGATCCTTTGAAAGACACTTTGTCCTCAGTACCGCGCATGTTCATCCACACTCCTCCTCTGTCAGATCACAAACTTCTCCTGCCTCTCTATTCTGTATCCTTCCTAGTTGCTCTCCTCCCTGTCTTTTCTGTGTCTCTGTCTCTGGCGCTCCCTCAGTAAAAGTAGCCCTGGTCCCCATAGCAACACATGGTGAACTCTTACTCATTACCCTGTGTTTGCAAGCTGCTGAATGGCATGAATCCGGCTCCTCGTTGCTGTAATTTTATTCCAACGGGACTGTCGTGATTTTATTTTTCCCTTTTTCTCTCAGCCTCTCTCTCCCACCTGACCACCTTGAGCAGAAAATGATGGAAATATTTAATCTCCAAAGTGTTAGGTCAGTCGGTTTAGTGGATGCCATCCGTCCTTCGTGTTTCCTTTTCTTTCCTTCTTTTTTTCCCTTTTCTTTTCCTTTTCTCTCTTTTTGACCGTTAAAGCTCCTGTGTGCTGATAACAGGTCAGCCGTTGAGGGCGAAACAAGAGGGTGGGAGGAGTGGTGAAAAGTGAAAGAGATACAGATGAAGGGAGGGCAGGCGAGGAAGATGAAGAATCAGGATGTGATTATTGAGAGTAAGAAAATGTGTAAGCAAGATGGGAGGAAGGAAAAAAAGAAAAAGGGAAAGATTTTCTTTATGTTGGCTCACCCGTAGCGTAGGCGGTGCACGGAGTGGAAGAGGTCAATAGGATGCCGTGATAGGCTAATCTGCCAGGAAAGGGAGGGTTAGAGCAGGCCTCACGGGAGCAGCTCATTGGCTAGATTCATTTGCCCCTGTGAAATAAAATCTCACTGTGTCTTTGTGTTGCTTTCTTTCTTTCCCTCTCTTTCTCTCTCTCTCTCTTTCATCACTCCAAGATTGATAGTGGAGGCATTTTGCTCTGAAAAGTTCCTCTCGAGTGTGTGAATATTTATCCGCTGGCGTACATATCCCGTATCTGCTCGTTTAGCTGTGTGTGTGGCATACTTTTCTCAGTCCATCCCAGTTCCTGTGGGAGCGCGAGTGTGTGTCTGTGGGCGTGTACGCTCAACATTTCCAGAGCTCTCTCTGTGTGTGTGTGTGTGTGTGTGTGTGTGTGCTTCCCCTATTCCAGTCAGACACATGGATGACAGATGACCCAGTGGGAGACACCAGCCATCCTGCCCAACCGGAATCTCTCCACACTCCCTCCACCCTCCTCCCTTTTGCCTATTAAAAAGTGTGCTCTTTGTTTACTTCCTCGGCTTTTTGCCATAAATCCTGGATCCACCTCCTATGTGGCGCTGCCCTCTTTTCCTCAGGTTATGGCTTTGAACGCGATCATAATGGCTGCGTCATGGCGACTGTGTGCGCGTGCGTGCAAGAGGGAACAAACCGGCCGCAACCTGTCTACGTGCGAGCTCGTCTGTCGTTTTGTGTGTGCGCGCGTGTGTGTGGAGGGGTACTCGGTGGACCAGAGGAAACCTAAATCCTTATATATAAAAAGGCCGTGCACTCAGCCCGGGCCGAGGGAATGGAGGGAGGGGAAAAGAAAGAAGGGGGACAGAATCTGAAGGAGAGAGGGAGAGGGAGAAGGGGAAAAAAGTTGATTTCCTTTTTCAGCAGAGCCATATATCACCGGGCCTCCCAGCTGCAGTGTCACAAGCTGACAGAATGACATGTGTCATTTATCAAAGGGGCCAGGCGGGGGCCTTGGGAAACGTGCACCACAAAGCCTGAGAGAGTTCATTCCAACACTCAACCCTCCCTTCTCCCTTCCCTCCCCTCATCTCCACTCCTTTAGCCCGCCCCCACTGTTCACTCTCCTCCTCGTTCACCCCCCCACCCCTCTCTCGACATCACCACCCACCCACTCACTTCGCCTGGTGCTGAAAAAAAAAAAAAAGGGCCCTGTAATGTTTGCTGTCTTCACAGCAGCTGTGTCTCTGTGTGTATGCAGGGTTACCCCCACTGAGTTCAGAGCTGGGCTGCACCTTAGAGCCAAACTCTGCTCAACTTTGAGGCAGAGAAAAAGAGACGGGAAGAGGATCTTCGGTCGGTTAAGCGAGCTCTCGTAAACACCTGTACCTGATGCACTAAATATCTTTCTGAAGCTGTTAAAAATAAAAGCAATTAGCTTGGGTTGCAAAAGTATTTATACCCCTTAAAATTCCTAAACGTTTGTTAGATTTGTAACCAAAAAAAAAAAAGTGTTTTGGTGCATTTTGATGGAATTTTATGACACATCAAAGCACATTAGTGCATAATTGTAGCCTGGCCATCGCCTTCCTATGCTATTCCACCCAGTTCTAAACTCGCTTCACAGCTCAGTCTGGGCTTTCTCCCGTTGAAGTGGATTCCTCTGGTAAAATTTCTTCCGGGCCAACCAGCGAACAGAAGAAGTTGTGAACGATGTTGATTTTCTGCGCTGTTTTAGAATTGTAATCTGCCTGTAGTTTTAGCAATTCGAGCAGAGGAAGTGAATGAATCTGTTCGGTCCATGTTGGCCACATCTCCAAATATTGAATTAACATCAGCAGCCATCTCGTTCAGCGCGGCTCTTCTCTCCATTCAGTGAAGGTTGGTTGTTTACAGCACAGGCAGTTTTTGGTAGCTTCATAGCGTCAAACTGACAAATTGCGTATGTCATGGGCAAATGTTAGTGATTGGGTGAAAAAAACAATTTTGAAGACTGTCATGCTTTTGTATTCATCTGGACCACCTGTCTCTACCAGGTCTGCATACCAGAGATTCATTTTTTTCCTTGCAAAACAGCTCAACATCAATCAGATTGGTTGCCATCTGTGAAGTTCAATGTTCAAGTCTCGCTGTAGGTTTTTATATTACGTCTGGACATTGACATCCTAACACATGAATGAGCTCTTCTCTGAGCCATTGTATCGTAGCTCTAGTTTGAATGCTTAGGTTTATTCTTGTGCTAAGAGGTGCACCTCCACCTCAGGCTCAAGTCTTCTGTGATCAGGATTTTCCACCCTGTTGTTAACTCTATCTCTGACCAGCTTGGGCCGCCATGCAATTTGCACAGCTATAAGTCATGTTGGCCAACAAGTTCTGACCGGAACGTCTTCTTCCCACATGCTTTGTGGAAAACTCAACTCCTTATTTTGCTTTCTTGCTGCTACTACTAGTTGTTTTGGCAGCAAGATTTTTATATCTCTTCCAAAAGTTACCAAGGGCCTCTTAACTATTTCTCTCCTTTATGCTCTTTTTGCCAGTGGAAGTTGATGTCCAGGTTTTCAGACCTTGTCTTCACGATTCTGTGTTTTTCTCTGTTAAACCTGAGACTTTCACAGAACATCTGGACTCATACTGAGGTTAAATTTCACCGACACATACTCTATTTACTAACTAGTTGACTTCTAAAAGTAATTGGGGCAAATGGGGCTGAATACAAACACCAGTTACACCAGTGCTTCTCAAATAGTGGGGCGGGCCCCCTTTGGGGGGCGCGGTGCGATACCTGGGGGGGCGCGTGTGATCCTGGGGAACAGGCTTTTTTTTGGCCGAACTAGTATAAAGTGTAATTGCGCACAGTAGGCGGCAGTGGCGCTCTCATTGTTACGTCTGTCACGTTTGCGACAGTGCAACATTTTACGACTTACAAGACAACAGGTTTGCCTTGGTTAGCAGTGTTAAGTCAACAAAAAGCTCCGACTGCGTTCTGTCTATGGCCTCCGTTATTCAACAACCCCCAACATGAAAAAGTTTTTAACAGGGATGAAAAGAAAAGCGGAGAGAGACAAAGATAATGAGACAACAGAAAGTCAACCGAAAGCTAAGAAGAGGAAATACGACGAAGCGTATTTAGCGCTTGGCTTCACTGTGACTACAGTTGGAGAAGAGGAAAGACCGGTGTGTTTGCTGTGTCTAAAAATGCTCGCAGCGGACACCATGAAGCCAAATAAATTAGCGCGTCACTTAAATACATTACATCCCAATCACGCCGATAAGCCGCTAGAGTTTTTTCAGCGAAAAAAATGTTAATAAGGAAAAAATGTTATGCAGAGATGTATATTCACGGTGGGTGGGGGCGCGAATAGTTTTCTTCTTGCTAGGGGGGGCGTAACGGAAAATAATTGAGAAGCACTGAGTTACACTAAGAAAATACTTTTTCCCCCATTTCTTTCTACTCCAAAATTAAGAGCTGCACATAAATCCTCCCCCCAAAATACATAGAAATTTGTGGTTTTTAACATGACAAATAGTTGACACTTTTACATGGCTGTGTACCAAAGCATTGATCTTAACGCTCTGGCAGTTTCAGTTGTGGTTTCATACTGTTTAGAAGAATCACCGCTTGCATCCATCAGCCAAGAATTACACACTGCAACTTAGAACAAAGTTGCAAGAGTTTTTTTTTTTTTTTTCATGGTGTGTTAGATACCGCAGCCCCTGATTTAACAGCCCATTACGTCGATGAGCAGAGGAATGCATTTTGTATACAATGTGCCACCTACAATATAAACCAGCGTCAGTCCAGTCATGGCATGTCTGTCTAGCAGCTTTTTCTTTTTTTCCTTCTTCTTCTTTTTTTTGCCGACGTCTTACCTCAGCGCACAGACTCCAAACCCGACTTCCTCTCATCCATCATCGGCTCACCTTTTATCCCGGGCCTTCATCCACCCCCACACCCGGCCTCAGCTGGGGTAGACTCCATTCTGGCCACTTCCTGAATGAATGACTTAACCTACCTGTATGCCCTTCACCACCATGAGCTCCCCCTTTGTTTGTTAATAGGCCTTGCAGTCGTTTCTGTTCTCTCTAAAGTTGCTTCTTCCTTCACGGAAAGATTCTTTGGGAATGTTGTCACCAGGTATGGGCATTATTTATTGAAAGAAAATAATTATTTTAAACATTGCTCAAAGCATACGTACTGTTTTGCCATCTGTCTAGACGGGCTTGTGATGCTTTCTGATTAATTTGTAACCACGCTCACATGGCGCAATGTCACAACATACACCTTTTTTTCTTTTCACTGAAATTGCAACACATGGCAGAGTGCAATAAATAACTAGAAAGTTTCTTGTATATAAAGTTCAGAAGGTGACAGTAAGATTGCAGAATCAACACCTCCAGAGGCTGGCTTTGTTAATAATCTGTAGGGGTGTGATAAGATTTCGTGGAACAATAGGAAAAAAGCACCATATTTGTTGTCAAGGTAAAGACTCCCTTGCTGAGCTGCTGTTAGCGTTTGTCTGTGTCTTGTGACGCAAGTTTAAACAACCATCATGAGTTGATGGTTGTTCTTTCAATATAAAGGCGTGTGCTTTAATCTTGTCACATTGTGTAAGTTTGAAGGACAGAAAGGAAGCATTTGTTGATTCGGTGTCATGCTGACAGAGTCAGGTAATCAAGACGTAGCCAGGCTAGCTAGCACAAAGTCTGAGCAATGTTCAAAATGCTTATTTGAGAGCATTTAGGGAATTGAGTTAAAAATTGAAATGGTGGCAGAGTGATTAGCAAGAGATGACATAAGGATTATGACTATAATGACTGGCTAACCTGAGTTGCTAACAATGGAAATGTTTGTTGTTAGCTTAGAGCTTTCTGCTAGCATTCAACTAAAGGGATATTTTGCTGCTTTTATTGGGTTTGAACTGCATTTAATTGTCATCATGTTTACGCTCTAGTAGGTAGACTGGTGAAACCTGACACCGGATGATTTTGGCACTGAAAAGAAATTCTTCAAATTCGCAGTTGGAGACGTATGTCACTTGTGTTTGTGAAAACGAAAAGCAGGGATTTCAATCCACTCAACTTTGTTTTTATCCATCCACTGCCACGTGCATTTCTTCGTAATGTCGAAGATGTTGAAACTGTAATGTTTGCTTTGGCTTCTTCTTCTCTTTGCTTGGCCTTCATTCATCCATTGCCTTAACATTTCCAGAATTTAGAAGCTGCCTCATGTTGACATTTTTGGGGGGTTTAGCTTGTGCTTCTTTCTTATTTATTTTTATTTTTTTGTTCAGTCTCTTGACAGCTGCTGAACTATTTTGGTTAGAGTTTGTTTGAAGTTTTGTCACTAAGTAATACATTTCAGTATTTTCACTTAACTGAAAAGAAGCTGCACATTTGAAAGCTTACGCCATTTGTTACACCAAAATAGTGGAGTGACTGTTTGCACCTGTGCATTACACATACTCCAGTAATTCTCCTGGACAGAAGCGGTCACTGTTGAGGACCACACTACTGCTGCACATGAGTAACTTTAGCAGAAGAAGAGTCAGCGGGAAGCAATCTCCACATTAAAACATATGTCAGAAATGTAAACTTACCTTTGCACTTCCGACATCAAATGTGAAATCAAAATAGTTGCTACCAGGAACCTTACAATACTACAGCTAACTTAAGCTATTGCACTTATATTTTAAATAAATCACAGGTTGTACAGCTTTAACCAGGATTATTACCACAAACATCTTGCAGCGACTTTCAGTATTGAACGCAGGGACATTTCTAAAGGTTAAGAAGAAGAAAAATCAATGCGGCATGAACAGTCGGGCTGGGGGGCTTCCGATACAAACCGTCGAGATGCAACTTGCAGAAATTCGCTCCCTCCAAGCCCCCATTTTCATGCTGACTCGTGATGGCAATTACAAACGTTTATTCATCTCTCTAAACAGAAAGCATATCGTTTTTGCGGTGCAGACAGCCTCGTCCTGGCAGACCAGACAGCCTCAAGAAAAGCAGAGGAGCTCTCTCTGAGTGGAATTCTCCTTTTAATTATTCAAAATCTAACACAGAGCAGATCGAGGTAGAGGAGGGGAGACAGGGAAAGTGAATGAGAGGTGAGAAAGCAGAAGAAGAAGAAGAGGTGGGGGCGGTGGGAGGCCTCCTGACAGTATGACGCTTCTTTGCTTTGTCTGTGGGGGCTATCAGAGACGGTCGATCATTAAAGGGAAAATTCAGTGGCCGCGTCACCAAGGAGTGACCCTTCAAACAGGTCGCGGATAGTTCACTCTTTAAACACTTCCTCCCTTCCCCCCACTGTTCCTCTTTGCGTGCTGTGAAAGGTGTTTTCACTCGCACCGTGACAGATTTTAGGTCTTCGCTTGGTAAGCAGCATTCAAACGCAAGTTGATTTCATGACTCAATTCGGGTTGGATGAGCTGTCCATTTATGCACCAAAAGTCATCTGCTTATATGTTGAAAGAATCTTTGTTTTGGCTCAACATATTCATCCTTATCTCCACTCCTCGCTTTATTTCGGACCGTCTGTATGTGATTTTTGTCTCATTCTGTGTGGGTAAACACCAGAAAAGTAGAAAGCAAAAGAGGAAAACCTGTTTATTGTATGTGTCTTCATAACCCATATTCAGGTTTGCAGCTAAATATAAACTGACAGATCTCACTCATATCTCACTCAATCGCTTAAAAGCCATCATATCCTGCCCTCTCCTCTGTCAGCACCTTTAGGCCATCAGTTGCCCTACCTCCCACCCAAACCAAGAGAGCACCTGAACGTCTCCCCCACCACCAGCACCTTCAACCAATTCAGCATTTTAGGAGATGGATGCTTCTTTAAAGCAGAGATTTATTGTGGGTATCAGAGTTATGGTGCCATTCATCACAGTAGATATTATTCAGATGAGCAGCAATGAGCAGGGAAGTGAGACCCTAAGCCCATTGATGAGGTGGGGAAGTGGGAGAGGTGGAAGCGGGGAGTCAGGGGTGCCTATGGATTCTAGATGAGTGCATGAGTTTCTAGGGGCCCGTTCACAATTAGTAACTCCTTTTTGGGGCCTTTATAGTTTTTTGGGGGGAGTAATGAGCATAAATCCTCATAAAAATGCTAAAATCTCACCTATAATATAAATGAAGTTCGTAGTATTTTCTGAAAGCTTTTAACTCCACCTAGTTTTTGATCAGGCTTTTTCTAGTTTGTTCTGATTTCGAGTTTTTCCTTAAGGTCAGAACTGTTGATTCTGAGTCGGACCTGTTAGTTTCTTCTGAACAGAATTGCAGCACAAAGTAAAAATCTGCAAGTTCCTAGATAGATGTGAAAGTTATGAATCCAACTGGAAATAGAGAAATAAATAAATAATATATATATATATATATATATATATATATATATATATATATATATATATATATATATATATATATATATATAAGATATGTTTCTTCTTTAGTTACCAAGCGACCAAAACTACAAAGTGACAAAATGACTTGCACCTTTTTTTAGGTGGCTCATACTTTTGCTTCTATTGTTGGTAATGTTTCTGCATCTTGCTGTTAATTCTATGTATATATTCTCATCGGTGTGTGAGTGTGTCTGTCTGCATTGGTCTCCATTTATGCGATGTTTCTCCGTACCCTCTTCTCACCGGTCTCGGATTTACGGCTTCATTAGAATCCTTGCGTTACCTCCCATCCTTCCTCTCTCTTTTTTTTTTATTGTGCGCGTCTGCTTCCTTCTGTGCGGCCGCATTTGCAGACAAAACGCACAGCCAGCCGCACGGTCAACATGCTGCTCTCTCTCTCAAGGGAAAGCTGCGGCTAAAGTACTTTTCATTCTGGCACTTTGTATAGTTTGTTTCAGTTCTTGTTTGTCATCCTTATAAATAATCTGTCATTGTTCGTCAAGGCTTAGCACCTCATTGTGACTGGAGAGTTGAGGCGCTGCGGCGGTTTTTTGGAGGTCCTTCCCTGCCCCCAGGCAGCCCCACTCGGCTGAAAAGAGCCCCCTTATTGTGTGTGTCGTCTTTTATGGCGCTGTCTGAAAGAGAGGGATGCACTCCAGTCGGCATTCAAATGCACGTGGTGAAGCAGCCAGCAGAGCAGGACAAACACCACTGGTTGTAAAACGCTTTGAAAAGGAGTGTCTGCATTTGAGTGTGTGAAGGCGGTATGGATGCGTGTGCGTGCGCGTGAGAGAGACGGTGCAAGCTTGGAACTGAAAGGATTTCACTCACTTTACATCCACTTTTTCAGTTTCTTGATACAGCTTGTGTCCACCTGTCTCCTGTAATCGCCTGAAATGACTTTCTTCTTGCAGGACTAAGAAAAGAACCGTAAAGTTTGGGCTTTTCAAAGTTCCCCCTCCCCATCACCAACACTATTATCAGGAGTCAAGTCATGCAGAAACGTTAAAAAGAAAAAAAAGAAGGTAATCACACTTTGTGCTGGTGCTTTTGTCGTCAGTCCGTGATGGAAATAGGTCTAAATATGAGATTAGAACCTGCCAGTGACTGATGCTATTAGGCAGATATGCCATAGACTTCACTATCTTCTGTGAAGGATTAACGCAAATTATACTGGGAGACGGGCTTGATTTCTCCTCTGCCTGGCTGGATGTGGGCATTTGAGGCACTCTAAGTTGACAGCGTCTGTCTCCGCTTAGTTCTCCGAGACAGGTTGTGTGACAGCTGATGCCAGCCGAGGGCTTAAAAAGTGTGTATACGTGTGGGTTTCGATTTTTTTGTGTGTGTGTGTGTTGGACAGCATTTGGTCTGCTCGTGCGGCGAGTTTGTCTTCGCGTGTGTGTGCGTGAGCAGGAGAGTTATAAACTGACAGGCGAACGCGTTTGAATGTGATTTCACGTCAATGACTTTTTCTCTTGCCTTGATGTTGGGAAACAGGTTCTCTTTGAGTTGGGTGACAATTGGGAAAGGCTAAATTTAAGCTTGGTGGCGTCCTCTTTATTTCTGCACTTTATTTTCCGTGTTTAGTTAAATAACTCCTAGTTATTTAACCCATCCAGCTTTACTGTCCAGGTAAAGCTGAATGGGTGGTTTGGATAACTTTCATGTGATTATTTGAAGAGTAGTGCTGTTGATTCCCATCAGGTCTGTTTTAAGGTCTATGCAGATGCTCCCTGTTTTAGCCTGAGGGTTTCCTCTTGGTGCACTGATTTAGAAAGGGAACATTTTCTGTATTGCTGTGTAGTAAGCTAGAAGAGTGGATGTATAGTCTGAATCCCTGTTTCTCCCATCAGTAACTCATCGCCCTCATGATTATAACAAAGGTTCCCCCTCAGACTAAACTTGGCCAAAGTTTGGGCTTGAGATTCACCTTGAATTTTGCAGAAATGAAGCCATAGGTTATGTTAGGTAAGCAGGTTATGTTCTGATATCTTGAACTTTATTTCTTATATGCAAAAGAAAATATCTCTACCTTTCTGTCACCTGTACGGCCATCAGAGGCATTGTGGTGCTGCTTTGGTTTTACATTTAGTTGGAGAAAATTTGCGGTCACACCTGTGCCTTCTGTGGCATTTGCAAAAAGTACCTCAGACCGTGACAGAAGCTCTTCTGTGCTTTTCTTTCCTTTGTGCGTGGCTTTTTTAAAAACCTTAATATATGACCCATTCCTGCAGTGGGAATTGGCCACACAGAAAGCAAACAAAGAAGTTTCTTACAACAGAGGACAGTCGTTTGGGTTAAAAATAGAGACTTCAGTCCAACTAAAGCCAAATCAGGACTTTTGAGCAAAATGAACTAAATTCTGAAGTTCGAAGGTACAAACTTTTCCTTTCTCCCGGTTCGTTTTGCTGTTTTCCTGCTTGAATTACTTGAGATTGAATTAGAGAAATCCAAACAAAACCACCTCAAACGTCTAGAAAACAATATTAAAACCTTGAAGTAACTTTCAAAATATCGATCTCTGCTGTGTCTCCTCCTTGTTCTAACTTCAGCTGCCCCCCCCTGAGATTTCTGCCCCCTCCACCCACTCATCACAGTCCTCTCTCGTCTTCACCTCTCTCCTTCGTTTGTTCTGATGTACGGCCCGAAGCCCGCACTTTGCTGCATCAGCAGGACCGAGCGGGTCAAAATACAGAGTGACTCACATAAGGCTGCAAAGATATACCACATGCTGTTAAGGCTGTAAGTCGGCCCACTTCTAATATAATGTCATTTTGACAGCTACTAAGTGTTCACGGTTAGGAAGAGTTCCCTGACTGTCTGAATGTGGAGGTTTCATTGTTTCCCCTTTCAAGGGTTACTTTTGAAACAATCCAGCGGATGAAACTGATCCTAGAAGAAGAACAGTAAATAATTCAACATTATAGAAATGATGTTCGCTGTCACTTAGGCACCCGAGAAGCCCATATCTGTCTTCTTATATGTAGCATGTGCCAAATCAGTCTCTTTCTGTCCTAGACGGGGTTTGACTGATCCGTCCAAGGCACAGTTTGCTGCTGCCAACATGGGACTTGATATTTCTCTATTTATTTCCACGGCCGATGCGTTTTTCGCCATATAAAGACAGACTATGTCTGACCGTGTCACCCTGTGATGGATTGCATAGTCCTCTTCTCTCAGGAAGAAAAGGGTGGGGGGGGGGAGAAGGATGGAGGAGAAGAAGACAGAAAAGAATGAGCAAGAGAGGGAGAGGAAGCGGAGCGGTGCGGTACGGTACGGCAGTGAAGGACATGGCAGCTTAGTGCTGGCCAAAAAGACTGTGCTGAACACCTGCTCCTGTCTCCAACGCCCCTTCAACCTCCTCATTACCTGTCAATCTATCACAAGGCAGCCAGATCAAATGTCTGCAGCAGCCAGGACTCTCAGAGGGAGGGAGAGCAGGGGGGTGGGAAGAAGAAGAGATGGTGGGAGGGGGTCTTGAAAGAAAGAAGGGAAGGACTGGGACAGATTGTGTGTGTGGGAGAGCTGAAAATGAAGATGAAGTTATTAGAGCAGCTGCATGTGCATATATTGAGTTTGTCGGGGTAAACTTTCTTTGGGGCGTGATTATTCGAAACTTCTGGAGGGAGCTTGACGTGTTGCTGCTTTGCTGGCAGAACTTGTTGGACGCTGTCGTCAAACCCCCCCGACCAAGTGGGCAACGCATATTTTTAAATAGCAGCAGGACACATCTTCTCACATTCATGAATAACTCAGTTCCTAGCATTAAAGGGTGAATACAGAGACCTAAGATTTGTTTTTTCAGAAGTTTGTTTTTCTCATTTGAAACAATAAAACATGAACCATAAACAATAAAAAGACTGTAATTTTTACCTAAATTGATTTTGATGTGAGGCATTTTGAACACCTTGTGGGAAAAAAGTCATGGTGAACTGTGAATACTGTGACTAGCTAACTGTTAACTGCTAACACATTGTAGTTGTTCATTGACTTGGAGCGAAGGGAGTATGTCACAAAGGAAAATAATAATAATAACCAAAAACTGTGAGAGTACAAGGCCTCGCTACGTTAATACAGTGACAAGCCTATTAGCTGCTCACTCTGCTAAAGTTGGAGTCTGGTCCGTAGCTCCCTTTTGTTGCAGAAACAAAGGACAATTTCATAGCGTTTTTAACATTCAGCACATCAGAATTTGCCTATGAAACAATAAACATTTTTGCAATATTATTTTTGATAATATTGCCTGCACTTCGTCCAGATCATTGCAGCAATTCTTGAAAACTTATTTTAATATTTATGAGCTCAGGCTCATCAAAGCGAGAAACTTTTTGACATCCAAGTTTTCGGCATCTCATTCAAGCATATTCTTGAATATCATTTGTAAAGGCATTCTGAACTGGTTAGCGCCCTTATGGTGGCTGAATCCCTTGATGCAGCACCCTGTTCCAACCCTTACTGAAGACGCATATAAAGTCTGAAAATAGATTAGTTCTCAGTGCAGTGGCATAATCTCCCTCCCAATAAATGCTGCAATTCTCTTAACAGTGAGCTGTGGAGATTTATTCCTAACGAGGTTCCTCAGTTTCCTCGCTGTTGTGGGTGGTGATGGTGAGATGAACTTGTCTTCCTGTCCCGTCATGTTTGTCTCAGTTTCATCTGCTTTAAACATTTCGATTCTCCAGAAACGGCTGAGGACAATTTGTATTTTCTTAAAACCGTCTCCCGACTTATGAAGATCAACACACATCCACATTACCTGAATGTTGTGTTTCTTTGACTGCTGTTTTGACATTGTCGTGTTATATTTATATCCCACAGATATAGCGGCAGATTATTACTGTAGGTTGGTGATTGACTCAATTTATGCATAGGTTTTATTAGAGTTGAAAATAATTTAAAGGTGCTGAAATGAAAGCTTTGATTTAGGTTTTCTGGCTTTTTAAGTGTGAAATCCTGTTACTCCAATAAATTATTTTATTTTTAGATGTTACTGCAGAGATTTTTCCAGAGATACCAATGCCTTTGGGGAGTGCTGATTCGACATTGTAATGTTTTAGATGTGTTCCACCGGATCTTCCTGTTTTCTTTTCCATATGTCTTACATTTGAATTATTTGTGAAAAAAAAAAGACAAGAAAAATGCACATATGTTTCCAAGCGTGGCCTGTAGTTTCAGTGTGAAACGAATTGCACATATGTAAGCATACGGTAATACGTGCATTTGTGCAGTCAACACTTAGCATCTGTGAGCTTTAAAAGACAGCTGAAATTCAGCTCATCAAAGTGCATTAGTGCACACATGACAAGTCCCAGCCCTCCAGTTCTGATCTTTTTTTTTCCCTGTCTTTACTCTCTCTCTCTCTCTTTCACCTTGTTTTTTAATGCTCTCTCTACCCTCTCTTGCCTTTAGTATGTGAGCTGCGGTGATTTACGGTAATTATCCACTGTAGGGTCATCTATCAGGCTTGCTGTTGCTAGGAGATGGAAGCAGCTGCTGCTTACTGTTGTCTCGTCGGGACGGTGCGTGTGTGTGTGTGTGTGCGTGTACGTACCTGTGTTTATGTGTGTTTCCTGTGACCTGAGCGGGGACGTGTGCATGGGGTGGAGTGTATTTACTGGCGGCGTGCGAGTGTGTGTTTGCCTTGATGCGGGGATTTAAAAGCACAGGTGGTAGGAGAAACACAGAACTGTTAGTCAATGGAGGCAAGGATTATGAGAAGCAGGCAGACCTTGGCGAGGGAGGGGTCAGAGGTTGAAAGGGGCCAGGTGGAGTCTGAGTGTATGTTCTGTTTGGGGTGGGTGGGAGATGGGGGCCTTAAAAGGCACAGGTGTGGTGACAGACAGAGGAGCTGGATGATAAATTCATCCGGCCATATGGAAGTTTTAAGAAGTCGAACCTTGGGGTAGTAGTTTTCGTGGCAGTGAAAATTGCAAGATTTGGTTTCTCTCCTCGCGTGTGTGTGCGTGTGTACATAGAAGAGCAAGTTGCATTTCCTACAGCAGCTGATCGGCCACAGATGGATGCTGGTTCAAATCCATGCCAAGGGGGCCCGCTCTCTCTTCACTTCGCCATTTTAATCCGGCGGTAACCCATTGTGTTGACACCGTCTCAAGTTTCGTGTTCTACAAAAACCTTCAGACATCAACGCCCACACACACACACACACACACACACACACACACACACACACACACACACACACACACACACACACCCACGCACGCAAATATACTCAAGTTAGGTCACACTGAAAGGTCAGCTGCAGATATTATGTCCTTTCAGCGGTGTGCTTTTACCAGGAATCAGACAGGAAGTTTCAAAGACTAGCAGGAAATTGTCACAGGTAACCTGGTTGAGGGTTTCCAGATGTGAAAGAGGGGTGAGATCAACAACAATAAATAACACATTTACTAGAGCCGTAACAAGACCTCAATGTATTGAAATGGCCCCTCCATTTTCCATCAAGTCAAGTCTAGTTGCTGTCATCGTGTGACATCATCTGGTGAAGGAGGTTAAAGCTGTTATTCTGTTGTATTTATGTTGGAGACTCTCATCCTAGTAAATCTTGACTTGTTTTGACGGAGTTAACTTGCTGACTGCTTGACTGACTGGGAGAATTGAGGGATCCTTCACCATTCTTAAATTGTTTGGCATTTCTGGATTTTCAGCAGAAAACTGAAAGTTTGACAGTGACTGACAGGTTAGGAAAAATCCGTAAGCTCGCAGCTATCTGTCAATGTGGCGTATGTTTTGTGGCTTAAACTAAAAGGCTATTTTATCGTTTTTGTCTGGTTTACAGTTCATTCTCTCGCTAAGCATGTCACAACTCACCAGCAGCTCAATTAATTGCTAGGTTCCTTTATGATTATGGCAGTTTTGTTTAGAATGATATCATAATTTATGTGAGGTTGTGTATTTCTTGTTTTTGGTTGTTGTGTTTTACTTTGAAATTTTAGCGTCTTACAGTTCCAGTACAGAGCATAAAATTTAATTTACTAGAAGTAGAGAGAGCGAACTTGCGTTACAACGCCATTTTTATTACATTACTGGAAAATGGCTTCAAAACAACAATATTATCATTTATCTCAATAATTTGTGGGACAATTAATCGTCCAGTAAGATTTGGTATCATGACAGGCCTACCTGTCGTTTTTAAATCAAACCTGAACTGGACAATTATAGTCTGACCATACATTCTTTGAAACACAGTTTTGAGATTTTTATTTGTAAAAACAGAAAGCATAAACATTTTGAGTGCATCAAAAAGAAATCTCTAAATAAATAAAACCTGGACCTTTTTTTTGCAGCAAAGTATGTGGAGCTCATAGTTTTTCCCCAAATATTGCTAAAACCTTCTCTGGTGTTGTTGTCATGAACCTAATGTAATGTCTCAAGAGCTTAATGTATGCTAAGGGTTAGGGATGAGCATAACAAACTTCATCAAGTAAAATCCTAAAGCTTTTGTCCTGAATATGCACCTCAACTGTTTTTTTTTTGTTTTGTTTTTTGTTGCTTTTTCTTTGCCTGTCGGTTTATGGAGGTTTTATTTGCTTAACCTGTCAGCAGATCTGAGGGAGGGAACCGAACACGTCCATATGAGCCACAGCAACTGTAAATACAACCTCCACTTTCTGCTCCCCATACCAGCCTAATTAGCGCCAGTTAGCATTTGTCATTGCAGTTAGGGGTGAAGATTAAGAACACCTCTCAATTAATCTGCAATCAGCCTGTTTGTTAATTAGCTAACCTGTTCTAAGTGGCCTTCGGGGCTCTCGTGTAATTAGCTAAGCTGCTGAGAAGCGGGCCCGTGTGTTGACTTTGACCTAAAACGTACTCGCGCACAAACAATGCACAAACACACACACTTTTTTTTTTTTTTTGGCTCACATATATTAAATAAGACAAACACTTCACAAGGCATCTGCAGTCGCGTTCAAGTGGGACAAGAGTCGATGTAAATTACATGCAAACACAAACACGGGTTCTGCGTGTTCAGGAGTAGGAAAAAAAAATTGAAGAAAAAAAAACAGTGCACACTCACACATATTTATTAGAAGCGCACTCAACTCCCATCCACGTATAAATATTTTCACATTGTCACGCCTGCGCTGATACGCTGATTATTTCCCTCCCTTCACTCCGAGGTAAAACTGCATCCCTCAAAAGCATTCTCAGATAAAGCCAAAAGAGGAAAAACTATACAGTCCCCCCCTTTTGCTTTTGCTTCTCTTCCAGTGCCCCCCACCCCCTCCCTCTTGCATGCACACCCTTTTGAACATTTCATCCTTTTCAAGTGCAACAACATCCCAACCAAAAATGAACAGCTTCTTCGTTGCTGTGTCGAAGCGTTTTTTTTTTTGTTTTTTTTCCCTTGCTCACTTCAAAGCCATTTGTTTACTCTGCTGCCTCCTGACATTGTCTGTGGTAATTAAAGGAGCGCGCCGAAATTTATGGTTTAATTATACGGGCCTTGTTATGCAGAGAGGACCAGGATAAGGTGATATGCTCAATAAAAATAAATAAATTCCGTACGGGTTTATTGAACTTTTATACGCAGAGGAGGCGTCCCTTTTCAGGTGCGTGTGTGTTCGTGCGTTGCACGGCCGTGCTCGCGCACCCTTATGTATGCAAATGCGTGTCCGTTTATTTATGTATTGCCCCGCAGGACAGCTGCAGCTCAGCGTGGAGCGCATGAGAGTGAAATATGAAAAAATAAATAAATAAAGAGAGACAGATGAATTGCAATCGATTGGGTGCTGGTTCACTCTATTGATCCCCGAACATGTTAAAGCCTGCTGTACTCCATGAAGCCACTCTCAGTCAGAAAGCCCTCCACCCATTAACACATGCTTAAAGCTGTGCATACCGCGCGCGCTGGACGCGCAGGCTGCAGCTCACACACGGGGTGCTATAAGAGAGTGTGTGAGTGCGTTATGAGTGTGTGTGTTTGTGTGGGTTGTTGTGCATGCTCGGTAATGGAGAGTGATCTTGGCTCTGGCCCACGAGCAGCTTCTCTGAACTGATCTTTGAGTTGGGTATAAATAGTGCTCACTCTATAAATAAAACAGCAGCACCTTTTAGTCACACACACACACACACACACACACACTCACCCCCTCTCTCCCCTTCTCTTTCTTTCCAACACACACATTCAGTTCAGGCCTTTGACTTAATGGCTCTCGCACCTGTCCGGACGCAATCATGTCAACAAATGCTCCTGTCTATATGCTGCCATTCATCCCCGCATCATTTTTCTAAAGGTCACAGAATCACAAGTCTTTGGACAGATTGACAGGTTTACACGAGTGCGTGATCCAAACCAACCTTGTTCTGGTTGAGCAACAGATGTCTGACACAAGATTTCAAAATATGCTTTATGCCAGACGCGTCGCATCCTAATCACAAACTTCTGTGTGCCTTACTGATAGACCCATTCAGTCTATTAGAATAATATTCTAATTCAGTAAATTAGAATATTATTGAAAAGTCCATTTATTTCAGGAACTTTATCACTAGTTGAAACACATTATACAGATGAACTCCACATATTCTCATGTGTGGTTGATGGATTTCTGCTTACAGTATTGCAAACATGACATTTAAATTAGAATGTGACATTAGACCAATAACAAAAATGATGCTTAATTCCAGTTTAAGGGTTATTTTCAAAAGGCACTTCTCATCTGACAAATGAGCCTCATCAGAAAGCACATCCAAATTTACTCAGTACGACTGGGGTACAACAACATGAACCCGAAGCTTAGATTTTTCAAATTTCGTACAAATGAAAATCTCAAAAGTGTGGCGTGCTTTTGTAAAAACTTTATTCCATAACCCCAAAATAAAACATGTCATTATAGCCAGCTGTTGTGCGTAAGCCTCGGTGGTGTATTTGAGTCAAATAGGACTGCTGTTTAGAAAAGTTTAGTGTCTTATAGATACTTAATCTTCCACAAGATGCGTTGAACATTCCGTAAAATAATGCTCAAGCCATTATTTTACATTGAATAGTGTATGGCTCAATTTACAAACCTGCCAAGACATGGTAGTCCACCTAAAGTGACAGGAAGACTAAAATCTAAAGAAGCAACGGTAGCTCAGGAGGTAGATGTTCATCGTCTGTCCGTCTCAGTTGTTGTCGCTGGGCAAGGCACATCAGTCGCCTAGCCTGGTTGTCGCAGGGTCATGTGGTTATGATTGTATGGCAGTCTGTTAGTCTTTCCCAGGAAATCAATGCTTGAATGGGTATATGACTGATCCTTTGGATTGGATAAACCACTATTCAAGAATAGGCCGTGAACTGCTACCGTGAACTCTCCATTCCCACCATGAAACAAGGTGGTGGCAGAATCATGCTGAGCTAAATACAAGACACACCTGAAAGGACACTTGCTAGAAAACCTGCCTGAGCTTTTTGTGAAACATTATTTAGATCTACAATGCTGAAAATAAGGCAAAAAGTTGCTTGTCCAAAGTGTTGACTTGATAGGGCTGAATGCAAATGTATGCCACACTTTTCAGATTGACTGTGTCCTTTTTTCTCCCTCTTTCCATTTATACTTCTTGTTGATTTACCATGTAGTATCCCAACAAAATACAGTGACATTTGCATAAATATTGCTAAAAAAAGAGTTTTAACTACATACAACCTGAAACCAATTTGTGACGTTTAAGCAATGCCAACTTCTACCCTTGACTTTTGTTGAACTTGCCGCTCCAGATTTTGAGCAAACTTCTAGAAGCTGCTGCCGCCGCCTCGTCACCCTACCTGCTCGCGAGACGAAAACACACAGTCTGCTGTCGGAAGCATCCGCAGCATGATTTTTCCATAATGCCACAGGCCAAGTGTAACTCAACATGACTTGAAGCGTTTGCATAGAGCCACCAGCGCGAACGATTACCAGGAAAGCCGGCGGTTAGCTCGCGGAATATCTGCCAATAAAATAGCATTTCCACACTAATCCTGTTTGCACAGCACTTATTCACTTTCACACCACTCTTTGCATCAGTCCATAATAGCAGCTGTGTGTCTGAGGAGCAACGTGTCCCATCCGCCACCGTCTGCCCCGGCTTAAACTCGAGCTAGGGGTGTTTTTTTTCTTTCTTTCTTTTTTTTTTTTGAAACGGCGGGGAGGGGCGGGGAGATAAATTGGTACAGCGAGCTGGAATGCTGCAGTAGTTATTTAAGGCCCTGTAGGTGCTGCCTAGGCCATATGCTCCCATTATTCCGCTTGGGAGGGGCCCATGTGGGCGAATGAGTGAGGCTGAACAGAGGAGAGGAGGAGGGGGTTAGCGAAAAGGAGAAAGGTAGCTGAGGAATTATTTTGAGGATAGCTCTC
This sequence comes from Poeciliopsis prolifica, assembly GCF_027474105.1. Taxonomy (NCBI): domain Eukaryota; kingdom Metazoa; phylum Chordata; class Actinopteri; order Cyprinodontiformes; family Poeciliidae; genus Poeciliopsis; species Poeciliopsis prolifica. The sequence continues at coordinate 5,658,628 of NW_026562392.1, read as the reverse complement.
CTATGAAGCACATGAGGAATTTTAGGCAGGGGGAAACCTTCGGATGAGATTGAGAGGGAATTAGCTGGGAGAGTAAACGATCACTTTCGATCTGCATGTCCGGCTCGCTCACCGTGGTCTTTGCATAATTCATCCCGTCCAAATCGGACACAGAGTGTAACTTGTGAACCTTTGCGGGTCTTTTTAGCAGCTAGACATGATGAGGTCCAGATGAAATCCTTTCTTATGAACTTTGTCGATACCTGTTGATATCCTATGAACTTTTGTTTTCTTCTTTTTAAAAAAGTGGTAGGGATCCACTGATCTATTTTTTTCCCCTCTGCCAATACCAATCGAGATATTTGAGGTTTTGTATTGGCTGATACCGACCCGATACAGAAAAACATTGTCAAATTGTCGTCTTTTTAAACACAGAGATAACTGTACCGAAATACACATTTATTTGATAACGCTGTACCAGTACAACACACTTAAACATACCAATATCTTCACAAGGTTGGTCAAACATGTAAAAGCAACTTTTATTTGTTCAGTCAGAGTGATGTTAGCCAATATAAAATAAACAATAAAGATACTGAAGCTGTTTTGGTCAAACATGGAAAAAAATAAACTGCAAGAAACTTTTTGCATGGTTCAGAAAGTCTGATTAGGAATTTTAAATATGATGCAAAATAAACAATAAATTGTGATGTCAGAGCACAAACTATAGAATTAGACTGTGAAGATCTGCCTAATATCAATATCCAATATCCACAATTTTTGTCAATATTGGGATCGATACAGCTATTACAATAGGATCAATGCATCTCCATTTGAATTCTGACTGGGACGAAACTCCTGGTTCGTCAGACTAAACAGCTTCTCTGCTGCAGATAGCTCAATATTTATCCGTTCAGGAAAACAAGGCCCACACGCAGCTTTTTGCAGTTTGATTCATCTCTTTCTCTCCCTGTCTATCTCTCTCTCTCTCTCTCTCACTTTCTCTCGCTCTCTTTATTTTGTGTTCTTCCTCCTATCTGCTCTGTCTCTTGTCAGGATGGGGCCCACGTTCCTGATCAGGGGCATTGCTCTCATGTTAGCCGCTTCACGGGAAGCACATCCCAGCATTCCCTCTGACACGCCGGCAGCGGCATTACCATAATTGGCTTTTCTACATGACGGGACAGAGGAAATAATAATGTCATTTTATTTACAGCCCTCTTGTCCCGGCCCGAGAGCTATCAGCCCACCCCGCACCCCCCTCTTCCTCCCTCGGCCCCCCTCTCTGCTCTGCACCATGCACTGACATACACCCTCCTCCTCCTCTACTCCTCCTCCTCCAGCCTCCGTCTCATCTCGCCCCGTGCCTGCGCCGGGCGCGGGCCGCGTTCTGCCACGGCGTGTAGGTCAAGCGATGGCTTTTTGATCAGCTCCTGTCTGAAGCCATCAGGGCTGAGAGGCACGTAATGGAGAGCGGGGTGACAAACAGAATCTGGGGAAGGAATAAGACTGCCAGTTTCCTATTAGGGGCCTGGCCTAAACGGCCTCGGCCCTCCCCAACCTGTACCCACCACCTTCCCCACTATCCCCTGCCACGGACGCACTCCTGCACTGCCTAAATCACATGAGTGAAGGGGTGCGTGATTGGACATTAGTGCCGCAAATGACTGCAGTGATTGCCCCCTCTTCCCGAACCCACATCAAATAAATAAAGAAATGTGTGTAAATAAATAGGAGGGGGCGGGGGTGAGGGGGACGTGGGGAAGACGCGGCCCCGGCGGTGGAGGAGTGGGGGGAAGCCGAATCGTTTCATCCCCTATCTCTCTCTCCCTCTCCCATCTCATCGCCTTTCTGCCTTTCTTATCTGGTTTGTTTGGCTTTGACAGCGGCCAAATGGTGAAGCTCCTCGGGCCTGAGAGTTATATTGATTTAACAACCAGCAGACTCTCAGCAAAGAAAAGGGATAAGGCAACAGAGAAAAAATAAAGCCAAGAAGGACGGGGAGGATAGTGAAGTTTTGAAAAGGAGTGATATGTTTCTTGCCAAGAGGCTGACGTGTCTGCTGGTTCTGTTTCATTCGGAGTGTTTACAAAATTCAGGACATCCGATGCGTTACGACGTGTGTGAGGAGGAGTGTTGCAGACATGGCCCGATCTACATCGTGTTCCAGTGCGAGGTTCAGCCGTTGGTTGGGACTCTCGGTCTTTCAACGTCGTCATAAGCAAGCCGGCGAAGACGTCGCTACTCGCTGAACCTTTTCACGTTTCGTCTCACAACCAAAAACCTGCATGTTGATAAAGTTGCCTGTTGCAGAATAGAAGAAAAGAGATTTTTCTGACTTTTCTGCATTAAAGATCTGATGATTAAATTTGAGTATAGAAAACGAGTGTTATTTTGCTTATACGCTCATCCGTCGTCGTTTTTGGTGGTAAACTATCATCCTGCATTGTGCTGGGACGATGCAGGACCACCATGTTGCCCCATAATGGGGCAATATGGTGGTGGCAGCATCTCGGATCGGTTTGCTTTTCTTCTGCGGAGACAAGGAACCTGGTCAGAGTTGCTCGGAAGACGAACAAAGCTAAAGACAGGGCAGTTCTGGCAGAAAAGATGTTAAGCGAAAAACTTGAGACTGGGGTGGAGCTTCCCCTTCTTGTAAAATAACAAACCTAAACATACAGCCAAAGCTACAGTGGAATGGAGCATGTTTGCATCCAGCTGAGAATGCGTGGCAGTGCTGAAAATGTATGAATAACATAAAGAACTATGATTTTATTTGTGAAAACAACATTTCACTTTACAATTATACACCTCCATTGAAGTAGTCCTTCTGGAACACTTTCATGTATGTAATAATAAAGACAGGACCCAAACACATACATGGATTCTTTTAAAAGTTCTTATCCAAGGTAATAGCAGGCTGTATAGATGTTATTCTATGTTGCTTGAGACATAGCAACCTGTGCAAGTGCAAGTTAGTGTTATTGTGCTGCAGGCTATTTTAAGGCATCTCTATAGCATATTCAGCTTACGTAGACCTTGACATTTTTCAAAAAGCTTCATGTGTTTTATTCAGATTTTATGTAATACACCAACACAAAGTAGAGCGTAATTGTGAAGTGAAAGGAAGATGTTGTACATTTGCAACATCCATTTCAGTTTTCTTCCCCCCACACATTCTCAACTGGTATTTGACTGTAACACAAAAGTATTGTCTGCCAAGAACCATTACTCTGCAGATCTGGCTGGATTTGTAGAGTTGTTCTGCTGGAAGGGAGAATTGCCTTACATTTACCTGCTTCAATCTGCCCATCAACTCTGATCAGCTTCACTGTCCCTGCTGAAGAACAGAATCGTCCCAGCACGATGCAGCCACCACCATGTTCCACTGCGGGGATAAAGCTCCCACACACTTCCTCCAAAGTGTCAAAATGGACAAATTTATCAATTTTCAAGTGATGAAAATTGTCACTTTATTCCACATCAAGCCTAAGTTAAACTATTTCCACAGTCCTATGTACAAAGTGTTGTGTGATTTGTCCGAAGTTTGCTATTGTGTGTATTTATTTTTTCCAGAAATGTACATGAACAGCAAAGTTTATATTTCTCTTGAACTAATCAGTTTCCACGATCCGAATTTTGTATCTAGACATGAGTGATCTTGATGAATGTTTGTTTGACACAGTGAGCCATTTGTACGATTCTTCTTTTTACTAAATGACTACTATAATATTAAGAATGTCACATGGCTAAAAACCCCGGGTTAAAATTTCGTCATCGTTGTGCTCAGAGAAGGTTGTCTGGAGAAAAGTGTGGCACTAGCAAAAAGCAGAACAGAGGATGTATGGAGAGACTGGAAAATCTTGCAGGCTAGGGTCGTGACTTATACTGAAGCAAGGTGGAGGGTCGGGTGTCTCCTTGGTGGTCAGCGCTGTTGTATGAAAGCTGTGCGCAAAAACAAAAATGCCAAAACCGCGTTACCGTTTGTCGAGTGTCCACCTTTGAATTAAGTACATAGGAATGTTTAGTCTGTTAAGGATAATGAACTTTGGTCCTCGAGATCTACTGTTCTGCAGGGTTCAGACGCAGCTGTATCAAATGATTGAATTACCTTGTCAGCAAACCATCAAGTTGGGCCAACGCCTTCAAACAAGCCATCAATTGATTCAGCTGTGTTGGAGCAGGGTTGCATCTAAAATCTGCAGTGCAGCAGATCTTCAGGACCTGGTTTGGACATGTCTTGTCCCATGAGGTGCAAAAACACCAAGAGCTGTGAGTACCTGTACAAGAAACTCGGCTACAAAATAATTTGGTGTCTTATTGTGTTCCTTGTCAATACAGCATTAGTAGTAGGTCAGTGAGAGAGGGGTGGTAATATGCATATATTTATGTATTTTTTGGGTGTGTGATGGTTCTGATCTGGCTTGGCTGGTGGCGGCCTTGATCGCTGCCGCTTCTGACAGCGATTCCGCCGTCCCGTCCTGGCCGCACTGCCGCCTGTCTACTTGACGCCGGTGTGTCCCCGAGCAAAAGTGACAGGCGCTTTGGCGCCCGTGCAGATGGCCCTGCTCAAAGGCATCACCCACTCTGCAAACCAAACCATCAGGGACGGCCCCTGCCAGCCCTGTGCCCCTTCCTTGAGCCCCGTCCTCGTGGCTGCCGATGCTCGCTGTGCATATGTGCGCCCAGAACGAGACAAGAAAGGGATGGGAGGTGGAGGGAGTGAGAAGCCAAATCTGCTCACCAGTCAGAAGCATGCATCTTCCGAGTTGCAGTGATTGAGCTGATGTGCAGCTTTTGATATCCTCTCTTCATCACGTGCCGGGTTCCATCGTCCCGTCCGAACAGATGCAGATGAAGTGATCAGGCTCACGCTAACCACATTTCATCACTAATATCACTCGCTGGTGGCATGCAAAGCCGCCCACTTTGCTGCCTGTGATTCTTACAGATGTCGGTTGCTGCCAGTCTTTTGTCTGCGTGCTTTTGATATCTCCTCTCTTTGTTGTTTCCATGACAACATGGCAGGACAGGAATTGATTGACAGGGATCGTCAAAGGGTTCCCTGGCGACCTGCTCATCGCTGCAAGCCCCTCCCTGGCGCATTCTGTTTTTTTTGTCACTCGCCCAGGGATATTTCTGATCTGCCGCCTCTCAACCTGCTCTCCGTGTGTGTTAAACACTGCCAGATATTGGAGTTTAGCTTCTCTTTTTTTAATTATTTGTTTTTGGCTAGAGCAGACATGAGTTGCTCACGTAGGTAATTCCTATCGCATGTTTGCACTGTGCCGCCAAGCTCGTGAAGAGCGGGCAGCCATTCTCCGGGATGCGTTTGTGTTTTTTTTTTTTCTTTTTCTTTTTTTTGTTTTAAATGGCTGATGCGTATTGATAGTCCGCTTCTCTGGCAACGTGTTATGGGAGAGGAGAGGTGCTGGAACAGAAGACGCTCTGCAGATGTGTTGTAGGGAGAGCAGCACATAATGCTAATCTGCTGTGTTAGGGATTTTCAGGAGTTTTAGAAACTGTCTCGGTCTCAGTCTGTCAGTTGGATTGAAGCGCAGCCAGGTTCTCCTGTAGTGCTCTCATTTCACAGAAATCTTGTCAGGCGTTAGGGGAGTATGTTGCTCATTTGGGGGAGGGATGTATCAGTTGGTACCCGGCGAACTCAGACTTATAGGCAACATTATGACTGGTGGCTGCTGGGTTCGCGCTCTACAAGCAAACGTATGAAGTGTAAAAAGTGCATACACAGATATGCACGGGAAGGTAAACGCGCGGACAAACTCGCGCACGCACACACACACACACATCATCATCATCATGCAGTCACAGTTGATGGTGCAGCTGCTCACCTTCCCCCTCCCCCTCCTCCACCCATCTCCTCTCAGGCAGCAGTAAATGGTGCCAGTGTATATATATCAGGTATTATGTCCACTTAGATTATGATGTGACAGGTTAGCGTGCCGTTTGAAGTTGACAGCACATCTGTTTCATCAGGAGAGACTGATACTGGCATCTAGGACGCACATCTCACCATGCAGGAAGGAGATAAAGGAAGAAGCTAGGGGGCTGTCTTTCCTGTCTCCCTGCTTCACTCACTTACTCCTCTCCCTATGTTTTTTTTTCTCCTTTCTTCAGCCCTTCCCTCCACCACCACCTCCTGCTCACTTTTCCTTTCTTCCCCAGGTCTTTTCATTCACTTATCCCTTCCTTACTCCCTCACTTTCTTGCTCTGTAGCTTACAGATGCTTAGCTAACTTAGTCATGTGCATGCACACGTCTTTTCCAGGGACGGTTTTGTGGCCGATTTCGGGTTACAGAATTTACATTTCGAGCTATTTTTTGACATCCAGGCTTTGCTTGATTAGCATTCACAACTCTTTGACAGGGAAGTGTACCCTACCTTAACTCAGATATAGAAACTGATTCCACTCTTAAGACATTTTGAAGACTTAAAAGGACAAAACAGGACAAGTTTGTTGTTTTACTCTTACCCTTCTTGTCATCTGCTGAGTAAGATGTCAGCATGTTCATTCTTACTTTTTTGTCCTTCATCTCACTTCATTTTTAAAATTACTGGTTTTGAGTCTCTTTCCCATAGTAACAGCTGTTACTTGTTCATTCACTTTACAACCGCATGGCCTGACAACATGCAGCTATTCTGCATTCAGGATTAGCTTTGGAGACCAAGATTGTGTGTGCAAACAAGGAATTTGACTTCAGTGTTCAAGCTTAGATTTACAAATCCAGGCTTGTTTTCCTTGACCAGTTTTTTTGTAAAACGTTCCCCTGCTGATCCAGATTTTAGCCAATTCTAGTTCTGGTTGTGGTAAAGGGTAGGCTAATCATTTGTGGTGTCTCATCCCCTGTTTAGACCAAGATGAATTGTGAATGAGTGTATGAATTAGAAATAGCTATCTTTCAAATGATTTCATACACATTTAACTTCTACTGTTTTTGGTAAACAGCAAAAGTGTGAGTCTCCACGCCAGAGACTGTGCATCCTGGTAGAACTTGAGTGGGGTGCATTTACAGGTCAGCAAAAAAAAAAAAAAAAAGAAACTAGCTAATGGTTAGGGCAGATGAAGTGGAACATTTTTTAATCCACTTCTTGATACATCTCGAAAAATCAACTCAAAATGTGTGACTTTCAAAAAGCTAGACAAGCTCCAAAGTTTAATTTTTCTTATTTCCACTACCAATTTCTGGTGGAACTTAAGTGTGTGAAGATGTGGACTTTATGAAACCTGATGACTAACATGAAGTAAAACCATTGGAGAAGAGAGAAAGAAGGGGTGGGGGTGAAAGAGGGGTTGAGCATGCAGCTGGGCTAACAAGGCCAAACAGCCAGTGTCTTCCTGGGGAACATGAGACACGTGTGGAAGAATAGATAGCTGAGAAGGAAAAGGACAACTGTCAGAAGCTCAGCGATTTATTTTTCCCTCGGAGGCTTTTTTCACCACTGCCTCTCAGAGCCACATGTGTGTAAAATACACACAAGCTCACGCATGCATATACAGTCACATACAGTCACACACAGACGCTCTGGAAGAGAATAAAAGCCTGCATTTTCCATCATTGAGTATTCATTCCTTGTTATTTTGTCAGTGGTCCTGTTAGTGTGGCGTTAATTTTTAATTTCACCGAGCTGACCTCTTTTTTTTCTCTTTCTTTTCTGCATTCCAGCATACATGCCCGAGGATGAGCTTAAGGCAACCACTCATGATGAGGAAGAGCACCTGCAGGATGATGGCCTCTCTTTAGATGGACAGGACACAGAGTTCCTGTGCAATGATGAAGAGGAGGATGCAGATGGAGGCCAGCCACCTAGCTATAGAGACTCTCCACTTAGCAATGGCACTAACCCAGATGCCGGATACGGGTCTCCACTCAGTGATGGTAGCGACAGACTTGCAGATATCAAGAGCACCTCTTCCAGAGATGGTCAGGAGAGGGAAGGCTCTGCTCCGCCCTACCGTCCCAACAACGGACTATCTTTCCAGGACAGCCTGGCACAGATGAAAGCCGTCTATGCAAACCTCATCTCAGATGCCTCTTGGTCTAGCATCACAATGGACATCATGAAATCGAAGCCTGCTGCAGCTGGCAGTGTCAACACTGCCCACACGACTCCAGAGCCTGTGTCTGCTGTCTCTGTCTCTGCTGTCTCTGTCTCGCCTACTGCTACCACAAACAAGAGCAGTGTGGTGAACATGGCCAACAGTCACCACAATGGTAGGAGCTCCACCAACACTGTCAACCACACAGGCAACGCGAGTGCCAACACCAATGGTACAACAACTAGTTCCGCAAGCAGCCACAGCGCGACGAGCAGTAGTGGAAGCAGTGCTGGTGGAGCCAGCAACGGAAGTGGTGTAGCCTACGATTGGCACCAGGCAGCACTTGCCAAAACTCTTCAACAGACCCCATACCACCTTTTACCTGAGCCTAGCCTCTTCAGCACAGTGCAGCTCTACCGGCAGAACAACAAGCTCTATGGCTCTGTTTTCACTGGTGCAAGCAAGTTTCGCTGCAAAGACTGCAGTGCCGCTTACGACACGCTAGTGGGATTGACAGTCCACATGAATGAGACGGGTCACTACCGCGATGACAACAAGGACAAAGAGGAGGACCAGGGCAAGCGCTGGTCCAAACCACGTAAGCGATCCTTAATGGAAATGGAGGGGAAGGAGGATGCTCAGAAAGTACTGAAGTGTATGTACTGCGGCCACTCGTTTGAGTCCCTACAAGATCTCAGCGTACATATGATCAAGACCAAGCATTACCAAAAAGTGCCTCTCAAAGAACCCGTGCCAGCCCTGGCTACTAAGCTGGTGCCAACTTCAGCTAAAAAACGTGCTATTCAAGATGTTATAGTCTCTCCATGCTCCCCAGACTCCATCCATGCTGGTAGTGGTGGTGGTGGTTCTGTGTCTCTTGGGGACATGGGCAAAGACTCAAAAGCTACCGCTAATCCCTATGTGACGCCAAACAACCGCTATGGCTACCAAAATGGTGCCAGCTACACATGGCAGTTTGAGGCTCGCAAAGCGCAGATCCTTAAATGCATGGAGTGCGGGAGCTCGCATGATACACTCCAACAGCTGACTGCCCACATGATGGTTACAGGTCACTTTTTGAAGGTTACAAACTCTGCATCTAAGAAAGGCAAACAATTGGTCTTTGATCCAGTGGTGGAAGAAAAGATTCAGTCAATCCCACTACCACCAACCACCACCAGACTCCCTGTTTCTAGTACTGTAAAATCCCAACCAGTATCCCCTGCCCTCTCGACTGGCTCCGAGGATAAAAGGGAGGGATTAGAGGATGAAAAACTTGAAGGATGTGAGCCTATCGAGAAAAAAATCAAGGAGGAGAAAGATGACGCAAGTGAGAAATCAGAAACTGATACTACATCTTATAAATACCTTAGAGAAGAAGATCTGGAGGAAACACCTAAAGAGGGTTTAGATATACTAAAGTCTCTTGAAAACACTGTATCCAGTGCCATCAGCAAGGCCCAGACGGGCACTCCTACATGGGGTGGCTATCCTAGCATTCATGCAGCTTACCAGCTGCAAGGTGCAATTAAAAGTTCAGCTACTGTTCTTCCCCCAACCGTCCAGAGCGTTCAGATGCAGCCAATGTTTAATAGTGGGCTTCGAAGTCTTGTGAGTGACTCTAACTCCGTCATCCACTCCCCTCGTAGCCCTTCCTCCCCGACTCTCCTCAGGAGCAATGTCACTGCCATGGAGGAGCTTGTTGAGAAAGTGACAGGCAAAACTGCCACCGTGAAGAAAGAAAAGGAGGAAAAGCTGGTCAGTCTAGAGCGTTGTAGGCCACCGTCATTAGTAAAATCACCCTCTCCTGCACTGAGAGAGCAGAGGGAGCAATTACCGTCTCCAAACGACCTTTCTGTAGGTAAACCGTCTGGCCTGAGAAGTATCAGCCCAGGTAGTGTAGACTCCGAGCTTATTTGTAAGAAGGAGCCCAAAGAGAGTCTGTTGGATAGCCACAGCAACACTTCAAAAAATGGCTCAGAGGCATCCCAGTCTCCAGTAACAAATGGGAACAGTCTTAGCATCATCACGGACCACTCACCTGAAAGTCCTTTCATCAACCCTCTGAGTGCACTCCAGTCAATCATGAACACGCATCTGGGAAAGGCTTCTAAACCTGTGAGTCCAGCAGCGGATCCGTTGTCCATGCTTTACAAAATCAGCAACAGCATGATGGACAAACCAGCTTTTACCCCGACTCCTCAAAGCAAGGCGACTGAGCCCGTTAGCCACTTTCAGCTGTATGAAAGTAACGACCAGCCCATAGACCTGAGTAAAAATAAGGCCACCACTAATAGCGGTAACAATACCAACAGCAGCGTGTTATTGACCAACAATAGCGTAAACGGCAACAAGCCCCTCATCTCCCTCCCTGAATCCGTCTCCTCTCCTCTGAGAGAGAATGCTCTGATGGACATTTCAGATATGGTGAAGAACCTCACAGGACGACTGACGCCCAAATCGTCAACGCCCTCCTCCATCTCAGAGAAGTCTGATGCCGATGGCAGTGCGTTCGAGGATGCCCTGGAGGACCTCTCGCCGGTACAGAAGAGGAAAGGGAGGCAGTCCAATTGGAATCCTCAGCATCTTCTCATCTTGCAAGCACAGTTCGCCTCTAGCCTGAGGGAGACCCCAGAGGGCCGTTACGCAATGACTGACCTGGGCCCTCAGGAAAGGGTCCACATCTGTAAATTCACAGGGCTCTCGATGACCACCATATCTCACTGGCTGGCAAATGTGAAGTATCAGCTGAGACGGACTGGGGGCACCAAGTTTCTCAAGAACATGGACTCGTGCCAGCCCGTGTTCCTCTGTGGTGACTGTGCCTCTCAGTTCAGGACTCCCTCCTCCTACATCAGCCACCTGGAATCTCACCTGGGCTTTAGCCTGAAGGACCTGTCCAAACTGTCAGCGGAGCACCTACGGGAGCAGCAGGCTGCCTCAAAGGTGATCACAGACAAAATGACATTCGGCAGCCCACTGTCAGCCTTGACCACACCGGAGGACGACACGGGCTCTGTGTACCAGTGCAGACTTTGCAATCGGACATTCGTCAGCAAACACGCAGTCAAACTGCACCTCAGCAAGACCCATGGCAAGTCTCCAGAGGACCACCTGGTGTTTGTCACTGCTCTGGAGAAACTGGAGAAGCTCGACAAAATGGAAAAAGTTTAATCAAGCAAATCCGTGAGCTGCTGAGGGAAAAGACTGACAGCTGTGGAACTGACTAGAATTTCATTGCACTAAAATGACATTGTTCACAGTTACTGCACTGGGCCGAATTGAGCCGCCAGAAGAAAGAAAGAAAAAAAAATTTAAAAAAATCAGTCTTACTATTTTTAGTTGACGACTGCCTGACTGGACCATTTCTTTAAATGTTGTTTTATTTGTTTTGCTTTGTTTTGCCAAGCTTTTTTACACTTATTTTGTAAAATATTTATATGCTATTTGTCTGACCTGTGCATGTATTTTAGTGAAACAAGGTTAAACATGAGATTTGAATCTGTTCATGGCAAAAATACAACTACTGCTTCGATGGCGAAGGTGGCATAAATTGGTGGAAGTCTGGACTGTGTAATAATACTTGATATCAAGAAGAGGAACATTAAATGTTTTCGCCAAAAGAATGAACGGAGGATATACCCTGAAAGACTGAAGTACAGTAGCACCTTAGACAGTTCAATTTGTGAAGAGGACGTGTTTTCAAATATCTTGCATCTCTTAAAATCTGATTTGGAAAGATCCGAGGATTGTCATTCCCACCTTCCCAACTCCTGTCCTTGTTATTATTTTTTTCTCCACTTTCTTTTTTTGATTTATTTATTTTTTTAATTATTTTTAAATACAAATAGCCTGCTCATAAATCTGTTGTATTTAAAGAAAAAAAAAACACAACAAAAAACATCATTTGGAAAATTAAAAATGCTGCTTCTTGGTCACAAATCGGTGAAAGTGAACGGCCATCGGTATGCAAGTTTGCGCTTGGAAAAAAAAAAGAAGAAACTTTCCTTGCTGTGAAGCATCACTTTATAACAATTTTCCAGTTGTATGGTTTGTTACGAGTTTCTCTTTCTAAATTGTGTCGCTTTCTTCAGCTGTAAAGAGAACAGTCCGTTACATGTAAATGACCACCAGTGAAATGTCAGTGCTCCATGAGACATATCTTATACCATTTAAAAAGGCTCCACATTCTTTGTATCTTAAGGTGTGTGCATTCTCTAACTTTTATATTGTCATTTTATATAGAAAAATGATTTTAAAAAATAGCATAAAAACAGATGGTGTACATAAATATATGCTGTAGAGCTACAAAATGTCATTTTTTAAAGAAAAATACAAATTAAGCTACTTTGGCTCGGTTTACAGAAATGATTTTAATTATACTTGCATCCAATTTGATGCATGAAATGGTGTGGAAAAATAAGCGATGCACAATGACTATACATTTCAATGTTTTATTGACAATATTGTAAAAAAGAAAAAGGACAAAAAAAACAAAAAAAAAAAAAAAGAAACAAAACAAACTTTTTAGCACCGGTTAGTTTGTTTCCTTTTCTTTCTCAATTGTAAAATAAACCCCAAAGCAGTTGTTAACAGTCAGATATTTGTGGTTGTGTGTTCTTTTTGGTAACGGTGGTGAAATAAATCTCAGCTCTGTGGATACTTGCTCTCGGGCAAAATTAAAAGCATTCACATCCGTGTCAAATGCTAACCCAGTGTAACCGGATTTATTTTCATGGTTATTCAAAACACGGGCATTGCAGAGGTGCCGTCTAAAATGGACCCCCCCTCACACAACCCAGTCGTTTGCTGCCGCTTTTAACTTTTAGCCAGATTTTTGTTCTTCTCTTTTTTATTATTCTTGGCTAGAACAAAATAAAAATAAAAAAGAGGGGGAAGTCGTTCGTGTCATACTTCTAACTGATGACGGAGCTGCATCATACTGCCAATGATTATGATGGTAAAAGTGATAAGCCTGTAAGGGGGCCTATTGTACTCTGAGGAACCCATGCTAGGCTTGTGACTGACTTTCAGAGGGCCATTCTGAATGAATCAGTGTTGTATTAATGAAAGCTGTGTACTTTGCATTTCTTCCTAGAATAGAATCGGATGGGGCGTCTGCCTAAGACATACTTGGCAATAAGGATCTTATTATTAAAGAAGAGCCCCACAAATACAGACACAGTCGTTGGCACCCCTGTCACAAACAATAAAGTTTTTTTGGGGGTTTTTTTTTGCATGGGCTCATTAAAAATAATTTTAAAAAAAGAGAAAAATCCAGCTGGTTCATCCAATGCATGCATTTATATAGGAGGGGGAAAAAACACGTTTTTAGCTAAATCTGTGTTGGAAGAATTGTTTCTTTTGCGAGTAGCAATTATGCAAAACGTCAATATAAAAGCGCAAATGCAGAAGGTTCTTTGCATAGTCTCTCCAGAATTTCACTTCTTCTCTTAAGGTGTTCCAGACTGTGGATAATATGTGTCCGAACAACAATATATGTGTCAATTTTACCAAATCTATATGTTTATGAAAGTATTTTTTTAGCTAAAAAAACACATTCGTCTGCATCTGCATACACTTCAACTTAAATCCCCAGCTGCTTTTACCACAAGTTCGTTTGTGTCAAAAGAACTGAAAACTTACAACTCAATATGTGAGTGGTCACAACCCGACAATCCCACCTTGCCTGGATCTAGTTTATGATCGGACTCTATTCTGTTTTTCATTGGGCTTTTTATTAATTAAATGCGTCGAAAGTTTAAGAAAAAAATCAGATAAAGCTCAATACAGATGTGTATGGATAAACTGGGATGATCTTGTGCCGCCTGCATTTTCAGTTGGGATTCAGAACTGCTACCTCCATCAGGGAACCATATTTTATGTGCAATAGTCCTTAAAACAAACAAACCGACAACAACAACAAAAAACATGTTCAAGGTCAATAAGTCCAACCTACAAAAGCCTGAATACATTTTCAGAAATGTTCAGAGTCTAATTACATAACTGCAGCAGACAATTTCATTTAGACGTTGGTCCACGCTGCTACCTTGGGCACCGCACCGTTGATAATCCGAGACAAATATCTGAATTATCAAGAAAGAAAGAAAGCTACTTTGAAAAATGTCCTCAAGAGATCCCAGATGGAGATCAATCCTTCCCACCTCTTTGGGAGGGAAACTATGCAAACATAAAGAATCATCTGCAACAGAGCCAAACCTGGAATCTGTTTTCCACTCAGTCTTTTTGTTTGGTTATGAGCTTTGTTTTTATGTCTCCCGACACACACACACACACACACACACGCACACACGCACACACACACACACACACACACTATTATTATTTCAAACAAAACGCTGAAGGGATTAAATCCACACCGGGCCCAGTAACATCCAGCTGCTGTTTGGGCTGCAGGTATGCACGGTGACCTCCATTTGCTCCCCCGGCCACAGAGCGCCCCAGGCGGCCAGCCTGGCCTGCTCCTCCGGCGGCCCTGCAGGTGAAGCGTCCGCGTCAGGAATGTGATCTCTCATCTCGCCCTCATGTCTCAGGTACCTGACGGAGCACGCACAGTGCCGGCCTTTGTACGGAGGAAGCCATGCTGCAGTGTTATGTCTGCCATTCCCTCGCGATCACAACGCGGGTCTCATGTCAGCCGCGCGCGCGCTCGCGCACGCATATCAGTCTTTGTGCGGCTCCTCAAATCTGGCCGCGCCTCGCCGTGTTGATACACGGCTCCGGTGACAAAGGAAACACAGGCAGAGGGGCAGATTAGCCCCGGCTGAAGACGCAGCCGTCCCCGGAACGGAGGGGCCGCCCGACTCGGGCTCTAAGACAAACAAGGCAGAAAAACAAGCAACATTTCGGGGGGCAGCGGGGGACGCGGGGTGGGGTGGGTGGATAGTGTTCCCTGAACATCAGACACCTTGTAGGTTTAATACCCCACAGCTAAAACCTGTAATTTCGCTGCTCCGTCAGATAGCTCCTGAGCCGACAGATAGAGGCTCCCTGTCTTTTCTCCCCCTGCATTGTTAGAGATCCGCGCGCTGTTTTTTTTTTTTTTTTTTTTTTTTTCCTGCGCGCATTCTATGTAAATTACACGCGATAATCGCCACGCGAGGCACAATGCCGGTTTCCCGCGGTGCGAGCGGAAACCGAGGGTAGATAAACGCGGGCTGGGCGAGATTTGCATAGCCTTTGTGCTTTTGGGGCGCCGGCGGACGTGAGCCCTGAGGATTGGTAGGGATTTCCTCTAGGTTTTGTGTAAGTAAATGTCTGCTTCCTCCACCGGGCCGGGACCATTATGTACAGCAGACAGACAGGGGGGAGGCAGAGGGCAAAAAAAATCACCTGGGCTGGCGGATGGGAGCCACAACCTCCGTCAGCTGCTCCTGTCAGAGGTGGAGTGACGTCAGGGATCTGATTCACTTCATCACACCGAGAACAGGTGTTGATCTGTTGGAGGCCGTGATGGAGAGGTGTCACCTTACAGCTGGGGCTCACAGAGGAGTAAAACAGAAGTACGAGGTCCCTCATTAAAGGTGTGGCGTTACCTCTAAAAGGGTTGAGGGCTTAAGTGGGGGCGTGGGGGTGGAAACACACCTGCACCTTTCCCCAGAAGGTCTTTAGTTTTGTGGGGTTTGTGTGTTTTTTGGGTGCTGTTCGTGGGTTGCAGCGACGTGATAACGGGCCTGGAAGTCGTCGTCGAGCGGAAAGACGGACGTTTGCGGCGCAGCTTCGACGCGCAGCTTAATCCCCGTCCCAGAGAACCTGAGACTAAACAAACAGCGTCTGACAAGAGAGTCAACACAGACCGAGCCTTTTATTCCGGATCAGAAACGAAAGTCGCAGGAATCTGTTTCACTCCTGATAAGATGCCTTTCAGAAGGTATCGGCAGCCATGTTTGAACTTTTTTCAGCGCTCCAGAAACCTCTGTTTCAAAGCAACCCAATTTAATATGTCTTTTAATATGTCAATTTAATAATTTAATATATCTGATAATTATCAGCCACATTAATCCCACAGCAATTCAGTTCTGCTTTCAAGTATCCAGCATCCCGAGGTGAGTAAGCAATCTGCGTAGCATAGCGTGGTGATAAGTGATGTTATCATAATTTCATTGATTCTGCAGCAGTGGCACCGTTTGCAGAAAGTTTTGAGCCTTTCCAAAAAAATCTGTTAGATTGGGTTGTAGTAATCAAATTGTGTTTCCAAAGGTACTAAATGCTTCTAGCAAAGTGAGTCCAGATTGTTAGTTTTACTTTAAAACATGAAGGGAAAACATCAGATGAGAGGGATGGGTTTACTAACCAGATGCAGGCAGAACTTTCTAAATATTAATTGTTGAATTTGTGACCAAGCTTAGTCTGACCACTTCACAAATAAAAGGTCATAAGTTAACTAACTTGTTCTCTAGTGTGACCTACTCTTGTCACGGTAACAGAATTGTGCAGGTTAGTCTTGATCTGACTTCGTCTTACGTCGTCGCAATGTCTGATCAAGTTCTTCAAAATGGCTACCTGTGAGAAATGACGAGGCTAAAGCCATCTTACTTCTGGTCTCGCTGTATAAACACAGAATATGGCTGAAATGAAATGACTCAGCACTTATTTGTTTGTGATGTATAAATAAAAAAATCTTTATTCATAGGAATGTTCAATTCTTGCAAGGAAAGTCTTCCAAGTTTGAGTCTGCACGCTTCACCTCACGGCTCCGCAGAATCGCCGAATCATTTTGAGGCGACGTGACGACAAAAACACGACGGCGGTCGTCCCGTCCTGCTGCTCATTCCGCTTCCAGTTGTACTTTGTCGAAGTAAAGTCACGTCTGTCTGGGATCTGCGGCTCCGTAGCGGCGGCGGACTTCGTCGTTAGCTTTATGTTGCTCGTGGCGTAGCTTTGATTAGAGCGAGATCTAATCAAGCTCCACAAGAACGCTTTTATTTCATCAAATATATTCTTCCTCTTCGTCAGAGCCGTGCCACATTGTTCCAGGCAGCACACTGTGATCCTCAGACAGCGGCACCCCAGCTGGTCTCAACCGCTATGTATTTGTACTCCACCCTCCTCTCCCTCTCCCTCCATCTCTCTCTGTCTCTCTTTGATAGACATGCAGCAGTCTTTCATCAACGTGGGTTCATCTTGCTGTGGGACGGCTGATGTGACAGAGTTGTCTTTAGAGAGGGATGGTGTTTGACAGCGGCAGGCTAACGGATGTAGGAGATCATCTCAGTCTGCCGAGGCTTTAGTTATGATGTGGCGCCGGGTGCCGATCTGCAGGTGTGTGTCGCCAGGCCCTTCATCCATCACAAGTCTGGACAAAGCATGGGGGAATGAAATGTTTCTTCCATCTTGGCGGATGAGGGATGTGGTTTCACAGAACAGGATAGGATACCTATCCATTCTGTCCTTGCCCTGTCATTATTCTTTCTTTTTTGGTGGGGAAGGAGGATAAGGGGATCGTCCAGATCTGTCTGTTGGTGTGTCAGTGTTTGTTTCTTGAAGAGAAGCACTTCGAGAAAGCGTCTGCAAAGGGCGTGTTAAGTGAAAAACGAGTAGGCTCAAAATTGCTTTAATAAGACACAAGAGAAAGTAATAAAGTCTCTCCGGCCCCACAGACAACAGAGGTGATGTGCTCAAGTAAAAGTACAGCAAATTTTAGTTCAATATTAATGTGGAGTATTTGTCAAATAAAATGGAAAAATTGTCCCATTACATTTTAAGTGACAGTTTTTTTTTTTTTTAAGTGTTTAAACTAGAAACGCCTATTTTGTTCATCTGCCAGCAAATAGTTAACTTGACGGCAAGTTTTTAAAAATCAAAAGCAATTTTAGCGCATTTTATAACAACTGCGTTTGCATTTGGTCAAGGCCACAAAAGTGTAAAAATCAAAAATGAAATAAAGAGGACTTCAAGCATTAAAGTACAAAACGGTCAGCAGGATGAAAACATAAAAAAAGAAGCACTTATTCCATTTGACGTCCAAATAATGAAGATCCTGTTCTATAAAGTCAGCAGAATAAGATCGATTCAATTCATTAGCTGAATTCTGCCTTGAACCTTTTAATTGAGATTTCATAATTCCTCCCCCACCCCACATCCTAAACGTGCTTAAACTTAAAGCACGTCATCCGCTGCATATAATCAACACATTGACACTCAGAGCTTTCTATTAGACATGGGAATAGACGCGAGTCTTAATGTTTCTTCAAACATTTAGAGGCGAAAGTGTTTGGCTTAATGAGTACCAAAATGTCTGGAGATGTTATACTTTTTCTCTGGGTCATCATAATATGCTATGTTGTGCTTCATTTAAACAATTGTGGAGATATCTATCTATCTATGAAATCACTATATTATGTTATTTTTGCTTGTAGTCTTCTCTTCTTTTCAGATCTTTTCTGTATTGCAGCTGATCCATCTCTATTTGTCTGCTCACCTGGGGACATCCCTATAGCCGCAATAATAATCCACACATGAAAGATTAATGATATATCTCCCCCCCCCTAAAAAAAACCCCAAATGCTGTCTATAGATGTATGTGTGTCTGCATGATTTAATCATTGACCTCTCAGGGATTTTTTTTTTCTTTTTTCTTTTGTGTAAGAGAACAACTACCATGTTCCTGTCATTTCCTATTTCGAATCAAAGAGGTCAACGCAGAAAATGTCTCAAAACCAATTTGTGTTTCAAAAAGACCCTTGAGAAATAGTGGCTTGTGCTGCGTTTGATATGTACAAAGACACTTATCCCTTATCTATCTTTTCAGAGAGAATGAGAGAGAAGGAGAGAGAAAGGGATGGAGGGAGAAGTGCTCCAGGAATCAGTGCTGCCTCCGTGAGATATGATGCTGCTCGATTTTGATCATTGACATTTGCTTTTTCATGCATCCCGAAAAAAAAGAGGACAAAAAAAACCCCTCCCAAAAAAAAAAAAAAAAAAAAAAAAAACAAGGCCTGCCTTCCATTAAGGAATTATTCAAATGACCTTCAACAGTGCATGTTTTCGTACAGTTTTGTTGTGAGAATATGAGAACACATACTGACATCTCAATTACTTATGCAAGGCTCAGAGTGGGCCCAGTGGATGCAATCACCGTGCGTGCAATCCTCAGTCACTCCAAATCACCAAAGCTCCCGGACAGACACACATAATTCAGACAAGTCAGACAGGATTTGCATACAAAGACTACCACGAAAAAAAAAGGCATAAATAAAAAATGGGAAGGAAGAGAACACAGGAAGGTGAGGAATACCGGAAAAATCTAAAAACAGACAAAAAAAAAAAGATCTTGCTTAAAACTTGCTAACGCAACATGAGAACATATCAATATGTCTTGAACCTTACGTCTTGTCACGATACAGCTACAGATTTCAGCGTATTTCATTTTGCATCTCATGTGACAGGCCAACAGAAAGCAACACACATCTGTAAAGTAGAAACAACATAGATCCCTGGCTTAAAAAATAACGTGGCGTCTATATGCACTTTGCCTTGTTTGCAGAGTCATTCAGGTCGCAATATATGGAAAAAGGAGTTCGAGTCGGAAGACGGCAAAAGTTCAACTTTTGGCCCGTTTACAAAAGGCCCATCACTGTGTGCGAAACCTGGGGGTGACATCATCACGTCATGCTGATCCGGGCTGATGGGAGGTTGGATCGTGGCCCGATCAATAAAGAACCAGTGGCAATGCTTGAGAATCGATGTTCATCAAAACTCTCCATTCAGTGTAACTGAGCTTATAGTTATATTTAATTTAAAGCAAAATTAAGTTTTGAATGTGAAAATACTTGACATGACAAAGCAACGTCACCTGATACTTCATGTCAGCCGATGACATAAAATCCCCCAAATACACGTTCACGCTTCTGACTGGAATCGTTTTGCTGCTGTTGCATGTAAAATAAGAAAAGTGAGAAAGAATAACTTTAAAAAAGACCTTAGTTTTGAGCAAAATTAAGTTTTGAATGCAAAAATAATGCCTGACATGAGAAAGCGTGAAAATCTCTTACTTTTAAACTTCCCCAAAAGGCCCTCAGTGGCCATCCATCCCAGATTCACACATATGGGACCAAAAACACGGTTGTCGCTCTTTACATTAAAAAAAAAATAAATAAAAAACAGCATATTTTTTTCTTTTTTTTTCCATTCCAATCTTCTGCCCTTCTTGGAGGTGACACACTGTCTTACGGCGGATGACGGGTCTTGGGGGCAGGGGAGGTAGTGAGGGGCTGAGAGAGGGGTTGGGGTTGTAGGGGCATGCAAAAGAGCTGGGGTGGAGGGCTAACCCGGCATCCCGTCATTAGCGTGGCGCGGCGGAGATGCAGGGGCACCCTGACACATGTCACGGACAGCCACCCGAGAGCCCACGTATGAAGCTGACACGCCGCGCATAATTTATCCCGTGACACGATCTGCATGTCGAGTTGTTGATCTGTTGTGTTTGGTTTGGACATGGGTGCTCTCTGGCAGGGGAAGACAGAAGGGGCTGTTATTATGCAGGTGGGGATTGGGGGGGAGGATGAAGGGGTGCGGAGTATCAGGGCAGGAGGAGGAGAGCGAGGGCGAAGAAGTGTGTTGTTTTCAAGGGACGACCGAGGGGTTAGGGTGGTGGTGGTGGGGGGTGAAGTAACATCTTGGTGTAGCACACACTGAAGGGACGACACGTTTGTCATGTCCACTGAGAAGCAACATATACATAAACAAGTGCATTCAAATTCACTAATGCAGACAGTCAGACTGTCTCTATCTCTCTATCACATAAACACGCACCCCCTACCCCCATCACCCACGCCCCCATCACTTCACGCTTTGCTGACATGCACATTGAGCCATCCTGAAATCGCAGCGATAATCTCGCCCCTTAAGACATCTGTTCATGAGTGAGAATGACTAATACAGTTGAGCTGACCCTGTGCCGTTCTGTTGGACGTGAGTGTTTCCCGGACGCCACCGATGCTCCGTCTCATCAAGCTAAAGCTGCAGTTTGAGACTTTTACAGAAATATGTCGTTTTTCTTTACATATTTGTTTAAAGCGTCACTTTGGGGTGACAGTGGGAGACAGATAACGTGGGAAAACCAATCAGACTCCTTCACTTTCTCCTCCGGTGCTACTGTTACCGTCTGCAGAAATGCAGTGTGGAGTACGGTCTTAGCGATGTCAATCACGCCCAGGTACACGTTCCTAAATGTACTCTTGGAAGAGAAACAACTTACCGCTGTAGAATAAAAAAACAGTGTATCTGCTGTCATTGGTGGGCTTGTTAACTAGCTTTAGCATTGATAGCAGGCCCTGTGGTGGAAACCCAGCTGTATCATGGCAAAGCGCAAGGCGGTGGGTAACACCTACAGGAGAATGATTGACAGCATCAGTTTATGTAAATTTAAGCTGATCATATTTTAAGAGATTTCTGCGGCTGCTTTGTTTATTCTTCAGCATAATCATATATCCTTACTGCTATTACTATCATGAATAATATCTACTGATATATTTCTCTATGAGGTATTTTAATATTTATTTTGTCAACAGTTTAAGAGTGATGATCAAATTTTGCCTGATATCTGCAAACGAAACCCCTTTATAATACTGTAAGTCCCCCTTTAAGTCAAGCTGAACGTTACATTGTTTTAGGGAGAGTTTTAACACATATGTAATAAAAAAGAAGACATTTCTACATGCTGCAATTCAACACGTACTTGTACATTAATGCCGTTTAGCCATAAAACGCCACACAAGTACAAGGTACAAGATGAGCGCATCTAACTAACTTGTGAGTGAACCTCATGCAGTAGTGAGGTGTTTGTTCTCTGAACGTCTGAATGTTCTCATCAACTTCTCCTCAACCCCCCCTCCATCCACCGTCCCCACCGCGCTTCGTTTACATGAATTATGCATATGACTAGTCTGCTCGAAGGCCCCTCCCTTATCAAGCTCCCTAATCCCTGTTGTTGCCATGGTAACCAGATTAGACGTGGCTGTGATGTACAGTCCAGGCCCTCGAGGCCTTTTATTTTCCTCCCTCTTTCTCCCTGGACAAGTCCTCATTTGTGCGGCAGGCGGGGCAGAGGGGGGTCCCGGAGTCCCCCCCCCCCCGTCTAACCCCACTGCAGGTCACCTGTCCGGTTGTATCACCATGTCGGTGCCTGATGGAGAAGATGGGTGTCAGGCTACCACTCTGTTGCCGCGGACCTCAGATTGCACTTGAGTAAAGAATGCGAGGACGGATGTGCAAACTTATAAAAATATTTTTAAAAAAAAGACAACTTGCGATTAAATCCGTTGGGTTTCAGATTCAACCCATTGGGAAAGTTTTTTTAAAATCATCCCACCAGACATGGAAATGGGCATCCAAAAAGAATAAAAATAAACAGGAGGATTTCGGATCCTTTAGGGGTTCAAGGACGGCGCTGTCAGACTGGGTTTCTTTTTCTGAACATGTTGGACTGGGGGGGGAATATTTGCCCTGCTTTTCACAACGTTCGACAGGTTTCTGGAAAGTTTTCACCGGAAAATTCTGGCAAATAACTGTTATTGTGTGACAGAGAAGCAAAAAAAAAAACAAAAAAAACAAAAAAAACCCTTGCACACATTTTATTAGTTCGTCTATTTTGAAGATGTTTAACAGTCATTAGTTAATCAAGTGACGGAATAACAATAGTGTCATTTGGAAGCTTGTAGGTTTGATTTTGGCTTCGTCAATGAGAATTCAGTTCATCTGCTTATAAAACAATAGTTCATGGACATGCAGAGGCAGAGTGGGCCTCTACTCATCAATATTACGTCACCAATATTAATAATATTTGGAGAATAATTCAACATGTAAACAGCACACAAACAGAAATTCTTTGTGTTTTGTTGATTTGTTTTACTAATCGGCGGAGATTGGACTGAAAACAGTCACCAAAACTGACAAAAAAATAACCTTTTTTGAAATAAAATAAAAATGCAATTTTCCAGCCTCTTGTCTCCCCTCTACTTGGCTTTTGTTCGTGTGCCGAGGTCCGGTGCCGGGTGAGAAAGGACAGAGCCGGTACCTTGAATAAACCAACCGGCCTGCCAGTTTTAACCAGGCTGCTGCCACAGAGCCGAGCAGAGCTTCATCCCTGACACAGACATTTCATTTAGGCCTTAGACAACAGAAATAAATCATTTAAAAGGGAGGATTATATTTCTCCTTTACTGCAAAAGGGGGGATGTGGCTGTTACGGTTCTGAGAGTGGGAATGCAGAGACAGGCTATCAAATCAGCATTTACAGAAACTGATGCACAGGAGAAAGAGCCTCCGCCAACATATGAGGACATATAGTGATGTTTATTTCATCACAGGATCATGCTTCTTATACCTTTTATTGAAAGATGTTTTACAAGTGCAGTATGTCATGACAGCCATATTTATTTGCAGCGCTAAAAATATTGTAAAAAGTTATAAAACCATCTTATGTGAAACTGAAATGTACTGTGCAGTTTTCTGCGGGAGATATTCAGATTTCATTATTTCACCCTCTAATAGTTTTAATAGTTGAAGGAGGATCAGGCCCACAGCATCACAGATCTTCCACTTTACTCAATGGTGAAAATGCAAAAACCTGCCAGAAAACGTTGCTCTTTAAACTTTTTGTTTCAGACTTTCCATGTGAGATTCATCTGTGTGGACGCTCACATTTTATTTGTTTGATAGAACATTGATTCCATTTTCGCCAACATGAAATATTTCGCAAAACGGATATTTTCAATTGCCCTCGTCGAACGTCGTCGTTTTCCCACCCTCCCTGAAAATCTCCCTTTTCTGATCCCAGATCTTAAAGTCCAGGAAAACAAACAAGTGAAATTGCTAATTAAAAGTTCTCAGACTCGCTGGTCAACTTTTAAAAGATAATAACATCAAAATGAGTTTCCCCATGCTTTTAGTTGCCTGGAATTGTTGAGCCGTGCCTCTAATTGTTTTCTTCTCCCTTTCTAACTAAAAAGAGTTTATTAAAAGTTGTATTTTACCAAAAGATAAAGAAAAAATGTGTTGATAAGCTTTTTTTTTTTTTCTACACACGTAACAGCTTGAATTGCACTTAAATCTAACAAATTTCCCTTTGAGGAAACTCATGTTCATGCTGCAAACTCCATCTTAACTATTGCTGCAGTTTGCTCTCCAGTCGATAAAGGGTCGCCTGTTTTCTTGTGATGCCTCCATAAACTTTGAGCACCAAAACAGACAGCGGCGTATAAAAACCAAGACGTCAACACAGACACTTGCACGACTGCGAACAGACACCATCTGATCTCTTCCGGGCCTTTAATTCATCCCCTCTCCGCAACTAATCGAAAATGTCTTCCTTCTTATTCCTTCGAGATCAAATGCGGGGCCACATAAATAATCCCCACTTCAGTGAGGGGATTTCATATTTCTGGGGGTCCAACAAAGAAATTATTTACTGAAGAAGTTTAGTGTTCTTTAAAAGTCAGACGGCTGTTCGTGGGAACGCCGTTAAACGACTGCTGCCGCAGGATTTGGGATTTAGAGGGAACCTATTGTACATTCATCCTCTGTCATTAATGTTCAACCATGGGTTGTTGTTTTTTTTTTTTTTTCTTAATGGAGGCTGTGTTCCCACATGGCCCGCACCCAGCTCAATTACTGCTCCCTTGTGATCCTTATTACCATTATTCATTCCAGTTTTTACATGTCAACGGAATAAAGGAGGGAATAAGAAAGAACTGTAGTGAAAGCTAATGTATTCTTCACAGCGCCGTATGTAGATTTGGTGGGGCGTTCAGGCTGAGCGAAACAGTGATATACATCATACAGTCCGTTGCAGAAATATGTTCAGTCGTCGTGTGACGACCGCAAACTTCGTCATTTTACATTTTGATATCATGTGACGTTTCTTTTCTACACAAGGAAACAAGGGGAAAAAAAATAAAATCCGCTTTTTCTTTCTTTTTTCCTGACAACTTCTCAGAGAGAAGGTTGGGGAGACGCTCAGCTCAAAGTTTTTGCTGGGTTTAAAAAAAGAAAACATACAGAAAGGAAACGCAGAACTTAAAATTTCTACAAATTATAAACGACCCAGTCAAAGTTTGGTTGGATCAGGTTGATAAGCTAATATTCCTGCACGCTCTACTTCCAGTTGGACTGAGTTTGAGGCTGTTTTCGTAAAGATGAACGGACAAAAAAAAAAAAAGAATGTCTCAGCCTGTGCAGGTGTGCATAGCTGGGAGAAACACACAAAATACCCAATCAAAAGTAATTCCATAAAAACACAGACTCTATGTAGATCACAAACATGTACCTCTGTTCTCAAGCATCTGTTTAGTAAATAAATAATAATAATTTGTTTATCAAATAGACGGTAAACAAAATTAACAATGTTGCTCTTTAAATTCTTTGCAATTATCTAATACTCTACTTTCTAAATGTAACATGGCAAAATGTGGAACGCATCAAGAGACAAAAATACTGATGAAAAAAAAAGCAAACATAAAATCATGCGCATTTAGACAACACATCTTTATTCTTTGTTTGTTTGTGTACATATATATATATATATATATACATATATATATATGTATATATATATATATATATATATATATATATGTGTGTGTGTGTGTGTGTGTGTGTGTGTGTGTGTGTGTGTGTATAAAAACCATTGCATTCAGGCCATCTAATCTTAGAATGCAGTTTGTGTTTATGATTTACACCTAAAATTCCCCATTGCTTCTCCTGAAGGAGGGATGAGTGAAAGCTTTGGTGTGGCGAATACAGATTGGCAGTCACCCCAGTTAATGACCACCATAGCAGTACTAAGGTAGGAAGCTGCAGTTGGGTGTTGAGTTAATGGACAGCCTGTCACTTCCTTGTCACTTCACCAAGATAATTTTACCCTTCTCATTGTTTCCATCGCATGCACTGTATGTGCAATGAAGTGGACCGGTTGCAAAGTATTCCAAAGTCAATCTCACTGGGAGTTTTTTTTTTTTTTTGCTCTTGCAGTGGTTGGTTTAGGAGAATGAATGCTGCTTTGGTTTATTTTCTCCATATTTTCTGAGCACAGTAATAACGCTAAGAAGAAAGGAGCTTTTTCACAGTGTTTGCAGAGCAGCCCTGCAGAGCTTTTCTCTGACACAAAATCATGTGATACATTTCCTTAAAACGTATTGTGAAAAATGGCTTAAGGCAAGTTTTCTTTTTATTATTATTTATTTATTTTTTTATAAAAGGCCTTCCCCATACCTAATTCCCGACAAGAGAGATAAATGACTGCTTTTCATGGCACTTGTTGACAATGGGAGGTTTGAAGGGTTTATTTTATTTTTTTTTCATTGCTGCGCGCAAATGAACAACCAGAGAAACTGAAAAGATTAGATCTAAAATTAACCAAACCTGCAGCAATGCGGCTTACTATTGCATGATTGTGGCTAATTGTGCAATTGCAAACTCATCACAGGCTTAAGTGTCATAATGCCTTTGGTCCATTATCTATTTTTTTTTCTTCAAGATAAACATATTTGCTATATTTTATTTTTATGCCATAAAGCATTTTGAACGTCCTTGTTGCTGGAATGTGCTGTACAAACAAACCTGACTTTGTCCAGTTAGGGGCCTCCCACTGCAGTCCTAATGAACCACCACCTTGCAATGTCCAGACTCATCTTTGACTCATAGCCTGGTGTTTGTAGGACTTCATTACACTATGAGGTAATTTATCCCATAACTAAAGTCCATCAGTCAGTTTGCATTAGAAACAATGATCATCGTCTCGGCTTGGGTTGAGTCGAATATGCTTTTCAGGCCTTTTAGGAATTTAGATCTGGAATTGAATCCAAATTTTATTCCGCGGCTCAAGTGTCATTAAAAGCCCAGGATTTCTGTCTCAGTAATGCCCGCTCTGGGTTACTTACACCGGTAAGTTTCCACTGAATCTGCATTCTGCTTCCTGTTCCTGACGCATGGATGGAGGCGAGACCATGTGACTGCGCTGCCATCACATTTTCTCCACGGCTAGCCCCACCCAGCCTCTGACAGCCAGCACACCACCACACCAGCCTCCTCACCTTCGCCCACCCACACCCTTCTCCGCCTCACCTCTCCACCCTCTCCTTTGTTAAGCCAAGCTCAGAGTGCCATAGACACAGATGAAGGCGTGGAGAAAACACATGCCAAAAAGGCCCCCCTGCCACTCTCACTCTTGCACAGCGACAATGATAGGCTGTCATCACACAGCGATCAGCACTGTCACCCACAACATTGCGGTGCACAAATAACACGCGTGTATACAAGCGCACGCGGGCGCACAGGCTGCTGCGGACACGCACGCGCCGCGCGCACGGGGCGGCGGGGAGGGGACCCATGGCTGTGAAAATCCGCACCAGCCTCGACAACACTGACAACCAAGTCATTTCTGTCACTTCAGTTATTTTTACACCGGGGCCTGACAACACATCAGAAATCCCTCTCTCTGTGGGAACAACACGAGACCACTGCATCAAGCCCATTAGACGCCACGTGTCACATCAAATATCTAATTATCTGCTATTCAATATTCCCAATTAAGTTGGAAATGTTCACTCCTGCACATTCGCACAAATCACTTAGCGCGGCGTCGTGTATGCAAAGTGAGACGATGAGGCCGGTCTGGCTGTTAAGAGGAGAGACAAGAGAGGGAAAGAAAAACAGCTGCATGGCTGTCCTGGTGACGTTCTGGAGAGTGATGGCTCGCTGCGGTTCAATCTTGTTTCCAGCAAACAAAATCTGACCAACGAGAAGGAGAAGCACTTATTTTGTGTGTGTGTGTGTTTGTGTCCAGACTGGCGGAGTAAGAGTTAACTTTTTTGGCCCCGGTTTCTGTCGGGAAGCAGAAGGCAGCTACATGATGAGTCTGATTGGCGACCGATAGCTGCGAGATCAGTGGCAGGGCTGTGAGATGGATGCCATCTTGGCCGGCTTGTGATGTGCAGTTTGTTGCCCGGGCTTCACGAGGAAGGAAAGCCTTGAAAAATACTGCTGGCTGTCACTCAGAGGAGAAATGTGCTGAATTTCCAAAACACACACTCACCAAAAAGAAAGAAAGAGAGAGCGCAGCCCATCACCAAATACCTTTAGATTCTCTCTCACTGCCACTTGAATATGACTGTTATAGTTATATATTTACATAAAAAAACAGAATAACGTTCACTGTCGATTGAAGTCAGAAGGATAGAAAACTGACATTTACAAAATAAAGGATTTAACAAGGTCCATATTGAAAAGTTTGACCGGACAAGCCCCCAGATGTCAGAGTTTCTCACTAAGCTCATCTCAAAATCCAATATGGGTGCCAGGCATGAAAATGTGTTTTAACTTTTAGAATACCAAAAACTTCAGAGTTCATCTAGAAAGATCAAAATATCAGTGGAGATTAGTAAAACGTTGGTTAGTTATTATGCTATCAAAGATTATGCCACTGATTATGGAGAAAGTTAGAAATAATATCTAGTTTTCCACAAGCCAAACTTACAGATATTCATAAAACAATAAAAACTTACAGCATGGTTATAGCTAGAGGAATAATGACAGCTAAAATAGGTTATAGTGATTAAGAATGACTAGGACCTATCTAGGGTGAACCCCGCCTCGGGGCTTCTGATTGGTGGAGGTAGGTGCTAACCGCCCACGACCCTACAAGGAGTAACCCGATGTGGAAAGAACATTTCTGCATCACGTTTCCACTGAAGAGTGAAGGCCCTGGTTATTTTACTGAGTGGAGAATGCAAACAGCAAAGCAAACCAGTCAACACCTCAGGGAAAACCTTCCCAGCGACCCCAACGTGTTGCCTCCCTTTTCCCCGTTTAGCCCCTCGTTGGCCATGACAGAGTGGGATTAAGCACAGCAGATAATGCTCCACTTCGGAGCATCTCCCTTTGTAAAGTTAGTGACAAAACGGGCAAATTAAGTCCTTGCCCCCTTGTAGCTTTTCCGCCTCCCCTCCCCCTTTCCAGATCCATCCATTCCAGCCTGGTATGTTTGTAGCCCGGAGCCAAGATCTGCGCCGCATCACAGACAGTCGGAAGAGAACAGTGGGGTCAGCTTTGCCCCCAGGCACAGAGGCCCTCTCAGAACCGCAGCCGCTTCTCATTTCGACTCACCAGCAACATGTACAAAAAAGTGCGGCAGCAGCGGCGACGTCTGCTGACCGAGAACTAACACAATAACGTCAGCGGACCAGTGCAGACAAACTGGGAATGTGAAAGAGGTTACACTGTCATTAACCCAGGTTGACATGTGAAGGGATATTTGTGACGTTTAAGAAATATCTGGGAACATTTAAGGAGATTCCTCATCTGGGCGCTAGGAGTGGGAGCAGCACAGAACACGGACGTCAGTCACTAGTTCAAGGTTTCTGCAGGTTTCACCGACCCAATTTTAAAACTCTTTTTAAGATGCTTCCCACTTTTCCATAACTTTCTTCTGCTGTGATCTTTATGATGTGATTTACTCAAACAGGTGGATCCTATAAACTAATCACTTAGCTTCTGATTAGTGATTAGTTGCTTTTATTTTGGGGCATCACAGTAATGAGTACGCTTATGTATCAGTCTCCTCCCACTTTGCAGGATCGGTTTTGTGTGATCCTAGTCAAAGGGGTTGAATACAAATGCACGTCACATTTTCAGATTTTAAAACTGTACCGCTCAATTCAGAAACACTTTATGATTCTTCATCACACAAAATCCTAAGAAAGAAAGTAAATTATAAAAGTAAATTCACCCAAAGTGAAAAGGTTCAAGTTATATTTTGGTGATTTATTAATGTTAAATACAAGTCGAAAATTCTCCAAAAACATTTTGCGTTAAACTTTATATTTATAAATCTTTATATTTACCAATAAGCAAGTGATTATGTTTCACTTTTTCTCATTGTTTTTGTTACTTCACTCTGTGGAATGCGAAATGAAATGAAGGGCAGATCTATAGGACATTGGTCCCTAATGAGGCCTGTTTAAAAAAAAAAAAAAAAAAATCAAGATGAGGTCCTTATCAGACGTCGTCTTCCCTGGGGATCGTCGCCCTTTCCGGAACACGTTTCCACGTAGGAGATTTCCCTGACACAAAGGCATCTCTCATCTATCTGCAAAGCTTCTTGAAGTGTTTATCCACCAGAACTGACAGAGAGCTGACTTTAATTAGCACCATCTCCCTTTTTCTGTTACCCCCACCCACCGCCGCCGCCATCACCACCGCCGCCGCTGCTCTCCACTCCTCTTCGTTAGATTGCGTAACTTCGAGCACAGTAGTGTGTTAGGCTTTATTCACTGATGTTTTTGAAGGACCGGTTCACAGAGGGAAGGCGAGCGAGTTGGCTGCTCTCCTCATTTATGGCATGTAATTAAAACTAAATGACAATTCCACTCTGCTATTTAATTAACCACTTTAGATAAATGCAAACACACATACAGTACGGAGCAGGAAGGCACACACACACATCACTCACAGAGGCACAAATGAGTAATTCCACTCGGATACCAACCAAATCCACAAGGCAGACACACACACACGCACACACGCGCACACACACACACTCTCTCTCAGCCCATTGCACCGAGGCAGGTCACACCCCCACAAGTCTTATTAAAACCCATAATATTTCAATCTGGGGCTTTACTGACTTTGATAATGTTTAAAAAAGGAAAGCCGCCCCTCCCAAGACTCCGTTTCTTTTCCTAGTGGGGGAGTGTCAGTCAAGTTGACACCCCGTAAATACTCTTTCAAGCTCCCCGTTTCAGCTCTCCCCCCTCCGTCCAATCATTTGTGAGTTTTT
Organism: Poeciliopsis prolifica; assembly: GCF_027474105.1. NCBI lineage: Eukaryota > Metazoa > Chordata > Actinopteri > Cyprinodontiformes > Poeciliidae > Poeciliopsis > Poeciliopsis prolifica. The sequence continues at coordinate 5,627,794 of NW_026562392.1, read as the reverse complement.
TTTTCTTTTCTCAGTGTTAATGATGAAGGGTTTAATTCATCATAACAGTATTCGCACAACCTCTAATTAGCGGCAACACTCGTACAACAATGCCAGCGTTATCTCCTCATGCAAATGAGCTCTCAGTGTGTTGCGTTTGCTAATTTTATGAAACGGTAGGGCGATAACTACGCGGGCTGTGCTAATCTTCCCTGCGTTTAACCCTGGTTTTTCTTTTTAATCCGCCATCCATAGCAAACACACAACAAACAACAATAATCCTATTATCGGCTTGATGACTCTTCTTCTTATTGCTTTTTTTTTTTATTCTCTAATTTAATCTCAATTATGGAGTGAAAAAACAACGATAAGCACTTTCTGTGTACATTCCGATTTTTGCTTAAGATGAGCTTACCGAGTTCATCAGTGAAATTCCCATGGTACTCCCGCCCAAACTGTTTTGTTCCTATGAAAAATGAGTGATTAAGCACTTGTACTGCTGCAGAGTTTGGAGTGTGAATGATGAAATTCAATTAGCATCAGACTCTGGGAGGCAGCAGCCTGGAAGTTGCCACATTATGTCACAATGCGATGGGAAAATAACTTTTTTTTGTTTGTACTTCCATGGGATTTTAAGTGAGACGAACAAGAAGAAGTGCAAAGTTCTAAAGTGGGAGGAAAATGTTATACTTTTCACTAATAAAAACTGACAGATGTATTTTTGTACCCTTTAATAAAATGTAGTGCAATCAACCTTTTGATTTGAGTTTGGTAAATCATCAAACTTCTGAATTTTTAGGGTTTTTTGTGGCTTTTCTATAATTATTTTTACTTTTTATTTTTTGGGTAAAATCCTAGGACAGAATTTGGACAGTGCTTATGTGTCTGCAAAATACTTTGATAATATTTTGACGTCACACACAGAAACAGTAGAAAAACCGAGCAGATTTGTGTACGTCTTTTCCTTCATAAGCAATTGTCAGTTGAGAAGAAATCAAGACAAAATCTTTTCTGACATAGAGGTTAGGAAACTACAATATCAGAAAAACAGAAAAAAACCTCCAGAGAAAATAGAAAACTGAAGTATCGATCTTGCCGATATGCCGATTTTGGTATCAATAATATCGATATCTTGGATCAATCTGTCCACCTCTGTTAGCCAGGCAGAAGTCACACATGCCCAGGAGGAAAATGTGAATTTCATCTATTTCATATGACAGACCAGTGACTGGATTATTGGACCTTCTTACTTGCGAGGCGGCATCATGCAGCCATCACCGGGTTGTCCTTAAAATGACATTTCCAAGCAATGAACTTCTTATACCTGTTTTAAAATGCTATATAAATAAATTTGACATTGACATTACCTGATAGGAGCATCTCTACCAAGAAAGATTGTGGCAAAGGTTTTCTTCAGCAGAGGTGGGGAACAATCTTTTGGGGGATGAGATGGATGGAGGTAAAACACTGGAGTAACTTGAAGGGAAACCTGTTGGAGGCTTTGCGTGATTAGACACAAAGCTGGGAGTTTCAAACCTTTTAGTCAGGAAAATAATCCTGAAAACACAACCAAAGCTGTGCTCAGATCAATGGATGTCAATATGTTTGAAAAAAAAAAAAAAAAAGCAAATCAATAATCATCTATCCACCGATACGAAACGCTTATGTCGCGATATGTTTTTCAGCCCCACTTATTTACTTCGTCTTGTTGGTCTAACACATAAAGTCCCAATAAATTGCATTAAATTTTGAGTTCGAAACGTGAAAAAGTTTAGGAGAGCTGTTGCTGTGCCCAGTATAAAACATTCACATCGATCGAAACTTTTCAAGTATTTTAAAAATCACATTCATTATATACGGTCGGCGCCGGGCGCTCTGCTGCCAACGTGCTGTTCGTATTTATGTGGATGCAGAGCGTGCATGTTGTGGTGGGTGGTAGGGGTCTAGCTTGTTATGACCCCGAGTTCAGTAACCTTGTCCGTATTGACAGCTCCTGCTATTTGGGGCCATAACTGTGAGGGATCCCTGTGGTTAGATTAGTGAGAGATGAATGCTCTTTGCCTGTGTGGGAACATGAGAGGCGGTCTGTGTGAATACTGTGTCTGTTGCTCATTACCCACTTTACCTGTTGTCTCTGTGGGGGGTGAGGAGGACCTCAGATGCCGTCTCATTTCCCTCAGTGTCACGGGAATGGAAGGAAAGGCGTCTACTGTAGTCAACGTTCCAATTTAGACATTTTGCAATCAGATTAATTCACCGTGTTATGCCTTTAGTTTGTCTCATAATTTCCAGAGTGGCTGTGTGGGGAGAAAGCACCTTCACACTGTCACAGGATACACAGACCTGCCCACGACAACTCAGAGATTTTGCAAAACTGAGATTTTTCTGCTGTGTTTGCACTTCGCATCCAAACACAAGATTTGGAGACAAAAACTAAAGTTTTTAAACTCTTTTTACATTTTTTTATTGGTTGTGAATCCATTCACTTTATGCACATTGTAAAACTTCACAGAATAAAAAGCTGAACAAAGTCTGAGCCCAAATTGCGTGTGTCGGTTACTGCATCTGTCAACCAGGAGCTTCATTTGAATTTTGATATCGTTCATGTCAATGTTGCTACAACCTGCAGGCATCCAAAAGGTAGAGCAGCATTTTGATGCAAGGAGACATAATATTGTCATTTTGAGACCATTTTCAACAAATGCTGGTGGCATATTAATGCAAATATAACCACAAAGTAAAAAAAATAAATAAAAAAATTAAAATGTGTAGCTTTAGAACTAGAAAATATTTTTAAATCTCCAAAATAAAAACAAAACAACAATTAGAATGGATTACTACGTCTATGTAAGTAAAATTGCGTTTAAAAAAAAAAGTCTTAATTTTTCAACTTAGAAATGGAAAATAGGCAAAAGTGGCAAAAAAAAGAAGAAGTTCAAACTACTTTCTCGTTGGTCCCAAATGTCAGCAGTATTTTTGTCACGTGACCGTTCGTGGCTGCCAGGTCGTGTTTTCTCGGCCGGGCCAGACCAGACAGCTGCGGGCTTTCGGCTGCCGGCTGAACCCAGCTAAAGAGGCAGGCGAGGGAAGGAGGCGATCATCAGACCGGACGTCTAATGGGCAGAGCGTGTGTTTGTGCGGCTTCTGACGACATCCTCCTTCTGAGCCCACCAGCCATTTTCCTTAAACGTGTAATGACTCCTCATAATTAGCATAATGTGCCAACTTGTCTGCTGCTTTAAGCTGTCACAGGGTATTTGTCTGAGCTCAGCCAATTACAGCCACAATGAGAGGGTGGGGGTCCTCGAGTGAGGGCAAACAGAGGCTCACATGATTGGCCACATCCCACTTGCTGTTAGTCCAAATCCAACTACAATGTTAATAACATTAAACCTGACAATGGACTGTAAATCAGCTGAAGGGGAAGCTTTACTCCTTGCACTGGCTGCGCAGAAGCAGCTACGTTGAATAGATTGAAAAATCGAAACGTTTTTTTTAAAGTCAAAGCAACTGATGTATTTGATGATTTACAATAAGATTTATAATACAGTGCGACGGTGACGATATAAGTTTTTGGCTTAACACTTTTAACATTATTTCCCTTCAGGTACAGTAGATTCTTTGTTGGTGGACTGTGCGTGACTCCATCAATTCTGATATCCATCCATCCATCCATTTTCTTCCGCTTATCCAGGTCGGGTCGCGGGGGTAGCAGCTTCAGAAGGGAGGCCCAGACTTCCCTCTCCCAGCCACTTGTTCCAGCTCTTCCGGGGGAATCCCAAGGCGTTCCCAGGCCGGCCCAAAAACATAGTCCCTCCAGCGTGTCCTGGGTCTTCCCCAGGGCCTCCTCCGGGTGGTACGTGTCCGGAACACCTCACCAGGGAGGCATCCAGGAGGCATCCTGACCAGATGTCCGAGCCACCTCAACTGGCTCCTCTCCTCTGCTCTGAGTCCCTCCCGGATGACGGAGCTTCTCACCCTATCTCTAAGGAGAAAGGGCCAACTTGTCTGCTGCTTTACGGAGAAAACCCATCCTGTTCTTTCGGCTCATGACCCAAAGCTCATGACCGTAGATGAGGGCTGCGCCAAACCGCCTGTCGATCTCCTGCTCCCTTTTTCCCTCATTTGTGAACAAGATCCTGAGATACTTGAGGCAGGACACCCTCTCCGACCCGGAGAAGGTGCTCTACCTCAAGACCATGGCCTCGGATTTGGAGGCACTGATCCTCATCCCGGCCGTTTCACACTCGGCTGCGAACCGCTCCAGCGAGAGCTGCAGATCACATCCTGCTCTATAACACCCAAACACCAACAGGATAACTAGATTAGTTGTTCAGATAAATTCAAATCAAAGTTAAATAAAAATAAACCAAAAAAGTTCAGGCTGAGGTCGTTCAGCGTATACATGCCAAACCTTATGGGTTTGTTACGAATAAACCATTTCCACTCTTCATAGCGCTAGTATAAGGAATGCCAGCATATAACAGAGAAGCGTCACTTTAAATCCAGACACGAGACGGAAACGTAGCGATCGAGAAGAAAGATTTAAAAAGTAAATACATTTCCCTCATGAAAATTTGGATCATGGCTGGTGGGCTCAGAATGGATTACTATGTCTATCTTCAAGTCCCTTTTATAGCTTTTAATCATCGTAATTCCCCTTTAAACTGTGCTACATTACTGAAGAGATGCACAAACATCTGGAACATGTGGTATTTATGCTTTGTTGCTTCGTGTTGAACTTATCTGGTCATAATTCTTGGAAAGAAAACGTACATTTATTTACATACATCAGAAAACTACGACAACAACAAAAAAAAAAAAACACAGACTCGCCCTAACTGGGAATAATCTAAGAGTTGTTTACTGTGCCACTCCAGTTTCTCCTCTCTTCACATGCAGACAGAATGATGGTTATGTTGGCAAAAGCTGCACATGTACATCCAAAGCTCACTGACGGAGAACTGCAGCAAGGATTGGCGTCCTGGAGGTCACCGAGTCTCCATAGCAACAGTTTGTTCGAAAAATATCGTACACATCCTCACCAGATGTGCAAATATGTTTTGGGGGGGTCGCTATAAATATCAAGGTTTGCTCCCTGTCTCTTTGCTCCATAAAACCAGAAAACACGTGGCCCTGAAATAGTTCGCTTGAAGACTCTGCAGCGTCTGTGAGACGTTTTCTCCACTCCCAGAGTTCAGGTGGTGGATTTCTGAGCCGCTTCTGAATTCACTGCGGCTCATTCCAGCCGCTCTGTGAAACAGACGCTCACGATCCGCAGACATGAATGTTTCAGACGGGCGATCGTCGATGCAATACATAACCCCGTTTCCTTCCTAGTCGGTTCATAATAAGCAACTTTTTTTCTGCTCTGGCCGGCAGGTCGCGTGAACTGATGTCTAGACAGAAGCCGAACCGTGACTGACGTGGAAATGTCACTTCTGTAAAAGTACAAGGGGTCATCATTTGAAAAGAAAGCTGATTTACAGAGACTGATGATGCGAGACTGTGACCTCACATAACAGTCGGCCAGTGTTTTGTATGCAGACTCCTTTAACTTTTCTGCATTTTGTCAAAAGAGAAGCAAATTTCAATATATTTTTCAATCTTTTAATTTTTAGTTTGGTTTATTTTAATGGAGGTTTTTAACAGTTTTCATGAAAGTGGATGACAAAATCCAAACAAATGGCCACTACATGTTAATCCAAGACATTTTTTAAATGTTATAAGTGATATAGTCCGCCAGCGGAACGATAGGAACTGCATTTTAAACCAAATGTAAGAAATCACAGACTTAAAATGAGCTCTTCTACCTCACTGAAAAGTTATTTGTAAGTTACTTTTGCCTTATTTCAAATGTATATTTGCACTTGGAATGAGGAAAACATTCTTGTGTTTCTCACAGCGCATCAGAGTTGGCGTTTACAAACGAGGCAAAACCTGGAAAAGCTCACGGGGCGCGAATACTTTTGCAAGGCTTGTGTGCCGTACCAGACGGAAAGCACGTGAAGATCTTTCGACAATCACAACAATATTCTTGAAAAGCCGACATCACACAGAGCCCTCCGCCTGTATCTGTACATCTAAGAACGCCTTACGTAACCGTCGGCCTTCTGAGGTTGACGTAACCGCGGTTAAAATCTGATTAATCCGGTTGCTGCGGTGCGTTCCATACCGCCTTGTTTATGCGGAGAGACAAGCCTGTCCAAGCCGCAGAATAAACTCACGACCGACTCGTCAGATGCCAAGGATGCCGCATTCATCCGGCTCGTTTTAATCCATCACCGTATACGATTCCCCCTCTCCCCCCCGCATCCCTTCTGTACATCCGCGTCCCGGCAGCGCCGTTGAACATAATGTATCTGAACAGAAAAGAAATGGAGGTGACAGAGTCAGCAGTTACCATGATCAAATGTCATAGCTGGAGGCTAACTGGGCATCAGGGCCCACTGACTGACACAATCCTCAGAGAGCGAAGGAGTGGAGCGAGAGAGAGAGGGAGGATATCTGTAGCATAAGGTAAAGGATGGCCGTGTGTCAATATAAATCAACTTTTGCTGAGGCTAATCTCTCAGGGTCTCTGGCAGGATAAATACTTTGCTTATAGACCCAACACGCCTCAGTCCCCGCCGCTCATTGGGCACGCTCGGTAGGCACAAGGCCTCCGTGGGCACGGCGCCGCCTCGCGCCCTTAAATCATTCCAGTTCCCGTCCTTTTCCCCACTCTTTTCTCTCTGACGCGGCGCGGCTGAGCGGCTCTCTGGCTTGGCGACTGAAAGACGCATGAGGGTGGATCTTACCCTCATTTCTCTTTATTTCCTCAACGCCTCCGTGGGCGGAGGAAAGCGACGCGGCCCCCGCGAGGCCCTTTAATCTCACGGTTCGTGCGAAGGTCTCGCGGCGTTTACCGCCAAAAACGGAGGCGATCTTAATGACAGAGACGAGTTTATTCTCCTTAAGTGAAACGGATCGAGAGGACTTGATCAAACTGATGGCTTGTGTGTGGTGCAAATTGTTCGGCTCCATCTGTTTTCTCCCCCAAGGGGGAAATATTTGACGTCTTGTTCTGTAGAAACATTACGCGCAGTTAACGGCTTATCGCTGATAACTCCTGTTCATCGAGTTTATCTGTATCGCAACACGGCGATTCGAAGTGTTTGACATGATAAAGACATGACACAATAAAAAACGCAGCATATGTCACATTGCAGTGGCAAAATAGAGTGAAGTAACAAAAAGTTAAGATCCAGACAAACTAACAATGTTCTAGTTTTCAATTAAAGGCGAGTCTAAACAAATGGGTCTTTGGCCTCGATGTTTCGGCAGTTTTGCCATTTTCTGGAAGTTTGTTCCTGATTAGTGGAACGTAAAAACTGAATGGTGCTTCTCAATGTTTGGTCCTGATTCTTGCGATGCAGAGCAGAGCCAGAAGACTTTGAGTGTCCTGGAAGGTTGACAGGACGTCACAACTTTAATGTATTTGATGCAAAGCTGTTCAGTGATTTGCAAACTAACAGGACCATTTTGAAGTCTGTTCTCTGAGCTCCAGGGAGTCGGTGTGAGGACGTTTGAACTGCTCGACCTTCCTGGTTTTAGTGAAATAGATGAGTTCCTCAGGATCTCACAGAGACGTCATCTTTTAATCCTGGAAGTGTTCTTCAGGTGACAGAAGTCCGACGGTCTTTATTTAGGACTAATCCGTATTACTTGGTCCTGAAGGACAAAGCTGACTGCTAGCCTGGTCATAATCAAGATCAGAGTATCAAGGCAAACCCATTCTTTAAGAAGTTACCGTCTGCAAATTATTAAAGCTGTTTCGTAACTTTCCTGCCATAAAAATTTCTTCTAACTGGATGTCAGAGAGGCCAGCACCGTTCTGCCCTGCTCACTGTCTGTCTGCTGGATTAAAAAGCTTGACAAAAATAAGGCTACTATACTTTTCCCTCACTCATGAGAACATCAAGTCAGTTTGGAAATATTTACAGTGATGAGGACACACAGTCCCCTTGGATGACGTGAAAGCAGCTTGTGGCTCATTTTTGACTCTAATCTGAGGAACATCGCGGTAGTTTATGCAGTTTATTTCATGAACCTTTAGACTTTTATAATTAGTATTTATTCACACAACAATTTACATGATAAATGTAAGCAGGTGGCAGTAAAATGTAAAATAACATTTATTTTGTTTACAGTGAATTACTTGACAAAAAAAGGCAGCAAAAAGATTTGTAAAATATAATTTATTTAAAAAAATATTCTTCTGCTTTCTGCAAATCTTTATTTTTAAGCCTGTTACTCCGACCTAACGGTCCTTAAGTGTTTCTTTCTCAGCAGGTGTTTCACACAGGATGATAATTGGTGGTGCACCGCCTCCAACCTTCACTTACCGTGAAACATTTTCCCACTTCTGTGGAAATACATAACTACAACAGTTCGAGGGATTATGAAATCGTGTTGGCATTAGCTTCTCTGATCGTTTTTTTTTTTTTTTTTTTTTTTTTTTTATGTTTTAGATGCTTCAAGTTACTGCAAAACTTGAAGCTGGTTCCCGCCCCCCTCAGACTGCCTGTGTGGTAAAAACTCATCCGAAGTTACACTAACTGAGGACGCGGAGAGCGTTAGCTACTGCTGCTTGTCTACAATGTCTTAATTGAGCCTTGCTTCAAAAACAAACAAAAAACCCCCACTTAACTGCTCCTTTAACTTTTCCTGCTCACGATTGGCGCGGCGGAAATAAAAAGTCGCCTTGCCTCCTTGTGTCTGCAGTGACAGGGAGCATTTTCTCATATCCACCACGGTTTACTCCATTGTTCCCAACCCTTCCATTTGCACCCGCCCCGACTCTATTTTGTATCTGCATGTCCCCGGCTTCACCCCTCTCATCACAGTCATTGGTGAGAGGTAAAGATGTCCTCCCCCACAGCCGGCCTACCCCTTCCTGCCTCTTCATCCCTCTCTCCCTCTGTAATCTGGTCCTGTCTGTAACAGTGGAGTCGCTGGCTGATTGAAACAAACGGCCCCTGATTGCTGATCAGCCAGCTGTAAAGCCTGGCAAGGATATGAGCTAATGAAAAAAATGGAGCTGATTTGAGAGGCACCGAGCGTCGCTCACCCTGCTAGCCCCTGCTGTCCCCTGCTGTTACCCTCTATCCCTCCATTCCACCCATCACCTCCTCCACCTCACCCTGTCTGCCCATCACTGTCAGCTGTCCTTACTGAGGTGGGGAAGAAACGCGGGGAGATGTGCAGGATGGGTCGGAGCCGGTTGTTTAATGGAGGTTAAAAAGTAGAATTAGCAGTCAGAGAAAGGTTCGGCACTTTTAAGGGCTCTGCTTGCATTTATGTCAACGTGTGTCTTTTTAATCTGTGACCTAAACAGATGGTATGCGAATGTATTAAAGTAACATTGCAACATCCAGTGCCTACAAAATAAGTGTCAATGTCTTCTGCTTGAGCCCAAATCCAAAGAAATGAAAGTTTCCTCAGGCCTTATTGGGGCAAGAGCAGGTTGTGTTATAGCAGTTTGATAACTACGCCTCTCTTCTCTAGTTTAAAAGAAAAATCTAAAAACACTCCTGGAAGATATTTAGTGATGAAAAGCAGGAGGGTTAAGGGTATCGGCAAACTCAATCAAAGTGAGACCGATCCCAAATAGTTATTCTAAGAAAGAACTGTACATCAAACATCGAAATGAACCGGGACCAAAAATGGAGCCTTGGGGTACACCATAACAGATAAGGCTTTAAGTGGAGCAGTGAATCTTAATATTCAAACGTAGATACAATGAGTGGACGACATTCTCTAATGGATGATTTCATTTTTGGGTCAAAATTCAATTTGAATATTTCTAAAGCATCAGAAACGTTATTTCAATCCATTCACATATACATTCCAATGGAGTTCAGCTTTTCATACATGTTAGCTTAAAAGGTTTACCGGAGCAAACCCAGTGGATGGCACCATTCACTCCAACTGGGCGGGCACGTAGCGACAGCAGGCCAAACTCTTGCGTTTTCTCTTTCCATTTGCTGAAAATCACTGACAAAACACACAAGTGTTCAGATGAACTCAAAAAGTGTTCATGATTCAGCAATGAGAAAGAGTGTGAGCCAAGGCCTGCGTCCACGGAGTTTCAAGTTGAAAACCATCGTTTTCCAAAAAGAACTAAAAAGAAAACAAACAAAAAAAAAAACAACTACCAAGCATCTGGATGATCCACAAAACCTTTGGGGAAAAATATTCATCGTATTGAAGAGGCCATCTGGTGGAAAGCTAACACAGCATTTCAAAAAAAAGAACATCAGACCTGCATACAAACACGGTTGTGATGTTCCAGGGAAGCTGGACTATAATTGATGGAAACATGAATTCTGCTTTCTACGAGAAAATCCTGAAAGATTTTTGCTGCCTCAAACTCTTATTCCATGCAGCAGGACAGCAAATCAAAGCACAGCAACGTGTTCACCTCTGAAAAGTTCAAAAACCACAAAGCTGGTTTTGGAGAGGCCTACTCAAAGTCTGGACTTAAATCTGACTAAAACGCTGTCTCATGAACTGAAACAGATTGCTCGTGCTCAAAGGGAAGCTAATGTGCCTTAATTAACATAACGCAACAAACTTATCACTAGTTGCCGCGAAGCCTTGAACTACATGTGCAGTTATAATGGCTGCCGTCGTCCAGGGAACAATTTTAAAGATCCTGGTAGCATTTTCAGGAGATCCTAAGACAAAGAAACCTAAGAAAAAACAAAATTCTTGATTGAGCCATTGTATCTGGCTGTATCTGGCTCCTGGTGCAGAATTAAGACGCATGTCTCACGTAAATGACGCAAAAGGTGGAAAAAAATGCAACGTGGTCCTTCAGACTGCAGGTGATTTCGAAGTTATCGAATCCAGTTTAGCACCACATATAGAAATGGCAATCCGACTTATTTATTTATTTTTAGTTTTTAATTTTCCTTTGGGTGAAAAGATCAGAATTGGGTTATTCGTCGACGGTCTCAAAGAGGGTCAGAGTGTGCAACATCGTGTCTTTTGTGTGCGCCAAGACGGTGGAGCGCAGATTATGAAAATGTGGAAAACCAAATACAAGTCGCTCGCTGTTTGCTGTGATAGCGCCCGACTGAGAGGGCGGAGAGCACGCCGCAGCCTCTGGCGTGACGTGTTTGGGTGACCATAAAATGTTACTGCAGCGAAGAATTTTAATATCAAGAAAATTTACAGTGCAACACTTATTGGCACCCAAACAATCCTCCTAAAGTAAAGGATTTTTTTTTTTTTGTTTTTTTTTTGTTGCGTCTGGAACATTTTAATCAGGAATCCATGACCTGCTGTGTCCCGGGGGAGTAAATACGGAAGCACACAAAGGCCTGTTTATTCTAGCCTCTGCACAGACTGAGGACCCAGTTTCAGTAGGATGGCAACGGAGAGAGAATAAATCTCCAAAAGCTCACTGTTGGAGAACAGCAGCAAAAACTGGCACCTTCAGATCAACAAGTCTCCATAACATCTTGTAGGGTCGGCCGTAAAGTGGGCAATAATTGCCAGTGGCAACTCATTAGAATTGGTGATTTGGTGAAAGTTAAGTTGGAAAAATAGGAGGAGCACGCAAATGCACCCACACACACACACACACACACACCCTGCAGTTCCACAACGAGAAGATGATAAATTAAAAATCTTCATGACCCTGTGTACACAAAATTAGCCACGGGGCCAACAGACCTGCATTAGAGCAGTGCGCGCAGTAACACAGAGGAACTTTAATTGGGGGTCATTATTTAAGCCGAGAGACGGAAAAAAGGCTGAAGACTCTCATTTTCACTCCTCTTTCTCCTCCTTTTTTATTTGACAGGCGCAGTAAATTAAGAAAGTGGCGATATTTAATACCTTTTAACCTCCGAGACAGTTTTCTGATCAATTACTAGAGCAGGCTGTAATTGTTAGCCTGGATAATGATTCCACATGTGAGAGAGCGGCGTTAAGATGAAGCCCCGAGTGCAATTACCTTAAACCCTTCAAGTGTACTGGTGTCTAGAGAGGACATTATGGAAGGAGCGAGCTGGTAAGACAGGCGGGGGGGATGGGGAGGGACCGACCTGCAGAGAGGCTGGCATGGGAGGAAGAGCCGTAAACCTAAAACATCCCGACTTATCGCATCAAGTAACATCAAGCCCAATGTTCAGATTGGGCTTAGCTTTTGTTACGGAGCGTTAGTATTACCCCAACATTAGCTGTTGTTAAATAGACATGAGGAAGACGGTGGGATGAGTATATCCGTTTGAAACGGACAGCCGGGTAGCGGGGCCGGTTAGAAATGCAGGGCGAGATTTACGGCAGCAGATAGTAGCAGCATCAGCAGACTTTCCCCAGAAAACCCTCGATCCTGGCAGTATGTCTCGTAATAATGTTTGGAGGAACTGGATGGATCAAAAATATGGGAGTACGTGATTCAGATAGGTGGCTTAAAATGTTCTCGATGTTTTTTAAGTGCATTCCTTCCCCAATGTTCTTTTGGTATTATTTTATTTATTTATTTTTTTAAAGAAATTGCTAAAAACAAAAATATGTAAAAGAGAGAAATGCAAAGGCAGCAAAAGATCAGATGACGAAAAGGATCAAATGCTGCAGTATATTGCAGAGCACATCTAAAAAGACTGAAGGTCGATGAATGTGGGGTGTTGGCTGATTTGGGACAAAACGTAAATCCAAACTCGCCGTTGGTTCAAGCGCCTTTATTTTTATAATCCTGCCATCTTTTGGAAATCTAAAGATTTGAGATATTAAGTTTGAGATTTATCAAATCAATTTCAGCTTGCTCAATAGGTATGAAATGTGCCTTCATTACAGCACAACACAGGAAGTCGAATCCTAACATTATGGTCGTTAGCCCCCTGCATTATAAGGCAATATAATGCCAGTGATGTTTACACCCAACTGTGGACACTCTGAGCAATAAGCAGCGGTAATCTCATTCAAACCTATCCATCTCCCTATTATTATTTTTACATAAAGTATTTATGCTGTTCCAAAGTCTTTACAGTCCTGGATGTTGAACCGTAATTTACTCATTTAAAACTGGGCGTGTACCCCAAAAGTTGAATTTACAGGTGACTCCATCAATAGGGAGGTTTCAAGAGTTTTGAAAATGAGAAAAAAAAAAGAAAAATATCCATAGTGTGGGAGATAAAAGTTCATTTTGTGCATTATTTACCATGTGGTGCTCAGACTTCTGTAGTGATCTTGGAGAAAACTGTGTGCTGATTCTGAAGAGCTGCTGACGCCGAGCGTTTCAAATGAGACATTTCACTTCGCCCGAAAACTGCTGCAGAACTTTGATTTTTGGTGAAAACTGGTGCTTTGTGGCGGATAAAACTTAAAATAAATAAATAAATAACAGCACAACTGCATGTTTTGTTGTTGAACCTGGAACAGTTCCGGATGTTCACGTTGAGCAACGACAAGAAAAAAAAAAAGAGCGAAAATGTCCTGGTTGAGTGAATGCATCTCTGGCGAAGCTGTGTTGTCGTAAAATAAAAGGTGGCTCTTAAACAAAACTTGCAGAGAAAACATATTTAATGTAAGTTTCACATTAAGCTGTACCTTAATGCCACTCTGGCCTATTTTTTTCCCCCTCTCTTCCAGACTCAAATAAGATGTGTGTTCCTTCACAAAAGGCCTTCAAGGTGCAGGAGTCAAACCATCCTGCTGAACAGACTTTAAATCCCTAATTTGTGACTTTCCAACCTTGAACTACTCCACTGTTTAGCATAAAGTGCTAGCTTCGTCGGTGGAGAGGGCGCGAGCAAATAGTACAAATTTCAGAACAAACAAAAACGCTTGATTTCTTCAAATCTTGAACAGTTGGTGGTGTTATCTGGCTCGGTGACCCGGCGCTCACAGCAGGCAGGGCGGAGTGGCGTGGCCTGACCTCCTGTCTGCGGAGAGGCCGGCTGGAGGCTGAGGAGAGGAGGGGGGGAGAGGAAGAGACAGGCAGAAAAGGACGAGGGCAAAACAAAATGCTGCACAAGAAACACACAACAACGTCCAACCCACAGCCACCCTCCCCAATATGAAATATGTTGAGACCATCTGGGTTTTTTTGTTTTTTTTTTCTTTTCCATACAAGCAAACAACAATACACTGTCAATACCAACAGGCTTGTGTGAGTGCACTTGTTTAATACTGCATGGATATAAATTACTGTTAGAAGTTAAAGGTCCTGGGTTTCACTGTACTAGGCAAACAGTATAGCCCTCGCTCCAGCGCTGTTCATGCCAGCAGTAACACTTTGACTGCGCGCTTAATGCACTGCATGAATTAACCGTGATGGGAATTTGTTGCGTGTGCAACTTCCTGTCTGGGAAAGTGTTGGAAAACCGTCCAGAACGCTTCAGGATAACATTTCCGTTTGAATTGTGTTAGAAACCTACATAGCCTGAGTTTTGACAGTTTTTTTTTTTTTTTTTGTTGAGAAAAATACATATATTAAGCATCAAAATTGTTTAACCAGTGTTATAAAATAACTGGGATTGTTTTTCTTTGTTTGTTTTTTTCGGAAACTAATAGAATTGTAGTCACTACAAGAAAATGTTACTTGACTTTAACATTTTTCAGGTTACTTTTATGATGTAATCTGCGAAATAAATATGATGCGACAGGTTGTTGTTGTTTTTTTACCCTCTGTTTTAAGTCGGACAGTTTAATCTGGAGAACAAAACCTATGAACAAACAAAAATGCAGAGACGGCAGAATAACGTGGGCACTAAAATAAGAAATCTTCAATTAATTGTTGACAATCCAATTGTATTCCAATGTTTGTTACTCAGATGCCAGGAATTGTGCAGAGCCTCGTGACTCCCTTCATTTGGCCAGAGGTGTTCCCCAGAGAGCCCTTCTCGAGTCTCTTATATTCATTCTACATGCCAACAATTATAATCATCACGTATCAAATAGTTACTTGAATTAAGTTAAAGATGGACTCTACTGCAGCTACACATTATTCTCCAAAGCGCACTTTCTCATCCTAAGAAAAAAAATTCTCCAATTCGACACCAATATTTTGTTTTTAAGTTGTTTTTTTATATGTTGAGGCAAATCAAGGTTCAGTTCTTGTATTCTGCTTGATGAACTGCTTTACTTTTAAATACAGATTCAAAAATTAAGTCAAAACTCAATTTTCTTTTTTGAATCAATCCTTTTATTTCTTATCGTGCCAAAAAATAAATAAATTTTAAAAAACCCTTACATCTGCCCTTTACCTCCATTGAATGATGATGATGTTATTGATATGGATGCCTGTTCACAAGTCGTATATGCCCTTGAAACAGTTTGCCATGGAGATTTGAGATTCATTTCATACATTAACAGTCTGACTCGTCTTTGCATTTTCATACCGGATGGCCTGTTTCACCTTGCATAGGCAAAACGTTAATTTCAAAAAGCTGTTCCTCACCTTCTCCCTTCAGATCAATAATCACATTTTGGAAACCAGATCCTGCACAAAAAAATAAATAAATAAATTGCGCACGTAAATTCATTTTTATTTTACTGCCCCATCAGCTTTTCCTGAAATGGTCAGAAGCATGCACACCAGCAGCAGACAGTTGATGGTTTTAGAAGCCGAAAAGCGAAGTGACGCGGTGGAACAAGTCAGTGGAGTGATGCTTCACGTTCAGTGGAGTTGAGGTCCCTCGACGCTTCTGCCTTCATAATAGAAACAGACGAGGATGATTTACCTCCGCAGCCACGGAGATGATCCATGCAGCAGATGTTTTACACTTTCTGACCATTTATTTGTGGAGTGGTAAAGCAAAGGCTGGGGGGGATCCGGGGAGGTGGGAGGGAGGGGCATAATTAGGATTTATGGACTGAATCTGCCGAGTTGCAAAGGCGACTGATGATCCCTTCTGTAAGAAGTGTCTTTGTGTGCTAGGTGAGGGATAACGGACGGCGCCATGTTGACAAGGGCAAGGACGAGAAGTTAGATGTTTTAGCGCTGCTCAGTGGGCCCCTCATCCGCTTAGTGCGGGAGCGAAGGCATCGCATGTCTGTGCAAACACAATTCCCTCTTTAGCACACACACACACACACACACACACACACACACGCAGACAGACGAAGAAAAACATGTCCGTCTCTTTAAGAAAAGGATGAAGTGGCGCTTGGGTGGATGCTAACGCTACACGAGTAGCATGAACGCTGACAGGCACAGGCACGTTTCTGCAAACATTGAAATGCGCAAAGAGGCTGATTAATGATACACATGAAAAGATGAGCGCACTGCAAAAGCACAAAATCCTATCACGTCATTTTTGGTCAAGTTTCTAATGCAAATGTCTCACTTGTAATATTTATGTTCAGGCAAATTAACTTTTAACGTAGCAGTTTCTTTTTCTTACATAAAGGAATTATTTACGTAAAACAGGCCTCTATATCTCACTGAAAAGTGAAGCTTTGTGTTATTTTCAAGTGTGCCGAAGCATTTGAACTACAAAGTAGACCAAAAATACTTTGTAACATTTTGCATTTTTGCAGAGTAAAAGTGGCCATCTGAATGCAACAGGAGCTGCGTTTCCATTACCAATGTGCGCTGAAATTTTGCCAAGATTACATGAACATTGAGAAAACGCAACTTTCCAATTGTTTATATTAAGTAAGAAACGCGTTGAAAATCACACGTGAATAACTGTGTTCACATGACAGTTCATTAAAGATGACGTGGAACACGAAGTGACGCAGAAAAAGTGTTTAAATTGCAGTTTTCCAAAATAAACCAAAACGCCTCGTCCTGGCACCAAAACTGTTCAGCAAAACACAAAAGCAAAATTGTTGTTTCCATAAACCAAATTCAACTTTAAAATCTCAAAATTGCGTATGGAAACATCAAATATGGTCTGTAACCGTAGCAGCAATCAAAAAAGTAAAAAAAACTAAACCAAAAAACAGGATTATTTCCTCTAATGTATTTTGAAAATCTCATCGTCATCAACACTGTGTTATGAAAATGGCTCATCGTCTGTTTAATTTCCCCTCTACCAAGTATCACACACACAATGCGGTCGGCATCCCGACGTCCTCCAGCCCGACTTGGCTCTCTCGAGGTCGCCGAGGCAACAGGCCGCCCTCAGACGCTCGGCATATGTCCGAACAGAAACTTCTTCTACTGCGAGCGATTCCGTTTTATTGGAGCGTTTTTATTTCATGGCCACGCCGCCCGGCCGCGCACGGTCGCAGCTCTGAAGTACCTCGGCTGCATCGGTCTAATGGGGAGTCGACCAGATGACTCCCGTTTTTATCTCTGGTTCTTTTTTCCTAGCCAGTAGCCCGAAGCTTGCCAGTGGCCATTTAACTGGTTATTTACAGTAAACATGACTATATCCCCTCAAAGGCGTTGCCAGCATTTGGTGGCAAGAGCAAAGAGTGTTAAATTGGTACTGAAATGTCGACGTCTGGATTTCCTTCTCTCCCTGTTTTTTTGGAGTTTTTTTCCCCCCCTTGCAATCGATGTGGAGCAGGGTTTGTTGGTCTAAATGTTAGCACTTTGGAAGAGCTCCACAGCTGTGGGCGCCCAGATCACATTGGAGGCTTCGCCGGATACGCACACTCACAGACGGACACGTACACACACTGCTCACTCAAACTCTGACAGGCAGCCATGTTGGGCTGGCAGCTGAACAACACAAAGCTTTTATCTGTCAGTGGTCAAGCCTGACTGAACCCCTGCTACATTATAGCCACTCACACACACACACATACACACACACACACACCCACCCACACACACCCAGTCTGTCCCCTCTCTCTTTCACACACACACATGCGCTTTGAAAAAGTGCCATTTCTATTTTTTTTTTTTTCTCTTTAAAACCTGGCTCAAATCTGCTCTTTTCCGGAAATTAGCCATCTGTGCTGCCCGTGAGTGACAGAATGTTCATATCAATCCTTCCAGGAGATGATGAGCACTCCGTCTGCACAGACAACACCCACACACATGCGCGCGCCCGCGCACACACACACACGCCCACACACACACACACACACTCAGCCACGTTTCCAGGAGCAAGTCACTCGTGAATTTGTTTTCACCAAGGATAATGGTACAAAGTGAACCCTCCATTTGAAACAGATGATTTTCATACCCCTTCGATCGGTCTGTCGTATCAGTGCAGCACGTTCATCCACAAACACACGACTTTGACATCATGCCACACGTGACAGAATGCAAGTGGAAAGGGGGGGAAACGGAGAGCAGACAAACACAAACAGACTTCCAAGTTTCCTGCAGGACAAAGATGGCTGGTGGTTAATGAATCTTAGTTAACACCATTAGACTGAAAGATGAGAGCTGTCCGAAAGCTACTTCCTGTGTGTGCGGAGTGTTTCTGTTTTTTCTCTCCCTTCCCCTTCCCCTCCTGTCTCTCTGTCTTCTTCTTCTTCCTCCCTGCCTCAATATTTTACGCTTGAATTTCGACGAATGGCTTTCATCAGCAAAGCGCATCTCATTAGCGGCGATGATGCACCGTATGTTGATCATCATCATCTGTGAGTGGACTGATGAGCGATGAATGTCAGCCGTAATGGAGGCGACGGCGACGCGTCCCGTAAACCCGCCGCGACACGCACCCGCGCTAATTACCCCGCGTAGCGCCGTTACCGGCAGCAGAATGACTGCAGCAGGCCCCCGTAGGAGCAGAAGTGGAAATGACAATCATAATGAACCATATCAGGTGCATCAGTTCACTAAATGCAAGCTGTGTCTGGGATGGAAGAAGAAAATAAATAAATAAATAAGATAGAACATTCTCCAGGCCTTTACGTCTGGGGACAAATTTGCAAAACTGATGACGGATAGATACGATTAATCTGGTGGAAACGGCTTTGGGATAAACAGGTCTGTGTCCCAAAGTAGCACTATCTACAAAACTGTCTTATAACTAATAAATTGTGCATATGTTGTTTTTTTATTTTGAGTTGACATTTCAAAGGTAAATGTTTTCCTCCATTCATTCTAAGGCAGATTTTTCTCATGTTTGAGGTTGCAGGGAGCCAATGAGACAAATTTGCAAGAGGTTATACATGTATGTGGCAGTACAATACATTTCACAATACAGTGCTACATCAGCAATTGTACTGCCGAGATGTCAACTGCATTTAAAATAAGCACAATTCAACTCACAACTAATGTTGCTTCGAAGCACTTAATGAAACAAATAATCGGCTTATGTACAAAAATATGAAATTTTGACCAATTTTAGAGAAATTCTGATTCAGTTTCAAGTCATTGAAACACAGAAGTACAGTAAAGGGTTAAAAAAAGGTTAAACAAGGATTCTCCAATTCATTCTGGATGGAGAGAAAATACTAAAAGCTTGATGACCTTACTGCATGTAAACTTCTGAATTTGAAGAAAGCAAAAAACTAAATCTCCTGCTGAGCATTGACATTTGCCAAATAGTGATCGCTTTCATAGAAAATGTTAAGTTTAATCTGATAGAGTGAGAAAATGGTTTTTATGTGTTGTTGTTTTTTTTTTTTTTATGACACGAGACACGGTGTTGAGAATGGGAAAGATGGGAGAACATGCTAATAGAGACATGTGGGTTGATTGATCTTGAGTAAGGAGATGAGAACTGATGCTGCTATTGCTAAAACAAGACATGTTCACTTACCAGGGTTTATTTCTCATGAGGACGATTCTGACATTGTGAAGGAAATAACCCTGCCGACATGTTTCTCTAAATGTTTGTAATGTTTTCATATTAAAACATAAACATTTTGACGTTAAAGAAACAGTTGCTAATGTTAGCCCCTTCTGTCCAGACAAAATTACGTCCATGTTTTTCAACGAACGCAGCAACAAATTCAGAGATGAGACCAGCACAATTTAACCCACGATGCCTTGTAGAGGGGGGCATTGCCTGAGCCAGAGCTGCCAATAACTTAAAGAACCTTTGAAAGGCTTGATGACAATTCCTTGGCTTCGTTTGCATCAGTTAAATGGAGGCGGCGTGTTTTAAGGATGCCACAAACACATGGCTTTCTTGTCTAACGTCATAGAAAATAAAATCAGGGAGAGAACTGTGGACCTATATTTGGGGTACAATTTCCAGATGCCTGAAGGTGTCGCATTGATCTGTTCAGACATGTAAAGTGTGAGCACCATGTGAATGTCCAACTATCTTCACTACGGTGAGGACGGGTTATGTATCCCAAAGATTAACATGTTTTATACCAGAACGAAAGCAAAAGAGCTTAAGCTGCTGGTAAGGAAATATTGTAATTAACTCTTGATCTCCTGTTCAAACCATTCAGCTATGCAAAACACTTGGTGGGATCTAGCTAGTTTCCAAGTTTCTGAGCTTGCGCCTCACAGAGCACCTTCCTGACTCTGCTCCTGCAGAGCAGCCAGGAGCAATTAGCAAACAACTGCACATCTACTGAGCTCATTCTACAGAGCAACACTGCTAAAATCAATGCTAGAGTTAACAGAGGAGTGATGTCATCATGACTTCCTGAAGGCAGAGTTTCAGAAGGAGCGGAAGCTTCTTAAAGAGACAGAGGCCCAATTTCGAGGTGTTAAATTACAAATTTCTTTGACTAGATTGTGATATAACATGGCAGTATATACATGATACTGCCCTGTTTAATTTATGGAGTCAGTTTCTGTTGACTGAAGAAACTAAAATTGGAGTTTTTAGTCATTGCAACATTTATATAAAAAAGAAAATTACAAGTAAAAAAAAAAAAATTTTGCCACAGGAGGGACTGGTGCACTTTTCAAAAAAATCAACCAAAATGGTGAAGCTTGGAAGTCATTGGGTCTACAATGATAATGCCAAATCAGTTACAAATTTAGCAACTTAAACCCAACAAAGCCAATATTTATCGTGGCCATCACAAATCCCCGATCTCAGTCCTTCGGATATTTTAATAATGGGGTTCGAGGAATGCTGCCTGCAAACCTGACTCTGTTCTCTCAGGAGGAACAGCCCCAAACTCCCAACAATCAACTGCGACTTCTTCACTAAATACATCGACATGTTTAATTCACTTTGGTTTTCACGGCATGATAGAACAAAAGAACTATAAAGCGTCTCAGAACTAGTTTTGATTGTCCGTTAGAAACGAACCCTGGCATAGAAACACGAAGCGAATATTAACAACAGTCGTGCCACTGACTCTTGTTCAACGCAGGTGTTTCCCTTCACAGGTGACAGAAGGAATGCCGAGGTAGCACTATATATTTTCCCCCCCCTTTTGTCTGAAGGCGTTATTTTGTGATATCACACCTCATGCTAACTTGCTAATTATTGAGAGCCAGGGTAACAATAGCAGACGACTCTTTTGTCCTCTCACCACTCAGGTTTCGACTGCTGATGCTGTGATACTCCTTAAAAAAAAACCCCTCTTTGGCTGCTACACAAATGAGACAGAGAGAGAAAACACCGTCTGTAAAACACCCTCGGGGCTCCAGTCTCAAAACCAGTGGTCAGTCTGGAAGCTGTGGGTGGTTTTTGGCCAAGCTGCTTGTTGTTTTTCAGCAGCTTCAAACTTATTTTTTTTTCTGTCGCTTTACTTTTTAGTTGATCAGAGCACTTTCTTGTTATTATTTTTGACTTAAAATGTAGCATTTTCTTCAGCGGGCAAACATTCACTCCAAAACAAATACACAGACGCAAATTCTCCTGTCGCTCTCTTCTGCCCGCGTGTGTTTATTCCTAAAAGTCAGCTGGACGAGCTGGTCGTCTCGCCTAATCCGAAGTCTCCGACTCGTACGGGAAGAGTGCGTTGGAAAGAAAGGAAGAAAGAAAGAAAGCAGTGAGCGCGCACCTCCGCTCCAGTTTGAAGAGATTTATGAGTGGACCGAACCAAAGAGTCTACGAGTGTGTACAGAGGCAGAGTTTGTGGGGGGAGAGATTTACGATCCCCTGTTTGGGTCATAATTCAAAGTTCATGCTCACATATATCACATTTTGAATCACATAGATTATGAGAGGGAGCAGATTTATCATACACAAAGGTAGCACATGTGCAAGCTCTGAAAAGGCAGAGAAAAGCACAAAAAAAAATAAAAATAAAAAATAGACGCTCCCAAACTCTCACACCAGATGCTTGTTTCATTCTAAGGCAACATGATCCTGTACTTACAGTTAGCCTTGTAATTTACTGACCCGGAATGTTACCAGTGATTGCTTTTAAAATACGACCAGTTTGTAACTATTCATCTTTACTTGCATCAAAGCAAAAGTTTATATATATATATATATATATATATATATATATATATATATATATATATATATATATATATATATATATATATATGTGTGTGTGTGTGTGTTTCTCTTAAAACTTCCTTTCGGATCATAGTGGCTGCAAGACTGTATCGAGTATTAAAAATGGCTCGACGCTGACGTCACGTTCGAGCGCAGGAGCGCCTCCTTTACAAGTCTATCTTGATGTAAACTTTACTTTTCTATTTCCAATGATTTACTGTTTGGAGTGGGTTAAATATTTCATGTGCCACCGAGGCCGCTCTGCTGAAACCCATTCTGCTCTCGGCACACAAGCCCATCTATTTCTGTTCCCGTTTGTTAAATATTAACCACACATTGCCACTGTCTCATCCACTGTGAATAGGTGTAAGTGTGTTTATGTTTGGGAGACGGAGATAAAATCTCTATTTGTGTGTTGTGTGTGTATGCATCAAGTGTTTTAGCGGTGTGGATTTTAGCTTCAGCAGTGATCTGCTTGGTGTCACAATAATAACAAAACTCATGCTAGCTATTGTAATACCTAGCATGAGTTTTTAAAATACATTTAAAAATGGTAAATAATAAGCAGTAATTAATGATGTATATTACAAGGGAAATTGTTGTAAAACACAGTCACAGCGATAATTTAAAATTAAAATATTATTGCGAAGTAAAATACTATTATAGCAGTTAGCATAGTTAGCAGTGGTAGCGTTATGAGCGTTAGCAGCAGCGTTTTTCCATGCGTGTGTTGCAGACAATGTGGAGCCTCACCTTGTTTGAGAAATACTTGACATGAATCTCAGCTAATTCTCTGATAGAAAGCGGCTGAAAGTCTTGCTCTCTCTCGCTGCGCTGCAGTATGAATAAACCGCAAAACCAGAGCAGCCACCTTCTCTGCCCAGTTGTTTTAAATAAACATGAATAATAACGAGGATTAAACAGAAAAACAGCCAAATGAAACCTTCGTTACATCCGTCACATTGGCCAGAGCAGAAAGGGGCAGTAGCCCAGGCCCTAAGCTTTAGGGGGGCGGCTCAAAGATATGCCAATATTGTCCTTTATATGAACATCATAGTCTATGTGAACCCGGCCCTGAGTATCACAAACAAGTTTATGAAAGTTCTGAAAATTTTCATCCCTTTTATTTTCTTTGTTCTGTTTCATGTGTTTCTGTTTCTCCCCTCCTGAAAAGCGACTGACCTTCATAGCAAGTTGTTTGTTTAAATTTCCTCCTTGAAGATGAGTGGCTGTTCCTCTGGTATCACAATCCTCTCCACCTTCTCACAGGCTGGAGTGTACACTTGTGCTGGGTACAAAATCAATCAAGTGCAGTCGTATGTCTGTCGCGCAGTCGGCTTCTCGCTTATTGATTGGTTGAAGTAAAACCCGCAGGGTAAGACATAATTTCCACACTGAAACTTAATTTCTTGCATCATACTTTTAATTGCTGAGCGCTTTTCATCTTTTAGACCCTTTACTTTTTCACCATTCATTTGCAGTTTTAGTCTTTTTTGTGTACGGCAGAGATTCTCCTGCCCAGTGTTGCAAACCTGTTGCAACTTTTCCTACCGTCTAGTTTTAAAAAAGAGGACAACTTTTTTCTGGTGTAACCACAGACTAACTCAAAAGCTCATATTCAACTCACTGCTTGCAATGAGCATCTTAAAGGGCCAGACGCAGCGGTCCCTCCCAGCCTGAGTCCAAAGAGGTGATGTTTACCTCTTTGCATACAGAGACCAAGGACATTTTCACAAATGATAGTCTGACAAGGTCGATTCAATTGGGGACCAAAATTGCAAAATTTATATTTTCAGATAAAGTAATTTGCTTTCACAATGCAGCATGTCAAACGATCTAAACCCTTCAGAAAAACTTTTTTCCAAGAACCGTGGAAGGAAGGACTTGAGTGCAACTTCCTGCCTCATGAAATGTAAACAAAAACAGAGTTTTTGTGATGAAAACTCAAATTTTAAGAGTTGTAGGATTTCTCTTGTCTTTGGTAAAAGACAACAAGCTACTTCTCCCGTTCGCCTAAGACGTGTGAGTTTGTTTTGTTTATATTTACCCAGGATGCCTTCGCTATAGTCCACTTCCTGTTTTTGGAGCGGTCTCTGGTCCACTTGGAATTCATATACACATTTTAACTGCATCAGAGTTCACTTCAACTGAACCTAGTCTGCTAGGTGTCAAGGCAGACTGGAGTTTGATTGTTTTTTTTTTTACATAAAATAAATACATTTATAGGTTTTGATCATTATGTAAACTAGGGGATGATGTCTTTTGATGATTTTCAGCGGCGTTTTTTGGCAGCAGCATTTCTTGCATGGCTGTTTCATGCAGACCATTCAACAGTTAGTGCACAGCGTGTGGATGTAGTACAGCAAACATTGATATTTTAAATGTACATCAGACTTTTTAGAAAGTCTCAATTGGAAAACTAGCAAATTTCTACAGTTTAACATCCGCCTTGAATTAAAAAATGGTTTCTGCTAAAAAACTAGCTGGGGAAATAGCAACAGGAGCAACTTTTTATTTAACATTATGACAGTTTGTTTTTGCACATTGTGTGCTCAGGGCAGATTATATGACTTTTAAAGGGGCATTTCCAAACTTCTCCAGCCCTATAAGTTTAAGTAGAATAACTTGTCTTATTGTCCCGTCTTGCGTAATCACTAATTTATACCTTTCTGTAAAAAGGAATTCACAAAAACAAAACAAAAAAATCTGTATTGTGTTCCTGACTCAGGTAGAAGAACACAGTGAGAATTCCCTTGTGCGGCTGATGCAATGCTACCCGTTTTTTTTGTGCGAACCCCTCTCGCCGGCCAGCGCCAGACAATTAACGAGAGTGTTTTGTTTTCTGGAGGCTCGGTTCTCGTGAAAGTCAGCGTGATGAAGCTCTTGTTTTTTATCTTGACCTTGTAGGATCCTCCATCACCCTTCCAAATTAATATTCAAAAGCCCTTAATTAAAAACCCGCCACCCCATCCTTCTCTGGAGCAGGATAAACAAATCCGGGGCTCTGTTTGTTCCCTTCTGGCCCATCCCATACTCTGTTTTAATGATTTCACTTCAACCTCAGAAAAAGGGCTGGTAAAAAAAAAAAGAAAAAAAAAAAGATGCAATGTGGCACAATGCAGCAGAATGTGACATAAAAAGATGAAGACAAGACATAGCTCCGGGTGAGTGAGGAGAGAATGGGGGGTTTGGGGCGGGCTTGGCGGGGTGGTGAACAGTATCTCAGAGTTGTAGTTAATTACAAAAAGCATTAATGTTTTATTAACCCCTTTATCAGTAATTAATCACGGGTCTTTGATGTAAAGTTCAGCTTACAAAAGCACAAGAAGGGGAGGAAAAAAAAGAAAGGAAACTCTCATCCGTATTAGCCCATTAAGCCGGCTGGTACGGACCAGTCTCGCTAACTGCAGAGTGCAGGACAGCCTCCGCAGGCATTAAAGCATTTGTTTTGACAGCGCTGTTTGTTTTCTACTCCCAGAAGCCATTGCAGTGCACCTCGAACTCCCACTAGTCTCTCACCAAAAGAGCCAGTTTGCATTTCAAATATGATGGAGCAATTGCATATTGTACACAAAAAAAGTCTACCTTTCCCACCTAATGCCTGCCTGCATTTCTTAGCTATGTGTGTTACCTGACTGGAGGACAAAATGAGATTCCCCCCACCCTTTTACAGCGGTGAAGTCCCTGCTTTTCCTCTTCTTCTTGATTCTATGATGTGTTTTTTTTTGTCTTTAGGATATCATGGTATAATGAATACCTCGTGTTACCGGGATCGTTGTCGTAGCTGTTTAACAGGCAGGTATTTTGCTGTAACGCATATTCTCAAACTAGCTGCTCAGGACACTCAAGAACACACATGTGAAACTGTCGTAAAGGCAAATGAAGGTAGGATATAAAACAAAAAACCCGTAACAAAAGTTGTTTATGCATGTCTGTATCATAAACGCAAACTTTACTGCTCTTCGTATGATGCAGTTTTTGTTCGCTCAAAGGCAACGCCGAAAAAAAACAACTTTCCCAAATACACTTTCTCATTTGAAGATATATTTGTGATTGTTTAGAATGAGTCATTTAACAACATTTCCTTTTGTATTTGTCACTTTTTTTAAAACAAAGGTCGATCTTCTTGGAGGCAAAGACTGTTAATGTCAAGAAAATTGTTTTTTAAACTTAAATGGAAACCATGCAGTCTTTATACCGGGTTGGGGTGAGGGTTACTTGCTGTAACCTCAGGGTGAGTCCAGTGCAGATCGTCTGGGGTGTGTGATTGACGGAGATTGACGGTGTGTGACAATTCATTATGCAGT
Organism: Poeciliopsis prolifica; assembly: GCF_027474105.1. Classification (NCBI taxonomy): domain Eukaryota; kingdom Metazoa; phylum Chordata; class Actinopteri; order Cyprinodontiformes; family Poeciliidae; genus Poeciliopsis; species Poeciliopsis prolifica. The sequence goes on along the minus strand of NW_026562392.1, from coordinate 5,601,231 downwards.
TTGCTGTCCTTGTTACAGTCTAATCACCTTTCCTTCTTACATCACTTAACAGGGTAAGCTGCCAAATCATCTATTTAGACTTCAACAAGTACATGAACAGCACTTTATACTGCACATTCTCATTGCATTGTCTTATAAAACGGAGTCTGAGCCCGGCCCAGCGGTCAAACAAATAATTTTGCCCCAACACTCACCTGAAATTCAGGTCGGGTTCAGGTCCAGGTTGGGTCATAAATCTAAACTCTACACCACATGTTGTGTGTCCAGTGGAATATTTTATGTCCTGGTATCCTGGTCTTGTTGATGATTGATGGTGTGTTTGAGCTCCGTCTTGGGTTTTGTATTTATTTATTTATTTATTTTCTATCATCATGGGGCAAGAGGCGAGGTACGCCATGGAAAAGTCTACTTTTTAAGGCTCTTCATAAAAGCTAACCTCGAGCGCCAACAAATGTGCATTGTTCTGCATTTTTTGGTTACCATTTAATAACTTCAGTGTGGGCTAAACATACACTTAAGGATTTGAAGAAAAAAAAACAAAAACGTTTTTTTCCATAGCTTGAAGTAAACAAAGGCAGTTAAAACAGCAGGACACAAACCTCGCTGCCAGCTAGCCTTTGGCGCACGCTGTCACACTCGTATAATCGCTCAACACCGCTCAGTCCACTTGGGTAAAACACACAAGCAAACATATCAGGTAGATTTCAAGCAGGATTCAGACAGAATACTATCACCTCAGTGCCTGTCTTTAATAAGGATGTATAATAAAATGGTTTCAAGATGGAAAACATTAAGGAGCGCAAACTGAACTGACTCTTTGAGTCTATGGACTTGTGAACTCTTCCTTTAAGGAAGAAATTCACAGATTTTAAGCAAAGCTTCATTCTGTCATTCAAAGATCTTGAACTAAGCTAAATAAATGAAACTTACTTTTATGTCCGGTTTTTGGTATCGGAAGGCTAAACATAGATGATAGGCCTTGAAAATATTTCACACAACTATACATATTTTCATAAGTAGATTTCTGACTGTCATTGGTAGTACAAGATTTTATTTAGGGGCATTTATTTCAAAAACCCCAAAACACTTTTCCTTCAGTCTTCATAATCATGGTCCACTTTTTGTTTGTCTGGTCTACATGTCAACAAAATACACTGAAGTGTTGGGTTTTAGTGTGATATGCAACATAATATACATAAAGCAAAGATGCTCAGCCCTGTTTTAATTCCCATCAATTGAATATGAATATTTTCTATTAACAATTAAAGAAATGTAATCCTGTTGCGTCTTCTTTCTACTTTATTATTCACCACTTTGGGTTTTTCTCTCACATAAATCCCACTACAATACATTGACACTTGTGGTTTAGAACATTACAAAATGTAAAAAAAGAAAAGAAAAAAAAAGAAGTATGAACACAAGCGACCGGCCACTGTCTCTATCCACCTTTGACCCCGGCCTCTCTGCCTCTCAGGGGGCCGTCTGGGGTGATCCCGGGGTCAGGGGGTGAAAGAGAGGCCAGCTGGACTATGAGAGGGTGATGATGAGGTCAGCAGACCCAAGAAACTCTGCAGTCTATTTGCGTCCGTGTGTGTGGTGTGTTTGCGTGTTTCTGTGTGTGTCCAGTGGGGGGCCGAGGGGCGGCACGCAGGGGGTGCTGGAGTGATATTTGGGGTGAGAGTCAGGTCAGGTTGCCTGTGTACACTGAGGCCGGGGTGTGCTGCACGGGTCACCTACTGGTCACCGAGGAGCTTCCTCCCTCTTCTGGTGCCTTCCCAGTGGCTAATTATTACCCCTTTGTCCCACTCGAACAAACACTCCCAGTTAGCAGCAGATGGATTGGCAGTCAAGATTGTTAGAAGAAAGTGAACTAAATGCTCCTCTCTCTTTTTTCCCCCCCTTCCACCCACCACCACCTCCTCCTCCTCCACCTACCCCAATCCTGAAAACACAGGCATAAACACACATGACTCCCCCCCACTCTCTCCCAATCCAGGCACATTCCCTTCTCTGCAAAAGTACAACAAGACACTAGAGGCCATGTTACCATTGTTGATGCTTTTGTTGTTATTGCTTCTGCCTGCCTTGATTAAATTAGGAAATCCTTTAAGTCGGCAGAAAAGAGGGGAGCGTTGTTTTATTATTAAAGAGGAAAGAGACACCCCGGCAAACGTTGCGCCGGTTAATGAGAAGTACAGCACAGTGCTTCAGGACTTGAAGATTTCAATAACATGGCACAGCAGAACACCCCCCCCAAAAAAACCTCAACACTACTCCGCCCTTCCACCCCTCTGTTGGGGGGATAATACAACCCCTCACCCCTTTCCCCCCCAACTCTCTGTGTAGTTGCTCTTTCCTTGTTTTCCTTGTTGGCAAAGCAGGCTATAGGTGCCGTCTGAGAGACATATGTAGTTCAACAGTCTGTATTTTCTTTCTGTTGTTGCCTGTAAGCTCCCCTTCTGTTCCCCCTCGCCCCCCACCTCATCTTTCCCGGGTTTTTTTTTTTTTACACAAACAATTTGCCTGTTTTTCTTTAGATTTCACCTTGATATTTTCATTGCATGGGAAGACGTGGATTTGACGAATTCTGTTGTTTATTTCAATGAAACCCTCTCTGGGGGTGTTTTCTTCCAAATTTGTGCAAAAATAACAAACTACTTACAATGTGAAATAATAATAATAAGAAGAAGAAGAAGAATGAAAAAAATACCAATAAAAAGAGGGAATGTCACAAATTTTCCAAAAGAGCTCAATGAGGAAGTGGGATTTTTGTTGAGGGCTTTATTATTATTGGTTGGTCTCAACAGGTCCATTTGGTAATATTTATTTATTTTTTAGTTTGTAACTGGAGACTAAAATCCAACGAACCACACTAAGAACTAGAACGTTTTCCTACTGTTACTATTTATCCTTTGGGAAGAAATGGCCAAAAAAAGTGCAAACTCTTGCATTCCAGTTTCACCCGATATCCTAAATCAAGTTGTAATCCATGAAAGCTGCGCTCAGTTCGCCACAAAGGCATTTTTACTAGCATCCACGACATGTAAAGGTGGAGCAAAATGAGAAGTATTCTCTCATCAAGTTCCCTAGAAACTCAAACTCAGCAAAACAGAATTAATTCCAGATTCGAGAGACCATTTCACGCCGAACCAGTTCAGTTGGATGTACTTTCGAGTACATCCACTGCCCCTTTCCACATCTACTATTAGCTTGCACGAAGGAGATTTCTGTTTCAGCTGCAGTTGCTAAACGACAGATTGCAACGCCGCCAAGAAGGAATCCAAACAGAAATGCCAGTTCCAGAAGAATGAGGATCTCGTCTTTTATTTTCTTTATTTCTGTCACACAGATTGTCGCGTAGGTGGATGCCACTGGCAAGGCAAGGTCACAGTCGCCGTGCGGATTTAGCGTGTGCGTGCGCTGATTTATTTTTTATTTTTTTCTCTCTCTTTTCCGCGAATGTGTTTTAACTTCTGCTGTTCGGAGTGGGAAGCGGGCACATTACATTGTGCATGAATTTGCCAGAGTGTGAGCGGCTGCATCTGTTGTTTAGAGGGTCGTGTCAGATTGTGGCTCCATCAGACATACAGCACCTGCACAGCCTCCTACACGAATGCTGTTTTCCCATACAGCCAACACCGCGCGTGTGTGAAAACAACGCCCCGCGTTATGTTTACGTACACACACTGGTAGTCTTTGACCAGGGAAAGCAATAAACAGACAGCAGTCTTAAAAACATGCTCTTGATCGCTTAATGTGTCTAATCTCCTGAAAGCGGTAAAGGAAACTCAGACTATATCATTATAGCTGTCTGTCAAAGGTGCTTCTACCTTTGTTTGTAGCGCCTTTAATATCGTGTCTGACTGTGTTTCAAAGCTAAAATCAGAATTTGATCACTTCAGAAGAACTCTGCTTTCTCGTACTAATTTCAGCGATGTATTGCACATCGTCAGGGTCGGAAGAGACTGCAAAGAATATTTCTCCTTGGAGATCATGCTGCTTCCAAGTGAAAGGTGTCTGAACAACTTTCACTTGTCGCTTATGGAGCTCCGTACGTGCAGATGTATTGTGGTGACACTGATGGCTTCTTTCTCAAAAGAAACAAAAAAGAGCAAGAGGCAAGACAACAACAGTGTTTTTTTAACGTCACGCTGCATGGTTGTTATTCAACTCGGAAGCACTACGATGAGAAGAAGGTAAGTTAGCAGAGGCTATGTGTCGCTGTATGTTGCTTGGGAAACCTTGAGTCCCAATGCATGACGTAGAGCACTTACCCCGGTGTTGTGGGCTGTATACAATGTTTCGTGGAAAGGCATTCACTGACTGCTTACTCTTGATTTGAGAAGGATTTCTGGTGTTGACGTGGTCAGCAAATTCCCAGGAGCTCAATCCAGGCCCGGATCTGTGGGACATGCTGGACAAATCCAATCCAAGCAGGCCCCACTTCACAACTTCAAATACTTTTTTTCTCAACATCCTGGTGCCATATTTTACAGCATTCCTTCAGGGAGTCATTGGAGTTGGTCATAGACACTGTTGGGTAGATGGTGGTGATATAACATTGCACCGATCAGGCATAATCATTTTGTGTAATTAGTGTGTTTGCCACATCTTTACCACTACTGAGGAAATTTACACAAGGCCAACTAAAATAATGGAGTGGTAATACTAAACACTTTCAGTCTGCAGCCGGTACAAAATAGCCCAGCCCTTTGTTCAGACTGTATGCTTTGCTTGATACAGAGATTCTGAACTCTTGACTTCTGAGAAATGATTGCTTGCTGGTGACGTGGTCTCTTGTTTGAATTTTACGTGATTGGATGCGATTTTACTCAATGCTAACGTTTGGCTCCATGAAGCTTTCCGTAATGCCCAAAACAGTCTTCTTGCACCTACTGCTATTGCTCAGTGTTTGGAAGGATGGCGAACATGGACTGATTGGCTTTCTTCACTTCCTCCACTGCCTTTCTTCACTTCCTCCACTGCCTTTCTTCACTTCCTCCACTGCCAGCAGGAAATAAAGGAAATATACGGAAAATATATACTTGTTTACATTTTTTTTTGCACAATTTAAGTGACTGGCACAGCTTCCTGAAGTAGCGTCTAACAATTAAGCTAACAGTAGGAAGCACCAATAGGTAGTTTGATAAAGAAATGCATATTAATTATGATCAATATAGAGTCTCGTCTTATTCTTAGCATATAGTGAGTTTTGTGTGCAAAAGAAAAGTGAGCAACCGAAGTCATACAATGTTTAATTGTCCCTGGAGAGAAAGTTAAGAAGAGAAAGCTGCAGCTAAAGCAGTCAATACTACAGAGGAAAAAAAAACCTTTTACTTTTTCTTCCTTACTCATTCCACAGCAAGGTTATCAGTGAGATACAGGGCCAAAGGTCAGACAGGACTCCTCTCTGTGAACCCCCGACCCTGTCGTGACCCCGGGACAATAAGATTCATCAGGCTGATTTTCCTGATGAGTTCACAAAGGTCATCTCCTCTTCGAAGACGCGCTGAGCTCCCGGCAGCCACTTGGGTCACTGTTCCTGAAAGAGCCACCAGGCGTCCGGCCGCACAGAAAGGATACGCCCCGCATAAAAACGAAGAACATCCAGAAAAAAAGAGAGAGGAAAAACAAAATGGACAGTGACACAAATATTCCCTGGATCTCTGATGTTTCAGGGTGACGAATCTGCAGAGATCACCCCTTGACCTTTTGGCCGAAGCGGCCCTTATGGGTAATGATGATCCTGATGGCTTGACAGCCATCTTACCCGGTGGCCATCTGGAGCAGCTGACATGGCGGCTGATTGAGAAGGAGACTTACCACAGGCCATGAATTGATTTTTTTTTTCTTTCTATGATCCCATCCCTCCACTGAAGACTGAGGAGCTCTGAGCAACATGAACTCTGACCTTTGATAGTTGAACTGGAGGTCACTGCCAATGCGTTTTTCACCGTCTTTATCACATCCAAACAACAAAATATTAACTCGTAGCAGCTTGGCTGCTTCCTGTCATGTCTTTTTTTCTAGATTAGACATTTTTTTAGCTTGTATTTTTCAAAAATAAAATGAATTGCTACTATAAGTGTGTGGTCATGTTTTGTTTTGTTTTTAGATCTTGCTTATTTGTAGCTCTTGTCGTCGTTTTATGATGTTTGTGATGTTTGAAAGGGCCCCATCTTACAATCTTCTGCTTCCTCAAACCAGTTTCCTTCCGGGATTTCCCTGCACTGAGCTCCAACCAAAGTAAAGCACGTCAACAGCATGATGCTAACTAACTCCACCAACATTTTCCCAGTCACTGGTTGGAGTGAATCAGAGTGGATGATGTGCAGTGTGGGGCGCATATCCCCACATTTGCGAGAAAGTAGAACCTGCTCCTCCACACGTTTTCTTTTTTATTTCTCTTTCTTTCTCTGTGTGCCGATTCTTCTCCGTCTCCTTTATAGAACCGAGAGTCCTGAGTGCAGAACCGTCCCGCCACTACTATGTTTTACTGAGGTGTTCAGTAGAATTCTCCCGCCAGAATCCCAGTCGGCTGGTCTTCTGACTAACGATCTTCTTGCTCATGTTTTACCATAACTTTCGGTGAACAGGCACGTCTTGCTAAGGTTTGAAGCTGTGCCTTTCTCTTTCTATTTCTTGAACGGTTGGATCGAGAGGGCCTGACTGCCTTTGCAAGGCTCTATAAAAACAGATTTCCTTCCCTCAGTCTCTCTCGTGGCTCTGTCGTCCCCAGTAGTGATTTCTTTAAACCTCTACTTCATAAGTGATATGCTGCTGATCTTCTGCTGATTGCAAATGTTTAGGGCGTGGAGGACCAAAGCAGGTCGCAACCATTTCTAGCTCTGTTGCAAGACCCACTCTCCTCTCTCCTCCAATTGTTGCGATGCCTCTAACATCCAGAACCGTCCACGCCCCTTAAACAGACACCTACACAGACCACGGCGACTGTACAGTGATCCCCGTAATCCGACAGGCTCCGGCAGTGACTGATAGCTATTGTTGCGTCTGCAAGCTTTTTGTCATCTGACAAAGAGATGTGGTTTTGGCCCTCATCCCTCCGCATCATCCTCTTCCTCAGCCTCTCTCTCTCTGTCTTTCTGTCTTTCTTGCTCTCTCACGGGGATATGTAGGGGCCTTCTGCACCCCTATCATGATGAGTGATGGAGTCTCGAGGATTGGCGGGAAGGAAGAGGGCGGCGCTCTCAAAGACGGCCTTCATCCCAGGAAGCCCGTAAAAAAGCTTAATGGCGCGAACAAATGTCTGAAAACGCAGTTTGTTCGCTGTCAAAATCGAACAAACGAATTTGATTAAAACGCTGAATGAGACGTTGACTTTACAGCACAGGCGTTAACAAGCGACTGACATGTTTTCGCCGCTCAGACGCTTTTATTTAAATGTATTTTTTTTGGGGTTGTTTTCTGCTCTTTTTTGCTTGTTTATTATCATGATAATGAAGTCACAGTGTCGATGTCATCAGGAGAAGTCTAGCATTTTGGCCTGGTTCCACTGCTAATGTATGCAAGAGTCGCACCCCCCCCCCCCCCCCCCCCCCCACAGAGACCCCTCCTTAACGTCTCTGCCAGGGAGAAGCTACCAACCAAAATGGCTTCTAATTGAGCGAACTAGAAACAATAAAAAACACAAAGACCTGACAGGAGATATATGAGGTTCTGTGAACATTCCGTGGAGTTTTACATGTAGCTTTGAAATTTGCTCCTTAACATGTTCCTGAGATGAACCGAACCACTGCGAACGATTAAAAAAAGAAAAAAAAAGAGGGCTTTGTTTTTCTTTTCTCCTCCTTTGTGACAGCAAGGATTTCAATGTAATGAGTGGGAGTGACGGAGCACTACTGACAAGCTTAAAGCACTATAAATGTTAGGACAATACGAACTGGCAGACTGAATGCGTGTGATTTCGCTCTTTTGAAAGCGAAAGACACATTTTCTTTCCGCTTTCCTCCCTTTCTTTAGTCTTTTTTCTTCTTTTTTTTTTCTCTCCACTCCTGTTTTTTTTGTACTCGTGCCATTTGTCTCAATGGCCCCTCAGTGCACCGTGGGGAATAGCAGCAGCACTTGCGCCATGTGTGAGACAAAGAGAAAGGTCTGTTTCAACACCATCAATCCCGCAATCCCACACAGTGACGAGCGAGAGATAGTCGCCATCTGTGGACGTGTTTCTCATCACTGTTGCCGAAAAGTAAAAACTGCACCAAGCAAAAGTTAAAAGTGTGAACGCCTCAATGTGGCGTTTTGTCTAGGTGTTTTGGAGATACCTCCCACTATATTCCGCCTTGCCTTTAGTTTTAAATAGCACAGCATTTGCGGCGCGCGTCCACACGCGACATGGTGTTAAGTCTTTCTGCATGTTAAAAACACAGTTTTTTTTCTTCCTTTCCTCTCTCTGCACTTCCGTGTCACTCAGCCTCTGCTGTCTGCTTTTCCCTCATTCCCTCTTTTCCTTCATTCCCTCTTTTCCTTCATTCCCTCTTTTCCTTCATTCCCTGTCCCTGGCTGCAGCACAGCAGCTATTAGCTTTACAAATCCAGCCTTTGATCTCTGATTTGGGCGGGTGCCTAGGAAAGGAGGGGCACTCCGCGTGTGTGTATGGGTGTGTGTGTGTGTGCGCGTGTGAACGTGCGTGTGTGCATCGAGCTGTCTATGTAGGCCATTTGAGGGCTAGCTGGCACTGCAGAGGAGGAGGGTTCATGACCGGTCCACTTCTGCCGAGGTATTACAGAGGGAGTCGATTTCCAGGGAAGAGGCCATGATGATGATGCCTGTTCATTTGCATTTGTACTGAGCGAATAAGCAGCCTAATGGTTTAAATATAACTCACTCATGGCTCTCTCCTAACACCAGTTTCTCGTGCTCAGACCACAGTTTGTCCAACATCCTACCTTCACTCGCCTTACCCTTCACAGGCTCTTGTTCGGTCTCTTAGCGCCTCATCTGCGAGGGAACGTCTTCGCTCCGCGGTTACGTGTCCGTGCGCTACATTACCAGGCTCAAATCACTTCGTGGGTCTTTGCTAACTGTGAAGGAATTTAAATTCGTCTTAGACAGCTGTTATTACGCATGCCAAATGTGTCTGTCGCGGATCATTACCACGTTCTTTGAATACTGACTCAGGTTTTATTGGTTTGTTCTCGGTGAGATATCTTAGTCTTTTCAGAGGAAAGAAAACTTTACTGACTTTACTGCAGTCTTCATAAATCTATGATTTTGAGTGTAATCTGATAAAATATATTATGTTTAGGAAGTTTTAGGTTGATTTAAGGACTATATCAACATTTGAGGTTTTTAATGGCAGTGGACGGATTGATCCAAAATATTGATAATGTTGATACAAAGTTGGCAGCATTATCGGATTCTCAGCTTACTAATGTGATAAGATCAATACTTAATATTCCCTCTTCAATTTTTTTTTTTGTATTGTAGTTGTTTACCTCAAAAATACATTTTTCGATCGTCAACCTGGATGATTTGAACAACCATTTTCTTTACGATTGTTGCAGTTTAAGTTAATATATTAAAGTATTTTGTGGAGACCGATGAACTTTCTACAAATTCTGTTTTATAATGGAAAGAAACTGAAAAAAAGTCAGACGTTTTATGATATGCCAAACTTAAATAAAAAGTATCGGTATTGGCGATACTGATCCTTTTTTTACTTGGTATTAGATCGATGCCAAAATATAAAACAAATGATCACATCTACCAAAGACAGCTGGTTGAGTTTTTGAGTTTCAGACTCAAGCAAATAGCAGATTGGCTGAATGTTCTTTGCTAGTCGTCCTGCCGTCATATTAGCAATCTCACTCTCTAAAGTCCATTCATTCATGCACCGATACACAGATCAGTATCTTGCGCAGACGCTTACCAGCATGCAGCAAGAGGAAGTTGAAATCCGACCCACAACTTTCGAATCGCAAGGCTAACGCTGTACTCCCTGACCCACAGTCCTGGAAATAAAGACCTTAGACGTGACTTGGACTCGTGATTGGAGTTTCGAGGCTTATAATCAATTTTTGCCTCATGTAATCAGGAGACTATGCAAGCTGGCACATAAGCTACAGACTGCAGCTCTGACAGGTGAGACATCGCATACCATGTTATCCTCTGAATGGATGCACTTGATTTACCAGCCGGCGATGTTCACAAACTGAGTGCTGTTGATGGTTAATAACAATCTGTTCTTGTTTGCTGTAGTTTTATCATTTTGACTGTGCAGATGTTAAACTGAACTCGGCATTGAATAAATTTGGGTTGCATAAAAAAAAAAACGGAACTTATTCGTTCGCTGTTAAGATCCCCGCATCACATCCCACTTGATGCTCATAAATAGCACTTCCTGTTTTGTTTGATTAGAAATTTGATTCGATTTATTTTCCACCCTATCAATTTTCAGAAATTAAAAGCAGCTCATCAGAGGTTTTTGAATACCAAATTAAAGTTGATTTAACAATCCTGTCTTCCTATTACATCCTAATCATATTTATTTTAACATTTACAAACAACATGAAGTTTAAGTATCTAATTCTAGTAGCTGTGTCTACATTCTGTCAAATGTCAGTAGGAGAACAACTTGATCTTTAATTTTGCACATGAATAGTGAGATAAATGATCAGCGATCAATTATAAAAAGAGAGTACATATGCTAACATTAGCCTAGCATGTTAGCTAGTATCATGAGGAGGGAAGCACTTGACCACTGTAGGGTAATGTTTCTATATCGTCTAGTCCTAATAATAAAAAAAAAATAAACATGAAAATATGAATCATTGAAATATGGATAGGCAGAAATTTTGAATCCATGTTGAAGCCTGACATTGAAATTATCCAAAAAGAGGTGGGTGACTTACATGTTGAATAAATGTTAAATTGTGTCTTTAAAACTATTTGACTCGTTTATGACTGTGTGAACGACAGTCTATTGTCCATGGAAGAACAGTGAGGTTAAGCCTCGCACTTTATGAACCAGGAAACTGTGAGTTGGGTTAACTTAAGCTTGACTCTGGTTCAGCTGACTTGGGCTTGGGTCTCCTTGGCTCCGGCCTCACGCTGTGGTGCACAATGAAGCCGCTTCTTGACAGACTCGCTGCAGTGCTGGTCAGTCAGCTTTGGTCAAACTGCTGAGCTGCAACTGAAAAACACAAAAAAAGAAGAACATGGGGTCTTTATCCGATTCAGTCTTTCATCCTTTTTAGTTGAACACCAAGATGGCTGCCACAGAAGACACGCCCACATGTCGATAAACATTTCAGCAGTACAAATGTTCCCATTTGTACACTGCAACTAAAATTGGAAAGTTAAAAAATAACAAAACTTAACAAGATTAATCATTGCTTGTCTAACATGATGATGTTCTATGGAAACCGGTTAGGACAAAATATCTAAGAGATGAAAATAGCAGCTGATTTTGTGCATTTTTTGTTTTACTTCAGACCTGTCAAATTCCCCACAATAGCACACACATAAATGGTAAATTTATACAAAAAAATTTTTTTTTAGAAAAAAACAGGGACATTTCTGATGTTGAAAAGTTGAAAATTTGTCAGAGAAAACAAAAAAATTGAGGTCAATATCAGAATTTTTATAGAAATAACAAAGACAATTTCTGAGTTTGAGAAGTTGAAAATTAGTTGGAGATAACCAACAAATTGAGATTAACCTCAGAAATTTTCTACAAAAAAACGTGGAAACTTTGGCGTTAGAGAAGTCGAAAACTTTGGACTTTTCTAACTCAAAGTTCCATTTTTTTTTCTAGGTTTCAGTTTTTTGGTGGAAATTTTGTCTTTCTGTTTCTATCTGCAATCACCCTAATACGATGTCACTCCCGTGAGGTTGTATGGGTGAAGACACACATCTTCATCCATCCAATAACATACGAAATTTCATCAGATTTCTGCGCTCGGACACCATCAACCGTTAGCACTTTGAAAGAGCAGCACCTGTCCTCCCCATCCTCTCCTCTCTCTCCTCTTGTCCATCCATCTGTTCATCATCCTGGCCTTTTCTCTTCCTGTTCTCCGCTTCTCCTGAGAAGTAATGAATGGCTTCCCTCACTGCGGCGAATTCACCTGTTTCTGCCTCATCCTTCCTCCGCCGCATTAAGTGGGGATTTATGGAGGCGGCTTCCCATTGAACAAAACCATTTGTCTTCCAGTTTGGTTTAACAGCACTCTTTATTCCCTGCAGATTTAAGGATAGCAGCCCAGGGGTGGTTTGGTGGGGAGGGGGCAGTGCCATTAAGGCCTGAGGCCCTCCCAATCTCTCTCACGATTACGTGGCGAAGGCAAACAGCCCTGAGCAGTCTGCTCCGAAAGAGACCTCTGTGAATAGACGCCTGATGGATCAACCGTAGTGCTAACCAAAGCGCCATCCCATTTCAACCTGTTTAGCTTTGCATTTAAAAAGCAACTTGGAGTGCTTCGAAAACATATGTATGCCCTTTCAACTTTTCCTCGTGTTCAATTTCATTTGGATTTTATGAGAAGTGTGGTGTGCGTGTGCTTGGCCCCATGAGGAAGCAGCCATTATTGCTACCTTTCATTGCAATTACAGCTCCAAGTCTTTTGACTTGGAGCTGTAATTCAGTTCCTTCTTTGTGTCCTAGTTAAAGTCTAGATGGGTATCTTGGGAAACAAATTTTTATGCGTTCCAGCATTTCATCCACACAGAAACTCAATGAAATATTAATACCAATGATTATTTATAAGAACTCCAACCAAAGTGGATATTTTAGAAAACTCTGTGTTTGCATCTGAATGTGTACATGAGAGCAGAGGTTGAGGGCCCTGTGCGTTACAGGCCGCAACAAATGATGCGCCAACATATCCACATATTTGTTTTGACAAAATTCCCAATCAACATTTATTAACGTTCTATTCTAATAAGCCTTTTAAAAGTAGTTCTACCTGCTGTATATCTGCCTACACAAATGAATCTAATGGCACCATGTTTAATTCCAAACAGAAAGCTGTGGTAGTTTTTGAAGCATTCTGATTGGCCAATGTTGGTTTTAGTTTTGGGCTGCACCGCCCCCTGTGGGTTTGGCATGTTTAAAACAACGCTCAGGGTCGGACTTGTGCGGGTTCATGTGTGTGAAAACGTCTGAAACTTTTCCCATGTGTACAATATTGACTTTTAAAACAAAATGGTGGAGATATTCGCTTTTATTAAGACCCGGCTGGTTATGTGGGGCCTTTTATCGGTGGACTCTACTAAATTATTAGTAATCAGATGTACTCTATTTTTTTTTTTTTTTTTTTTGTTGTTGTATCAAAGTAAATAATCTGAATGCAAAAAAACAGGGTAAAAAGTTTTGGAAACTACTTGGCTTTCCTGCTACTTCACTATTATGACCTTCATGTTGGTTTCTTACTGAAAAAAACTCCAATAAGATGAAGCTAAATAAACGTAGTAAATACTTTAGCACGGCGTCGTAGAGTTCGAAAAGCTCTTAGAAACACACTAGTAAAGTAAGGCACAGGTCAACCAGGAAAAGTTGCCACAAAGACATTTGTTGCTAATAGCCCTTAATAAAAATCAAAGCAGGAAAAGCTGTGGTGTTTTGTAATTATTTGGTGGCAGTGGATCTGGGCGACTTTACTTATTTATTTATTTTTAAATGCCAGCGACTGTGTCATATAGCTGCATTAGCGTCTCATTACTTTGGAGATAAGGGAGAAGGTTCCTTAATGCCTCTTGACAGGCCATGATGTAATTACACAGTGTTTGTTGCAAGTCTACATGATAATTTGTGTTTCCAAGGGATCTGTCGTGCGCTCGGGACGCCGGGTACATAAATGATTCAACCCCTCATAAATGTCCTGATTGAAAGCAAAGCTGTTGCCTGGACTCCCGACTCGTCATCGCCGAACCTCGTGGCCTTAAAAACAAAAACAAACACACACAACGAAAACAAGAAGAAGAAGAAGAAGGAAAAACACACACATCACAGCACACTGGCTTGGCACTGTGAGGCAGAATTATGCATGAAGCTGTAAGAAAAGCTTACCTTTCACTTCTTGCTCTCTAACCGCGTGCGCGTACAGAGGGGCGATCGAGACGGGGGCGAGCGTGATGCGGGAGAGAGAGAGAGAGAGAGAAAGGGAGAGTTTTGCGTGTTTATGAGATTGCGCAGCGGATCCCCAGAGGCTGCAATTGTTGTTGAATTTATCCATTCCCACCCTCTGAGGCCGACCTAACAAGGCTGCACTACATCTGCATGGGGGCCGTGGAGTTTGTGTACACGGCGGAGGCTGTTTGAGAACGGCGTGTGAGCGAATTTGGGGGCGTTGATTTTTCCCTTTTTATTTTCCTTTCTTTCTTTCTCTCTCTCTCTTTTTTTTATTTACTTTTTTTTATTTTGTTTTGGACTATCTGTTTTGAAATCTGTGCGGTGGGCAGGCGATATTAAAGGCAGAGCGAGGTGTTCCTGCGTAGCCGGCGGGCCCGCTGCACCGCTCCAGCGTTCAGACTGTGACCCCGGCCTTCGGGTGTGTGTGTGCATGTGTGTGTTTTCATTCTCTTTGTACACACTCCCAAAGATGTTTTTGCTCTTCTCCACTTTTCTTCTCTCTTTTCCTCCCTCCCTTCCCTTCTTGTGTTTCTTACAGAGCAGAGCCCCAGATACTAAAAATCGCCCCTGGTTTATTTGGCCTGTCTCCGTCTCTCCGTTTTTTTTTTTTTTTTTTTGTCCGTTTTTTGCAGTGTATATCTCCCGACTTTCTTTCCGCTCGTCTCCTTTTCTTTTTCTCTTGTATTTATCTTCAGCAAGTGCTCTCATTTTCGCGATCAATAAAATGTATTTATTTATTTATCTATTTATTGCTTGAAGATCCCGGGGCCGATACGGGAGGCGCCGGGGGATTTTTGAAGTTAAAATGCTAAACATGTTAAACAGCAAAGATGTTTTGAACATTTGGGAATCATCGGAGGGATGTTAAATGTCTGATTTATTTATTTATTTTTGCTGGCCTCCAGCTGCTCACTGTACATGCGTCGGATGTTATAGCTTTTTAAAAGCTCTCTTTGATCTTCCTGTAGTATTTTATGTAACATTTTTTACATCCCGCATTTAAATCCATTAGTGAATCACTAAATCAGGGATCTAGCAGCTGCATTTAGGGAAGTGAACGTGTGATGTGCATATTTTCCTATTCAGAAATGTACTTTGAAACCAGCTTGCCTCATTTGAAAGCAACACAGAACCACTTCACACTTGATGGAAGATTCCCCCCCAACTTCTGCAGAGACTAACTTACTTTTTGAAATTAAAAGTTTAGCGCATCAAAAAGGAAAAAAAAAAGATCCCAACAACTGTCCGTGGTGGGTTTTCACAGATCAGAGTTTGTATATTTATGATCTGAGGGAGTTCATTAGAGCCTCAGATTAAACGTGTCATCCTGAAGCTGGGCAGTGTTTTCACTCCCGTTCAAATTTTTCGCATTTTGGTCAAGTTAGAACCACGTCAGTGTCTTCTAGTTAGAATTTAAACTGGTGCATGAACACAGAACCTGGGTAATTTGAACATAGAAGGGTTTTTTAATTTTTTTTTTTAGAAAGAAAAATCTTCAAAGAGTCAGGCATGTACGCCAAGTTCTTGAGTTTTCACCAAGTCTTTCTGGTTATGCCTGTATCGGCTTTGAAAACTTGAGTCCATTTTTCTTGCCAAAAACTCTCAATTTCAGTCAGACTGGTTGAAGAGACAATAAAATCATTGCTCTTTTGGATTTAGTGTAGGTCCAGACTTTGACTGGACCACTCTAACACATAAATATGCTTTAATATAAACCATTCATTTGTTTATGTACCTTTACCCCACAATTACACAGTGTATATATCTATATGGTTGTGACGTCTCAAACTATTCAAAAGGTCAGAGGTTAAGATTAACTTTAAAGCGTCTAACTTTGTCAAATATCTGACTCATAAGACTTAACTGTGAACATTTAAGCAAACAACGACACCTAATGCCATGGCACAACATATCTTTATCTAAGGCTCTTTGGGTAGAGATGCTGGCGTTTCAGTATCCACTGATTCACATTTTCCTGTGGAGTGTAACTTCAAATGACAAATTATGAATCTTCACCATCTTGAATGTTATTCAAGAAAACCTAAAAACAAAAAACAGAAAAAAAAAAAAGTACAGCACAGCCGGAAAACTGTAAGAATTTTGTTTTGTTATCATCTGTGATCATCGGCTATCCGCACCACATGCAACCTCCTACTAATTCTTGATTCTTCAGCACCTGTTTGTTGCACTCCCATGGTCAGACGGACAGGTGGAAGGCTGCTCCATCCCTGATGACTGTCATCATCATTGTCTGTCTGTCCAACCGGTATTGACGAGCCAGAAAGGCAGCGAGCCAGGAAGCCAGAAAGCAGAACTGGAAGCAAATGCAAATTGCCCCAGCGCCCTGTGCTGGAGAGCAACTGCTGAACTGGAAACAGGCAAACCTAAAATATGTAGAACAATATGGGGAAAAATAGACGGGATTTCAACAAATGTGTGCAAAAGCCTCATCAGTTACAAACCAATTATAATTTAATGGATTTACTTATTACAATGAGTGATACGCTCGGCACAGATCCGTTTTGTGACTTATTTGGGATCTCAGGAATGAGAGCAGCAGAGGAAATATTTCGTCTGGCTTCTTTCGCTGGAGAACAAATGCAGCCAGTAGATTCAAACAAAACAGGCAGCGAGAAGTCATGCGCTGTAGTTTCAAACGTGCATGGACCACATAGTTCAAGTCAAGTTGATGCAGATAGACTATTTACTGACAGTCTTTTGAGATGGAAAACTTCAGGTGCAACACAAGGCATTTGATCCATTTTTCGGATTTTATAGTAATTAGATAGATAGATAAATATCCATCAACTTTTATTCAAAATCAGACACGGGTGAAAAAAATCTGCTTTCTTTTTACTTATAAAACTGATAAGAACCAAACATAGCAAACATTTTCAAATTCTGTTCTTGCTAATAATGGAACAAAAAGTTTTTTGTTTGGTTTTGGTTTTTTAAATCTCATTTTTGTGGCTCTCCAGCACTTCCCAAGTGACGGTTTTGGTCCGCAGGACAAAACGTTTGGACGTGTCTGGTGTACTTCGGTTGAAATGCTCACCAAGGACACATCGATAAACTTGTGCACGTTTATATCTTCAAATTAATATCTGGTCTGATCAGTGATCATTTCAACAATGACTGAAACCCAGAGCAGCACAAAAAGTGAAGCTTTTAATAATCAATAGTCTGTAATTGACCAAATACACAAAGAGCTCTTTCCATGTTGTTTTAACATAGGATAAACCTTGGTACTTGAATTTGATGGCTGTTTTTAGTGCCTGTTTTTTGTTGTTCTTTTTTTTTTTAAAGCTGTAGAACAGCTTTCCAAATATTTTTGCAGCCCTCCTGCTGTGACGGCTACAACTCCTGTTCAAGGCGGACCGGAGGCAACGCCAGGCCACGTTTGAGGAAAGCGGTCGCTTTAAAGCAACCCGGCTTCACTGATCTTTCTGAAAACAAAGGCAAAATTATTGCAGACATGAAACTTTAAACCGGTTTTAGTATCTCACGTTAGCTCTTAGTGCGTCAATAAAAACCGGCGCATCGATAAAAACACACTCTGTTGAGTGTTTTATGTTGAGGATGTGCTTTTGGACTTGTTAAAGGCCGGCAACATTTCCAAATCAAGCGAGCGCCAGAGCAGACGTAAAACGTAATCAGATAGAGCGGAGCAACTTTCCTGGACTCTGTTCTGCCTTCCAGGTGTTTGCTGAAAGTCTCCGGGCCCAGATTGCTAGATTTGCTTTAGCGCCTTATGCTCCAACAGTTTTGAGTGGTATGTCGTCACTGTGGCGACCACGGCCAGCGTAGGAACAATAGCGTGCCATCGTTTGTCAAACACACAAACTAAATGAAATAAGAAATCATTTGAAAAAAAACATTAGATATATCATCCAGCAACGAGGGATTATTGAATAATTCCAGCGCACCGTCGTGCCATGGCAGCAGTATGAAATAAAACCACTAAAAGAGGCAAAACCATGATGCAAACAATGGTAGTCACTACTTTATGATGGCGACAAAGAACTTTCTCTCCTTGTACAGCACAGTAACATTGCAGGAGCTCATGAGGTAAGAGGTAGGAGTTCTTCCTCTCATCTATTTTAGTCCGTTCATGTGAGCGGAGGCAACAGGTCTGGAAGGGAAACCCACACATTCGTCTCACTGGGAGAGCAATTTCCAGTGAGTCCTACGGCGCTGCAAAGCCTGAAGGGACACGTTCTCCTTCCAGCGGGTTGTGGTTGTCCTATCAGCAGAATACGTTCAAAAATAACGAGGGAGACGAAAGCTCGCGAGTTCTTAACGAAAACAGCGTCGACATGCTGTGAATGCCGACCGGAGCGCAATTCAAAGAGGATGCGAGCGAACGTTCTGTTTATTTCGATTCGTGTGAAAATTGGCCCCAGCTTCATCTTGGAGGAGAACAACTAAATTACTTAACAATCGTAGCAAAAACCTTTCAGAGCACAAAGACGAACGCGATTTTGAGGAAAACGACGCGCCGCGAAGAGTCTCCGTAATTGTTTCTGCAGAATCAATTACGGTGTGCGCATTTGGCTCTTCTTGCATGCAGATTATTTATATGCACTTTCTTTTTCTTTCTTTATTTTATTTTATTTTTACTGCATGGACAGATGAGAGGTAAACATCAAACCTCTTCTGTTGATGGTCGCCGCAGTGATCTCTGTGAATGTTGAACACGGAGTTTGGGAATGCGACGCGGTGAGTTATGAACAAAGAGAGACGTGAAGGAACGGAGGCGGAGGTGCAGAGGGGGCAGGAGAGGCGGAGGAGACGGAGAAGTGACGGGAACGAGGGAAGAAGAAGAAAAAGAGAGAGAGAGAGATTCAGGCATCAGTGCTTTTCCTCCAGGTGTCTTTGGCCTGCATGATTTCATCTGCGCGGCCATAATAAACTTCCTTAATGAAATAAGTAATTAACATATTATAATTGTGCAGCGGATGATTTTGACAGAGATCATTTTCCATATCTAATGCTATGCTAATTTAATCTGTTCCCCTCCTCTGCCCGACACGACCCTTCCTATGATTAAGTTTCATGGCGTCTCGCTTTCAGCTTTTCCTCACCTCTCCCCTTTTTCCTTTCTCTTTTTATTTTACCCCCTCTCTCCCTCTCTTCGCCACCCTTCACCTTCACCCATCCGTTCTCTGCTGTTACTTCCTCTCCCCGGTGATGGATTGACTCCTCAGCAGAGGTTCAGGGCCTTGTTGTTGTGGAGTTGCAGGCAGAGGGACGTGCACAGATGGCGGGGGAACTGGAGGCTGGGGGTGGAGGCCTGGATCTGTATGTGTGGTCTGATCTCTCTCTCCCCGCCCTCCTCCTTCTCTGCATGGAAAAAAATAGGAGAACATGGAGCAGGAAGCGTAGGAGGTGGGGGTAACGGCGCTGATTGAAATATAGCCATAGGCTGGTGGTCATGTGGAGTTTTCTGGCCTTGAGTTAGGACTCCTGTACTTACAGTCTGGACTGATACCCAGTGGATGCAGCTTCAAAAAGGCTGAAACCAAAAAGAGTTGTACATAAAAAAAGCAGGGTGTCCTTAAAAAGACTCAGATTTGTGATGTAGATCTAAAAATGTCTTTTTTTAAAAAAAAATGCAAGTTAATCAGAGGTCTTACATGTTCTGGTGGCCAGGCTATTTAATCTCATATTCGTCATCTTTTTGTTTTCTTGTTGGATTTTTTCTGTCAGGTAAACATCTTGAGTTGTGTTTGTGTGACTGGAGGTGGTTGAAGATGGTGGCAACTAGCTGCTAATGTAGCACTAAGTAGCTAGCAAAGGCATATTAGCAAGAGACACTGGTTTTGGTTCCTGCAGCGAAAACGGAGGGAGGAGAAAAACAAGCCGGCAGGCTCACGTTTTTGCGTCCATCGTGCTTTTACTCCATATTAATGCTAGACGTTTGTCTTTGCCATTGGATCACTGCGTTGCAACATTCGTTAAGCTCGTTGGTCAACAACGTCTCTGACATGATACTGGTTTTAAATTTGAATTGATGAAACCTGCAGAAACCCTGTTGAATGACTCAATAGAAATATTACAATATGTTGTGGATGATGCAACATAATCTGGTTCGGTTCGGCTGTATTTTTATTCATTTTTTTCTTGGTTTTCCAACTTTTTCACTCATGAAAAATCATTTGGAAGAGTCACTTTTCTGAGCAGATGGTTGTAATAATTTTCCCATCGGATTCATTTGAATCCACCTGTCAGTCGACGAGTCTGTCGACGCCGCTGCCTTTTCCTGGCTCTTCATCGGCTCTGACCCGTAACGCCAACTTCGCCGGGCTCCCAACGCATGAGAGGAAACATGTTCCCCGTATTCCTACATTCGAGGCAGAAGTATCGATTCGAACAGAAACTGTTGAAATTATGAGTTTGCGTGTCGAAGAACGACTTGATTTTCAAAATGCGGAAAGTAAAAAGAAACGGAAGGAAGAAAGATTTTTGTAAGATTTGTAAGATTTTTCAGTATTTTCAGAGAAAATCGTGGAAAAAGTTTGTGCTGTTCTCATTTTGAGCTGACTGATATTGTATTTGCTCAAAGCAAATAGATGGAGCTGCCCAAGTAGACGTCTTCATTTGCTATTTGTACAGATAATCCGCCCATCTTTACTGTCCTAATAATGCCAAATATTAACGCGTTAGTAAACGAGCACGGTTTGGTCGTTAGCATGCCGCGATCAACGCGACAGAAAAACAGTTTCAGCCAACCTTTGGAAAAGATCATTTTATAGAATACTGCTCATCAACACATAGATCAGATTTCTATATTCATATCCCAGCAGCTTGGTTATGTAATGACTATAGTTTTCTGAATCTGAGCTGCCATATAGGAGGTCGGAAGTCCTCTCTAATTATAACATTTTAGAAGAGCAGGAAGTGTTCATATTTGTTGGTTCATTCCATACTTCAGAGATTTAGACGTGAGACGTATTTTCTCAGCGTTTCTAAGCGTTTAAGTCATGCAGCGTTGATGAGACCCGACCAGCAGGCAGGACTCTGGGAAAACGTTGCAGTCCTCCGTGTCCCACACGTTTTCTGACAGAAAGCAGCGAGACGTGGAGGGAGGCGCCTGAACGAGACGGAGGGTCGGATGTGAAGGAGTGGGAGGCGAGGGACGAATGAAGCCACCCAGCTGTGGTTTGATCCATCCCGCGTGATGGCAGGACCCTCTTCTCTCACTCCATTTCTTTAACTCTCCGAGTCCCCAAAGTCTTTCCATCCGCTGGCTTCCCGGAGCAGAAGGAGTTATCCTCTGGGGACGCTCCAATTTCTGTCACCCATGAAATGATGCACACAGCAGAAGCCCCCGTGCGAAAAGCCCCCCGCCGCCACCACCGCTTCGCGCACTAACACCCACTTTCCCTTCGCCTAAATCCACGACTTAAATACACAGAGAGGAGGATTCCCACCTTATGCAACTCGAATAAAAACGCAGTGCCTGTTGATTTCTGCGACTTTTGGCTCCTTGGAATTTTTATGATTGAAGGAAAAAAATTGTTCTGATGTTGTTCTGCGTCGTTTCCCCGTTGTCAGCACTCAAATTCGGTTTGTCTGGAAATTTGATGATACAAAACTACGAGAAAGTGTTTTTCCTACTAAATGACAGGCAATGGCCTACAAACATATTGAATAAACTGCTGACTTCATGGTTATGGGCACAATCCTCTTAATGGATAAGCCACAAAAGGCCATTGGCAAAAACACCTGCCTGCCGTGCATATTAATAGAAAGTTGAGTGGAAGGACAAAATTATGTCAAAAAGTAGCATATGTATCAGTAAAGCATAGTATCAGGGATAACTAAAGTCCGGAAAGGGTTTTCAGGCAAAGTACATATGTGAGATGCTGTGTATTTTGGTAACAACCCAAGTAAATAAGGCTTTTATTGCAGATACCAATTTGAAAACTGATGCGATACTTTTTATTGAGGCTTGATAAATCATCAAACTTCTGACATAAAGGTCTTTTTTTTTTTTCCTTTGAACTATTTTCTTCAAACCCATGACAGAATTGGAAAAAATTATAGGCATGTACAAAAAACTTTGAACGTGATTTGTGTAAATTTTTCTAAAATATAGTGCAAAAAATGTTTTGCTGGCAAATCAAACCACAATCTTATCTGAGAAACTACAATACAAGTATACAATTTCATGTTGGAAAGTAACAATCTTATCAGTATCGATCCAATACTGATAACGGCTTAGTATCGATGCGATCGATATGTCAATGTGCTGCACTGACATACTTTTCAGGAGGTTGAAATATGAAGTGTCAAAATATTTTTATGATTCTGAATCTCGAACTTTCATTGACTGACCACAATCATCAAAATGCACAGAAAACCTTAAATATCTTATTTATTTTTGGAATTGAGCTGCTGATTATACTGATACGCGTCATATTGCAGACAGCTACGGCTGTCAGGATGGAATAAGAGGGAATTGGTGAGCATGAGCAGGAAAGAGCAGTAAATTATGCAAAAGCTGTATTATGTTAAACCGTTTCCCTTTTTCTAAGTCGAATGCACAGGAACAAAAGACACATAAATATTGTAGCGATCGAGGCCGAGGCTGCTTGTACTCTCAGCTGCACACTCGCGTGGGCGCGTGTGTGTGTGTGTGTGTGTGTGTGCATGTGTGTGTGTGTGTGTGTGAACATGTGTCAGAGAGGGAGGTCAGGTGGGGCAAACAGAGGATGAGTAATGTGAACGAGCGCAGATGTGAACATGGCCAGCAACAATGAATGAGTGACAGGACACATGCCACTCGATAATGAGAGGTTCACACCTGCATCTTACCCTCAACGTTCCAACACCATGAAACAACACCACACACACACACATACACACACACCCACACACACACACACACACACACACACACACACACACACACACACACACACACACACACACACCACCTACACGCAGACAACACCAAGTCTAACGGACCTCTATCCTTGGAGCGCCAAATGAAGGTTAAAATCTTTCCCAGTGACAACTCCTCCATTCTGGCCGAGGCATGGGGATAATAACGAGACAACATGCAGCAAAGTACAGTTTGGAGCACCGGGTTCACTGTCTTACAAGTATGGAAAGGTCAAAGTTTTAAATGTGAATAACGAGGGTGCTGAGAATCAAGTCCATTCTAAGGCTAGGATGTTTTTAGAAGGTTAAAATGCTTTTATGACCAAATTAGATACAAAATAGGAGCCACATATTTGATTCTTGTGTGTAAGTGGCGTTTTTGTGATATATACTTTTTCTTACATCACAGTTTGTTTTCACTGTGGAAACTAAATGAGGTGAATGGTTAAGTATGCGATGTTGGTAGATTCGGACTCTACCAAAATCGCCTCTGCACATTTTTAACGGCAAACGGCTCCAATTTATTTCCAATTACAGGAACAATTCAGAGTAGAATTTTATAGCATGACTTCTTATTCGACGCAAATCTTATTCAACAGAACAGAACATTCACAATGTGGTAAAGTGTTCCTCATCTTGGATTTAAACCAGGGCTGTCCAAACTTTTTGTCTTGTGGGTCAAAAATCGAGTTAAAGGGCAAAAAAAAAAAAAAATCAATTCAAATTGGTCCGTTCATACACCCAATTTGCAGTTGTTTTGTCATGCAAAGTTATATTTGCGTGAAGAAAATTTCGATCTATCAAATCTAGATCTAGCTATAGATCTTCAGATACGGTGCTGTGAAAAGTATTTACCCCCCGACGTCTGCCTTCCTGCAGATTCCTTCGGCTTTTGCTTTTCAGTCACATCTGCATGCATCAAATTTTGAAACCAGACAGACATGAACTAATTACCTGCCATTGATCATTTCATAAAAAAAAAAAAGCAGTTCAAATCATAAAAAAGTAGTTGCCCCAGATTTTTAAAATTTGTTTTGTTTTTTTGTTGGTAGTTTCCCAACCATTAAGTTATTAAAGTACAGTAAATAAAATTACATTTATCGAGAAATTTAAAAACACAAACCTGTTCCATCGACCTCTTCTGCTGTCTTGCTTCAAATTTCTCACAATCGAAGCCGAATAATCTGTGGCATCAAACAATGACTTGTTTTTCCTGCTTCATTTTAAAGTAAATATTATTAGTTCCTGTCTCGTTTAGGTAGTCTCCATACCCAAGTGTTGTCTCTGTCCCCCCACTATTCCTCCATGATTGTCTTTATTTTCTCCACCTGCGCCCCATCAGCCAGCGTAAATGTGTTTAATATGGACGTCTCCGCCTGTGGACTTTTTCAGTTCGTTTTGGTCTGTTCAGGGTGAGAAGCATGTAAAAATCTCTGTTGTCTGACTTTTCCTTTCGCTTTTTTGTCAGTCATCTTAGACAAAACGTGTGGCATTAAAAAAAACCCAAACGTGTCACCACGACTTCACATTTGCTTTCCAAAACAAAACGTAAATATGTTAAGAACGAAGGCGAAATTTGCCTGACGAGTATCCGGAGGGGAGGATAAGAAACGGCCCAGAGCCTTTCGATGTTCTGAGACGCTTTGAAATGAAAAATGTTTCTGGCCGTGTCTTGCAATTCATCAAAACAAAAACACTGTTCAGCATTTTCGTCTGCAAGGTGGAATTGCAGCAGTGTGTGCGCAAGAGACACATAATTTTAGAACATAATTGCAGCGATAAAATGCCTAAGTGAGAAAATAAATAAGGCAGAAAGATACAATCCACAACTCTCAGTTCACAGTTTCTTAAAAAGCATTCGTGACCGTTGAGCTTTTGTGCATTTTGTCACATTTCGGCGACGGACGTTGGTGTGTCACAAACTGAACCAGAAAGTGTCTTTTGTGAACTGTAACCAATACGATCCATTGTTTACCGTTTCTTTTTACCTCTGGAAATCTGAAACATGGTGTGTGCTATTGTATTCAGTCACTGCTTCAAGTTTAGAACTAATTTTACCTCCACATAATTTAGTCTGTACACTTTTTTATTTCTTTGTTTGACAGGAAGAGATACAAGAAGCACACATCGAGGCAATCTGATGCCTTTGTCACAATGTCTGCAGCTAATTTGTTGACACCCGTCCACTACGGACCTTCATCCACAGGTTTAAATGGAAAGTTCAACTCAATTTAAAATTTACTTTTATTAAAAGGATCTAAAATACCCTGTCAAAGTGAAAATCTTTAATGGATCGGATCATTTTAACATAAAATTGAGGGGAAAAAAATGATTTTCAAGATCAAAAAGAGATATAAAGAAATGTATTTAAAATGACCAAATCAAAAGCGATTACTACACTTTCAAACATAGCAAAACGTCCAGCTGCACATGTTGTTGGGAGTACATTGGTAAAAAAAACCCCAAACTGAACAGCAGACAAACGTTCATCACGCATCGCAGTGGACGCATCATGTGAAGCACGGTGGCGGCAGCATTATGTTGCCAATGCAGGATAAGGGAAATGTGAATGGAGGTTTACATCAAGTTTAATGTCTTTTAATTCCTAATTTGTGAAGCACAAAGAAATTCCCCATAAAATACACTGAAGTGATAAAATGTTCAAGGGTTAATCGGTACTTCTATGATAGATACAGGTTGAAAAAAATATTCTACAGATCATTTTCTTGGGACAATGTCATTCAATAGATTTTGTTTCCCTGTATTTCTTGCTCAACCTAAATATAACTTGAGCATAATTTCAATCTCTTCCTTCAAAAGGCCTAACCAAAGCCATTTGGTCTGATCGTCTCTCCTCCTCTTCCTCCCTGTTTCTTCTTCTCTCCAGCTCAGCTTCTGTCGTTCATGAAGAGACCTCAGCATCCCTAAATCATCATCAGAATGAGAAAGGAGTCCCAGGGCTAATGCAATGCAGATATGTTGTCTTTTTGTGTCGGGATATGAGAAAGGGAATTTATGTGAGGCGCTCGGCGAGTCAGAATTCATTTCTTGCTCGAGCTTTTGCCCCGCAGTCAAACGTAAACTGACTGCAGACTCAGCTGGCTGACTGAGTGAGGACACACACAAACACACACACACACACACACACACACACCACACACACACACACACACACACACACACACACACACACATGCACGCCTCCGTGCAAACTCCTGAAACACCCGGCACATCCACGGACTCGCATCCATGCCAATAAGCTCGTCTTGGCGTCCTCGTTCCAGGTGACATCATGGCTGACAGACCTAACCAGGGCTGCAGTTAAAGTGGACAGTCTCTAGGTAAATGTGCAGTTGGGCGACGTTCATGTGACCCTGATCTTTTTATTGTTGTATTTTGTCACCCAAATGCGACCTAAATCTGACTTTTTCCATGACAGTTTGAACAGTTTTTCACCCAAAAACACACAAAAAAATTCTGATCCGTGCCACTTCCGTATCAGGAAATGATTCAGACGCGTATCGGATTGTTTTTATAGTCTCCAGTCTTGTGTCGCGTTTTATCAGACTTTTACGTCACCGTCGTCAACGCACGTCGCATCACACTCAGATCACTCGTCTCCGACTGCTCATCCAAACTTCAACAGAGATTGAATTCAGTGCTTCTTTTCATTTAGCTTCTTTCCGTGTTGTTACGATCTTGTGACAATACTGTCTTCTCCCGTTTTAACATTGGTCCACAAGCTGCTTCCCGACTTCGTCAACATTCGTCTTCTTTGCATCCGAGTCGCTTTGAGGTCGTTCACACAGAAGCCTGGCTGCAGTCGGGTGTCATTGGTAGTACGAATGACCACGCAAAGAAAAAAAATAAAGAAAATGGCATCGGAATTGAGAGCGCAGCATCAGTCGGAATGAAGGAATATTTTCGGTGACAGTTGGAAAGATAAGCCTTTGCACAACCTGATTGACGTTGCCACTGACGAGTTTTCATGGTGAAAACGTTTTTTATGATCCTTCATTATGATACACGGAGCTTTATGAAACAATTCAAGCTCCCATACAGATTAATTAAGCAAATTGGTGGGAAAAAAGGACAAACCTGGCTCTCCCTGACCCTAAGATGAACGATTTCAACAATTTTCTCTGAAAAATCCACACAAGCCCTCCACTGGAGGCAAGATGAAAAAATAAAAAATAAAAAAAATCCTCAATGAACACAGATTTAAGTTTTGATTTTGCAGAACACGCTTTGGGATTCAAAGGGCAACCGGGAACATCAAGGGCCCACCGGCGACGGGGTCAGGCTTCAGTCGGCGCAGTGCTCTCCGTAAGCGGGCTGGAACGCATTCCGGGTGAACCGGGCTGAAAGCGGCGGCTAACGGTCTGCGCATTTTGTGCTTAATGCGCGCAACGGAGACAGACGGGGGGGACGGGGAGAGAGCGCGGGAGACGGGGAGTGATGTACTCTTATCAGTCTTGCCAGTCCTCACCAGCAGTAGATAAACAGAAGTGTGAAGGGCAGTGGCGCTGCAGGGGGGCTGATTGACATGGCTGGCGCCCAAAGAATCACACACACACACACACACACGCGCGCGCGTGCCAATGAACACAGACACACACTTTTTGCTTTCTTCACTTGAACAAACATCCGCAGAGGCATCACTGCTGACTGCTAAACATTTAGTGTTGGTATAGAACAGGATGACTCAACTAAGCTTCTGCTACATGGATCTGTTTTAGATATTGATATGTACATGTTGATCAATTCTGAATAAATTCACTGACAGAGTTGATATTCAGGAGCTTTTGTTCCTCTGCTGTAATCTAAAGCAGCTCTGAGTTGCACTGACTCCACAAGACTTCATGAGATTTGTGGTGAAACCAGTTGGACACTCAGTGGAAAGGGTCAAGAAGTGTGTAGTTGCCATTTCATATTTAATGACAAAACTATAACAGCTGCTGCCACATGAGTTCACCACCAAGCAGCAGAGGGCCAGGCCTGAGGAACGCTCGAGTCAACGCTGTGTCTCAACTGGTCTTCATATAGAGTCTCCATGGTCACTAAACGCTGTGTGGGGTACCACTTCCATCTTCACTTAGCATCTTAGGATAATTTTACACAAAATCGCAGTTTTTTTCAGATGTTGATTGGGGGTGAGGGGGGGAGCTCCACTTTTAGACGATACTGCCAAGACACCTTAAGTCAGCTAGAGTTGTCCTGCCAGGCCACTAGATGGCGATGTGATTTTTAGCTTGTCATCAAAAGCCTATGTGCTCATGACATTTAGCTTCCACCTCATATTGAGCAGTGACCGGTCTTTGTCTTCTTCTCAGAAATTGTGCCAAACTAAGTAGGTCACGTAGCACAACGCAACGCAATAACGCATAATCGTCTGGTTGGGCTCAGACACCCTGGAGTGGATCAAATAAAAACCCAATCAAAAAGACAAGCCGACTGATTGGTAGTGACGGCCTGTTCCTCGGCAGCTGTGGCTACAATGTAGCTTGCCGCCATTAGTGTGTGAATGTGTGTATGCATGGGCGAATGACTAATTGTCACGTGAAAAGCTTTGAAGTCCCCAAACTTGATAAAGCGCTACATAAATGGAGGACATTTAACATTTTCCCAAACATATTCACGCTCCTTTTGAGCAAGAAGGAAATGACTCTGGAATCTTTCAAGATTTTGACACAACGCAAAGTGGCATTTATATATATATTTATGAAAAAATAAACAAAAATAAGGTTACACTCTTGTCAGTTGTTGATGGAAAATACTTTTTTTTTTTTAGCATTACAACAAGTTAAAAGTTCTGGACAGCATTCTGCCAAAACCTCACACTTCCATTCAGAGGAAACGTGTTTGTAAAAGCAAAAGATCACTTCGAATCTCAATCTGCCAGGAGCCTGAATAGTTTTGGTCTGAATTTTGTTGCTTCATGAGAACGATACTGTATGTGGGAATAACAACAGACACTCCACCTCACTGCCAGTCACTGCTGAAAAAGGAGCTAATATCAAAGGAGGAGAACAAAGCAAAATCCTGGAATTGACTGACAATTCTTTTAAACTTATGTGCTTGCATATATATATCTACATATATATGTGCATGTCCTTATATGTGCCACCTGCATGCACTCAGCATGCGGATAGACGCTGGTTTGAAGTCTGTGAAACAGTGTTGCATGTTTTTAAGCGATTATTGAGCAGCATGCCTTCTGGCATCATGCAGTTCAACACCAAACAGTGAAACCAATATATATATCTATATATATCTTTTTTTTTTTTTTATGCCACCGATAACACTGGATCGCCACAGATAGGGATGCATATTAATCACACATGGACACACAACCCGAATTACTTCATATTTCGGGGGCGCACCCACCGAGCTTTTATCTCTGCGTGTGCTCTGCGTGCGCGGCGGCGAGCAGTGCACTCTTTCAAAGACGCCCTCTTCCTCTGCCCACATCCCAAGAGACAAAAGTCCCAATTTCTCCACCGCCTGCAGACACAGAGAAAGATGGAGGGCGAGGGAGGAGATGGTGGGGTGGGATGGAGGTGGGAAAGAATGAGAGAGTTTCGAAAAAGAAAGCCCAGATGCTATCAGCCCTGGGAGAGTCGCCAGGGTCATTGTCATGTGTCAGTCAGTGTAACACAACTCGGCGTGATAAGCCCGGCCGATTGCGGTTCTCGGCCGCCGCGGCTGACAGCGCGATACAGCTCTTTGCCGGCGCTCCTGACGAGACACGAAATTAACCCCCAGCGCTTTGGCGATAAACATCTAAAATGGTTTTGGGACCCCAGGGGCTAATGGGAAAAGACGGGGAGCTATCAAAATATCAAATGTGCGTGACAAGCGACACAAGGACCAGGTCTGTCAAACACTCGCCTCTCCGAGTGTGTTGTAGCCCTCCGTCTCCGACTCACCCTGGCGAGCGCGGCGGCCAGGGTTTGTCGTTTCCTCAGTGAACGCGGTGGGTTTACCAGACATTCATTTGGGCAACACGAGACAAGGGTTTGAGTTTTAATTAGGTAAATAGCTCATTGGGAGGAATCGCTTATAATCTCTTAATGAGGGTCGGCCCAGGCTAATAGCTGCAGCCA
The DNA here is from genome assembly GCF_027474105.1 of Poeciliopsis prolifica. Taxonomy (NCBI): domain Eukaryota; kingdom Metazoa; phylum Chordata; class Actinopteri; order Cyprinodontiformes; family Poeciliidae; genus Poeciliopsis; species Poeciliopsis prolifica. The sequence continues at coordinate 5,571,144 of NW_026562392.1, read as the reverse complement.
CTTCTCACAGCAAGGAAATTCACTTGAAAACTCGTGACAACAGATCCTGTTTTCTTTTTCTTTTTTGTTGCTCGGACTCACTTTTAAAGTGAGACACATGTAAGGTGTTGCTTAATATATGTTTTTTGTTTGTTTTTCCTCTTTGTCACTTATTGGCTGAGGGGTCGGGGTATGTCCTTGGTGCAAGTTACGTGAAGGACGAGATGGCGAGTGGAGAGAGAAATCTTTGTGTGTGTGTCTCAGCAGGGTGACACGTGAAGGTGACGAGTGTCACCAGCGTCCCTGTAGTCCGAGGGCATGTCTCTCCGCCTGCTGCTTCTAATGACAGCCTGACTGACTTATGATCAGGATTTATCATCTTGATTTATGACGAGCCCGCCCGGTCCGTCTTGCAGCCAGGATGCAGGTGTGTCGTGTCTTTGAGCTTGCAACTTCTTCTGACAGATAGGTTCGCTGGAGAGTCACAAAAGCCTGCATGTATGCGTGAATAAAAAAATGTTCAGTGGAAATTTGAAAAGAGTGGCAAGCGTTTTGAGTCAAGACATTTGTACATTTGGCTGTAGTTACAGCAGCTAGGCTTTTGTGACGTAGCTCAACCCTTTTGAGAGCCCTTTTCACGTCTTGCTATAGAATCTCAGTGGGATTTGGATCTGGACTTTGCTCTTACACATGGAGATAAGTTTTAAATAAATCATTCTGTTGCACACACAATGGTAATTTGTCTGAACATGTTCCGTACACCGACACACGTCAGGGGTTAGGGGCGTTGCCTAAAGGCACTTCAACATGTATCAGTATATGGGTATAGGAAACTGGAACTGAACCCACAAATTTGAGATCCTAAGATGTTCAAAATGAAAGACAATAAGTTACATTCTGGTTCAATCTTACCAGAGAACCTTGTACTTGTTTGGTCTTTGCTCTGAAATATTGTCCTCCTCCAGCCCATCAGTGGATCTCCATGAACACATCCTGGGAGGCTTGCAGTGCCAAACTCTTTCTATTTCCAGACAATGAATGAAGAGTGCTCCACTTTTGACCTTTCAGGCTAATACGGATGCAGTCTGCTGAGGCTCACCAATGGTTGTATTTTTCTTCAAGTAGCAAAGTTTTCATCTTGACACCCTTTTAATGAAAATGTTAGTCCTGTTTTATCGAGTCCGTTTTAACATTTTCGTTTACCTGCTGGTTTGAGTCCCTCATTGTGAAAAATAGGCACATACTAAACGGTATTTTAAAGACGTGGAGCAAAACTGCAGGGGTAAGTCTTGCAGACTCTACAGAACTCGATAGACAAGGAGGGCTAAAGCTAACCTTCTGACCCATGTCACCCTCTTTCCTCTAATTACAGGTTGCTGCCCACAGATACATGGAGGTAAAGTGTGATGCAAAGCAATACAAATGTCCATTTGTCCCCGTTAGTGCTCATTAATTCAAAAAGGACTTATAGCAGCCTATGTTTGTATTCTGGCTGTGACATGAATGTTGTAGTTACTTCTGTATATTGTGTTTGCACTTGTTCTTTGGTGGCTGCAAAACAATTGGCCCTTAAGGACAATAAAGTTTATCTTGATTTTGATCCTGAAGGTGAACAGGACATAAATATGAAAAGGTTTAAGGTGTTTGAACACCTTGCCAGGGTCTGCGAGTCCTCCAGCCAAGTAATTGTATAATTTAACGAGCTGCTACCACGCAAAAGCTTTTCTTATGAAATATAAAAACAAGAAGAAGAAAAAAAAGTGAGAGCAACTGCGTTCCGTCTCAGCAACTAGGAGGTGCTGTTTTTTTTTTTTTTTGCTTTTTTTTTCCAGAGCGGCATCCTGTGTGAATTTATGTCTAATTGAATGTGAAGCAAGGTGTTACAGTTAGTGCAAAATGATGCTGTAGTGTTTCCCCTGACAAAAGCGTGTTGCAAGGCCGAACACTTTAATTGAAATGACTTATTAAAACGGTCGAAACCGACAGAAGGCACTGTGCATGACACCAAAGTGCGTTATTAGTCGTTTCTCCCTCGTATTTTTGCCGTAACAGCCGAACGGAGTCCTGACTACTAAATGCCAGGCACGGGGACATGGGGGCTATTTAGTAAACATCTTTCAGTTCCACTCCAGCCATCCGGCCGAGCCGAGAGTTCGCCTCTTAGCTTCCCCCTTCAATGTTGAGATGCAGGGAAACAGGCCATCTACAGGCCCAGGGGATGAAGGGATGAGAGAGAAGAAGAAGAAGAGGAGGAGGAGAATGGGGGAAGAGACAAAGAGGAGGGCACTGGAACACATCCACAGATTAACCCTCATGGAGGAAATGGAAAATAGAGCGGAACTGAACCAATGTGTTTGTGTGTGCCTGTGTGTATGTATAAGGCAGACAGGGAGAGAATAAACGGTGACATTTAAGGTGTGTATGGGCACCATAAAACAGGGATGATCATTTCGCGTCTCTGCTCTGCTGTGAACATCAACATTAAGGAAATGACAATGCCAAACCCTTCGATTCCTTCATACTCTTCATGCCCACATGCATCTTCCCTTCCAACTTCTACAACTTCCACACATGTAAGATGTGTTGAGTCATGTCAAACCTATCTTCTGGATTTCTATGCAGCTGTCCTTGAATCTGTTCCTTACCTGGTAAAGCTAACATAAAGTTCCTTGCAAGACTAAAACTAAAACCAGATCTCAAACAACATAGTTGCGTTTCAATATATGTTTGACTGCAGGGGTTAATACCTAATTGGAGCTGACGGCATTCACTCATGCAAGGCATGGGAGTATTGAGAAAGTGATCGAAGAGTTGATTGTGCTGTGGCAGCTGAGGTTGATTTGTGGTAGTTGGGCACACATGGCGTGATCACATGAGATTTCCCAGCAGAGATCTGGTACAGATGACCAAAGTAACGCCTTGTGGGATTCGTGGTGTCAGACCAGAAAAGAATCACATAAACAGTTCATCAAGTGCAGGTGGAAGGCAGAATCAAATTAGCCACTGCATGTACAAAGAAAGAATATTCACATCAGGAAATTTGCTCTGGAGATCAAATGCATAATTATTGTCAGGAGTGGGATTCAAGCCCACGCCTCCATCAGGAGACCAGAAACCTCTCCAGGAGGTGAGGTATAAAGCCTTGGGTCTGGCGCCTTCAACCGCTCGGCCATCCTGTCCTGTGTTGATGTACCATTAGAAGGTACAAAGGCACTGGGCCTCATCTTGAGGGCTTTTTCAATGTATTGAAGTACAACAACAAAACACTGAGACACGTTTGGCCAAAGGGCTATGAGTACATATTGACCTCTATCAATAGCATTCGATTATAACAATGTGTTTCAACAATGTTGATAGATTCATACATTTTGTCAAGCACTGGTAAACAGTCACCATCCACAATGCAGTGATTTGTGAAACGCCCAACGTGGGGCTCGAACCCACGACCCTGAGATTAAGAGTCTCATGCTCTACCAACTGAGCTAGCCAGGCTTGATGAACAGACTTTTATTTGCATGTCACAATGCAAACAAAGTTGATTTCCTAGCTTATACTATAGTCGTACAACAAAACACTTCTAATGTTTTTGACAGAACAGCTGTGTGCATATGTAGACCTTTATCAATTGAATGTAAAAATAACGGCAAGTGTTAAAACAAGACTGCTTGAATCACAACCACCGATGGCAGAAGACACATTTCAAGATGTAGTAGGCCACCTCAACCCATTAAGGACATCACATTAGAAGCGCCCAACGTGGGACTTGAACCCACGACCCTGAGATTAAAAGTCTCATGCTCTACCAACTGAGCTAGCTGGGCTTCAGCAGTCTATAAAATATTGGCTGATCAGAAAGGAGTCTCGAGGACAGTCTAGTGCAGGTGGAAGGCAAATTAGCCACTGCATGTACAAAGAAAGACTATTCACATCAGGAAATTTGCTCTAGAGATCAAGTGCATGTCAGGAGTGGGATTTGAACTCACACCTACATCAGGAGAACAGAAATCTCTTCAGGAAGTAAGGTATAAAGCCTTGGGTCTGGCGCCTTCAACCGCTCGGCCATCCTGTCCTGTGTTGATGTACCATTAGAAGGTACAAAGGCACTGGGCCTCATCTTGAGGGCTTTTTCAATGTATTGAAGTACAACAACAAAACACTGAGACACGTTTGGCCAAAGGGCTATGAGTACATGTTGACCTATATCAATAGCATTTGACCATAACAATGTGTTTCAAGAAAGTTGATGGATTTATACAATTCATCAAGCACTGATAAACAGTCACCATCAAGAATGTAAAGTAAATGATCTGTGAAACGCCCAACGTGGGGCTCGAACCCACGACGCTGAGATTAAGAGTCTCATGCTCTACCAACTGAGCTAGCCAGGCCTGATGAAAAGACTTTTATTTGCACGTGACAATGCAAACAAAGTTGATTTCCTAGCTTATACTATAGTCGTACAACAAAACACTTCTAATGTTTTTGACAGAACAGCTGTGTGCATATGTAGACCTTTATCAATTGAATGTAAACATAACAGCAAGTGTTTAAACAACTGATGGCAGAGGACACATTTCAAGATGTAGTGGGCCACCTTAACCCATTAAGGACATCACATTAAAAGCGCCCAACATGGGACTTGAACCCACGACCCTGAGATTAAAAGTCTCATGCTCTACCAACTGAGCTAGCCGGGCTTCAGTGTCAGATCAGAAAAAAATCTCGTAAACAGTCCGTCAAGTGCAGGTGGACGGCAGACTCAAATTAGCCACTGCATGTACAAAGAAAGAATTTTCAAAATTTTGATTTGCACGTGACGATGCAAATAGCCAGGGGAGGTTTGAATGAGGCATTAACACTTCCTTCACCAGACAAGGTCATCTGTGTGACTGCAACCAGATGTGTTTGCGACACAGTCATCAGTTTGAAGAGACGCATGCCAGAGCTTTAGTATTGCAAGATCTTACGCTTCAGGATTATGTTATTCCCCTAAATGGAGATTTACATTTTTGTGAGATACCTTAATATTTTTAACTGTTTTTAGAAAGTCGCGTAGATCGATGCCTTGTTCAAAACAATGTCCAGTGCTTATTCTCTCATATGACGAATGGCTGGATGTTCTGTGGTATTGCCAAAAATTTGCATTATTTCCACATTTGTAATTTGAATGTTGGAATATTTTTCCAGGGCTTATAAATCATTCACATGTTGTCGGTAACCCTTTCACTAAGCATAGCTGAGGAGGTTCCTGCTATGCTTGTGTAACTGAGGATGCATTCACACCAGCCCTGTTTAGTCTGCTTCAAACAAACTCCTGCACTATTTGCCTAGAAAATCAGACAAGGTTGAGGAGGTGAGGAAGCACAATCGAACTCTGATGGGGACCAAAAAAAGTGAAATCTGGCCTGCCTAAAAGTCTCGGTTTGGTTGAAGTGAACTCTGGCCCGGTTCAAACATCAAGCAGACCGAAGCTCTAGAAGCAGGAAGTAGTATTTAGTGCAGGGCATTCTGTTTAAATCCAACCAAAAGAAAAACACAAGTCTTGTGCTATTGGAAGAAATAACTCATTGGACAAAAGAAAAGTGTTAAAAAAGAAAAGTTTGGTCCTCAATCGAACCAAGTCTACCAAACTATCAGGTGTGAAAATGCCTACAGTGTTGTCTCTTTACACTCCCTACATTGTCTTTTACATTTTGGTTTCACATTTTTGTGGTTATCCCCTGGTACTGTGGGCTGTTCATCAAGGCTGTTGCGTCGTCCCGTATGTTTGGTCCAAAAACGTGTGCCAGGCTTATTCTTACTTTCTCATGTAGGATAAATCCACCAATCTCTCACATTCCACTCAAGATTAAGACCGCTTCAATATTTGGAAGCGGCTTCGCTTTTTAATATCCAAAGGAAGACAAAAATTCACCTTGTTTGTCTCTAATAGGGGGGTTATGTGATTGTGCCGCCACCTTCTTCAGATGAGGTAATTTTGTTGCATAAGAGTTCAGTCGTCCTCACAGAGCCACATCGGAGCACAGCGATTGTTTACTTGCGTTTGATGTTTTTTCCTTCAGCTTGTTTGCCGATCACATGTTCCCCCTGCTGCGGCGAAAGCTGCCGCGCGCGTTCGCGCGCTCACACGAATGCGCGCCGGCGTATCAGCAGTTGTGGCAACAGAGAGCGCCGTAAAGATCCAGATACACAGTCAGATCCACAGGGGAATAGCTGTGAGTGAGTGCTGTTGGTTTGTTTGACAGGGACCTCTTACCCTTGTCTCTCACACCTCAGATAGAGACAGACAAATACACCGGGATGGCAGATAGAGGCTGATAGCAGACAGCTGAAAAGGAGAGAGCAGAGAGAGAAAACATAAAGATAGTCTGTGAGGTGCTGAAGACGGGGCCCGGGGAATGGGAGCCTTAGAATAAAGGAGCGGGAGCAAAAGAGGGGCCACAATGAAAAGGGAATTAAGTGAGGAGAAGGGTAAGAGAGAGAGAGTGAGGGTGGGCGGAGGAGAAGCGAGAGATAAGGAAGGAGAGAAAGACTGGCACTGCACCGGGTAGTGGAGGGTTTATTATTCTCTGTAGCACTCAATCAAACGCCGGCCCTCTGAACAGAGAGCAATGCAGGCGAATCATCCTGGGGGCTTTCTTTCTCTCTGTGTCTTTCTTTCTCTCTCTCTCTCGTTCCTTCTCTGGCCTCCTCGCGTTCCCCTCCTCCCTGCTCTCCGTGTCTTTTTTTCCTGAGGTGTATGAGTGCTATCCATCTGTCAGCCGTCACTGCCAGTGAGAGATATGCAAAGCTGTCACTTCACGTCAGCTCGGGTTTGGGAGGGTCTGTTTTTTTTTTTTTTTTTTTTTTTTTGCAGCTGCCGCTCTGCACATACTTTCCCTACGGCAGCAGCGCTGGTGTGCTGCTATCAAAGCACAAATACAAACACAGGAACACACACACACACACACACACACACACACACACACACACACACACACACACACACACACACACACACACACACACACACACACACACACACACACACACACACAGACATTAGACCCTTTCACTGTTGTAATGATGCTCGCCTTCAGTTATGAAGGTTTTTTTTTAATGTACCATTCAGACTTACCACTGACCGAAAGTGAAAGGTTTTTGTGAAAAGACTTCTGAAAAAAAAAAAGTAAACACGCACATCTTCCTGTTTCTGAAAGACGATGTGCAATAGTGTCCTCTTTCAGAAGGTATGAAAACCTCAATCGAAACTACAGTGACCTTTAAAAGAACTGATAATTAAAAAATTCACTTTGAAGTAGAGCTGTGCTTAACTGAGTAGTCCCGTTTCTGGGAAAATCTTTTTAATTTAGGTCTAGAATATCATTATTTCGAAGCTTAGAGACGAGAAGAAAGAGCATGTCTGTCCTGTAATTCCACGGGTCGAGGGTAGACCGAGTCGTTCCCGGCTTCTCGCCCAATCGCGCCCAGTCAGGACAACAACGCTCCTATTCCCAACTCATCACAATTTGATGAGTTTATTTTAGCATGCCGAAGACCGAATCGTGGATTCTTTCTTTTTTTCTATCTGACAAGTTCTGAAACATAGCAGAGCTGCGTTTTTTTTGTTGTTTTTTTTTGGGGGGGTGGGGGGGGGGGGGTTCGGGGGGGAAGGGAGGTTTGCCTGTTGCTGACTTAACCTCAAACAAATGGAGACTCGGGGAGTCTGGAGAACAATGCTCATTTTATTAAAAGGTAAAACATTTGTTTGGATTAGAAGATGATGATTTGGGGGATTCCTGGGGATTTTTGCGAAGCGGCGCCGTCTCCTCTGTTGTTTGAGGAGTTGCTTAACTTCTGTCCTGGATTTACGACGTAGATTGATCTGCTCAGGATCAAACGCACTTAAGTCTAGCGAACGGGAGAACTTTTCACGTGTTCTTTGTGTCAGGCCACACAACCTGACACAACCATCAACAGCTTCAAAGTTGTGCGACCTCATTCCTGTCTTTTAAATATAACCGAAGCTGTCCGTCGTCTGCATGAGCCCACCAATGACGAGTCAGCAGTCAGTAAACGTCTGATTGGAACGGTCTGTGTCAAATTTGAGAGTGTTTATTACCGTGTTTCCTTTGAAGAAGTGAAGCAACCGTGGGCGCTTGAACAGAGCATGTGCAACCTGTGCTTTTTTCCCCCCCTCCACGTTACACGTGATTTATGTATGTGCATGAACGGTGTTAGTTACGGTAAAACAACAAGACTGTGGTGCCAAACTCGAAGGATGCTGAAAAGGAGGGGTGGAGTTGTGCTGGATGTGTGTTTCTGTGTGTATAGAAGGAGCAATTACAGAAATTAATTGTAGACCTCTGCTGACAAGACTCAGGAAGAAGACGTGAAGGGTTACGCATGTGCACTCGATGACAACAAGAGAAAAGGGGATGAGTGTGGCTTCCTTCCATTTGTGTATGTTGACAAGATTGCCGGGTTTTTGTGCCTATTGTGCCACTCCTGCCATTCCAGCGCCAATTGTGTTGGGGTTTTGGGGGGCTCGTTATTAGAGGGTGACAGTTTCTGGGCGGAAACAAACACGACTCCGACGATTAACACCGTGTCACTGTGTCAGCTCATACTGTAATCCTGATATTCTGTCTATCGCACATGTGTGCACAAAGAAGGAGGGAAGGGGAGGTGAGAAAAAGGGGGCAGCGAGAACATCACACGGGTGCAGAGGGAGAAGAGAGAAGGCACAGCCGAGAGATCCCGTGAGAGACGGATAAAGCCGTGTCGTTCATAGAGGACGCGGCGGCGAGACGCCGCAGCGCAAGGTTAGCAGTCCTCCCCAACTTCGGGGTTGCTCCGCGGGGAAGAGCGAGGCCTACTGGGGAATCTGTTTAGCTGATCAGACGTGCCAACGCTCCTGCCAGGCTAAGGAACCCGACTGGCGCCATACAATAGGAGAACAGGGCATGACAGACTGGTGTGAATAAAGGGATCCTGCTGAGTGGAATAGTATTATGTGGCTAAAAAAAATAAAAGGTCAAAGCAGTATAACACAGAAAGGATCTCTGGCTTAAATTACAGCAGAAAACCTGGGAGAATGTGCTGTCACGAGTTAATACAGATAAGCAAAGAAATGCATGCAGCTCACAGTGCGTTGTAGGATCGTATTGGTTTGTGGGAGAACACTCCTAACTACAGTCGAGAGTATGACATGTAGCCTGAAGCTAAAACCTTACACTTGTCTTCACAACATTTAAAGGAAGAATCACTACCCTTTTTCTTCTCAACATGTTTTGACAGCTTTGGTTCCTCTCCTGCAAAATGAAGAGTTTACATGGAAAACGCATGTTAAGACACAAAAAAAACGTTTCAAACTTATAAAAACCGGCGTATTTGAAAGTGCAAGCTGCCTGCAGCAGTCGCAGCACACAAACGAGGAGCTGCTAAGGATATCTGTATGTTAAACACACACACATAAACAGCTGCATTTCTTAAGCGCTCGGTTTAGTCTCGTTGGAGCAGGAGTGCACTGGAGGTTTTGACTCAAAGAATCTGACCCATCATACACAGTTTGGAAAGAGACTTTTTCACAGGCCACTATTTTGAACTAAAGGTCCTAATCTTCACCGAATCTTTTCTTTGGGATGAGACAACAAATGGTTAAAAGATGCCTGACAGTCATGTTCATGTCTGTGCATGTTTTTAATGAGTGCATGTTATAATTTGAGATTGTGGCACTTATGATTGGTTGTTTTGTTTCTGTTAATTTGATTATTTTTGACACTGAAAAATTATTCAAATTTTGTTTTGCCGTGGTTATGGGTCAAACATAAATCTGATGAATCAGAAACAATGTTGGCTTACATTTGGATGCACGTCACATTCTTTTGTACATCCAAAGGTCACCTGCTACTTTTGATTTTATTTTGTATTTTTTTTAGGAAATTTGTACCTTTAATCCAGAAAAACGCAGCAACTTCTGGTGACTTGCTCCGTCGTTGCACCACCAGACTGTCTTTAAGCAATCTTGTGAGAATTTTACTCTCTGTCTGTATTGTTTTGCCTCATCTGGCAAATTTATTTGGGCAAGTGAGAAGATCTATTTTAGATTTGGTAAAGAACAGCTCGTTGTGTTCCCTTTCACCACATGAACCATGCGCATAAGAGACTCTGCTGCACGATGAAAGACGCTACAAAACAGCTGCTAACTCTTCCACCAAGGGAAATCAGAATGCTATTGTCAGTCAATCAAAGAACCTTCTTTTAAAACTTATGTAGAATCATTTCATTTGATACTAAATTGGATTCAGCCAAACGAGACGGAGTTCTTCCAGCACGCAATGTACAACCATGCTCAACATTAGCGACAGTTTGTGGCAGAAAGCTGTGCAGCAGTCTGCCGGTTTAGCTTTGGATTTTGGGGTACTGAGGGCAGCAGAGGTTATTCTGCCGTGTCACAAAGTACTAATCCACTGCTGCGAAATTCATCTGATGAACGATATTATGAACTTCAGGTCTGAAGCTGCGATTGTCCGGTAGAATCGGTTCCACCAGGGACCAAATTTGCAACATTTGCTACGTTTTCAGCAAATGTTTGTTTTCAGCGGTTCGTTTTCCCACTGCACTCTTATCGAACGGACCGGGTCCGCTTCTTGCCTGTGGCGACGCTGCACCAAGAACCGCTGACGGAAACGACTTCAAAACATCTAGAGAAGACATTGAGCAAAACAAAAAAAAAACCTTCCTCCTTCACGACATGTAAACAAAATGCAACGGTGTAAGATTTTAGTGGCTGTAGGATTTCTATTTTGACCTAAAAAGGCCATTTCTCCCACTACCATGTTTGGTTTGGTTGTACTTACCCAGAATGCCCTGGGTTATAGTCAACTCCCTGCTTTTAGAGTCGTCTCTGCTCCGTTCGGCATTAATACATGCATTTGCACAGCGCCGGAGTTCACTTCAACTGAACCAAAACCTAGATTTGTAGAGTTTGCTTTTATGGTTCGATTGCACATTCACACCTTTCTTAAACAAGCCGAACTTTGATGATGAAAAAAAAGCTAGTTTGACTGAAGTGGATTAACCAGGGTTGGTGCGAATGTTTCCCTGAAGGCACAGGTATGACCTTGTTGCTCAACCATCAGTGGACCTTGTGGCACTTCTTTTTCTTAACGACAAAGTTGAAAGTGCTCCCACCATAAACATTTGTATTTGGGTGAACTTGAGAAAGCACAAACATTGAATAGGATGGAGTCAGTTTGATAGTCAGGTACTACTTGATCTATAAAAAAATAATAAAATAAAAAATACATAACCTTTTTGATATGATTTATTTGAAAAGCAGCAGAATGGTTGTTGTGGTTTGGACTTAGTCGCCCTGCAAAGAAAAGGTGAAGTGAGGCCATCTTTTTTTATCCACAGGGAGCTTTAAAAAAAATGTATTTATTTATTTACTTTTCATTTTTTAAAAATCAGATTAAAACTCAGCAGCACTCCACCCGCAACTCCAACGCCACTGCGGGCAGATTGGCTTCACCTTCACACTCTCGATCAGCTCCTCTGTCGCCGAGGTTCCGCATTAACACGCGCACGCACAGGAACGCACGCTCCCGCGATACAAAATAGACGGCAGGGGGACTTGCAGACGGGTGTGTGGGTAAACACAAAAACACACGCGCTCGCTCGCACACACACACACACACACACACACACACACACACACACACACACACACACACACACACACACACACACACACACACACACACACACACGCCATCCACCCCCCTCCTCCAGTAACCTCTCAAACACATTACTGGCAGCGGTTCAGTGATGGCTGCGTGACTTGCCAGTACTGCGGATCTGCTCCTGGAGCGAGCGCTTCCCCATCAGCGCTGGCTTGATTACCCTGATGTATGCACACCCAGACACTTGACAATCTCTCAGCATTTACATATGCAGCCTCAGCACTCCACGCTCCTTCTGACGCGCGCGTGCAAAAGTGGGAAGTGGGGTGTTGGGGGGGGGGGTGTTTGCTTGCGAATTTGTTTGGTTTTTTTTCTTTTGCCGTGCGCGGCGCGCTTAGTGTTTTCCAGAAGACGACGACTTGGAGCGGAGGAAGGAGGGGAGAAACGGCAGGCCTCGCTCGCTAGCTAAACGGAAAACAAACAAACTTTAATCCGACGCCGAGAAGCAGCTCTTCAAAGCCGAGACGGAAGTAAAGAAAAGGAGCGCGCGAGACGGGGGGGGGGGGCGACGCCCCACCTGAGGGCGCGCGATGCTAGTAAACACACAAACAGAGCGTTTACCAGCCGGGCCATTACTCACTCTCATGTCAAACTCCTAGCTAACTAAGGCGCACACTTCTGGGGATAGAATCCCTCACAAAAGCGCTCGCTTTGACTGATGTTTTCTTGTTTTCTTTTCGAATGAAAAATCATCACACAAACAACGTCTCCCCCCCTCAACAAAAACCCAGAATCAAAAGGAGGGTTTTGGGGGTTTTGGGGGGCTCCTGCCTCTTGTTCTGTCTTTCTTTCCATCTCTTGTCAGCGTGAAGGGAAGTGTGGATGAGAGGCAGGAGTGGAGGGAGAGAATCAGAGAGACGAGGTCTGGGGAGTTTGCACTGTGTCGATCCTTTTTGGCTGACGCTTCACAGGGCTCGGCTGATCATCATTAAAACGCGCACAACTTGACATGTTTATTTAATGGCTGCTCCCGGCGAAGACGGCAAGCTGCTGCTATCTCTCACCGTCACATGTTGATCTACCACTGTGCCATGTGGTACTCTGAGAGGGTATGCAGGGCGTGTGTGTGTGTGTTTGTGTGTGTGTTGGCATTATACTTTATGTGTCTTTACTTTCCTGGCTGCGTGAAAAGCTTTCAAGTTTTTCCATCACGTTATCAATCTGGTTCTCTTTTCTGAACGGGCGGGCCAGCCCCTAAGTGTTTGAAATATGCGGTCTGGAATGGTTTGTTGTTCATAACACTGCAATATTAATATTTACAGACGCTGAACATACGATCCAGGTTTGCGGACTTTGGAAGACCTCTCAGCCCAAACAGTCCGGGCCTTTTGCTAACACGCCAAAGCGACAGCTCCACACCCGCGCACCCTTCGTGTCTGCAGTCACAGACGGCCTCGATAAATACTTTCGGTAGCTTTCGATTACCCAAAGGCGATCGATCCAGGATCTATGACCTGAGTTGAATTTGTTTAAGAAATCCATTATGCGCCGCAGTTGAGACGCCACTGACTTCTCGCCTCCGTTTGCAGTCGGGTTATGTTAAACAAACATGCTCAGTGAAGACCACCAAACAAAATAAAGCCAACGTGGCTTCAAAAAGGGGAAGAAATTTCAAATGGAATTTGGTCTTGGTTAAGAGTGGCATCCTGAATTTGACAAAATGGACGTTCAGCACTGAGACAGTGACAGCAAATGTTTTTTACTATTACTTACTGTTTCCTAATTTATCCAAAGCCATTTAATACATCTTGCAGTTGGAGAGACATTTATTTGAAGTTACACCTAACATGAAATTCAAAGTCAAAAACTTGTGCAGCAGTTGCAGTTTGCGGCTGATATATCGGCTTTCTTCTCACGCCATTACATGAAATAAAAACTGTGAAGACTCCAGTCTCAAACCAGGAGTTCAAGTCGAGCGAACGTTTCAAGCTTATAGGGAATAAATGTGTCGAGTCTGAGGTGTTTCGTTTTAGCAACTTAAGTCAGATTCTCAAGCTCGAGCCGAACGTTTCAGCCAAGCGATATTTTCTCTTTGCTTATTACAAGAATGTATGTTTTACTTTCAGAGGGAAACTAAGATTGGAATTTTCAGAAATTGCTGTGCTTGTATTTTACACATAGTTTTGATAAAGTCATTTATTTTTATAATTTAATTTTATTTGTGCTTTTAATGACAAAATTTAAAAAATAATGACAATCATTTTTGCAAAATCTACTTTTTTGGTTGTTGTATATTTTGTACCTGAATCAGAGGTGATTTCCATCCTTTCATTCTCCCATCAATCAACTTTCCAAACTCCATTTGTTCTTCAGGGCTGTGAGGTCTGGAGTCTATGAGCCTTTTTTATTTCTATATCACCAACATTGTCATGTTTCTTGGCCCTCTGGCCTTTTTAATTCTGATCCAAAAGAAGAAATGATCAACAGTTTGCTCTAAAGGATGTGAAACAACACACCTGTGATCACCACAGTCAGTTGACACATTTCCCACAATAAATATACATCAGGTTTGTATCTTTGTTCATTTTCTTTTTCTTGCTTTAATGGTGCCCTGGGCGGGCCCTCCTTTCTGAGTTCCGACAAAATTCTAAGTAGGTCGTAATGCCAAATAAACACAGAAAATCTCTGTGTAGTACAGATTAATCCAGTACAGGTTTTTAGGATTTTGAACAAGAGCTTATGAAAAGCAGTCCGGACCTGTTATAAACAGCAAAATAGCCCTTTGTGGAATTGTGGTCAAATGTTGCAACGCCGATGCTTTCTTTGGCAAGCTGCAACGTGAAATTATATTTTCGGAACGTGAACTCTTTGGAAACACGAAGCCCGGGCACCTGCCTGTCACTAATTTGACCATGAAGTCTTCAAGCATTGCAAGCTAAATGTGAGGCCATCTCATCTGACTGCAGCTTTTCCTGAATCTGGTTTCATGGAAGCAGTGAAAAGAGGTGATCAAAATTCCTTCACAGCAATAGTAGAGATACAAAAAGTCATGCTAAAAAGAACTGCTTCATATTACTGGAACTTAATTGGGGTCTTCAAGGAACTGAAGTGACTGTATGCAAGTTTTGTACATACAAAACAGCTCCACCATCTGGACTTCATCGCTTTTTAAAGACGGCAGGCTGGAGTCTGTAGCATTATACAGTTGAAGTTAGACTTTAAAAAATGTTTAAAATCAAGAAAAGGAAGAGGATTATTATGGTCTGTTGAAGCCTAGAACTGGGACTGAGCCCAATGTGTCTGCAGGCGGTTTCAGCTTGAAGTTGGATACAAATACTGTTAGAAGATTAATATCTCTTTTGATCTGTACTTTTTTAATATACAAATTCATTCTATTTGATTTTGTACACAAGTAATGAACTCAGTTCTGGTGACGACATGTTTAAAGATCCTGAATACCTTGAGGTGCTTTGAAAAGTCGATGAGTTGAACTGCTCAAATGACGAAACACGGCTCTTAAAGTCTTTACTGTTACTTATCCTCTAAACAGAAGGCTGCTAAAGACGGACTTAAACAACTTTAAAGCTACTTTGCAAAAAGAAGTAAATGCTTGAAGTACTGCTTCTATCTGCTGTTATATTTTCCACAATGAAAACAGTGATGTACATTTTTCAGATTGCACATTCAGAGATAAGTAAGGCAGCTGCATTTCCCTACGATATCTGATCGAACATTGATGGGCAAATGTTTGGATTATACCAATTCATATTGACTCCGTCTTTGTGGTGCTCTGCATCGCACAAAAGAACAAAGCTGCACATTTTGGCCTTAGAATTCAATTTGTGCATATCACATTAAAACAGGGCACACTGTAATAGGCCAAACATGAGCTAAAACGCACATGTATTCATTGGGGGATTTCCTGCGGAATTAGAAACCGGCTACAATGAATAAACGCTCGTAACCACTCGTCAGGTATGTCATCACTAAACATGGTTTAACCTATTTGCTCCTGTGAAACAAAAAGTAAAGCGTGCAAATGCTAATGCAGGGCAAACTAAGGCTGCTGGGTGAAGCAACAAAGACAAAGGAGGAGCGAAGGAAGAGCGGATCAGAAGTGCAGAACAGCACGAGTGAGTGAGAGACTGCAGGGTGGATTAAGGCGACAGACTTCCTTTTTTGTTTGTTTGCGTGTGTAAATGCAGTTTTGATGAAATATTAACGGCGCCTTCCAAAATGCCTTGTAAAGGATCCTCTGCATTTGACTCCTCCATCTGTAGCACCTCAGGTAGGCATTTAGTATGCTGTCATCAGGGAACCGGCAGCCCCCATCCATGTGCCGAGCTGTCAGCGCAAATCCTGCTCTCAACCCCGCACCCCACCTTCTACTGCCGCCCACCCTCTTTTCCACCACCCTGTGACACACCTATACCACCACAGGTGGAGCGCTCGCAGCCCCGCCCCGCCTGACGAGCGCCAGCTAACTCTCTCTCTGCACAACTTTCTCCACAACATTCTATACACTTCAGAGATAACCGGCATGAAAGAAAACAAAGAACGGGTCGGTGAGGGACGGGATTCATTTTGACATTTACTTCTCATCATCCCTCCCCCAGCCACGGAAATCTCTCCTTCTTCTCACAAAATAAATGGCGACGTGCTTTCTTCTGAGGAGGATCGGGTTGACGTGATGCCTACTGATATTGATTGGACTTCAGGGCGCCCCGTGATTGGCAGCTGCCAAGGAGCCGGGGGCCTGGGTGGGCTCTCATCCCACCTAAGTATCGTCTTAGAGCTGCTACCAGATACACCAGCAGTCCCTCACTTCCCTTCACTCCTGCTAATTCTCTGTGACTGATGGAGGTTAAACTATCGGACTTAGTAACAATCAAGAGTCTTGCCTGTGGTTTGGCAACGAGAACCCCGTGCCGTGGGGAAGGGAACTGACTTGGGAGAATCCTGCAGATTCAGATTTTCAGCTGCGACAATGGATTACAAAGTTCTCTGATTGTAATTACAAAGGTGATGCATTCCACAGTGTCATCGCGAACGGTCAGCCCGACGCCCCCCGAAGGCTTTCGTGTCACAGGGAACGGCTAATTATAGTTGCTGCAGGACGTGTTTGGGGAGGGGTGGCTGAGCACGCTGGGCCTCATAATAGACTTCATTGATAACGTGGACGTCCACATCTCAATCTTGTGACTTGAAGCTGAGGGGCAAGAGTGAGGAATGCTCACAGTTAGCACAGCACCTTGCAGAGGCTTGCATCCCTTTTGAACTTTTTCTCATTCCGTCCTGTTATAACTCAAAACTTCGATTCACTTCAGGTGACACATCGATATAAAGTCGGACATGCATCCAGTGTGGTTGTATTGTATTGTTTGTAAAACTACTTCATGCTGCAATTACATCTATTTTTGTTGTGCAGTTTTGTTTGATAAATAGCTCAAGTGCTGTCAAACTGGAAGTCTCAACAAACGTCTAGGCTTTTGATAGGCCCTTCAAACACATCAATATGCTTTAATCTTGTCAATTTCCTCATTCCGGCGGCTTTTTAAAGCCTCCCTGCGTTTAGTGGTCTTTGAGTGGATACAAGGGCAATTTTCAGTCTTCAGAAGAAAAGAAAAAAGAATGACCAAAATCATAAATCCTTCACAAAATGACTCTTGTTGGTCAAACATAAAATCTCAGCGACACACGTCAAAGGTTTTTGGGCACACTGTGATAAAAAGTTTACTTGTTGCACAGTGAAGTTGATCCTTTTCTCTTCAGCATGCACAGCCGAGGCGCTTGCTTTTGCAACTTATGTGCTTCCAAGAAAGATCCTTGACGTATTTCCCTGCCCTCGGGCCTCATTTGAACATGACGTTAAAAAAATACATAAAAACAAGGGGTGGGGGAAGAGATGGTGACTGTTGCCCGAGGAGGTATGGTTGTCATAAAAGAGCCGGGTTGGGATTTGTTGGTGTCACTCAATAAATCAGTAGGAGTTTAATTACCAGCTTGGTGTGGAGGAGCAGTGACAAGCACTGTGTGTGTGTGTGTGTGTGTGTGTGTGTGTGTGTGTGTGTGTGTGTGTGTGTGTGTGTGTGTGTGTGTGTGTGTGTGTGTGTGTGTGTGTGCGTGTTTGACTGCAGGTGGAGACACTGTGACAGGCACTAGCTCTGTGAGTTAGCATTCCTCCTGGGCCAGACTCTACCAAAAGCCTGACAGGGCAGAGCCGCAAAACTCACACACGCATAGAGGGCCATACCATTCAGTGCACGAGGGAGGGATGTGCTGTAAGGAAGCGAAACCAAAGGCGGGTGTGGGATCTGTTTGGAGACTCTCTCCCACGCTAATCCCCTCCATTTACGCCCTGCCACTTCCCGCGTTCATGAACTGAGCTGGTGAAGGAACGTGGAGGCTAATCTCTGACCCGAAGACCGGCGCACACCGACTCCGACCGGCAACCTCCACAATAACACCACGCCTGGAGATAAAAAATTTAAAAAAAGATAGTGGGTGGGATCTTTGGACAGTAAAAGCAAACAGAAATAAAAACGCACCAGAAACCGGAGAGTTTTTACTGTTTTTTTTTTTGTTAAGAGACAATTAAAGCACAGCTTCACGCAGAGATATTGCGTTTCTTGTGGGTGTGATTTCTATTACTTTGTCTGTGTGAGTAAACTGCGTTATTATTACCCCCCTGCCCCCCATCTGTGTTGTGCAAAACTTCTTCCCATCACGCCTTGAGTCAAACAGACATTCAGGAAAAGACGGGGAAGAAGAAGAAGAAAAATAATCAGCAGAAAGTGGTGGGTAGAATGAAAAGGGTGGGAGAGAAGCAAACACAGGTTTGACAGAGGCAGGAGAGGTGACAATAAGCAGCGTGTCGTGTGTGTGTGTCTGTGTTTTTTTCTCCTCCAATTTTGTGCCGGGTAACATCCAACAATTTGAAGGTTCAATAGGCAAGATTACAGTTCTGCTTCAGATGAGTTAAAAATACAGGGTGACTTGTAACCCTGTCTGCAGTGAGTGAATGACACACACACACACACACACACACACACCACACACACACACACACACACACACTCAAGAGGACTAAAGGCATCAGCGACGTGCTCCATGTCCGCCGTTATTGGCTGTTTTTGTAGCCGTTAGCGCGGATGAAAAGAGTCAGCATTACAGCTGTCAATTCAGATGGAGATCAGGTGGCTGGGAACGAATCAGCAGGCAGCAGATAGAGGCTCCGGTTTGTCATGCATGCTGGATGTTAATGCGTGCATGAATGCACGCCTGCGAAGGCATTTTGATTTTTTTTTTATTTTATTTTTTTGCAGGGGAAAGAAAAAGAAAAAAAAATCCAAATCCTTATTTTCCAAGCCAGGAAAGGATTGTGCTGTCACTCAATGATATACTGATCATTGTTTTGTTTTGCCTTTTTTTTTTCTCCCCTATTTGTTCTGACTCTTTCAGGCTGGAAAACAATGGCAGCTGGGAGATGAGAAATTTGTCTGATCACTCGACACTAAAAAAGTGCACCCAGTTTCTTCGGCTAACGAATATCTGCCAATATTCTAGTGTTTTTCAGGCGCTTCATGTATTTTTCCTTCTTCTTCTTCTTGTTCTTCTGCTTCCTCAATTGATACAATACAAAAGCGTATTCAGCCCCATAGAAGGAGAGAGAAAGAGAGAGAAATTTCCCAAAGAGAGTAATTAATTTCCTGGCACCTCAGTATGAGAACTTGTAAGGCAAATGGAACAATAAGCCTATAAAAAACCCCACTCCACTGTACTGTGGAGTACAGTGCTAACAGACAGATGCCAATCTCCGCCCCGCTCCCGCCATGTTCGACATGTGTGCTTGTTGGCTGCGAGACATTAGCATTTGTTTTACCCCCACCCCTCCTCATTCCCATGTGCTAGAGCCTCAGGCGCAACAGTCAAAGAGACACCACCACCTCCCAGTATCTCATCTCATCTCCCAGTATGCGCGGGTGTGAATGTGAGTTCTCTCTCTCGCTGCTGGTTCGCATAAAAACACACACTGTGGCTTTTTGATAGTAGCTCTGCGGTTTGCGGGTTTGTTTTTTTTTCCCTTCCTCCTCCTTTTTGCCCGATTTGCATGGGAATATTTTAAAAAGATTCGCTCTACATGCTGGGTTTCTTCTTCTTCTTCTGGCTCTTCTAATAGATTTCAGGGCTTATAGAGACCTCACGTGTAGGCACTTGAGCCGGGGCATGTCCACACCGTGACACGTGCTAGAGCGCCCCCTAGCTCCCAGCTTGAGATCCAGCCACTATGTTTTTCTTTCTTCTTCTTCTTCTTCTCTCTCTGCTGCTCCTCTCTTGCCCTACATATCAGTCCCGCGGAGAATAGACCAGTCTAACACCCGGCTTCACAGAGATGCTGTTTTGTCATGTTTTATATCATTCTACTAATGAAAATCCCCCCCGCCCCCCCCAAAAACCCGGTCCTCTGACTAAAGACTGTGGCATCCCTGAAGATCTGTGCTAACAAACGCTCAGCAACGACTGGAGAAAAGCAGAAAACAAATTGACGACTTGCCTTAACTGAGCTCTCTGTTCTAAAACAGCATAAAGCTTCTGTTTTCTAAACAGTCTGAGTTTTGTAATAAAGGAGAGAGAAGGAGAGGGGAAGGGGGGGAGAGAAAAAAATAAAGCAACAGACAGACAAAAGAAAATATATGGAAAGGGGAGAGAGGAAGAAGAAAGAGAGAGATCCAACAGATGGTAGATTTGGCGAGGCCTCCGCCGTGCAGTTTGTGTAAAAGCCTGTCTGGAAAGAGCGCAGACCCCGAAGCATCTCTCACATATTGAGGAGTCACAATCATTGAAGGAATGCGTGGTGAGATGCCCCAAAACGCCGGTCATTAAGAAAACAGAGCTGCTCCACTTCAATCAGCCAAAAATGAAAAAAAAAAAAAAAAAAAAAAAACAGAGTGGGGAACGTCTGTGTTTCTCAGAGGGAAATTATTAGACAAAACTCTGAATGCCGTCAAAAACGTCGAGGAGAGCAGGGGGGATTTATTAGACGGATAACAATTTGTGGGCGATGTTGGAATAAAATCCAGGTTTCTGTTCTGTCAACTGTGAGTTGCAGGTGATATTACACTTAACTTCCAATAGTTAATTGTCCAATGTGTCAATAAAATGCTGCTTGCTATATTGCAGTCTGCACAAAAAAAAAAAAAAAATATATATATATATATATATTTATATGTATATATATATTATATATATATATATATTATATATATATATATATTATATATATATATATATATATATGCGGATATAAGTAATGTGTGTATAAAATCTTATAGATGGATTCAGATTTACTTATAGTACATACATTAAAATCCCAAATATTTTATACAAATACATATTTTTACCTGTCAAAAATAAATCACTGACTTTCTAGTGTTCTTTTTATAGATTGTATACCAACAAAAGTTTATAATATGAGGAAGAGTGCTTTAATGCTTCACGTTCTGTGTTGATGTTTGTAGCTCTTGTTCTGAACGAAGGAAGGAAGGAAGGAAGGAAAGAAGGAAGCTTCCTGGCTGTGTTGACAGAAATGGCCAATGCAGACCGCTCGCTAGCAATGCTAAGTTACAAAAACACGAAAGAACCCAGGGAGAAAATCACTTTTGAGGAAAAATTTGCGCGTTCTAGACAAAGATTAATGTTGTCAGGGTGACAGATGAGATACAAGCAGTCTGCTATCGCTGCAAGAAAATGGCTAATGGTTAGCCGCTAACGGTACAAAACCTGCCATTTTTTTCTTTTTTTTTTTTTTTTGTCGTTGCTTCAAATTGAAATCCTTCATTGATCAAAGGTCAACTTAATAAATCTACCACAAAAAATACACTATTTAAAACGGATCGAGATTCATGGAAACATTTATTTTATTTGCGAAAACATCCAAACAGGCCAACAGGTCAGGCTCACACAAAAAGAGCTGATGCAAGCGAGCTGGACCGGAACATCTGATCACAAAATTACCCGATAGTTTGTGAAAACAATAAAAAGAGCTTGTTGAGTTCCAGTGTATGTCAGCTCATCTTGATACCATTTTCAATCAGTCAAGTTTATTTGTGCAGGACATTTCAGCAACAAGACGGTTTAAAGTGCTTTACATCATAAGAACATTTAAAAAATCATCATAAAAATGTCATACAGACATCAATTGTAAAACCAGTAACAAATATTACATATTGCTGGATGCCAGCATCAAAATCATCAGTACATATCAGATATGTCGGTCAATGTTTCGGTGATAGTGGGTCGAAAGGTTTAGTCTTCCTTTAAAGGAACTCGGCGTTTCGGCTGTTTTGCGGTTTTCTGGAAGTGTTTTTTTCTTTCCCCATTTCTGAAACTATTTAACAATCGGACTACAATTTCTGTGCAGACGCACCGACGCTTTCAAACGTTTCAAATCATTTTTCAGTATTTCATACTTGAAAGCTTCGCGTGTCTGGAGCTCAACGTTGCACCCTGACGCGTGCGCACGGCGAGCCCCGAAGTGACCCATTTGTGACCCACGAAGCAGCAGAGATAAGCAGCACTACGCCACCATCGTGTCACACGATGGGAGTTAATGTCGCTTGCCGGATTTTCTTTATTTTTTCATTTTTTTTCCGAAGCTGCTCTATTCACGCCGCCATATTTTCGTTCCTCCTCCACTCTCTCGCTTCACATGGGCTGCAGATGCCTTAATTGTGCTTGCTCTTCAAGGCAGCCTTTTTCACTTGCTCTTGATAAGTCTTTGATATTCTGTGCTTCACTAATTGTAGTCGCTGCAGTACATCTATCTTTTTTCAATTTCCTGATAATTAGCCTCTAACTCTTTCATCTGTCTTTTCAAGTGCACTAAATCTCCTTCTCTAATGAAAGTTACACTGAACTCAACAAGGTTGACGGCTGGTAGAGAGGAGAAAGAAGGAAAACACACACACACACCACTTCTTTTTCTCTCTGACATTTTTCTTCCTCTGCTCCCGTCTTTCTCGCCATGGGGAGACCCTGTCCTTGGGTGTGTGTGTGTGTGTGTGTGTGCGTGTGTGTGTGGGGTGGAGGGTTTCTTTTTCCTCTTTTATTAAAAAAATATTTTCGCAACGTGAAAAACGTTCCAACCAAAAAATGAACACAGGTGCCGTTTAATAAGAACATGCTTCAAAAACGGCTCCGGTTTAATGGATGGGAGACGTGAGGTTAGCAGAGGAGCAAACCCGGAGTGATCTGTCGAGAAAAAGATCACAAAAACTCACAAAATCACTCAGAGCCACCGGCGCTCCCACAGAAGACCGCAGCCACGTCAAGCCTGATGTGATGAACCAGATTGAAACATTACCAAGAGGAATAGGGCGTCTGGTAATGTATCATCAGGTACGCTTCCTTGCAAAACTGTTTGCATCCATCTCTTCATATCAGGCTTTGTCACGTTACAAGACCTGACATGAAAAAAGGTTTGAAACATTGGTTTCACTGTGCTTTTAATGGAGACCTGAAAATGCTAAACAAGCAAAAAAAAATAAATAAAACAAAACAAACAAAAAAAACAACCGAAAGGCAGTTTTCACAAATAAAACACTAATCTCAAACTTTGTTTTAAGGACTCTATAGTCAGTGTAGAACAGCTTAGACGTTTGTTTAAATATGTAAAAAAAATAATAATCACTTATTTTTCAAATAAGTTTGAAATTCAGGTATCAACTGCAGCCTCATTTGCTGGCCGGCCTACCATCCCCGATACCATGCCGCCCTGGGCGGAAAGCCTTATGGAAACTCTGTTTTAACTCTACAGAGGTGTATCTGTATATTCTCTGCATACAGAAGTTCCAAAATCCCCTAGATTTTTTTCTTTTTCTCCATATTTTTAAGTCTGTGTATCATGACAAAGTAACATGAATGGTACAGATGACAACGTTAGACCTGTGACCGTCAATGTGGCTTCAGTGGAAATATTTTTTTCCCATCCCATTCATGCCTAAGACCCATTACCTTCCATTTGACCATGACTCTGGCACTGTGAGTTGGCCCTGTATTCAATCGCGATGAAACGCGGCGCAGTTTGCACTGGAAGCGAGACAAAAAAAACGCAGAAAAAGTTCAAGGTGCGTGATGCACACTTTCGCCAGGCACTCTTGTGCGCACTGCAGAGCCCACTTCCAATTTCCTTTCTTACACACTCAAAAATAATAAATAAGTGAAGTAGTGGATGTTTGAAGTGTGCAGGGACTGCCGCTCTAACAGTTTAATGCGTCTCAAGTCGGAGTTCCCGTGATGTAAATGTAAAGGTTTGCTGAGGCAACGACGGAAAGAGAGAGGAGCGGAGAGAAGGCGTGGAAAAAAAAAAAAAAACAGGCATCAAAATTGATTTTTCAATCATGCTTGCTGTTTCAAGAGGGCGTCACATGTTCTAATGACCTCATCCCTCTTGTGGTGATGTGAGTTATTTCACACCGGGCCATTTTAAAGCAAGAAGGGTGGGGCGGTGGTTGGGTGGAGGGGCTGGGAGGCGACAGCGTGGGGGGGTTTAGTGCTAAGTAGGGCTCAAAGCAGTGAGGAGTTGTAAAGAAGAGAGGCGGGGTGGGCTAAGGGAATGGTTAACAGGGTCATTTAGATTGGATGGGAGATCGATACGGAGAGGTAGAGAGGAGGTGCATCTCTGTCACTGTGATGTGTGGCTTTGGTGTGATTGTTCTGCAGATTACGCAAAAGGAGGGAGGGGGAAACGAAAAAGGAAGTGCTGTCTGCGAATGCGTGTGTGTGTGTGCAGGGAACAATCATGTCGACGTCCACCGGTAATTTAAAACACATTTCAAATTTTTTTTATGTCGTTTTTTTGATATTCCGTCTCTGAAAAAAAGAAAGGTTGGGGGAAAAAAAAGAAAAAGAAAAGAAAGACTGTGCTTTGTGTGAAATTTATACTTGACACCGAGGTCCTTGCTGGTGGCTGATCTGTTCAAACGTGCAACACGTTTTTGAGTTCATTTAAAAATAAAAACAAAACCTCGTGAATAAACTTGCGAGCTTGCCTCTCGGTTTGAGCGAGAGCAGCGTGAGAGTGCTGATAATGCACAAGTGGATCGCTTCAAGTATAATCTCTGCACGTCCTTTCATTACTGCACCAGGTCTGAGTGTTTGATGTCATGCTAATCTGCTCTCTCGTTACTCTGTCTGCTTGTGTGTGTGTGTGTGTGTGTGTGTGTGTGTGTGTGTGTGTGTGTGTGTGTGTGTGTGTGTGTGTGTGTGTGTCCTCGTCCTGTGCTCCGGTGCCGCCTGGAGCCTTTCCTGCAGCTTGTTGCGGGTTTTCCTATCCCACACGGAAAACCCCGGGGTGGAATTCACTCTCGCATCGTCAACAGAAAAGCAGAACAATTACTGAGACGCAACAGAAGGACCATGATATTTCAGTCCCTAAAGTGTTGGCTGGTGGTTTTAGTACTGTTCGAATCCAATCAATTTCTACTAGTTATCAAGGTAAATACTTTGACTCACATCTTCAGCACACTGGCACCGGGTTCAGCTTCCAACTGAGACAGTACCAAGGCCTTTCCAAGGTTAACAGGAACCATCTGAAGAAAGAGGGGCATTTTGTGACTAGACATAAAAAAGGTGACATTGTTTTTTTGTGAAATTGTGGTTTAAAGTGCACAGTGGTGCAGTTGACAACAAGAAGGTGCTGGGTTCGATTCCCGGCCCAGGATCTTGCATGGTGGGTTCTCTCCGGGTTCTCCGGCTTCCTCTCACTTTGCATGTGGGTCTACTTGTCGGCCAAATGTGAAGGAAGACATCCTCTCGGCAACAGAAACTAAATTTCAATTGACAGCATTGTTTTTGTAGATATTCTTAAAAAGGCAAAGAAATGACATTCCATGCATTTGTTATTACATAAAGGATCACTGAGGAAATTCAAATATCCTCTGAGTTCTGGTTCACTTTTAGGGAGCGAACCTCACCAGTCTACATCCATTTCAACTATTTGTAGCATTTTCTCATGCAGCCACTGGAAGGACTTCAATATAGATGGTGCGCCTCACACTAAACAAGTTCATATTATGTATTAAAAAAAAATCACGCCTCATGCCGCCTTTTTATTTTCTGGTTAATTGGCAGAACAAGGAGATGAGTTCAAGAGCAGTATTTTGTTGAAGAAAAAAGATGAAAAACCTGTTAAAGCTACATGTATTCATACTTTGATATGTCGAAGCATCTTTACCCAATAAAGCATGAAGTTCTGCAACTGAATTATGGAAAAACTAGAACGTAGCAACAAAAAAAGGTTCAAGCTAAAGTGTCATGTACGGCACGATAAATAAGCCTTTTTTTTTTTGGTAAAATAAAAAAGTACACTCAAATATTGCTTATTATACTTTACTGCCAAAAAGTAGAGCAATTCTAGGCATGAAGTGTCTTTTCATAAAAAGCTTTAGTCACTGATATTAGTTCAGCCGAATGGTCGCAGTGCTGAATGACCTGAAGGAAGAAACAAATCGGTGAACTTAGCCACCACCAAATGACACAATTCAGACACACATTCAGCAGCAGCAACCACAAGATGTCAGAAAATAACGATTGCATTTTACTCAGCTGCCTCTGCCACGTACTGCCGTCTTCAGCTGACGACGCACCAGCCGGTCCTCGTTCACCGGAGCAGGAGAGTTCTGGCGGATGAAAAGCCAGAGAAGGAAAGCAAAAGAAGAAAAACTGCAATACCTAACAGGTCCCTAAAGGAACACACTGCGCGCTTCTCTGGCTCCGTGGAGGTCGGAGGTCAGGGTCAGCAGCGGAGCAGCTCGTGGAGACTCGGCGTGGTGATCAAAGACCTGTCTGCAGGCAGGAAGCTGCTGACACAGCTGCTTAGCTCCGACCGAAGGACATTCTCTGTAAACACACCAGGAAAAACACGACGGGGCTCACAGAAAATAATAATTCTGCGTTCGCTGTTGCTCGGCTGCCGCGGCTCCGACTGCATTATTAAAAAAACAAAACAAAATAAAAACAGCGTATTTGGACATTTGCTTGGGGTGGAGAAGGAAAAAAAAAACCCAAAAACAACAACCTAAGCTGTCATATTTATCAGTTTTCATACTCTTAGAAACAAACAGAAATAAGTGTACATGTAAGAAACACCACGGGCCAATTACAGCACTGCTTTATGAGTGGAGCGCGCGCCGACGGCTCTGAAAGTAACCAGATTTCATCCAACTTTAACAACGTTGGGTTTTGTCCTCAGGTGGCGACGCGATAATCTGAACCGACTTGCTGTAATATGCGTACGGCGGCGGAGAGCACGCTGCTACGGGATCCTGTAAAAATTTCTAAATGTGTTTTACTGGATGTGATCACGCTGTATCCTCTCCAATAACAGTCATGTGGCAAAAGGCTTAATCTCTCGGTGGGCCTTGTTTTTTTTGGGGGGGGAAGTTTCTCCCTCCTCTCCGCATATCTCTATGAAAGTGGCTGGGCTCTTAAATCAAAATAGGAGGAGGAAGAGGAGGATTGGGAGGAGTGGAGTGGGTAACAGGAAACGCAGCTTTCATCTCTTAAAACTGTGTTTTTTTGGGGGGGGTTTCAAGGCAGGGAGGTGATTTTGTAACATGTGAGACGGATCAGATGCCGCAGCTCCGCCTTCGCATGGTGCCATCCCACTCTGCAAGTATTCCAAAAATTGTATATATATATATATATATATATATATATATATATATATATATATAATATATAAAAAAACAAAAATTGTGGGGATGAATGAAGAGGAATCACTACATGACCCTCCTCCCTCCCCCGGCCCCTCTCTACTCCCCTTTCTATCACAAATTAGCTTCCAATTCAGGTTCCTGCAGCTCATTAGTGAAACTGGATCAGAATGCTCTTTTATCACTCCCCATTGTTCTTTAGCACACAATGGAAGCGCCTCTTCCACAGCAGGCAAGGAGTTCTGGCATTAGCTGACCGTTTATTTTCATTGTGTTGCGCCATGTCTTTGGCTTGGCAGGCTGGCCAGGCTCAGCTCTTGCTCACCGATATAATGAGGCCGTTTTGGGGACTGAAACTTCGGAGAGACTCTGCAGGAACTCCAGCAGAGCTGTAAATCTGATGCCATTTGCGTCTGACGCCACGCGACCGCTCGGATCAATAACGACAGTTATGTCATCCGTTTCTCTGAAATGTGCCACTTTTAAATTAAAGAGCGACTGCATTCTGGTGCAGTAAAGGTCTAGGAAGGCTTTGAATAGAGCTGAAACAGAAAGTGCTGATGTCCATCTCAGGAAGAGTCTCTGTTATTAATAAGCCGATAATATCAATACAAAGTTGGTATCAGATCAATACGAGCGCGGTAAGATCAATGCTTTGGTTTCAGATTCTTTCTTGAAACTTTGATTTCATTTTTGTGTTGCGACTTTTTCACCTCCACCTCAAAAAGTTTTGATTTGGCCCAGGTAATATTTTTGGACCTTGCAGTGTTTGTCTACTGGTTACTGTTTGCAATGTTTACGTTTTTAAAGCATCAATAACGTGTTACCTTTCTCTAAACGCTGTCAGAGGTGGAAACTAAATAATTAAAAGGAAAAACCTACAGAACCTCTAAATGTTAAGACGTGTGATGTGTTGAATTTCAATAAATATCGACATCATAATTGGTATTGGCGATACTGACCCTGTATTTACTTGCCATCGAATCAATACCAAAATGTACAGCTCCACACTCCTTTAGTGCTCATCATGTACGTCTTCTGGATCCCACTAAATCATAATAATAATAATCTGTTAAAACATACGTATCATTGAAATTGATGTAAATAGTGCAGGAAGGGCCCCAGGGCTCAAACTTGAACTGGACGCTTCAACAGAGATTGAGGCCAAACATTTCCTTTATATGTAAGAAATGCAAAAAAGGAGCATCTGCAAGGCATTTTTATCGTTCAAATCAAACCCATCAAACCGCAACACGATTTGTGACATTTAAAGCCTTTATTCTTGTTTGGAAAACGACAACAGCAACAAAAATCTTGTGTCAATCTCCCGTTCCCAATATTGCGTCCTGTCTCGTCTCGTGAGCTGGGTGTATCGTTCAACTCCAGCACCGAAACTGACATGTGAAAATAACGCACAAGAAGCTTGTGACAGCTGTGACTGACAGATTCCTCCCCCCCACCAAATCACTTCGCAAGCAGAAAATCTCCCTCTGCATTTGATGGGAGCAGATAAGTCGCCGTGTTGGAACGTCAGCGGATTCCTTCAGAGCGACTCGGGGAACGCGTGATGAAATACGACAGTCCTGTTTTATGTTTGGCTTCAGGTCAAACTGCGTTAAGCACAGAGGCGCTGACAACACCTGGCTGGGGAGCCGCCTGTTTCCCACGCTGACACGTTGAAGGAAGTCCTGGAGCGAGTCGGGATCCGGCCCGCGGGTTCGGATCCGAAAGGAACCAGGAGATCTTTCAAAGTGCGTCGCAAAAAAGCGCCGCAAACTCCACTGCTGGAGCTGTTCTGGGGGGGCAACAAAACAAAAGTGAGAAAAAAAGTGAAACAGAACCATGTTTGATGGATTTTGTAACTGATTTCCGTACTAGTTTGGAGTTATTCATCCTTTTATTTTATTTATTTTATTAAGTCAGACGACCGGAAAGCGATCCAAATGTTTTTCAGAACCTTTAAACGACAAATATCTGCAGTCGTTGTAAAGTATGCCATGTTTCCCCACCTCCATTCTTTCAGTTTTGAGCTAATTTAGATTTTTGTTTTCTTTTTTCTCAAGGGCGGTAAAACTAGCCGCCTCTTCAAAATCTTGGAGTATGTAATTTGGTGTAAAACAGTAGCACTTTAGGCGTTCTCCACCAGTAAAATTAAATGGGACCCTGCGGGGTTGTGTTGTAGGGTATTAAGTAATGTTTATTGATGTTTATTCTCCAAGGGGACCGGCGTGGCAAAAAAAAAAAAAAAAAAGAGAGAGAAAAAAAAATCACTCTTCAGCTTTGATTAATTTCCCGCCTTGCTCCATGTAAAGGATGGAGCTCAGGCAAAAATCGCTCCTCAGCCACGACTTAACACAGACTGAGAGCTGAGCGTCTCTCCGTCCTTAAAAACCTCCTTGCTTTTTTTCTTTTTGTGAAACATGATCACCGGCTTGCAGCGAAATCCGTCACCCGTGATGTTTAACGTCTGCGTCCTCTTTTTCCACAGGAGTCGGGGGGCCTCGTTCCTTCTGCTCACCAACCACAAACTTGTTGAAACGCAACGTACGAACACAACATGGTGCGTAACAGTGAAGACGAAAGGAAATGATATGCTGTTTTCAAGTTGTTTTTCATACTTGAAAAAATCTGATAAAAATCTATTTAAAGTAGCCAACAGCCCTTCTGGTAGCTCTGGGTGAGCTGCACGGTTCCACAACTCGACTCAAATGGGAGAATCTGTCCACAGAGCATGTATTAGTTGTGATAAGAATAAAGTCACTATTCAAAGAAAGTCAAAAGAAAACCTGTTTATGTTTTGTTTTTTGTTTATTTTTGGATTATGTGGAAAATGCTATCTGTGACATGGTGGAGGCGGTATTATGCTGTGCATTACGCGTTCTACAAGTATAAAACTGGAAGTGAAAACTTTTTTCAGTCTGTAAAAGATGAGGTTCACCTTCCACCGGGACAACAACCCTAATAGCCAGATCTACAATTTAAAAGCATATTTCTGAAGGTCCTAGTCAAATTCCAAGTTGCGGTCTTGTATGTGATGCACTATTAATCTAATCCAAGTATAAACTTTGAATATTTACACACACAAAAAAAGAAAAAGAGTGACTTGCAGCAGTAATTGTAGCAAAAAGTGGCTCACTGATGCAGGAGCTGAAAATAAAAGCACACCGCACTTTTTAGATCTTTATTTGTGAAAAATAGATGAATTAAAAAAAAAAAGTGAAACCCATTTATGCTCTATATAAAATTTGTGTACCACTTGCTGGTCTACTGCATAACATCCCAATATAATAGCTCCATTGG
Organism: Poeciliopsis prolifica; assembly: GCF_027474105.1. Lineage (NCBI taxonomy): Eukaryota > Metazoa > Chordata > Actinopteri > Cyprinodontiformes > Poeciliidae > Poeciliopsis > Poeciliopsis prolifica. The sequence continues at coordinate 5,540,486 of NW_026562392.1, read as the reverse complement.
GATTTCAATGGGATGTCTGACATCCCATTGAAAAAAAAAAAAAAAAACGCGAAAAAGTTCAAGCAGCGTAAATACCTTTTGTAAGTCAGAGCAAACTGTGTTAGACACCAAACCTTCCAACTTGATGAATTTTGGCAGGATAATCTAAAATTCTGTACCGCACGCTCGGTAATTAGACCCATGGGCGCAAGAAAAATCTACGTAAATCCAACGTTGTGCTGCGGAACGAGAAGGAAAAAAAAAAAAACAGAAGAAAGGAAAGTCTTTCTCTTTCCTCGCCGCCTGCAGGTTCGCGGGGAATGTCTCTTAAACCGGAGCCTCTGTTTGTTTCCTCTTTGAATCACCTTTTTCCTAAGTGTTCCTGTGTGTTTCTGCTTGGCTGGCTGCAGGACTGACACCTCTCCCCAGATTCAGGCATGTTCAGTCGCCATCTTGCTTGCCCCCTGTGCCAGCCTGTCATCGTTGCCTAACCCATCACTCTCTCGCAGCACAACAAGTCCCCACCCGTCACACACACACACACACACACACACACACACACACACACACACACACACACACACACACACACACGCACGCACACACGCACACACACACACACACACACACACACACACACACACACACACACACACAGAAAGGTAACTTCTTCCCTTCACTCAACAATAAAATGAAATGAAAGGCTTAAAGAAAAAACAGTGACAGTGTTGCTATGGTAACGTCAGGTTCAAGCTATACCTCTTTCCCCCCCAACTCTCCTCCCTCATTTTCCCTTTTACTCTTTAACACAAATATATATCCGAGCAAACCCTCTGATTTCGATTCGAATGAAGACTGAACGTGCGAACGAGTCGAGGGCCACTCGTCAGACAAATGCCTTTTTTTTTTTTCATATATACCTGCCACTTCATGCTCCTCATGTGCTGTTTGCTGTTCAAGGCCTTATTTGATGTAAGTCATAAGCGGTGAGAGGCGACGCTTTTTATTTTTTTATTTTCTCGCGGCGAATTTAGAGGAGCTAAGAGCCGCTGTTAGGGACCGTGCGAAGCCGAATCAAAGCCTGGAAGCTGTTCTAAAAATCACTGTGAAGCCGCCGCGTCGAGTGGCTTATTGAGTTTGCAGAATGACATTATTCCGACGTTCTTCTTTAGCGGTGCGGTCCATGACAGAATTGACCTGATTCGTTCGTGCGACTCCATTGGATTCTCGTGAAAAAGACAAACTAGGCATCTGTTCTGCGAGATACGGCCGCAGTTTTGATCACACCGTTTGTTGCCTTTGGAATTGTCCTTAATGTTGTCATATTTAACGTTTCTGTGCACATTTGCAGGGGAGAAAAGAGAGTGGCACCCAGGAAGACAATGTGAGCTCGCATTTAAAACGACTTGTATCGAAGATTTCCCGGGCAGCAGTCGCGGAGCTCCGGCAGCCGCTGCGGCGTTTTACTGCTGGACTGGCTGCCATGTGGCTGAAATTGCACTGAAGTACCATAAAAGTGCTGCTTTTCAGACATCTTGTAGGAAGTAGCTGCGCTGCAGTGCTGATGCTAGCCTGTGTACGGACGTGAACACGTTGCTGTTCAGTTTGGATTCGTCCCGTTGCAAATTCACATCATTGAATTTGTCCCTTCTTACTTCCATTTTATGGTGAAAAGCTGAACTTTATTCCAGGTTTTTTTCTACATGATTAAATTTTTTTGTTCTAATTTTAGTCCGTATTGTTTTGTTGTTTTCCAGAAAGTCCCCCCCCCCACCCCCCCCCTCCGACGTCCGACCTCCGTTTTCTGTTTGGTTCCAAATATGACAAACCAAAATAACCCTAAATACCCTTCCACTAAGAAATATTATTTATTGGAGTCACATAATCTCATTTACTTACAGTGGACCGTAAACACAGTATAAAAATCACTTTACTTCATAAGGAGTAAGTGTAGAAAACGTCCTTCCTAACTGATGCACGGTTGTTGCAAACTGTACCCCAGCAGACGGCACCAAAAAGTCTGTGCAAGAAATTTCCGCAACTTCTACATTTCTTTTTGCATCTCTGACTATGAAAGGTTGCAATAATCTGTTAGCTCTTCTGCAACCACAAAATCTCTCTCGATACTCAAAAAGCTCTGTTTAATTTAGCTGTACTAATATTTTACCAGTACATAAAAACAAAAACATCAAACTGATGTTAATGAGATGTAATGACATTTTAAGACATCACAGAAAAGAAATAAAATACAGGATTTTTGGCATTCCTTTTTCTCCCTTTCTGGTACTTTTATTGATTTGAATATTTTGCAACTGAAAATGAACCTGTTGCCTATCACTGATATGTTTGATATAAAAATAAAGTAGGAAAGTGTGCAGCACATATCGATGAAGAGGGGAGGGGAATCACAACTTCCATGTTCTGTTATGAGCTGGCAGCACACTGGAACCAGAATACCTGATTATTAAAAAGACAGCTGTGGTCACGAAGAGGCCAGATCTGCTAATGACCCCCTGTCATATTCATTAGGCAGCCTTGGCAGCGTTTGCACGGCTTCAGGAGCTGTCAGGCGGTTTACAGCCTGTCGCCGACATCTGACAGCTACTTACACCTGCCCTGCCGTTCACAGGTGCTTATGCCTCCAGTTGTGTTACCTTTGATTATCTTCCTTTTTGAATTAGAAAGCAAGACGTTTCAGAATGAAAGAAAAGTTTACCAGAGCGCCTGGCGGAGGGATTCTTGCTGCCTGTTGTTTTCAAATTTCAACATCTTACAACCGCAAACTATTTTAGTGCTGTTTCCACAAAGCAGCTACAAAGTAGTGCATAGCTGAACTGTTTCATTTTACACAATTACATCTGAAATGTATGATGTGTTGTGACAACATTAATCTGAGCGTTAGAGGCCCATGGTAACTCTAACACTAAGAGAGTCTGTTGAAAAGAGTCATATAATATGTATCAGGCTTTTCTGATAGAAGAATGTCATATTTATTAAAATCATCATTATGAGAAACTAGCTATATTTGCCGCTCGCCATGCAGAGGGCATCGGACACCTGGTACAAAGACTAAGATGGTTCTGCTTGACCTCTACGAGAATGGAAGAGTGAATATTTGTAAATCAGACTGAAAAACTGCCCCTGAAAAACACGGTGGTGACTGCATCATGCTGCGAGGATACTATTCTTCTGGAGGATAAGGGACTGGCCGGATAAGACTTGTTTCTGGGGCAAGGTTTTTTTTACCTTCCCTCTGGTCAACAACCCTAAACCTTTAGTCGAAACAATAATGGAATTGGTGAGAGCGAAGCATACTCAATAGAGTGACCAAGTCAAAGTCTATCCTCATTACCTACTGAGAGTCTGAGACAAGAATTGAAGATTGCTCTTCACAGACACTCAACCCCCCCAATCTCCTTGAGCTTAAGATATTCATCTCTTCGCAATTATTTCCACATTTTGTGCTGCTCTACCACTTGTATTCCAACGAAACACGTTGAAGTGTGTGGTGAAAGCATGGCAAAAAGTAAGAGACTAAAGGGGGCAGGGATACTTCAGCAAGTAGCTCAAGATGTATTCTTTACCAGGCTTTGTCCTTGCATGGCGTGTCATCTGCCGAAAGCAGCGTCTGCGTAACTGTGGTGCAAAGTTAGACAGCGGTCTCCCCACACCCGGCCCGACTGCACCCCGTCGTCACATTTAAGGAGAATCTCCGTTTCACGCTCTGCCCATTTGATACAGGAAGAGAGCAACTTGCTGCTTGATGGGTTGTTTCTTGTGAAGTTGCATCAGTCCTTCCACTTTGTGGCTGAAGTCAGTAAGGGCCATGTTGCCTCACGCCACCCTATTGTCCCACTCCCCGCCAACCCCTCGACTCTGGGCACATTGCATTGTGGGACATCCTGTTGGTTCATCTTCCTCCGCGGCTTGTCTGGCAGTTGTCTGAACATCAGCCTCGTCTACGTTATGTTCTCCTCTTTCTCCCTTTGCCCTAAAAGAATGACGGATCCGTAAAAGGGCCCTGCTGTCATGATCCTTCAATAGCAGCTGGCTAATTGCTGACCCTAACAGGCCCAATTAGCACTTACAAGCCCCGCGCAGGGGCCCATGGGAGCTGTCTGCACAGACACGGGGATGAGACGAGGCCACGACAACCTCGCCGTCTGAAGCACAAAAGAGCCGCCTCTCTGTAGCCGTGCAGCCGCTCTTCTATCTATCTACTCCTCTTGGCTTTATTACCCCTGCTGCCTCCCCTCTCCATCTCTTTCTATCTTTCAGCCGTCCTTTAGTCTTCGCCTGCCCAGCCCGGGCTCTTTTTGCCGAGGCCCCAAGAGCCCTCCTCAGAGAGATCCCTTGATGTGCGGGGGGAATCAGAGGCAGACGAGCACTCTGGGAAAAGCCGGCTGAGCGGGAAGGGGAGAAAAAAAAAAACCTCAACGCCGAAGCTGGTATCACAACAGCAACAAGCGTGTAATCAGCAGTCTTTTAAAGTGGCTCCTCAAAGAGCAAGAAGGGGCTAATGTGCGCAACTTAAACTGATATTTTTCGATAAAGCCCCACATTTAGAAACTGGCAAACGCGTCAAGCCGGCTGTTCCCTTTTGAGTGTGAAATGTGATAAAGACATACATCTCCCCACTGATAAGGAAAACGTGGGGAGGAGCTGGAGTGGCTGGCACACAAAGGAGCTCTGTCAAGCCATCGGGAGAGTTTGGTGATTTTACAAGCCATAATTCTCCCACTTGGAAATAAAGAATAAGGGGGTGAAAGAAAAAAAATAAAAAACGCAGAGTGGAAGATGATTAACGTGAGCTGGACCGCTCATCCCTCATCTATTCTGTTATCTCCATTATTTGGAAGGCATTAAAAGAGGCCAGGGATGGCAGCTCTGGGAGAGGGGCTCAGGAGGTGGGGGAAGTTCTGTGTGCCGGGATACTAATTACAGTGTCCACTAATAGCGCCTCAAGTAAACCAGGCCAATGCATCTTGCTTGATGAGAACATGCATCAACCAGCTTAATTGAGAGTAAAATGAGGCAGGCGTGCCACAGGACCTATTAATCAACATTGATGAATGAAAGTGTAATTAGATGTGGAAATACAAAAAAAATAAATAAAAAAAAATAAAAAAAGGAAGGAAAAGCAATTGGTTAACTAAAAGTTAAGACTCCAGTTGCTAACTAACAAATTCCAGTGTTGCGCCCATTAGCCGTTTATCTTTTTTTTTTAATGACTTCTGTCAAAAAATTTTTTGTCGTTTTTTTTTTCTTTCTTGCAATTAAAGCGCTTTAGCTGTTTGCTGAGGCATTGTTTTGATTACGTTGATATTGCACTTCCTGCAGATTAGCTGTGAGTAATCCTGCACCTGCAGTACTGGCTGCACCTGCTGCAGAGCACGCGCTCCAGCCTAATTAGTTTATTCAGTGTTACCCCCTGTCAACTACAGCCGCAGTGTGGTAAAAGTGGCACTGGTTCATTAAGTGTCTCATTCTTTTTGAAAAGAAAATGCATGTTTCTCCAGAAAAGGAGGGGTTGGAGGGGGAAATACTTTTAAAATGTACTTAAGAAATTAAAACTTTACTTACAGATCATTATTTTCTCTCTTAAAAGCAAAATATAATGGATTTGTGGCAATCCGTAGCTTGTATCAAATTATTTGGACTCCCTTTGGTGGTATTTGGAGGAAATTAAGGGGAAATGTTTTTATTAACTTTTTATTAATTGCGGTTATGATGCAAATCATCTGTAATTTGTAATTATGGCTGCAGTAGGTAGCTTGTGTTTTTCACAGACTTGCTAAAACTGCAACTGTGTTTGGACAGATACTTTGAGACAGATAACCTGTGAAAAATATTGAGTTCCTCTGCCTCATCCCTGTGGTCCTACTGCAATCTGCAGAACTACACAGCTTGGTCAGAAACAACCCATGAGACCCAGCAGGAAGCTGTCAGCAATGTCAGAACATATTTTGCATATTAACAAACATGCAAGACATATATTTTTGGAAAAGTTGCCTGCTGCAGCTCCCTCCATCACCTTTCACTCATCCAGAATCAGGTAATTCAGATGAAAAGTTCAGAAGGTAAACCTAGATATTGCTTAACTTAGCAACAGCGTCTCGTCCCAAATAATCCCCAGAGAAACGGGAGCAAATTTAATCAGTTCTGGGTGTTCTCCCAATGGCGTAGTGTTGTAGAAATAATATATAGGAACATTTGTGCATCGGCTTCCCGTGTTATTCACAATGCAACACTTTGCTACACAATGTGGACGGTTCAGGTAGTACTTTGAAAGGTTGAACCTCAAAGTGAAAGTAATGGATTGGTTAACTTTATGAATAATATGGATAATATTTGTGTGCAGTACTGCATTTTTATTCCCTGATGGTCAATCAGAATCTCTGATTTTAAGGTTTCTGAACACAGCAGAACACACTAATCCAGATCCATGGGCTATTGAGAATCAGATACCCTGCGGAGGAGCTCACATGTTTCCTCTTCATTTCCTCATAGACCAGGAAAACACAACATTTTCAACAGTCTACCTCTTATGGCAAGACCGGAAACCATTTGACAGCATCTTTAGTCCGACAGTCAATCAGGGACCAAAATCGCAACATTTGTAATCCGCCTCTTGCCCGTTGATCGTCGAAGATGGACACCGGCACTAATGGATGGATGGATGGATTGCCCTCATCTTTGGTAAAAAGACTACGAGCCATTTCTCCCGCTAACATTAGTCGTGAGCATTTGTTTCGATTGTATTTACCCAGAATTCCCTGCGGTCTCGTCAGTTTCCTGCTTTTGAACTAGAGTCCACTTCAACCAAACCGAGACCCAGGCTTTCAGGTGGTCCAAAGTTTGACATCAAAGTTCGATTGCGCATCCACACCGGACAAACGGGACTTTCTGGCATCTTGAGTTCGATTAAAGCGAACTAAACGGGGGATGATGTGAATGACAAGTGTTGAGACACGTGTCATGAAACATTAGAAAACTTTCCTCTGAGCCAGGATAACAGTTCTCACCCCTCTTTGATATCATGGCCTGGATAAAGCAGGCCTGCTGTTTTCATGTACCGAAATATCCAAAGTAATACGATCCGTTTATAACAAGGCAAGCAATTGTCATCACTTTTTTTCTTATTTTTTTTAAATTCACGTGACGGTGTCAACAAATTGAAGGGCTGCTCGATGTCAGGAGGCTCGGGGATCAGGCGTATGATATAGCGTGACATATTCTGCCTTAATCTGTGTTTATTGTTCATCTTATTTATCTTGCGCCACAGTGTTTTCACTCCCTGACATTGACATTCATTGCCGGTCCTGCACAGCCCCATGAGCAATGTGAATAAACACAGCAAACACAACACCCTTGAAACGCCATAATCCCTTTTGTTTTGGTGGAAGCTCTCTTCGCTGTGTATGCAAGCGGGAAAGCCTCTCACACACACGTAAAACCGTACAAACAGATCAGTACGCGCACACATGCAAACACACTTTCCTCTTTCTCCTCACTTTCCCTTTCAAAAGCTGTTATCTATTTATAGACTTTGATATGTAAACCTATGAAATCTTACCTCAGGCGAGACAATCAAACCCGTTCTTCTTCAATCCGCTGGAATCAAAAGACAGAAATGGGGAACAAAAAAAAAATACTATGAGAAAAGCGAAACACAAAGGAGACACAATGTAAGTGAAGAAAGGCAAAAAGGCCCGGTTAAAATATGAGGTTGATAATTACAGCCAGAGACAAGGCGGATTAGGCTGACGCATTCGCCAAACGCTTCGCGAACGTGAAGACAGACAGTGGGAGCAATATGTTTTATTTTTTCAACCAAACACTCATTGCCTTCCCCTTCTCTTTACATTACCAGAGCAAGGAGAGGCCAGCGATCTGTCATGGGGCAGCGTGTCCGATGCACGAGACGAACCTTAATAAAGTGGACAGCGGGGGGAAATAAATGCGGCAGATTTACTAAATCTGGGGAAGGGAAAGTCTAACGCGGCGTAGCAGCGCCGGGCATTAGAGGTCAGCTCCATTTTCTCCTGCTCACACTGACATCATCTGAAGCGGCCTGGCCGAAAGTAGCCTAAACCTGCACCCCTCCCCAAAACTCTGCACCCCCTCCCCAAAACTCTGCACCCCCCGCCGCCAGAATGACATATCTCCCCTCCGTAAGCCGTGTGGACACGACGGGCGGCGGAACGCAAAATCCAAATCAACACATTGCTTTTGCGATGTCAGAGGCAGCCAGGGAATGACCATCACCCTCTGGCTCGGGGATATTTGTTGTCAAAACGGCAGCCCCGCCAAGCTCTTGAAATAATCTAATCCGGTGGATCTTGACTCGTTAGGGTCATTATGCAGGCTTGACCTCGTTCTGTAGGGACGGATCTTGGCAAGGAGGGAGGCGAGGCACGGGCGGACGAGGGGGCCGTCTGCGGAAGCACGTGGCGCACCCGCCGTCAATAAGGCTGACTCGTGTTGGCTTCAGAGACGGGTGGCTGCCCGGTGGAAGTAGCACGACACCCGTTGACTTTAAAGCCCTTTAGGGCCCCAGGCGCCAAACAAGACAACACAGATTAAGTAAGTTTTAGCAAGAGGGGGAAAAAAGAAAAAGAAACATTATGGGGTTGAAGCGCATTGAACTGTTCTTGTGTTAGGACACAAAGTATTCCTTTTACAGACATTTATATAAACCGCGTCTGGTAAAGTATTTCATAACCCTTGAACTTTTTCACATTTTGTCAGACTTTTTGTGTGTGTGTTTTGTTAAAGGAAAATGTACAACAGACTAACAGAAAGAAAGTCGTGTATTAACTGTGATAAATTCCTGAAAACTGCAAAACAGCCGAAAACGTTTAGATTTACTTTTGATAAGTGAAACACTGATCAACATATCTGATGTTGGATTTTAACGATGTTTGGCAAAAATGTTTGCTTGTTTCACACATGTGACGTGTAACACTTTGAACTTGACTCAAACTGCACATAAAGTTCTAAAAAGTTAGTCCTCAGTCAGACGCATCTTGGGCTATGGCTCTGCAGTTTGCACATCCTGAAACTCAAACTTGGTTGGAGGCAATTTGCAAGCACCACTTTTAAAGAATTGCCACACATTCTTAATTGGGTTTAGGTCAGTACTTTCACTGGGCCATTCCAGTGGCTTTGACTGGGCCATTCCAGCGCAATAATACGCTTCGCTTACCTGTATGCTTTGGGTTGTTGCCCTGCCTGTATGTGACTCTCCACCCCAGTTTCAAGTCTTTTGTAGCTTCAGATTTTCTCCGAGAAGTAAATCTAAATCTCTTCTGGTAGGTTTAGATTTGAAGTAATGTTTTTAATTTGCCAATGATTTTTTCTTACTGGATCTGATGTTTACATGTTGGAGTAGCTCAGCCTGAATGCAGCCTTGAGCTAAAGATTATGGTGATGGCAAGGAGGCCCTCCAACCTCAGAGACCTCCTGGATCTCACCATAAAAAATAAATCATCAAAATACCAGCGAAGGGTTTGATTGCCATAATAAAAGTGATTTTTTCCTCTGATTATTGAGAAGGTATAAATCATTTTTGACATCATTTTCAATTGTCCAAATCAAAATGGATTTTTTTTAACTGAATGTCGTCTCACGTTGCTTAATTGTATTTTGTATCAGAAATGATCTTAGCGGTCAAATTAAATTAATTTCAAATTTAAATATACCAGTATGAATAAATTTGGGCTTAGATGTCCAGACATCTCATCATCAGCTCTGACAGGCAAATTTAGGATTTTGTTTTGTAATCCCTCAATCTCCCTCTGTTCACAAAATGTCAACTGGTTGCACTTGAATGTTTTTCTTTTTTCTCGGGGTGTTGAAGTCAAGATGTCTGAATTCAATCGGATGCCACTCGTTTCACATGTGATCAAAAAATAAAACAGGCAAATTATTCACGTCACGCAAAGTGACAATGAAATGGGTCAATATTGGACAGGAATAATTGAATTGTTTAAAATTTCCAACTTTCATTTCAAACTCCAGACTCATTGCTAATGAATCAAGCACATTCAGCGAAGCGGTAACGGTAATATACGGCAAAATAAGTACTTTAATATAAACCATCCCTTAGGACTATAGGTACATCGCGGATATTAATATGTAATAATATCCCTGCTCATATGATGCTTTATAATGCCTATGAGGAAACTTGCACGTATTGTTTTTAAATGTCTAATTCTCTTGATTATTTCTGTTTAAATAATTAATCAGGAGAAAACAATATGCCGCGCACAAGCTAGATAATAATGTTAAACAACAACAACACAAAGAAAGAAAAGTCAGCCCTTTACTTGGGGCCTTCGTGCTGCTCTGTCTGCTAATGAACAGTTGATTTCACCATCATCTCCATCACCTGACGGGGGACAACGGAGGAGGCAATCCTCTCTGCTGTCTCCTTGTGTCTCAGAAATAATAAATAAGCGTTCTTTTAATGGCTGACTTTATGTTGCTTGTGCAGCAGAGCTGTCGCTTGGCCGGTGCCGCTAAAGATGCAATCACCGCGGTCGGCGGGTGGAAGATGGACGAGTGAGCGGGACAGGTGGACAGGTGAGATAAGGAGGTTTTGTGAGAGGCAGTCAGGCCTGGATTTGTGTGGCTGTCCGCGGCCGGACACTTAATAGCTGATGGCAAGCTGTGATTGTGATGAACATTTTAAATCTCGGGTCCAGTTTACCTTGACCTTTTTCCTTCCTCCCTTCTGGTGTATTGCATTTCTGGTGCGTCGTCTGTTGTGTGGGGTTAATGTCTTTGTTTGTTTCACTCTTTCTGCTGTGTCTCTTTATACAGAAACCCAAACCTGTGATGTGTTTAATAGACAGTCTGTCAGGCTTTCTTTTTACAGCAGTTCTTGCTTTTAGCTAGCATTAAAGGGTCATTCCGCCTAGATAACACACAGACGGTGTGAACGGCAGAAAACTTCTTGGGTGTCGCTGTGCGGGCAAACTTTGTCAATATGCGCACAACCTTTCCATGCATAGCAAACTTTCAAAACCAAAAGCTACTTGAGAAACCTCTTTACACCCAGCTATATGCATTAGATTTTGATTTATATGTTTTATTTAAGAATACGTTCATCTCATTTCCTCTCCAAAGGATGCTAAACACGAAGTCTGTCAGTGTCAGGGTTTCTGTACCTGATGTTAAGTGTTTCAAAATTCAGATCTCATTTGACATTTTGCTCCTCCAAAACTCTTCAAATCAGACTTTGACTATGCCACCCACTCCAAAGCCATTTTTTGAACTATTTAGTGAAGGACTTGGTGGTGTATTAACACCACCAACCCAAGTGCCGTTGAATTTAAGGTCACAGACTTGAAGCTAGACAATAACCGTGTTTCCATGAAAGCTTTCTTTGCATTTTGAAGCATTGCATTAGAAAATGTTGAAAAAACAAAAGTTTTTTTTAGCAGGGGAGATGGAAAAGCATTTATCCCACAGTGCTGATCAGCTGAGTCCGCTGTCGGTGTTTGCATTTTCTTGTCCACGACTGCGGACAGCATGTAACGTTGCTAATACCAGTTGACCTGACAGAACAAGTACAACTTGTCTGATACCAAGACATTCCTGAAAACATCTTACCACCCAGGCTAGTTTGTAACCTCTGCTTCCTGTTACGGTCACATGCAGCATCAACATCTGACGAAATTACGATTTACCTGGTTGATTCCCTCCAAGTCAGAAGATAGAGATTTGTATGTTCTATTTTTGGGGGGCTTTTTTGTTTGTTTTTGTTTTTTTTGCAATATATTAAAAGTTTGCTCAAAATTCACAAGATAATCGGATGGAAACCCAAATGTTCTTTAGGAGTAGAGGACAAAGCAGTGCCAGACCATCAACCTTCCACCGCTTCTGGTGTTAATTTAGGTCAGTGGTGGTTTTGGCCTTCGAACTCGCCGATGGATGGTATGTTTATCCGGTCTCCTCCTTGTCGACAGACCATGACAATAGGCCTTCACTGAAGGAAGTGGTGCGTTCGGTGTTGCTTTGGGTTTCTTGCGCTTTTAAAAGCTCACTCCAGAAGAGTGAGAATCGGCAACTCCAACTAAAGACGGTCAAAATAATTCACTGCCGTCAGATAGTTTCTCCCAAAGGAAAGTTTTGTCAAATGTTGTCGAGAATGGATTTATTTAGCAAACTAAATAAAGAAGAGGGAGTTTGTTGTAGAGAACAGTGCTGCAGAGTAAACCTATAGTAGATGCAACAGCGACCAATATGTCTTACAAAAAACACACCTTTACCCACCAATATAGGACAAAGGCCACGCCGATTGATGTGGTTTTGAAGAGCAAAACCATTTATTTTCTAAATGAGAACAAAGCCAGTCAAAAAGCAGCACATGCCTCACTCACCACTGAGTGAGGCATGTAAAAAGCAGCAGCTACAAGTTGTGCAAATAAGTGCTCTAAAGTCATCCGTGATGCATTAACCGGATCGTGCCTTCCCATCGCCCGGCACTCAATCTCTGGCCGTTTAGCCTCTCTGAGCGTGATCGATGCTCTCCAGCCCGATTCTCTGATGAGTCATCTTCAGGTGGTGTGTGTGCATGTGTGCGCTTTTTCTTTCTCCATTTCCTATTGCTGGCTGATTTGAGCGAAGTTTGATGGATGTGGGTGGACTTGTTACGTGTGTCTGTGTGTGTGTTATCTCTTTGTTGTGTGAAACGGAGACAAAGGAAGAGGAGTGCATGAGAAGATTTTTTTTTTCTCTCTGAAGTGCAAAAAAATGTTTCTAGGCGCAACACGCGGGGAGAGAGAGTGGGAGAGAGATTAGAACGGCTGAAGAGCAAAAAATAGATTGATCAGATAGCATGACAAGAATAACTGAGGGCTTTGTTTGTTAATTCTCATCGGAGTGTTTTTTTCTCCCCCCCTCTGTTGCGTTTAACATTTCCCTGATCCTCCCCTATATTTTTTTGTTGCTTTTTTTCAGCAATCTGTTATTTCATGAGGTAAATATGGAAACGTCTGTGTTTATACTTTGTAGTAATTAGTCTCTTTGCCTCTGTAGATCAGAAAATAACCTAATTAGGGATATTTTTTGTTTTGTTCGACTCCACACCTGTGCTGCTGCTTTCCGTGGGTGCATGTGTGTGTGTGTGCGTGTGTGAGTGTGTGTGTGCGTGTGTGCGAGCGTGTAGCTGCTCCCTGCTCTCCTGGGTGGAGGTCTACGTGAACCACTCCGGAGCCACGGCGACCCGCTAAGGGGAGTCAGACGTGGCCTCCCAGGATGGCATGCAGGACCAGGCAGGGAACACGGCCCGGTATTACCGACACTTAATCCCCTTCAGAGGGGTCAGGTCTGCAAAGCCTCATCCCGGCTGAAGGAGAAAACACCTGTGATCCATTTTGCTTCCGAGCGTCAGTGTTCTTAAACAGGCCCGGGGGAGCTGGGAAACACGTGCGCAAAACACGGAATGGTGTTTATCTGGGGACGAACGCGAAAAAATTTGCCTGGACGCCTGACAATGTGTCGCACTGGAAACCTATTAAAATATTACCATGAACTTATTTATTCAGAAGGATTTTAATCAAATCCATGGCTGAAAGTTTTGGTTTCTGTGAAATAAGCCCAACAACAGCTTTTTTAGGCCAATAAATATCATCAGGGCGCCGTATAGGGAGTAAAGTTTCGCCCTTGACCAACAGGGGGCCCTTCACAATTTTTTTGTTGTTCATAGAAATTTTTCAAAAATGGGGTCCTGTCACTTACAAAATTAATTATATCGTGGGTCGTCTTTCTGGCACATGCTTTGGATTAACAAAGTTGTAAGCAAGTCAACCTTTGTACTTTTGTTTTAAATCTGTGGTCTCATTTATTAGACCTCAATCCTAGAGAAATGACAAAATATGACTGGTTTTGTTGAAAGCAATGCTTTCTTATGGTATTTTGTTTTTCTTCTAAATGTTGGATATTCTAGTGTGAGATCAAGCCACTGCAGGAGAATTTACATCCGTTTTGAGACTGTTTGCACATCTTCACCAGGGGTACTAACAACTGAAGTCGGTGCTGTTTTTGTATTAAAAGGCCTGGGCCAAGTGCTGATGCATATGCATGCAGTCTACACTCCTGACTGTACGTTTTTATTTTGAGTCACATGAAAACAAGGCCTGATTTTATGACTTTCCCCTATCATCCAGAATTTGCCAACACAACTTATCTTACTCCTGCTCCCCTAAGCATGTCGGCTTTTACTTAAATTTGACAGATGTGGAAGTAACGATGCCTTCGACAAGCCAGGCCTCCTAGTCTACAGACCCGCGTCTTCACCACCTGAGGGCCCCGACAGAGACGATTCCAATCCTCCTCAGCCGTTTAATGACGGATAGACCTGCAGCTGGAAGAGCATTTGACAAGCCGCTGTCAGATGTGACAACCTGAAGGGGGTTGGTGGCGGGGTGGTACGGGGGAACTGAAGTGAATGAAGACGAGCGGAGGAAGGTAGGAGAGAGAGCAAACGACGATGTGGCAGACAGACTGCCGATGATTGCAGATGGAGTGAAGAGGGGATTGTGGGAAAGATCACTGTTCAATCTGTGGCATTGACAATACGGTGTCAGCCCCCTCGCTGGGGGGGACCTGACAGGCTGGCAGGTGGGCCGCTGCTGCCGGTGTCACCGGCTGGGAGATCAGGGATGACACGCAGAGATTCCTGCAACCCCGACTCCTTTGCCTTCTGAAGCAGACGATCGGCGCCGACGCCTTGGCCGACACGTGAAGTAGCAGTGACATGCGCCGCCGACGCGCGCACGCTCTTGGTCACGTACAAGAAGTGTTCTTAACCCCTTAAACTTTTGCCCATTTCACCCTTTTGCAACCACAAACCTCGGTGGATTTATTTGGGGATTTTCACGTAATAGGCTTAAACAAAGTAGGAGATGATTAGAAAGGGAAAGACAAACTGTGTTTTTTATTTTCACTTAATAAATATACAGTTGGCCTAAATAAAATTCAGAAATCACAAATTGATATTAATATATTCGTAAAAACAAAACCGTTGACCCGTCTATATTTTAATGATGGGTAAGAATAGTTACTGCAAATTATTCTGATGATTAATCGAATTTGTAAAAATTTGGCACGTTTCTAATAATTCAATGATTCTTGAGAAGTGGGACAAAATGGGTTTAAATTTCCCCCAATTTTTAAAAATTATTCCTCAAGCTTATGTCTAAAATATGACAAATGATGTTTTGGAAACGTAAAGATGCGAAGGTCCAGGCTCACAGGTGCAAAATTTTTTTTGAATATTACATTTTTAATGGACCTGACCCAGAACTTTGTCATCACCATCTGACAAAAATAAATATAAAGCTATTTTCTAATGACCCTATTTGTGATATTTTTACTGAGTTTTTACAGACAAATGCTTCTCAAGAAACAAAAGAAATATTATTGAAAACAAAAAACAATAAAGTCCATCTGACCCCCAATGGGACAAATTTAAATTGAGTTGGAAAATGTACAAAAATGATCTTTAACTCAATTTTGTAATACTTTTATAATTGAATAATTAAACTTAATTGTCATCATACGTTATCTTAGTATTCCTTTAAACGGTTTAAACTATTTTAATGTAGTTCTAATCCAGGACAAGGGATTTTCTAGGACAAGGGATTTTACAGACACCATCCACCTATTACAATGTTTAAAATAAAAAATATTCAGCAAACATCAGGAAAAACATAATATTGTTGTGCTCAGGTTAGTTTAGTCCTAAAACAGAAAAGCGTTTTAGGACAACCAAAACATAGCCATCCACCAAAAACGGACAAGTGCCAAAAAGAAAGACATAAGAAGACATGTTTGCAGACAAAAACAGAAACACTACCAATACCAGGCCTATAGTAACACATGGTGGTGGAAGCATCATGCTGTGAACAGGTTAGCTGGCCAGAGTTGATTTAATGGGTGGAGCTATAAAAAAAACGAAAAGAATGATCGTCTGCATGGAACGGTTTACACCAAACGTCATTCATGTGTCAGAATGGCCCAGTCAAAGGTTCAGATCTTCATTCAAGTCAAGTTTGTTTGATTTGCACATTTGAGCTGCAACAAGCCAATTCAAAGTGATCTGCAGCATAAAAACACCAAAACAAAATAAAACAGTCGCCAATTGAGAAACCAGTGACAAATATTTTGTCAAGTGCCAGCATCAAAATCAGCAAGACAGGTTCATGTCCCAATGCGCAATTAATTTTACTGTACAATAATAATTAAATAAATAAATACAAATAGGACATTTAACTAGCAAATGTGGCACTTTATTCCGCTGCCTCTTCCACCAGAAGTCATAGAAACATAAAATGTGTCAATCACATGTTGACAAAGTAAAAAAAAAAAGATGCTCAGAGACACTCATCGTGTCTGAACTTTAGTTACGAAAATATTAGTCTCCACATGATTATACCTTTATGTAGCCGGGGCATTATGTCCATTATGCACTCTTCCGGTTCCCTATATAAGGAAGACGCTGTTTTAGCGCAGCTGATTCATTACGGAGGCAAGCAATCGGTATTTACATTTAAAAGCGGGTAGATCGCTGAGAGGGTGAGAGTCCAGGCTGATTTCTCTGCAGGTATGGTTAACATGAAGTGTGCGCTGGGTTGAGAATTATTTCTGATGGCTCCATTTTATTGTTGCCATCAAACCTCCTCTTGGAGAGGATATACAGAGCTCTGCTAGCTTTTAGCGAAGGTAAAGGCAGTTCATTATTATGTGGTTATTTAAAATATCTGTTTAATTTTATTCTTTGTTGTGTGCAGGTTGGCCTGCTACTGTTTCGGTTTTAGTTTGTTTTGGTTATTTATGGATTAAACTTTTTATTCTTTTGGGAGTTTTTATTGTTCAGCCCTCCAGGCTCGCTTGTAGATAACCTGTGCTGTTCCTGGTTCCAAGCTGTTTTATCTAGATTGAGGAGACTAGTGGAAGGGGAGTTTCTTGTTTTGTGTTATTCACCGGGAGTTCTTCTTTTGTTGTGCGAGTGTGTTTTTGTTTGGGAACACCTAGGTGTATTTTCTAGGGCAGCCTTCAATCATTTGTTTTTTTAAATTATTATTTCTCCCCCAAGCAGTCTCATTTTATTTAATCAAAGTAACTGGTCATCAGCGGTAAGGTTTCCAGGGCCAGCATAGATTTAGGATTTTAAAGTGGTTGATATTGTACAATAAAAATGAATTGACTATTTATGCCTAGCATTATTGTGATTAAATAAACTGTGGTTAATTTGCATCAGTGCCTCTGATCATTTTCTTTACAAACTTATGTGTGATCTGGTAAAAAGACAACACCAGAGGATTTAAGGTTCTTCACACATAACTAAGGTGGTAACCGAGGTCACATTTAGAAACAAACGCAATTTAGCTGCTATTCCTGTGACGAAGAAGGAAATGAAGGATGCTTTTTCCTTTCTGCTTCAATCAAGCTCACTTTGCCTCGACCCGTCATCCGATGTCCATTGATGCTTAAGAAAATGTGGGAGAGAAAAAATAGAAAAAAAGAGTTAAGGGGGTGTAAATAGTTTTGTAAGACTGGGCGGGCGCGCAGTTACACCGGTCTTTGCTAATTACCGCCAAAAGTGCGTTCTTAGCCGGGCCTCCAAATTACAGGGCTCCACCACAACAAGGGCGCCGTGCCCAGCAGTCATTTGTCAGACTAATTATTTGTCTTGGGCTCGTAATTGCTGTGAGAACAGGTAGTCAGGTAATTGTGTGGTAAGCTCGAAAGTTAAGTGATGCTTTCTCTCCATTCCCAGACGAGATGAAAGGAGTAGGGACTGCTGAGGTGAAATGCGACGCCATCCCCAACCTCCACCCACCCAGTCAGATGCAGAGTCTAAAAATATGTGCCATCCATGATTCTCAGCTCAGCCAGAGGAAGAGAACGGCGTCTTGACGTTAAGATCATGTGCGTGGCACTTTCCATTAGGCTGGCTACTTCCTGGATTTATGTAAATAATTGTGTCCCCTGGTGAATGCCTGAATAATAAGCCCATTAATCACAATCCAGAGTGAGTGAAGGCACGATACTGTGGATCTCCAAAGCAGAGCAGTTCAGATGTGTCTCGTATCTCTGAGCCGTGTCGCTGCTGAGGTAATTCAAAGGAGCGCGTCCCCACTTTCCCGCCGCCGTTTTGCGCGTGCGCGGCAAACGCGTAAACACGCACGCACGCACACTGGACCGCTGTCATCGGCGATGATGCGTGGCTCGGCAACACTGTCACCTATCATCACGATTACCGCAGAGCCCCGTGCCGCTCGTGCTTTTTAAATGCGCCTCCCATGATTCCTCGCGGAGGTTACGCGGGGCCAGCCGGACACGATGTCAGGTTGAATATTATAATGAGCAAATAAATAAATAAAACAAATAACTCAAGGAGAAGCATAAACAGTGGAGCTTTTGGTATTTGCCCCGAATCCAAACCGCGGCCCTCCCCGCCGTCGGTGAGACTTGTCTGATCTGGACAACGGTCACTGGATTTCCGCCGAGCCGCTTTCCTGACGAGCAAATCAGTCTCGCCACGCGGCCCCGTCTTGTAGTGCGCCGCATCGCCCAGGGGCCTCCCCGTTCTTTTGTGTCAGGGGAACACACGGGCTCCTGGAAGGGGATCCATAACGATCAGCGACAGCCGGGGCCGAGCGCGGCCAGGCCTCATGCGGAAAAGGCCACTTCTACATGAAAGGGTAGAGGCACAACGGAGCTCTCCGTGTCCTCTTACCTTTCCTCTAATGCGCTCCACGGCACGGTCACGTTTTCTTTGTGCACGCTGGGGCAAATAATGTCAGGCCCCTCATTAAAGGGATGGTCTGGATTTTTTTATTTTTTATTTTTGAAAAGAGGCTTTGTGACGCCATCATCAGCAGTGGTTCTTTTGTCTGCTCTATAAATGTACTGTGTTGTCATGAGTTTGTGGAAAAGTGGAAAAGTCCTCGGCTGATTAATAGCTGGTGAGACGCAGGCCTCAGTTTTAACCGATTCCTCCCATTTGAAGCATTCACTGAATGCGGTCATTAAAGCGGGGATACGAGCTTTCCGCTCAAAAGTCAAAGTTTCGAGATGAAGTCAAAAGTTTGGAGGGATGAACAAATTCTGAAATTAGTTTAGAAAATACCAGGCAAACAAAAGGCTCTTCATTATGAAGATTGTTTTTTCGGGGGCCCCTTAACCATTCTAATTTATGACTGTGAAGCATAATTAGCACTGTTACAGTTAGCAGAAATTCAATTTTATTAACTTCATTACTTTTAATGCCTTAGCAAACAAGGATTCTACACCGGATATAAGGATAAGAATTTTTTTTTCTCGTTTTTTCTTTTTTTTTTGAAAAGCATCTCTAAAGATTCAGTTTAGAAAAAAAACAACAATAAAAAAAGCTCACCATGCCGTGCCAGCAGGGCTCGATTTCATTTACATTAACTACAACAAATCTCAAAATAGGCAGATTGTGAGTACAGTGGACCACTGGTATTCAGAAACCACAGCAAAATCCACAAATACCTGAGACCCTTTCTAGAAACGCTTATGGCTTCCTATTTTAGTTGTTCAGGCAACAAACGTACCTTGGTACGCATTAATATGTAGGATAGAAGCTGCCTTAGCACTGACACAGAAGCTAATATCTACAGTCTAACTGAGCGCTGCAATGACGTTCTTGGATAGTCATACGTCACACTACGTTTTGTTACGTTTCTGTGAATAGTCATGGGTCCAATCTGTAGCTAATGCACTGCTGTTCACGCAGCATGTTTCCATAAAACCTAAATTAAATGGAGCTGTGCTCTAAGGTTTTTCTTTAGGCTACTTCCCAAAGTCAGAATTACAATAAATAAATGCCATGTCAATCAGCAAAAATGTGACTGTAAGTGTTTTTTAGAGGCAGTGGGAATAAGTGTTGCTTTTCTGCTTTCAATGAAAACAGAAACCACAGAAGACAACAGTGTGAGGTCAGGAACCAGCGGGTTGTCATGCGAGGACGCTCGCATCGGGCCAGACCGACTCACAGGGACACAGTCTCTTGTCTTCCGCAGGTGAGGGATCCGTAACTCACAATAACGTCACCGAACCTCACTAGAAAAGGTCCAAGCCGCCCATTTAATATCAGCAGGCAGCCGCTGTCAAATAAACAAAATGTTCTCCTCTCCCCTGAACATAATGTGTTTGGGTGTCCGTCAGCATTCAGACGCCACCTCGAGCTTCCACTCCGGGATTAAGTGTTTTGCAGCTCAACACAGTCACCGTCTGTGTAATGTGTGTGATCAGTGTGTCTGCGGAGGATAAGAATAAGCAGTAGGCGTGTGCAGTTTTTTTTTCCCTCTTTCTCCATCTTTATTTCTCCATTTCTCTCTCTCTCTCTCTCTCTTTCTCTTTCCTCACGGTGGAGACACCACGGTGCCATCTGCTTTGCATTTGTTTAACAAAGATTTATTGTGAAGCAAGACACTAATCCAAAACACACACGCTCACACACATATCTCGCCTTCTTCTCGTCACAGGCCGCGAAGAAAGGAGAAAAAAAAGGAGAAGAAGAAGAAGAAGTGAGGGATGTGGGATTGGAAACGCTTGGCGCTCTCTTTGTCAACTCTCACTCTGACGGGGAGGAGAGAGAACCGGCTGGCACGCAGAGGTAGGAATGCCAATTACGGCCTCCTCTGCCTCCATGTGGCACACTCCAACACGCCGATCCGGAGCCGCAATTATAAACTTGTCATACATGTGTTTATGGTGAGGTGGAATCAAAAAAGTGCAAGACTTTGAGCAGGCGAGCGCGCACGCACACACACGTTGACGCTGAAGCAGATTAAATCAAAGCAAAGAGAAATTGCTCATCTGTAGCTCCACAATGACAGGATTCACTTGTAATGTGGCGCAGAAGGTGTTACACACTTCAGCGTTGAACAAACGTGTTGCAGCAGGCAGGGATTATCATCTCTTTGTGAGGCAAAAAAAAAAAAAAACAGGTCAAAGTGGCTCCCCGAGAACAGCTCTCACCGTCGTCAGCTCGGGAATGTAGCGATGTAGATTTGGCGCGTTTCCTCTCTCCATCCTGTCCAGACGAAGCCCACGCATCCGCCGACTCCTCCTGCCCTCACCGTCACCCTCGTGCCAGGTGGAGAGGCAGGGTCCTCTCGGGCCGAGACCGTGAGACCTTCACAACTAGGAAAGGCCATTTCGGAGGCTCGTAAGGGCCCCTCACAGACGTCAGTGGGGTTAAGGGGTCCGCTTCGAGGCGGAGGAACCGGGCCTGTCGAGCCTCCTCCCAAACACTCGTCAGCTTGTTAGTCCCGCTCGAAGAAAGGGCCGGTGGGTCCCCATCTGCCAAATGGTACAACCAAGGCGTTCATCATTTCGGGGGCTGTACACACAAAGAAAAGGAACATACGAGCATGTGTTCTTATGTATGTGCGCTTGTACGATCAAGTAAACACACTCTGGTCGTAGACATTAGAAGCCCCGTCCAGTGCCAGTGTTCAGTGCCAACCCCTCCAACCCCAAGGTGAAGCCCCTGCCAGTTCACCTGCCAGGGATGGACAAGCGGAGCACTTAAGCGCCTTCATCCCCTGCCCCCTTCCGCACCCCGCACACGCTCGGTCACACCCACTGCGTTACTCGGGGGTCAAGGAGGCTTCACCCGCTCCGCTCGTCGCCTCTCTGCCAAGCGACGCGGCAGCGGCGTCAGCCTCTCCGAGCCGCGCGCGGTGTCAGTGCTCCGCTAGCGAGAGGTCGCTGTCAACAGCCTCGCGACTCATTTGCAGTGACACATTAAAGTGTACTTCCTCCACATTAAATTGGTACGTTATTCTGCAAACGCTCAAGTTGGGAGGGTGGGGGGGAAGGAGGAAAAAAAAAAGTCATCAGCACAATGTTGAAACCTTTATTACTCCCTTAGAGAAAATGTCACTCAAATTCATATAAATTTGCACATGCTGACGCTAATTCTCCTTCAATCTTCAGGGGATTGAGACAAGTGCGCCAACACGTTAATTGTCGGAAACTTTATGTTTTGACTGAAGCGATGAGAGTGTGTGTGCTTTAGAGCACAAAAGGAGATTACAGTAGTCAAATGACTCCATGTGTTAGTCTGTCTTTGCCAGAACTCATTATTCCAACTGCAGCATTTACTGCCCTGAGAAAGAGCGCTTCCAATTCTCCTTTGTGTAAAAAATAAAATAAATAAACAAAAATAAGATTTGATTGTGCGACACTGTAATGCTGAGAATAAAGCCCGTGACCCCAAAAGAAGGAGACACGACGAGGGAAGACGTCTGACATGAAAAGAAAGACATCCGTCCTGGGAAAGCAGGCGAACAAGAGGATGTGGCGAGTTTTTCTCATGACCCTTTTGTTTTGAAAAAAGAAAAAAGTGAAGAACGGCATTCTGTTTTTCCATTTCGTCTCGGCCGCAGGCAGAGGTTTTGTGGATTCTTTAAACTTTTTTTATGTTATGTGTCCAGTTCTGGTACCTGATGAGGACTGTGTGTGGTACAGTGTGTTTGCAATGAAAGGCACTTAATGGCGAAGCGGAGGAAATTAAAAGACCCAGAAAACATACTGAGAAGCATAAATTGCATTTGTGTGTATAATAGAAAAAAAAATTCATCAAATATCTGACACATAAATTGCTTTATGCATAAAACTCTTTTCTATGGTTAAAGTTCAGAAATATGCGCAGACGCCTGCAGGATGTTATTGGAGGGCAGCAGCGGCGGCTGCAGCGCCCACTCTGCCTACTTTGAGATTTTCCTTGAGGTAGAAAAATCTCCTTATACGAGCTACTCCTCATCGCTTGTTACAGGGTTAATAGGAGCCATGTCTTGATGACTTCCTGAAGGTGGAGTTTCAGAAAGAGCAAGTTTTTCTTAAAGAGACAGGGACCCAATTTCAAGGCGCCTTTATGTCAGATCTGATGTATACAGAATTTCGATAAAAATTGACGGTGACGTCTCTAAATCGATACAGTGTGGCAGGGAAACAAAGGTTTCTTATGTAATACTGCCCTTTTAAGAATGGGAAAGCTTATAGTTGGTACCTTTGTCTCGGTAAAGCAGCTTAGTTCAGTGACAGACATTCTTTGTTTCCTTAACTGGGACGCAGGTAGTGTCTTGTTTTTTCCTTTAGCTAAGCTAACATATACAGTATGATGCTCTGCCTCCTCCTTTGCAGGAGAATAACGGCGCTAAAGCGACTCCCAGAAATGTTTCAAGGCAAGTGTGCGGCAGGGCCGCTGTTGCCTGAAAAAGATGATAAAGTGCATATGAAATAAAGCTCGACTTACTCGTGTGAGTCAGCCGGGTTATTCAACGTACGCGTGTGTACTCATGGGAGTAAGTGTGACAGGGCTGTGTGTGTGGGGGGTCCGCCGGCTGAGCGGGGCAGGCCGAGGATGGCGATTGACGTCGAGGGGACGGCGGCGGCGTGGCCGGTGGGAGCCGCACTGACGAACCGGAACTGTCTTCCAGCAGGTGAGGTGTCAGATAGACGCTCGTTTGGCCGGAGAGGAACGACAGCCATCTTTTTTTTGTTGTTGTTGTCGTTTCCCTTTTTCTCTCCGTCTCTCCCCTTCTCTTTTGCTTTGATCTCCTTACAGGTCTCGCACGGAGACCGGGGCGGCTATTTAAATCACATCCTGCACAGCTGAGAAAAAGCAGAGACGGCACAGTTGATGCAGTTAGAGCGCGCTCGGCTGTGACATGTTGACGTTTTGGCCAAAGTAGACGTGGGACGTACATCCTGTGTTTGGCCTCGTTAATTACATCGAAGATGTTTGCGTCCGGTTTAATGGAGTTGCAGATGGTGGTCCCCCAGGAACCTCGAATGACTTCACCGTGCTTTGCAGTGTCATCTGAGTGTGTGGGTTCCTGTGGGATGTCAATCTTCACCTCCCCCATCTGGACGGCATTAAGTCGGAAGTCGCTCATTGCACGACTAGACGGCGCTCGAGCGCTCCCGCCCCTTTCGTCCGCTCGAGCCGCCTATTACAGGGCATCCGTCTGGTTTTGGCAGCTCGTCTGCGTAGAAATAAAAGGCAGAATTATGACAAGCAGCTAAGAACTTCTGGAGATCATTTAAAGCCGTAAACAATATGCGTCATCCATCTTTTGTCTGCAACAAAATCCATTCATGTTTTGTCATGAATTGAGTGGGACATGTTAAAGATACTGACGGCCGGTGTGTTTTTTACATCACTAACCAAAGTGACTGGAAACACGGATGTGTTATAAAATGTGGGCTTCACTGAAAAAGATTCAGAAAAGTACATCGAGGAAGAAAAAAAAACAAAAGAACTTTTTGACTTGTGTGTATTAGTGTCACGAGAAGATCATGAGTTTAGCTGATTTCCTGGCTTTGGCGAACAGTTTGGTGAATTCTGGCCTAAATCGTGAACCGTGTTGAGCGCCAAGGATTTTCAGCCTTCCGCTTTTTGTCTTTGTTTTAAGCCAACATTTACCTCCAGTGACCCCTGACCCATGATTCTGTCGTGGAGAGTGAAACACAAGCAAACTGTGATGACGGGAATATTTTGTTCTCAGAACTTTACTTCCTGTAAATCCCTTATTGTTGCTCTTACCTGGAATTATTCCGTCTCACTGGTGAGGTGACTGTGCGTGTTCGCTACTCAATCTTAATGAACTACATTTACCAGAAATAGTTGGTAACAAATTGATCTAAAGGAACACAAAACGATTGCCGATGAAGCCTGAAGTCTGGCCGTCCGCACCTAGTCAGTTGCTTTCTTTCTTTCTTCTTGAGTTTTTTTTTTTTTTTTTACAGAAAGCCATGAAGTGCTAACACTCTCATGAATTTCTACATTAGTCGCTTCCAAAAAGCTTTATGTCGTTTCAAGAAACTCAGCACCGTATTTGCCACAAATTGAATTTGTGGATTTACAAGGGTTAGGAGTTTGCCAAATGTTATTCAGCATCTCTTGTACATTAGCTGATGAAACAATAAACCTGCCAAAACATGCTATTTTTGCCCATTTTGTATTTTTATTATCTAAAAAGTTGCTTCGCTGTTCTTTTTTTTTTGGTTTGTTTTTAAACCTTTGTCCTCAACGGATGGCTGTAAATGCTCGTTTGATAAAGTAAAAGCATCCATCTGCTGCTATTTTTCCCGTGAAGTGCTGTCAGGAACTGTGGATCTGTATAATGTGCGACTTTATGAAACACCAGTTAAGAAGGGATTCAGTCTGACAAATGCGAACGGTAGTGGATATTGTCAAACCAAGTGTCTCATTCTGACCTAAATCGTGAACCGTGTTG
This sequence comes from Poeciliopsis prolifica, assembly GCF_027474105.1. Taxonomy (NCBI): domain Eukaryota; kingdom Metazoa; phylum Chordata; class Actinopteri; order Cyprinodontiformes; family Poeciliidae; genus Poeciliopsis; species Poeciliopsis prolifica. The sequence goes on along the minus strand of NW_026562392.1, from coordinate 5,515,212 downwards.
AGCGCCAAGGTCAGCTGTCTTGACTTTGTCCGCAAAGATGCTCCGCTGTTCTTTAGATTTTCTCCAAGCCCGAGGGAAAACATCAAGGTGATTAACCATACACGCACTTCTGAAGTATAAACACTAGGAGAAATTCTTTCAGAAAACCCTTTTCTGCAACACAGTGTGTTGGGAAAGCATCACGTTCCCTTCAACCTGTCCAAATGTTGTCATTTTAAAATGATAGTCTCATCTTCTGTAATAACATGTGAATGTGACAGAAAAAGATTTCTCATTAAGTCTGTGATTAATATTTCTGCATCACGTTCTTTACTTGTGATTCCATTTGTTTTCTGAAGTGCGCCAGTTCCTCCTGCAGCAAACCAGTTGGCTGGCTGGTTTCTTTTGACTCCCTGTTGTGTTGAACAAGAAAGCAGCAGGTGTGGCCTTGAAATATGTCCACAGGTGTGCCTCTAATTAAGTCAAATGTGTCTAAAAACCTGTCAGAAGTTACCAAAGACTAATTTGAAGACAATCACGAATAAACATAAACTACAGCATAGGGCATTCTGGGTAAACGCAACAGCTGGGAAAAATCCTACAGCCGCTAAAATCCGACACTACTCTCCTTTTTTGTTGTTGTTTACATTTTTTGAAGAAGGAAGTCGTGCTTATGTCTTCTGAGGTTTTTATGTCATTTCCTTCAGTAGTTCTTGGTACAACGCCACCTCAGGCAAGGAGATGAAGAGGTTTTTGGCTGATTGGACATAATGAAGTGTGAAATGACGCAGACCAGCTGAAAATGTAAAAGAAGAAAAAAAAAAAAGAAAAATTACAATTTGGTCCCACATCTAAGCGAGGTGTAAAATACATACACATGCCACGCTTTAAAAGTTCGATACGCACAAAAATCCAGAAAGAACGTATTCTCGTCTTTCTTCCCTTTTCACAATTCGTCTCTACTGTCCGTTGGCCTGACACGTAAAAGCATAGCATAATACCGTTGAAGTCGGAACCTCCGTCCTTTCTAAACTCGTGCAGGATGAAGGAGCAGAGAGAGGAGCTGAACCTCTCAGCCCTCATTCATCTCTGCTTACAGAAACCTGACAGAAGCGCACACGTGGTCATATACAACACGTAGACGCACGCCGGCCCTTCACACACGCAAGCACCTAATTAAAACAACAGCAATATAACACAGGTCCAAAGGGAGACGGCCTGCGCGGCATCCAGTTTTATGCATGTTGTTGTCTATAATATTCACGTCCACTGCTCCCCCAGTGCTCCTTCCTCTTGTTGTCTTTTCCCCACCGGCTTATTTTCCAGCCTCCTGTATGAGATTTACTTTCCTCTCACCGCCGCCTCTCCCTTCCACTAATTTACCCTCCGACCTGCTGCTTTTGCCGTGTACAATTACAAAGGGGAGTGCTAAGTAATGCGCTCTAATAATGCTCAAGCTGAGAAGGTTTGTCAGAAATAATTACTTCCCGCGGAATGAGTTATAGTCGTCACAAGACGTGTATAAATACCCACTGTTGTTCTGTCTAGATTTTCAATTCCTGAAGCAATTTCTGGTGCTTACTAAATCACTAATTTTTCTTCTTTTTTGTTAAATTTATCACTGGTAAAAAAATAAAAATAAAAAAACCGAGGAAAACACTAATATCGGCACACGTGAGTTACCAAAGTGCAAAATCAATTCTAGTCTGTAAGAGATAAAAAAAAATGAACAGAACGATGTGTTTCTTTCAGTATTGACATGTAAATCTAGAGGAACGCAGGGACGTTCAGGTAAAAGCAAACAGGCGCAAAGGAACTTAAAAAGCTAAGAAGAGGGGTTTGCTGCACGCATGAGCATGCGTGTGTGCGTGTGTGTGTGTGTGTGTGCGTGTGTGTGTGTGTGTGTGTGTGTGTGTGTGTGACGACACAACGCTTCAAAGTGGATCAAATTCCAATCTTAGATTGCCTCCTTGGATAATGTGGAAATATTAGAGAAGCCTTGATCTAAAATGGAGCATGGAAATGAAGTGGCAGAGGAAGCCCTGAGGACAGGTAGCGGATCCAGCGCTGGGCCAGTCGTACGTACCTCTGGGAGGCTGCGAGCACAGCCTGCCTCTCCTATGTAAATGTCCCATTCCACACATTAGTCATACTGCCTTCACCATGCACTAAAGTGTGTCTCGCCCATCAAACTGTGCCTGCCTCCATGAAGATCCCTCGAATGTTCCACAGATAAACCCCAGAGGCCTTTTCCTTTTCTTTTTTTTTTTTCCCCCTCCACCACAGACCACATAGCTGCTGATTGGTTAGACACTTCAGGTAAATGGGAGAAATTCTAATGGGGGTAACATGGATGCTGATGTCAGGGAATTGTTGGTCCGGAGTGCTGATAATATCAGCGGAAATACCTCTAGATAAAGATTAATGTGTTTTCAATTCCATCTAATTTCCGCTAATGGGATTTTCATCACAAACACGGTGACAAGTGGTTGGAAGAAACAATGCCGTCGAAGTTAATATCTCTACAAAAAGTTGAATGGAAATCTTTGTTTTTGTGGGATGATTATAATTCAAGCTGCCGTCAAACTGCTTTCTGTCCTCCTGACTGCAGAGGAGAACACTCTCCACAACAGACTTGCAGGAGATAAGCAGCATCTTCCTGCGAACACTGGAAAATCTAGGATTCCTTAAGAAGTAAGGCCGTTTGTGGCTTCACTGTTGCATCTCAAGTCCAGTCTGTTGAACGCCAAGATATTTATCTTCCACTACATCCACTTCTTCTCCCGCGTTGCTAATATTGTTTGACCTAACCCTGTTTCTCTTGAAATGTACACCCATCTTCTTCGTCTTGTCCGCTTTCAAGGTACGATTGTTGCCTTAACATGCCACAAAGCGGTTCACCAGTTCTCGGTGCTCAGCCCCTCGACCACAGAGTCTTCTTTATATTTCTGGAGACTAACTTGTGCTGGAAGTCTGAGATGTACAGAGTGGAAAGAAATGGTGAGACTGACTGTGGTGCTCCTATGCTGGTTACATACACAGACAGCCCTTCAGTCTTACAAGCTGTAGTCTGGTTGTCAGGTAGTTTTTGATCCAGGTGATACAGTAAGAGAATATGACAGACATAATGTTATGTCTATTAGAATAGCAGAGACATGTTCAAGAGCATTTTGATGAAATCAAGTTTTAGTCGGGATTAAGCTGAAAACATCTGTCCAAGCTATATGTAAAATGATTAAGGGTCAACCTACGGGCTTTGCTTTCAGTTCAGTCCAAATTTAAAAACACTTTATTGCAATTGGAAATTAAATCTTATTATTCATATTAATTAAAAATTCTTCAGTTATTCCCTTGAATCTAATTTAGCTTCAAAAATCCCTGTTAACTTCTCTTGAAAGTTTCTACCTTTGAAATTTCCCAGAATTCTGCTTTCCTCACATTGACCAAGACGTCACAAGCTATTGCTACAGGCTTTCTTATAGCCATTTCTAATGCTACACCAGAAATGCAGTCTTTGCAATAAGTGCCTGTGCAAAAATAAGTATGTAAAATATATAATAGAACACATTTCTGCTTTTCTAGCGTCCTGTTACGGTCCAGCTGTGTTGCAGTCCTTATACTGTTCAAAAAGTGCCTGGGCTTACTATGAGAATAAACTGTATGATATAGTGTGGTGTTTTTTTGTTTTTTTTTTAGCATTATTTATCTGGTTATGAACCGCTCTCAGAACAATTAAGGTTAATTCTTTTTCAAAACTGTTCCCGTCTTTTATGGTCAATCGGTGTTGCTGACCTGTACATGCTGGCCTTTAGGTTAGTGGTGGTATAGGGCTCACACCAGGGTGGGATATTAGCATGACGTGCTAGAACACCATGACAGCCAAAGTGATGCAATCATGTCTTATGGGTCCTTTCAGATGCAGCGTGACAACGGCGCCTGCCACTTTAAAACCCACCGTATGACAGGTTGTCAATGAGCTGGAGAAAGTGCAGCTGATATCATTGAATGCTTTAACTCTCTAAATTACATGACATGTTTCCATTTCTCCTTCTGAGAGAGGTTTACCTGGAGATAAGCATGTGAAGAGCGTTTCAACAATCAAGTGTTTTTTTTTTTTTTGGTAATACGTTTCCTTTACTTTGTTCTTCATGATGTAATTTGATCAAACTTTAAAGCTCAACGTTGTTATTCACTTATATTGCAGGACGTACAAAGTAAATGTGAAAGTCCAGAGTTTATTTTCCAATAGTCCTCATGTTTTTAATCAGAGCCCAGATTTCCCTCTATGTTAGTCAAATTAAGGCAAGAAAACCTCTTGTTTCCACTTCCTCAACTCTCATATCCAAACCTTCTAATCATGATACAATATACAACATTGAGGTTTTTTGTTTGTTTTTTTTACCGCTGAGATTTCTGAGGTATTTGTACCAGAATTTCAACTTTCTGGTACAATATTGTGTAGCACTATCTTTCACATCAATTATTTCTGCAAGTATTATTATCTCTGCTTTGCATTTCTACAGACTGGACTCTTCATGTTCATGTCCGATGCTAAATTGTGTCGCGTTGTTTAGATTTCGGTTGCTGATTTCTTGCTGTTTGTTTAGTGTAGTTTTTCTGGAAGGTGAACCTAATTCGTGGTTCCAGGTCTTTTGAAAGGCGCATCATACTCAATCACAGAACATGAAAACCCATAACACGAAAATCAGAACAGATGCATTCAGGTCTGAACTTGAATTTCCAGCTGTAGATTTAAACTGGAAGGTGAACCTGGACCACAGTCTTCAATCTTTTACTGCCTCCAACAGGTTTTCTTCCAGAAATGGTTTGAATTTAGCTCAAGTCGTCTTCCCATTGACTGTGACCAGCTTCTGTCCTTGTTGGAAAAAGGACAAATGTTTTCTGCCACTATCAAGTTTCCTTGTTGGAACAATTTGCTTACCGGGAAGTTCAGTGTTCATTTGCATATAGGCTAAGAAGTTATATTTTGGTCTTCTTCCACACCTTTGCTGTGTCCTCCACATGGTTTGTGAGAAACTTCAAACTTTCTTCAACAACAGCACTCTTTTTGGCAGATTTTGTTGACTGAATAACTTTGTTGCGCTGTCAGAAAGCTTGCGTACGTGAGCTACCGGACGCCAGTCCATCGCCAACTTTTCAGATTTTAATTCGTAAAAGATATTGAAAACCAAATACTTCCTCTTCGCATTCCAGCTATACGGCACTTTGAGTTGACCTGTCTCATAAAATCTCAGCAAAACACATTGAAATTTGTGCTTGTAACGTGACAAAATGTGCCACTGCAGTTCTCTGTCTGAGCTCTGCGGGACTGGAGTTTCCAAACAGTTGAAATGTTGTTTTCTGAGCGATATTGGTTCTCTTTAAAGGGAACAGCAGCCCATACAGATGGCCTTCTCTGCAATCTTTGCCTGTGTTTCAGAACTGGAAGTGGATCATAACATTGTTATTAATATTTACACAGTATTTGTGGAAAAGCTATCTTCCTCCAACCCACACGCCCTTCTGTACGCACTCTTGCTCCCTGGTGCTAAAATGTCAATAAAAATCTATCGTAGGTTAATCTCCCACCAATGGGAACATGGAAACACTTTATCCTAAGCTGCATATGTTCCACACTCGCGGTCGATTTACTGTATGTCAGGGGCAGTATTAGCATTCATATTAGCCGCCTCTCCCATGTATGATATCCGTCATTGCCAGGGCCTTTAGCGCACCGGCACAGTTCAGGGATCCTTATCTCATGAGCCATAAATTAGGGGACGGATTCCCTCCAAAACATTGCAGGCGAAAGATGGTGGATGGAGTCATTGTGCTTGCTTGGTGTTTTGACACCATAATGACACATGTTTTACTATCGCCTCCCCTTCCTCTCTCTCTCGCTCTCTCTCTCGTCTTTTTTTTTTTTCTTATTCAGAAGGAGTGGACCTGTCCACTCCTAGCCGGAGAGAAATGGGCCTCTCGGACATTACCACCTCTTCCCAGGGGAGACATAAATGAGATGGAAGCGATAGGGGAAGACTGCAAGAAGAAGAAAGCGGGCCAGGACAGTCTAAACACAGAGGGAGGGAGGAAAGGAGCCATTGAGCGGACCGTTGGGAAGTGGCAGTTTTTGATTTGGGCTATATTGGCTCAACGCCCAGGGCAACACATTTGAAGAGGAATGGATGCCCCCACGGTTCTGCAACTGTAGGTTCTGCAAAAAAATGAAATAAAATATGGCAGACCTCCTGGGGTACCTATTGGCTCTAAAGCTTAAAGGCTTTTTTTTTTTTTTTTACAACTATTTAGACAATATCTGATTATCTCCAATTCAAAATTGAAATTATTTTAACATTTCAAAGCTGAACTTGAAATGAGATTGCTTAAGGGACAGTATTATGTAAAATGTATATATACGTATATTTTTTTGGCTCCTACTTGAAGCTCCAGTTTCCAAGCCTCACAGAGCAGCCCTGCCCCGTGACTCACCCACCCAGCTCCTTCAGACTAGTCAGCAGAAATTGGCAAACACTTGGTGGAACTCTGCGTCATTATATGAGCTGCTTCGCAGTGCAACGCTGTTAAAAGCGTTGTGAAAGAGTTAGTGGAGGATTTCTGTTGTGATGACGTGATGAACACAGACTTTCAGGAACGGCAGGAGATTTTAAAGACACAGAGAACCTATTTCAAGTCATTAAATTACTAAATTATTTTTGTTATAATTATCGGTATTTTTAAAACAGCTGAAGGAGAGTTACTTGTTTATGCTATAAAATGGCACTATGTGCCTGAAAAATATGTAATACTGAGCCTTTAAAGTATAATTTTAAATGTTTGAATTTAAAATCAGAATAGGTTTTACTGGCCAAGTTTTTTTTCACTAAAGAATTTTACACTGTACAGACATAATGTGATTAATGGTATGATCATAAGAAAAAAAAAATCTTCTTGTTTTGATTTTTCTAAACAGCAGATTTTAATAGTGCAGTATTACTGGCTGTAAGGTGTTCACTATATTCATTAAAGACAGTCTGGGGGAGAAACCATCTGTGTGGTGAATGGTTTTTTTTTCTGAAAATGCAGCTCTGATGGTAGAAGTCTAAACAGTTTGTGTCCAGGATGTGTGGGCTCTGCAGATATGCTCGCCAGGCCTGTAAAAGTTCTGGATGGATGCAGACCTAGTTGTGCTTTGCGGCCTGTTTCTCTCCTGTTTGGTGGTTGAGTCAAACCACGTAGTGATGGACGAACACCAGACAGACTCTTCTGGTAGTGCCTCTTGAGTTTCTGCTGGGCATTCTTCCAATTAGTGTCTATGTGTGAGGAACATCTCCGTCACGAGGTGGTTTTTAAGAACTGGAAATGACTCACAGTCTGAGTCAACCACTCTGGGAGTGTTCTCCAGATGTTCAGTCATCTCCACGGTTTCTAGTGGGTAGAGCACCAGGTTGTTTTTCCTCAACTTGGCCCTAGAAGATAGAAGCCATTGTCCCCTTGAACTTAACGACTGGTTGCTACCGTCCATGGTTGCAGGAACTGCCTTCAAGAGTTTACGATAACCTGCAATGAGTCTTTTACAACGGAGGGGAGGAATTTTGACCCAACCTTCTTTGCAGAAGGCCCTTCCTAATAAATACTCGTTACTTAAGACTGGAATATAAATAAAGTGAAGGTCACATCTGAGAGAGGCGGGATCTAGGCTTTTTCAAACCATCAACCCAACCTACCTCTCTGTTTCTCTCTCTTCAGTTCTTTGGTTCTCTTTCTCTCTCGCGCTCATTATAGGGGAAGCCATGCAGGGCTGGTTAGGAGAACGTGTGATGAGCCTTGGGAGATATATCCACTGGGAGGGAGTGAGGTGGGGATAGACTGAAGGGGAAGGGGAATAGATAAAAAAAATGCTGACTTGTCTTCAAAGGAGGCAAAGAAAAAAAAATAATAATTGAAATGGGCTCCGCGCGCGTATGTGTTCGTCGGCGCGTGCGCGAGCGAGCGGAGAGAGGGTGGGAGAGATTGAGAGGCTCCATATTCGAGTTGGTCATTAATTGAGGAGGAACGCGAAACACTGTGTGGTCCTCCGCAGACACCGTCGCTGACACGCGAGGCGGAGATTGATAGAGGAAACGGTGAGATAAAGATATGAAAGGAGGGGAGAGGGAGGTTGGGGGGGGTTCTGGCTGAAAACGAGGAGGAGGCAGAGGAAGACGGAGGGAGACGGAGTTCAAAGTGTGCCCAGACTGAGTCCTGTCCTCGCCGTGTCCTTCCTCGAGCCCCGAGTCACGCATCGCTCATCTTGTCACATTGAACTCCAGATGCTCCTGCCCCGGAGAGCGCTCCGGCCGCGGCCATTTTTCTTCATTCTCGCTAACAATTTGGTAATGAAATATTGATTTTTAGTTAGATTCATATTGATGCCATTAGCTTTGCATTGATAAATCACGTTTGGCCGCTCGTCTGGTGTGGCAGAGCGAGAGAGCCCGGGCCCAGAGATTACAATCAAAGCCACTGATGTGTTAATTTGATGGATATTTGCCCTCCACCACCACCGCTACATACCCCACCCCCCCCTGCCTCTTCCCCTCTTTATGTTTCACTGCATTTCATAACATTGTGTTTCCTTTTCTATTTTTTTTATTTTTTATTACAAAGCACCCCGCGAGGATATTTATGTCCATGTCCATTTCTCCTGAAATAGCCTTTCAGCCGGCCTGCCTGTGGCAACGCTGCGCAGTCTTAAAAGTCATTTCATTTCTTATAGACAAGACAGGGATATGAGGGACTGTTTCACACCCGTTGAGTCAAATGAGCAAAACAGGAGAGGGCATGGCTATTTCTATACTTTGACACCCAACAACGAAGCAGCAGTAGCAGAGGCTCGCAATCTCACGAGAGGCCCTCTTTTGCATGAAATCCCCATAATCTACCAGCAAAGGAGTAAAGGATATGAATTTTATCCAGTCTCCCCCCCCATAGTATTTATTGTCAGAAATATTGGCAATATATGTGGAAACAGAAAAAGCAGCACTCAGGGTGCATCTTTTATTTATTTATTTTCGAAAGGAAGCGATCCGCTTAAACGCCTGGAAATCGTGCAGCCCTCTTAAAGCGTCTCACGCGCCAAAAGGTTGGGGAGGATATAACATTTGAGAAACATTAGGATCATTTTCCAGATTAGGGCGGTTTTTAAATGAGTCTCCTGCCGCAGCTTCGCCTTCCAACTGCAATATGTGTCTGCACACAGTCATCTTAATGAAAGGAAATGATGGCGTTCACTTTAATGACGTGGAGTTCAAGGACTGCTTATTGTTCCAGAGAAAAGCCATCGTTTTTCACGGTAATATGAGTATTTCTTTTTCTTTTTTCCTTCACGGTGCAATTTCATTTGAGGAACAGACACTGAAGGTTAAATGAGCTATATAGGTTGTCAAAATAAGACCAAGAAAAGAAAAAAAAAAGTAAAAATCCAGGTTTTGAAACAGATATATTGATAACGTCCTCCTGTGGCGTTATCACTGTTTTGGTAATGCTTCATCTGAATTCCTTTTTAATCTTTCTAGGCGATTATGCAAAACAGAATACGGCCCTAATTATCGCAGACAAAAGAGCCACTCTGTTTCACTCTAGTTAGAAAGCAATTTTACAGCGAGCCGACTTCTGCCTTCGACATCCAGCAGACGTTTCTCTGCTGCTTTTTAAAGAACTGTGCAGATCTGCTTTACGGTATGTTTACGGTGCGTGTCATAAAGCGGCTCCCCTGTTTACATTTGTTCCCTAATTTAGTGCTCGGCATGGCGGGAATCCAAATATTTTTGCTTCAGATGTGATTTTGTTTGATAGAATGACAATAATCCCGTATCAAACGAAGGGCAGATGATCCCCAGACGTCTGGGTGGTTCAAGGGGGGTGCTTTGGCATTTACTCGAAACACAATTAAACACCAGAGTTATGGCTTCTTTAGGGTTTCATGCATTGCCTTTGATCCCATACTGCCTCCATCTCCTGTCATGGATTATGGAGCCAAACGGTTGTTTGGAAAAAGGCCAGCCAGGTCCGAACGAGGGTTTGGGGAGGGCGGTGGCTTCGGTATGACGACAACAAATCTGAACTGACTGAACCTCCAGTTCGGCTCCAACATGGTTCCTACTCATCAAATCGTTCTTTGAATCAACTTGTTGACTTATTCATGGGTCAAACAATGGTTTAAACCCAGTCAAACAATCATTCTACATACAGTAGCGGAAATTGACTGGACAAACATACCAACCAATCACATTTACTTTTAGGGACTTTTTTAGAGTTGAATAAAAGTCTGATCAAGAATAGAGGCATAAACGAGGCTGATATTGTGTGTTCTTAATGGGGTTTTTTTTGTTTGATTATAAATGACCATCAAAGCATTTAAAGCACAGTTGTCTTACTTCTGACTGTCCCCTGAGCCGTAAGTGGAAATCCTGCATTGGTTTAAAATAAACTCCATCAACTATACATCTTACCAGCATCTCAAAAACAATTTTATCTTTTGTCCCAACTGGGTAGGACGGTTGCCCGGCAGACAGATTTACAATGGCTCCAGTCAAACCAGTAAAAGTTGCATTCCTCAAAAAAGAGGGGAAGAAATGCTCCAAGTTTGAATCTTTGGAAAGTCGTTCACCATGCGCAGTGTTTATCAAAGCCAATCATCTTGAATCTCGCTTCTGTGTGTTTACCCCGGTTGTTTATGACTCTTTTATTGTCTACTCTCTATTGTCACTCAAGATCTCGTGGCATCAGTGACTTCAATTTTCAATATGCAGTAATAAAAGCTTTTTTTCCTATGCACTTTTTAAAAGCTCAAAGTCTTGCAGTTTTTTTTTTAAATCAGACTTTTTTATTTAAAAGTTGTTTTTTTTGCTTGTTTTTTATTTATTTATTTTTTTCATTTTTAGAACTTCTTTTGGAATAAATATAAACTTTCAAGGACATTTTTTTTCTACTTCTCATTATTTCCACCACTGGTTCGGAGGTCATTGAGATTATAATCTTAGTCACGGTAAACTATCTTTATCCTAAACCAAGAGAAGCTCTTTGATAAGAGAATGCTAAACATTTCTTAACTACCTATATTTTCTGGTAACAATAAAATAAGACATTTAAGTTTGCAAACAACATTTGTTTGCAAACAACATTTTAACCCTGTCCCAACACATGGTTTTACAGCAGTTACATTACAATACAAAAATGAAATCCATGTAAGTGCACGAATTATGGGAATGTGAAATTCCTTTTTTTAGATTCTGAGAGTTAATAAAAGTCAAATTATGTCATCAGAGTTTTTCGAGGCACTTGAGTAAAGTTTGAATGTTTCAGCATTTGCAAGATACGTTTAACAATCATAATCTCCTGAAATTGTAAACAAGGTACTTGTATATCCTTCAAAAAAAAATGTGCACAGAAGAATGAGTGAGTCCTTGGAAGGTGTCTAACACAGGCTGTCACTTAAGAAAAAGTAGTAATTAATGCAAACTTCCTCTGATTTTGAATTGGTTTGAACTTTTTCAGAGACTGAGCACTGTGAAATTATGCAGAAGTTCTGGCTGCAGAATACCACAGATGGTCACAAGTCATTTTTTCAGAGTCCAAGTCTAGTCTGAAGTCATTGAGAGCCAAGTCCAAGACAAGTGTCAAGACAATAATGACATAAACATGTTCTCAGCAAGTCCTCAGCATCTACTGCTCTAACCCTACACCACTTATAGGCCTGAAAAGTAGCTGTTATTATGATTGAATCAGTTAATATAGTTCATTTCTCAAAGTCAAACATTTATTGTTCGCAAACAGATCTTTGCTTTCTGTAGAAAAGCTGAAGAAGACATTGGGTAGTTTTACTATGTTTGTGTCGTATAATCAAAGTATATCTCCTAAAACCACGTTGACCTTGACACGATGGATCTAATGTTGACCAGTGAGGACACATCTCTGCTCTGAAACGACACCTTGACTTTGAGCTGTTCTGATTTTGGACGATAGTTCGCTTCTCCTTTTTACGATGGCTGCTGTAACTCATCTCACAGTGGATTTCCATCAGTCCAAACTTCCATCAAGTCCAAGATGCCCGGCGTGGTTTTCATTGATTAGACTCAAGAGTCCCCACATCTCAGGAGAAATACCTACAGCACAGGAGGATTTACTATTGATCCCCACCTTCCTATGTGGTAATATACCTCTATCCACTCCCCCCACCCCACACACACACATACACAGCCTGTCTCCATTTTACCGACAAGGTGTGCCGTGCAGATATACTCAAAACATTACGACAGAACTGATAGACTCAGAGGGAGAAGTTTTTCCAGGGGAGACGGCGCTCCGGGAGAGATGACCTCTCGTTCAACTAAGAGTGAGACGCCTCTATTTGAATTCTGTGTATGCTCTGATTGATGAGGCTTTATGTTGCCCTGCCCTTTACTGTATTGTACTAGCAAGCCCTTTATTACTTTAATGCCTTTCCAGTGATGTCATCCTGAGGTCATGCTCAAGCAGGGGCCATCAGTGAGGCTTTGATTGGCAGAGGCGCTGCCGAGGCTCGGCCAATGGCTGCGCGGTGGGGCAGGTGGTTGTCATGAGATGGGGCAGGCAGGGGTGGGGCTTCGTTAGCGGCCCCATTTATGCAGCGTGAATCCATATCGAGCCCCCACCAAATTCCTCCGAAGCATTGCGGCGTTCCCCCGGCCATCCGGCGGAGAAGGGCCTGCGCTTCTCGCGCACTCTCTAAAGCTCCGATCCTGCAGCTCACAGCGGCTAAATGGGCAGGAAGACGAGGGAGGTGGAGGGAAGAGAGCAGTGGAGCGGGTTTCTGAAGAGAGAAGACAGAGCAGTCAAACATTTCAGGGCCCGCCATTCCAGAGTAATGAAGCATAGCAAGAGAATATACCTCTGCAACATTTGATAAAGATGGGCTGACACACCAGTCCAAATAGGTTCCTCTGTACGCCGGCACATGTCTATCCATCACTGCTAGGCAGTACAGACAGGAAGAGGAGAGTGGGAGAGGGAGGAAGGGGGTGCAAACAGGAAGAAAAGTGTAAAAATTGAGTGACAGTGAGGGAACAGGTGGGGAGGTAAGGGTAGATAGACAGAGAGAGGAAGTATAAAAACGGTGGAGTGAGTGAATCCTTGGCAGCTGGTGGATCCTATCAAGGCCGATTGGTTGGTGAATGAGGCTCGGGAGGCCCGTGTCCTTGTACCCACCGGTTTGTTTTCCACTCGCTCTGGTACTCCTGCTCCTGCAGCGGAAGACAATAAAGAAGCGAATGAGTAAACGTTGCACATTTTACGTCCTCATCATCCCCGCACTCTGTCTCTCCATCTGTTACCGCCTCACCCACGCCGTAAAAAAAAAAAGAAAGAAAGAAAAAACAAGGAGATAAGGAGCGCAGCAAAGAAAGACAAACAAGGAAACAGTTGTATCTCCTGAGTGTACAGACTTTTGGCCAGGCTAAAGGATGAACCGCTAAAAATTCAGTTGACTTGCCTGTGGAATAGACATTAAAAGTTAGATATGAAGAGCAAAAGGTTAATCTATATTATGTGACTTTACAGTTGAAGGTGATAAAATGAAAATGCACTTAAATATCTGTGGATCTGGAACTCAAATATATGGCGGTGAATTTCAAGCTCTTTCTATTTTCTAATATATGGCATTGTCGTAAACCTACTAAGAAATGGCACCTAAACTGACAGCGGAGTATTCATCAAAGAAACAGCCAAGAGGCCCATATTAGCTCTAGACGAGCTCGACTGGACAACTATTGGTACAGAAACACCTTCAGGTTTTGATTTCAATTGAAAACCATAAAGCCATCACTTTCCTCTTAAGTTATGCACTGCCTTATGTCGGCCTTCATTCCATATAGCATCCCTGCAAATTCATTTAAAGTTTATGGTTGTATTGCGATCAAGTGTGGGAAACTTCAAAGGGTACGACTAGATTTGCCAGGCAATGTAAAAAGTTTTCCTTTTGAGACGTCATGGCAAAGCACAACTCTATGTGAGGATGTTTTATCTCACGTTTCCAAAAAGTAAACTTGTACGCTGATGACTCTGTTGTTTTAAACTACAGCTGCTGTTCGCTAATCTTTGAACCCATGCAAAACTTTCATGTGTAATTGTGTTCCGTTTAATCTCACTGGCTTTGCAGCAGTGCAGTTGTGTCTGCAGGCATCGGGGGCGCCACAGATTTCCACACCTGGCCGAATAATCGTCGAGTCAGTTGATATTGATCAACAGCTTTACCATAAAAGGCGGCTGCTGACATGTCAGAGTTATTTTTCGCTCTCGGACAGTAATGGCTTAACTTTTTGCTTCTTTCAGCAGATCCGTCCTTTTGGGAGGAACAAGCGCTGCTTGGAACTGCGCAAACACCAAGACAGGAAGAGAGAGGAGAAACCAATACAACAAATAAGCCCTGCCACAACACAACGCAACATGGCTGCTCGTCGTCCCCAGGAGGTAGCACGGGGGGGAGGGCCCCTCAGCCTGCCAGCACGGCCAGGTACACAGCTTTGCTCTCAAGTCTTGCGGTGATTAATGAAATCTTAACAGTAGGCGAGACACAAATATTCATCACCTGGCTGCCCCTATTGTAATGCATGTGGAGAAGCAGGAGTGTGACAGAGGAGAGTGGAGACGAGAGCCCGTCCAGAGACAAAACACAACATGGGGCACGGGGATTATTACCAGGCCCACAGAAACAACGCTTTTTGTTCTACCCAACAAAATGGAGGCCTGTGATTTATGGACAGCCGGCATCTGTTTGGAGCAAGGGGAGACACAGATTCATGTCTGCTATTATGGGCTGTCCATGTAACGCAGTGTGAGGAGCTGAAAAGGAGGGAAGAAGAGGGGGTCGCCGCCGGTCGAGGGGTTTGTAGTCGTTAAGAGCGCAACCTTCTGGGGAAAGTGCAGAGTGTCAGCTCCACGTCGTACCGTGAATCTGTTCCTTCAGAGTGTGGGCGAGGCGCCGTGTTACATTGTATATCACAAACAGATGTAGGCCCTCACAAGCCACACCAAGGGAAGCGGCCCGGACGAGGTTTCTGCTGCGAAGAGGTGCGGGAGCGAAACAAAGTTTGATACACCGGATGATAACGGATGTCGCCAAGCTGAGCTAGAGAGAGGCAGAATCTTCCATACCATCGCACCGAATCCAGCTTTGTTTGCAAGACTGATACGATCGTTTTTTGATTGATGACACGCCTGAGACCAGGCCACAAAGCTGTAGCGGTCTCGGCGTCTTTTTTTTTTTTAGAAGTGGATGGAGGAGAGACCAGCAGAAAATGCGGGGGTGGGGAACGGGGTTGAGGAAGCAGAGATGGAGCGCGGCAGACAGCGAGGGGAGATTGCGCGCTGTCTGTGTGTGCAGCGTAGCATTGACTCGTGCGTGCTCCCCAGTGATAGATGGTGTCAGGTTCGGGCTGCTCAGTGGCAAGGGAAGAGCAAAGCACCTACCCCCCCCCACCCGCCAAAATGTTTTAACACCCGTCGCTGATCCCTGTCAACATCCACACCAGCTAGCCTGACAACAGGCGGCCTGATACCTGCCGTGTACGTTCGTATCTGACACCTCCATGAGCAGCACTCATATAGACGTACCATACTTCCTTTTTGGTGCATGACGTCGCCCTTCTTAAAAAGCACTTAATATATCCAAATCTCAACCTCAGAAAACAATTACACAACCCTGTTTTTTTGTTTTTGTGAGAATCTCTCTTTTTTATATATATATATATTCCTCCAGGCAGCAAGAGAGAGGGAAAAAAGGCCCTCATTGTTCTATTGTTCACATTGTGTCCTTCTTTGCCTTGGAACAGCGATTGTTTGCTGCACAGTTAGGGAACACAATGGTGTTCACATAAAAATGAGCCACTTAGCTCTCACACTAAATTAGCACTGCAGAGGGGAGTCGGGCTTTCCAAAATCGCTTATTCACATTTTCCGCTCCTTACCAGCCCTATAAAACCAGCCGCTTCTTGCTGAGGTGGACAGAAACGGTGACAGCCGCCGCGTTCGCTCCATCCGTATCGCTGTGTTTTGATGGAGTAAGAGCAGAGGTATTCAATTATACGGGTAAGATTGTACCATCATCTGCCATAATCGTGTGAAATCAAAACCAATGGCCTGTTGAAATGAATGTTAAAAAAAAAAGAAAAAAAAGGGGATTGACAATTAAAGATGCAGTGATGTATTTTTTTCTCTTTTTTTTCTTCCACTAACAAACGTATTCTGACAATAAAACACAACTTGGTGCTGATGCGAGATATCCAAAAAGTGTAAAAGTTTTAAAAGTGCAATGAAGGATGAGAGTGTGACGTCTGTTTTCTGAGTGGTTGGCCAAAGACAAGAAGTGTTTCATTTACATTTACACCAATTTGGACCCTATTTTTTTCCACAAGTGTTGCCATTTTTCATTCGTATGTGCTTTATGCTATTGAGAATTGCTTATTGACAATAATTGCCTTCAAAACTTTATCTCTAGAGTTTCATTTGAACTTTTTCTCCATTACTAAAATGAACTTCTGCTTGTATCACGTTAACCAGCGACATGATTTGCCAAAGACCTGTGTTGTGATGGTTTAGAGATCGTGGATCCAGATACACGTTTCTCTTAACATTTTTGAAATTATGCAGAAATGATTAGTGTTTTTAGAAAAACTCTTTTGTTTCATGCAAAACATGCACTGAATTTTTTTCATTACCACAGATCGACATGAGTATAATAAGAAATATATTTTTTAAATTCTTTTTTTGTGTTTTTATAATTTTTTTTTGTTACTCTTAAATGGATATCTTGATTAAAAATGAAAAATGAATTCATTTTTTATTTATTAAAATTTGGTAGTTTTTATTTATTTTCCATCAAACATAAACTTTATTTTACTAAACGAAACAGAATAAAGTCATTTAAAGTCATTTGGGTTTTGCGGTTTTGAAGGCGCAGTGGCAAAAGGATGGCCTTTGGATGCCAAACTTCGCTGACCCTCAGAATAAGCTGGGTGCATGCATGTTGGGAAAACCGCTGGAACCATTAAAAGTTTGTCGTCTTGATATCCTTTTCAGCTGAAGCCGCCCATGGGCGAAGCAGCTGTTCTGCTTGGACTTGGATATCACTTTGAAGCAACACATCAACCAGGCAACGGTTTTAATCTGTCTCAAAATGATCCCGGAAGACTTTCGAGGATCAAATCTGTCCATCCCGTGTGTTTCAGTGTCGCCAAATGTTCCCAAAACCTGTCCAGCGTATACAGCTCAGACATTTTACGGCATTCACACAGAAGACATGTAAGCACCTTTGAAGCGAGTAAAGAAGAAGAAATATGAGTGGATGTAGTCAATGTGATGTCATCAGAGGAATGGGAGCTTGTTTTTGAGAATTGAGGGCTGTGCACTTTACAACAAAACAGCAAACATAAAAAGTCACATGCTATAATGTAATGAGCTATATTCAAAGTGTATTTGATTGATTTCACAGAAACATCTGGCTTCTGGATTTAACGTGGGCACAGTGAGTCGTTGAAAGGAAGGTCGTTAATTTATGCACATTTTGGGGAAGCTGGTGCTGCTCCTTTAAGACTTGAGCGCTCCCTTCCACTGTAAATCAACCAATCAGAGCAAACGGCCCGCATGTTGCACCTCTGCAGTTCCGTATGGAAAAAGAAGGTGAAGAGGTTGGGCTGCAGTTGACGAGTGAGTGAAGAGGATTGTGTTATCCGGAAGGGGAGAAAGGGAGAGAAAAAAACAGTAATGTTTCCAAAAAATGTTAAAGAATTGTTTTGCATGGGTTCCTTCCCTCTGCTGTTAGCACAGCACGTCTCCCAGAACCCTCTGTGACCGAAGAAATAAAGTACTCTCTTGGGTTAGACAAAAATCAATTCCTCACTCCGGCAAATTTCTCCAGTACCTGCTCCCACCTCCTCTCCGTTTTTCTTTCAATGCAGACGTATGACTTAGGGAAGGCATTACCGTCCTGCTCCTGACAAACATCCGCAGCCTCCATCAAACTTTCATCCATTTTTGTGTGGCGTCAGCCTCAACTTCCTGGGCCTTTGTCGCGAGAAGAGGCCGAGTTGTGAACGCCGCCGTTTCTCAAACTCGGCAGACACCGTACTTCTTCTTCTTCTTTTTTTTTTTCTCCTCAAGAATGCACACGTGTCTGTATCTTCCCAAAGCTGTCGTTTATCACCGAGAACTGTTCAGTTGAATGATTTCCCCTCATCCCCCCAAACCCCTAACCTGGATGATTTACCTAAGCCGGTACATGCGCGGCATTTGCAACAGATAAAAGGCTTTTTTTTTTCCTTTGGGAAATCAGACTCAACGATTCACTACCAAACATCCCATTAAATCAAGTATAATCCCGCGTTTACCACCGAAACCTCACCCCCCCCACCCCGAGCCTGACACTCCTGCCATTAACCCGTGTTTCTCACTTCGCCACGGCCCGGCGTTCTCCGGGACGTTTTTCTCCGCGTTTTGGATTTTGAGGCCGTTTAAAAAAAAAACCCCGGGATAATCTTTGTACTTTTTACGACTTTTCTTACGTAATTTTAACAAGCCATATGCAGAGCCATTATACCCTAACAACCTCGGCCGACCAATTTTTAAGCTATAGATTTGAAATATGGAGTTGAGCACTGGCACGAGAGGGAGGACCACTGTACTCCAGCACTGATACCATAAAAATCCCCCCGTGAGCCATCATCTCTGCGCATTTGGCCAGAGTTTGTTTCACACGCCTCTCCGGCTCCTCCTCTCCTCATCCTGCGCCGGCCCCGGGGTGATTTCCATGAGAATTAACTTGGCGATTAATCACAGTGTTCCTGCACTCCCAGATGTCATTCAGGGCCTTTTAAAGACATCAGCGCGCTGCTATGTTTATGAGAGATGTGAACGCTTTGGCGGTCCGGCCAGCAGACCCTCGATCGAGCTCCCTCTGGGACTCTCACACGGTCAGCCGGCCACTACTGTCCTGGATCATCCCGGGTCCGAGCCTCGACTCCAGGGGAAGAATCAATCAAAGGAGCAATGGAGTCCTGATCGGAGTTGTTTTGAGACGTGACTAATCCCCCCTCTGGACGGCTTCATTCCATCATCCAGGAAGTGATTAGCTCGTTGTAAACAGTCGGAAGATTCAAAAATAGCTGCGTGAAAGAACTGAATCATTATTGCACTGGAGAGTTGATTTTTTTTGTTTCATTCGATATCACTGTGCTGTATTTAGAAATTCATGAAAGAAGTGGATCTATTACTGGTGCGCCTCCTTGTGGCTGTCTTTGTCAAAAGATGTCAATATATTTTACTCCAGTTTTAAGTGGAGTAAAATCACAATTGTGATGCATAACTTTAAATAAGTTAGAAAAAGGAATATACAGGTTTTCATTGGAAATGTATCCAGACCTCCCGGGTCTTTGTAGAAGCGGCTTTTACTCCAACTCTTTGCGGTACGCGCTTCCATCTTAAAAATGGAAACTTTCCCTATTCATTTTTACAAAAATAACTTTAGATCAGCCAGACTGAATGGAGAGCTTCTGAGGTTTTCAAGTATGTCTCAGATTTGTATTAGAACTTAGGTCTGGACTTTGAATAGGACGTTTTAGAACCTAAATATTTTGTAACGTTGGCTGCAAGTTTAGGATACTGGGGGGTAAATCTTCCCCCTAGTTTCCCTGTTCCCTCTGTTGAACAATAATCCCACAACACAATGCTGCCACCACCGTGTTTCATCATGGGGTCGGCGTCTTGAACATGTCTTATCACACCTATCTTTAAAGTGACGATAACGTTTCAATACAAACTTGCAGATTTATAGTTGCCTCATTGTATTTGTTTGTAGGTGTTAGAATGGAAAATAGAGGATCTGAGCGTATGCCTCATTAAATGTTAACCAATTATTTAATTGTTCTGACACAGTATTGTCTGAAGTTCTCTGTATATTTGCAAGAGGCCATATTCAAATAATACATACATTTAAAAAATATCTGAGTCCACAGAAATGTACAGATTTATGATCAGGTAGGATTCGGACAGGTTGTACTCAAAATTTGGAGATAAAAGACATGGTAGGAATGTGACCTTGTATTTTCCACATCTGCTCGGGGTTTGGGATGGGAGCGAAAGCGTTTTGGGATGTTTTATGCACAGATGCATTTCACATTCGGGTCACGTTGGGTGGTTAAGAGCTCCACCTTTTAATCTGTAGAAGACCTGAGATAATCAATCAATCCAGCCATCACTATTGGTTTTTATGAGGGCATTTCTGCAAATGAGAATGTAGAACATGTAGGACAAAGAATATCTAACACTCCAGTATATTAGGCCTCAGCTGTTCACATCTTTGCATTTTATTGTCAGACACCATTTTATTTTCCAATGAGAACATGATGACACTGAAATATTTACCAGACGCTTGGAAATCAAATATTAATCACATCCTATAGTGCACGCACTTTCATAGCAGTTTGCTTTTGCCCTTCATTGGTGCTGAAACTTGCTCTCTGTCAGGTTTCAGCATGTTTCCTTTGGCCTGATAATGATGGAACATGAGCCTTCAAGGCTGAATCATCTGATTAAGAAAGCTTTGGTTTAAAGGAGTCCTGTGAGGAAAAGAAAGTACAAAAAAGACAGGATGTTTTCAATATCAAAGAGTAATGCGATTAAAAAGGGGATTATTGTATATGAAAATAAT
This sequence comes from Poeciliopsis prolifica, assembly GCF_027474105.1. Taxonomy (NCBI): domain Eukaryota; kingdom Metazoa; phylum Chordata; class Actinopteri; order Cyprinodontiformes; family Poeciliidae; genus Poeciliopsis; species Poeciliopsis prolifica. The sequence goes on along the minus strand of NW_026562392.1, from coordinate 5,494,517 downwards.
AATCTACTCAATGTCTATGCGTTTTTTGGGGGGTTTTTTGTCCTAGGAGGGTTATAGTAAGGACATAACTCTTGCTAGGTCAATGACCTTATGCCCAATGGTCATTATCGATTTAAATTAGGGTTACAAAACTTTAACCAAACTTCACACATTTCTACGTTTTTTCCATTTGGTTTTGAAGGCCCCCCAAAAAGCAAGTCAACACCTGTCGCTTTCTCATCTTGCCAGTTTCTGAAATCGCACCTATTAGGTCCGTTCCTCCACCACAAATGAAGTTATCCAAGGATTTTCCTATGGCTAGCGAGAATTATTTTTGCAGCATATTTTCGGAGCACAAGGTGTTTCTGTGTCCGCTCGATCTTTTCAAACCACCAGTTGGTTAAAAGGGCATTTTCCTTTTCATTTGTCACCACATACATGCTTCCCTTGAGGAATTGCTGTAAAGTCAGCAACTTTGTACAATTGACTGTCTACTGTTGCTACATAGAGAAACAATATTTTTGTGCGTAATTGTGAATAAATTCAGGCAGACATTTGAGTTAAAAAAAATACAAATTTTTACTTTTTTTTTTTTTACTGAGATCACAGAGCTATTCAAAAGTCAATTTGTTTCAGAAACTTTTCTATGCATACAAAAACTATAAATAAACAGTTTTCTTGTAATGGTAAGTTGTTTATCTGCCATTAGGACATTTAGCAGCGTGTACACAAGAATGATTGACAGCATAAAGGATTTAAAGGAACTCAGTGTTTCCTCTGTTTTGCAGTTTGCTGGAAGTTTGTTCCAGATTTGTGGTGAGTAGAAGCTGAATGCTGCTTCACATTTGGTTCTGGTTCTGAGGATTCAGAGCTTAATCAGAACCAGAAGACATTGGATATTAAAAGTAATACCCAATGTTGTCAAATTTCAAGAGGCACTCTTCATGTCACTCTTAAAAGAGCCGCAATGGAACACATGCTAATTTATTTTTTTCCCTCTTAAGGCAGAGCGGTTAATTCAAGAATACAGATCAAAAATGGAAGATTTTAAAGAAACAACATGAATCTAAAATATCACTTTTTACAGTGACAACAAGAATTAAATCTATAAATGCAGTTTCAGGCAGAAGTACAGGCAGAAAAAGTGATCAAGATGAAGTCGTAAATTCCCCTGCTCCAACAGGTCGCTGATGATGAAAACGAAAGTGGGGGACGGGTGGACTATGAGACGTCTCAGTGAGGGGGATCTCGCTTTGAAGAGTCAAAGATGTGTTAATAAACACTAGAAGGAAGAAGGGTGAGGGGGGATTTGGGTGAGCTCACCCAAAGGGGGTGGAGTGACGCTGGCTGGGTTTGGGAGTGGGGGGTCAGGATCATGGTAGTCAAATCGCTGTTTCCTCTCAGGGAGAAGAAAAGAGTTAATGACACCCTAGAGCTTCCCACCCCCTCCCGCCGCTCCACCCTCTCCTTTATGGAGGGTGATCGGCACACACACACACGCACACACACGCAGTCATTTCAGAGGTGAGGAGGCCGGGGAGACAGCAATCCCGTCCCTCCGCCCCGTTGGGAAGAGGCTTTCACAAAAAAAGAAGGAGGAGGAGGAGGCGCGATAGCTGTGATTATTATTACTAAATATAATATAAAACAGTCAGAGTGGGGGCCCAGGAAAAGGGATCCACCCATCCGCCCACACGCTCACTGTTTAAAACTCTGCAGAGGACACAGGGACAGGTTTAAAGACAGCGCCTTTTCAATGCCAGGGGAAGAGGGAGGGGTTAATAAGGGGCTTGGTGAAGGAGCTTATGGCAGGGTGAGGGAAGCGGGGAAGAGGTGAGCGGGGTGGCAGGGAGGGAAGCCTGGCTGCCACGGTGTCAGCAGAGGAGACGGCGGAAGCCAAGACCTGGAGACAAAGCTGAGACAGGCCCCACTGTGAGCGCGTCTTCCTCACACACAAACGAGGGACAATCAGTAACAAATATGTCACGCCGTTTTTGAGCTGTAATTGTAGCTTCCTCTTTCGGAGCAGGAAGTGTGATTTTTTTTTTTGTTGTTTTTTTTTGAAAAGGTGAGGCTCATCATTTCAGATTCTGTCAAAAACGCAAAGGAAGAAGTGAAGGGAAAAAAAGGAAAAGAAATGAAATGATGGAGAATCCAAACGCTCCCCAAGTGTCATTTGAATAATTCCAGAGTGGAGATGATGTCGCATGTGTGATGTTTTTAACTGTTTACTCCTGTGTGACTTGATGCCAAATCCCCCCTTTGAGTTTTGTGAAAGTGGAACGCTGGTGACAAACCAGTGAACAAAAGGATAAACAGACACAGACGTCTTCTTTGAGCCACAGATGAAAGAAACTGTTCAACTACTTATCTCGTCTGCTTTCGGTAAAGGCAAAATGGCAGCCAGCCGCCTGACACGGACTGAGGACGTGTTGACCAGTGGGAAGTGAACTTCAGGCCATATTGGGTGTGTTGTAGACGTGTTGCATCCCAAGACGTCTGGGTAGATAGTCAATACTTTACTGCACTTGGATCATTTTGCAAAGACCCTGAATATTTCAAATATTTTCTTAATGATATGATGGCACAAGCTGATGCCTAATCTAGCATTTTTGGCATAAAAAATGGCATGGAAATAGTTTCCCACATGATTAGTGAAGAAAAGGGGCTCGGCATTAAACTAGCTCATCAAACCTGCTTGTATCCGTTCCAAACGTACCTCACTCTATATCGACTTCATGTTCGTCCACACTGCACTGTGTTCCCCTCGTACAGCTCAGTTTTCCGGTGCTTTTTTTAATTCAGTCTCAAGAACGAAATATATCTTGACTGCCTAAAAACCCACTTGATAACAATTGCATTTAAATTTTGCTTTCTTGACCAAAACTACTTGGTATACCTGCAGTTTTAAATGTGCTTTAAGAAAGATCATACATGAGGTTCCACAAGGCTCCTTTCTTGAGCCACTTCCATTAATTTTTTATTAGCTAACTCAGATATTATAGCATCTTTCTTTATGTGTTTGCTGATGACACAGAGATGCATGTTTTTGAGTACGAACTTGACTGTTGTTCAGTACAGTCACTGAGTACATGTCAATTAGTAAATATGTCAGATTTTGTTTCATATTGACGCAAAAAAAAAAAAAAAATCATTGAGGTTTATTTTCTCCAAAAACTGAACGGTCCAGATCTGCACTCAATTAGACTCGAATCAGACCCCAGTTCTGCTTTCACATGCGTTAGCATTTTGAACAACAAAAAAGAAACAAAACAGACACATCATATGTGTCTGTCTAGAAGATAAATCCTCCATCTTCTAGACATTTTTGTTTTTTGCGCAAAAAAAAGAATATATATATATATATATATATATATATATATATATATATAATATATTATATATATAAAGGGTAATAGTTGTGTGTACTGGTAGAATGTGGAATAGGTGAGTGGTGGGGGTATTAATGGCTATTTTCGGATAAAAGTCCAGGGATATGGGATAACTGGTTCTACTTCATTGTAGTGTGAAATTATAAAGCGTTACCTGCTTTAATTTTCCAAATACAAATTAAATCCTCAGTAAGCTGACTTTAAATCAATAGTTTCATTTAAGAGGCCACGCGATTTAACAAAAATGAAAACTAGCTGGTCCGGTCAATGGAACCCGGTCATAAATCAAAGGGCTTTGGGAGGCAAAAAGCCAATTTGACTTGTATATGGAGCAGCCGGTGGCCAGGGGGGAGCGCAGCAGGGAAATGAACTCACGCTTTATTAGGACTCATATTGACCTGCGTCTCCTCCACCAGCACCGCCGCCCCTCTCTGGCATTATAGCGTCATGCCGTATACACCCCCCTATTAAAAACCAAGAGGTGTTCAAGTGGAAAGCAGTTTTTCATATGCAACCCAGAGTAAAATTTCTGTTTTCTATTAGCTTTCTTGCACAAGACGAGGGAGGAAGGAAGGAAGGAAGGAAGGAAGGAGTGGGGAGATGGGATAGGGGGATTGGGGAAAAAAAAAAGCAAAGATAAAACAATGCAAACTTTTACAGAGATGGGGAAAGGGAAAACTTGAATCGAATCTGGGAAAAAAAGAACAACAAAAACAACAAATGTATTGTCAAAATGCTGGAAAAAAAGAACGGGGGGAGGAGGGATTAAAAAAAAGCATCTCGCCGGTGAGGATTTTATTTGTACATCAGTTGAGCACGCCAACATCAAACATTTAATGTCAGCCGTTCTTCAGAGACGCAGACGAAAGGCAGCGAGATGCAAGGCTCACATTGTCATCAAACAATCAAACAGTCATCCGCTTCTCCAAACAGCTTGCAGCTCCGCTCAGCTGGCACCAGACACTCACATTACAATAAACATTTCTCCTAATGTGGTGCTCACACCACGCCATGCTTTCACACACACACACGCTCACAAAAATAACACTGTTTAACAGGGTCGCCTGACAGCTGGAAAATGGAAGTCTGAGGAAGACTTCGCGCAAATCCCAACGCGAGCAAACACGTAACGATCAGGCGCTTGGTTGGGGTCGCAACATTGCGCTTGATTGTGAATGAATGGTTCTGAGCGCCGCAGTAAATCCATTATCAAGTTGTTATGTCATACTTAAATTCTCCTCCAAAGTGTTCCCATATATCTTGTCAGGGGTTCATTAGCTGTTTGGACAGGTAGCACTTTCTGTTAGGCCCACAGCTGACCCCACATTCTGCCTCTGTGTTCCACTTAAAATAATGGACATCCCCTGTCTCGCATCCATCAATCACGTAGCGTGAATATCCCCCCACACACACACACACCCCAACCCCACCCGGAAGATACTTCGGAGGGGTGAGGAATCCCACTTACAGCAGCATTCTGACTCAGGATAGATTAGCCAGGCATTAGCTGTGTTTCATTAACCTTGCGTTAAGTGACATCCTCGCATGATTAATGGACATTATTAACAAAAGGGAGATTGTATTTCCGAAAATGAACCTTTTGTGAGACGTCCGCCGCAGCATTAATAGGTTTGTTTATTAATCATTCGTAGCAGAGGTCCTTCATTTTTGAGCTAGTGATACATGGAATGGCTACCGGGGAGACTGACAGCAGCCCTCATCGAGCTCCACGGAGAATGTGAGCATTTATCTTCACGTGCACGCTGCATTCCAAGTGTCTGACCGCTTCCTTCCGGCAAAGGCTCATTTGGACGTACATGAGTGCGGTGTCTTAAAGGGACAGTCTGTGATTTTCTTTTTTAGAAGGTTATAGGTAGTCAAAATCTTACAGTAGATGTCTTTATCTTAGGGTGAGGGTTCACTTCAGGAAACTGAAGTTAATATTTCACCTTAGAGGAGTGAAATATTAACTTCAGTTAAGAATGCAGTGAGTGACCCAAATTAAAGCATAGTCCTAAAACTTTAACAACATCTTAAACACTACTATTGACATTTTAGAAATGTTAATGTTTATATTTACTATTTAATTTCTAAATCTTAATTCAAGATCATGCTTGATCTTGAATGAAGCATTTAAAGTGGTTAATAATCATTTAAAGTGGTTAATAATCATTTAAAGTGGTTAATAATCACCAAATACAAACGTGACAAATGTTTCAAGTGTTTAAGAAAATAGGATTTGCTTGAAATGTTCTGATATTCTCTAAACTAGTTATTTTAAGGTGAGAAAAGTCCACTTTGGTCAAAATACTCAAGACTATATGATATACATTCAATGGCCTTCACAATGTATGTATCTATATATATATAAAACTTTGCTATCTTTGCATGTCTCTCCATGACGTCAGTCGGCGAGGGCGACCGGTTCACACCAGAGACGGCCTGTCCATCAGCTCTCATCCTGCCCAGACTCTTCTGAAGCCTGGGTGAGGCTGAAAGTGAGGAAAAAGGTGAGGCTCGAGCGGAGTGGAGGGGTTGAGGCGCACGGCGCGAGACGAGGTGGGGCTCCAAGGTGCTGCTGTCCGCGCCCGCTGTCCTGCTGTCTTGAAACCCGACGGCCACAGGGGAGCTCAAGGTGCTGTCAGATGACCTGACAAACCGGGCTGCCGTCAACATCTTCTGTGGACATAGGAGGCATGAGGTGCAGCTCGGTTTGACTGTGCACCTGTGTTTCCCCCTCTTTCTGTGTGTGTGTGTGTGTGTGTGTGTGTGTGTGTGTGTGTGTGTCCTTAACTGTCACATATGATTGTTAGTAGGCAGCTTTTATCTGCCTTCCTTCTGGTTTGACATTCTGCTCTCTCCCTGCTTCTTAAAGCAGCAAGAAATGAGATAAAAATTCAAGTCTGAGCGACAGGTCTGACAAAATATGGAGCTCAATCATCAAGGTGCCAGCTGTCGAACGTGCAAACCAGACAGAAAGTCTCAGCTGAAGGGGTTTAGAAAGCCATTCGAAGGTCCCTTTAATGTGTTCAGATTTGCAGTATTTTTTTTTTTTTCAAAAATTGAAATATGAAATTTTTTTCTTGTTTCTTAGTCTAAAACTTTCAAATATAACTTTTTCCTCTTCAGATTTTTAAACTACGTTGTGTCATGTGTTAATAATTTTAACAAAAACACTGACGTTTTTATTTCACAGATTACACCTTTTTTGCTTACACCTTCTGCGTTGCTGTAAAGCAACATTGTATCTAACAAGCTTCCTCACGACCCGGGTTATTTTCTTTCCTGGCCCGTCTGATAATTAAGACACTCAGCTTTAGATTGTTGAATGCAGTTATGAAACTATATATTTCAACCAAAAAAACACGCACTAAAGTTTTGATTGAGAGAATATTACCCGTTTTTGCTGTTTTATCTTGTTACACCGCAGCTCTGATGGCTAGCTGACGTGCAGGTTGTATGTCGCTAGCTGTTGTTGTTGCTAGCTGTTTTTGTAAAACAACGCTATCGAGATGAGTGCTGGGTGGAGCTCCTTTCGTTTCCCTGCCATAACTGTAATATTTCTAAACACTTCGATTTTTCACGTAAGCAGAGATAAAGCGGCGATATTTTCGGCCAGCTGGCAGTGTCACTTGTTTCTGGTTTATAGTACTTTCAAAAATAAAATGATATGACGGTAAGCTGTAGCAGTTTTGGTGTGACAAGATCTTGTACAAGATATTAAAAAGTCAGAATATTTCTTATTGAGGTGGCTGCTATCTTGTGAATGCTAGAAACCTGCAGTCAGTATGGCTTCACCTGAATAAGCCTAAGTCACCTGTTTGGCAGCATTTTCAGTTTCCTATGAACTATAAATGGCAGCAGTGACAGACAAGACACAAATAATGCATGAAAGAGGTAGATGTATCGCTATAACAGCCAGTGGATGGATGTCTATGTGTATGTTGAGCTACTTAACAATCAGAACCCACAATAGCCACAGGGAAATGTACGACAGACCAGAATTCATGTAAACCCTATAAAAATACAGATTTAAATCCTTTATAAAAAATATATATATATTTGATCTTCGAAGTTTTCTAAAGAACAATAGAAGAATTTAGTGAACTATGTGCCGTGTCTCGTCTCGTGAGCTTTAGGTATCGTTACAGCTTTAATGAACCTGACGGGGTGTTGTGAAAGCCACCGGAGGGTCTAATTGAATTAAATCTGTATTCTTTTGTTTCGAAAGTATGAATGTAAAACTTTTCTTTTTTGCCCTTTCTCTTCAAATGTCGAAGACATGTCTTGTGGGTTTGCACAGATTCTTGTCACTCTTCCCCTGTAAGAGCAAGACTCTGGTGATCAAGGTCCGCCCGCCCGCCCTGCTCCCCTCGCCGCTCCTCTTCCTCCTCCACCACCTCATCGTCGTCCCACCACCCGCTGCCGGGCCTGGGAATGACTGACGCTGTCAGAACGTCTGGCACTCAAACACGCCGGCTTCTGACGGGTGGCGGCAAACGCGATGTGACACAGCCAGCAGTATCTGGTTTCTCCTGCGCTGACTCCATTTCTTATAGCTCAGAGGGGCTTAGAGCGGCCACGGGGAGTTGGTGTGTGTGTGTGCGTGAGCGGCTGTGTGTGTGTGTGTTTGGCTGTGGGAGGTAATCGAGCAGATGTCAGGAGAGACTCTGAGAGGGGATGTGTACACTGAGGGACGACTGAAACCTGTCACATTGATTTTCAGTGCTCTCGTAGCATTCGGGTGTGCTTGTGCGTGTTTGCCTTTGAGGAGTGTGTGTGATGTTCAGAGTGTGTGTGTGTGGCTGACATTCGCTTCCACAGTGTATGTAGACAGTCTGAAAACAGAGAACTGATAATACATAGAAATAATAATATAAAAAAACAGTTTTTTTAAATATTCATATCAGCTTGTGCTCATTACATGTGTGAATATAAACTGTAATATTGGCACATCACGAATCATAATCTATTCAAAGCGAGCCTATTTCGCATTTTTACACATTTTTTTTTTTTTATGATGACGACGATAATGTAATAACTCCCAATTAACTCAACCCCACCATAAAAAGACATCCCAGTTCTTTTAGTGTGTTACAGAAAACGTGTTTTATACAGACATAAAACTGCTTCACAGGTGTGAAGAAAAAAAAAACAGAAAGAAAGAAAGATTAAACAAAACCAGAAAAGAGACAATTCAGCTCGGATTAATGAGGATCACTCCTGGCAGTTTTTCCTTTAAAGATGATGTATGAAATGATCTTTTTCCGCCCCTCCTCTTCTTCCTCTTCCTCCTCCTCCTCTTCTCCTCCGTCTATTTTAACCACCGAAATATTAACACACACTATAAGACGCGTCCCATCTGGTTAGTCGGTGCATTTGTTTCCTCGGCGAGACGCCGAACATCAGAAGAACCATTACTTCTAGCCGCGTGTTCACAGATTGCTCTGCAGCTCCACATGTTCTGCCAACACAATGAACCCGGGGCTGCGAGATAAAATGTCACAGCTATATATCCTCAGGCTTGTTTATGTGTAAAAAAAAGAAAGAAATCAAACAGAAGAAGAAGGTAGTCACGCCAAGGGTTGTTGAGCAACATGAACAGAAGCGTGACATCCGTTCACCTACCTGACTGCTTCTTCTTCTTCTTCTTTTTCTCCTCCTCCATCCTCGACTCCTAGAAGTAGCAGAAGATTCCCAACAGAGGAGACACAGGATGCTCTCCAGGTTCTAGGTTAAATACAGACAACCACAATGCTCGTCACAACCCTCCATACAGAGTGTGCCATCTTTTGGCTGTTTTAAGAATTACCTCTTTCTTTCCTTTTTTTCCCCCTTCTTCTCCCCCTCCCCTCTTTTTTATTTATCTATCAGTCTGTGCAAGGGAAAGATCATAAAATCAGCGAAATAAAGTGAAATGGTTGTCTGGGGGTCGGGGGTTTGATATGTCCCTTGCAACGTGAAGTGGAACTTGAGGAGATGGACGGAAATCCTGCAGCTTTGCGGAGGACGACTGCTGTGGGGGCTACTTTCTTTTTCTTTCTTTCTATTTCTTGCTCTTTTTTTTCTTTTTTCCAAAACCGGTGCAATTTATGCAAGCTCTCCAGCCATAAAGAGAAAGAGAGAGAGAGAGAGAAAAAAAGAAACCCTCAACACACACATTTCTGCCTTCTGATGTCGCTCCTGATGAGAGAACTGGATGAATGAAGGAGCCCAGAGCTCAAAACTAATTATGCCAGTTAGAAACAATTAGAGATAAATAATCACAAGTTTTTCTGCAAATGCACGAGGACATGTGTGCGTGCGTTCATTGCCATGCGGCATAAGAAAAATAAATAAATAAATAAGTAAAACAACTCGGAGAAATAGAGATATTCACCTTCGAAGGGTCACTCTCCTCTTCCTGGCTCATTAAAAACAGCCCCATTAGCGCTGCTCCTTCAGAGGCTGACAGTTATGTGAGCGTGCGCGCTCGTACGCATGCGTGCGTGAGCGTGCGCGCTCGTACGCATGCGTGCGTGCGCGCGCGAAAGAGAGAGCCAGCGCGCGCGTGTGTGTGTGTGTGTGTACTGTACTGCGTAGCGGTGAAGACGCGCGGCGCTTCGGAGGCCTCTGGGCTCCAGAAGAATACATTAAAAAGCAAAGAGCCCCTCTCCTCTTCCTGACTGACTCCTGCTGGGACTACTTAGCATTTCTGGGGTGAGAACTTCTCCTGCAAGGTTGTCAGACGCTATATACAAATTACGGCGGAGCTAAATTGCTCCTGTATGTAGTTATTTAACATTTGCGTGTGTGCGTGTTTTTTTTTTTTTTTTTTTTTTTTTTTTTTTTGCGCGCATGTGTTTGCCTTGGCCTGACGAACGCCGTATTCCCTCGATACTCGACGGGCAAACGCTGTCGCTGCGAGGGAGGGAGAAAGAAGAAGACAGAGATAGAGAGGGGTCGAGGAAAGAAAGAGAGATAACTGAAATGATTTAAAGAAGTAGAGAGAGAGGGAGAGAGAGATTGGAGGCTACAAATGCCCCAAGAATCCAAAACAACTTCACTCTCGTTAGCTCATGAAAGTTCTCGCGGCTTTTAAAGGGTTTTTTTTTTGGGTCACAGATGGCAAGAGGAAGTAAAGACATCTCTCTCTCTCTTCTGGGCTTATTGTATCGTCATCCATTGAGAATTAGGCAGAGGACCTTTGAAATTAGATGAAATGCTAATTACAGTCAAGACCACATGCGGGTCGAACCCCGAAAAGTCAACGAAAGGCCACAGATCAGGGCAAAAATGTCTTCAAGGAAACACATCTGGTTTTAATGTCGTTACCTCTCCACTTGACCTGTTCAAAACACGTTTCGTATATTAGAGTTTTTAAATAGTATAGTTTTACCTAAGCTCTTTCAGACGTTACATTACGACAAATGTACTGTGGTGGAAATATGGACAGTTTTTAAGTAGAATAATATATTAAAGAAATGTAGATTACGAAAATTTTTGTATGTGACTACAGTCATGACGACATGACTGTTGTGAAGAATACTCAGTAGTAGTTAGAGCAGCATTTTATTTCACTACTATATAGTTTGACTTCCAGTTTAAATAAAAAAAAATCTGTGGACTTTTAAACTATTAAGACTGTTGAAGTGTTTTCAGATTCTGTCATCAACCCAGATATCATTTGAAATTCAAGCAAACAAAAAAGTTGGTATTTTCAAAAACTGATTTTTTTTACACTATTTTCTAATCCCCATAATGAGGGTTGTGATTTCCAAAATGAAGGCTACAAGTAGAGTCATTTCACAACGTTTAGCTTGATCTATTTTGCTTGGGTGAGTTTATTTATGTGTCTTACACAATCCATAAAAACATAGAAAACAAAAAAAATTAAAAATCTGTGAAATTCAACAGAAAGCACAAAAGATTGATTAATTATGAACAAACAAACTTTTTCTCTATCGCCTGAGATAAATTTGAGTTTTTGTCTATTAAACAGAGATATTATTGCAGTCGAAAAAATTCACTGCTTTTTAACAAAATCAACTAATCGAAACCAGGAGGGTCTTAGTGCCGTCAGTGAATCTAATAACTTACCGTTCTATTAAAACCATTTATATGCCGTCATCGGTTGCTATGCTAATTGAGCATTGCTGTGGTGAACCAGCAGTAGCTTAGCAAAGAGCAAGCGAGCGAGGGTAAGCACGAGAATGATTGACAGCGTTAAGACCCTCCTCTTGGCTCGGATTGGTTGTTTCTGACTGAGTGGCAATTTTTTCAGATTATCTTTTATTAAAAAAAAAAAAAACTAACGACATTTGCAAATATGCAAAAAACATATTTCTTAAGCTCCATACTGCAGCTTTAAATGTGTAAAAGCAACAAAAAAATAGGTGATTTATGGAAAGAACATTATCAGTTATTTCCATGACTTAGCTTCTTAGCGTTTCCTGGGGTGAGCATCGGTGGACAGGCTCGTGAACGTACGCGCGTGGACCTGACCGTCTCGCAGGAGTGATAACAAGTCGCCCGGCTGCTCACCGCCACCAGCCATCCATTTAAAGTGAATTAGGACTCAAATACTCGACCCATCAGAGGTGCCAATAACGAGGAGCACCGTTGAAAATTACAGGGGGGAATTTAAGTCTGCTGGCTAATGGCATTGGCACCGACACTTTGCCAATACACATTTAGGCGCATGTGGGTGCGCTTGGCCTGGGGTGCCGGCAGAGACTGACACATCTCTCTTGAGCCTGTCCAGACGGAAGATTGGCCTGTCTGTCAGCGGCCAGGCCACCACCATTACCCCACCATCACCCCCAGCTCTTCTTCCCCTTTTAACCCACACCTCCACCACTGTCAAATATGCCACTGCTCTTTCTTTTGCCTGTGTATTTTCCTCTTTTAAAGCCAACTCTTTCTTGATCTTGCACTGCAGCTATGTTTTGGAGGTAAACAAAAAATAAAAATTAAGAAAAGTTCCTCAACTCTGCCCTCAAGTCGATGACCTTAATGAGACAAAACAACTGACTAAAAGCTCAGCTAAACCTGCAGAAACGGCTTTAATTAACAGGGCTTTTGCGTGTGTGATCATGGGCTATTGCTTTTAAAAATTTAAATTGCCCTCAGATTACAGCGAGCATCGCTGGTTTACATTTAATATTAAATGAACCTCCACAAAAGTGTTCCAACTTTTCTCCACGTACTGGAAAACATGAAGGTCCAAATCGAATCAATAGAAAATTAGCTGAAACTAATAGTTGAGGAAACGAAAATAAATGTAACGTTGTGGTTGTACATGATTGAATTTAATGTGTCAAACAGAAAGTCTTTATTTCCTGACAGTTATGAAAAAGAAACATATATCTGATTGTGCAAACAAATTACTTTCCCGTTTTCATTTTTATGTTTTTAGCAAATTGGATTCATAACTTCTTAGGATCCACATAATTTATAAGTTGAACAACTTGAACAACATGTTTCCAGTAACTTCAATGCCTTCTAAACATCTTGTTGAGTAACGGTGACTTACAAACAACCTGAATTTTACAATAAGCAAGTTTCATCATTCTGTTGGTTTGACCAACAGATACTAAGATATCTTGATGTATTTGAGGCTTTTTTAAGGCATTAATACCTGTACATACTCTGAAAGAATGAAGAAATGCATTTACTTGACATAAACAAGAACAAAGTTTGTTCTGCCCAGGATGATGAGAAATTAAAGTGTCAGATTCTCTGTAAATCCACGGTTAGAGAAAAGCAGGAACAACTGTTCCCAATGTAGAGATTTTGTGGTTAAATATCCCATCAGCAACTATGAAAAAATAAATCATAATGTTTTTTGGAATTTACTGATTTAACTTTAGCTTTAATAAGACAAAGCTACATAATTTTTAAAGTTTAATCAGTAATACTTTTATAAAAAATTTATGTAAGATCATAATTTATTGGTTAATGTCAAGTTGTCACAGCAAATACATTTTGAATAATGTCAGCTTTGTATTAAAAGTGTCACAATTTACCAAATGACACTTTATGACAACAATCATAAATATTCATGAAGACTTACTCATGTTTATGACGGTGTCATGTCAGTCTTATTCACAACCCGTCAAAGTGTTTCCGAATATATTTACCTTTAAACTGAGAAGCGTTTCAAGAAGTTGTGAAAAGTTTGCAGAAAGTCAACAACTTTTTCAGTTTTAATTCACATTTTTAAGTGTTGAGGCTTGAAACTTGCAAGAATGGCTTTAATTAACGGGCTATTCATAGGCTATTGCTTTTAAAATTGAAATTGCCCTCAGATTGCCACAGAAAAACAGGCACAATATCGCTGATAATATTTGAGCTGGTCGCCGTATGGCTGTGATGTAATTACAATTCACACAGTAAGATAATTCAGCACTGCTACTTTAACAACCCTCTCTTTGTTCACCTCCCTCTTCAACGACATGTTCTGCCGTTAAATTGAAGTCACGCGGTAACACCTTGGGGTGCTCCTTTTGGATCCTAGTAGCTGCTGAAGGAATTCAGTGGCCTCCCCTAAGAAACACACGAGAAAATCCCACCGCCCTTGAGCAAGGTTGCAGACCATCGCTAATTGCTGGAAAGAGGAGGGCCTCCCCGGCCGGCTGGGCTTGTTTTGAGAGAAACAAAATGTTCATCTTTAACACAATAATCTCCTCGTCTTCCTAACACACGGATCAGAGGGAAGTATATAAATACTCCCCGTTCTTTCCTTGGACAGTGCTTTTGACAAAAGGGGGTCAGATTGACAGAACGGGCAACAAACGGCTTAATCTCCCGCAACGCGCCGTGTCAATTGGTGCAAATTGACCGATAGAATAGATTTCCAACTTAAAACGCTTTATTACACCGCTCTCCCTCCCTTCCTCTACTTTGATTCTTTAATTCTTGTTTTGTGAGGCTGTGAAAAGTGAAGATTGGAAGGGGGAAAAAAACAGGGCGACTGAAAGATTTCTGGCAAAAAGTGTAACGCGATATTTAAGCTGTGAGCGGAAGACACCCCGGCATTAGCTGCTTAACTAGCAGCAGAAGAGAAGGAGCAATGAATGTAGAAAGGGGGGAGACATATGAAATGTCATTAACGTTAATTCTAATAACTTTTTGGCTATTAAGCACAAATTAGTGAAGGCGATGTTAAATGTCATGCTCTGTCCTGGGATTCACATGAGAGGGATGGGGGCCACCGAATAGGTTCTCATTTACATCCTTAAGATCCAACTTAATTCTCAAAAGGGGTTGGTCGGAAATGAGGCCGAGCCGTGAACCGACGGCGATGACACACGGGCATCTGGGAGTAAAAAAAAAAAAACAAACGTTTTCTGGCAGCTGATTCCTTATTGTTCACGCTGAAGGTTATTTTCTTGAGTTGAACGTCATTCCCTTGAATAATTCTGCTCAGGCTTTTTTTTCCCTCCTCCTTTCTGTTCCCTCTGGCTTTTTAAGGTTTGTGCTATTTAAGAGCAATCATGTCAATGTGGAGAAGAATTAATCCTGCTTAAAAATATGTTACACGACCAGAATGCATGTTAACAGCCTGCCGCCCCCCTAGATTCTGTGGCTGGATATAGACTTTTAGCCTGGTGGTGGTGGATAGTTGGAATAATGACTGTGTGGGTTAAATATCAAGAGCTCATTGTAGAGTTTGGTTCTGAAAACACTGCGCTGGCTTTCATCTGTGTGATAATAAAATTGTGCGATGGAGGAGAGGTTTGCGATGATGTATATTTTGATATTGATACCAAGTAAATAATTAGTTAAAACTTCAAGAGGGAAACTGAAGTTCAGTCTTACCGCACTTGTGTCGATTCCATGTGGATACCGATATCGATACTTTTGATTGATCCACCCACATAGGCCTGTCACAATAAGCAATAAATCAATCACAAGGTAAAATAAAATCAAATTGATCATTTCAAGTTGGACGGCAATTGTTAGAGATGCTCCCCTTTTAATATTTTTGAAAATCCAGTGTTTTGACACTGCAAATATTTGTGCAAAGTAGTTAGTTTGCACTAAGGTCCTAATTACCATTTTTTTCTGTTTACCCTAACTAAGATTAATATACTTTTGTTACAGAGGCCTCATAATCCATTTTAATTGTTGTTTTGTCTTTTTAGTTTGGAGATTTAAAATGTTTTCCAGTTCCAGTGTTAGACATTTTCTAGATCTTAGATTGACTGTTATTATTGAAAACGGTCTGAAAATGACATCATCGTTTATCGCGATAATTCCCGGGACATTTTATCATCCAGCAAAACTCAGACATCGTGACAGACCTTCACCCACCTCTAGCGAACAATGCGGCAAGTCCATGTAAAGCCCCACAAAAACCCATGTCATGTAATCCACTGCGATGGACAGATTAACCTCTGTGTACCACAGAGGCCTTTGCATTCCTGTCCACATTGTTCCAAAGGCAGCCGGCGGTCTCTGGGAATATCCTGGTTTTATTTTTATTCTTTTTTTTTTCTGCTCTCTTTCTGTCCTCTGTGGCTACAGTTGACTGTGCGAGAGTAAATAACATTTGATATGCATAAACAGCCCCTTTCTATTCATTACTGTCAGAGCGTTGGAGTGCAGGAGGCGGAGGTCAGCATGTGAAGGTCCTCCTCAGGCAGGAGGAACGCCTGTGGTAGCTGTCACTCCTCCTCCCTCCCACCTCCACCACCACAGCTCAGCCCATCTCCGCCCCCCCAGCCCTCCCGCCTCCTACTCTTCCCCTCTTCCTCCCTCTCTCCCCTATTAGCACAGGCTCCAGGTCATAACCTTTCCGTGGCATTTTGCAATTCCACAACCCTTTGATTAGTGCAATATTTACATATCTCACAGTGGAGAGGGCGTTCTTGTGTCGCAGACACTTGAAGTGTTGTAAATGTGTTTGGCCTTTTGCCTGAGAAATGCGGAGGAGTCAGACTCTCTGGTGGTAGCTGTAGTCAGGGCTTCCGTGCTGATATGTGCCCTAGTGTGTTTTAAGTACACTTACTCCAAGCTGCCATCCTGCACGTACAAGTGCCATTTGGTCCTCTCAACGCAGACCTGGACCCTTCTAAAATAAAAAAAGGGAAAACATTTATGAAGCCATTAGAGAGGAATAGTGCTCCCTGGTGGCAGATTGAGATCAGGCCCTCTGACTTGGAGATGGGAGATGGTAGTCAGATTTAAACTGGACTTGATTTGACTAGAGAAAATAGAGACACAATAGCTCAACATTTTTGAAATCAGCCTCTTTCAAAAGATTATAAGTTGTAAAATTCACCTTCACTAAAATTTTGTTTGCTTTGGTTATCAGATAAGTGCCAAGGTCAATATTTAAAAAGGAATGTGATTTTTAATTTTAAAAAAGTCATGGTGCCACCTGTTTATTATTTTACAAATGCCACCCTGGTCAAGTGTGGTACTATATAATTGATGATACTTCAACTTGCACTTAAAGTACATCATTCATCATCGTTGGATGTTACAAGATGGCAGAACAAAACTTGTAGGGTAGCCAGCTTCACAGTCAGCTGAATCATTCCCCAAGTAATACCAATTAATACTAGTTAAAAAACAGAAACTCTAAACACGTTCTTAAAAAGTCTTCAAAAGTCACTCTGCTTTGGGAAAACCGATCCCCCCCTGTGGTTACACCTGCAAAACAAGACTTCCTCTAAGAGCAGCAGCTTTCTTTTATGACACATAAAAAAAAAATCACACTATAGTGTTCTCTAATGTACCTATCCATCAGCTGAGAGTCAGCCTCGAGTTTGGCGTATTTTTCCGCCTCAGTCAGTCATCCAGTCAGTCAGCGTCTCTCTGCTGTGTGACAGAAAGAAGAGATGTCAGCGAACAGGTTTTTTCCAGGGAGCTCAGGGCCTTCACGTCTGCCTTCGCAGTGACTGATGAGGTCTGGGAAGAGTGACGGGCAGCTGCAGTCTGTTCTCAGCCCACGGGGCCTGCCTGGCATTAACGCGGTGTGCCATGTTCTCAGAGGGAACCTGTCATTCAGGCGTCACTCAAACTGACAGGCGCGCCGCGCGCACACAGAGGCAAGAACATGAAAGGGACTGGCAAAGTAGCAGCCGATCCCCAGGTGGTCGCTCAGAGCTGAAGGTTGTGAGTTTCTTATCATCGTTGCTGGGGCAGCTCGAGTTCGGCTGCAGGGCCACACACGAACATGAAGGTGGCGGAGAGGCCTGGACGAACATCAAAGTCAGGGTCTGTCGGTCGTGTCACTGCGGTATGAAAGGGAGCGGCTGCTTGCGGTGTGGTACAGGTTTGATCTGTTTTCAACTCACCGTGGATCAGCAACACTCGCACTGCAAGTAATTATCAAAGTTGCTCCGTGTTCACAAAGACATGCAGGAATGGGTTAGGGTAGAAGGGTTTGATGATCAATACATGCTTCACCAGAGTAGTCATGTACCTTGAACATTCTGTGATACAACAACCTCAAAGTTCAATGTAGTTGATTGACAATCTTGACTAGACCAAAAATTAAAGACATAGATCGACTTTTGCTTTACCTTTCTGCCCATCTCCCTCTTCACTACAACTAACCAGGACAGCTCTTCCACCAATCCACCTATCGAGCTCTCACTCCATTTTTCTCTCATTTGTGAACCAGAGAAACTTAAACTCCTCCACTGTGGACAGGATCTCATCCCCAACCGAGAGGAGGCACTCTACCCTTTTCTGACTCAAGATCAAGGTCTTAGATTTGGAGGTGCTCATTTTCATTCTGCCTGCTTCACATTCAACTTGAACTGCTCCAGTGGAAGTTGGAGATGGCAGTGTGAAGCCAACAGAACGACATCATCTGCAAAATTCATCACATTTGCTGTCCATAAAGGTTACGAAGAAAATCGTTGACAAAGGGCTGGAGGTGTTTGCTTGTTATTGTTTCTGAAACAGCTGAACCTCAATCAGGCTAAATGGATAGGCATCTATGCACATCAATTGTTAAATTTAGCTCTGGTCTTTATCTGAGCCATTACGACACACCAGTATTATTTGATCTAAATGATGTCTTTATGTAGACATCTTTGTTTCAGGTTGTCCTTTACATTTCTGTAAAATTAACTGCAGCCTTGACATAGCTCAGCTGTTTAATGGAAGCAAGAACAATCATCATGAAGGTTACTAAATATCAGACGTGACCAGCTACAATTTGAGGTACTCCATGAAATGACTGATTTAAAAAAAAAACAACGAGGCAACCAGGCACCATATTTGTGTATTGATCTTTATTGTGGACATGATGTTACATCTTTCTGAAATGATGTACAAAAGTGTAACAGAACTGAGAATGGCTCAGACGAGGTAGAGCTTCCACGACGGCTTGCTGGCTTCAAAAACAAGACAAAACAAAACTACACGGTAGAAAAAAAAAACAACCTGGAAAAATCAAATGAAAACAAACAACCCCGTCTCGCTCCTGTCCTCTCATCGTTTTTGAAGTGATAATAAATACAGATCTCAACCAAGTACATTTGGAATAATAATGTTTCCTAGGGTAAATTAATCATAGACCAAAACAAGTTATATAAAAAAAAAACAGCAATACAGACAAAAATAACACAATATAATAGGCATGGAAATTAAAAGAAAAAAAAAACAACCAAAAAGAAACACCTGCCAGTCCCTCTGGGGTGTCTGCTTTGACTAGCTAATGAATAAATCCTACAGTTTAGAGAAAATAAGCTCCAAAATAAAAAAAAACAAAAAAGACAAAATTGTTTAAAAAAGCACAGCTGTAGCTAGCAACATCCATCTTTTCATAGAGAACACACTAAAAAAGCTGTGCTGTACAGCCGTCATGTGATAAATCTTTATTTCATTATTATTATTTTTTTCTAATCATTGGAATATCTGGAATCATTTTAACAAAAAAAAACATCCCCCAAAGAAGCATCTATATCAAGACTGACACTGAAGTTTGTTAGCTGGCACCAATTAAAATAAAAAAGGGAGACATTCTTAAAGAGATCTTAACTGTACGTAGAGACAAATGAAACTAGTTAAAGCGCTAACCTAGCCTAAGTGCACTAGTAATGCCATTTGGTTTCTACTGCTGCTTATAAAGGGTTTGGTAAAAGTGGATTACAGATACACTTTGTTTTTAAACACACTCACTCCCGCTTTACAGTTTTCTAAGTCACACTTTGGAGTACAAACTCTGAGGAGTTAATCTTAAAGGGAATTCTGTACAACATTGGTTTTAGTACTATACTACCCCCAAAGGCTAGAGGATCCGTTTCAAGTATTTTAACTACCCGCGCCTTCTGTACACACACGCAAACACGCGCACGCATACACACACGTGTGTATAAATTAGGCAAATTCAAGCACATGGCATTGTATGCATTGCAAAACAAGGACAACCTACAAGCATGTAAAAAGTACTGCCATTTTGAAACGAGTACAAAACGCCTTTTCGTTAGCTTTACCGTTCAGATTTCTCAGTCCAGGAAGTCGGCTTTGAAAAGTCTGGAGCTGCTTTCGCTTTTGTCGTTTCCTCGTTTCATCCAGGCATGCCTGATTTCAAGTGAGGGATATATATATATTTTGTTTTAAGGGTGAAAAGCGAGCAGAGCTAATGAGTTCAGCTTCATTGCGATAAACTTTTAACAGGCTTTCACTGCGAAGGAGGTAGGACAGTATAAAGAACATCAAGACGGAAATGTAGAAAATAGAAGGTTTGGAAAGGTGACAATCTAAACCCACACTAACCCCCGTTAAGGCTGTGACAGCTCTATGTCTCCGAGGGCTTCAAAACAAGCCAACTCCTGATGTATATATCCCCAAAGTCCCAAGAAATCTCATCTCCTGACCTCTGACCTCCTATCAGCAGAATACAGATCTAGACATCACCATTCACAGAATGGGACCGACAGCATTGGAGACTGGCTCTGTTATCTCTTCAAATCTTCAACATCTGGTTATGGACTGGCATGCTTGTGCAAGTGCCCATTTCTCATGTTGACATTAGCTAAAAAAAAAAAAAATTATTATTTTTTTTTATATCGCAAATGAGGCACAGTTGAAAGTAAAATTGAACAAAACAGTTTATGTAGGGGTTGAATGGTACTGAGTTGTATCTACCATAGAGATGCACTGAATAACTGGGACCGTCCTCCACTGTTCATCAGCAGCAACAACACTCTTTGGTGTGGAAGTTACTACCAAAAGGAAGAAATTTCAAAGTAGGCTAACTTCAGTATCAGTGAGCACTTACAGGTTTTGAAAAAGCATTCGGTCTTCAATCATATGGTGCTAAATAACTGTGGAATCATTTGATCTTTGTTTTCATCCGTCACGTCCGTTCCTTATTTGAGGAATCGATAACGCCAGGAAGGGTGAAAACGTTCTGAATGTATGTACAAAATTGTGTATATTGAAAATTTCACATGCATCCTTTCATTAATTGGTGCATCTCTAGTTTAACCGTTACAAACAGAAATACCATGTTTCCTGAAATAACCAACATTAACTGATTGAACTTTAATAGTTTTACCATAGAAGCTTAAAGCTTTCACTGGTGGTTAGTTTTCAGATTGTTCTTCTCCTGTATTAAATATTTTCTGTCCAGTTTCTTTACTTTTGACGTAAGCTCACATCTTGTCACTACTTGCCACCTTCCCAGTATAACCAGGTTATGTCAGGTCTCATATAACCAGCAAATTCATCAACGCTGCGTTTCTCCAAACTTGATGGCGCAAATCACCAGATGAAAATGTGTTTTGTTTTAAAACCCAGCTAACTAGATTATGACCATGATGTCATTACGTAGATCATTGTGCGAAAGAATACGCAGAAAAGTCCAAGTGCATGTTGTTTGAGAGTTTTTTTTTTCAATAGTACCAATTTCTTTTTTGTTTATTTTTTCCAAGTGCACACAGTGCAATAAAATTTGGGGCCAACTCCTCCCTGCTACTCTTGATGAAGGCTCGGCCTAATTTGGAGCCAGAAATTGTTTTATGAACAGGTTATAACGGAAAACTCTTTGTTGTAAATGGACAATAAATGAATGGCCTTAAAAATGGGATGCTCATTTATATCGGCTATTAAAAACACATCTTTCCTTCTTATGTTCTTAATGAGCACTTAAGCTCACATCACCTTTAGCTTTCTCTCGTTCTTCCTTTCTCCTCCTGCCCCTCCCTGCAGCTTCTAAGCAGCGAGTTTCCTGCAGTGAAGAAGTTGTGGTGAGCAGATTGTGATTTGTCCTTCTCTGAATTCGAATCCAGAGGGCATCCTCTTCTGCTGTCGATTTGTCCACACTCATGTACAACGAAGCCAAACAGCGAGTGTTTGAAGGACAACGGTGGCCATCAAGTACTTCCACTGTTTTTGATTAAACCAGCTCCGTATGAGTTAACTTTTTGCGTCTTTATAGACCCTTGACTCGTTACTTTAAGTGGCACTTGGCAACTTTACACCTCAAACACAGAAGCAAGAGCGGGATCTTAATTCTGACAGCAACAACAGCAAAAAAAAAGATTCACAAATTCTTGAAATGACACAAACATTGTGTCCAAAAGATGACCGAAATTTTGCAAAAGATTTAAAATTTGTTGAGAAGACACTTAAGATTTTTCAATCTTCATTTCAGCTTGTACGTCTTTTCATGTCGTCGTCAGAAATTCTTTTCTGATTCATGTTTTTTTTTTTTTTTAAAGTAATTTTTACATATCTTGGCAGGCCTTTTTGCAAAAGAAAAAAAAACCCAGTTAAGAACCTTCATTCCTCCAGAATCGTGAGTCTCTCGAGAGTCTTGGTTCAGATTTGGGGTTTCAGGAGTCGTCCGCGTCCAGTCAATCACAGTAAGGTCTGTCGTCGGGGTCACTGCAGATTTGGTACGTGTTTGGCAGCCACTGGTTTCCGTTCCTCCTGACTCAGAGACGAGCTCCTTGCATCGGGGTACTGGCTGTTGTCAAAAGGCATGTGGTGGACGCTCTGCACGTGCGTCTTTAGGTTCCCTTTCTGGGATGCTCGGTATGGGCAGAGCTGGCAGCAGAATGGCCTTTCCCCTGGAGAACAAACACAGGCAGACGACAGGTCAGACGACGAGCCACGTGCGACGCCGTAAAGCAGGAGCGGAAGAGCTTCGACACGGAGAGCAGCGAACGAAGCACAGCGACGTGTCTGACAAATGAGGCGACAACAAACACAGGCAAATGTGAACGAATGCACGAGACAGCACTGAAGTCGGAAAGGCGGAAAAAAGCATTGGATGAGTCTTTCAAACACTTTTTCTGTGCGTGTGTTTTTTTTGTTTTTCATTTGTAAATAATTGGTGAGTAAACGGCTGACCTCGTCTGCAAGCGCGAGAAAATTGTAGCAGTGTTCTTTCAGCCTTCTCGCCCACTGTGGGTAGCAACAGGTAGGTGCAACTTCGCAATCAGCTGAAAATGTAAAGTCACTCCAGCATCAATATGAAAGAACTTACATTTTCTCTGATGAAAAAATGATGAAAAATGTTAGCGCTTTGGAGGCCGAGATGTCACAAAAAGAACACATTTATCAAGAACTGACAGCACACAAACATATCTGAAATGTAAACACAATGATGTGTGAGCAATGGAAAAAATTTGCATACATTTTTGCAATACCTGTTGCTGATTTTAAATACTGAATCTTTCTACAGTGGCACTGTAATTTCAGCATAACTTGTTTGCTCAAATGAACATTTATTCTACTTTTTAGATTGTGACAATTATTCAGTTCCTGTTTTCTTTGTTTATATTGTTCTTCATTCACATTGTTGAAATATATATTTTTTTTTACTTCTGATGTCAAAAGTGAACAAAATAATCCAACTTTTAGATAATTTTTGTTGTTTGTTTGGTCTCAAAAAACTCTTCGTGGGCAAGTTGTTACTGTGAGACGAAGAATAGTTCGCAGAAACAAGTTAAATACTTCTGCCTGAACAGTTGTTCTTTTGTCTTCTTTCTACTTCACTCAATCACTGGCTGATGCATGCACCTTCCACCTACACACACACACACACACACACACACACACACACACACAACCCTGTGCACTTTCTTCTAATTAGACTGACCTACAATGGCGCAGACACCTCTGCAAGGAAGCAAAAAAAAAAAAAAGGCAATACACATGTGAAAACAAATGAGAGTGCCATTTAATTGCACCTAATTATCATTTTGATAAATGGAAGAATATCAAAGTGGGAAAACAAATGGCTCCCGCCGCCCCTCCCGCACCTTTCTCCCTGAAGAAGAAACAAGGAAATATGGCTGTTATCATACATCATCAGAAACGCAACAGAAAGAAAAGAAATACGGGGAAGGTGAGTTAGAGGGATAAAAACAACGAAAAAAAAGGTGTAATTAATCACAAATTTAAAAAAAAAACATGGAAAAAAATAAAAATTGTCGAGGCAGAAGAGACGTGAGGGGAAAAGCGAGAACCTAAACGACATCGTCCTGGGAGGAAACATGACGGGACCGGTGCACTACATTATGCTAAAGGTTATCGTCGTCGTAAAGCAGCGTCAACGGTACATCTAATTGGACCCCTCTGCTGCGCCTGCTCCCATCACTCAGAGTGCGAGGTAAATCTGAGTCTGCGTGCGAGCTGTGTGATAAATGACGACGGAGTCTGAGAATCCGCCTCTGTTTGAACGGGAGAAGCAGAACAGATGTAGATCTTTTACCAATACGACCAACTCCAGAAACATTCAGAACACCTGCGCGTTTGAGGAAATGTTCTATTGGACTTCTCACACTTAATTGGACATTCTTAGTAGTTCGCAAAAACAATTCAACTTATCTTTCAGTGGATTTCAGATGAAAAGGTTTTATTTTTCTTTCAGTAAGACAAAGAAACTGCTGGTTGTTCTGTGGTCTCACTGTGGCTTGGTCATAACCAGGAAGTGGAACTGGCTAACACCAGCTTTGTGGACTCTTCTTAAAAAATAATGTGTGTTTATTGCGGCTATGATATGTTTTGTAGACTGTTGTTGCAAATTCGTCTCAAACTCATTGTGGTCTTAATAGAGCTGAGGTGGCTGCTAAAGCTGCAGGATGTAACTTTTACAAAAATATGGTGGGGTTTTTTTTTTCCAGAAAAAAAAAACGTCACCATGACTATTGTGGTCTGCAAAAATGCACCTCTACTGCTCAAAAACAGCCAATCAGAGGAGGGTTGTAACACTATCAATCACTCCTGTGTACACACTGCTCAACATGCTAATAGCAGAGAAACAAGATAATGCTTCACAGAAACATATTGGGACTCCATACTCCTAAAAACTACAAAGTCAAGGGTAAAAAAAAACTACATAGCAACCGTTTTTGAGGCTTTTCCAAATATATGTGAAGGGAGCTATAAGAGACTGAAATGCTTCTGCTGGCACAAGACAACATTATATAAAACTAAGTCATGACTAAAACTAATGAGTTTTAGTCATTTCATTAGCTGAAATGACTAAAACTGACGCTGGTTATAGAATAAATGTTGAGAAGCCTGATCATCTTGACGCACAGCGGAAAGAATCGAGCGCAGAACAAACTTTTTCTACCAAAACGTATATGGACAAATCAAATAAAACCAAAATTGTTATAATAAGATGTTATAATAAGATGTTAGGCTGTTTCCAAGTGTGCAGAACACACACACACACACACAGAGTACAGGTCCTGCTGTTTGTGGGGAGAAGATGCCAGGTGCGAATGCCAGGCAGCGAGGTCGCCACATGTGATGGTCACACACGAGCAAAGACAAATGAAAAGACCCCAAAACAACAAAAAGGGGGCCAAACATGCACAGGACATGAAACACACATATAAGCACGCACACATGCAGGCAGGCGTGCATGAGGTGAGCTAGCGACAATGAGAGACATGCAGAAGCCATGACGGAGCCCAGTGATTAGCCATTGTGCCACATACTTGTTTGGGAGCTTCAGAAGCGGTGGTGTGAGCGTCAGTACCTCGGTGGAGTCCGTTATAATCAAACCCAACTGTGAGGGGGAGAAGGATAGAGGAAGAGGAGGACAAGGAAGAGGAGGAGTGGGGTAGGGGCAAAGGAGGGAGGAGGAGGAGGGCATTTGGTTAAACGCTCTACCACACATGTGTCAAACTCAAGGCCCGGAGGCCGAATCCGGGCCACCGGAGCTTCTATGTGGCCCTCTAGACTCCACAGAGACATGTCAACAGAACCTTCACAATAACAGTCGTGTGCCTAAATACTGTTTGATCAATCAAATCAGAGCAGTTTTTACCTGAATTCGGCCAAATGACATCAGTCAGTCCCTCCGCCTTTTTTGCGACTCCACGATATATCACGGAAATTCACGGAAAATCAACGTATAATTGTGCAGGTGGCAGAATTTCTTACTTCTGCTGCACTCACTTTATGTCAACTTATACTTCAAAATCAATGTGGCGAGCAACAAAAAGTTGCAGTCATCCATAAGCTCAAATACAGCAAACTTTCTTGCAAATACTTCTAAATCAGCAACACAAAATCACAAAGACAATCACAAAACCCTGGAGGCTCTGATCAGTGTGAAAAGATGATTAATATTATAAAGTACTGATGCTATATTTAAGTTTCTTCAGTATCAATACATTCTGACACAAAGTTTTGATTACATGCGGATCAGTGTTGCCAGATTGGACAGGTTTTCACCCAAATTTGGCCTGCATTGTACAAAATGGCAGGACTTTTAGACAGTTTTTAGCGGAAAATTATATTGAAATAGTTGTCATGCCGTGGCACAGAAGCACAAAACTTTTTAATATTGCAATTGTCTTATTAGTTCATCTGTTTTGAAACGTCTCAGAGCTGTGAAAGTGACATCATCAATGGTTCCTCATTGATTCATCAAGTCTCACAAAGGGGTACGATTTTAAACACAAGTCCAGGACAGTGCTCCGCAAAAGAACACAATTTGGGTTGTGTTCAAAGTCTTCCACCAGGTCCAGACGAGCATTCACTTGTCGTTCTTCTCCTCCTCTCTCTCCTTCTCTCTGTCCCGCGTAAACACCGCAGCCTTTTGGCCACCAGCGGCCCTTGTTAGCAGAGGGGATCTGGCGGCGACGACGGCGGTCGAAGACGGTGACGGAACCTGGCGGAGGCGAGTCGGTGATTTAATGTGACGCATGTTAATCGAGGGCCTCGGGGTGGCTGGCCTTTTCCCGCGCGTGCACGTCCGCGCCGAAGACGACTCCGGATGACAACATTAATTATAGCCGCGGTGGAGTGTTTACAGACCCCTCCGCGTGGTCTGTGTGTGAGCGTGTGTGTGTTTAACAGCGGGGCTTGAGGGGAAGCTTGGCGCTGCATCACTTACCATTTGGCCTCTGTCACTTAGAATCACTGGCTGTGCCACATATCATTCACACTCTCCGTAAAGAAGCTACTTATCTCCGTGTCGACCGCGATCACGGCCTGCCCGGCTGACGGACATGACAGTACAGGAGGGCAAGAGAGAGAGAGAGAGAGACAGAGGAGGAGACAGGAGACAGGCAGCCGAGTGGCAGCGAGGAGAACAAAGAGAGAGAATGTAAGGAGAAGAAGGAGATGAACTGCAGACTAAATAAGAAAAGGTGTAAGGAGAAATACAGAGCTATGACAAAAGTATTCATACACTTTGACCTGCTTCTTGCTTCTTGTTGCTGTTGAGATGGTGCGTTCAAGGTGGCACTTTGCCAAAGTTCAGATTGTTTGCTCCAATTTTTCTGGGACATTTTCTTTCCCCATAATGTCTGCTGTTACTAATTTTTTATTATTATCGTTTTTGTTTCAAAATCATTTTTCTTCAATTTTATAAAGCTGCACAGCTTTATCCTATCCTATCCTATCACATTAAATCTCAATGTTTATTTTTTTTTGGTGAACAATTTTCTGAGGTATGAATAATTTTGCAGAGCAAGACAGAGACAATAAGACACCAGCAAAGAAAATAAAAAATGAATGAAAGGACATAAGTAGAGAGGAGAGAAAAGACAGTGTGTCCTGATCGAGCTGTTGTTTGCAAATCCGTTTCCCCAAAAGTTGGCGTGGACAAGCGCCGTTCCGCTTCATTAGAATGCACAATTCCATCTCTCTAATTGACAAGCGATTAATAATGTATACCATTTGTCACAGGTCAGCTGTCTGCGGCGAATCACGTCTCCGTTTAAAAAGAAAAAAATGAAATAGAGACAGCTGCCCGGCTCGGGGCGGGAGGGACTCACAGCTCCGGCTGTCACGGCCTGAACAGGGGGAAAAGAAAAAAAAAAAAAAACTGGAAGACGACTCTTGATTTATTTCCGCTCGACGCCGGCGTCGGAACGCGGCGTCCGACAATGAGGGATCGCTGGGAATGTGAGTTCCCGTGCATATATTCACCATCTCTCATGCCGTCCGGTGGCTGGATGGAGCTGTGGGGGTTGGCCGTGTGAGTGACTGATGAAGAAGTGGCTAAAGAAGTTAGAAAAGCGCATTAATAACGAGAGAACGGTACATTTAAAAAAAAAAAATGCAGGACGCCGGAGCGCTCGCGTGTTCGGAACATCATGCTGGTCATTATTAACGTTCCTCCTACTGTTACTGCGATTAGTTTTGGAACTTGATTAGCAACTAAAACTCTCATCAAGTTGCTGAACATGTCTTCATAGCAGAGCTTAATAGCAGGCTTTTTTTAATATCGGTGTTGTGTTTAGGCTCCCCGAGGTGCAACACTTTCTTAAGTTGAGCATCTCAAGAGCCTAATAAAGATGTAAGCGTCTAATAAATACCGAACGGGCGCGGATCCTCATAAGTTTAAAGAATGTTTATTGGAGCTTTGATCAAATCCATTAAGGAAACTTTAATGCGTTTTAAAGACCATCTACTCAGGAAGTGACACCTTAATTATATTGCAATAAGAAAAGTGAGTTTTCTTTCTTTTTTAACGATGCAAGATATTAACAAATTACTGTAGAACTGCAAAGAACTCTCTTGCCAACAGTCAGAGAAAGGAGCGTTTTGCTGATTTGTCAGATAAGTGCAAGTATTTTTTGTGTTCCTATTTGCACTGCAAAAACAAAATATCTCTATCTTCTAGTGAAAACATATTAGTACACATCCACAATGTTGACGGTAAAGTATTAGTTCCACTGGCTGTTTATTTCATTTATAACAAGAAATTTTTCCCATGTTATAAATGATACAATCCAGTACATTATCACCAGTTTTGAGAACTTACTGACTTAAAACAAGATTCTTAAATCTTGCTTAAAAGATACTTCTAATTTGGCTCTGTCTCAATTCGAGATGTTTTCACTAGAATCTCGATTAAAAAAAAAAAAACGCTGTCAGGTTCTGCGTATTTGCAGAGCGGCGAGTCCACGTCGTGGCCGCGTTTACCTGTGTGGGACCTCATGTGCGTGCGCAGGTGACTCGGCTGGCTGAAGCTCTTCCCGCACTCGCGGCAGAAGCACTGGCCCGGCCGCATGAGAGACCTCAGCATCCCTGTTTGTCACAAACACAAAACGGGAAAGGAGAGGGGAAGAACACACAATTAGTCACAACACAGTTTACGCATATTTTATAAAACTGATCTGCACAAAGTGACTAATAAAGTCAGAGGGAAAGAGGATTTTGTATTCAGACCAAAAGCATTTATATATGTATCTGAAAAGTGCGGTGTGCTTTTGCATGGGTGATAAATCGGAAAAAAAAAAACAAAACAATAAAATCCATGTATCCATTTGTACCGGTCTATCACATCAAATCCCAATAAATCACACTGAAGTTGTAACTATAGACGTTGCAGGTGTGTGTAGGCCAGTCACAATAACACATTTTGCTGGACGATAAATTGTCCCAGAATTTTATAAGACAAACAATAATGTTATTTTGACACCATTTTCAAGTCATATAATGATAATGGCATAAAAATCAGTCTGTTACAGATCAACAGACTGTAAATTCAAATGAACATTTCACAGTGAAACTGGAAGGTATTTTAAATAAAATAAGTTATGATGTTTATGTGACTTCATGATGCAGTTGTCGTTCAATTAAAAGCAAAAGACTGAAGACTTTTGATTTTGGTAAAAAGAAAGTGAGGAGAAAAATGTAAGAAATTATGCAAAAATGTAAAAGATTGGGCTTGTTTTAATTAATCATGTGATCAGTTGATTTATTGACAGGCTTCGGTGTATGAATACTTGTGGAAGGCGGTGTGAGAACATGAGGATCAGTTTTTGTGAATCAACAGGACTTTAAAATATCTTTATTTTTTCCGACATGAAAAACTATGTAGTGTTTTGCTAATTTCCGTTGTAAAATGCCACTTATGGGAGAACAAACAGAAAAAAACAAAATCAGGAGCTACCATTAACTTACAACCGATCCGAACACTGCTACAAGTGGGAAGGCACTTTCCACCATGTTTGAAGGAACCAAATGAAGACGTAAAGGTCAGTAATGGACTGAATGCGTGTGTGTGTGTGTGTCTGCGTGCGCGTGTGTGTGTAAAAGCCTGGGTGATGCGGCGGAGCTAGGTAGCATCAGCAATGGACTCAGGGAGGCATCATTAGTATGTCTAATGTGTCATTATGAGCGGCTCGCTCGGGGGGCTGGACTGCAGCTGTCACACAGCATCATCTCAGAGGCTGACAGCAACACACACACACACACACACACACGCTGCATAAATTACAGGCAATTAAAACGCCCCGGCTGTGATGTGCCCGCTCCGCTGCCCGCGTGTCACATGTCAGGTGTGTGTGTGTGTGTGTGTGTGTGTCGGTATGCGTACGTGTTTCAAGAACTGAGTGTGCATATTTGGTAGAGGGTGATGCACATGGTCGGTTGCGCTTGCGCTCACACACACACACACACACACACACACACACACACACACACAGACAGTAACACTGACGTTGCGTAGACACGTTAATGGACGTAAGCAGCAAGGAAGAAAGAACTTGAGAGAGAAACTTTATGCAAAATGCAAAGTAAGAGAGGTTATGTACACTTTGTAAGGCTCAACATGTTTGCTCTAAACTTGAGTTACTCTAGGTGAAGAGTGCAAACCAGAAGTTTAGCTTATGGTATCCAGTTGAGTTCAGCTGACGTTCTCCCACCTGAGCAGCGGGAAAACGCAGGTTGGCGCTCTCGGTAGGTTTGCAGTTGTGCGATAGTCTTTCTATCTTGCCATGTACAAGTCTCAGAAGTTTTTTTTAGAACATGCCATAAACTTCTCCACATGTTGTCCTGGCTGCTGTCTTCCTTGGTCTTCTTGATGCAGCTGATTTTATTTAGAGCTACAGGGGAGCTGAACACATGCACTAAAAGCTATCATTTTCCTTCTAGTTTGCAGCTGTGCACCAATTTGTGCTGACCTGTGTCAATACTTTTGCCCGGCTTTGAACTGACAGGCTCCAGGAGTCGGTTTTCAACATGAAGTAGGACTTTTTTTTTGTTTGTTTGTTTTTGCATTTTCAAAGCTCATGTTGGTACCCTTTTTTGTGACCAGCTCCATTTCTGGAACCAACGCTAGATTCTTCTTTCCAGTTCACCTTCAATATTGGAAGCAGAGGCAACATGTGCATGTGGCATTTTAAACTTCTCATATCCATTCAATGACGTTCTGGACGCAACGGACACACAAACACACACACACACACACACGTTCCTATGACCTCTCTTGCTGACGGATAACTAGCCAGAGGCTTCGTGGTGCTTAATGCCTCCAAAGCCTCCGGTGGACGAGGATCGCCCCTGTGCGTATACCTGGACGAGTAGCCAGTAGCTGTTTATGAATGTTTCTGTGTTGGTAGGGGGCAGCGAGTGAATAGGGAGGGGGGCACAGCAGGAACAAGGAGGACAGAGAGGTGGAAGAGGTGAAAGAGAGTGTCTCTGGCAGCCCGACTGCTGGCCCCTGGATACTCCACTTCCACTCTGGGCCGCCAGCCCTTCTCACTGACGCACTAATGAAAGACAAGACAGAGCTGGACAGAAAACACAAGCGCACCAACACACACACACACACACACGTACATGTCGGCACATACTACAGAGGGAAACAGGAGAAAGACTCAGTTGCTCAAAAAAGGTCACTTTATAGCATGTGACTCAAAGGGCTTAGGCAGATGGTGACGATATGCGCCTGGACGGGTGACAGCGATGTCACACGTCTGCTCTGGGGCTGTTGTTTCTGACCCCTGGCTCCGTGCAGCCCCGCTTGACCTCGGAGACACAACCCAAACTGGGCAAATATTACGGATGTTGGGTAATGACCATTTCCAAAGCAGCTGGTGGGGTAATTATTCTGTCTCATCTCTCTCTTGTTTTGTTTTTTTGTGTGTGTTTGTTTTTGCCTCCCTTTTCTGTTTGTTCGCTTTCCTCTGCGCGAGTCTCGTCGTCAGGCGGCGCGCCGTGACCCAAACAGTTTGTGACAGCTTTCTGGAACAGTGGAGCGGGGGTCCGCGAATGCCTCGCAGACCTGAGAGCAGAAAAGGTTCTCTCATGTCTTTCACGGTTAGAAAAAAAAGACAAACGTTATCTACGCATTACTACTGCTTTTACATCTTAAGCTCAAGAACATTCAAGTCCAACCAGGAACTTTAGCGCACTTAACGGGGATTTTATGTGACGGAACAACACAAAGGTGCAAAGGTGTGGAAATGAAACGATGAATGCTTTTCAATAAGGCAACCTGAGATTTTCATAGTTACCGGAACTACAACTCTTTAGTCACATAAAGACAGTTACATAGTCAGCCTGCTGTCGCCTGGATAACCTTTCTAGGGTTAAATGATTAAGATGTAGAGAAACTCATCCATGTGTTTGTCTTTAGTTGCGTTGATTGCTGCAACAAACAGCTGCAGCTGAGGCAGAACTCTACTGCTCATGTTCCCACTAAAACTAGCAAGATGGGACAGATCCACTGGCTTCCTGTAGCTCCAAGAAAAAACTTTAAAATACTTTCATCAGTTTAAAAATCCTCCTGACCCCACGAGGGACAAAGGTGTACAGAAAATGGATGGATGGAGTTTAAAGATCTGGCTTAACATCACAGTACATTAAAGAGCTGCTGTTGCCGTCTCAACCCTCCAGACCGCTCTCGTCTTCTGGGTTTGATCTGCTCTGCCTCCCCAGAACCAGAACCAGGCATGGAGAAGCAGCATTCAGCTTCTATGCACCATAAATCTGGAACATTTCCAGATTTACTGCAAAGACTGAACCACTGAGTTTCCTCATCAACCTATTTGCTTGATGATTTTGATTTTGTCTTTGACAAAGTGTAGTATGTATTGCTTGTGTCATAATTGATGAATGAAATAAGTGTCAATGGTGTGAGGCATTTTGCACTGCCTTGTCACTGAAATGTGCTTTATGAATAAGCTTGACTTGATTGAACTGTGAAGGAGATTCACAGAATTAAAAGAAAGACATTTTGGAAGGAAAGTCATGAGAGTTTCTGCTTTAGGTTTGCCACATACCATCTGCGGGGACAAGTGGGTCAAAGTGATGCGCTAAAAAAGTGATCTGGGCTTACCAACCCACCATGAGACACGGTGGTGGTGGTACTATCCTGAGGGTATGTTTCACTGCATCTGTCAGGCAGGTCAAGAGTTAGAGTTTATCTCCTTCCTGGTTACACCCACCATTTTCATAACTTTGACACAAGTTGCAAAACAGAAGTGCATACACTGGTACGGTCTGCAGGAGGCGGTGTTGTTCCATCATACGTGCGCATCTACATTTCTGTAAAGGTCTGATGGCGCGAGTGGCTCCTCGCTAGAAGGGGAGAGCAGCAAGGTAGCGCACACTCTTTATAGATTTCTCTTCTGCCAGGTAATGTTGTTGGGCTCAGAAGCAAGCCGTCCAATTTCAGTAAACATTTCTTTATTCCTTCTGACACTTGACATTTTCTTTGAGATCAGCTGCTTGAAGCAACTTTTATGTGAGCTGATAATGGGGAATTTCATGTGAGAAAGTTCTTTTCATTGTAGAAGCACAACAACTCGGTGAAAATGTGTGAACAGAGTGTGGTTAATGAGTAATTTCTACCTGTGGGGTCCATCAGAGAGTTGGCTGCACTCCAGTGGTGGTAGAAAGGAGCCAGACTGTGCGGGTTGTATTTCTTCAGGTAGCCCAGGACGTCGGTTGAGGTGTCTGGTGTCTCTGCACTCGGCTCTTGCTTCACATCCCTGCGGCTCTCTGATGGTATCGAAGATGATGATGGGGAGGAAGAGGCCTGCGCCACGGCTCCCTGTGTCTGGGATACGCCGTAGTTGTGCGTTGTTGTGGGCAAACAGTGATTGATGGCGTTGGGTCTTGAAGAAGTTGGCCGACTGTGGATTTGGGAACCGGTAAGCGGTTGCTGAGGGGAGCCCCGGGCTTGGCTGTACTCTGAGAGGCTGTGTTGATTAGACAGCATGAAGCCCAGACCCTCCTGAGGCATCATGTAGCGGTCTGCCATCCTGGATGGTGCAGAGGAACTGAGGCCTGATGCAGGCGGTCGAGAGCGGCTCCCGGTGTTCTTCTCCAAAGAGCTAGAAGGTGCCTGAGCGCTGATACGAGGATAGATTTCCATCTTGGGTCTGAAGCGCTGACTTTGGTCCTCCATACGTTTACTGGTGCTGCTGCTGCTGCTGACTGGCCGAACGGGGACTCTCCCAACCTGCTTGCCAGATGCGGATGAAGAGATTCTTGAGGACGGCGTACAAGGTGTAGAAGATGATGACGGGGTGTCTGCGTGACTGACCGGCCTGCTCTTTTTTACAACCTCATTGGTGCAGGTAGGAGGCCGTGTCCGCTGGCTCCGCACCGTCGGAGAGAGCGGCTGACATTCCTTCCCTTCCAGTACAGGTGGAGGTCCGGTGCGTCTCTTTGAGGACGAAGAGCTGTCTTTGGAGGTCTTAGAGTTGTTCTTAATAGCCCATTTTGGAGCCAGATTGGAGCTACTGCTGTTGATGCGGTGAGCCACGGTTTGATGCATCCAGAGCACCTCTGGGTAACGGGTGGAGTGAGAGCAGAAGGAGCACTTATGGCTTGGGAGGTTCTTTTTATCTAAAGTTACGGAGGCTATGCCCCTGATCCCATTGGCTCTCACACATAAATCCATCGGGATCATGGCGGGATCGGATGAAGGAGGACGAGCAGAGAGATAAGCATTTGGAGAGGTTTTTAGCCCTGGAGTAAAAGCTTTCTTAAGTTTTGGATAACTGCTGAGGGACCCTCTGTCTGAGCTGGAGCTGGGACTGGGGACAGGACTGGGTCTGTCTTTGGAGGCAGCCTGGTGTTGGACACGAACATGGGTGAAGTAAGCCTGTGACTCTGCAGTGACAAAGTCACAAAGGCTGCAGATGTATGGCTTTTCATCTGTGAGGGGGAAAAAATAGACATAGTTACTAAAATCAGACGCTACAAAATATACACAATGTTTAATATACCAATCTAAACTCCGGCAACAATCCTCCAGATTTATGGTTTGTCTCTATGTAGTTATAGAAAATAAGCACCAGAGGTCAGTGTAGCCCCATATAAAATCTGATTTAAAAGGTCACCTTAAGATAAGTTTCTAGTTCAACGCCATACAAAAATCAAATGATGAATACATTTGTTAGGTTTGTTGTAGCAAGATGATAAATATTGATGATGATTTTTACTATATTATTATCATAATGATAATGACATAACAATAATTCTATTATAAATATAATACAAATAATGATAATTCACTATTATTATTATGTTTTTAAGATCCTCTGCAGAAATTTCTATTGTACTATTTTTTAAATTTAGTTTCTTACATCTGTTTTATTGAACTAACAAATTTCTCTGATGTGCAGCTCCCTCAATTGTCCACAAGGTGGCGTTCACAGCCTTGTAATTGAAAAAAAAAGGGTTTCCACATTAATCAAAGTTTTGTCTGGTCAGGAAACAAGTTCTTGACGGAAGAGCGACCAATTTAAAATAAACGTCACTCATCAGTACAAAAACAAACAGGAACATTAGGACATTGTGCATGTTAGTAGACATACAGAGATAAACCAAGAAGAAAAAAACGATCTACACTTCAACCTACTACTAGAAAGGAGAAGCCTCTGCCTAGGAATGCCCAAGTGCAACAACCCCTTTTGTTTGCCCCCCCCCTGCCCCCTCATGTTGATAACTCTCTGTCACAGCAATTTGTTTTAACATTGACATAAAATGATGCTTAAGTGGCTGAAAGATGTGTCAATAAGTGAAAAGCATATTCACACAGATCTAAAGGGGAGAGAGAAGGGGGGTTAGTTTCCTGAGACAGGAAGACCTGAAATAGCACACAGCTCAATTGGGCCTGAAGAAATGTTGCAGCTATTTTAGAACGTCAGCACCAGCTGGGAAGAGCGAAGACGGTCGCTTTGTTTCTTTGCTAATGTAAACAAATGCATCAGGTTATGCAGAAATATTAGGAAGAACATATATCACAGCCCATCATTGAGCATTTTTCAGTAATGGTTATGTTTGCTTCTGACTTTCCTTCTTTATTTTCTATTTAAGCCGTACTGTCACTGGGCTACAAAGGGTTTGGTAAAAATGATTAGCATTCCAAAAACGCCTTTTGTACTGCTCAAGTGTCACCAGGAAGAAGAGCTTCAGTGACACTGTGAAGTTCACAGCTGGCTCACGTTACATAATAATGTCAACAAGCTCTCCAGCAGAACTGGAAGCTGTGCGATCTGTTTGATAGTATTTTTAAACAGCACATTTTTTTAAAAGTGCAACTCAAACTGATGAAGTTTGGACATTTCACCACATGGTGGCTCCAGTGCCCACTCGTACACAGACACTGATAAGCCGAGCATTCTTCATCATTAGTTGTTTACATCAGAATGACAGAGGCATCGAGTGGGAGACTTAATGAGGTCCACAGTCCGTTCTGCAATTAAAACTGCTGACAGAAATTGTTGCAGTATCAACAGCTAATGCAAAGCACTAGAAGCCATAATGTAAGGCAAGTACTTACTAGCTAATTCTTTGTATTTATCTGTAATGACAGTGTTACTTCTCTCGTCACTGTTTTCTAACTATCTTATGTAAAGGATTTTTGTTGTGCATGAAGGAGGACAGAAAAAGTCAAACGTTTCTGACTAACCTGCAATTTCTCCAGAGTTTGAGGTTCCCATCTCGGAGGCCTGATCTCCAAGCGTCGACTCAGGTGGGGAATCTCCATACCCTGGGGTGCTGGGTCTGCTGGGGGAGCCGGACTCCGGGTCACTGGTGGGTCCCCACTGATCGTCCCTTCCAGTTCTTTCCTTGTCTCCCGCTGTTGCCCTGCCGCCATCCTTCCTATGAACCCGCTGGTGGACAATCATCTGATGGCGGCTGCGGAACATCTTGCCACACTCGAAGCACTCTTTGCCCTTGGAAAAAGACGCTTGTGACTGGGACGGTCGGCGTTTGTCCTGACGACTTGAGGGGCGGTACTCTGAGTCGCTGAGGCTTTCCGGTGTCCTGTCACCCGAAGATGCGTGGCTTCCCAACCCTGAGCTGCTGCGTCTCCCTGAGCTACGTTTTTCTTGGCCTTGCAAGACATAACGGCTGTTCTCCTTCTCATAAACCACTGCGGCATCGGTAAGGGCTTCCTCCTCCATGCTCCCTCCGGCATATGAAGCTTTGTAACTTGGCTCCATTGGCTCCACAACTCTTCCTTTAGTAGCTAATTGCCAAGCCTGGTAGCTGCAAATTGGATCTAGTTCTGGAATTCTTTGACCAAGAGTCCCTTTCTCGCTGTCCTCCTCTTCACCCGGCGTCTTTTCCTCAACACCTTGTAGGTTAAAGTATTCCAGGAGACGTCTCTTTGCCGCTGGTGAATCCTCATCATCAGTCGACCTGCAGTGAACTGGGGATTTTCTGCCAAAATTAGGACTGTGAACTTTATCGTGGGCTCTCAGGCTTTCTTTGCTGTGGAAAAGGTTTCCACATTTCGAGCACATCTGATAGACAGATGTAACAGAAGTTGTCATTATGTCGGGATCCTGTGCTACGTCATTTATAGTGGTGGGAGGCTCTGCCGAATCTGTTTTGGAGCGAGACCTGGACCTGGTATTGTGGGTTTTCATATGAGACTTGAGAAACCAAGCTTCGCGGAACCGTCTTCCACATATTCGGCAGCAGTGGTCAAGGATTCCGGCGTGTTTCTTCATGTGCGACTTCAGAAACCAGGCCTGGCTGAACACCTGGCCACAGGTCTCGCAGGGGAATGTCCCATCGCTTTGCGGCTGGACGGTATCAGGCTCGGCAAAGACCTCTTCCTTAACCATGACTGTGTCCTCTTCTGCGTCTGCTGTTATGTGGACTTTCTCAATGTGGCTCAGGAGCTGGTCTTCCCGCAGGGCCTCGTACCCACAAAGCCGGCAACAATACGGCCGCTGGTTGCTGACAGACTTTTCTCTTTTCATGCTCCGCGCAGGCATTTTCCTTCGACTCTCCTCTCCTACATCCCCATTGATCATCTTGTTACAGGCAGAGCTGCTCTTAGTTGGACTGGTGCCTCCATCCAGACCCTCGGAAACCTTCATCTCCTCTTCCTCCGCTCCGCCCTCTTCGTCCTCATTAGAGTGGTGGCTGGACAGCGTGCCCAGTTTGTGGCTGCGGATATGGACTTTGAGGTTGCCCTTCTGAGATGCCCTGTGGTCGCAGTAGGGACATTTATAAGGGCGTGCGCCCGTGTGGCGTCTCATGTGCTGCGAGAACGAGCTGAGGAAAGGGAAGCTGCGTCCACAGATGTTGCAGTTGTATGCCTCTGGGATTTTGTCATCCTCGCCTTCAAACTCACTTTCAGTGTTGGCTTTTTTGCCAGTCAGCTTCTCTTGGGTCTCCATGAGCTCTACGCTGTCTCTAGGATTCATGGTATGGATGAAACCCCCTTTTGTACCTGGTTGTTCACAGGTTCAGAAACATTGGAAATCACTGCTATCTAGAGAAGTACATCTAGGGATATATTTCTGTATCAGTCCTGTCAGTTAAAACGCCACACTCAGATCTCAAGACTTAAGTAAAGTCAATAATCTCCAGTAAAAACTCAACATATCAGTTTCTTTTTCAGGTCCTGATAAGTCATTGTGGGTACTTTTCTCAGGTTCTGCTGATCCACGCCACTTTTTGTACTCCTTGTTATGTCTTGGTCAGCCTTAATTTTAGTGCATTTCCACACATATGTCACAATGATATTTTCATCACAGGACCTGCAGAGTCGAGAGGAGACAAAAGTGGAAACAAACAGGAACATTGTTAGTAAATGGCGTCACTTTGGCTTCAAAATCAATAAAGCTAATCAGATATTTTAACCAAAAATGTATTGTGGGCAGAATCTGCTGGCTGTTTGCCTAATTCTGGGTAGATCACAGATCAAAAGTTCACAATCATTGTAGGTCTAAACACACATTTGCAGTGGTAACATAAAACATGGTCGATACACACCAAGCAGACATACAAAGCCAATGAAATGGAGTTTAGATAAACTACTCTCAAGCTCGCGTTGTGCACCGCTGCTATTCAGGTCTACATGGTGACTCTGTGATTGTGCGTTAGTGGTGCACAGCCCGGGGGGGTCGGAGGGTCTTGATGCCACAGCAGCTGAGTCAACACTTTACACAATCAGGGTGATGGGCTGAGGTGAGGGGGAATGGTAGCTGTGTGCACATCAGCAAGATCAGCAGCAGTGCCACCCTATTCCCTCGGCGCTCCCCTGCCCTCCTCGCACGCCTCCATCAACTGACGCTATCACATGACAGGGATCTTCAGTACACAACAGGAAGTGGCTCTTCAGACAGTTTGCTTTGCTCCATTTCTCAAACGGGAGTCTGAATGAGGTCGGAGCACGAGTCAAACAGAAAGAGAAATACAGATAGGCACCGAGACTTCAACATCGTTGACTAATATCACACCACCAGAGCACCTTTTCTTCAGTAAACGGTCAGACTTTTCAACACCGTGCTGTGATTCACGTACATTTTCTGATTTATATTTTTTGTTCTGAAAGTTGCCCGATTAAATGTAAATCTCATCCTTTTGCTTAAACCTGAAAGTCATTATGACCGTTTAATCGATCCAAACGGCACATTTTACTCGTGCAGTCAGCTATTCTTATCACTACACAATGGAAACGTTAAAAGAAATGTTCACAGGAAGCCTGCCTGTGCGCGTGGACTGTATGAAATGTGACTGACAACATTATTACAGGCTATTACACAGAGTGTCAGAGCCCATAAGCTCAGTTACTGCCAGGCTCTAATTACAAGTGGATAATTGATCATAATCACAAGAGGATAAGGTGGGGGAGGAGAACAATCATATGTTTTAAAGTCTTGCAATGAAAATGACTACCCTTGCACCAGAGCCTCTTATCTATCTAGTCTGGTACAGGCTGCTGGAAAGCGCCTCAGTGCCATACGGGGATTGTTCCCGGGAAGATCATGTCCAACAGGCGAGAAGCGCCACCGCCAGGAGTGCAGATGTGGCTGACATTCTTTAGAAAGAAAGTATGTTATCAAATCCAGACCTCTTACATTACTGGAATAAAAAAAGATCTAAAGAGAAAAGAGGACAGTTTAAAGCTCCCTTTAAACCGTCAGTGAGTCCTAAAAGAGCGCGTGAATCAAAGTGCCTTTCAGATTTTCACCTTCATCCACAAGGATTTCTCAACTGCTGTCAGATTGGTTTGCTTTTCAGTCTTTCTACCCAAATTATTGTCCCTAATATGATGAATTGTCACTCAGGTGTCCCACAAAACCAATGTGATACGGAGAGGTAGCTCGTTAGTTTTCAAGTGTGGTTCTGTTTAAGGGGTTTAAGCAGGTGATGCATGCAGTGGATCATTTTCTTTTGTGTTCATTGAGGTTAAATCTAGATTAGCTTGTCCCAGAGCCCAAAGCCAACACCTACTCACAAGAGGAACCAAGACGAATGCACACTTCTTGCTTCCTAAAGCGATTCAGATTTAACAATGTTATAACAGCTTATGTGGTCAGGGAACATTTTAAAGGGCTGCCATGTTTGCTTTGGGTAGGTCTATTCAAAGAACCCATCAATTATTTAAATGGGAAATTGAGGTAGGAGGCAGTGCACCCCAAATGATCTTCCCATCTGCAACACATAATCGTGACCAGACGAGCGAAGCGTCTTCGGTTACATGCAGCAATAAAAACAATGTAAACAGCAAAAAATTATTACAGTGGTTTAAGTTATAGCTGTTTTTTTTTTCTTTTGTATCAGGGAGCTGGTGTGATCGGAAACAGTCTATTTGTTCTGTTCATGTTTCACAAAGGAAACTCACAGATGAAGCTTCACATGGAATAAGTGTTAGATTCTGTGTAAATAAACACGTATGTAGAACTTCCTTTAGCTCAGGGGTTTTCAAAGTATGAAAGGGTGAGCCCCCCCTCCAAGGAGCACAATGCCTGCTGCGCCCACCCACACACACACACACACACAAATGCCACTACAAAACACCTTCTAATTGCTTTTATTTTAGAACCATCTCATCTTTTAAAATGACACTTTATCTGAATGAAATTTAACACATGAACATTTTAAAACATTTCCTCCCATTTTAAGTATTTTATCAGGGCCTTTGGATGGCAAATACGCCCTCTTTTCATTTTTCTAATGATAAGAACAACCCCACTCATTTTCCACCGTTTTCTCAAACAAACGTTATAGCTGAGATTCTGAGTTTAATGTTTGAGATACCAACAGTGTTTTCACATCTTAACAAAAACATTTTGAGCAGATCTTTGGAACACATCTGTAAATGTTGCACATTTCCTTTCGTTCTGCACATCTCCGTGAAGGAGATGAACACGTTTACTAAAGATTTGTCAATTTTTTTCTCTCACACCAGCAGACAGCAAGCGGATAGTTTCTTCTTCGGTTTATTTTTTCCCTCGCACCGCGCCTCCCCTAATGTGCTCTGGCGCCCCCCAGGAGAGGCGCGCCTCACACTTTGAAAACCGCCGCTTTAGCTGGTTGTTTGGGGTGGCAGAATATTTATGCTAATAGGAGATGCCAGGGAAGAGTCAGAAAAGGTGCTTTTCTTCTGCACTGAATTAAGATCCATATTTGTGATCTGACCTGTTTACAATTTCCAACACAAGTGAAATAAAGTTATAAAAATGGCCTTTAAAAAGAATAAGCGGATCTGTCCTTTGTTTCATACGCCGAATTACTAATTCCGAGAAAGTAAATGGTTGGTGGCATTTTTACTTCTGCATATGTGAGAACT
The DNA here is from genome assembly GCF_027474105.1 of Poeciliopsis prolifica. NCBI lineage: Eukaryota > Metazoa > Chordata > Actinopteri > Cyprinodontiformes > Poeciliidae > Poeciliopsis > Poeciliopsis prolifica. The sequence continues at coordinate 5,452,931 of NW_026562392.1, read as the reverse complement.
AAATATACAGTATTTTTACACATTTATGTATAGCCCTTATTAGGAAGACATAATATGCTGCCATATGTAATAATATGCACTATTTGGCATATTCTTGGACTGTAAATAATAATAAAAAAAATTTACTTTTACTGGTAATAAGTACTTCATAAATTCAGAAATAAAATTTCTCTTGCCAATATGGCTGCATTTTGTCAAATATAAAATCTCACAGATTTTGGATAGGCGTTATTATTTTGTGACTGTGCTCATTTGAGTCCTTATACTTTTAAAATGAAAAGTCCATCAGAGCTACACTGAACATGTGCTGATCAAAGAGGCCAAAGTTTCAAATAAGAAGAAGCACTGACTCTTCCATAGCATCACACATGTTCCCCAGCATATCAGGTGCTTTTCTGCATTGTCATCCCGGATCCACTTTGAGTTTTTGTTCCTGAAAAATTCAACCGCAATCTTACAGAGAAATTCCTGGCAGCGTCTGGTTAACTTCACAAGTTTACAACAGAGAGGCTGTTTTAAGTTTTCATAAAAAACACAGAACTGTTTTCTAAAAGTGAACTTTAGGGATTTGTTTTACTTCCCTTTCGGTCCAGCTCTCTGTGGGTGGCGACAAGATAAAAATGGACCCTTATCCGTTCTTGTGTTTCAATTTGCTTTCAGCTTCTTAAAATATTTTCTTTGAGTGGCTTTTTTTTCTCTGATAACCATTTCCTGAATTTTGAAGCTCAATCACACGCCTCGCTTTTGAATGGCATGTTTTCTTGTGCTTCCCCTTTTGAAGAGTGCCTAAGACAAACAGGCTTTAACAGTCATTTATTAGGGACTTTAAAATGTAATGCTTAAATTTCCATATTGAAAAAAAAATTTTATTTCCATATTTGTTTAATTAGAAGTGTTTCAATAACTGGGCGTAAAGAATTTTATTTGGAAAAAAAAAAATAATCTTAAGGATTTTCTTTCCATGTAAATGTTCCTAAATTTCTGATTTTTCTTATATTTTCAGTGAGATTATGCCACTGCAATAAATAACGTACAACGGTATAATTAAAAAAAAAAAAGAATCCAATCACTTCCCAGTCCATCTGCTCTCTGTCAACGTTTCTTCTGCTTCTGGTGCTAAAAAAAATAAATAAATAAATCAGGGGATAATGATCTTATTTCCCATTAAATAGCCTCACTGACCAGAGTTCAGACGATGCAGCAGTAAGCCTGTCCTCCACCAGACAGTCACGTGCAAATTGAAATGTAATCAGATTATCCACCAGAGGGGAAACAATGTGGGCCCCTGAAAACTGTGGACAAAGAGGGGGGAAAAAAATAAGTAATAATAAATGGCTTACAGACCGGGGGGAAACTGTCCTGGAGAGATGAACAAGATTACTAATCGCTGGAGTCATCAAAAACGAGAAGATGTTTCAAAAGATTAACCAAAACCAAAAACTGTTGGAAAACCTGTTTTTCTCTTATGAAAAAAAACAGAGCTTCTTCGCAAGTCTTCCATGCAGAGACAGCCTAAACTAAAAGGTTAAAAAAAGCAAAAACAATTGGCCGTGTTTCATCCTAACTGGAGCCGCAATTGGTCTTTTATTTCGTTCAAATGTTCCACCCATCCCAACATTTAACACCTGTTTCTCTGAGCCTGCAGGAAGATAATCACCCTTAAACACCGTGACCTATCCAACCTCAGCGGAGCACCTTGCCACTAATGGACACTTGAGCAGGCCTATCATGAGTCACCAGGAATGAATGGAACCCTTCGCTGAGTTGATGATGACTGCTGTGTCAAACAAAAACAAACCGCAACCCCCGGCCCCCGCCACCACCTCCGTCCGAACGAGCTCAGGCTCTCTTCTGCCCCGCTGGCCGAGCGGCGAGGCGCAGTGGGCGGAGGGACGGGCGAGAGCAGGAAATCCGCTCAGATTTTTCCCATCCACAAGTGGGCCGATACGAAGCCGGCTACTTCTGTATGGAGCGGACTTGTGAGGTCCACATCTGGAGAGAATCTTGAAACGAGCGCCGTTAAATTGTCCGTGAAGCCCAGAAGAGGATCCGTTTATAGTGTTACGTTTGTGTTTGTTTTTACCTGCTCTAAACGCTGCAGGCCAGCTTGCCCCTTCATACAACTATCCACCATCTCATTCCCTCCTACATCAATAAACAAAATGTTTCATAGCTATGTAATTAAGGCATTGCTTCTTTCTGCTCAAAAAAAAAAAAATCCCATTATATTACACACTAAAGTTTGTTAGTCATGATAAACTTTGCCGGACGAAAAATCGTCCCCGAAATGATTGCGATAAATGCTAATATTATCGTTTTGAAATCATTTCCAAGTAATTTAAAAGCATAGTAATGCAAGTATACGCTCTGAAAGAGCAACTAAGACATTTTAAATATCAAAAAAATTAACAAAACAACCGAAACAATAAATACAATACATAGTTAAGTCTCCCTAAACAAACTTCTTTTGGGACTTCTGAGATTCAGTCTTTGGCAGAAACACAAGAAAAACATGCAATCATGCAAATGGAAATGATAGAACTCGCTTTAATTTTATCATGAGATTAATTGGTTTATTGCTTACTGTAACAGGCTTACACACAACTCCCATTTATCTTGGTTCTGATCTCTTGTGATGTCCCAGAAAACATCACAAAATCAGACTAGTGACTGAACAGTCAGACGTTTTTGTCAACCAGAAATTAGTCAGAGCCCATTGCAGCCTCCTGCTGACTCTTGTCTGTCACTTCATGAGTCACATTTTCCAGAAACACGGAAATTGAACTGCTGAACACATTCGTCTGGATGAGATTCTTTTTCACACCGTGGACAAAACCGTGCTCCGGCTAATTGCTCCACTTAATCCAAACTACATACCCCCATCAAGGACATTAACACTTGTATGATGGGCTTTCTTGTCGACACCTCCTTTTTATGTTTTTTCCATTCGCAAGTGCTGAACTGAAGCAGAACTTCTGAATAAGCTTTTTTTTCTTTTTTGTTTACATAATTTCTACAAGGAAAGTAAGGCCACGCTGTTACTGATTTCCTTTACGCAACCTTTAACCAGTCGTCCTAAAACAGCTCATTTTCATTCGGGGGCCACGACGGGATCATTTCAGGACATTGAAAAGGTCGTTTGAGGCAGAATGTGTTGAGGTACTAAAAACTAAAATAGAACTTTGTGACAATCTCACACAAAAAAACAAGTTTTCAATACTTCTCTTTTATTATTACTATTATTGTTATTATTATAACTACAATGGTTTGAGAAAAGCATGAAAACAACTTGTTAAGAGGTAACGTCCTCGAGGCATGAAGTCAGGATGGGTACGAAAAGAACCTCTGCTGACTCAACAGCGCCCTCTACAGGGTTCAGATTTTGCTTCCATACGTTGCAGAAAGTTGGTAAGAGGACATTCCAGTACGGATATCTTTGTAATTAAGTTTTGCGCAAAATGTTCCTGAAAGTGAAATTCGTCTTTCGTTCTGTTTGCTTTTTGATAAAAACTCTGTCCTGCAGCCAGGGTACGTCCTTCATCATGGCAATCATCTCAAAGGGAAGCTCTGGCACAAATCTCCTGCACCCCCGGGATGCGGGGATTGGCTCTCATAACACACTGACTCACTCAGTCTGTCATCTTATCATTGGTAACGACTCCAGGTTGTTCTCGTGGGGGTCATCCTTTAGCCACGACGGGCTCATTCTTCCTCCCACACGCGTCAGCGCGGAGGATGAGGAACGCTATAAAAAATAAAATAAAAAACGCAGTTGTGGGGCTGAGGGGGTAACAGAGACTGAAAACTCTGTTGGAACAGCAACACAAATGCACGCATACATCTAGGGGAGCTGAAAAATAAAAAATAAAAAAAACAGAGGGGGCTTTTAATTTTGTGCGCGCACGTCTTTTCAAAGTCCACACACACACACTGCGGGCTTTTGACAGTGTTTCATACAGGCAGCATTGAAAGCTTGGTCAGCTGTACAGAGATTCACACACAAACATACACAGCTACATAAATAGAGCACTTCACACACACACAAATCCTTGCTCTACTCTCTACAGTTGCTCATAAAGTGGAGACATTCACAAAGACAGAGGGGATCTATGGCGTACGGAGCACACACACACACACACACACACACACACACACACACACACGAATCAACTCGGTGCACAGGCAGTGTATTCTCAGACCAATCAATAATCCATTATGAACAAACTGCTCTTCACCTCCCGCCCCGTTCAAAACCAGCAGACAAAGAGGTCTGCTGTACGCTCCGCGATGAAGAGAAAAAAGTAAAGCACAGCTGGAAAGATCTGCCAAAAACACACACAAATACACGCCTACAGGCTGTTGGCAAAACACACACACGCACACGCATGCACTGAAAACTTTATTAAGGCCAATAAATGTGTCATCCCATGGAAAAATGCACAATGCAAGGAAGGTAATCTGCAAATGTGGCTTCCAGAGAACCTCCTGCATCTTTGGTGTTGATTCCCAAACATCTGACAGATTCGGAACTGTTTCTGTTTTGCAGTAGAGATGCATGAAGTCAAGCTGCAGGGAAGCGAGAGAAAGCAAGACTTCATTGCACGAACAGAGATCCTTCCTGCCCACAGCACTGCCATCCACAAAGTTTCTCCAAAGAGCGAGTCATTGTGGATGGCATGACTTGCAACAATGTCATTTGGGGTAAATAAACTATTTTTTGACATTTCGCAGGTTACAAGAAGGCTTAATGTAGTACATTTTACGGTTTCATCTTTTTGAACGTTCAGCTTCTATCTCTTGTGGCAGATGTTAGATTTAGAAAAGACTGAGGCCTTCTTTGGAAAGATTACATTGTACATTTCATAAATATCTGTCATAAAAAGCTGCTCCACGTTAATCTTCTGTTTTTTGGTAAAAGAAGCGATAAAACCCGACAAAATCAGGTTTTTTGTGTTTTCCAGAACAGGAGACCAAGGGCAACACACCGAGGAGTAAATTAGCCTTGGTGATAAAAATAGAAGTATGTTACTTCTACTTTTGTCACAGAAAAAGCTTCCTGTTAATACTCAAACTTGACTCCTACACAGGTTCCTGGCTTGAACTCGATCGTTGACCACTTTGGCTCCGCTTTCAGCCGAGTTGTGCGATAGTTTTCCTCTTTTACGCCCCGCTGTGTCAGAGCAGGTCATTCTCAGAAGCAGGAAAAGCAGTGGGGGGGACTCTGTGGCATTGTTGGGGTCTCCATTTCCCATCCCTATCCCTGGTCTCGTCTCTGCCTACCCCCATCCCTTAAACCCAGCCAGAACAATGGAGTGAGTCCACGCTGTCTGTTTCCCCCCAACCCGAATCCCTCACCTCCCCGCTCCGATAAATAGGCTGAGAGGGGATCCTGCTTGTCTGTTCTGTTAGCGTGAGAAGGGAGAGAGTCCATCAAGTCTCTGTTTATATGTGTGTGTGTCAGTGTGTGTGTGTAGAAGATGGCAGGTGTTTTAGTCAACCCTGTCCTGTTACATGCTGGTTGATTTACTGAATGGGTTAAAAGTGTTTGACTCAATAGCATAAAAAGTGAGTAAATAAAGGAGTTTAGACCCCTCCCCCTAAAAAAAAAAAGAGTCTGAAAAATGTTAAACTGTAAAAAAAAAAAAAAAAACATTTCAAACTTTTTTTTTCTTCAAGTATTTTTTCTATAACTTCAACGTTTTACAATTCTGCTTCGTTTTCAGCCGACAACGGCTGCTTTTCGTAAGGGGGTAAACCATCCTCAGCTTCCTCTGGGACTCGCAGTGTGTTTGCACATAAGTGTGCGCGCGTGTGTGTCTGCGTGCGTGTATTTCCCTGCCCCCTCCTTCTCAAACTCTGCCTGTTTTTCTCACACTGCTCGTTAACCCCTGGTTGCTCCTAACCAAAAAGACTCTGCGCCACAACAGCCACCCCACTCCTGGACCGCAGCGCTTTGTCTTTTCTCAACTGCGTAACATTCAAAAGTCGTTTTTAATAGTTTGGAAGTCCAAATGGCAACAAAACGCCACACCCTTAAAATCTCACCAAGCAAAAAAAAAAAAAAAAAAAAAAAAAACAAAGTCCAAGAAATTTTAATCCTGAACTGCTGGGCTGGATTTTCTTATTCAACTGTGTCTTTTCTTTACAAAAAAAAAAAAAAGACATTTCTGGGATATTCATCCTCGAAGTGATGAGAAAAAGATTTTCTCTTTTTGTTGTTTTTTTTGTCACACTTTAATGTGTCAGAGTGTTCGACAAATGTTAATATGTAACAGATGTGATTTTTGAAAGATGGTGTCATTTCTTAAAATGCTTTATTTTTAGAAAATGACATTGTTCTAAATAGTTTAACTGTCAATCAGTATGAGAAAGATAGTTTGTGGAAAAGAAACAATAAAAATAGAGTTTCCCCTGCCGCCTTCCTGTGGTCCTCCTCCCATCTGTAGGTAAGATATTCTTTTTCTTAAATTCCATTTTAGTTTTATGGCAGATGTAATGGGACTTCAAATGATTCCCACTTGTGCCAAGTCGACAGAATCCCTTCCCAGAAGTCTAAGGAGTCATTAAGATGCTTTTTCTGGTAAATGTCAGAAAGACCTGTGTGTTCGTTTTGGTTAGCAGTGGTTGAAGCAGTTTAATTGAAGCCATTTCTGTCCATTCTTCTGATCACTGAACAATGTTAGAAGTGGTTCCCAAAATCTGGAATACAAAAGCCTCAGTAATGTCATTATAACCCTTTACAGACTGATAGATGTTAATAAATTTGTTTCTCATTTAATCTTGAATTTCTTTTGGGGCATGAAGCGTGACTTTATGAGATCCTTCAGTCGACTTTGAGTCGTTAGCAATCGATCAAGGCATTTCTTGATTGTACAAACGAGGCGCTAACCAGGCCTGGTTACGGTTTGAACTAGTCTGTGTGGTCAATCACAATAAACCTATGATACAACAAAGCGATTACTACTTATTTACCTAGGACTGAGTTTGTGTGGATATTTTTTCCTTTTCATAATTGCTCAAAAACAATGCCTTTGTGTTTTCACAGCACCGAAATGGTTCTGTGTAAAGAAACGTTGACGTTTCTTAATTACTCTTCCACATTAAAAGTGAAGGCAGTACGGACTAGAGTGCAGACGGGGCCGGTCTGCAGACAGGCCGATCCTCGTAATAGCTCCTGATTTAAGTCTAAATTGAAACACCTCCTCCTGTTTTCACATCGCTCCCCGCCGTCCACTTTGGTTTCAGCTGAACGTCCTCCTCTTCTTCCTGGGTGCATTTTAAAGAGTCGCTGTTCATTGTATCATTTAGAGTTTCAATTTAAACAGTGAGAAGCATCTATTTCAGATTTTAGACCACATATTTCAGCTGACTGATATGAAGCGCCAAAGCCTTCGCATTGAGGCTAACATCAAGCTGTTCATGGAAGTCTGCTTCTTTCTAGTCTGTCACCGTTTCTTTTCTCAACTGAGACCTAGTTTTGTCCGACGTCTTGCTTAGCTAACTCTGTCAACACATTTGGGTTACGTTAGAGCCACCTCCTCCTATACTTCAAAATAAGACGGTGGGTCCAAATTCGGGGATTGAATCTTTTGAAGAACCCCAATAGGCCAGTCGACCAAGAACACCAGAAGTGAACGATTGTAAAAAAAAATTGGACGGTGTAATCCTCAGATTTATCCCGTCATCTAACAACGACGACAGTACTAAACGCAAGCCGGCAAAAACTGAGCTGTCATTACTTATTAATCCTTTTTAATTGATTTGCTTCATTATTTAATTGAATTATATCAAAACATACATATTTGTGCACACCTGCAGATCTCAATCATACATACAGCATACTGCTAAGCTTAAAAAAATTAATCCTTCATATACCGAACCTGTGATTTATTACACTTTTTCTACCAAAGTCACATGTTGACAGCAATTGGACTCAGCTATTAGCAAGACATACTTCACCATGCTCAAAGTGCTGGTACCACTTTAGCGTTGCTAACACTCCTAGTAAGATACCGTCCTATCAATTAGGTTGCAAATGAAGGTTTCTGGTTGTGGTGCCTGCAAAAATCTCACTTGGGTTGCATTTTCAGTTACATAAACAAGACGAGACTCAAGCAACATCTCAAATTCCAAGGAGTGCTGACGCGAAGACGCGCGAGTTCTCGAGGAAAGCCAAAATCGTGTCTGCTAAGTCGAAGAAGCGCCTGCATTGACAAACAAGCTGAAGAGCTGCATCGATTCACATCCAGCGTTTTTAATGGCTGCACAGACTATAAAAACGATGAGTGAAAACACTCTTCGCCTGCCCCGTTCACCGGGAAGCCATGCCGTGCGTCTCGCTTTCAAACCTGCCTCCACCTGAAGGAACGCGCCTTGCAGGAGCTGTCAAGATCAGATAAGAGAACGCAGATCTGCTTCGGAGTCTTTCTTGCCGCCCGCGCTTGCACAAGCGAAAAACACAGCCAGGCAGGATAGGAGGGTTTCCAGTGAACTCTCCTAGTGACTCTGCTGCAGACAGAGTATGTGGGCATTTGTTGAGAGACGTTCACACGCCGCTTTTTGGTACGTACACTTCGAAAATTTTAAAAGTACGTGTATATATATATATTTTTAAAAGGTAAAAAGAAAAATGCACATGGACAAAAAGTTCTGGTACACAGATCAAGTTATTTTTACTTTTTAACAAAATAACACAATAATCCACATGTGAATTTAAGTCAAGGTTGTGCGCTGGCCACTTCAGCTCTTAACTAAACTGTCCTCCAGTTCGAACTACGCAATCTCTCACATACTTTTTATGAAAAAAATACATTATTTTATTATGCAAAAACTGAAGCATTTATGTTTTCACATGAAAGTAGAGCATACCACTGTTTCACTTGATCAGAGAACGCATGCAAACGTAGCGTCTTTCCGCCACAGGAAGCTTTTCTAGAACTGGGCTAGTTTTTTGGGGGTTTATTATCACAGCCTTACATTTGCAATACAATTAACAAGGTAAAAAATAGAAAAAGAGGTAGAGTTTTTTTTCTTTAATTACCAGGAACTTGTGGATAAAGAGTTGTGTAAGAAGAGTCCTAAGCAAGTCCAATTGGTTGATATTTTGTCCAACATCTAAATTCAGTATCAAATTAAACTAAACAACACATCTTTGATGTGATTTCACAGTAGCTGTGTTTCCATTACAAATGTGCGCAAAGCTTTGTCAATATTTCGCTGACGTTGAAAAAACACTATTTTGCAATTCGGTGTTTCCATTAAGTAGAAGAACAAAATTCACATGTGAATAACTTTGTTCATGTTATAAGTCATTGAAAAACACGCCACATCATCATCCTCAAGCTACTTCCTGTTGTCTTCTTCTTCATGGTTTACGCCAGCGGCAAGATCCGGTCACTGAATATGTGACTTTTGCGGAAAAAAGTGTTTCTTGGCAGTTTTGCAAAATTCACCAATTTTGATACGGTCACAAAAACCACCTCATCCTCCCGCCAAAACTTTTTATCATAAGTCAAAAGTTTTTTTTTTGCTTGTTTGTTTGTTTTATCAAAATTGCTGTGTTTTTATGAAGCAAATTTATTTTCCCAATATCAAACTGCACAATTATCAGGGAAAGCGCGGCCGTTCTATGCGTCTGTTTCTGGGAGACTTGAGACCAGTCAAAACGCAGATCAGTGAAGTCTCTTTAAAAAATGGTTCCAGCTACACCTTTTTCGTGGACTTTGTGATGACTCTATAACTTCTGAATTCGGAGTTAATGAGACGGAGTCATCAGTTACAGTTCTGTTTGGTAGAAAATCATGGTTTTCAAGTGCATGATGTAAGCGTCTCTGTCACTCAGTGTCTGAGTAAGACCTTGGCTGACACAGCTGCAGAAGGGTGGGGGGAGAGTTATCGCTCAGCTTCTGCTGCCGCAATGGCCTTGTTCCACTGTGGCAGTGATCACAGAAAAAAGGCCAGAGCAAATTAAAGTTCTGAGGGGAAACGTTTCAGGTCTCACGGTCGAAAGGAGTCGTTAAGCCGCATTTTAGGACTTCAAAACGTCTTCCTAGTAAAAACACAAAAGAAACAAAATAATAAACATTTAAACTGCCCTGTCGTTTAAAGGCCTAATGCAAGTTTAAAAGTAAGTGTCTTTCTAAAATAGTTTGCACTGAATAATCACACTTTTTTCTGTCTCCGCTGCTGCTGCAAAACCTCCAACCAACTTTGAACATCTGCATTGCCAGACCATTGTTGCGTTGCTTTGTGTGTGGAGTGATGGAGACGGCCCAACTTTTCCAGTCATTTCTAACACACTAATGCAAGCAAAATGGAACATTGCTTAATAATAATAACAGCTCTGTTTTACTTATCTGACCTGTTCTGATGTGTTAAAATCGGACTTACATCGGCATATACTGATGTTAACGAAGCAATATTATCTCTCCCTGTATACCAGAATAAAGGACGGCAAACTGCTGGCAACATAGAATTGCAAAAATCTCTTTACATTGAACATTTTCTTGCACTTCAAAGATAATAGAAAATGTCTTTCAATCGCTTGCTGTCAAGAAAACATTTCTTTTGCAGCACAAAGCAGATGACTCAACTACTAAGCAAAAAGTGTTGAGTAAGTGACAACCAAAGTCCAAAATTGAAAAGAGGTCAAAAGGACAAAAATGACACAAACGCAAAAAAGAGAATGCAACGTTTAAAGAGTGTCATTTGAGAAGTCTGTGAACAGTAGTTAGGATTTCCTCTGTGGCGGCAAATTTTGTCTTCCTACAGGGCTTCAGTTTGATTTTTTAATGCCTCATATGTATGATTTTAAGTCTTCTCAAAACCTCTTCAACCACAGCAGACTCGTTTCTCTAGTATAATTCTAGTTAGTTCAGTGCTGTAAACTGGATGTTTATTCCAAAAAAATAAATAAATAAATTGAGTCAAATATGATTTAAAAACATATTATTTCATTTGCATCTGCTGATTACGTGTTTTTTTTTCTGTGTTTCAAATTTACTGAACATGTCTTGGCAATAAAGAGCAACATTCCCTAAATGCAAAAATGTAACATCTGACGTTCTCATGAGCCTGGAAAGTCATCTTTACGTCATGAAAACATAGTTTTAGTCCCTGCAAAAGAATTACTGAGGGAATTTGAGAGAGGAAATGCAAAACATCAAAGTTTACAAAGAGTAAAACTAACTTACAGCTGACCATTAGCAGACCCTAAAGAAATACCCAAGAGGCTGCTCCACATCTGTCCAGGAGTTTAGAGCCAATAAGTAGAAGAAGAAGAAAAACAAAAACTACATGAAAAGCTAGAAAAAGCATAACAAGCATTGTTAGCGCTCAAGAGTTTTCCAGGCGGTCACATGACTCATTTTCTTCAACCTTGAGTGGGAGCTTATGTGCCTTGTTATGATGGACAGCTGTGTAAAGAGACGGAGATCCCATCTGGGTCACGTCTTATCAGGTCGACTTATTCACACTGATGAAATCATAGCGGCTTGTCAAACCCACCCAATTAAAAAATAAATAAATAAAAGACAACCATAAACCAATAAACGGAGCAAAACAAGGCAGCGTCAGAACGAGACGGGAACAGATGCATGTCAAGGACTGCAGGGAAGGCAGCGCGGATAATGAGGGGGAGGGCAGCAAGGCGAAGATAAGTGGTAAATAGAGATGTAAAGTCGGCAGGAGATGGATGGGATAATAGGAGCGGACTGAGCGGGAGAAAGAAATGGAGATGCTGCAGATGGAGGGAGGGAATGGAGGAAAATGTAGGTCGTGATCCAGGGGCCACAGAGCTAACTCACGCAGCAAGACCCTGCCTGACTTCTGAGGTGTTTGGGAGATTGATCAGTAGCATCTGATAAGAAGTCACCTGAGCCAAATCAGCTGTGGCTTCCTGTTTTCATTATTCTTATTAAAAAAAGACTTAAACTAGAGATGTGCTGGTGCGTATTTTGTTGATTCCATATTGTTGAGAAGTTAGCTAAACCATCTTTAACAGTTGACGACTTTTCATGTGATGAGCAAATTCATAGTATTTGTGTTGAAACAATTGGGAAGAAAAATAATAAGAGCAAGAACTGTGCTCACTTCAGCCTTTTTGCTATTTGCCTGAAGTCTTGCTCTCTCTCACTCTCTCAAAGCCAGAATGAAGAGGAGAAATCAGACAATAACTTTGAACATATTTAACCAAAGCAGACCGATGGGGACCATCTTTTGTTACAGGTTTCCCTTCAGTTGTTTTGTTGGGGGTTTATGTCCAACTGCAATGTAAAGAACAAATATAACATATTTAACATAGGTGTGTTTGTAAAAGGGTGGGTGAATAGCTTGTGTTTACGTTAGTTCAATGCACTTCAGGAATTATTTTGAGACTGATAACAATAAATTCTGCAGGTCTGCTCTAGTTTGTTCTCACCTCCTGAAAGTCATTTAAAAAAAATAAATAAAAAAAGAACAGATTAGACCATCCTGTTGGTAAATAAGGAGCATTCCTCAACCTGCCTGTTTGCAATAAAGCTTATCGGCTTGGCCTGATGTGCAGCTGTGATCGTACAGGAGAGCAGCGACTGGATCCGCATATGGCAGTACCTTCACTGATGGCCTGGCAAAAGGTAGCAGGCTGGAGCTAATCACCAAAATAAGTGGGAAAATGCCATGCTGAGGTTAAGATTTTCCTATTGATTATTTTACAAAGGTATGAAAAAACATATGATTAGAACGTATGCAATGGATCAATGGGACATCTGTCACATACCAATAATAATAAAACCTTGTGGTTGAGTGAAAATCCCTATAAAGTCAAAACTGGCAGGTGTATGAATAATTTCAGGCTGAACTGTGGAAAATGTGGAAGCAAGAAACTAGAAAATAATTTCACTTTGAGACATATTTTGCCAGTTTTGCAAAGTAAGCAACTTTCAGGTTCTTTATTGTTGTTTTTCTTAACTGAACCTGAAATAGTGGAATGTATTTAAACCTCACAATATTTTTTATTCTGAACATATATATTTTTGAGGCAGAACAGAGTTTGTAATTTATGAAACTGCTCTACGTTTGTGAAAAATAAAAAGGTCTCTAAAAATACTTGCTTTGCTCCCACATCTCATATTATATGTGTTACAGCCTCAATGCCAAATTAAACCATTCGTCAAATGCTTACACTACACCTGCAAAAGCTTCTAAAACCTGCAGCCCTATTATTTAGACAAAAAGAAGACTTTGTCCGATTTAACACCGATGCTTTCCTCGCAGTCCCAGACTTATTCTTGTTTCCTTTTTTTTCTTAGCTGTTCATATGAAAGTTTAAGGCAGTTAAAATATAATACTTCCAAATCCTACAAGAGTGAAACTGCAGCATAAGCAGCATAAAGCGCTTTGCCAGTTTTTGACATTTCAACCTTAACATAAAAACACTTTTCAGAACAGGAGCGCATCCATTACAGTGGAGTATCGGGATCATAAGAAACAAATGAAAACCATACAATTATGAGAGTAGTCGTAAAATGAAGAGAATACATTTGTAAAAATAATTTTTATGAGAACGTATTAAAACTTTATCACAATACTTATGTCAAGCATGTTATTCTGAATTTATTATGACTTTGATTCAAGTTTATTCTTCTAACACTGTGAACTTGTTCTCAGAATTTTAGGACTTCACTCTCATAATTGTACCTATTTATATTTCTATTTTCTAAGCGTTGCCCTGATACTCCGTCATGCGTCCACAGAGACACACGTGCTTCAAAAACAATAAAATAAAATTCACTTCATTAACTAACTATTGGTTTCTAAGACCTCTGAAAGCTGATGATTTGCTTCCCAAAACTGAATCCAGTTTTCCCTCCACAACTTCATTATACCATCAAGGATTTCATACAAGCTTCCAGGGTGGGCTACATCTTGAATGAATCTTGTTTATCTCGCAGGGCCACACTCATTTTTAGGATCTCCTATGACGATTACCTTGTATTTTTCTAAAAAGAACGCAGCGTTTACGAGGCAGGTTTGCTGATGGTCACCACATGACCAGTTCAGCTGCAGGTTGAGAGATCTATGTCCTGAGTCATTGCTTCCATCCATTGCTTTTCTATGCACACTTAGGTCATTTCAGGGTCATGAGTGAAAGCCTGGGTACACCCTGGAAAGGTCACCAGCCCATCACAGGGACATCATACAGACAGGAGAGACAAGCAGTTTAAGTACACAACTGAAATCTAAGGATAATTTGGAGTGTACAGTTGATCCAGTGTCTGACAAATCTGCTCTTGTGGGTTGAAACCGAAAATGCACCTTGTTTTTGAATCTAAGCAACATCTTAGTGACAAAAATATAGCCAAAACAAATAACACCGACTTCTTAGACAAACAAACACAAAAAGAGATGAAGGAAGTACCACCATCTGTTTAGCAGTAATCTATTTCTTTCTTTTAGTGTTTTGCGTTACGAAAACAAGCTACTGTGACAAAGATCAAGCAGCTGCAACAGCTCGACTCTGCACTCCGCCTAATGTCGAGCTGTAAACTCAGAGCAGAAGGTGGAGGGCAACAGGGAAGGCAAATGTTGCATCAAGCAGCCATGCCTGCCCCTGCTTTCCCTGGAGGGGTCAGGCAGCTCCGGCGGGAGTTGCCTTCATCAGCTACTGCTGGAAACCAAACAGGTCTGCTAGGCCAGAAATCAGCAGCAGAAGAAGACCGGGAATTGCTGGCAGCCGTTCCCTCGGCGCTCCCGACTTTGCATGGTTTTCAAACAACAAAGCGAAGGCTGGACGTCAGGACAATAAAAGCGGCGGAGTCGGTTCAAAAAGACAAAAATGTACACATGAAGTCAGAGACAATGCTGGTTCACTTGCATGAATTTGTATGACTCCTAAGATAAGCAAATCAAACAGCTGTGAGTTTGCACTGCAGTAACCATGGCTTTAGTGTGTATGGAGAGACAGAGAGACGGCTGTAATAACAAATATGACTACATGTAAAAACACCTTTGTTTAAAAAAACCAAAAAAAACTGACATAGTGTTGAAGTGGAACTTATTATGAGATGCAGTGTTTGCAAACTGTACTCCATGAGCAAGAGATTGATTTGCTCCGGCGAGTCGAACATGGAACGCTACAGCGCTGTCCTGAAAGTGATATTGTTAAAATGCTGCTTGCTGATATATTTTGAGTTGAACCTCTGTTTAAAACAACGGCGTCAGAAGCCTTTCATTGCTGTGGCTGGTACTCCATGAAAGATAAAAGAAAAATGAGTTTTTTTTTTCTTTCTTTCTTTTAAAGAAAAGAAAATTGGCACAGGCTGATCTGCTGCTCGCTGCTGGCAGAAACAGTTTTCACAAATCCTAATAGGTACGAGGATATCACACAGATCTATTTGGGACAATGGTGCCTGCCGAGCCTGCTGCCCAGGCACTTAAATCCAAGCTTCCCCAGGGAATCTCAGATTCGAAGTTGACTGGCAAAAAAATAAAGCAAACAAAAAAAAAAACAATGTGTTTTTACATAGTGTCCCATCTGTATTATGTACAATGGGCTTAATGGGCTTAAGCATTAAGAGCCAGAACTGGGTCAAATTTCTCAGTGCGATTTTTTCTCATTCTCCTCTTTCTCGATAAGATGGCCTTTTGGTGTCTTTCTTAAGACCACTAATTGGGTGATTCTGTTGAGTTGGTCAGGTATAATCTGATAGGATTAGCGGCTGCGCTCTTTAAATAGAGTTGCACAGCCAGGGATTAGATCATCACAGGTGGTCGCACTTAAGAGTAACAGATTTTCATTTATTTGATGTGGGAAGTAAACACAGAAGGTGTCACTACGATGGGAGGCGTACATACGCTACCGTGCTTATTATTTGGTGAAGATAAAACTGGGATCATCTCAGAATTGCTCAGGGTGTAGCACCAATTTGATGTCATGCATTTATTTACGGATGCGAACGGGCGCACTTCCTGTTCATGCAACATTTGAAACCACTTCTACGTTATGGAAGTCTCGTTTTCTCAAAGGCGACGTCTTATGATGGCAGCTGCATGTGGAAACACTCTCGGCTAATGACGCCTCAGCCTTTTCCACGAAACGGTTCCACCATAAACGCATAAAGACAATCAAACCTCTCCCGATTGCTTTTAGTCATTTAGAAATCAATAATCCAGCTGAAGATATTGGGCAATATGAGAGAGTCGTCATAAATCAAGCCTGTTACGTGGAACCAAAAGGAAGGTGGTTGATATGAAATCAAAAGACAAATGTCACAAGATGCATAAGCCAAGAAATAACCACACAAGTCCTGGCCAGCTCGTCACCCATGTGCAACCCATTTCGTCACCTCAGGCAAAAAGATCGCCAAATCAAACCTTGTAGGGTTTTATGAATGGTGTTTGGCATTAATATGGACAAACAAGAAGAAAATGCTGTGCTGAATGGACGTTAGCTGCACCCGTTTCCTTCCATGTCCATCTTGAAGCAAGTCTTTTGAGCTGGAAAACTTGAAACCTGCTGAGGAGGAGAACAATGCATATGTTAACCTCAACCCAGAAACGGCTCAACTAATCCAGACCTCTGTTATATCTAAAGAAACCTGGGTGGCAGTGGGAATCACATTAGACAAATATGCTGACACAGGCTGATCTCCTCCACCGCTATCTTTAGAAGCACCATGTTTATTTTATGATCTTCTTGCAATGGTAAGAAAATAATATACTTTGCCGTGGTTCACTTTGTTCCACGATGCAGATCCATCTGCAATCTAACAAATTAAAGTAAAAAATGCCATACAATGCCAACAATTCAAGCCTGTCTTGGCTGACGGTAAAGCGCTATACAGCCTACTCCCATATATTCATTTAGAAGCTTGTAACAGCATTAAAAATGTGTAATGCCTGACCTTAAATGAATCTATGGATTCGACTTCAGCATTTCCCTAAATACCGGAAGCTAAATTCATTAGTTTAGTTAGCTTTGTCTTCTTAGGACTGGAGGTGTGAGAGGTATACACGAGTGGGACTCGCCCTTCTCCCCTCAACTATCTGGATGCAATGAAACAAGAAGGCACTGAGGACACAAGAATAGCTGAAGGGAGGGTTAGTCGAAGGGGTTTGATGGGGGTGGGAGGGCTTCCTCACAAAACATCAAGAGTATTGCTGCTGAGAGGAGGTGGATGTTGGGGCAGTTAGGTTGAGTTTATTGAGATGGAGGTGAAGATGATGGGGGTGGGGGGAGACTTCAGATCCTCCAGTCTTTGGTTTCCTTCCTCCCTAGTTGACCACAAGGCCCCCGAGCAACAGACGGGCAGAGAGGGGCAGGTGGGAACTGAGGTGAGCAGCAGACTGCAGCCCAGGAAACACAATCAGGAGGCATTGTCCCAGATGAAGTGCAACAAATCAAATGTTTCTACTGTACGCCTGGGTTTAGCTAAGCAATGCTCAACGAGAAATAGACAACGGTTCATCTCACTCCAAACATAACGCCTGCATCTTGTTTTCCTGCCTTCAGTACCTACCATAACAAGTGGTGACTCTAAAAGTGAAACAATATATAAAGTTCTCGAGATTTCTTGTGTTTCCTACTTCAGACTGACGCAATTGGCTAAAGACGCAAAGTTCAAGCATGATTTTACACACCCTTATACACAGAATCACTTTAAGCTAAGAATTATGCAATATGAGGACATACAAGTTTGAGAGTGAAAACAATTACATGAAACTGTTACTACTACCACATGTAAGTATTACTCACAGTCTTGGCAGCAGTTTTTTCTTTTTTTTGTCTGTGAACTACAATCAGCGATCAGACAGGCATACTGTGAGAAAGGGATCCCTGAACACAAAGAAGAAAGTCCTTTCTTCCACTTTCACAGGAAGTATCCCCAGGAACGCTGTGCATGATGGACACTGACTGCAACCAACGCTTGCATTCCCGGATTCCTCCTGCTTGCTGTTGACCTGTGTCTCTGATACACGTGTTTATTTTGGGTGAGCGCTGTAGCCTCTGGGCGAACATCCTCCTCCTTTTTCTCCTCCTCACCTCTGTACTCAGTGACCCTGCAGCCTGCTTGACCCCCACAAGAGTGCCTCCAGTTGCTACTTCCCCCAAGACCTGGTTCTCTGCACCTCGACTGGAGGTGCACAGAAATGTCAGATAAAAAATGTATTGAAGGTTTTTTGTTTTTTTCCTGCCGGTGGTAAAAACAAATGGTCACTTGGTTCTTTTAAAGAAGGATCAATTTTGGGCAAAGAAAGGAAAATCCCAAAATATTCCAAGTTCCCCTAGAAATGAATCTACCCTTCTAGATGGATGGTTTTTTTTTTCTTCTCCCTAAGCAAAACAAATATATATATATATATATATATATATATATATATATATATATATATATATATATATATATATATAGTACATATATATGTACTTCCATATATATATGGAAGTACATATATATATATATATATATATATCAGGTGTGGTCTTATAGCACAATCATGTTTGCCACAAATCTATTCAGTAACACTTTCTTTGAGGGGTTGTGAATAAGACTGACATAACATGACACCGTCATAAACATGAGTAAATCTTCATGAATATTTATGACTTTTGTCATAAAGTGTCATTAGGTAAATCATGACACTTTTAATACAAAGTTGACATCATTCAAAATGTCTTCGCTACGACAACTTGACATTAATCAAGATATCATGATCTGACATGAATCTGTTATAAAAGTATTACTGATTAAACTTTAAAAATTAAGAAGCTTTATGTTATTAAAGCTGAAGTTTAATCAACTTTGTGTTAAAAGTGTCATGATTCACTGATTGACACTTTATGACAACAGTCATAAATATTCATGAAGACTTACTCATGTTTATGACAGTCTTATTCACAACTTGTCAAATAGTGTTTCCAACAATTTTTTTGATAAATGATCCTTTATATTGTCTTGAAATGAGTTGCTGGGAATCCAAGAAAACGCTTTTCCAGCCAGAAAATCACGCATATGCTCTACCTGGCAGCAATAACCACAACACTTTTTGGTGTGGAAGTTGTTACCAAGAGAAGTAGACAGCATAATAATATTTATGTTTCATAAAGACATTGGTGACTCCTTTGTTTTGTATTCCTTACAGTTTTGCTCCTTTCATATCCACAATTTGGTAAAGAAATAAAAATGGACCTGAATCTTTATCTTCAGCACTCTCTCTGTCACAATACTCAAAGATTTAAACATGTGGCAACCATATGGGAATCTAAAGTAAGGTTGAACTCTACATCCTCTTGGAAACACACACAGAGATTCATGTTTACAGTTATCAATGCTAATCATGCTAATCCCTAATATTTTAGGCAGAAAAAATGTTAATCTAGTCTTATCTGTGTTTTATGTTAGTAAAATTGCATTTTGCATGGACTGCGCACTCACACCATTCGACTGAATCTCTCTGGTAAAATGGCTTGAAAAAAAGGACGCTGTAACATAAAATTCTTAAAGTGAATTTGGGATGGTTTTAATCAGCAGGTGAAAGCTTTACAAAAAAAACAGAGATTGAAAGTAGTTTTGCAATCCTGTAGCGATGTACGCCAAATTATTGTACTAAATAATGGAACTTCATGCTATATTCCTAAATGAAGATGAAAAGAAACACAGCTATTTATCTTTCATAATGATGTGCCATCATTTTTTGACAGGATATGCTCCAAATTTCTGTCTATATGTACTTCCATCTCCCCCGTCCATGCACACACAACTCTCTAAAACACACAGTGGCAAGGTTAGGCTGACATCAGCAGCTAACGATCAGTTGCTGAATGATTAGCTGCTGTAGCCTGGAGACATTTCCAGCTTGTTTCCCTAAGTTAGTCAGACATGCAACATCACTGGCCTTCAGTCTGAACTAACCACAGCCTCCCTCCTCTCTCAATTCTCTTTGATTAGGCACAATTAAGAGAGTAAGCAGTAATGAATGAGAAGCTTAAGTATATATACTGAATTTGGGGCAGTCGGGTGAATCAGGTGAAATAGGGAAGGAGAGAACTTTGTTGTTTTTCAAGTTTTGTAGAGTAAAATGGAGTCAGATCAATAGGTCTTTGCAGGAGGTCGAGCTGCACCGTTTGTGTCTTTGTGGCTGAACGTGTCCGTTTGAGGGGGGGAGGTTATATGGCAGGAAGGTATTTGCATCAAAGTGAAACCAAAGTTGGAATGACAGATTCCTTTCAGTGTGTAATCCTGGACTTCCTCTTTTTTTGATTTCACCCTTCCACCTCCCACTCTCCCCCCATTTTTCATTTTAAGTTCTTAATATCAACTTCAGTCACACTTCTGCTCCGTCAGGTCTCCAGAATCGCTTATCAGAGCTGCAATTTCACAAGATGTCCTGCGGTTTTCTTCCAAAATTATTATTATTTGTTTCCTTTTTGGAGAATTTGTAAAAAAAAAAAAAAAAAAAATCAACAAAAAAAACCTGTGGGCCTTCAGAGGGTGTTAATAAACTGGAACAGAATGCTAAAAAGGAGCCTCTCTGCTTAGGAAACAGATCACCCAACCCCCACTCACCCTTAATGCCCTCTGGGCTGCTGTGAGTTTGGATTAAGTTTGGGTGCCATGTTCCCCTCCCTGCCGAGCCTTGCGAAGGCGACATACAGACACCTCCATGCTCAAGTTTGTGCGCGATCTTGGCCTGTCGCATCTGAACAAGGTCGTCAACAAAGCCATCTTGTCTCGACAGAAGAGGAAGAAACAGCCCAGAGATAAGAAAGGGTTTTTTTTTTCACACGATTAGGCAATAAAAAGATGTGACGTTTTGTTTGTATACAGCAAAGCTTTGTGTCTGTATGAGTGTGGCGAATTTTATCAGGCTATAATACACAGAAAAGCGTTGATGAAGGATGTAAGTGATTTGAAAAGATCAAGGATTATTAAAAAGTGTTAATAATCCAAAGCTGACAATGTTTTGTCTTCAATTTCTGTTTTACTGCGTGCCGGCTGTACATGTGCAAAGCAGTGGATCGATAATGGTAGTTCAACACGGTGACATCTGGGCTGGACAAAGAGCGCAGTTCCTTCCCCTTCCCTCTCTCTCTCTCTCAATCCCCAATCACAGCCACGTGTTTCTCCAGGGCTATTTCTCCCAGCTAATCTTATTTCTCCCCTTTAATCCCGCGGCAATCACAGCAACAATGCCAAGCGAGGGTTCACAGAAACGGGCCCAAATCTATTAATCGTGATCACCGCATGTCATACTCTAAACCTGACGAGGAATCCCGCTAATGAATTCAGTCCTTTCAGCTTTCGGTTTCATTGGCTCATCAACAAAATGGAAAATCAACACGAGGGACAAAGATGGAAATACGGCTGATCCAAAGTGAAACTCTTTTCAATTGATTAAATTTCTGACTGCACAAAAAAAATATATATATATTATTTTTTAACTCGTTTGCTGGGTTAATGCTGCGGAGACTAAAGGTCACATATTTTTATGAGTGGGAAGTGACATTTTAGTTTCCAAGCAATGACTGTCTGTTTTGTTGTACTGGTACTTTTTTTCCACAGACAAATTACTGATTAGTCTGTAATACCAAAAACTTATTTCAGCCAGCTGACTCACAGTGCACAGCACCAGGTGGGAGAAGGGCCAGGGTGACTCTGGACACTGACGTTTGTGGTGGTGTCTGACGTAAACCGTAGGAATTTGAAAACTTTCTATACTGTCATGTTTTAACTGGTTCATATCTGCGCATCATTTTTAAGGGTATTCGCTTTGGCTCAATCTTCTAAAAGATTTAAAACAAACAAGTTCGTTTTTAACCAGTCGAGTCATGAAATGATGGAGCTCTAAAGTAAAGCAGACATTTTAACAACCATCCGTTACAGGTTAACATCTTATTTAGTAGTACAACAATTAGAAATATGTGCAAAATTTGCATGCATAGTTATTTCATGGTAATTACTTTAGTTTACTAAAATGTCTCAAGTTCATACAGTCTATGCTGACTGAAGACACAGGGAATTTGTAGGCAATCTCAAAATGACTCATGTGAAACTCTGTTCTCAGTAATTCATTGCTGTGACTGAAGCTACATGTGTTTCAAATTATTTCAAATCATTAAGGTTGGTAGTTTTACAGTTTTGATGGGGCAAATTTTCAATTACTACCAATAAGATTGTGGATTGTTTTCAAAGACACGCTGTTCTCTCCAATCACTGTGACTAATGTCAGGGCCTGTCCTCTGCGTTATCAGTAACCCTGAAACAAAACAGGAAATTTGAATAGGATCAACTGTAGGCATATAAATAATATGCACATTGTGTCACTGTTATTTCTGTGGGTAGTTTCTTGAATTTCGAAAGGGGTTTTCCACCACAACAGCAAAACAAATAAATCATAAAAAAATCAGCCTTTGTCATAATAACAATATTGACGATAAGAATATTTCCTGACATCAATTTTATTACAAAAACAGCAACAACTCTACGCAAGAGCACAACAAAAATGGCCTTTTACCTAAATCCCTCCAACTGCACCCCCCCCCCCCACCACACACACACACACACACTCCCCACCCACCAACTCTACCCCTATTGCCCCCTGTCCTATCTTAATCCTCTGATTGCCACATCATATTCTTGGCTCTAATTTAGACAACTATCAGACTTCGCGCCCCAGGGACTGGACCGTCTCAGTTTGGCTCGTATTAATCCACGTGGATGCAGTGGGTTTCAGGTGTGACCCAAATACAGGGATTAAATACCCCACCGGGTTCCAAAACTTTTTAGCAACAAAATGCATGGTAGTCTAAAGAAAAATATAATAATCTATAGAAGTACTGTCCTCCTTGAATCCAAATTCCCTCTCATTATCCAAGGTTGGTAAGCAATACGCTTCCTACGGAGGGCTCATTTATAATTTAATCCAGGAGTGTGGTGTTTCAAGGCTAACCCAGAGAGATTGCCCTTTCAGAGTGAAAACCCCCACCATGCAGCAGGGGGAATCAATGCCATCAACCAATGCCAGAACCGGAATGAGACTCTGGATAGAAATGACAGAAACGTCTGGACCGTCGGCGAAGAGATAGTCGCTTTTTCTCTTTTCTAGTTTATTTTCATGGTTTGTTTCATCGGAACAAAAAGGAAACAGCTGCTAAAATAGGTTCTCGCACTTGCCATTTCCTGCTTCTGTTCCTAATCCAACCTCAATATGCCACACAAAGTTATTTAAGCCTTTGAACACAGATACACTTTTTGCATTCAGGCAGAAAGGACTGATACAACTTCAAGAATAACAAGGCAGAGACAAGAGGGAGAATGCTAGAGTAACATCGACTGTACCTGGTGGGGAATAACATGACTTGATGTCTTTCTACACTTTTTCTCACATCCATCAAGTCGAACGTTCTTGCGATCAAATGTTTACAATGAAACTAGCCAGCTCTGGAATCTCTTAGGCAATTCCTCTTGCTCATTTTGTGCTTTTTAAGTTTTGTTTGTTTGATACCCAACATGATTTGGGTACAGTGAGGATCCCCTTCGTACTATGACTCAATCCACCTGCTTCGACAGATGGTAATTATAAGTAATTTGCCAAATAGTCTCAAAGTTTACTTTGAGTTTACTCTCGAATATCCTAATGAAATGAAAGTGTGATGCATTTTGTATACCAACAGAAAGTTGTTCAGCGTTATTTTGGTTTGATCAGGGGTCAAAATCTCTTATATGCCTCCTGGCCCAGAGAAGAAGCAGAACCATAATTTTCTTATTGTACCACAAGATGTATTCTCATCATTTAATGAGCATGTGGTTTGCAGAATTCAATTAAACTGTTAAATAACAAAAGAAATTCATTATTACGCAATGATTATGTACTGTACGTAAGTAGAAAATGATTTGTTTAAGGGCACAAATTGAAAGTATTGGAAAGTGGCCAGGGAGGAACTTGATTTAGAGACAGTCGTTCATATTCCAAAGAAAATGAACAGGTCTCCAAGGATTCCCACTAAAGCCACTGATATTAATCAACAATAAAAGAAAATAAAACAGGGATAGACACATCAAACTAAACCCTTACTCAGCTGTGTTCTGATCCACCCCATGCAAGGTTTGTGGCTTTTTTCATCTTTCCAAAGAGTACATGAGACTGAAGCATAATAAACTGAAGCTCTGCTCCTGGTCACAACACCCAGAATAGAGAAACCTTTGGCTTTGGATTCATGTGGTACAATAAAGGGTTTATTTTTAGATTTTTATTTTTAATGGCTTCAGTTCTGGGTGGAGCATAGCGGATAGCTTGTTGTAAAATAGGGGCGATATGGCCAGAGGCTACAGAGGTTTAAGAGTTAGCCTCAAGGTACGTCCATTAGCATGTTGGAGATGGAATACCAGTTGCGACAAACCCACATTTCTGACTAGGGTTGGGCATTTATCGTATTATCATTTATTATGATACATTTCTTATCATAAGAATACTATCGTCATAATAAAATCTGATTAAATCATCCACAATTGTCATTTTTGGGACTGTTAGGCGTACTGCTTGTCCAATGAGAGAATCAGTAAAAGCAGATTGCGTGTGCAGTTTAGTGATACATAACATATTCTGTATGTGACTGGTGTCCTACAGTAGCATGTTTCATATGGGTGTGTTGCTGAGCCAGGCAGTCGCAGTCATACAAATATCAAAAAGAACCAATAAATATTTCTTGTCATTTTTATTGTAATCACAATTGTACCACAAAATATTACGATGAAACTTCACATTTACATCTCCCACCCCTATTCCTGACAGTAGAAAACACTCTCGCTACCAATCAGGCATTACAGCTGGTTACCATGGAGATTGAGCACAAACTGATGGATGAACATCATTGCTGAGCGAGGAGTTGCACTGACTTTTAGGCAATAAAAACGTGCCACTTTAAGCTTCCTCCCTCCGAAACAGAAACACAGCACAGCAGAAATCTAAGAGTTAGGGTAGGACATAATAGGCGATCACAAGTAATAACAAGCTTTTTACATTGCGCGCTGTAATTTGAGCCTTTTGTTGATGATAACTCGAATGAGGACTTATGAGTAACACAAAATGCTGCTGAAATAACAGCTCACGCATAATAAAAGCGCAAGTCAAAGGCGTAGAAAAAACCAGCACACCACTAAATCCCAGTATGAGTAGGTAAAGGTAAATGACTAAGTCCATGGTGAAAAGGCACAGGGCAGTAATGAGTAATGAAAACAGCCGTGTTAGTGCTGCCATTCAGTCGAGGGCCTGGTGCTGTGGAATGTGAGGCACCATTCATTCACATGGGTTAAAAATGCATTTCTGCCACCACAAAGCCCTGCCTTGTCCTCATTGTTTCTCGCCACACCAAGAAAACACTTCCACATTCTGGAAAGACAAGAGAAAAGAAAAGAAAAAAGAAAATGGAATTGCTAATTTTACACCCACATACACGAGAACGCAAAAAACGAAGAAGAAGAAGAAGAAAAAAAGAGGCAAACAAGTGAAGCAAATCTTTGGAGGAGATAAAGAGTCGTGTTAGAGTAGAAAGTTTGATCACGATAAGCACATGGATGAAGAAACAAGCACACAAGCTCCACACAGAAGACAAACACCGTTATTGACAAAAGCCCAAATGTATGCAGCGGTTCTCCAGCGTATGAAAAGACAGACAATGACAGGAGGCGACCAGATAGACTGAAAAGAAAGTGCAATGCACTTGAAGCATGTACGTTTTTCTCTTTCTTTCTTTTTTTCAATTTACACCTTATTGATCTTATGCTGTGCAAAAGCAGAAACATGAATCACATCTGGATTAGGAAACCTGACAAACAAGACACTGTTACACATAGGTCAGGTTCCTCTTTTGCGGCCCTTTACAATACACTAACATTTTGCATTGTTAATGGAGTAACAGTAGGTGGTGGCTGTAACATAAACAGGTATCACAACTTTGAAGCAAATCAACAGGTTTTACAAAGGACTTCCGCAATCCACGAGGATTACATTATTATAATCAGATATCGACATTTTTACATAGAAGTGCGTTCTACCGCATGTCCTATTTGCATGAAGGCAGCCTCGAAATCATCAGCATAAAAGGGAAACATGTCTGAGTGTAACAAATTGTCCATGTTCACCTTTTTCGGGAAAAAAAAAATCGTCAAAGTTTTTTCAATTTCACCCAAAACATTTGCAACTAGACAACTTCCTCTTTATGTCCAATCAGCCCTTCTTTCCAGCTCGACGATTATTTTTGAAAAAGCTTGTAATGTTACACTTAGAAGATGCTGTACCAAAACCACAGAGTGAGCACTTTGTCAGGCTGAAGAAGAAACATTTAGCATAATGTCTGCAAACTGACAAGGGGGGAGACAATGTAATCCTGTCTGCAAAACAACGTGCCGCCTCTTCTCCCTCCCTCCCTCTGCTATCTGTTTCTTTCTCTTTCGAACTACGACTTAGTGTGACATCACAGCTAAGGGGAGGTATGGGGGGGGATATGCTGGGTTGGGTGCATCCATGATGGTATTGTTTAGAAAGTAAATCTCAAAAGGAGGAAGAAAAAAAAAAACAAAAACACCATCAAGTACTGAAAAGTTGCAGCTGATGATCTCACACACGCCGTCAGTTTGAGACAGATAATAACTGGGATACAAACGGCAAACACACAGCCCTATTATCACACTGCTCCACAGCTGTGTGTGTGAGTGTGTGGTAAGTCAGCTACTATAGGCTACTGTTGGAAGTTAAAAGTCCACTACCGACTGATAAGGCGTTTCCTTGTTTTTATTTTCGTGAAAGGGCAAAAAAGAAGTTGCGGACACACACACACGCACGCGTGCGCGCACGCAAACTGTGTGTGTTCTTTCTGGCTGTCTCCTGTGGTAAATACGCTGCAGCCAGTTCCTAGTAGAGGGACACTACAAATGCGATGCCCACAATGTTTCAACAAGTACATTTTGTTTGCTCTACTTGGTTTCTTGTGACTTTTGTCGTAAATCCACCCTTTTTGTTTCTTCATGGCCTATTTATTATTGGTATGACAAGGTTTTTACAAAGTTCTTTTTTTTTAAAACCTACTAAGATTATTCAGCCACGGCTTTCCGTTTAATGAGTCGCCAGAGAAAGTGGCGGAGCGACCAGATTTCTCTGGTTGTACGGACCCTGTCGCCTCCCCTCCCCTGCTCACTGCAATGATGAATTAATAATTTATTTCAAGGCTTTTTACACAGCTTCCCCAAGTTGGGCTAAGTCTGACACGGACTGACTCGTGGACATACTGAGGTTTAAAAAGAAGGGAAAAGAATAAAACCCGCAAAAAAAAGAAAGCAGAGCGTGTCATTATGACTCGAGTTTAAAGTATGGATTAAGCCTACACTGCCCCTCCCCCACCTGTTGCTGGGCACTGCCGGTCAGCTGGCTGAGGCTTCCACGTCTTTTTTTCTTTTCTTTTTTTCTGAAATTGCACCACCTATCACTCTTAAAGTGGCCGGGCCAATTTAGCACTGGAATTCCCAGCACCGTTCCAATTAGTTCATCAAAAAGTTTTTTTGTTTTTTTTTAATTAAAGAGTTAATTTGTGTTTCATTGATTATTTCCCCCCCAACCCCAACTCCTCATTTAGCATCATGATACTGTGTTATTTTTATCATGACAACCTCATTTCAGCCCATGTCCACATTCCAATGATTATCAGTTCAGGACTCCAGATGTGTACAGCTGTGTTCTGTTGCTTTATAACATTACGATCCCATACTTTGACATCCCTCTAAGTGAAACTATTTACAATTACTGACCTTTTTTTCCCCCTGACTAAAACAAGGAGAAAAGAACCTTATCAGTGGAAAAACTACCGACTGTGTTAAAGCACCTAACATTTTTTTTTGTCATTTTTGTTTTTTTCTTACTATTCGTGTTTGCTTAATTTTATGAAAATGTTTAACTTCGTGAAAAGAATCCATACTGCACAAAACGTTGCACGACGCCACCTTGAAAACAGCCAGAAATAATAAACACACAAACACAGAAACACACACACACACACACCCTCACACACACACCTACACACACACACACACACACACACAGCCACTTCCTTACCAGTTAAAGCAGCACTCGGCTCAGAAAACCTCGCAGGAAAAAACAAAACCGGTGCAGTTCTCCAAAACCAAAACTGTACACAGCCTCAGAAGTGAAGATCCAGTAGAGATACACGAACACAGAGACAGGGAGTCCACTCTATTCGCACACTGACAGCAACAAAAAGAGGAGAGAAAACCCGAACTAAGTTTGTCAAAAAAAAAAAAAAAAAATACAGAAAGAAATTGTGATCTCTGGTGAATTCTTGTCTCCCGGTGCTGTAGAAGAGCACAGGTTCTTCTCTGTCACTCTCCTCTTTCTGTTTCTCTCTCTCTCTCTCTCTCTCTGCGTGTTTCTCGTCTCCTATCGTTTCCCTCGTGCTGCCTTCAGGGGCAATCGGAAATGCCGCAGCTCAGAAACCAACCGACGACCAAAACAAAATAAAAGCCTACGATGGGTTTGTTAAACACCCGTTGGCTATAATGCAAATTAATAATTATATTTTTCAGTCTTTATTTAAACTAGAATAACTAATTGTCACACAATAAAAAGTTTGAAAAATAAAACCACGCTATTCATGTTGTTCTAGTTCAGGCAGACACAACAAAAAAGTTTATCTGTTCACTTCTCAAACATATTTAGCGGCTGTATATTCACCTCCAACTAAGGATGGACAGGAACTAAAACTTGAAATTGCTCTGTCTCTGATAAAGCAATGGAATGCTGATGTTTCCGGGAGTACCTGAACCCACCGCGAATGGAAATATGGCCAGTGTGTGTATGTGTGAAACGCTGAGAACAAGACCGAGGGCGAGAGAGGCAAGAAAAGCAAAAAAAAAAAAAAAAAAAAAAAAAAGACAGAAACGAGAGAGAAGGAGACAAAGTTTGTCCTCCTGGACCTTGTCACCACACCCCACGCAGTCCCCCCAGCTCGGAGCGACGCGAGTTCCTGTCTTCCTCTGTCTCTCTTTGTTGTTTCACTCGTGTCTCCTGCGCTTCCTCCTCCTCGCGAGGAGGATCAGCTGGCGCGTGCGAGCGTGCGTGCGCGTCTGCGTAATTATAAAGTGTCCAGAGAAGAAGAATAGGGGTTTCTTTTTGTTGATTTTTTTTTTGTTTTTACGCTGGACATTTGTCTCCCATGCAGCTCGGTCTCCATCCCACGTTCCCTGCGTGCTTAAAGCAAATCCACGCCACACCGCGTGAAATGGAATTTGGGGTAAATAGGCAAGGGGACAACATCTGTGATGTGTGTGCATACAAAAAAGAAACATGCACGCACCTGTAGGCGCGCGCGTGTGTGTGCACTGAAACGCTTAGCAAACCCTCGCACGCGCACACATCGCCACACCACAACCTGCGCGTGGACGCTATCATCATTTATCAATAAAGGGGAAAAAGTTAGACCGTCAAGCTCACGCGCACGCGCACACGATCATCCCTCAGCTCCACATGTTTCCGCAACCCCCCGGCCCCCGACTCTCCCCCTCCCTCCACCACCTTCAACACACACACCACCACCACCACCGCATCTCGACGTGCACGCGCACGAACACGCGCGTGCGCACTCACCCGCGTGCAAGCGCAGAGATTGAAAGAAGAAGAAGAAATGCGACACTTCCAGCGGTTTCAGATCCTCATATGGGCAAGTCAAAGAAAAGCGACTACAGGCACCTGTGCCCCGTTCAGTGGCAGTTGTGCCACGTCTATTATGTAGGACACGACTTCCTAATATGGATATATGCCCCCCCCCCCACCCTTCTTTTACCCCTCCCTCACGTCCACCTCTCCCCCTATATGCTGCTGAGTGAATAAAATAATCGCTTTAAAAAAGAGAAGAAGAGCAGTTCTCCCCTCCTCTTGGGTGATTCCTATCATCTTGTTTTTGTCTACCATTTATAGCTCTGTAGGTATATCTGCCATCTGCGTGTTTGAGGGGATTAACGGATGTTTTGCAAAAAGAAAAGGAAGAAAGAAAGAAAGAAAAAAATCACTGAGATGAGCTGGTGGAAAGTTTGCTTTACTTACCACAAGGTTGTCAAAAAAGCTTCAATTCCAACTTTATCCCGACTTTTTTTTAAAAAAGCCTGATTTTTAAATTTATTTATGAAGCATTAATACTGAAGTTAAAAGAAACTCAATGAAAGTGTGCATTAAAAAAATCTCACTCATACATACCCTACTACCGATACGATCGTCTTTTTACGTCACGCTTATAGCCCTTTTTTTTAAAATATGCCACAATAGGCTACCTCTAGCTGCAACCTATTTATACATCGAGATCAAATAAAACTGTCGCCACACGCACACGCGCGCGCGCGCGCGAGCACACAGTCTTTTGAGGGGAGGTGGAGAGGGGAGGGGGACACTTCACTGAACTCGGCGCGTGGATCAAAGACGAGGAAAAAGTCAGGTCGGTTTTACCTGCGTCATCCACGGAGAGGATTCCGGGGTGACTTCAAGGAGCAGAGACGGTCCTAAAGGTGAAAGCGTGCTCTCTTAGCGGCGCGCGCTGAAGTGCATCATTGAGTCCATTCCGTCCCCCCGGTGAGGAGGAGGGGGGAGGGGGCGAACAAGAGAAGGGAAGCTTCTCCGCGTTACATGTTTTCACACGGGTCCGCCGTGTCACGCTCTCCGCGCGGTAAATAAATAAACGGGCGAGAAGCGCCGCGCGCGTCAGCAGACGTCACGCGCTGCCGTGGATCCGGCCGCTTGCTTTTGAGCTCGCGGGAGAACTCGGACGATTTCCTAATTAATTGAAATCCCAGTGAAAAAAGCAAACAAACAAGCGAGTAAAAAAATTGTTTCAGTAATTAGATTCAAAAAATTAAACTTATGTATTAATTACCCACAAAGCGATTACATTACAAGCTGTTATTTTAAATAAAGACTCTTGTACGCAGCTAATAAAAATACAAAAAATCCGGATATAGCTATTTTTGATTCATTTAGAATAAACTGAATACCAATTTCTGGTGAAATTGAATACCAGAATTATGATTTGTGACATAAAAGTGGCGTTGTGTCTGAGCATAATGACAATAAGTTGAGTGGAAGAAAAAAGTGTGGCAAAAAAAAAAAGATGCACATTTGAAACTCGTGAGTATAGATCAATTGCACACGGGCTGTACATATATATATATATATACATATATATATATAATCCTTAAAATATGCAAACAGCTATATGTTTGAATATTTATGTTTGCATATATATATATATATATATAGCTGTTTGCATATTATATATATATATATGTCTTTTTTTATATAAGAGTTCATATTTTCCTTGAAAACTGAAATTTGACTTTTTTTTAGTACTTGGAAGCCACAACAATAAATAAATAATTGAATAAATAAATATTTTTTTTAAAATAAAGTGCTTAAAATAAGTAAACTTTTCAATCATATTCAAATGTTTTGAGATACACCTGCACTTGTGTAATAACTTCTGTATTTATCAACATTTCCTTTCAGGTCCGCTGGGCGCTTCAAGAAGTTGCAGAGTCCGCAGATACCTCAGACCGTCCCTGTTCAAAACAAAAAGCGCCTTTTAGGAAGGCAATGGTTTTCCATGTTGCTTGTCCACTTTGTCTCCCACGTCTTTTTCCTCTCACTCAACTTTTCCATGAATAAGCCTAAATAAAGCCCTCTGTGAAGAAACACCTTCTCAAGTAATGACCTTTTGTGGCTTTCCCTCCTTGCAACCGTGTCACAGAAAATTCTGCCGGGCAAACGTCACAATGTTGCTTTTTATTTTCTTTTGTTTGTTTTTGCGACTTGAAGCTTCTAAATAGGACAAAGTGGAAAAGCGTGCCCTGTTGTTACGCAAATGTTTGAGCAGTGCTGCTTGCTCACTAAAACATTTGAAACTCGTGAGTATAGATCAATTGCACACTGGCTGTACATTTTCACTTGTAAAGTACAAAATAAACTATTTTCATTCCTCCCAGCCAAAAATTTGCCAAAACCTTGTCGCTACACAAGGAAATCACAGCTGTCTATCTTATTCAGAATTGAAAACAAGCCAGGTTTAATCCTTTTGGCCTCGGTTGACGATGACATTTTTGTTGTCGTCCAGCAGGTTCTGAATCCTGTTCCGCGTATGCAAGTTGGAATGTCAAGCAGCAAAAAAATGAAGGAAAAACAAAATTAAAAATCTACTATAGTTTCAACTGTAAAATCATCAAGCATGCCAGTTTGCTCACAGCAAAACTTAGTTTCACTAGTCAGGTCATTTCTGACACGCCCGGAAAAAGTCACCAGACCTTTGTTTAGAAAAGCTTCCAATGCAGGACCTGAAAGTCAAGAAAAGCCTGAAAAATTGACCTTTTGATTGGATTGTAAACATGCGAGGAAGGGTTCCTGCTTGGTTCTAATGATACCGATCACACATGTGTTGAGATCGCAGCAGTTTTATCGCACGGTCAACTGCTCAGGTCACATCACCGCCCAGCTGTTTGCATATTTTAAGGATTAAACATCCTGATGGTATTCAGATCTACATATTGATGAAGCGAGCTCCAGCTCTCTGTTCACAAAGTAATGTGCAGTCACTTTGTCATTTTGGGTGCTATGTGGAGGTCAGGGTTGTTTGCTCAGCCCGAGAGCTGTGACAAGGAGCTATGCAGCTGACTGCACATGTACCGGTGATTCAAGACACATGAACATTTTGTCAGCGATGGGTCCTCAAATTGTAGCGGCAGGGACGCTTCTGCGAGTCCACAGCGTCCAGAGCTTCAGAGGAACTTCCGATGCTTTTACAATGTGAGGAAACGCAACTTTGCTTCCTTTTCTCGCTCCACTAGCAGTCAAATATTCCAATCAGTTCAAAAACACTTTATTAATCCTCAAGGGGAAACTTAGCAGCAGTGATATCGGTGATGTGGGCACCTGCCCAGGGTGGCCACTCATACAGGGCAGCAATAGCTCCCAGTTATAATTTCTGGTCGTACACATAATTTCATCAATACTATTGATTCTATTTAGAAATACCTTATATTCATTGTATTTAGATTGAATTGTATCCATCTTTTGTTTTTGTGTTGTTTATTTTTAACTTCATGGTATGCAGTACGTTCTATGCGTGTTTATAGTATCATTCTAAAAAGTGAGTGTGTCAGATTTAAAAGATGTGTCACGGTAGGGGTGTGATGGGGTAATTGGCATTCACCCTGGGTGATTTGCCCGGGGCACCAAACATGCTAGGATCGCCCCTGGTGAAACTAAACGTTGTTGTAAGTTATATTATGCCAGTTTTTTTCAAAGAGCTGTAGATGCTGTGTTTAGGAAGGATCTCCTGCAGCGTTTTAATGTTATATGTTACTCTTCCTGAAGATGCTCTGTTCTTGTATGTTCATGGTTATCTGTAGATTTCTTGATTTTATGAAGATTCTTTCTTTGAACCATCGTCTCCTGAGGCTCCACAGTCGTCTCTAGAAGAGAACCAGACTATTCCTGGAGATGACAGGAGTTTTAACAAATTTTTTTTGTACTGGAAGTTAAATGTGTACAGAGTGAAAATAAACGGTGAGCGCACAGACCCCTGCGGTGCTCCTCTGCTGCTGAATATCTGACGAGGCAAACCCCTTCAGCCTTTCAACTACAAACTAACCAGTAATAAAGTCAGTGCAGACAGGCTAAGTAGTACTTATTGTTTCTACTTTAAGTTTTCCTAAATATCATTTACTTTTCATTGTTTTTATTTATTCATTTATTTGAGTAGAATTTTTGCTCTCCAAAGTCAACTGTCAGTCATTAAAGCTCTTCTTAGACATTATGACGTTTACAATTCCCTTTTAACTTTAACAGGATTATGTGAACCACATGACCCAAATCGTAGTTTTTATAGTCTAAATCATTGTTTTGTAGGTCAAAAAACATGTAAACCTTTCATTTCTAAATGTAAAAAAGCCCACACAGAAAGAAAGAGCAAAACAACTGCCTTCACTGGTATCACTGGAACATGCATGGAAAGAGATCCACCCCCAAACATTGGTAAGACAAAGACTTGCATAGGTGATGTATACAGTAGCAGCCTAAACAGTCTTTCAGTCTGTCCCCATAATGTGCGCGTGAGTCACTGCTCAGATACTTCCTGTTAAAAGAGAGCCATCTTTCAGTCTCCCTTACTCTCTATTCTTGCTTCGCCTGGTCTGAGGGAATGTCAAGCCAAACACACGCCAAGGTGTCCTTTCCCCATGCAACCCCCCCCCCCAACCCCTCTGTCTCTGTCTCTTTTTCTCTCTGAACCAGAGTCTCTGTCGTTTGCTGAGCGCCCTTCAGCCTGCACCCACTCAGCAATTTAAAACACCTCAGTAAACCCTCGCCTGAAAAAAAGAGAGAGAGAGAAAAAAGGGGAAGGTAGGGTGGCAAGAGAGAGGTGGGAGGGTAGAGGGGGGGAGGGGTCTCAAAATCTCTATCCATAGTGCTCGTGGTGCATGCAGATAGACAATGGGGATGTGCATTTTTATTTTTTGACAATGTTTTCCATGCATGCTGCTTTTGCATACTCGTGCACGTACCTCAGGGCAGCTCTTATAATAGCTACCCCTGGTATCAACACACACACACGCGCACACACACAAAATGTGCAGTTTTCCAGCCAGTGCTTATATCTGCTGTCTGTACGCATGTGTGGTAGCTCACTTTGGTTTACAGTGCCTTGCAGAGCAATCCATACTCTTTGGAAATTCCCACATTTTGACATTTTAAAACCCCAAACATCATAGTGTTTTATTTCAAACCCACCCCACCGCCCTGAAAAAAAAAAACAACAAACAAAAAAACAAGATTTGCTTTTGTTTTCAGCACGTTAAGACAGTATTTTGTGGAACTGTATGTAAGTGTTTTCAAATATGTGTGTATGCGCTCTGTCTAAATAAAGACCTGTTTGCAAATTAGCTCAAGCTTTGTCAGTGGAAAGTTTAGTTTAGTTTAGTTTAGTTTAGTTTGCTTTTTTGCAAGAGCCCCATTGGTCTCGCAAAAAAGAGTTGCCCAAAAAATCTTTAAAGCACACAAATAAAAACAAAACAAAAAAAAAGCAAATTAACCACCTCAGCAATTTTTAAAAATTATTGAAAACAAACAGTAGCAATCTTCACTATGCATATAAATCCACCCATCCTGTCAAATTAATATTATTTCATCATAATGTGGAGATATCTTTTAAGGCTCTCCTTAAAACCCATGTGAAAAGCAGTTTTAAACCTTGTCACAGATTCTCAGTTTGACTTCATTCAAATGGACTTTTGACTGGGCAGTTCTAACACAATGAATACATTCAATATTCAGTCCATTTGAATATGCAGTCACATGTCAGATTCAAAGTGCTTTTTTAAAAATAACAATCTTTGAGCAGGCATTAAACCCA